>NC_056058.1:23495520-24745520 GCF_016772045.2 Ovis aries | reverse complement strand
GGAACATAAATGCTGCTTCAGAAACATGTTTCGGCTATCAGTGCTGGGAAAAATATTTTGTGTTTAAAATTTTAGTTTTTTTTTTTAAAAAATCTTATTTATTTTTGTCTGTGCTGGGTCTTCATTGCTGTGTGGGCTTTGCTCTAGTTGCTGAGCAAAGGCTACTTTCTAATTGTGGTGTGTGGGCGTCTCATTGCAGTGGCTTCTTTTGTGCAGCATAGGCTCTGCTGCTGCTGCTGCTGCTAAGTCACTTCAGTCGTGTCCGACTCTGTGCGACCCCATAGATGGCAGCCCACCAGGCTCCCCTGTCCCTGGGATTCTCCAGGCAAGAACGCTGGAGTGGGTTGCCGTTTCCTTCTCCAATGCATGAAAGTGAAAAGTGAAAGTGAAGACGTTCAGTCGTGTCCGACTCTTAGCAACCCCATGGACTATTGCCTACCAGACTCCTCCATCCGTGGGATTTTCCAGGCAAGAGTACTGGAGTCGGGTGCCATCGCCTTCTCCGGCATGAGCTCTAGGGCATGAAAATTTCACTAGCTGTGGTTCTCAGGCTCTAGAGCACAGGCTCAGTAGCTGTAGCGTATAGGCATAGTAGCTCCTCAGCATGGGGGATCCTCCTGGATCAGGGATTGAACCTGTGTCTCCTGCATTGGCAGGTGGATTCTTTACCTCTGAGCCACCTGGAAACATATATATAAGTAACACTGTATATAATTAATACATGACTAATAAAACTAAAATTTTAGGCCTTCCTGATGACTCAGTGGAAAAGAATCCGCCTGCCAATGCAGGAGACTCAGGAAATGTGGGTTCGATCCCTGGGTTGGGAAGATCCCCTGGAGAAGGAAATGGAAACCCACTCCAGCATTCTTGCCTGCAGAATCCCATGGACAGAGGAGCCTGGTGAGCTATAGCCCATGGGGTCACAAAGAGTTGGACATGACTAAGCAACTGAGCACACATGCACGAATTACATATATAATTAATTAGCAGTTCAGTTCAGTCACTTAGTCATGTCCGACTCTTTGTGACCCTATGAACCACAGCATGCCAGGCCTCCCTGTCCATCACCAACTCCCAGAGTCCACCCAAACCCATGTCCATTGAGTCGGTAATGTCATCCAACCATCTCATCCTCTGTTGTCCCCTTCTCATCCTGCCCTCAATCTTTCCCAGCATCAGGGTCTTTTCAAATGAGTCAGCTCTTTGCATCAGGTGGCCAAAGTATTGGAGTTGCAGCTTCAAAATCAGTCCTACCAGTGAACACCCAGGACTGATCTCCTTTAGGATGGACTGGTTGGATCTCTTTGCAGTCCAAGGGACTCTCATACATTGCCAGTGGGAGTATAAAATGGTGAACCTACTTGGGAAAAGAATTTGGCAGATTCTTATTAAATTAGATACATATTTTACACATGACCCAGCATTGGGACGGAGAAGGCAATGGCAACCCACTCCAGTACTCTTGCCTGGAAAATCTCATGGTCAGAGGAGCCTGGTGGGCTGCAGTCTATGGGGTTGCTAGGAGTCGGACACGACTGAGCGACTTCACTTTCACTTTTCACTTTCATGCATTGGAGAAGGAAATGGCAACCCACTCCAGTGTTCTTGCCTGGAGAGTCCCAGGGATGGGGGAGCCTGGTGGGCTGCCATCTCTGGGGTTGCAGAGTCGGACACGACTGAAGTGACTTAGCAGCAGCAGCAGCATTGGGAATTTACCAAAGAGAAAATATATGTCCATAAAAAGACTTCCATTTTTTTTTTTTTCCATAAAGCCTCAAATAGAAAAAACTAAGGTGAATGGATAAATAATTTGGGTTTCCCTAGTGGCTCAGAGGGTAAAGAATCTGCCTGTAGTCAACCCAGGTTCGATCCCTGGGTCAGGAAGAGCCCCTGGAGAAGGAAATGGCTACCTACTCTAGTATTTTTGCCTGGAGAATCCATGGACAGAGGAGCCTGGCGGGCTACAGTCCTTGGGTTCACAAACATTTGGACACGACTGAGCGACCAGCACTTTCACTTCACTTTCACATAATGAATACTACTTAGCAATAAATTGAAATGAATTCATAGCATGCAGCAATATACATGTGTTTCATAGTTATGCTGAAAGAAGTTGGATACTGCAATATATGCAGTACAAGTCTGTATGTAATTCTAGAGGCAGAAATAATCAACAGTGACAGTTGATTCATACTCAGTGGTTTCCCAGGGCAAGGTGGGTACTGGGGTGTGGAACTGACTGCAAAGGGGCACAGAATTTTGCAAAGAAATGTTCTGAGTGTTGAAGGGGTGGTGGTTACTTGAGTCAAGGTATTCAGATGATAGACTTAAACTGTTTGTAAATTACAACTCAATAAAGTTGACTTAGGAAAAAAAAAAAAAAAGATTACTGGCTTAGAAGAGAGCATGCACTAAAACACAAAAATTCCTCCATCTCAGTTTCTCTCTTCCACAATGTTTCCTGTAACCAGAATGTTACAGGAATGTTTCAGGAAGTTTATATCCTGTTATTTTTCCTTAGTTGCAAGTTAGATTTTGTTCATAAAAGCCAAGTAGAAAAAAATCATTAGACTTTAAAAATAAAGCTATTTAGAATTTTTAAACCATCTTACCTGGATAATCAGATTTCTTTTATATCTGAGGTTTTACCACTCGGCGTATTCTTAAAATGCTATTTGCTAAAATGAATATTTACCTCCATATGCCTTAAATAACATTTACTGAATACAATTTAATCTTCTCTGAATGCCTCGAGGCCATCATTATGAATATAAAAAGTTGTGCTATTCTGTAATATGGTGATGATTTCAGTTTGTTATTGCACATAGAACTATTTGCTTCTATGCTAAATGGCCTCAGAATACTGAGCTTTTTAAGTTTTTGTGCTTGCATCTTATTCTTTCCTATTTTTCTCTTGTTGGGCTAGCAGCAAGCTTTTCTTTCCTTTTTTTGCTGTTGCCTATTTGTCTCTCTCTAGGAGCTGCTTTCCTCTCTTCTAACTTCTAAGATAATCAAATTATGAGCACATGTACGTATAGAGCAGTGGTTCCCACCTATTGACTTACAAACCAGCAATTGACTGGTTTCAAATATATCCCTGGAAACTCGTCAAAACTGCAGATGTCCAGGCTCCCTCCTCAGTGATTCTAATCTCTAATTCAGGATGCATCCCATATCACCTTTCTTTAAATTATGGAAATACGCTTGTGTATACTGATCACAAAAGTAGAAAACATTGCATTGAACCTCTACATCACTCAGTTCAACAACTATTAGCATTCTGTCAATTTTTTCCATGTATCTGCTCCTTCCCCATTTTTTTTTGTTTGTTTTTAAAAACAAAAACAAAAAGTTGGCTCCACAGGCCAAATCCAACTTGCTGCGAGTTTTTTTAAAAACTGAGATATAATTCATTCACAATAAAATACACCCTTTTAAGTGTATATAAGTCAGTGGTTTAGTTTACAAAGTTATGCAGTCCTCACCGTTATCTACTTCTACAGCAGCATCATCAGCCCTGTCCCCAGTAGACTGACTCAGGCCCTGACCACCACGAATCAACTTTCCACATCTATGGCCTTAACCTATTCTGGACATTTCATATAAAGAAAATCACACAGTATGCAAGTTTGTTTGTGTGTCTGGCTTTTTCACTTAGTATTTACGAGGCTCATCCATGTAGTAGCATGTATCAATACTCCTTTTCCTGAATGAATAAATATCCCATTCTAGAATTCACCACATTTCGTTAATCCTTTCACCAGCTGATGCACATGTGGGTTTCCACTTTTCAGTTGTTATGAACAAGGCTGCTGGGAACATTCATGTACAAGTTTCTAAGTCTCCAGTTCTCTTGGGTATACACCCAGAAGTGGAATGGCTGGTTCAGATGGTAACTGTATGTTTAACTTTCTGAAGAACTGTTAAGAGTGTTCCTAAAGTGGCTGCACCATTTTATTCCCACCAGCAATGTATGAGGCTGCCAATTTCTCCAAATTCTTCCCAGCGCTTGCTGTCGTCTTGATTCCTGCCATTCCTATTGTGAAATGGCATCTCAACATGGTTTTGATTTGCAATTCTCTAGTGACGAAAGGTGCTGAGTGTCTTTTTTGTGTGCTTATCAGCCATTTGCCTATCTTCTTTGGAGAAATATCTATTCAGATTTTTTGCCCATTTTTAAACTGGTTTATTTGAGTTTTACTTTTCACTGTTGAGTTTTTAAACCAAGGTACTAGACTCTCTTCAGTTATGTAATTTGCAACTATTTTCTATTCTGTGGACTATCTTTTCAGTATCTTGATAGTGCCCTTTGAAGCATAAAAGTTTTAAATTAATTGTCTAAGTTCCAGAAAAACATCTATTTCTGCTTTATTGACTATGCCAAAGCCTTTGACTGTGTGGTTCATGACAAACTGTGGAAAATTCTGAAAGAGATGGGAATACCAGACCACCTGACCTGCCTCCTGAGAAATCTGTATGCAGGTCAGGAAGCAACAATTAGAACTGGACATGGAACATCAGACTGGTTCTAAATAGGAAAAGGAGGACGTCAAGGCTGTATATTGTCACCCTGTTTATTTAACTTAAATGCAGAGTACATCATGAGAAACACCGGGCTGGATGAAGCACAAGCTGGAATCAAGATTGCTGGGAGAAATATCAATAACTTCAGATATGCAGATGACACCACCCTTATGGCAGAAAGTGAAGAAGAACTATAGAGCCTCTTGATGAAAGTGAAAGAAGACAGTGAAAAAGTTCAGAAAACAAAGACCATGGCACCTGGTCCCATCATTTCATGGCAAATAGATGGAGAAACAGTGGAAACTGGCAGACTATTTTTTTGGGCTCCAAAACCACTTCAGATGGTGACTGCAGCCATGAAATTAAAAGATGCTTACTTCTTGGAAGGAAAGTTATGACCAACCTGCTGCTGCTACTGCTGCTAAGTCGCTTCAGTCGTGTCCGACTCTGTGCGACCCCATAGACGGCAGCCCACCAGGCTCCCCCGTCCCTGGGATTCTCCAGGCAAGAACACTGGAGTGGGTATGACCAACCTAGACAGCATATTAAAAAGCAGAGACATTACTTTGCCAACAAAGGTCCATTTAATCAAGGCTATGGTTTTTCCAGTAGTCATGTATGGATGTGAGAGCTGGACTATAAAGAAAGCTGAGCACCAAAGAATTGATGCTTTTGAACTGTGGTGTTGGAGAAGACTCTTGAGAGTCCCTTGGACTGCAAGGAGATCCAACCAATCCATCCTAAAGGAAATCAGCCCTGAATATTTATCAGAAGGAGTGATGTTGAAGCTGAAATTCCCATACTTTGGCCACCTGATGCAGAGAGCTGACTCACTGGAAAAGACCCTGATGCTGGGAAAGATTGAAGACAGGAGAAGGGGATGACAGAGAACAAGATGGTTGGATGGCGTCACCATCTCAATGGGCATGAGTCTGAGTGAACTCTGGGAGTTGGTGATGGACAGGGAGGCCTGGCGTGCTGCAGTCCATACGGTCACAAAGAGTCAGACACAATTGAGCAACTGAACTGAAGTGAATTTTTCCTAGTTTGTCTGTGCATTAGGAGTCATATCTAAGAAACTGTTGCCTATCTAAGATGACAAAGATTTACACCTAAGTTTCTTCTAAGAGTTTCATAGTTTTAGCTCTTACATTTAGGTTTCATGCATCTGAATTTTTCAAAAGCTTCTTGTGTAATTCTGAGGTACAACTAGTTTTGGAAAGTAAGGGTAAGTAGATTCTGGCAGCCTCCAAGAATTTTTTTAATTTAAGTATGAACTTTCGTGCACAGTTTTCTTAAACAGTTGAACGAGAGGTCTTTTTAATCTCCTTTGTAGTGTTTTGCTATATTGCAGAATGTTGAGATGTGCGGAGAGCTGATTCAGGAAAAGTGTGTACTACTATTTAAGTGTATGTTGACCTCTTAGGGTACCAGAAAATGAAAACAGTACAAATATATCTAGGAAATGCTCCTTATAGTTTCAAGTTTAAAAACACAGAGTACCATCTTAAGTCATTTTCAGTGTATGGTGCCCTATTATTCTGATCCACACATTGGAAAATGTCAGGGAGAAAAGAAAGCAACAGCAGCAGGTGGAACCTAACTTCTAACCATAAGAGGACAGCATGATGGCCACTTTTCAACTGTAGAAAGATACCCAGCTGTTGTTGTGGTTCACTCGCCCAGGCATGTCTGACTCTTCATGACCCCAGGGACTGTAGCACGCCAGGCCTCCCTGTCCCTCACCATCTCCCAGAGTTTGCCCAAGTTCATGTCCACCTAGATACATCCACAAACCTTCAGTTGTTAGACAGTTTGTTCTAGACCCTGAAGCCAGTAGTTCTCACACTTAAATGAACATCAGAATCACCTGGAGAGCTTGTAAAAACCCAGATTCCTGGGCCCCATCCCCAGAAATGGTGGACAACATGCTGGGGAAGAGCCCCAAAATGTGCCTTTCTGATAGGCTAGGAGATTCTGGCCCTAAGACCCGGCTTTGAAGATAAATGGACTGCCCATCCTGCCCTGTTGCTTAGAGAACCCTGAGCAAGCAAGCTTTAAGCCAGGAGACTCCTCTGTGCTCCACCTTGGTCAGGAACATGCTAATAGGAAGTCACGAGGCTGTGAGTATACTTTCCAAATTTGGTTTAAATTCTTAGTCACTGACAGTCTCATTTCAGGTTCCAAGAATATGATCATTTTTCCAAATGCCATTTGGTCACTTGGGAATGCATCCCGATTTGAATGCATCGCGATTTGAATAAAATTAGCAGGGATTATCTAAATTATTTTGTTTTACTGAGTTTTTTTTTTTTTCCCTTTGGTATTTGATTTGCTTGATGCATGTATATGTCAGCTGTGGTTAGGAATGCTATTCAGGAACATCCACTGTGTTTGCCATAATGGATTTGACCTACGGCCAAACGGTACTCTTGAGAGATGTGGTTGTGACTTTGACGATTGAGCCAAAGTTAAATTCTGATGAACTGCAAAGGAATTTTATCAGTCCCAGGATGTTTGCCAGCTGAGCTGGGCAAAAGAGTGACTTTCTAAAGCATCCTGCGCAATCCACATTTACTCTGTCACCTGTACTTCCTATTTTCTGAAAGGTCAGCTAAAAACTTCATTTTTCCTATTTTCTGCCATTTCCAGGACCACAAGCTTAAACCTGAGGACTGAATGTTAAGCTGTGTTCCTGTCTCTCACAAATCATCAGGGGCAGAGTTCAGCAAGCAGAAGGGAGTTTCCAGTGCTGCTGAATGAGACCTCAGCTCATTTGGCTTCTCAGCAGAAAGGGTAAGGAGAAAATGTTTCTGCTGGTCAATCGAGGTGATCAGGGAACAGAGAGAAATCTGACAGGCCGGACACAAGAAGACACTTTGCATTTAGGTTCTTATAGCAATCCCTGAAATCTGTTAATCATTTTTTGAGAGAAATGGGACATTGGTTTTGAGAAGAAGAAACAAGAGTTCTGTGCCAACCCTGTCTGCAACATCTGCAGGCCCAGCTCTGCTCCAAGCTTCACTTACACACTCTCAAGCCTTCTGTTACCCAGCCACCCACAGCAGGGATTCATCTTCCACCCCACAGTCACCCTCCCAAGGAGGAATGAAGCTTTTTATTTTAAATAGACCACAACCCAGTGAAACCAGTCATCCCAGCATCCATACATCCAGTAGAGGGAAACATATGTGCAGTGTTTTCATCCCAGTGAGTGGTGTTCGTCACTCGGCTTCTAAGAAACTTGACTGTGGTATTCCTCCCTGACTTTCTAAATTACAATGGCAATAACTGCGTTTGCACAGAAATCACCCCAACTGGTTAGCTACTTCATTTAACGACCACACGATTCCTATTTTATGGGTACAAAATAGTTGATCTCATTGAACTGGCAATTTAGAAACCCGAGGCAAATTAGAGCAATTACTAATAAATTATACATTTGGTAACTAACAATTTGTCTATCATCTAGAAATATGAGGAAAAACTGCCAGACTCCCTGGCCCTGTGATTCTGAACAGGTCTTTTCATTTTTTCCTTTCCAAGACCCAAAGTTTTTATTATCCATACCAGTTCCACCATTACTGTGGCTGCTTTTGCACAGCCCGACATTTATAACACCAAGAACATAAGGGAGGGCATTTGCATTCCATTTGGAACAGAGGGTGTGGCTGCTTAAAATTAAAAGAAAAAAAAAATGCAACAAAAAAACACCCCACCCTAAACAAAACAAGAAATGAGCTTCACTTCAGCTTTCCCTAAAAAAAAGTTAGCTCATAGAGAAAATAATGGCAAGAGACAGGAGCAAAATATCTTCTTGTCTGTAATCATTGTTCATAATCACTACCGTGTTTCGTTTCTGGGTGAGGCGGTTGGATGAAATTAAAGGAAGTTCCGTATTATAAATCATCCATAGTTCTGGGGGAGGAGGTGCGATTAGGTCAATTAGCAAGATATGATCTTTCTCTTCTTGCCTGCTTGTCTCACATAGCCCTCGGGTGTGCCATTCAACATGAAAGGCATTGATGTCATTCATTAACTGAGAGCCAGATTCCTTCATCAGCATATTCCTCCCACCTGGTACCACCTTACTACCAACCACTCACATCCCTAGCAGGTTTCATCTTCCACGACTGCTGTCAAAACGTGAGGGGAGGGAGAGAGAGGCTTTTACTACTGAATGCTCAAAGTCATTCTCACCGGTTGCTGCTACTGTGCTGTGTTCTGTTGTGCCTGACTCTTTGTTAGCCCAAGGACTATAGCCTGCCAGACTCCTCTGTCCATAGGAGTTCCCAGGTGAGAATACTGGAGTGGGTTGCCATTTCCTCCTCCAGGGGATCTTCCCGACCCAGTGATCGAAACTGTGTCTCCCATGTCTCCTGCGATGGCAGGCAGATTCCTTACCAATGAGCCACCTGGGAAGCCCTCACTGGCCTCATGGTCAAGTGAGAAGAAAAAGAAAAAGTGTCCAGATCGTGGGAAAGGAGGTCTGATGACTTGGACCTAGTTGTTGAGACGGAGTGTAAGAAATAATACTGTAAATAAAACCTGCAAATTTGTGAGGACTTAGAGATGAATCCCAAATACCCTCAGGCAATGGAGAAAATTTATTTCCTGAATAATTTATATACTGCATTTCCCCCACACCCAGGAAAAATTATATACCCGTTTCTGTACATCACATGATCATCATGTCAGTTTTAAAATAGTTTCTCTCTTTTTGCTGTGAATACAAACAAAACCTTTGTTCATAATCATGTATTTTCACACTTTTCCTTATAATTTCAATATGTTTCAGGCTCTTTACTTAGCTATTTTTGCTGAATACCTGGTTACAGGACCTAAGCCCATGTCATCATGTCTCCCTGGAGAATAACACTGCAAGCATCTCCCTGGAGAATCACTAATGTTATGGAGAAGAAAGGGTAATCAACACATATTGTTTCCTATTAGTGCAATAAGCAGAGCTTAAAACAAAACCAGCCTGGCTGTGAATTCCAAACGCCCTTCTAAATAACCAGGGGTGGTATTTCACAACCTGACCTGCATACTTCCTTTGGGCTGCCGTGGGAGTTGGGATGACTCTGTGTCCACACGTTTGGGGGTGGGGTCACTGTAACTAAGCAAACACGTTCTGTGTCGCCTGTAGTGCATGGAGGCCTGAGTGAGCGCACCCCAGTGCATTCCACCTCTGGGGGGCTCCTGCCAGGTGGGGTGAGCCAGAGGAAGCAAGGCTTCTCCCCGCAGGGGATACACCTACACACCTGGCAGCCTGGAGGTCACAGGACCCTGTGCCTCTCACCTAGTCAGAGGCTAAAGCAGGCCAGCCCAGAGCAAAGAAGGCAACAGAGAGAGCTGGAGTACAGTCCTCAACTCTCACATCCCTTTTGCCTAAAAGGCATTGTAAGGACTCTATCAGTTTCCAGTGCTAGAAAAGAAATGCTGGGGTGTGGATTATGGCTATAAAGTAGGAAGTGATCTCTATTAGTGACAACATGTATGTTATTGTAGTTAATCACTACACAAAAGTGGCTAAAGTTGATGGCAGAGAAGAATATTCATTTAAAACACTGTAATTTGGGGGACTGAAGGATGTCTTAGAGGAATATATGCTTCATATTCATAACAGAGCAAAACCTATTTTTTAAGGTGGGGACCTAGAATGAAGAAAAGATGGATAGGAAACCCTCTGTCCATCAAGATGGTCTGATTGCTGGAGATGGTGGTCCAGGCTTGTGGCTCTTACTTTACTCTGTCAAAGCTACACCCAACTGAGCAGAAGAAAAAATTCCTGGAAGCCATCACCCTAGGAGGGAGAGGCCTCATCAGTGTGTCCTACTTCTGAATTCTATTCTTTTGGCCCAAAGAAGCCTTGCTTTCCTCCATATTAGGGCAGTATTATTCTCTGGCTCCCATCACTTCATGGGAAATAGACACGGAAACAGTGGAAACAGTGTCAGACTTTATTTTTTTGGGCTCCAAAATCACCGCAGATGGTGACTGCAGCCATGAAATTAAAAGACACTTACTCCTTGGAAGAAAAGTTATGACCAACCTAGACAGCATATTCAAAAGCAGGGACATTACTTTGCCGACTAAGGTCCGTCTAGTCAAGGCTATGGTTTTTCCTGTGGTCATGTATGGATATGAGAGTTGGACTGTAAAGAAGGCTGAGCGCCAAAGAACTGACGCTTTTGAACTGTGGTGTTGGAGAAGACTCTTGAGAGTCCCTTGGACTGCAAGGAGATCCAACCAGTCCATTCTGAAGGAGATCAGCCCCGGGATTTCTTTGGAAGGAATGATGCTAAAGCTGAAACTCCAGTACTTTGGCCACCTCATGCAAAGAGTTGACTCATTGGAAAAGACTGATGCTGGGAGGGATTGGGGGCAGGAGGAGAAAGGGATGACCGAGGATGAGATGGCTGGATGGCATCACGGACTCGATGGACATGAGTCTGAGTGAACTCCAGGAGTTGGTGATGAACAGGGAGGCCTGGCGTGCTGTGATTCATGGAGTCGCAAAGAGTCTGACATGACTGAGCAACTGAACTGAACTGAACTGAATGAGAGGCAGAGGGAAAAATAAATAACCTTTTCATAATATTCCTGCTCTGATATTTTGCTTAAAACTCTCTGTTACCAAGGAAATGATGAAGATCCTTAATTAGGGGTTTTCAAATCAAAAGCATTACACCGATCAGAGGTGGCACCTTTCTAGCAGTGTTCATATGATGAACCCATTTGAAAATGGAGTTCTCGGAGTCCTGACCAAGACCTCTGATCACATTAAATTCATGGAAACTGGCTATTTAGACAATAAGGAAATGGGTATCTTTTTATAAGACACACTCCATTTACTAAGTTTTTGCATATTCAATCACATCCTGAGTATGACTTTATTATAAAAAATTAATTTTTATCTATGACTTAAAAGTCTTAACAAAAAGCTATATAAGTTATATGTGGCAGTTGAATTCATTTGGTTATCATTGCATCTGTTTGTGTGCTCAGTCATGTCCAATTCTTTGTGACCCTAGAGACTGTAGCCCACTAGGCTCCTTTGTCCATGGAATTTTCCAGGCAATAATACTGGAGTGGGTTGTGATTTCCTCTTCCAGGGAATATTCCTGACCCAGGGATCAAACCCATGTTTCTTATGTCTCCTGCATTGGCGGGTGGCTTCTTTACCACTGAGCCACACCCTTATATCTATTTTAAAATAGAATATGGTATTCTAACACTAAAACTTTATTATTAGTTTCTTGTTTTCCCGTATATAGGTTCACATTATATTTTACTTATATGATATTGCTGGTAAACTTATACCAGAAATATACTAGAACCTAAACTGGGGTCATATTTTCTCATCAACCACATTCTGCCGATACAGTAAGCCAGATACCCCAGGAAGCTCTTTATCACCAGGGCCTTCCCTGGTGGCTCAGTGGTAAAGAATCTGCCTGCCGAAACAGGAGGTGTGGGTTTGATCCCTGGTTAGGGGAGATCCCTAGAGAAGGAAATGGCAACCCACTCCAGTATTCTTACCTGGGAAATCCTGTGGACAGAGGAGCCTAGTGAGCTACAGTCCATGGGGTCACAAAAGAGTCAGACACGACTTAGTGACTAAAGCAAACAGCAGCAGAGGGGTGCAGAATATGGGAATGGGAAAGCCCTTCTCTCAGGAAGAGCAAAAGCAGTCTGTTAGCAAACTGATGTGAAGGTGGTAGGTTTTAAAATTAATGGATCAGGGTCTATGTGCGTGAGGCTAAAACCCAACAGCTTTACTGGCCGAGACTCAGGATGATTTGAAATGCAACTTTTCATATGGAAGCACCTGAAAGGAATCGAGGAAATTTTTCACTAGGGAAGCCCCTGGTGATAAAGAGCTTCCTGGGGTATCTGGCTTATTGTACTGGCAGAATGTGGTTGATGAGAAAATATGGCCCCAGGTTAGGTTCTAGTATATTTCTGGTATAAGTTTACCAGGCAAGAAATGTGCCTCCTCTTCCCCCCATGCCATGTCACATCCCCAGCAGGCCTGTCCCAGCTTCTCTTTTGGTTTCGTTTACTCCCTTTGGAGGTGCCCGCCGTTCTTACATCCTTCTCTCTCTTTTGTGACTCCCCAGGGTAACACTCAAAGCTCCCTCAGTCAGGTTCTCACTGTCTTTTTCTCTTCCCCTTGGATAACTCTCCCCTCCTTTTTTCTATTGTCACCCAGGGAATGACAAAGGAAGATAACTCTTTTTCTGCATTCATGGGGCTGCAATACACATTCTGAATTCTCTTTTCCTGCTCCTGATATACTCTGATATGCCCTCCATGGGACGTGGTTGGGTGTCTGGACTATACTGCAGGTACCTTGAGGGTAAAGTTAGCCAGAGCTCACTGGGATTTGGGGACAAAGTCTGACATGACTCAATCAGTTTTGTTTTCTGAATATTTTGCCAGTCCTGACCCTTGGAGTCTCCCTTCTTTCTTGCTAGTTTGCCCTCCTTTCAAAGCCAGGCCCAAGTCCAGCTGTCTCTTAGCAAGCCTGCGGCTGGGTATCTAGCTTCCCTCCCTCTGCTCTGGGTCGGAGCTTCCTTGAAGAGCCATCTGACCATCTGCACAGGGACACTCGGGTCCTTGGTGATTTCGGGGAAGCTCATCTCCTTTCTCTCTCCATCCAGGCCTCCTCACATCCTCCATCTGCTCTCCGCTGGCTCCACACCTGGGGGGCTAATTAGCACAGTCTCCCCTCCCAGCTGAGCTCGCTCGGGTTCCTCCTGTCTCCACTCTCCAGGGTCTGAGATCTGAATTTCCCCCAGCCCCTTCATGAGCCCACTCTTAGGCATGTACAACTTGCACCGGTGGCCCCTGGCTTCTCACTCCCTCTGGGATCCTCACCCTCACCCTTGGGCAGCACAGAGAGCGTGGATGTCTGGCACCCTGCCCGCCTACCTGGCAGGCAGCCCATGCGTCCTGCCCGGGGGCCGTCTCCAGAGTATTTTCCTGACTAGCCTTACGCACACTGGCCCAGATTCGCTTCTGGTCTCTTCCTCTGAGGCAATTCCCAGAAGCTTTTGGGAGAAAGGAAGGTCTGTGTGTTCGAGTGATGACACTTGCTCTGAATGCCTTGCTATCTGGCCACGTTCAGAGCAGAGGCTTGGCGTATCAGTCTTGGCCAGCCTGCTCCCCACCCAACATAATCAGCACACGGGCACCTTAAGACAGGGCTCTGTTCCTGGGCAATGTGTTTTGGGTCTGAGAAAAATGGGCAGCCACAGGGGTGCTGTTTGGGTCACATGAGGTTGCACTGCTAAGAACACTGTCTTGCCATACGAGGTTCTTTATATGAGGCTGCCAAGCTGTGACTTTGTTTTCGGGTGTGGATTCTGTAATTGACCAGCGTTTCTTCTTTGCATTGGCTACTGGAAAGCTTAGTGCCAAACATGAGGGTTGCCTGGGGCATACCATGAATTTGAATGAATTTTCACAATAACCTTATTCATCAGTTCATTTTACGTCTTTATCTTTGTTGTTCATGTTTCCTCCCATCTACCTCTCATTTATATTCCCCTGCTAGCCACTTTAAACCGTTCCTGAATCAAGGTGGGACAGGTATAAACAAACATACAGAATGAGGTAATTTTACAGCAACTTGAAAGAGTCTCTTTTACACAGTTGGTGGGAAGATAAATTTCTGGACAGCAATAGCTATTAAATGTTATGATGTACATATTCATGAAACAGAAATACCTATTCCAGAAATTCATCCTTCACACACACACAAGTGTGCGATATTTATTTGACTGTAGCACTGTTTGTAATAGAAAAAAAAAAAAGGAAATAAAGTAAATGCTCAGTAATGGTGAAATATGAATACATCATGCTGCTGTATATGATGGCACCCCATGCAACTACTAAAAATGAGAGATGAGTTTACATGCTCAACCCATTAAAGGATGTCTTTAATGTATTAAGTGGAAATAAAAGCTACCTTGTGGCAAGAGGGAAGAGGAGGTTATATTTGTTATTTAAACTTTCTCCCAACCCCACCACACACAGAAGGGACACTAAGAAGGACTTGTTGCTGGCTGCCTGGTATAAACAGAGCCGTGATCCTCAGCACAGAGGCTTTCTCATATTCAGGGCAGTATTAGATAACAGGAATGAGGAAGCAATGCTAGAAGCTCAGGGAGCTCCATTCTCTGACTTATTAGCCCATGCTATAGGGTGAGGAGGGGTGAGGAGGAAAGATGTGGGGGCTGGCCTCTGACAGAGACAAGCTTTGGCAGCTGAGGGTTGTCTGTTGGGAATCTGAGTGTGAAGTGCGATGAGTTTTCTTTTCACCCTGCCTGCCAAACTGTCAGTAAAATCTACCTGTTTCCCAATACTTTTGCAGTTGGATTTGCTTTCGAAGGATTGTGATAAAGTGTTGTATCCAACCCAAAGGTCAGAGAAGGTCAAGGACAGAGACCGCTGAGAGAGACCATCTGGGTCATCAACAGATACCTAGGTCCCATGTGCAATCAGTCCTGAACATACTGGGAACTATAGGGTGGGCGGGGAGGAGCGGGGGATGCAGTATGTCAAACCAGCCTTCTGCAAAAGCAGCGGTCTGACTTACTAAATACTGAGGTTAGTTTTCATACCCAGGATGACAAATAGAAACTCAGGAGAAAACTGTGAAAGAATCAGTTTTGTGATTGTGCCAGAGTAGCCATGGTTATTTACATGACAGATACACAGAATGCTAACTCTGTGTTGGCTGAGTGACACCTTCATTGAAAATGCCCTTCACTGCCCGCTTCACCTCGGTGCACCTCAGCCCCCTGCCCTCACACAGAGCTGCCCTGTCTGACTGATGTTGGTATGTGGCTCTGTCTGTTCTGGAACCACTTCTTCCATATCCTGTGTGACCAACCCATTGAGAAGGTTCTAGAGATGAAGCTGGCCCCATGGGTGGGCTCCCCAACCCCTGGAATGTCATGCAAACAATTGTGTGTGGACAACTTTGTAGCAGGGGCTCATGCTCTGATTCAAGTATCAGTGGGCTGATCCGCTAAGGACCTCTGATTTAGAAGTCTGATAGAACTCCTCTTAGACAAAAAAAAAAGTTTGATGTTTCTAAGGCCTGATGCCCAGCTTGGCATACAGCTGGTCCTACAGCTCACATGGAGGTGCTTAATATTATGTTCCTTATTTTCTAGATGAGGAAACTGAAGTCCTATGTGCAGACCCACGTCTGCAAGACTCTAAAGCCTCGATGTCATGTGCACTTAATAAACATTGAGTGAATGCTGAATGAGTAATGGTGGTGGTTACGAATGCTTCCATCATGAAGGTGGGGAAGCTGACCTCTATCAGCATGGGGCACGGGGAGTTGAGTCAAAAATTCAGGTTACCTATCTTCCATTTAGTGGGCCTTTCCATATACATCTCTCTGTTTGAAATAGTTTCTATTCCTTATTAGACATGAGTGTGGAGCCTTATATCCTAAATTGTACTCATTTTACCTGTCTTTGAATTCAGGACTCAGGCATGCGTATGATAATCTTGTTTATCATTAGGTCAAATTTCATACTGACAGCCACTTTGTCAAAAAGTCTGGTACCACTGTCCAAACATTAAGAAACAAGGTGTCTTCTCTTGTTTGGCGGGGGGTCCCAAACCCAAACATTTAAAGGGATGAGTAGATAAAGGAAGTGACTCAGGTGGGCTGGGTGAGAACTGGGGCACCCAGAAGGGAGCCACATCTAATTCGAAGGGCACAGCTGCCCCCCTGGACTCACTGTATCACTGCCATGACACCACTGTTGGCCCAGGACGGCCACATCTTCGGAATTTTAAGAGAAACCAGAAATGTAGATTAAATATGCAATTTCCTGAGTTTTAGATGTTGACAACTCATTCAAGTATTTTTTAAAAACAGAATATAGGCCAAATAAAACACGTCATCTATGGCTGGGTGGGCCTGTGAGCCACCAGTATGCAGACCTGGTTTTCATTTGGGAAACATCTGGGAACCTGTTCTGATCTAGTCATGCAGACTGAGGGTATGGAGGGGAGTTAAGTTCTGCTGCTTGTTCAGTTCTCTATTGAAAGGTTTGTAAGCGAAGTGGTTAAAAGCGAGGCTACAAGTTTTAGACCATCTGTGGGTTTGAAAGAAGCCATCCATGGCCCCAAATGGAAAATCCAGTTGTGTGTGACATCCTTAAGCTCCAGTCAAGCTCTCCACTGCAAAGCCTCATCCTAGGATGCACTGACACAACATGACTTCAGCACTCTTTAAGCTGGTAGTTAGCATGCAGCACTCTGCTGAATCTGCAGAAAAATCCATGACCCACTGCAGGTCTTCTTGCACTGTGTGTGCTTCTGCGGGGCAGCAAATCAGCCTCCAGCAGCGAGCAAATGAGTCTCTCCAGGACTTCTCCAGTTAGTCACAGTGCAGGGAGTAAGACCAGCTTTTTGGAAGAATGGACCTTCTCCTTA
Organism: Ovis aries; assembly: GCF_016772045.2. Taxonomy (NCBI): domain Eukaryota; kingdom Metazoa; phylum Chordata; class Mammalia; order Artiodactyla; family Bovidae; genus Ovis; species Ovis aries. The sequence continues at coordinate 24,728,519 of NC_056058.1, read as the reverse complement.
AAGATGGGTCCCTACTACACCTTGTTTGCTGTGCAAAATGCCAAATAAATCTAGGCTCATTCAGGGATCAACTATTCCAGCATTCGAGCACCTGGGGCCCTCAGCCTACTTCCTGGACAGCAAAGCCTCTGAAGGTCTGACGGAAGAAGCCATGCCAAAACATAACTAAGAAGATGAGATTTTGGAGAACTTTAAGCATTAGTTTCCGTTAGGTCCCACTCCAGATCTAAGACTTGTATGTGGAGAAAACTTCCTCGAGCCACCTTCTCTTCAAATACATTAGTGAAATGGAAGCAGCATATTAATATATTTTGCAAGGCTTTGGGAAGTGATACTGAACACATTGTTCTCTTCATACCGAAGATGTTGTATACTGTGCGTGTTTAGCTTGGAGACAGACTTCTATTTGTGCATTCACAGAACCTCCCTCCCATCACACCAGCAATCTGAGCATTTTCCAACCTTTTTTCTTTGAACAACAACAAAAGAAAATATCATATCAGATACCTGAGCCAACAGTAACAAGAGCACTAAAGTGTGGACAGTATCAAATATTATGTTTGGAGTGAAGCTCAGTTTTTCATGGGCTGCCAGGCAGGGTCATTTTCATTTTACAAGGAGAGCACATGACTCGACTACTGTGGTATTTAGAATCGCTATCCTGGAGTATTCCTAAGGTTTTTCGTAAAATATCCAAGGCTGTTTCCAAACAGTACTTTCCATTAACACTTTCAAGTCAAGTTGATAAATTGTGCCTAACTTTAAGGCTAACTCAGATTTCCCCATACCCAGTCCCAACCTGTTATAAGGAATATCAATGATCATGAAATCTGAAACCATTGTCCAAGCATCTGTATTTTGCAGGTTTAAAAATGATGGACCAAGATCAGATACATAGTTTAGTGTAAATCTCAAAGACAGAAACTGTTCAGTCGCTCCTTTTCTATCCCACTTTTTCAAATCATAAATATGTAAGAGCGTATATGTTAAAGAGGCCAAGAAGAATGGTTCTCCCAGGGAACAAACAAGACAGCAAAGGATCATGGGCTTTTCTCTCCTGCAAACAACTCTGGTTCTTTAAATAAAGAATCTAATTATTCCTTAGATTGCTTTCCTATCTCCAATTTCATAGGTTTTTGCTTCTTGCTCTGACAAGTAAGGTAACATTTGAAAGGGAAGTGAGTAAGGATGTGTATTTTCTCTGCATAAGAAGTCAAGATGCCCATATATACTTGAGTAAAGATTGGATACAATTTGGAATTAGTTTTTGGTTTGGATTTTATATTTAGCCAAGCAAATAATGGCAATTTGAACAGAATATATGTATATACCCTTATATTAGTATTGAGATACAATTCATACACTGTCCAATTCACCAATTTAAAGTGGGTTTCAGTATATTCACAGAGTACTGCAACCATTGCCATAATCAATTTTAGAACATTTTCATCAGTCCCCAAAGAAATTCCACATCCATCAGCAGTCACTCTCCACTCTTCTCGGCCCCCAGTCCCTGGAAATCACTAACCTACTTTCTTTCTCTATGGATTGCCTATTGTGAACATTTTATATACATTGTATCAAGAAAATGTAGCCTTCTGGCCTGGTTTGTTTTTTCCACTTGTTATAAGGTTTCTAAGAGATCTATACATATGTTACACACACACACAGACACACACACACAGACACAGACACACAGACACACACACACAGACACACACACACACACACACACACACACACACACGAGTATCCTCTGAATGCTCCAAAAGCACCTGGGCAGCACTGTCCTGCTGTTAACTGCGTCACCTTTTTCAGAGACTGCATCGCATCTCAATGCATTTAGGAAATCAAGCAGGTCCTGGGGTCTCTCACTGCAGATGTTCACTTGCAAGTAGCCATCTTCTGGTCTGGTTCTTACAGCATCTCACACTCAGTGTGTACCATGCAACCTCAGCGTTTCCCTCTCCAGACACAATATTCTTCTGTGTCCACTCATCTTTGGTAATGAAAACCTTTTGCCCACACAAACTTGAACACCTAGTCATTTTTTGCTCATTGAAGTCGAATGCATCCACCCCTGTGCTAGACGCCTCCACAGCCTCTCCTGCCTGCCTGCCTCTATGTCCTCGGGTTCACTGCCGGTCCCAGTCCCCCTCACAGCCACCCTCCTTGGCTCTCTGCCTGCAGCCATCTGCTCCAGTCTGCACCATGGCTGAGCCCTAGCCTGAATGAACTGCCGTGAATGGATCTAATTTTTTAAATGTATTCAGTTGAAGTATAAGTGATTTTAAAATGTTGTGTTAGTTCCCAGTATACAGCAAAGTGATTCATATACATACATACATATATATATGTATATATACACATACATACATGTATATAATACATACATATGTATGTGTAGACTCATATACACACACAAAGCTTTTTCATATTCTTTTTCATTACGGCTTATCACAGGATATTGAATATAGTTCTCTGTGGTATATAGTGGACTTCCCTGGTGGCTCAGACGGTAAAATGTCTGTCTACAATGCAGGAGACTCGGGTTCAATCCCTGGGTCGGGAAGATCCCCTGGAGAAGGAAATGGTAATCCACTCCAGTACTATTGCCTGGAAAATCCCATGGACAGAGGAATTTGGTAGGCTACAGTCCATGGGGTCGCAAAGAGTCGGACACGACTGAGCGACTTCACTAAATGGTATATAGTAGGACCTTGTTTATCCATTCCACATATAATGGTTTATACCTGCTAATCCCCATCCTTTGCCCTTCAGCCTCCTCCTTGGCAATACAAGGCTGTTCTCTATGTCTGTGAGTCTATTTCTGTTTCATAGATAAGTTCATTTGGGTCATAGTTTAGATTCCGTATGTAAGTGATATTATATGGTATTTGTCGTTCTCTTTCTTGCTTTGTGCGATACTCTCTAGGTCCATCCAAGTTGTTGCAAATGGCATGATACCGTTCCTTTTTGTGGCTGAACAGTATTCCATTGTATATACGTACCACATCTTCTTTATCCGTCCATCTGTCAATGGACCTTTAGGTGTTTCTGTCCTGGCAATTGTGAGTAGTGCTGCTCTTGGCTTAGTATCTTCTTGAGTTATAGCTTTTGTCTGGGCATATGCTCGGGAGTGGGACTGCTGGATCATATGGAAACTCTATTTTTAGTTTTTTGAGGAACTTCCGTACTTCTCCATGGTGGCTGCACCAACGTACATTCCCACCAACAGCGCAGGAGGGTTCCCTTTTCTTCACACCCTTTCCAGCATTTATTGCTTGTGGACTTTTTATTGACGGCCTGAATGGCTTTGTCTTAGGGGAAGAGAAAGGGGAGGAAGTGCAGGAGAGCTGGTGGTTTTGCACAGACCTGTGCTGAGCCTGGGGCTACAGCGAGGCAGGCTGCCCTCTCAGTGCTGGAGCAGAAGCTGGGTGTTTGGCAGCCTGGGCCCCATCCGAAGAGGCTCTGACATTATTTTCAAAGTCTCCGGGTGACTCCCACATGCAGTTCTGGGATCTTACAGACTATAGCACAGTGTTAGCAGGATAAGCAAGGGCTCTTGGGTTAGAAGACCTTGGTCTACCAGAGGTTAGCTGTGATACCTGGGGGCATGTTAACTCTCTGCTTTCAATGCGCTTACCTGCATCAGGGGCTAAACACACCTTTTTCATGGAACTGCTCTGAGTATGAATGGAATCAGATGAACTAGACAGCCGAGTGCCTGGTATAGAAGGTGCTCAGAAAGTGGACGGTAGAGTAGGGAATGCATGCCTCAGTTCTGTGTTGTCCTTGTCACACTGCGCATATGGGTAGTGCCAACCAAGAACCACTGTATGTCTCCTACAAGGGCCCACATCAGGGTGGCTCCTTTATTGAAAGGCAAAATGACAGCTGGCTGAGGGTACCATGGCTCTTAAACTGATCCTAGCACAGGTGCAGGGCCTAGTCCCAACACTTTGCATCGGTTTAGTGTTTTACAATGCAGGGAGGTGCGGTCACGCAGGCAGTGTTGGTGTGCAGAGGGCCACCGGGTTACGAGACAGGAGAACTCAGCGTGTATGCTCTGTGATGGGAGGAAACCTGCACACACGGTTCGGGTTGTTCTTGACACCCTATTCTGCAGCCAACTAAATGCAATCATCATTTTCCTCCTCCCACGGGCTCACTGTATATGTTAAACTGAGATACCTGGTAGCCATGGGCTCTCAAATACTTTGCAAGGCCTCATTAACAAGTCTTAATGGTGACAAAGCCTTCTCATGGAGCCGGCTGTGCACACCTCATTCTTCTCCCTGGGCAGGAGAAGCACTGGATGGAGAAAGCCGTGGAGGAACTGCAGAGCTGCATGGCACAGACACTGCCCAGCCGCTCCCACGCGCCCCAAGGGAGGAGGTGGCTTTGGCTTCCCAAGAGAACTGCTCATTTTTCAGCGGTAGAAAGGCGCAGATGATCCCTTCTGAAAAGCTGGCCTCGGGGTGAGAGGGAAGGCCTGGGCAAGAGATCTAGAGGGGCTGTGGCACCCCTCATTGCTGTCTGAGGACAGGAACTAGCACTCTGCCTATGACTCAGCTTTCCTGTGAGTCTGTGAGGCCACAGGCGGCTCGCTTCCTCGGCTGGGGATCGAGTATCACAAGCAGCAAAGGGACAGCTCAGAGCTCTGACTGACAGCGGGAATCTAAAGACAGCAGGGTGAATTCTCTCATTTGGGAATCAGCAAAGGCTGGCTGTGGGAGATGGCAGCAGGCTCAGAATGCAGACTTCGCGGGGAGCCACTTTGGACTAGAACGGCGGTTACTCGGGGCCCCAAACCTCCCTCACTGCCAATGTGACTTATGATCTGGGGTCCATCCACAGAGGCTCCTGTGACTGAAGAGCCAGACCCCTCAGCTTCCTTTCCAACTGTCCCCCCTCTGTTTTCCAGACCCTTCACGGGTAGCAGAGCAGAAGGTTCACAGGCCATGAAGGGGTCGCTTAGAAGAGGCCCAAACCAATGCACAGACCCTACCTAAAGGAAAATACTAGAACTCTATGGTTCTTTGATCTTTTTCTTATCTTTTATCTCTGTCCAGCTTCCTGTTTTTCAAATTTAATCAGTGTTGGCTATTTTTTCCAATCCTGAACATTAAACAAAATTAACCAGAAAATGTAGAAACTGCTCTCATAAAACCAAGAGAGAAATTGTTAAAGTGAGGCTGAAGCAAGGTAAAACCTGTTTGTGACCTGCAGCTGACCCTGGATGGCACTGATGGGGGGTGGGGAGCAACAGGATGTTATATAATGTTAGTGTGGGACCTTGCAATTGTAGGGGGATATGGCAGAAAGTGAACAGGAACTAAAAAGCCTCTTGATGAAAGTGAAAGCAGAGGGTGAAAAAGTTGGCTTAAAGCTCAACATTCAGAAAACGAAGATCATGGTATCCGGTCCCATCACTTCATGGGAAATAGATGGGAAACAGTGGAAACAGTGTCAGACTTTATTTTTTTGGGCTCCAAAATCACTGTAGATGGTGACTGCATCCATGAAATTAAAAGATGCTTACTCCTTGGAAGGAAAGTTATGACCAACCTAGATAGCATATTCAAAAGCAGGGACATTACTTTGCTGACTAAGGTCCGTCTAGTCAAGGCTATGGTTTTTCCTGTGGTCATGTATGGATGTGAGAGTTGGACTGTGAAGAAGGCTGAGCACTGAAGAATTGATGCTTTTGAACTGTGGTGTTGGAGAAGACTCTTGAGAGTCCCTTGGACTGCAAGGAGATCAGCCCTGGGATTTCTTTGGAAGGACTGATGCTAAAGCTGAAGCTCCAGTACTTTGGCCACCTCATGTGAAGAGTTGACTCATTTGAAAAGACCGTGATGCTGGGAGGGATTGGGGGCAGGAGGAGAAGGGGACGACAGAGGATGAGATGGCTGGATGGCATCACTGACTCGATGGACATGAATCTGAGTGAACTCTGGGAGTTGGTGATGGACAGGGAGGCCTGGTGTGCTGCAATTCATGGGGTTGCAGAGTCGGACATGACTGAGCGACTGAACTGAACTGAAACTGAGGAGGGCAGGCAGTGCCAGGATTTCTCAGGGCAAGGGGGATGCTCCTGGTCCCTGGAGTATGACTCCCTGAGAAGGTAAAAGTGTTAGTCACTCAGCCATGTCTGACTCTTTCCAACCTCATGGACTGTAGCCCCCCAGGCTCCTCTGTTCATGGAATTATCCAGGCAAGAATACTGCAGTGGGTTGCCATTTCCTTCTCCAGGGGATCTTCCCAACTCTGGGATCAAACCTGGGTCTCCTGCATTGCAGGCAGATTCTTAACCATCTGAGCCACTAGGGAAGCCCCTATGTGTCACCCTTAAGGAGGGCAGTGAGTCTGGGATGGACCAGATGGACTGATGAGGGGCAGTGAAAGTGAAAAGTGAAAGTCACTCAGTCATGTCTGACTCTTTGCGACCCCATGGACTATACAGTCCATGGAATTCTCCAGGTCAGAATACTGGAGCCCTTCCCTTCTCCAGGGGATCTTTCCAACCCAGGGATGGAACCCATATTGCAGGCGGATTCTTTACCAGCTGAGCCACAAGGGAAGCTCAAGAATACTGGAGTGGGTAGCCTATCCCTTCTCCAGCAGATCTTCCCGACCCAGGAATCGAACTGGGGTCTCCTGCATTGCAGGTGGATTCTTTACCAATTGAGCTATATCAAGGGGCAGAGGGTTGAGGAAAATTCCTGGTGATGCTCTATATTCAGAAAAGATATTCTAGGATAAACCAAGCTGGAGTAGAACTACTTGGGAAAGAAACTAGGCAGGAATACCTTCTACACCAGACAGGGGGATGTGCAAAGGACTAAGAAAAGTCAGGCAGAGGTTAGGTCTAGCCAATGGGCAGCACACTGGCAAGAAAGTGCAGGAAGCAAAGCCCAGCACATCTGGGGAAACCAGGCGGGAAGCCAGGCGGGAAACATGCAGCTGCGCCAGGGCCTGAGGGATCAATGCCAGGCCTCAAGTGAAAACAGAAGAAGCTGGAGGAAGCTCACAGGCCTCTGAGAGCCACTTGTGCTTCTTAAATATTCTTAGGTCATGGGTCCTTTTTAGGATCTGAGGAAAACACTAGACCCACTTCCCAGGAAAATGCACTTATGCTTATATTATTCCACCTTCACGTCTGGAGAGTCACAGGTCCCCATAGGCCAAGTCACATACCCATCCATGGTTATGAGCCCCAGGCCCTAAGGATGCTCCTAGATACTGAAAGAGGAGGAGTGATAACAGGAAATACTTGAAGGATTGTTTAATCCTTTAAGCCTCTGCCAGATTCAGTGGAATAGTATGAGACCTGGCCTGAAACTGGTCTGAATAATCCATAATTTACAACTAGGATTAGTTAAGATACTTCACCTGATGGTGAGTACATGAATCCAGTGGAGAGGTGGGGACTGGAAGGGCAGGAGAGAAGTGTCAGAGGCAGCCCTGAAAAAAGTGGAATAAAGGAAAATTGGGAAACCAGAGGTAGGGAGTATCTGGCAAGGAAACTACCCCTCATTCAGCCCCAGGCGGTGGTGGGAGAGGTTAATTCAGAACAATGGTGAATGGCCCTGCATGATGGGGCTCTGCTTTTAGGAACCATTCTTGGGTTTTGTCACATTTGCTTTATGCTAAATCGTAACACATGGTATTTCTTAAAAAAAAAAAAAAAAAAAAGAATATTTATTGCACCAGTGAGCCTATACTTATATTGCAATGATGTTCTTTTCTGAACAAGGCATTGTTACTTTTCCTCTAGTCATTTAATTAAACCTTTAAGTTATTTTTGAAAAGCTGCATCTTGGAAGGTTTGTGGGTGGGGGGGGGGGAGGGGAAGGGTTGCATCTCTGTTTTCTGTTCATAGATTCTGTGATGGGTTTAATTGGATGTTTTTATAATAATACTAGAGCATTTCTTGTATGGATGAATTTTTGCTGGTGGCGAGGAGGGTCTGGTTCAGAAAACACAGTGGTCTTTGACTCTTACACATGCCTTTGCTCTGAGAGTCTGACCTTAGAAGCATTTTTCATGCATGACTCCATTTGGTCCATGGGTGCAGAGCATGTAAGGGCACAGTGAGGGGGACTGACCGTCCAAGGAAAGTTAGCTTCTTACAAAACAAAGAAATAGTTTAGATCATTACCAGAACGTGCCCTGAGTATGAGTCCATCACAAGCATGTCTAATGGCACTAGGGTTTATAGAAATATGCCCACTGTTTAATGTTCCCATTAGGAAGTGTACAGCGCCGCAATGTATCCTAAGTAAAGAGCATAGAACTAGGAGTCAGAAGACCTGGTATCAGGCAGATTCAGAAATTAAATTGTAAGTTACACGACCTCAGCGAATTATTAACCATTTCACACAGACTCCAAGTGTTCTACCAGTAAATAAGGCTAAACATGCCTGCAACCTCCCTACCCCCAGCAGTATCAAATGTGACCAGTAAATGAAATATCAGAAATTAAAACATTTGACATCTCTAAAGTACCATATGAAACTATGACATTATTATACAAAGCTAAAGGACTTTTTGAAAATATAAGCATATTGAAAATTTTTTGTGTGTCTATTTTGAATAAAGCACCTTTCTAGGTGTTGTGAATTACAGAGGTGAACATAAGTCCTTGAAAGAGCTTTGTTTATGATTTAAAAATTAAAATAAAAAAACTAAGGGTCAGAATTCACATTATGATTTTTTTTCATATATTTCAAAGTTGGGTGGACTTACAGGCAAACGAATAGGAAATAAATAATTTCACTTAGATGGATCAGATTAAATAAAATGAATACTTGAAAAAAAATCTAAATAAGTTCAATGCAATAGATAACTAAGAATCAATGTTAGTAAATCGAGTAATATGTAAAGCAAATAAATTTGAGATGAATCACGATGCTTTTTTTTCCCCTCTCACCTTAAAAGGGCTGCTGATCTCTGCCAACAGGCCAGTATATAAGACAGACACTTGCATGAGCATTAGTCTCTCTGACAAAGAAACCTGGGTATCCACTAATAGCGGAATATACACAAGCATTTGTCTCTCTGGACGCTAGTAAAATGATTCCGGGGGAGGAGGGGTGTAACAGTGGAGCAATCAGGAAAGAAGCATCAGGGAAAAAAGAGAAAGATTTCAACAGATTTCTGGAGGTCAAGGAGAGGACGGCAAATGAGAACTGGGCAGATGATGGCTAACTTTCTGTGTCAACTTGGGTAGACTGTGGTGCTCAGTGGTTTGGGGACCAAGGCTGGTCTAGATGTTACTATAAAGGTGTGATGAGTGTTGATGACCATGTAACTTTCTACGGAGGAGATCATCGTCCATAATGTGGTGGGCTGAGGGGAGACAGGGTCTGATCAATCAGCTGAAGACGTTAAGATCCAAACCTGAGGTTTCCCAGAGAAGAAGGAACTCTGCCTCAACACTAACATAAAAATCCTGCCCAAGTTTCCAGGCTGCTAGCCAGCCCTATGGATTTGGGACTCAAGACCACAGTAGCAACTCATCTGAATTTCTAGCCTGTTTGCCTGACCTGTGGATTTTAGACTTCCCAGCCTCCACAATCATGTAAGCCAATTCCTTAACATAAATCAACCTCTGTGTCTGTCACTCTATGTATATCTGTATCTACCTGATTCTTTTTCTCTGGAGAACCCTGACTGATATGGAGAAAGAATATAAGAGTGTAGAACATGGAGGAGAAAACTTTGGTTAAGTGGGAGGATGGGAGTGAGCAGTTTGGCAATGTACCGTTAAAAACCCCAGGCTCACTGGGCAGCTGCAACAGAGACTGGGATTTTGAAGGGGATGAAAAACAGAAAAGTTCATTGAATCTACCTAACATACATTTGCTCCTTGCAAGAAAAGCTATGACAAACCTAGACAGTGTGTTAAAAAGCAGAGATGACACTTTACCGACAAAGGTCTGTCTAGTCAAAGCTATGGTTTTTCCAGTAGTCATGTATGGATGTGAGAGTTGCACTTTAAAGAAGGCTGAGTGTTGAAGAATTGATGCTTCTGAACTGTGGTACTAGAGAAGCCTCTTGAGGGTCCCTTGGATAGCAAGGAGATCAAACCAGTCAACTCTAAAGGAAATCAACCCTGAATATTCATTGGAAGGATTGATGCTGAAGCTGAAGCTCCAATACTTTAGCCACCTGACACAAAGAGCTAACTCATCGGAAAAGACCCTGATGCTGGGAAAGACTGAGGGCAGGAGAAGGGGCGATAGAGGATAAGATGGTTGGATGGCATCATTGACTTAAATGGACATGAGTTTCAGCAAGCTCCAGGAGATAGTGAAGGACAGGGAAGCCTGGTGTGCTACAGTCCATGGGGTCTCAGAGTCCGACACAACTTAGCAACTAAACAAGAACGATGTACCTGTGGCCTGCAGGTACCCCTCACTCTCCTCCCCATCCCGGGCCTTAGGTCCATGCGCTGTGCTAGACACGCAAAAAGTGACTTGTGCCCAGACTATCAGAGGACTCATTATCTATAGAGAAAACTTAGAGCTGCCTGGAAACTGTACTATATGTAAGACATTAACATTAGGGGAAGCTGAGTGAGGAATATACAGAAACTCTATTATTTTTGTAACTTTTTTCTAGATCTAAAATTAGTTCAAAATAAAACCCTAAAAATATGGTCTGGAAAGGCATAGGAGGGCTAGCATGTGTTCCAACACTCTAGTTCTGCCTCAGACATTTGGCAGAGAAGGCAATGGCGACTCACTCCAGTGTTCTTGCCTAGAGAATCCCATGGACGGAGGAGCCTGGTGGGCTGCAGTCCATGGGGTCGTGAAGAGTCGGACACGACTAAAGCGACTTAGCAGCAGCAGCAGACATTTGGAGTACCACCTCCAAACTCCTGTCTAAAATCTAGCCCCTTCTCAGTGTTGGGTTTGGCACATGGTTTCTCATATAAGCATTTCTGTGATATTTCATTTTTTAACTTACACATGTATCATTTTCATAAAAACTTAAAAGGAGTTTCTTCAAAAATATTCTTTCAGACTTGAATGAGGTGTTTTTTATGTAGGTGACACTCACTGACATCGCTAACACACTTCAGTGTAGGAAAAAAGGCCTATAATAATAGGACCGAAGGGAAACCATTTCAAATGCAGATTGAGAAGTTCAAACAGGAAGATGATTAGGAAATTTCTGAACCATCTTGTTTTGTCAAAAAGCAAAGGAATTTTTAAAAAAGCACTTTAGTAGCCCCTCCCTCTCCCCCAGATGTTGTAGATTTTGTCAGTGTATGAGCGCTGGTCCACCATAAATCTAAGCAGAAAAATGGACCAAATGCTTCTATAAGCTGGTCTACTGACACCATCTCTTGGCTGAGGAATGAGATTTGTGGAGTATTCAGCATTACTGTGACCTAGCAAACCATAAATTATAATACACATCATGGAGAGAAATGTTTTACTGATAGAACCAGTATGAATATATTAATTGTAATTCTTAAAGCACATCAGTGATAATTATGAACAGCTTCCTATGATATTATGCTCTCATCCTCAGTGTCTGCTGCACTGATAGCAACCTCCCTTATTAAGGATGAAATTTAGCAGCATCAGGCTGCTTCTCTGAGTTTTTCCTCCCTTACATCCATTAGCACTGTATTCTTTTCCTTGGCAAATGTATTTATTGGCCTGATAAGATGCCTGGCTTTGTGAACTCGCCATACGCCTAGCAAGCAAGAGTCCCCAAAGATGTTTCCATTTACTCCCTGCCTTTTGGAATTGATGCATAGGGCCTGCCAACTGGGTCTTTCTTGGGCCACGTGCAGTACACAAAGCTGGACCATTCACTGGGGCTGCCAACACCGGCAGCCCTGGGGAAACAATTTCCTGGACAATAATAGGGAAAGCCATCCTGTGGGTTTAGTTAATGCCAACTGAAAAGTTACAAAACTGCTGGGTGCTCCAGGGTATGTGGCACAATCAAAACCTGTGATTGTCTTCCCGTGCTGCCACAGCTTCTCTGTCGAATTCTGATAGCTCAACTCCAAAGAGCTCACCTGCAGTCACATCTATAGCTGGAAAGAAAACAAGCTGCTTCCTCTCAATACCTCAGGTATCATGTCCATTGGCCCTTAACATTCTGTTCAAACTGGCATCACTAAGAAGACTGTCACATCAGCTCAAAAAACAGAGCTGCCAGTTGATGCTGAAAAACCTTCCACAGGACCTCTGAGCGCACAGACTCAGGGAGGGAAGGGGGAGCCAGAAGCTGTGACCCCCAAGAGGCAAGCACTGAACGGACAGTCCCCTGAAGCAAAAGCAGACGGAAAAATCATTTTTCCATTTGCTTTTCCATCTCCTCTCTGTTTTGTTCAAGTAGAAGCTGTGAGGTAAAATACAAAACCCCCATTGTGCCCTTGGTTGGAAGTTTGCCTTTAGTCAGGATCATTGCATTAATTCCTACTCAAACACTGCAAGTAACTGGTCCCCAGAGGACACTGGCTGGATTTCCAGGTCAAGGTGTTTGATACAATTACTACAGAACTTCGAAGGGTACAAAAGGGCATTAGAGGTCCCCATGTCACTGATTTTTTTTTCTTCCTGTTTTTGATGCCCAGCTGACTCTAAAGCAAACCAGTATGAACCCTGACAAGCCATAGGAGGACGAGGCCTTCAACCTGAAGAGCCTTTGAACTGATCTTCCTGCTGAGCCCAGCAGTGCTTGCTGATGGCAGCAAAAGCCAGAGAGCCCACAGATACAGCTGTCAGGAGTCAGGGCTGAGGCTCCAAGGCCAGACCCACAGTCCCCCTGTACGAACCACAGAGAAGCTAGATGACAAGTAGCCTTTCGAGGAGAGTATGCCCAGTGGCCAGAATCTGAAAGCATTTAGAAGTGCTACGTCAGTTACCAGGCAATTGAGAATTTGGATAAAACTTGGAAAATCATCCTTAAAAGACGTGCCATCTTCAGGTTCCCAGTACTTGACGTTATCCAATATCGTCACACCAGGACACTGGGGACTGCCCAGAGGGGCATGGGAAACGACTTTGTGGCCCAGCAGATTCTCTGAGCTTATCTGCAAAGCTGCTCTAATCTTCCCTGAATATCACGTCTGTGGCTTGCCAAGCAAGCACTCACTCACTTTAATCATTTTCGGGCAGAAGGGAAAAAAAAAAAGTTCTGTATATAAATAAAAAATCCCTCTTCCACTTCTCTCCCTTCCTCTCGACTCAACCACAGCTGAAGCAGAACAACCTCATGGACACCTTTAAGCGACTTCTAATCCACTTGAAATATATAATCCTATTGAGGTGATCTAAGATGGTATAGATGTAACCTTAATTCTAGACCTTTCTCAGAATGCAAAATGGAACAGCCACTTGGAAAATGATTCAGCAGTTTCTTATAAAAGTTAAACACACATTTGTCATTCAACCCAGCAATCCCACACCTAGGTAGGAGAAATGAAGACATATGCTCACACCAAAAAAAAAAAAAAAATGGTATGTGAATGTTTATAGTGACTTTTCTCACAATGGCTAAACTCTGGAAGCAACCCCAACGTCCCTCAACTGGTGAAGAGATAAACTGCAGTATAAATAACTGCTGATCCACACAACAGCATGAATGGATCTTGATATATTTTGCTGCATGAGAGAAATCAGACTCAAAAGGCTACATATCACCTGATTCCATGGATGTAACATCCTGGAAAAAGCCAAACTATAGGGTCAGGAAACAGGTCACCAGTGGCCAGGGGCTGGGAGTGAAAGCAACAGTTGACTAGAAAAGGGCCTGAGAAATAAAACCTCACCTACCAAAAGCAGTCACAAAAAAAGACTTGAGAGAATTTGGGGAGATGATAGTACCATTCCATATCTTGATCATGGTGTTAGTTACATGACTGTATGTATTTGTTAAACACGCATAGTTCTATACACTACAAAGTGAATCTTACTGTATGGAAATTATGCCTCAAAAAATGCAACTTTAATATAAAATCTCAGTAGAAAATGATCAATGATGAAGAAAGGCAGCCTTCCAAACTGCTGGTGAACTTCCTACCTACATCAGGATCTGGAGGCCTTCTCCCAAACTGGATCTGGGGTGCTCAGAAACAAGCCACTCAGTCACTCTTGGACACATAAATAAAGCTCTAATACATAAATCAATAAAATCAACATATCAGCATGTCCCCATGTCTAGGGTTACTCATTTAGGATGTTTCCAAGCCTGTGCTTCATGAGAAAGCTTCTGACATTCGGACATGAAGGTGCTGTTGACTGTACAGGGGGCTGCCTATGTTCCTACCTTGCTTCACCTAATGTTCTAACTGCCTGGATATCATTGCTTTTATAACCACTCGAGTTAAAAGTTTTTTCAGACTGAGAGTTCAAGCCTGCCTTGTGTCTGTGTTTTCTATGATAAAGAAAATTAACCTTATTATTCCAACCAGACATAACACAAAGAAGACAGACTTCCCTAATTTAGTGATATAGATTCCTTGTGCAGAATATTTTTGGCCAAGAAACATTTATGTCCATTATATTCAAAGGATTTTGTTTGGTTTTCTTCGATGCCCTGACCATAATATACTGTCGCCAAAACTAGGCTTTATTTCTTCTCTGTCCTTCTCCTAGTAGGAACATCTGTTAGGAATTTACTAGATGGAAATAAATGCTGGAGGTAGACAGAACGAGAAACTCAAAGTCCCAGGCTCTTGGATGGCCAACATCAGCTACTCAAAACCTCCCATGGAAGGCAGAGTGTCGTGTGTTATAACCAGAAGCTAAAATATAGTGCTAGGGCAGCAAGGGTGAGGTGAAACACTCTGGGAAAGTGGAATTTAAGCTTGGGCCCCTGAAGGATGGAGAAGATTGAGACTGCAGACAGTCCAGGCTGAGGAACTACTTAGCAGAAAGGGTCCTGTAAGTGCACGTTTGTTCAAATCAGTTATCATCAGCTAGCATCCTAGAGCCTGAAAACCATGACTGTTTAAAATTCTTCTGGAATTTCCATGTCCTGAGGCCTTGGGGCTCTCCATTTCTCCACGAATCCCGATGCACCCTATTCTCTCACACACGACAACTTCATGTACTTAAGTTACTGCCTTTTCTATAAGGCATTTAAGTGGACTGATTGTGGCTGAGTTATGAAGAGGTGAGTGAAAAATTAAAATGAACAGGAAAGGGAGAAGAGGGCACCCTGGTGGCAGGCTTCAAGAGGGGGTGGAGCACTTGTCCCTCTCCAATGAGGTATGGATCCAGGATCTTCAGTCTCCTTGGGGAGTGGTGTTAGCAAGAAACACCAGTAATGAATACAGGGAAAATTTCACTGCAGCACTATCATTACTGATTAGATGAAAATCATCTAAATGCTCATCAACAGGGAACTGCTTAAATCAATAACTGATCATTTACACAATACGATATTACAGTCAGCAAGAAAAAATAGTGAGGAGACAGGAAGACCTCTAGGATAAATTACTCATGTTATTTGAAAGTCAGGGTGCAGAAGAGTCTGTATAATGGGCTCTCTGCTATATCTGTATTTGCACACAAACCTCTAGTAGGATACATAAAAACTGTTAGCATTGGTTATATTTGGAGAGTGAAAAATGAGGGTAGGAGAAAGAGAAATGTTCACTTTTCAATTTATACCCTTCTGCTGTTGTCATCCAGTTGCTCAGTCGTATCCGACTCTGTGACCCCATGGACTGCAGCACGCCAGGCTTCCCTGTCCTTCATTATCTCCCAGAGTCTGCTCAAACTCATGTCCATTGAGTTGATGATGCCATCCAACCATCTCATCCTCTGTCTCCCCTCTCTGCTCCTGCACTCAATCTTTCCCAGCATCAGGGTCTTTTCCAGTGAGTCAGTACTTCACATCAGGTGGCCAAAGTATTGGAGCTTCAGCATCAGTCCTTCCAATGAACATTCAGGGATGATTTCCTTTGGGATTGACTGGTCTCCGTGCTATCCAAGGGGTTCTCAAGAGTCTTCTCCAGCACCACAATTCAAAAGCATCAGTTTTTAGGTGCTCAGCCTTCTTTATGGTCCAACTCTCATATCTGTGCATGACTACTGGAAAACTCATAGCTTTGACTATATGGATCTTTTCAGAAAAGTGATTTTTTCTGCTTTTTAATGCACTGTCTAGGTTTGTTATAGCTTTTCTTCCAAGGAGAGAGCTTCTTTTAATTTTGTTGCTGCAGTCACCATCCACAGTGATTTTGGAGCCCAAGAAAATAAAGTCTGTCACTGTTTCCATTTTTCCCCTGTCCATTTGCCATGAAGTTATGGGACCAGATGCCATGATCTTAGTTTTCTGAATATTGAGTTTTAAGCCAGCCTTTTCACTCTCCTCTTTCACCTTCATCAAGAGGCTCTTTAGTGCCTCTTTGCTTTCTGTCATTAGGGTGGTGTCATCTGCATATCTGAGGTTATTGATATTTCTCTCAGCATTCTTGATTCCAGCTTGTGCTTCATCCAGCCCAACATTTTCCATGATGTACTCTGCATATGAGTTAAATAAGCAGAATGACAATATACAGCTTTGTCATACTTCTTTCCAAATTTTGAGCCAGTCTGTTACCCTTCTGTAACTGAGTTTATTGAGTTTATTTTTAACTACTTGTGCAGATGATGATAATTTTGATCACATAAAGTATTAATACTTATAATTATTCCTTGGCTGACTTGCAATATAAAGTGAAGACCACTGACTACTGTTGTTAGAGGGCCAATTCAGAGACTAGAGTTTCATTTCAAAAATTATTAAACAGTTTAATAAGTGATTACTGGATATGTCACTGTTTTAGTTCTTGAGCAGCTAATATAGTAGAGTGCAGCAGTAAGTTAAGACAGAGAGAAACACAACACATAATGTGAATGCTGGGAAAGCCAGGCAGAGGAGACTTCCTGGAGGAGGCAGGGCTTAGGGTTTGAATTGGTGAAGCAAAAGAAGCAAGGAAAGAGCAGCAATGAGAAAACAATAATATGGCAAGCCCTTCACTTGCCATGGAGACATCTGCCCTTCTTCTTTCTGTTTTGGATCTGATCAGTATTAGAAGCTAGAAAAAATTCCAAGATCTGAAAATCTCCGCCCCTCTCAGTCACAAGGGCTAATATTTTTCCATCAAAGGCTTTAAAAACTGAAGCTATGGGGACCAAGACCCAAGAACTAGAATTAGTAATGAGAAAATACTACTAAAGAATTTCCTCCCCTGCCTCACAAACATGCTGGAGTGTGTACATGGGCACTTTAAAACAAATTCTCATCTCCCTTTCTTTGTCAGTGGTGAAAAAGCATTGGTACATGTATGAATAATGTTCAACCAGAGCAGCCAGCCTTTCACAGGATTGTTCTTTACTAGTGTATATGCTTGGTGCTCTATCTCAAGAACCTTCCTTGAGAAACATTCTTCTCTTTGCAAGTGTGGGGACAGGAGTAGGAAGAGGAAGCCCTCTGCCCTGACAGGCTTACTCTTTCTCACCATCACTAAGTACCCCAAAGTGGAAGGGTCAGGGGACTCCGGGCAGCCTTTCCTGTGACCTCAGATTCTCTTTCTAATAGAAATTATAGAATAACCTATTCAGTTTATTCTTCTGGCCAGCTTAGCCAAGATGACTGGATACCTTATTTTTTTTGCTAAGATGATCATTTTTTTCCAGAACTCTCTCTCTCTGAAGAATGTTTGTGAGATGAGCGATCATTCTGCGTCCACTTATATCTGACCAGCCTAGGCTTTATTGCTACCATTGTCGGGGAATTAACTATTTGTACCCTGCTATCAATAGAGCAAAGAAACACTGCCGTTGACTTTAGAAAATAAATAATTGGCTGAGTGTTTATTTATCACTACAAAGAAAACACTGAAGAACTGTTATTACAGAAACCCATTGGAGGCTGCTGACAATCTAAGAACAAATGAGAAATGCTAAGAGGAAAAAAAAAGAATGTTAGCCTATTCCTAAAAATTCTCCTGGCTGGCATTATAAAACAATCTCTTGAATGGCAGGATAATAATACTATATCTCACAACATGGGAAATCTTAGGTATTGGTGGATTATTCTTCTATTTTGTGTAGGTCCCGAAAGAAGTTAGAAAATATCATGTGCAAGGGAAGGAGGGAGTGTGGAAGTGCAAAAGTATTAATTGTAGCTTCCAAGGGGCCCATGTGGCAGCCAGTGAGCTGGGTAACCAGGGATCAGCCAGGTCTGGCTACACCTGCGGATCAGAAGGCAGAAAGTACTCACTGACAGTGGAGTAGAACTCGCCTCTCATAGCTAAGAATAAAGCACAAAGTTCCTGCTCTTTTTTCAAGCCACTCCTTGGCCTTCCTCAACCTGGAGAATGTACTTCAGCTTGGGTCACGGACAAAACCAGAGCAGCCACACTAGAAGGGCACGTGGCCTCATACAAACACGCTTGTTCCTCGACTTGGCTCTCTGCGAACCCAGTACAAACATTCAGCATCCCATGGCTGGGGCCACTCCTGGAAGCCAGCAGGTGGAAATGGCTCCAGCAAAACCTATTTTCTCACAGTGGGGAGAACAGGTGGGAAGATGGGGTGCAGAAAAGTGAAGAACAGGGTGGAGAAAAGGCAACCTCATGACTACTTTAAAATCTATGCCAGGAGGACAACAAATGGGTATTTCCCTGGCTATCAAGCTGAGAAAAGCCATTTTTTAAAAAACAACAGTCTCACTTGTCCCCCTGCACCATTCCCTCTGTGCCAATCCCCAGAACATGCCAAAACAAGCTGAAATATTATAAAGATTTGTGGTTAAAAGAACAAGCTCCAAAATATTTGTGGATGTTACCTAAAGAGGCCCCAAAGTGATGGACTGAAGTGAAAAGACTAAGAACTGGAAGAAACATTACCACATGCCACCAGATATCAGGAGGAACTGAAAACTAGAGAGGCCCCCAGAAAGTCCTCTCTCAGAGACTCTCTTTCAAGGAGAACTAGCATACTGAATTTGCCATATCATTGCTTTCCAGGTCTGGCTCTCAAATAATCCCTAAGTCAGCAAACCAATAGGATTTTTTACATTGATCCTATAATACTGGCAGGTCTATGAGCTGTAGGCCTCAGTTGGGGCAAACAGATAAAATATTGCCAATGGGGATAAGGAATTTTTATCTGATGTACATGATGCAGAAAATGGGTTCATTTTCTTCCTCTTTTCCAAATAGCAGACATTTCTTTTTCCCCTCATACAATGCCCATCTTAATGGCAATTATGCCCAGACCAGTTTTCAGTGAGCAGCCCAGCACAACCTTGTGGACAGCCTGCACCTTGGGGACACGGAGGCTATTTACACGGCAAAGTCCTGGAAGACCTGACCTACATGCTGGGCCTCCCACTCCAAACTCTAATCCTTGTTCTTGCAGGCTACTGTCACTGCCTTTCAGATTTGGCCTTCACTATTCTATTCCAGGCCTAAATATACCCCATTGCAGCATCTGTCCAGCCAGTGTTTTTGCAGTAATGACACCCTGCTGATTCAGCCCATGGTCCTCTGGTCCCTGCCTTCTTCGGCGGGCATTACTTCCCCACAGGGAGATGTATTTTCAAGACATGTGGTTTGTTTAGATGGTCAAGTTCTCTGTAAATCAAATATACAACCTAATTTATTTATTTCTACAGACCTCCAA
This sequence comes from Ovis aries, assembly GCF_016772045.2. Lineage (NCBI taxonomy): Eukaryota > Metazoa > Chordata > Mammalia > Artiodactyla > Bovidae > Ovis > Ovis aries. The sequence goes on along the minus strand of NC_056058.1, from coordinate 24,708,861 downwards.
CACCTATGATTCTAAGACTGTTAAGTGAGAGCTGTACTTTTTTTTTTTTTTTGCCACACTATGTGGCATGCAGGATCTTAGTTCCCTGGCAAGGGACTGAACCCATACATACCCTGCGGTGGAAGTGGAAGTTCCTGTGATTGTTAAGATTCCCAGTGCTGAAGACACAGCAAACAAGGCCCTGGTCTCACGCTCAAAGAACTTCAGTTCAGTTCAGCTCAGTCACACAGTCGTGTCCGACTCTTTGCATCCCCATGAACCGCAGCACGCCAGGCCTCCCTGTCCATCACAAACTCCCAGAGTTTACCCAAACTCACGTCCATTGAGTCGGTGATGCGATCTCATCCTCTGTCGTCCCCTTCTCCTCCTGCCCCCAATCCCGCCCAGCATCAGAGTCTTTTCAAATGAGTCAGCTCTTCGCATCAGGTGGTCAAAGGATTGGAGTTTCAGCTTCAACATCAGTCCTTCGAATGAATAACCAGGGCTGATTTCCTTTAGGATGGACTGGTTAGAACTCCGTGCAGTCCAAGGGACTCTCAAGAGTCTTCTCCAACACCAAGGTTCAAAAGCATCAATTCTTCAGCGCTCAGCTTTCTTTATAGTCCAACTCTCATATCCATACATGACCACTGGAAAAACCATAGCCTTGACAAGGCGGACCTTTGTTGACAAAGTAATGTCTCTGCTTTTTAATATGCTACCTAGGTTAGTCATAACTTTCAAGGAGTAGGCGTCTTTTAATTTCATGGTTGTAGTCACCATCTGCAGTGACTTTGGGGCCCAAAAATATAAAGTCAGCCACTGTTTCCATTGTTTTCCCATCTATTTGCCATGAAGTAATGGGACCGGATGCCATGATCTTAGTTTTCTGAATGTTGAGCTTTAAGCCAACTTTTTCACTCTCCTCTTTCACTTTCATCAAGAGGTTCTTTAGTTCTTCTTCACTTTCTGCCATAAGGGTGGTGTCACCTGCATATCTGAGGTTATTGATATTTCTCCCGGCAATCTTGATTCTAGCTTGTGCTTCCTCCAGCCCAGGGTTTCTCATGATGTACTCTGCATGTAAGTTAAAGAAGCAGGGTGACAATATAGAGCCTTGATGTACTCCTTTTCCTATTTGGAACCAGTCTGTTGTTCCATGTCCAGTTCTAACTGTTGCTTCCTGACCTGCATACAGGTTTCTCAAGAGTCAGGTCAGGTGGTCTGGTATTTCCATCTCTTTCAGAATTTTCCACAGTTTATTGTGATCCACACAGTCAAAGGCTTTGGCATAGTCAATAAAGCAGAAACAGATGTTTTTCTGGAACTCTCGCTTTTTCCATGATCCAGCAGATGCTGGCAATTTGATCCCTGGTTCCTCTCCCTTTTCTAAATCCAGCTTGAACATCTGGAAGTTCATGCTTCACTGAACTTGGTATTGCTGAAGCTTGGCTTAGAGAATTTTGAGTATTATTTTACTAGTGCGTGAGATGAGTGCAATTGTGCAGTAGTTTGAGCATTCTTTGGCATTGCCTTTCTTTGGGATTGGAATGAAAACTGACCTTTTCCAGTCCTGTGGCCATTGCTGAGTGTTCCAAATTTGCTGGCATATTGAGTGCAGCACTTTCACAGCATCATCTTTTAGGATTTGAAATAGCTCAAGTGAATTCCATCATCTCCACTCGCTTTGTTCACAGTGATGCTTTCTAAGGCCCACTTGACTTCACATTCCAGGATGTCTGGCTCTAGATGAGTGATCACACCATTGTGATCATCTGGGTCATGAAGATCCCTTTTGTACAGTTCTTCTGTGTATGCTTGCCACCTCTTCTTAATATCTTCTGCTTCTGTTAGGTCCATACCATTTCTGTCCTTTATTGAGACCATCTTTGTATGAAATGTTCCCTTGGTATCTCTAAATTTCTTGAAGAGATTTCTGTTCTTTCCCATTCTATTGTTTTCCTCTATTTCTCTGCACTGATCGCTGAGGAAGACTTTCTTATCTCTCCTTGCTATTCTTTGGAACTCTGCATTCAAATGGGTATATCTTTCCTTTTCTCCTTTGCCTTTAGCTTCTCTCCTTTTCACAGGTATTTGTAAGGCCTCCTCCTCCTCCATTTTGCTTTTTTGCATTTCTTTTTCTTGGGGATGGTCTTGATCCCTGTCTCCTGTATAATGTCACGAACCTCCTTCCATAGTTCATCAGGCACTCTATCAGATCTAGTCAAAGAACTTACCTATCACTAATGTCCCACACTGCACAGAAATCAGCCCACTCCATGGTAGCCATATTATGGAACCAAAGCAAAATAATAACAATGCCTCAGAGTCATTCTCAACTTTATAGATTTCAAGAGGCTAATACATATATTTCAGTATTAATGATCTTAAGCCAAATTCTCACTAGTGAATTGAAAGAGATCCTTAGCATCATTTAACCAACTTTATTTGTGCTCTCTCTATTCCCCTCCCCTTCAGCACACCTCCCTTATTAACCTCCTTCTCCCCAAAACTTAGGAGGCGTCATGCTTCCTCATTCCATTCCTCATGCCACATTTTCAATTCACTTTCAAATCGTTTGTTCTGCCACCTTGAAATTCCACACTTCTCTCCAGCCTGATGGCTGCTGCTGCTAAGTGGCTTCAGTTGTGCCTGACTCTGTGCGACCCCATAGGCTCTGTGCAGCCCACTAGGCTCCTCTGTCCCTAGGATTCTCCAGGCAAGAACCCTGGAGTGGGTTGCCATTTCCTTCTCCAATTCCAGCCTCACTACTGTCACCTAATTCAAGTCATTGATAGATCTCCTTGAATTATTGCAGTAATCTCCTAATTGGTTGCCTTGCTTCCATTTTTGTCCATGTACAGTCTATTTGCTATGCAACAGCCAGTCATCAGGGTGCTTATAACATGCAAGGAAATCATGGTAAATTTGATCCCAGCAGCTTTTATTAGTCTGGAATGCTGGGCAGTGATATAACATGAAGGAAAAATGAGGAATACTTTGGAGTTGGCAATGCCAGTGGCTTCATAGCATCGCTGCTCTTTGAAAGAGGCAAGAATGAATTACTCTGTATAAGGTTCTAGGAAGACAGCTGTAATCATCTGGAGGCATGCCACTCCGAGACAGGACAGAACGGACGCCACGCATAGTGACATATTCCAGAGGGTATGGCATGAGAAACAGAGGAAGACAAAGGATGGATTGAGTAGCCGTACTGAAGAGTGACATGGTGCAAAAGGATTTCAAGAATGAATCTGGGAAACCAGCAGTACCCAGCCACAAGAAAGAAATTAGCCCTGTCACGAGTGATGAAACCAGTGAAGAATTCCATCCACACAGCAAGGCCCTGGAGGGTAAAGAGCTCACATTATCTCAGCCCTGATAACCGTTTGTCTGGTGATTATCAGAAAGACTGAGGGACAGAGATGAGGGTTATATTTAAGATGTTTATTAGTTTTCAAGTTCCGTCCCTATTGCTTGATTGAAGTCTGGCCTATATACAACTGGCATAGTTTTGTGACTGTGGAAGATGAACTGCCTGTCACTATCCTTGGTGCCTCTTTCATTGAAAATAAACTGACGTTGTATTTGGATGAACAGAGGAACTTAGAAAAGATCTAAAGGGAAGAGATGGACACAGAGATGATGGAAAGCAATTTTACCAGCCCCAAACTAAAGTGAACTGTTACCACACATAGTCAGAGTTGGTCTTTCAGTCACTCAGTCTTGTCTGACTCTTTGCCGCCCCATGGACTTCAGCACACCAGGCTTCCCTGTTCTTCACAGTCTCCTGGAGTTTGCTCAGACTCATGTCCATTGAGTTATTGATGCCGTCCAACCATCTCATTCTCTGCCGTCCCCTTCTCCTCCTGTCTTCAATCTTTCCCAGCATCAGAGTTGGTTTCCTTGTCTGTTTATGTACTGTTTTTAAAATGGTTAGTTATTTTAGCATTCCAGTGCTCTACTAGCACTAAAACCACCACAGCAGAGTGAAAACAATCAACAGGCCATTTCCCAGAGCCTGGACAGCCATGCCCTCGAGTGAAATAACATCACTGCAGAGGGGTAGAAGGTGGTCAGGCTCATTAGCATCCCCTTGGCATTTTTAACACACAGAATCCAAGCCCTTCTTAAATGACATTTCAAGGTGGGTGAGCCTGCTACAAGCCAGTTCTTTTCACAAATCAGATGTCACTGGGGGTTTAAGATAGAATTCATTTCTACTGAACCAACGTTTAGCTATTACTACAGTGGAGTACGCTGGCAAGAAACTCTGCCTAGAGGGAGCGATCAATAACTAGAGTAGAGAGAAGAAGGCAGAGCACAGACCACAAGTCCCCCGGACTGAGCAGCTTGAGGACAAAGATTCTGCCTTGTCTCTTTAGCCTCAAATCTCGAAGCTGTGACCAGCACTCACTTAACGCTTATTAAACTCAACTGACACTTGTTTAAAAAAAAAAAAAAAAAGCTGCCCAAGGGTGGAAGCCTGGTGAGTAGGGTGGGGAGGAAATTAGAAAAATAAGGGTTTCAGGAGTATTTGAGGACTAAATGACTCTGGTAAGAAATGAGTGGAAAGAAAAAAATTACAAAAATTCACCAAAAATGAATAGAGAACCAAATGCCAAAAGAAGATCCCACAAAACATTCCATTCATACACACGTACATATACATGTGCACAAAAGCATGTAGACCAACGGGGAACAGAGCTTGCTGGAAGGAATGAAGGGCAGGAGGGGTCGGGAGGCACCCTTTGTTCTTAGCCCTGCTCCCAGGACAGGAGGTGGCAGGTTGCAGCTGAGAGAGGCTGGATGCAGCCAATGGAGCAAAGTCCAACCGGAGGCAGCACTCAGGTTGGGAGCCCCAGACGCCAGACTCCACGGGTCTTTCCTTTGTTCCACAGGAGCACATGGGAGGAGCCCGCTTCACTAATTCTGAAGGAGATCCCTTCTCGTTCTATTTCCTAAGATAAACCAAAATTTATCTGACAGTTCACCTTGTTTTTCTCACCCATATAGACCAATGAATGATGAACTGCTCCCTGTAAATAGGTTTGCAACACTGGGTTGTGCCTTTTGCAAACATTAAAGTGGAAATGGCTCTGACAGCGATCAATAATGCTTGCTGATTTCCCTGCGCTGCTCTGTTTATTTTTAGTCCCTAAACAGAGCACAACATTTGTAGGAAAAAACTCCTATCACCTTCAAGAATATACTAACTAATGACCTAGGCAGAAAAAGAAAATTCACACTTACTTTATTCCTATCATTCCCTTTTTTATAGGAATAAATTCAGACTTGGCAGGAATTTATTCTACTACCTTATTACATAGATTCAGGCCTTTGGGGAAGGAGATCATGAAGCTTGTAAAATTCCATACCTCATTTATTACTCCCTGTTTTCTTCCATTTTCCAATTTATTTAAGAGTTCATTTCTCTATTGCACAAAGGCATGAAGTTTAGTGCACATAAGCTCAAAGAGAGAGCTTTCGGTTGCTTAGAAATAGGAAGGAGTGTGACCCCGTTGCCTCACCTCTCTACTTGTACATCGTCCTTTAGTGCACGAAGCTGCAAAACCCCAATGAGTAGCATCACTGGGTTGAGCAATATAAAAGGTGTGTTAGAAAAAGCCCTGGAAGCTGGAGCAAGTAATTGGGACCTGATTTTCTACAAGGGTTGTCTTGCCCATCTCTGCATTTCCAGACAGTTAGTGTTATGTAAGGCCAGTCAAATAAACAAGTTTTTCCTAGACATCAATTGTATCATGATTATTTGTTGCACGTTGGATTTGCCCGGGAGCTTGTGAATTTCTTGGGAGCCCAACTAGAGTTCCATCCCCATGTCTGCATCCTCAGCAACCAGACCAAAGCCTAGAGTGACATATGCTCAGGAAGTCTTGATTGAAAGACCAGATCATGTCACTGGGTGACTGTGGGTAAGTTGCATAACTCCTTAGGTCATTCATATCCTCAGCCTGGGGATTGAATGGAGTCCATGACAATAACCATCAGTAGGCATGTGACTGCCCTAAGATTCTGGACAAAATTTTATTTGGTAGAATATGTGTGTAATATTTCTGAGAAGAGGGTGCATATCTTTTATTGTTTCAAAGACTCTGTGACTGTTATTGCCCCCAAAAGTTTTGAAAATCTTTAGCCTAGCACTAGTTTCCAAAATTACTGAATCATCAATTCCAACAGTAAAAAGCCTTTGAACATGCACACCATGCTCGTGTATTAGGTGTGCACACATGTATTATATTAGGAACATTATAAAACAAACATCAAAATGACAAATGTACAAGGTAAATATGAAATAAAGAATATTTTCTTTATATCTAAGAGTAAAAACTTTTTTCATCTTACTAAACAATCATCATTTTGTCAAGGGCAGTATGACTGAATATACTTTGTGTTTAAAAAATCTAGGTTTTATTATCTGTGATACGTTACATTGAAGGTCTAGTTTTAACTTCAATTTATTTTACAAAGATGGGTTTTAATGGCTGTCATTATTTTAAGCAATAAAATCATGTAACAACATAAATACCTCCAAACACTGTTTTCACAATGTTCTCTCTATAAGAGTTTCTTTCAAATTCAGCTATTTCCTTACTTCGTCTTAAAGTGATACCTTTATTTTGAAAGAACAAATTAACTGTTTTTTAATGACCTGTAGGTAGCATACTATCCAAGTTGCCTATTATCACAGAAGTGGTTACAAAATACAAAGCCATTTCCTTTCTCTAAAAGAAAAATGAATATAACTTATCTGTAAGTTTGACAACTAAGTATTTTCCCACAAGATAACCAGCAAACCTCTGTGAGGTATAGAAGTTTCATGGTCTCTTCTTAACCTTGTTCAAAATATTGTATGGCTTCCACTCTGTATATTAAGGCTTTTTATTTTTATAAAGTTGACTACAAAGCAGCATCCTGCAGCATTCTGTGTTCCTCTGGCTTCAACAACTTGGCTGCTTGCTTATGAATGATGCAGTGAATGAATTTATCTCCGGTAACCTTACCCTGCCATCCTTCTCTAAGCAACAGCTGCTGCTTAAGAGGAAATGCTACTCAGTTTTTTTCATAAAACATTTTCATTAAGATTATGAATAAATCTCACCTAGTGGTGGCTCACCAAATAGAAGCACTTAGTATATATATATATGTCATCAGTTAAAGAGAAATGAACAAATACAATAGGTTAGATCTAACATCTTACCAATGTCGAACAAGTCTTTTGCTACCCATAACTTGTTCTAATACACTATTTGCTTCTTCAGCAATATCTTCACTAATACTTTCAGTAGAATTTTCTGAAAAGGAAACTCACTGTTTTCAACATATCTGGTGTTGTATTAAGAGGAAGAACCAGTGTTTCCTAAAGATATGTTGCTTTTCTACCTTTGGGTACAAGTAAAAGACGTCGAGAGAAGTTCAAACCACCATTTAGTTTTATGAAATTTCATAACAATTAGTAGGTGAATTTAAACATCGGTTTAAAAAAGTTGCAAAGGTTATCTTCCATGTTTTTCTAATCATGGTACCTTCATTTCTCATCAGGAACGTGTTCATTCTTCTTCATGATAGTAGCTATCAGTCCGTATTTCAGTTATTTGTTTTGAAATCTGAGGGCTGGTTTCTGATCAGAACGGATCATACCATTACTGTTTTTAACTTACAATGCTGCTATCAAAGAGCGTGTCCAGGAATGAAGTGTCCGCTCCTCCGTCCTCATATTGTTCCCCAGAGCTTGCTTTCACAATTAGTGATATCTTTAATTCACACTTTGTCTCTGTCAGAATCTTTTTAAGCTACCTGCCTTTTTTTTTTTTTTGGTGATGGTGGCGGGAGGTGGGTTGTTATTGTTGAAAGGTAGTTTAATTGAAACTAAGAATATTCTGCAAATTAATTGGACACATACCAATACAATGCAACATACTATAGACAAGTGAGGGCCCAGACAACACTTGTATGTTGAGGGAAACTTACTCCTCCCTCAGAATATAGGGTCTCCTGACTTGAACAACAGGGGAGGGTGAAAATATAAATTCATATATAGTAGTAAAATTTAATTTTTCTTACTTTTGGAATATAAAAAGGTGAATAGGAGTTCTAGTATTTTCTTTCCCATGCTCCATTGGTTTAACATGGAAATTTCACTTTCTAAACCCTGATCTAGACAATCTCCAGTGCCACTTCCAACTCAAAAATTAAAAATGAATGGATGTTCTGCTATAAAGGTATTCTCATTGTTTGACTGCTCAAACAACTCCTAGATAACCCCCAAACTTATGTTTCTTGGTAGCTCTGGAAAAACCCACCACAGTCAACTGAGTGAGGAATGAAGATGGGTTACCTGGCTGAGTCATCTTCTGTCAGCTGGAAGAGAGCCTTCTTGAATTCATCCAGAAGAACCAGGTAAGGTTGGCCAGTCTCTGTCTCCTGATTAGACTACACTCACATACCCCTCAGATGAACTGGCAGTTTTCAGCCTCCACAAACATTAAAACAGGTGATTGTGATGCGTTTCCAAGTAAAATAATTCAGCACACACAAATTTCACTTGCAAGCCTGGACAGCTGCAAGTGGGAGGGACGGGATGGGGCGGGGGGGTCATGTGTTTTCATGGTTGTTCTGGACAGCTCCAGGTTGTGTGGGAAGAAGAAACAAATTGTACTCTATTATGTGGAAGGGAAAAGTCTTCTAAATTTAGCATCTTTTAGCACCTGGATTATTTTTGTTTTCTACATTTGCCCGGCTGAGGGGTAGGAGCTCCGGAACTCCAGTGTGTTCTTTGCAGCCAGCAGTAAGAGTCATCCACTGGGCAGGGGGCCAGACAACCCAGTTCAGAGACCAGAGCCTGTTTCAAGAGTCTGGAAGGACAGACATAAACATCTAGAAGAAATTATTTGTACAGTGCCAAGATCTGGTTACCGTTAAGTAAAATCTCTTAAGAACATAGGTAGGTTTTAAAATAAAGACAGGACCAAAAGATGATCTTTGGAACTTTGTCCAGTCAACTTTCCTCCCTGAAAATTAGCTTCTCTTGTGTTGTTTGAGAACTCCCAAGAAGGAGATTCCAAAGCCTCTAATTCCTTTCAGATGTTAACCACTCTCAAAACCAGAGAGTCCTTCAGAAAAACTAAGGATAAGTCACATTTATGAAAGTAACCTTGATTGGCTATGTCTGTATTTGAGGACAGGATGGTGTAGAGACTACAGGTGATGTTCAGTCTTTCTTTCTTTGCAAAGAAAGTTTTGTTGACAAAAAGACAAGAAGAAAAATAATCCAATCTAGGTTGTTTTGAGAGATTCCACCAACATTATCTATCATCAGAGAGCCTAAGATAATGTAAAGAGTTATTTGTATATCAGTTAAAATTATATAAACTCTTTTCAGTAGGCCTTTTATAAAGTGACAAGATGGCTCTTATAAATGAAGATTTCATTTGTGCTACTTCCATGCACACAGGTTTATAAGCATTGATGCTGTATTTCCTATATGCAGGGACAGAGGTTATTGAATGTGTGAATTGTAACTAGGTTCCTGTTACATGCTGGCATAATGGATTCTTTTTTCACCATGGAACTAGGCCCTCCACACCCCACCAATATCAACCACCCCATCTTTCCCCCCTATTTATACCCTTCTTGTGTTAAAATACAAAACCTACTGATAACCTGAAATTAAAAGAGGCTTACTCCTTGGAATAAAAGTTATGACCAACCTAGATAGCATATTCAAAAGCAGAGACATTACTTTGCTGACTAAGGTCCATCTAGTCAAGGCTATGGTTTTTCCTGTGGTCATGTATGGATGTGAGAGTTGGACTGTGAAGAAGGCTGAGCACCAAAGAACTGACGCTTTTGAACTGTGGTGTTGGAGAAGACTCTTGAGAGTCCCTTGGACTGCAAGGAGATCCAACTAGTCCATTCTGAAGGAGATCAGCCCCAGGATTTCTTTGGAAGGAATGATGCTAAAGCTGAAACTCCAGTACTTTGGCCACCTCATGCGAAGAGTTGACTCATTGGAAAAGACTGATGCTGGGAGGGATTGGGGGCAAGAGGAGAAGGGGACAACCCAGGATGAGATGGCTGGATGGCATCACTGACTCGAGTCTGTGACGTGAGTCTGAGTGAACTCCGGGAATTGACTCAAGGACGTGAGTCTGAGTGAACTCCGGGAGTTGGTGATGGACAGTGAGGCCTGGCGTGCTGCGATTCATGGGGTCGCAAAGAGTCGGACACAACTGAACAACTGAACTGAACTGATAACCTTGCTTGAAATTTATGACCAAACTGCATTTGAGCTCTTGCATGTGACACTGGACTTCTCTGGTGGTCCAGTAATGTAAGGGGCCCAGGTCTGATTCCCTGTTTGGGGATCTAGATCCCACATGTCACAATTAAAAGTTCCCATGCCGCAACTAAGACCCAGCACAGTCAAATAAATAAGTAAACATTGAAACAAAACAAAATAAAACACAGGTAAAAGAAACAGCCATAGAAAGCACTCAAAAAGACAACCAGCAGCCTGATGAGTATTGCCGTTACAATTAAAAGGTGCCAACAAGAAAATTTTATGTATTTCTCACTGCAGAAAGGAAAAATAAGCAAATGGCCTTGAAAGATGAATAATATCATAAATTGTTTAGATTGGAACAAGTCCATAGAAATGATCCATTTTTCTGTTCCTTTCCTAGAAGAGGGATACAAGGTTTACAAAGGATCCTGGGAACTTACTCTATATTTACCTCTTGTCACAGGCAGGCTCAGGGTTCTGACTGAGGTCAAAGTAGAATGGTATACTCGACTCTCTGGTCATTTACACTGATATCAAAGAGGAGTCTCATGTAGCAGTATCTAAAATTAGATAACCAATTTCACAAGGTGTTAAGGAATTCTACAAGGCACGTAAGGATTTAAATATTTATCAGTTATGCATACATTTTTGAAACTAGAAAAGAGATTTTTCAAAGCAAAAATCTATTTCAGGCACGCCTAAATATTTTCTAGGACATTCCCACCAACCTCTGTCAACAGAGGCCTAGAAGATGAGCTAACTTTACCGCTCACAATCAGCTTACATCATTTTGGGCAAGAACACGGCACACACAGTGATGCAACCAGACCCCACAGCCACATCACTTGTGTTTGCTTCAATCAGAAGCCAGCAGACGTCTTCCTGCCAAATGAAAACCACTCCTAGGATTTTCACTCCACAGGGGAATCTGTGAGACTGTGCTTCCAACCCCTTTTCAACATACTTCCCCTGGATCAGGAATAAAAATGTAGACTCTGTGCTTAAGCTGAGGAGGAATAAAGACTAAAAACACTGTTAAGATATTTTTTTTCATTGAGCCTCCACACCACTCGGCTCACCTCCTGAAAATTACAACCTGCCTGAAATAATCCTAGTTCAGAGCGTATTAATCTGCGTTAATGACCTTTGAAAAGGTGAGTCTAGGAAGACCTTGAGATTCAAGCAGTGAAATGATCTACGCAGAATATATGGAACCCATGAGCCAGGGTACTTCTGTGAAGGACTCTGTGCTGAAAGTAAATGAATCCTCAGTGCTCTAAAGACAGATTCAAATTCAGTCATCTCGGCATGCCTCCATCTATTCATCCAAATAAGTGCCGGCACTCTGGGCTTGCGTTCAGTTGCTCAGTCTAGCATGAGGGGACGGCTTCTCTCATAATCCAAGGCTCCATCTTGGTCTGGCCCCTCCCAACAAGGTGTGAGGCAGATGCCAGAGAGCACTGCTTTTTTTTCCTTCTCTTTTGTTAAAATCAGAATATGCAAATGTATGCAAAGTTAGGACTTTCTGTGGTGAAAATTCTTGCATATAAATATTAAACCTTCCTCATAAAAATGTTAGTCACTCAATCGTGTCCGACTCTTTACGACCCCATGGATTGTAGCCCTCCAGCCTCCAGGCTCCTCTATCCATGGCATTCTCCAGGCAAGAAGACTGGAGTGAGTTGCCATTCCCCTTTCCAGGGGATTTTCCCAACCCAGGGATCAAACCCAGGTCTCTTGCATTGCAGGCAGATTCTTTACCATCTAAGCCACCAGGGAAGCCCAGGTCTTCCTTAAATTACCCCAAAAATAAAAGTAAAAAGCAACTGGATTCCCTAAGAGTGTACTTTTCTCCTGTATCCATATAGTACTTTACATTCAAAAGAAGATAAATGAGATTTTAAGAGAATTCTTTTTTTTTTTTTTGAGAATTCATTTTTAACTGCTTACTCCTTGTTAGGAATTTCAAACACCAGGTATATCTTTTACTATAACTGTGCATAGCTGATTATTGCTTCCCATTTATACTTCTAAAATGTGAAGGCTACCATTTTAATTGGTATTCAGAGGTCTGCTCATGTGCAAACCCAAGCAGTTCAATTAGTTTGCCCAACTGGGAAAGTGAGTTATATAGAAACAAATGGGAATGACAGATTAAAAGACTATCCTTGTTAATACTTTTAAATTGGGCTAAAGTTAGTTATACCCTGTTGAGTTCTTCCACTTCTTAGGATGAACAATGCAGCGAGCATGGCGAGACATACTGCTTGGCCTCTAATCTTAGCTGTGACATTTCCTGTCTCATGTTCTACCATCAATAGTGACCTACTTGCTATACTATGTGACTTTCCAACTGGGTCTTTTAATGCTCACACATGGGAAACACAATTATTTTTATATTTAGCACAAAGTGTAGCTGTGAAATATTTCAAATGCTTTCTAGTTCAAGATATCCACACTAATCTTATTTGGTGGTAATCTTTTTTTGCTTTGTCATTTAGGAAAATAACAATAGTTATAACACATTGAAAATAAAGTTTTTGCCTTATTCTTAAACGTGAAAATGCCACATTATGTCAGTATATAATAAATTGAAAACTAATGAGCAGAAAGTAAAAGAATCGTATGTCCTAGTTATCTTATTCGAAGAACTGGACAGAAATGGGTCTTGTTGGAAGTGACAAGAAACAACACTGCTGGTATTATTTAGGTTTGAAATTCTTAGAAAAGTGGAAATAACTTAATAATGATGATGAAACACCAGAAAGGCAACAGAAGTGTACAAAAAGAGCCCCAGAATTTGTTAGGTAAAACTAAAAGTCACCAAAAAAAAAAGCAAATTAAGATTACAAATACTCAGCAAGAAAGCCTTATAATACAACAGAAAATGTCTGAAAGTAACTCAGGAAAGTTGATTTGCTAGGCAAAGTAAAACTGCCATGCATAGTTTTATAAATTAAGAAAAAAGCCATCATTGCAAATTTATGTAAGTGTGTATGTAACATAGCAAATGACTGTTCAAAATTTTAAGTCATGTCTTGTCAGCTTTGATCCACAGACCCTAAAGAAATGAACAAAGGACCCAACACTCTAATGAGGAATACTTGTGCCATGCCACTTGTGAATAAGCAAGTTCGCAACACTCAACCAGATCTCCAAAACAGATGTCAGGAGTCTGCAGCACACCTTTTTTAAGTGAATTTCCCAAACTCTGTGGCTATATCAACTCAAAAGCAGCTGCTTTTGTGAATCATAAAGGACCTTTCAAAGCACAGTGTTCACACATGGAAAAGCACATGTTCTACTTTGCCTCTGCCAAAGAAACCTCACTGCCTGCCCTCCCCTTGCCCCCCCACATATCCTTGGGAAACATTCCAGCAATGTGTGTGTACCCATTATGGATTCTTTCTCATTGCTACTGCTTTTGCTATACATTTTCTATAACCACATGCTGTTTCCCACCCACACAGCTTAGAAAGAAAGAAAGAAGCCTTTGTTGAGCCATGAAAGGGCCAATCTACTATATATGAAAACTGCCCCATCGGAGGCAGGCTCTCAAGAGCATATATAGACCATGCACCTGTCTAACTTTAGTCATGATGATACACTGACCCAGCCCCTTAATTACTGATCTCACTGTCACCTGAATCCTGATGGCTTCTTACCCAATCACACACCCAAATCTACGCAGGTTACAAAGTGAGGAAGAAAGGGGTCCCTGCCAGGATGCACACCAAGGGAGAAGTACAGTGTGAACAGCATCAAAACATTTTGCTCCTCGCCCCACCTGCCTTTTGACTTGTCTCTGGTACAGAGCAAAGCCAACTGAAAGAACTGGATTAAAAGGTACTCTCAAATGTAGATGCTGAAAAGCCAAAGGAAAGGGAATTAGGAGGAAGGCACTCTGTTTCATTTCTGTCAATCCCATCCAAGCTAATATGTGAGGCAAAGTTGTTTTTCAATTTGCACCTTCATAATTACCTCAGAATAATTAATAACACAGTTCTAAGAATAAATCATTTTAATAGTTACATGAGTTCAAATGAAAAATTATGTGCAAGCAGAGAAAACAATTTTAAGTGAATTTGCCACTCCAAATTATCATACGATTATTATTCTCCCAATTTACAACTTAGCCTTATATGTATACCTTCATTTTTAAGGGTTTACGCCCTAGAGCTTCCCTGGCGGCTCAGATAGTAAAGAGTTCGCCTGCAATGTAGGAGACAAGGGTTTGATCCCTGGATCAAGAAGATCCCTTGGAAAAGGAAATAGCCATTTCCTTCCAGTACTTCCTTCCTTCCATTTCTTTCCACACTCATTGCAGTATTCTTGCCTGGGAAGTCCCATGGACAGAGGAGCCCGGTGGGCTACAGTCCATGGGGTCACAAAGAATCGGACATGACCAAGAGGCTAACACTTTTCGTTTTCATGCCCTAAATTGAAAGGAGTTGCAGTCCATACAACCAAAAGCAATATAAAAACTAGAGTTAAGAGTATTACTCAGATTTCTTTCTTAGATTAAGCTTTTGAACTTTTATGTAATACTATTGTAATAGTAAATCTATCTTTTCTCCAGAAAACTATGATATCTATATTTTGTTTTCCTTCAAAGAGAGAAGGAATGAAAAGTAGACTTTTTCAGTTCTCAAATTTTACAGGAAAAAAACTAAGGTGCACACACCCAGCTCATTGATGATTAACATCCTACCTTATTCTTAGCGTAGGAGATAAAAGACTGACCATGGATTCTTCGAGGTTAAGACTTCTAAACATTAATTCCTTCATTAACTTACTCCCCTGTTCATTCTTTTTACATATACCACCTCTGCCGTCATGGAACTTAATGGGGGAAACTGACAAAAACAAGTAGACTGGTTGGTTAATTCAGAGAAGGCAATGGCACCCCACTCCATTACTCTTGCCTGGAAAATCCCATGGACGGAGGAGCCTGGTAGGCTGCAGTCCATGGGGTCGCGAAGAGTCGGACACAACTGAGCGACTTCTCTTTCACTTTTCACTTTCATGCATTGGAGAAGGAAATGGCAACCCACTCCAGTGTTCTTGCCTGGAGAATCCCAGGGACGGGGGAGCCTGGTGGGCTGCTGTCTATGGGGCTGCACAGAGTTGGTCATGAATGAAGTGACTTAGCAGCAGCAGCAGTTGGTTAATTACCTAAGGTTGTTCAAGAACCATATTGGAAACAAAAATGGGAGAGAAGGAATTGAGTGGGCGCCCTAAACAGATGAGATGGAAGAGTCCTGGGAGGTGCCTGTGATGAGAAGCCCTGAATGGAAAAGAGGTAGCTGTGTGAAAGAAGGACATGTGACCCAAGCAGAGGGAAGAGCAGATCCAAAGGGTCAGAGGTGGGAGTGAGACTGGTTTATTAGACAGCAAGGAAGCTGCTGTGGTTGGATAGCTGAGTGAGGCCAAGAGGGTAGGTGGTGACACCACAGAGATGGGCGGGACCCTGCAGGCTACGAGAGTCTTGAGACTGTCCTCCAAGGCAAAGGAAAGCCACAGAGCTGAAGGAACATGAGCAGATGAACCTGAGTCTCGATCCAAGCCTGCCCACTATGTGGCATAAGCAAATTGCTGGCGTGTCTTAGATGCTATTAATAAATTCCTAATTTATAAGAGGCACTCAATAAATAATGACCAATTATAATCATCAGTAATTATCATTATTGTTAATGTTCTGACATGTAAATAAAGTAAATAAATTTTTTTTCCATTCAAATAGGGCTATGCTGTAAAATGATATATCAGAAATACAGAATTATTGAGAAATAAGCAAAAAGAATCTTTTTTATTCCATAAAGATCATATTCTTATTGAGGACAAATAGACATGAATTAGTACATTCAAATTCATTAGGGCTTATTGTGGTTCTAATCAGCATAATTATTGATCTTGGCTCAGTTCTGTCCTTAATTAGTCTGCATTGTGGCTTTTCTCTCCTTGTCAACCTATAGCCTTGTCATTTTGTATCCAGCACTGTGTAGCAGCTCCGTGGTATCTATCAACTACACAGCAGTCATAAGGGCGAATTTCACAGCTATTTTTCAAGTCACTGAGTGCAGTGAAAGTGAAAGTGAAGTCACTCCGTTGTCTCCGACTCTTGGCGACCCCATGGACTGTAGCCTCCCAGGCTCCTCTGTCCATGGGATTCTCCAGGCAAGAGTACTGGAGTGGGTGATAATGGCCTGATAGCATCTACTGCCCCCCTCATTTCCACACACGTACTTCTTTCTTACTAACAGAATCCTGATATTGTCCTCTTGCAAGTGACTGATGTTGAGATGGGGCATATAATCCTATTGTAATCCATGAGAAGAAAAGACAGGTGTTTGTGGATTCTTCTGGGTAATGTTTCCATACTCTCCAAAAGAAGAACCTGGAAGGGGGGATAAGTTTTCCGTGCCGTAGATATTGTCCTGCCTGCAACAACATGTCAGTAACTACTGTCACCATCCTGCAAAAGGCAAGGACCAGTCTTAGGTGAAATGGTCCCTGAGGCCAACAGTGGCAGAAAGATGAAAGAGATGAATAAAACCTGTATCACTGTCTTTGTGTCACTGAGTCAACCAATCCTGCCGCCTGACCTGCTTCTCTCATGAGATAATACACTTCCTTACCACGTAGGTCAGTTTGGGTTAGGGAATTCCGCTTTGTGTGGAAGGTCTCCAAGCACATTATCTCCACATGGACATTTCCATTTGGAAACATCACTCCTTCCTTTGGCTCTGGGAAGGTCTGCAGATGGAACTAGGACTTCTGACTCCAGCCCAGTGAACTCCAGCCGTCCTGGATATGAGCTGATACAGCATTTTAATTTTGATGCAACACTGGGATAGTCACCCAGAAAAGCCCAAGGGGAAAACACCCTAGAAATCACCACAGGAAGACGGTACTTTGGCATGCTTAGCTGATAACCAAATGGCCTGTCTCTGGCTTTCCCAATCTTTCAAAAACTGTGACTTTCATCTCACACTTGCTTAGGACAACTGTTTTTTCCCCAAGACTCAAATAAAGCACAGCTCTCACTGGCCTTCCCCCCCCCCCCCACCCCATAACGCTGCCGATTGTGAACTCTTATCTAATTACAAGAATATGAGCAGAGAACATGCAGGACAAACACAGATCCCAATTCAAATTGTGGTGCTGGAGAGGACTCTTGAGTGTCCCTTGGACCGCAAGGAGAGCAAACTAGTCAATCCTTAAGGAAATCAACCCTGAATATTCATTGGAAGGCCTGATGCTAAAGGTGAAGCTCTAATACTTTGGCCACCTGATACAGAGAGTCAACTCACTGGAAAAGACCCTGATGCTGGGAAAGATTGAAGGCCAAAGGAGAAGTGGGTGGCAGAGGATGTGTTGGTTTGGATAGCATCACCAACTCAATGGACATGAATCTGAGCAAACTCCAAGAGCTGGTGGAGGACAGGGAAGTCTGGTGTGCCGCAGTTCATGGGGTCGCAAAGAGCTGGACGTGACTTAGTCACTGAATAGCAACAAAGCACAGATCCCAGGCACAGGCAGAAACAGTCCAGAGAGGAGGTGCAGTATGGCCATTTGTAGGCAGGGGTGGGGTTTCCTTCCTCCTGAAAAGGAAGGAGGAAATGCTATGGTCAAGATAGGATCCTGCCTGTTTTTGTTCTAGCTGTGCAGGATTATTTTAAAATTGAAAATATTAAAGACCCATAAAATAAAATATTCATCTTGGAAACATGGCACAGATGATAACTGACTATGTAGGGAAGGGATACAGTGGGATTACGGCTTATGGAGGTACTGGTGGGGGTTGGGAATGAAGTAAAACAAAGATTACATAAATGTCTACAATGATTCACAATAAGCAAAAAAGCAGTATGGCTTGAAACCAAAGTAACCATTCCAGTCTAATAAGCATTTCTCCTATGAGAAAATTATAGAATTATAAATTTAGCTCATAATGGAGAACAGAAAGGGTAATGCACACAGATTTCATAATGTTGCATAGTATTTGAGAAACGTTACTTAGAAAATGGGGTGAACATTATAACTGGTGAAAATTTGCTGAAAGATTGTAATTAAAACGGAATAGTAAATGGTGCCTTAGCTCTTGAAAGGGTCACTATCAGAATCCCACTTAATGTCTTCATTACTAATCTGCAGTGAAAATGGGAATTCATTCAACATAAGGACTAGGTTTAGCTGTGAGACATTGTCAGGGGCAGGAAAGTGGGGGAAAGATATCTTGAAGAGTTAGCAACAACACATGTTAAGTAGGTCATGATAAACAACCCAAAACACCAAAAATAAAAATTAAATAAATGAAGGCGACAAAACTGAAACTTGCAGGCAACAATTTTGAAGGGAAAGAAAAAAGTGACAGCTATTGACATTAGCTATAAGGCAATTACCCAGTCTCAAAAAAGAAACAGGCCAGGGTTTATCATAACAACAAATTAAGGACTTAATAAAAGATGCACCAGTTCACAGAGCCTTGCTTTTAAAGAAATCAGGGTGATCCTACCCCTTTTCCCTATTCTGAGTATGTCAGGTTTGGCTTTTGTGGAAAGTTTCATTTCTTTGGTTGTAATGAATACGTCTAGTGTTAATAGAGATGTGTGATCTTGTTTCCTAATGATAGAAAAAGTGAGCAGGAGGTGGTAAGAATGATTAGGCAGGTGAGGGAGGGTGTCACTGGCAAGCATGGGCTAAGCTGGTGAAAAGTGAGGTTTTGTGAGGCTAATTACTTTTGCACTGTGGAAGGCTTGTAATATCCCAGCAAGGAGGAGCTGTGCTATTGTGATCTTTTTCTTAGCACCAGAAACACACACACACCAGAAGGCTCTAGGAAATTCCTTTGAAAATGGTCAACAATGCAGTTACTCCTGCAGGGAAAAGATGAATAGTAACACTGCTTAAAGGAACATTCATAACGTAGAGTTCTTACCTGAACAGAAGGGAAAGAGAATATTAAAGAAAAAAAAAAAACATTATTGCAGGATGGGGCTACAGGAGAGAGAGAAGTTGAAATTAGGAAAACTTAGAAGGTTAAGGAGAAAAACTTGCGGAGTGTGAGAACCTCTGTTGGGTAACATACTCACAAAGTGGAAGAGGAAGAGGATTGGCTCTTAGGGATGCTCAGAAGCAGATTTGAGAAAATGCCAAAGCCCTGCACAACACGGAGAACCTCCACTGACTGTGCCCTGTGTACTCAGGTTTGTCTCAACCCCAACCCCTCCACCCAAGCCTTCCTCAAATCCTCCCAAGCCCCAGCTCCCAGGGGAAAGCAGAAGCCCCAGGGTGTGCAGGGATGGGTGCTCCTGACGCAAGATCCAAAAGAAACCAGTGCTTGAGTCCATGACCTAATCTAGGGTGGCTCATCTTCTCTGTTGCCTTGAACATTGAAATAACTTTTAGATGTAATTACTCAATTTTCTAGTGATATTTTCTTGGCAGGTATGAGAAGAAAGCACCTATATTAAGAGAGGCTTAATCTCCCAGATGAGATGGAAAATAGGGGTCCTTGATCTCTTGCAGTCATTTAAAGCCCGTTAAGATCTAACATAACAGGGCTATCCTAATGGCCCTGACCTCAGGGAGTTATGCTTAACTGCCTGGACACATAGTGTGTACACCAACTCAGTAACCCAGCTCTGAGGTGAGAGCTGGTATTTATCTAAGCCCTCAGACTGGGTCATAAACCTGACTATGTAGGGACAATGCTTCCTGAACAAAGGGTGATTTATCAATGAAAAATATTATGCAAGTTAATCTCTGAAATAAAAGTCTGCTGGAATTAAAAAAAAAAAAAAAGCTTAACTTAAGTGCTAAGTTCCCCCATTATGCTGGGCTTAGGATACTAGCAGCCTCTAGGCACAGCACCATCGAGCTCCTGCAAGGCCCCTAAACCTCCTAGGGCCAAACCTAGGTAGTCAGCTGCATTGGATGGCAAAAGAGGCCAAGCCATCTGAGACTTCAAATGATGCAAGCGTGAGGCTGTCCCAAGTCTCAAAGTGGGACCCATGAGTCAGCTGCTTTGTCAAGATATGCCAGTGGGTATGGGAACATCAAAGGAACCAGGGGAGATGGCCTGGTTGGGGCAGTGGGGAGTTGGAGACATTCTCAAAGACACAACAGGGAGATGGTAAGAGAAGAAGGCAAGGCAGGGATGGAGCAGAGAGACGCAGAGGGTCAATGGGCAGGCACGGATGACAGTTTTATGAATTTCTAAGACTGGGCTACAGCAGAAAGTTTGGGGCTACGGTTCAGTTATTACTATCACGCAGACTTTGGGTAAATATCCTATGCATGTCCTTTTAAGGCCTTGCAGGTCTTCACCTATGATTCTTTATAGTCTCTAGTGCACCTAGCAGCTATTTCTTGAATACCATCTCTTGAGAAGCTAGAAGATGTCAAGTGTGGTCCTTGCCCTTAAGGGGCCCCCAGTCTGGAGGGAGGGATTACAGCAGGTAAGGGCCCTGCTGGTTGTATACAGCCAGGCCAAAGAGCAGCATGGAAAAGGTTCCCAAGGGTGCTTATACTTGAACTGCATTTTGAGTTGGCTAAGCTGAGAAAAGGTGCTACCTGTGACAGACGCTCAGTTACTACCTGCTAATTCGTTTCTGTTCATTGTGGTTTGTGAGGACTGCCTGGAAGATTGTTCAAGGACTAGGAGATAGTTCTTATCACCATTGTTTTTATTATTGTCGATCAAAAAGATAAACCTATCCAGGTTAGTGTCTATGGGTATAATCTGAAAATTACTATACTTTATCTTTGGCTGAGGTGAGGAGTGCACTTGTAATTTTTCTAATTACAAGATGTCTTCTCATTATACTTATTTCATAGCAAAAAGTTTTAAAAGCTTTTGAAAAGATCACATTTTGTTCACTTGAAATATGTGTGTATATTTTAGCATAAAATATACTTGGCAGCTGCTAACATAATTGGGTGGCTACGCCTTGCAAAAACTTGATTTCTTTTTAATCAAATTTTTAGAATCATACTGGGTTTCTTGCCAGTGCTGCAATAGTGAGCAATAAATACATCATTAGATCAATGGTGGTTGGATGATAGATTACTCAAAAGATAGTTCCAGCCAAGAAAAACAAGCCCAGAAGTCTTATTGTGCAAAGATTAATAAAATACTATTTAAAACATAGATCCTGAGTTAATATAGCAGGGAAGAAAACATTGCAAAATAAAACAGAACACCCTTGGGTTTATAATGTAGGGATATTGATCATGGATTTTCCAAAGTATTCTAGAACAGCCACACTATCATAAATGCCTCTGATTAGACTCAGAGATGAGAAGGAAAATGTTATAAAAAAGAAAAGAAACTAACCATGGGAAGGCTTGCTGCTATAATAAATTATTTAAAGCAAGCAGGGCTTGTGGGTTGTGAAGACAATATAAAACAGAATCAATGCCCCCAAGAAACCCCAAGCCATCAGCACCTCTATAAATTTCTTACCACCCTATCTGGCATTTTACTGGAGGTATTTCTTCCCCACCCCTCTTTCCATCGCATCCCAACTGTGACCCTTCACTTTTTTTTTGCCAATTCTTTTCTCAGGGCTTAACTTTTGTTTTTCTTCTCTAACCCAGGATGCTGTATTCAGTTATATTTCTCAGCTTGTATCACAAGAGTATATATAAGGACAGATGAGTGAAGCTGTCACTGTATTCATCTGGATCTTAAATTTCCCATGGAAACTATATGCTGGGAATATGTAATAAGATACTTGTAATAACATGACTTTCATATTATCCTTCTTAGTTTTTCTTTTTTCTTAATACTGTTATAGTTATTCTACAAAGTTAAAGCTAGAGTAGAACTTCCATAGTTCAATGATCATTCTATTATTAGAAGACATTACTGAATTCAAAAACCAAAGTGAAGGTAGGAACTTAAGGGGGCATTATGGAGGAGAAAAAGTCAAAATGGCGAAGGTTTAAGTATTAGGAGATGTTAAAAAGGCAGATTGATTTGAAAAGTAAATTTTTTATATGTAGATTTCACCATGGGAATAAGGATATAGAAAGAAAAATCAAAAACTTGAATTTGTCAATTTTTTTTTTTTGCCAAAAAATTTTGCCAAAAGTGTCATGGGCCCCCCCCAAAAAAAAAAAAATAGTGAGAATTGTTGCTTAGAATCTTGCCATGGCCTATGGCCAGTTTCAAGAAAAGTAGCATTCTACTGTAGTTTTTTTTTTAACTAGGCATAAATCAGTACCATTGTAGAATCAGGGGCTGTGATTATACCTTAGACTTTGGACATTTTCTAGGTCCATCCAATCACACAGAAGCTGGGCAAATTCTTTTTGCCAGCTTAACATTATTAGCCATACAACATGACTCAATAGGCAACATACAGTTCTCAAATAGCACAGTTCTAAAATATAAAGTCTCCCAAATTCTCCATATAGGCTTTGCTGCATTTGGGTTCTGTGACCTTTTGCAAATTACTTGCCATTCTGGGTCAAACCTAGATGGTTAAGGTCAGGATCATTGAATTATTATCATATTAATGTATGGTGAGTGGCTGGTTAGCTTTAGCAAGAAAATTGTTCCAAGGTCACATGCAATATAAAAAATTTGAAGAGGTGAAAAAAAAACTTAGATGATATGAATGACTAAGCATGACTCTATCATCTCATCACAAAGTTACATAAAAACAATTCCAATACAAGACCAACTTCTCAGTTATTGGTGTCATCTTTGGATGTGAAAGAAAAAATCTAAATAAGGTTGGCTCTTGGTATCTGGGGATGAGGAACCCGTGGGTATGGAATGCCGACTGAACTATGCCACTTTATATAAGGGGCTTGAGCATCCTCAGATTTTGGTATCTGCAGGGCTGGGAGTCCTGGAACCAATCTCATGAGGATACTGATGGATGACTGCATTATTATTCTTTTGTGGCTGCTGTTTGCTCATCTGTAACAAAGTGGGAAAAAAATCCTTGCACGCAAAGGATTAAGATAAGCAACCTATAAACATGCCTGCCAAGTGTTCCTCAGAACATAAATTGCTCCATAAAAGTACCAGTAATGATCTGGTGGCCTGGAAGAATCCAAGTTCAGTGTTCTAGCCTATACAGGTCCTTTTGTCAGCAGTGAAGTAAATATTCTGGGCACATCTGACCTCAGAGAAGTCACCTGGTTACTTAGGTAGTTGGAAGGTAGGAAGAGGGAAAGGCAGCAACTGCCGACAGATCCTTTCTCTTTTAAACTTTACTTAGGAGTGTTAAACACTGAGAACTATGCCAGTCTGAAAGGGAAGAACAGAATCTAAAGGTATCAAACTACTTATAAAAAAGCTAATTGACAATGATTAATACATCAAAATCGCACTGATTTTTTTTTAACAACTGCTTTTTTAAAAGTTAACTAACTTATTTATTTATATGGCTCTGTCAGGTCTTAGCTGCAACATGCAGGATCTTTGTTGGATCACGTGGTGTCTTTCACTACAGTGTACAGAGTGCACGGACTTCAGTAGTTGTGGCCCATAGGCTTTGTGCTCCACGGCATTTGGAATCTTAGTTCCCCAACCAGGGACTGAACTTGCATCCCTTGCCCTGCGGGCTTCCCAGGTGGTGCTGGTGGCAAAGAACCCACCTGTCCATGCAGAATACTCAAGAGATGCAGGTTCGATCCCTGGGTTGGGAAGATCCCCTGGAGAAGGAAATGGCAACCCACTCCAGTATTCTTGCCTGGAGAATTCCATGGACAGAGGAGCCTGGCAGGCTACAGTCCATAGGGTCACAAAGAGTTGGACTTAGCACACACACCTTTGCATTGCAGGACATATTCTTTACCACTGGGCCATCAGGGAAGTCCACACACTGATTTGCAAGGAGAGGTGGCAATCAGTTCTCAACCCTTCTCCCTGTGATCTAAGAAAACCTGTGTACCTGATTAATTGGATACCTCAAAATACTTCAGATGACTTTCTGAAACTGAGACTCCCTGAGCCCCTGGGTTGTGGCCTGGGACACTCTCCTGATCAACAGGCAGACCAGCTACAGCTTCCTAAGGAGATCCCTGACCTCAGACAAGTCTGTTCTTGTCCCACTGAGGTTCTAACTCCCAAGCTTGGAGTGAGTTAAAGGTGGCTTTCAAGAACTGGAAGTCTTGTACCCTCCAGGGAGAAATGCCCAACAATGTGAGTTCAGACTCGTAAGGTTACTCCAGAGCACCCCAGGAACCCACTGGACCTGGAGGAGGGAAGGGATCCAGCTGGGGTGAGGTCTCAAACTACCTTGCTTCCCAAGACAGACTTCCTTAGAATTGGGGCTAACCTGGAGCAGGGATTCCTAAGGAGTCCCCAGACACTTCTGAACAGAGGACAAAAGGTACCATTGTTGAGGACACAAGAGTTTACCTATAAATTTCACAAGGCTAATAAATGCCACCTGGAAATTCTGGAACAATCATTTATTGAATCAACTCACAGACTGTAATTGTTCTTTTATATTATAAATGCCGTTGCAGTGTTTCTCAAAATATTGTGAGAGGATCCCTGACATCAGAGTAACTTGTGGGTGCTTGTTAAAGATGTAGATTCCTAAGCCCCACCCCAGATTCCTGAATCTAACCCTGGAGACTGAAGTCCAGCCTGAATTTTTAAGAAGCCCAGTTGACTCAGGTGACGCATATTAAGACAGGAGAATTCTTGTATCTACACAGTCCATCAGAAATGTATGGATTAGGGGTTAGGATATTTTTCCTCTAATGTTTAAGTACCATAAAAATGAAAACAATGTTTGTGATAGGTTCTTAAGAACCATGCCAGTATTTTCTATCCACCTATAATAAGCACCATTATTAAAATGTGATTATGAGCAAAAAATTATTAGGTAAAATATCAACCCTACTTCTCAAAAACACTGCCTTTATTTTGTCACCAAAAGTAATTATGCTATTAAAGGAATTTATAGTTTTTTTAAGTATCAGTCGCTTGGCTGCAGAAACTTAATAAGCTGTTCCACTCCTCCTATAGCCATTTAGTCATCAAAAGTTTAGTGATAAGGCTTTTTATAATTATTATTATTTTAAAGTATAAATTGTGAACCATTGCACCTAGTGATTAGGCTGAATATGAATTTATATCTGAGTGATAAATTCTTAAAAATATGTTTCGTTAGAATTACTAAGGCAGTCAGAGCTAGTAGATTAAATAGCCTCTGTAGTAACGTTCTGTTTACTATTAAGATTTTTTTGGGGGGGTGCAAAACAATTGCATTTTAATTCATTCTCTTAGAAGCAAAAGGAAACAGTTTCTGATATACATGCTACGGCAAAGCAGTAAACCAGTGTTGCATGGTTATATGACAAGCTCTACATTTCTTTTCTACAGGGATTTTTTTTTTCCTCCTTATATACTCCTCCTTTCCAAACCATGCCTATAATTATTTCACAAAATACAGTTTGCCATTTCTGAAGAATCAAGCACTCCTTCCCTCCATCACCAAAAATCACATGTTCAGCTGAACTGTGAATGAAAATGGACCTGAGAGGAGGCTTTGTCTGTAGCATACTGTTTCCACTAAGGGTTGCCCCCTACCCAGGTTCCACCCTAGAGCTCCCAGTGAAGTATACACACTATGTTTTAACAGATGGGCCGGCTGGCGGCTGCTGGGCTATAAAACAGGAACTGGGAAGCTGCTTGGAGTGGTATTGAACTGAATGCTCATAAAGTTCGTGGACATACACTGACCCAGACAGACTAGGCAGATCCAGACATGCTTACACACACACTCATCATACACCCCACAGATCAGACGATGTTCAAGGCAGTTTCCCCCTCCATATCTCTTTCATTTGCTTATCAGTTATACACACACACATATAAATACACACACATATAAGCACATCTACATATGCATGGATAGCTATATATCTCAGTGTTTTTATACATTCTCAAGGATCAAAATATCCTCCAATTCTGTCCCTAAGTCTCTACCTAGTACTCTCAGTAAGCTCTCTCTCATTCAGGTTAAATAAGAATTAAAAGAAGATAATTCTACTTAGTCCACACATAATATAAATTACATGTATGTAACCACTCTCAAAAACAAAACAAAAACAGCTGCTTTTACCCCTTATCAACCAGAGGGGGAAAAAAAAATCTATCCCAGACTGAGTCACAAACATGAAGTGTCAGGTTTAACCTTGAATCCTCTGTTGTCAGTTCCTGTCACAACTTCATCACTTAAACACACAGGAGCTCAAACAAACACCAACCGACAGCCTGGTGGTCGTTTTCACAGTCTTTTGGATTCCCCGGGGCCTCCCAGCATTGGGACAGACAGCAGCTACCCCCTGTCCTAACGAAGTCCTTCGGGCACACCTTGAATAAGGATGCAGAGGTCTGAGCACCTCACGAGGGATGCGGATTCAAGGGCTAATGGGAAGTAATTACTTGACAAAGTTTTATATCTGCACTGTCAATTCCCTTCAATAACTGCAAAGCATTAAAGCCGCTGCTACGGAACCTGACTGGTGCTAAAGTTCTCTGACCCCTAAAGACCCACCCTGAGCCGGATGATCGCTGGCATGAGGCACAGGGGCTACCTCTTCCCGCCGACTCCGGCGCGTGTTAATTTTTCAGGAACCCATCTTCAAGCTTCTAGGAACTACTGTCTGCATGCCCCTGGACACGAAGACAGCCCCTAGCGCGCGTGTCACCGCTGTAGAGGGCCAGGGGA
Organism: Ovis aries; assembly: GCF_016772045.2. Classification (NCBI taxonomy): domain Eukaryota; kingdom Metazoa; phylum Chordata; class Mammalia; order Artiodactyla; family Bovidae; genus Ovis; species Ovis aries. The sequence goes on along the minus strand of NC_056058.1, from coordinate 24,681,867 downwards.
CGCGTCCTCGGACCCCATCTAATGATGCCAATTACAACACACCAAGTTTTCGCCAACGCAGAGCCGCGTCCTGGGCCGATTTGGGACGCTTTGAAACAAGAAGTTCGGGAGTGGGGGGTGCTGGCAAGGAGCTAATACCGCCAAGCCCTGACCTCCCAACTAGCCGATACGCTCGCACGGACAGATCGACTAGCGCCAGGACACGTCCAGTACCCCCCCGCCCCTCAATCGCCGAACGACGCAAGGGGAGCCGCTCTCCTTGCGCGCGGCCACTCACCCTCGTAGCCGAGTCCCGATCGCAAACCGACGCCCCTGCTGCGAGTCCTGAATCCCAAGTTGCCCCGAACCGGCGACAGCTCTAGCCCTGGCCGACCGGGGCACATTAGCTCCGGCAGGCACCTCGGAGGGAGCACTACAAGCCCGATGGTAGCCCCGGCTCAGCAGCTGCCCGGAGCGCGCCGACAATTCACGGACCTGCTCTGAGAATGAGGCGGACAGCCGCGTAGAGGTAACCCGGCTCCGGAGGGAGGCGGGGCCAGAAGGCGGGTGGGGCGGAGTCAGCCCGGGGCCAGCCCCGCGGGGCGGGGCGCCCTTCCAACAGTGACTGGTGGTGCCTGCAGCCAATCGCAACTGCGTCAGGGCCCGGGGAGGCCGCGGGCGTTGCTAAGCGCCTGGCTCCGCCCCGCCGCCGCCGTCCAATCGCCAGCCGCTGAGGGCTGGCAGGGCTACGCGCCCGCGGCGGGGAAATTGGCAAAGGTGTGGAGCCGAGACTGAGGGCTGGCGCTTCGGGGGGGCCTGTGGCTGGACCCCGACGCCTCGAAAGGGTAGTGGTGACCCCAGAGGGGCCCTGTGGGCCTGGGGCCGCCTGGAACCACCTTGAGTCGGCGCGCTGTGGAGCAGGAAGCCCGAGCGCCCTGCGGACCGAGACTGGATCTACACCGTCCACCCCTGGCGCCCGCAGGAGGTGCGGAACTTGGCGTTCCTAAAGCGGGTCAGCAGGAGGAAACTGAGGCCCAAAGATGATGAAGCCCGGGCTGGGTCACGGAGCCACCGGTGGACATCCGGGACGAGAACTGCGAGCTCCGGGTTTTCTGAAAAGGTTCTGACTAAGGTCTGCTGTTATCTCCGAAATGTACCTCCAACTCCGCCAGCCCCGCGGAGAGTTCACGACAGCGTCCCTCCTCACCCCGACCCTCCACCCTACCGGCAGCAGGGACTTTACCAGGTGCCTAGGCTCCCTTGCCGACCGGAGGAGCCCTGGCACTTGAACAGGGCCCGGGGGCGAAAGGAAGGCTTGGGGCGCTCGATAGTGGGGCTGTTTGGCGGGATGACCTCCGCAGAAGGTGGCTCCCCCTGCCGCTGTCCCTGGGGTCTGCTGGATGGACCAGGACCGTCCCATCTTGGCGAGCAGGAACGCCACGAACAAATCCCGCCTGTCTCAGACTGCGCGCTCTTGCCCTCTCTCCTGCGGAAGTCCCTGGTCCTAGTTAGACACCTTTGTAGTGCCTGGTCTTGGGGGCATTCTGAACTCGCTGGGTCAATCCGTGGCTGAGTGGCCTCAAAGGAAGGTTTTGTGGGCTCTGTCCTCCCTGGACAGCCAGGTCACTGTTGCTCATTTTCTCGGCAGATCACCTCTTCAGCCAAGTTTTAAGCCTTTGCAGAGCTGGGGATGTCAAGAGTCACAAAGCAGAGCTGGGTGCTACTTTCCAGTCTGAGGCCTAGAATGTTAGCAAGCCCTTGACTGTAAACTGTTCATGGGGAGTGACCTCTGTATGCCTTCCACAGGTAGACACCCAACCCATGTTAGTGAAATGAAGATGTGCATGGCAGGACAGGGGTCAAGCTCCCTGGCACCCTGACACTCACCTCCATCACTGACCATTGTCTCCCACACATCCCATAAGTCCTAAAGGTTGTAGTCTCTCAATATAGTTAACTGTTCAGGATATCACACATGAGGGAGTATAGACCTCATGAAGTGTTATTTCAGTGGCTCCCTAGCCCCCCATCCGGGTTCGATCCCTGGGTTGGGAAGATCCCCTGGAAAAGGAAATGGCTACCCACTCCAGCATTCTGGCCTGGAGAATTCCGTGGACTTATAGTTCTTGGGGTCGCAAAGAGTCTGACAGGACTGAGTGACTTTCACTGGCTCCCATAAGGACCTGTATCATAAGTAGCCCACCTCTCAAGAGCAGGTTCTGATGAGGGTCATTGCCAAGAAGGAAGGAAAAGGCCTGTGGCTGAAAAGCAGTGAAACGGCCCCCCTAGCAGGGAAGGCTGCAACTCTGAGGGGAGCTATGTGCTTGGACTGAGTTTCAAATTGTGTCACCTCATCTCCCCATCTTAATGGGGAAAGCAGGCTGTCGGGGGAGGGGGGGCAAGAAAATCAGGGTCTGGACAGTCCTTAGTAGGCCCTGAAAGATTGATTGTGCTAAGTCACTTCTGACTCTCTAACCCTGCGGACCGTAGCCTGCCAGGCTTCTCTGTCCATGGGATTCTCTAGGCAAGAATACTGGAGTGGGTTGCCATTTCCTCCTCCAGGGGATCTTCCCAACCCAGGGATCGAACCCAGGTCTCTTATGTCTCCTGCATTGGCAGGCAGGTTCTTTACCACTAGGCACCACCTGGGAAGCCCTGAAATATAGATTAGTCATGCAGACTTTGTACGTATTTAAGCCCTTCCTCCCTGGTGGCTCAGACAAAGAATCTGCCTGCAGTACAGGAGACCTGGATTTGATCCTTGGGTTGGGAAGATTCCTCTGGAGAAGGGAATGGCTACCCATGCCAGTGTACTGACCTGAAGAATTTCATGGACAGAGGAGCCTGGCAGGCTACAGTCCATGTGGTAACAAAGAGTGGGACATGACTGAGTGACTTTCACTTTTTCACTTTCATCTAATGAACCAAAAGACTGGTACAGGCAAGGAAGACCATTCCATCCAGTTCGAACAGTTGTTTAGCACGCTGTGGAGAATGGCCTTTTCCCACAAGGAATTAGATGTAGACCATGTGAATGGAATATATACTAGGTCTGTCTATACTGAGGTCAGGGTGGGAGATACAGGAAAAATGTCTCTCCTTGGATTTTTTTTTTCAACTCCTGGATGACTGGAGAAAAAGTTTTCTACCAGTGTTTATCATATTAATACCCTGTGAAGGTTTTGCACAGGTGCTAATATTATTTTTTAAAAAATCACCTTGGTAGTAGGAGCCAAACATTGGCTGTTGACTACACTTGATATAGTATTTATGTTAGATAATGAGGAAAGGAAATAGGAAATGTCTTTTCATGAAATAAGTTACGACTAAACAAGTAACTTCCATGTCCCAATTTCCAAGGTTTTCTGTTTGTTTGTTTCACAGAGACCTTCCCATCCATGAATTCGTAGACAAGCAACTGGTCTTGTTTTCCCTTATAGGATGGATGACATTGGAAGAGGCAGAGCACGTCTAGATTACATTCATATTTCCATGCCATGTTCTGTTGTAATTGGTACTTGACAGGAGCTTATCAATCAGGCATAGACTTACTCTATTCGTTGCCAGTCCCTCTAATGATCTCTTGAGTTGGGGTCATCCCCATATTCTATTAATACAAAGGAAAAGCAAACCTATTACTTGTCTAAGAACTCATTATGGTCCTATTTGTATGAGACAAAACAAAACAAAACCATGGAAATCTGAACTTGGAAATCTCTTGTTTAATTCTTCCTGTTTCACCAAAAGAAATATTCTCTCTCTCAAAGGAATGAGGAAGATTATGGAATGGCTTGGAAGATTGAGAAGGGAAGAATGAGAAGATTGAGGTGGCACCGTGGAAGCCGGGCTGGTCCCTTTGTGGATGGTGAGCAAATTTGCCTTCAGGCACTCTCAACCCACCTCTGACACATAAAGAATATTTTGGGACCTCCTAAATTTCAATAGAGTGTGACTGATAGGAGCACTGGGTTCTAGTCTGAGTGACTGCTGTGGTGAGTGCTCCTGGCAGTCACTTAACCTCTGTTTACCCTTGCTTCCTTGATCGTAAAACAGCAGTGGCTGAATCCACTGTATTTATCTACTTAAGGCCAATGGTGACACAGCACTGTAAATGTACCAGCTGCTGAAAAGGAGAACAAAACAACGTTGAAATGGGAAAATAGTGTGGTCTGAACAATTCCCTTTTACACTTGCAATTTCTATTCATTTTAATCTCATTGGATTACTGTCCTTCCATTCTGCAAATGGAAATGAGGGCAAACAGCCCTCACAGTCCTTTCAAAATTTTCATGTTTTGAAAGTTTTACTTAGTGAATAGTATTTTTCCCCTTTCCTATGTCTACCACCTCTTTCAACATATATTCAACTTAGAAACTTATTCAGAATTTGAACAGGTTGAGCAAAGAAATGTAGTCAGAAGTAGCAGATTCTAAATACCAGCTAGGCTATGAGTTCATCCTGAGACCTTAGGCAAACCATTAAAATTCCCCATACCTTGGTTTCCCATCTATGAAACTACAGTGATACTTCTGATTAATATCAATGAGGTAGGAAAGATAACAAATGATAAGGCACTTTGAAATATTGTAGTGCAGACCACAAAATATCATGTAGATGTTTTTGGCATACTAAAGTGTGGTGTTAGTTTGTACACCACAACTAGGAGATTTTTTTTTTAACACAGAGAATTCTGGTACAGTATCTGTGGCCAGGGTGATACCACCCCCAAAACAATGATATCTCATTGCCTTTGAATGACAGTGCCACTGGTCCATATGAGAGTATATTACCACAGACACAACTAAGTAAAAATGTGATAGCAGAAATGGGTGAGGAAGGGAAAAGCCTCTATTCCACAGAAATGTGGGATTTGTTCATACATACCAGAAGGAAAAACTACATTGAACTTCTTAAAAATGAATGCCACTGAGTGAGCACAAGTCTGATGAAAGACAAGAATGATCATGGAAAAATGGCCTGACATAAAAATTAGACAAGTTGGTCCTAATTAGACAAGTTGGTCCTAATTTGAAAATTTTCATAGCAAAATTAGTAAAACCGAGGAATTAGACTGTGGGGAAGGGAGGACCGTGTGTTCAGGAAGGAAAAATGGACTCCTAACGTAAGTAAAATTTAAGAACAGTAAGGCTACTAAGAAACAGGGCAAAGAATATGGGCTCTGGATTTTCTTTCCACTGCTTCCTCACTTTGAGACCTTGGATAAGTAGTAGTCTCTTGGAAACAGCTGGAGTGGGGGTGGAAGGTGACAAGCTTTCTCTTACTGGTTTGTTGTGAGTCTCAAACTCTGAGCACAGGTCCCAGCTGATTAGTTGGCCCTCTTGTTGTTCAGTTGCTAAGTTGTGTCTGACTCTTTGTGACCTCATGGAGTCTAGGATGCCAGGCTCCTTTGTCCTCCACTATCTCCTAGGGTCTGCTCAAATTCATTTCAATTGAGTCGGTGATACTACCTAGCCATCTCATCTTCTGTCAGCCCCCTTCTCCTTTTGCCTTCATTCATTCCAGCATCAGAGTCTTTTCCAATGAGTTGGCTCTTTATGTCAGGTAGCAAAAGTATTGGAGTTTCAGCTTCAGCATCAGTGCTTCCAATGAATATTCAGGGTTGATGATGTTCAGGTTGATATTAAGCTATGACAAATCTAGACAGCGTATTAAAAAGCAGAGACATCACTTTGCTGACAAAGGTGCTTCTAGTCAGAACTATGGTTTTTCCGGTAGTCATGTATGGATGTGAGAGTTGGACCATAATGAAGGCGAGTGCTGAAGAATTGATGCTTTCAAACTGTGGTGCTGGAGAAGACTCTTGAGAGTCCCTTGGACAGCAAGGAGATCAAACCAGTAGGTCCTCTACCAATAATAATAACCTCTAATATTTATTGAGCAACACTTAGTGCTGTGCACTGTTCTGAGCCTTTTCACCTAATGACTCACTTAATCCCTGCAACTGCCTTAGGATGTCACTACCATCTCTTCCTCAGTTTCTATCTATGCAGACAGACTATTCTAGGAATAGTATCCTGCTATGCAGGAAAAATCAAAATCTTCTTTTTATAGGTACTGGACATATTCCAAAAAATGCATTTTTCTATAGGCAACCTCTTTCTTGAACATACTAAGAAAGAAAATAACAGTTAAAACTACCATTGTCTTGCTTTCATGTGGAGTGGGCTAATACCGCCTTTCCTGGTGTCTAGAAAATGAGGCTACCATGAGGACTCTGTGGCACATATGTTACAGCAAAGCAAATGAGGGATTCAGAATTTAGCACGAAAAGGGCCAAAAAAAAATAAGTGCTTCAAATCCAAATCAATTTCCAGGTCTTAGTTTGTAAGCTCCTAGAAGATTTGGGCTTCTAAACTGTGTGCTCATCATCTGGGTTTTGGTTTAATGGAAGTTAGTTCCCTTGAGGCAACAATATTGGAATCCTAACTGGCTGGCCAAAGAAGGAAAAAAATGGATGATCCCTTAAAAATGAATTCGATCATTAGTTATTATGAATACCCCAAATTATGAAAAATTCACATATAAGTATGCCAGGGAAAGGTAGCCGTGAGTTATAATACACACAATCATTTATTACCCAAGAGAATTTAGGTGCTAATGTGGATGGTATTGCATCTGTGAAATTCTGGAACTCACAAAGGGTTCCAAGATATAAAGCCAAAGAAAACACAATACAGAGGGAAACGATTTTGATTATGTAACATTTATATATAGCATTTCATTTCGCATTTTCAAATTGCTTTTCAGTCATTGGTTTATTCTTCACAGCACACCTGGGGAGTACATCCGTGTTGTTATCCGCTGTTCACAGCTGAGGCAGCTGAGACTGAAAGAGGCAGAGCGTTTTGTCCAAGAACACAACAGGGGCAGGGTGACAGATTACACATCCATTCAATCACGAGTCCATTCAGCACCTACTCTTGGCAGGCACCACGGCCTGTGGCATACAGAGGTGGGGACTGTGTACAGGGCCCCGGCACTGCAGGAGCTTGCGATCTGCTCGAGCAATAAGTGGTTGGTGGATTATGTCTTCCGGAAAGATCTAGATGGCAAGGATCAGGGTTTGGAGGAGGATGAGGTGAGTCTCCCAAGATTCCAGCAGATAATGGGATTTAAGGCCCTTGAGAGATGGGTAGAATTTCGGAAAATAGAGGCTGAGAGGGATGGGAGTGACAAAGAGACACAAAAATGGGCAAATTCAAGATGTATTAGAGAATGTTTGACTGCAGCAGGGCAGTGGAGGAAAAAGGGCTGGAGAGTCAAAAGGAACAGATTTTCCAGGGCGCTGAATTCCCAGTGAAATATAAAGATTTTAGCCTGCGGGTGGTGGGGACTGGACTCATCTCTGACTTCTCCCATTCACTCATTATTCTAACATGTACTGAGTGCTATTATTTTGTGCTTAGTCTCCAGATATTTTCCCCATACATCAGTTTCTCTCACGGCATTCTTCACAGCATTCCAGCAAGATACAAGTTATTGTTCTTCCTTAAGTGGATGAAAAAATCATCATGTAGATAATGACAGATGAGGAATTTGAAAGGAGCATTCTTCGCTTCCTCATGGATATGTACTTATGGAAAGAATAAGTGCAGGTTCTGGACAGTGTACTCAAGATACCCAGCTAATAGTATGCCCCTCTCTCTAGCTCATTGTCTTTCTAGAAACAAAAATACATAGGAGAGAAATAAAGTTAATTTCTTAACATGTAAGTAATTCTATGTCTAAAGTTAGCTCCAGGTTAAAAGAAAGACAAAGGGTGTTTCCTCCTATTTTCTCTGCCCTACAATTAAGAACAAATGCCTGCATTTTTATAACTTTAGTCTTGTAAGTGTCTTTTGGTCAGTTTGATCTAATTCCTTCCCTTTAGCATGTAACCTAACCCATTTATCTTACTGCCCTGTAAGGTCTCCATTTCAGCTTGAATTTTGCCCATCAAGAAATAAGCGGTTTTTCTCTCCAGATACAGGCTACTAATTAGCATTTTTACTGCTTAATTATCAGGACTAAAATACAAGTGAGAGAAGAATGACTGTTAACCCAAAAATATTTAGAAAGGAAACAGATTGCTTACTTAAATCTTTCTATAAAGGAGTAAAGCAGTGCTCTAAGGAGGTGGGTGGATGTTTAGATGACATAAAAATTAAAAGTGAAAAATTTCAACATACATTAAGTAAGGTGATTTTTTTTTTGAATCAATTTGGTTTTGTGTGAGAGTTTTCTTTGAAAATGCCTATCCATGATCAGTCAGGGAAGTCTTCCTTTAGGTCAAATATCTACTGCAAATGATAGGCCAGTTTTAACTGTCTGCCTGAAAACAAACGGGAACCACTAAAATGGGACATTTTAAAATTCTAGATGCAATGCACAACATTCTCCTGTTTCCCTACCCTCTAGTGCCTTGTTTGGCTTTGCCCAGGTTATATTTTATGACCCAAGTCATAGATTCATGAGTAAATAGTTGAGTGTTTCTTCATGTTTGGTGTATGTGTGTATGTTCAAGAAGTTGAAAGAAAGTAAAGCTAACAGGTAAGAATGATTACATTTCGTCTCAGATCTTAAGATCGTAAGGATCCCCTGTGAAAGACATGGCACACAAGCGGTAGACCAGAAAATTGTACCTGACTCCTCCTGTCTTAAAACGCAGGGCTCTTCCCTCTGACTCCAAGGAGGGCTGAGATGTGGTGGCCTGTGTCTCACTGAGGAACACGATGATACTAACTCACAGCATCTTGACTTCTAGATCCACAAAGCAGGGATGGTTACCTTGAGATATGGAGGAAAACAGGACTTTGAAAGACTCAGAGGAAATCAGACAGCTTATTGTAACCATTTGCATCTCTTTACAGAGGAAAATTCCACAGTGTGTACGTCTGGGGATTTTTCCATGTTGATGGAAGAAAGTGTTCAGAGTACCAAGTGAATCCCATTGAAGGTATGTATTAGCATTAATTTCTCCTAACTATTGAAATGAAGCCTACCTGGCTCTTTCTCCCCTTAAGATGTTCAGCAAAAATGCGGAGACTCTCAAAGCTTATTGGGGTAGACACTTGCTGGAATTAACCTTATTTAAAAAACAATAACTATGCATAATACTAATTTCCCTAACCAGCAGACTTCCTGTACAGAGGCTCTTTTGCCAAGAGCTTCTGAATTCTGGTGAAGTCTAATGGGGTATCGCGGGTAGGAAAATGTGTGAGAAGCTGAATGACATTTCAACCTGATGTCTGCTGGTGAAGGCAAGTCCAGGAGTCCCCAAGAAACCAGTATGTCAGCTGACCAAACCTTAGGCGTCTCTGTGGGGAGGATGTTGGTCTTGTCCTGACTCAAGGATCCAAGGTCATTGAGTTGTAGCAACCTTGTAAGCCTCTCAAGGAACTCTTGGTAACCTCCACAGTAAGCGCTATAATATTATCCACAGATAAAAGTATTCAGTAAGTTTAGTTGTTAGCAAGTGATAAGCTTAAGCAATATAGACAACTTCCCCTGTGAATAAAACCAAAACCCTCAGAAGGCACAAAGAGGAAAGAGCATGGTCAAATGTCAAGTGGCCCCAGACAGGTCACGCTTGCTTAGGATTCCTGGTTCAGATCAGCTGTGGCGGGCGGACGTGAGGACACAAATTCAAGTTCAGAATCACAGAAACCATTCAATTGTAAATGAACTGGAATATGTAATTGGACCTGGCCCTGTAAAATTTTGTGGCCCTTTCAAAGTAAAATGGAAAAGAAAAAGGAAAACCATGTCTGTTCTCTGACCCCCTTTTCCAAGAAGCTGAAAATATGGTGTCATTGAGTCTTTAGTTGTGGGTTATCATCCTTATGAGACTTGTCTCTGATTCCAAGATTGGAGGCTCTTCCTCTGCCTCCCTGTTATTGCCCACCCACAACTTGAGATAGATCTCAAAGTCTCATTTTGAGACCATATATTTTTCCAGTTACATGGTGGAAATGAGGAGAGGCTAAATATAGCCACGTGATAACTATCAGCAAAAACAACTTCAAGCTTAACGTCAACAGTGAGTATGTAGCATCAGCTTGAAGACTTGTGTGAACATGTACAAATATTTTCTAAGAATATTTTTCAGAAAAGTATATTTATAGATACAATCTCTAATTGCATTGTGAATGATAAACAACAAGGTTGGCAAACTATATTTCAGGACTTTTATATATTTATTTGCTGCCATTATTAGCTTTTTCTTTGTGACTGTGAATTATATCTGCTTACTAATATTGGTGGAAAGAGGGAATTGCTGTACTTTAGTGCTGGGAAAGGATTTTTTTGGTTGACAGTGAAGGTTGCAGAAAGTCTTGTTTAAGAGTTTATTTTGGTATTTGTCTCATCTTAAAAGGCTGTGACTGGGACTTCATATCTAATAAGCATGCATGTTACATTTTTATGTTTGTTGAGTGCCTTATAGTCTTCCATTAGTCTACACAATACCCCTTGAGGGTGGGTCAGTATTACTGCCTACAGTTTACAGTTGAGAAAATTTGTGACACTCAGGGATTATGTGATTTGTACAAGGTCACCCAGCATGCTAGCCTAGCTAGTAAAAGATAACATCAAAGCTCTTTCCAAATAAAAAGTGCCTTATGAATGTTAGGTAGTATTAATGGGCATGATCCCAGGATGAGTAAAATACACTCCAGGAGTAAAGTGCTATATATGCTCTATGAAATTAATTCTTTTTAACCACAGAGCAACTTTCAAAACAGGAATTCTTGAACCTAGCTTTGTATCAGAAACATCTTTATAGCTCTGAGAGCATGTGAGCACCTGGCCTCCTACCTGAAGAACAGAATCACAGTCGGGCAGAGGACCCAGGTGATCTGTGTCTTGGAAAATGCTCCAGGGGGATTCTGATGGCTCAGCTAAGGTTGAGAGCCGTGATTCTGGGTCAGAACAATCTCAATTAAGCAACAATAACAATAACACTGTGGAGTCAATTTAGGAGAAATCTCCGGGATTCTACCCACCAATTCACAACTGTTATTAGCAAAGGAATGGCCTCCGTGAAATAACTGACTGTAGTATCCATGCATGGAATTCCAGGAAATAATCCAAAGATGAAAGTTTACTTAAGAACTGATAAGGTTTGAATGCTACACTTTGCTGGGTAAACTTACTGGATCCTTCCTTGGATTATTATTTAGTCCACCCTAATGTTTTTATTCTGGTTACCTTGTATGATAATCAGCACATTAAGAACCTATAATCTCTGTCCTTTAATCCACTTTTCAGACATTTATTGAATACTTACTGTGTGGAGATTGAAGACTAAAAATGGTCCTGGCCTGCAAGGAGTTTATAATCAAGTGATAAAATAGACATAGGCCAAACAAACCAAAATCCTGTATTACTAAGCTACACACGTTAAATGATAGTCGAAGTGTGTATGAGGCCTTATTCATAGTTGCTGAAAAGTTGAAACCGCCCTAATGTCCATCGGTTGATAAATGGATAAATAACATGTGGTATGTCTACACAATAAGCTATCTATCATTCAACAATAAAATGGAATGAAGTACTGATACATGCTACAACATGGATGGATTTTTAAAAAATTATGCTAAAAAATTATTTTAAAAAAATTTTAAAAATGAAAGAATCCAGTCATAACCACATACTGTATGATTCTATTTACATAAAATATCCTAAATAAGTAAGTCTATAGAGATAGAAAATAGACTAGTGGTTGCCTAAGGCTGGGGGCTTGTTGGGGAGGAATGGGGAGGAACTGTTAGTAGGTACAGGGTTTCTTTTGGGGTTAATTAAAATGTTTTAAAGTTGTGGTGATGGTTGCACAACTCTGTGACTATTCTAAAAGACCATTAAATCATATACTTTACATGGGTGAATTGTATGAGAATCATATCTCAGTAAAGTGTGTGTATTTATAAACATATATGCAGCTACTGCTAGGTCACTTCAGTCATGTCTGACTCCTTGTAACTCCATGGACTGTAGCCTGCCGTTCCTCTGTCCATGGGGTTCTCTAGGCAAGAATACCGGAGTGGGTTGCCATGCCCTCCTCCAGGAGATCTTTCCAACCCAGGGATCAAACCTGCATCTCCTGAGCATCTCCTGCATTGACAGGCAGGTTCTTTGCCACTAGCACCATGTAGGAAGTCCGTGTCTGTGTATTTATATATATATATATATATATATATATATATATAAATAGTGCTATATAGACTTAATGAGAAGAGTGGTTAATTGATTTGGACTGGAAGAAAGTAGTAGGAAATCTCCTGGAGGAGATGGCATTTGAGCTGAGTCAAAACAGTGATTTTTTAAGGAGGGAAGACAGGCTCAAAGATAGTTGAGTGATGATACTTTCATGCAAAGGCAAGTCATCTGGAAAAGATGCAGTTTAGGATACATGAAGGGTACAGTCGATGGGGGCTAGATGCAAGGCGTTCACTACCATACTAGTTCTGTTACTAGTTTCATTTTTATAGAACTGTGATTGGTTTGTGAGTGGTTTGATGGTGGCTGGGATTTGGAAGGATAATTGAAGGTGGTGCTGAGGTGGCTGGGAGATGGGGTGGGAGGGCAGTGAGCAGGGGAGACTATTTAGGAGGCCAGGCTAGTGCAGGGTGTAGACAAGAAACAACGAAGCCCTCAACTCTGACAGCAGCAGTGAGCACTGGAACAAAGACAGATGTGAGAAACCATTTCAGAAGGAGAATCATAGAATTTTGTGACACTGGGGAGTAGGTGAGAGGCCACAGGATATATGCAATAGGGGATCTTGGGCCACAGAAAGGCTGGGTTCTTTCATGTAATTTAGAATCATAATTCATATTGTTGAAATAACACCAACCGGCCAAATTGTAGCTCTTTAACACCTTGTCAACAAGGGTTTGATTACAGAGATTCTTACATTTCTTAACAAAGGAATGTATATTGTGAATAAAGGGTGGCTGGAAAAGAAATGCTATCCCCTCATTTTGGGAGCTCATTGGAATCAGACGTCCCCGCATTGGAGGTGAAGCAGTCATATATGGCCTGTTGAATGACTAAGTATTTATTTACCTCTTGGTCAGATAGCTTCCCTGGAAACCCTTCCCTTGGTGTGAGCAGCTTGGATTTACTGCCAGGGCAACACCTCCCCTCCAACGCCCACGCTGCCTCTTGGCCCTGTCCTCACCGGCAGGTGTTTGCAAGCAGCCTTCTGTTTTGCTTCTAATGAGAGCACAGCCTCTGAAACTCATAGGCTGAATGTACCACACATTTGTAACTTTTACTTACCAGTGTTCTTACAGGGGAGATCTGAGACTGTGGGAGTCATAAGGATCATGAAGTTTGCTTTTTCCCATATTTGTGCAGGGCCACACCTATGTTTTCCATTAGCAGGAGGGGCAGCCAGTTCCCGGGCAAGGTCAAAATAGACCACGTCTCTCCCACCGCCTGGTACTGGTTATGCTCACTGGGGGTCTCCTTTGGAGGCTTTGGAAGGTGTTGCAATGACATTGCCTGCTGTTAGCTGAAGTTGGGAACAGCGTTTCTGATAAGTGCCTTACATGAGTTTAACCAAGCAGGGAGCACCACTTAGAACACCACTTGCTGACATGCGGCTCTTATCTGTGCCTGTCAGTGAACAATGACTGCAACGAGCTATGTTCAATCATAGTTGTTAGCAGAGCTAATTACAGCAGTCTCGGGTGGGAGGAAGCCTAACATGCCTCTAAGGGACTTCCGTCACACATTCAAACTTTGGTTTTGCAGGTAAGCAATGGAAACAAGCCCCTTGGGGGACCTTTAAACAACAGTTCTCTGCAGCTCTGAACACAGATCTGTCTTCACTCCTCAGTTGGTGAGGGATCACGTTCAAAAGAAAATCACCAAAGGGAGAAGGAGGAAAGGGACACTGAAAGCCGGTAGGGTGACTGTTCTAGATTAAATGAAAGCAGAACTGAGTATCATTCCCTGGGCCTCCTTTGACTGGCTGCATGACCTGATGGAGGCCACTTCCGCTTTCTGGGCCTCACTGTTCTCATCTCAAAGATAAAGATAATAATAGTGGCCCTATTTATATCTCAGGATTTCTGAGAAGGAAAAGAAAAAGAAAACATATGTTAAAAATAAAAGTTGGGGGAACATAGAAAATGCGATATAACTCTAGGTAGTGTAGCTTATTTCCTGTCGCTTGTTCCACATTTTACTTAGAAATGATGAAAGGGAACAAGAAAAAAAATGTCTGGGCTGTTGTAGAATCTCACACTACATTTTCAGATACCTCTGAGTGATTCTGTGGTTTGCTCGTCTTCAGATTTGCCTCTCCCTCCCCAGAGCACCAATTCTGGTGTAAACTCATCTTCAGCTTAAGGGTGGAGAAGACCCCAGAAATCTAAAGAGCCAGGGCCTGCAGCTACCTGGTCATGAATTCCAATGTCACCTCCTGAAGCCCAAGTCCCAAAGGTCTCCTCTGTCCCCTCCCTGAGACATTCAATTCCAGAGGATGTCAGCCCTGAATGAGTCACACAGTCAAACTGGGGCTCCAGGAGATACTTTCAGAATAGAATTGAAAAGAATTTATAATGTGGTCTGAACATGTCTCAGTCTGGATCTCTAACTACAGTCTTATTCTTGCTGAAAACCACAGCACACTTCTAACCAAGCAAGACACATCTACTTATCTGATGGCACTGTCATTGATAGACTGGGATCATGTTATGGATTGGGCAGGGAGGAAAAAGATTTATTTCCAAGAGTTGAAGATTTATCTTTTCTGCCTATGCAAAACCAGTCAAAGCATTAAAAAATATTGATGAAAAGTGATCATGTTTTGTGAACAGGAGGAACCATTCGTGACTTCAAAATTATACAGAATATTTTTAAGGACCCCAAATTCATGGTTTTTTTTTAAAAAAGGTTTGACTCTTCCCAATCCAGGAATCGAACTGGGGTCTCCTGCATTGCAGGCAGGTTCTTTACCAGCTGAGCTCCCAGAGACGCCCCTGACAACAGTATACCAGCAGAATTATCAGACTCTTAACTGCCCCCTTATGGTGAAGCGCTGTCTCCATTTAAATGAAGGTCTTACAAGGAATGCTTAAATTTCCCCCTTTCTCTCTTCTCCCCATCATTTAGCTTTTTCCAATATTCTGCGTAACTAAAAAATCTAAGCAGGGAATTGCACATAATTGTAGGCTCTGCACCATTGGCAAGGTGATGTGTCTTTCTAAAATTTGTAATCACCTATTCCACTCTTCCTTCCTCCTCCTGGAAAATTTACTTAGAGTGATTATTGTTGTTTAGTCGCTAAGTCATGTCCTATTTGCAGCCCTTGGACTATAGCCTGCCAGGTTCCTCTGTCCATGGGATTTCCCAGGCAAGAATACTGGAGAGGGTTGCCATTTCCTCCTCCATAGAGTGATTGTGATATCCTTTATTTCTCTTGAAAGCATCCTTTTGACCTCACTTAGTGTACAGGCTATAAAACATATCAAGAAGTGAAATGCTGTATTTTTCATGTAGTCACAGTATACACAAATAGAAAATACCACCTTCAATGAATAGAACAAAACGGGGGAGGGATAATCTCTAAATTCAGTTTTACCTATCAAAGTCATTTGTTAAGGTAAAGAAATTAAAAACAAACAAACAAAAAAAAACTTTTGTAACTCAAAGGTCATGATCACCCTGGATGTATTGGCCTGCATCTGCCTGCTAGGAGATTGTTTTCTGCTATTAGGTGAGAACTCAGTGGCATCCTTTGTCCTCTCAACATTTTCTTTATTACTGGATTAGAGAAATGTGACATTGTTAAAAACTCTAACTTGAAAATGCTTCACAGAGCAGGATCCTTGCCAAATTCAGGAGTCTTGCTAGTTTGCAAGACAAGAGCCATCATGCAGAACAGAAGGCCGATACTAGAAGTCAGCAATCACAATGGGACTAAATCCCACAAACTGTGGTTTCCGAATGTCTTAATCTTCTCCAATCTTAAAAGAGTGATGCTGGCTTTACTTTGAAGAAAAGTAAGGGACAGGTGGAATTATTAATAATTCCTGAATTTTAGCTCTTCTGGCAGCGACCTAGCTCTTCTGGGTCTTCCCAATTTCTAATGCCTCTTTATTACCCAGATTATAAATGGATGCCCATTTTCTCTTCTTGATATTAAATTCATAACAAAGAACGTACAAGACCATCTTCCTTACCTGGTCAGGCTATAGGTTGTCCTGAAAAAGGGAGTTTCCCAACTGATATTTAACCTAGTTGCCTGGAAAGTCCCATGGACGGAGGAGCCTGGTAGGCTGCAGTCCATGAGGTCGCTAGGAGTTGGACACAACTGAGCGACTTCACTTTCACTTTTCACTTTCATGCGTTGGAGAAGGAAATGGCAACCCACTCCAGTGTTCTTGCCTGGAGAATCCCAGGGACGGGGAGGCCTGGTGGGCTGCCATCTATGGGGTCGCACAGAGTCGGACACGCCTGAGGTGACTTAGCAGTATCAGTAGCATGATGCAATTGGATGTTTTAATCCAGTTTTGAGGGAAGTGTTTTTTATGATTTGTTTCTCCTGCTTTGGTGGGCAGAGCATGGGTTGACCTTGTCAGGAGGACGTGGGATCATTGCTGGGGTCTGTACAATGCAGTGCTGCTGTAAGGCCATCAGTGTTTCTCAGGGGAGTCGGGTCACATTGGTACATGGTGAGTAGCACAATGAGACCTTAGGCAGAACTTGCCTTTAACTTGTGTCTTTTCTACTTCTTGTTTCTGAGTCATTAAAATTCTAAATTGATATTATGCTGTGTACCCTGTTTCTGAGGGGTAGAAAGCTTTCCACCAGCAGTAATTCAAATATAACATTTTGGTGTGAGGAAGGGATACCTACAGCTGGGTTCGTCTTGTTGTGTCTAAATCTATTGGCTGTCACTTCCTATATGAGTTGTTCTCCATCTGTTGTATGACTTTAATATTTCCCCCATTTCCTGAAATTATATGGTCTTTAGAATTCAGAAGTACTGTGGCTTGGGTAGTCATCCTCTTTGAACCAGAGAGGAGAGGCTAAGTGTAAAGTATTAGTGCCTACATTAAAGTCTGGCCAGACGAGGCCATTCTCTGTGGGCTCAGTGGTTGGTATGGCTTCCTGTGTTAATGGAGAAGTATAAGATCTGTGCCAGGTGCAGGATTTCGGGTCACAGTTTCAAAGTATTCTGGTCTCTGTGATGAGCAGGAGTCTTGGGTCTGTTGCACGTCTGCAGATGAGAATGTAGTGCTGCGGTGCTGTCTGTTCTCCAGTGTCAGAGTTGCACTGGGAGCCCCTGAATTCTGCTCTCCAGCTGCCTAGCTCTTCTAAGATAGGTTGAAGGTTATACTGCTTCCTCAACACTGCTTACCATTTTGAGGATTTGAGCTCACCAGTTAATCAGGTCTTCAGCTCTTCTGTGATGCTTTTTCTTAGAGGATTAATTGAGGTATGTTTGAAAACTTCCTGGAAGTTAGATATTCTGCCATCTCTTCTGAACCTCCCACTCGTCATTCACATGCAGGTTTCGACGTCTGCATCTTCCTCCCTCTCGCCACCAAAATTGTTCTCCCTAAGGTCAAGTTACCTTTTTTGTATTAGTTTCCTATTGCTGCTGTAACAAATCACCAGAAACTTGTGGGCTCAAAACAACACAAGGTTATTCTGACAGTTCTCCAGGCCAAAAATCTGAAATCAGTTTAACTGGGCTAAAGTCAAGAGGCTGGCAGGACTTGCCCTTTCTGAAGTCTCTCGGGGAGAATCTGTTTCTTTGCCTTTTCTAGCTTCTGGAGGCCACTGCATTCTTTGGCTTGGGGCCCCTTTCTTGCATCACTCCAACCTGCTGTTTCCATTGGCACATTTCCTACTTCCTCTCTGCAGTCAAATCCGTCTCTTTGTGCCTTTTATAAGGACACTTGGGGTTATGTTTAGAACCTACGTGGATAATCCACAATTATTTCATTTCAAGATGCTTAATTACATCTGCAATGTCCCCTTTCCATATTCGGTACCATTCACAGGTTCCAGGGATTAGTTACTAGGTATTTGGGGGCCATTATTTCAGCTACTATAGCATTGATTTCCTATTGTTCAAACCCAGCGTCTTCTTTTTATTCCCATCCTTGCTCTAATGACATTTCATACTGTTGGTTACTCTGGGAAAAACTGCTCCTCTGACCTCAAGATATGGGTTATTGTGTTCTTCTTATGTGATATCATTTTGTCTCTCCCTCTAGAATGCAAACCGCTGAGTAGAAATCTAGGCTATTTTGTTTCTAAGCTCTATCCCCAGTGATTGGCATAGTCTCTACTATTATGAAATCATGAAAGAGATTGAATAATAGAAACTGGATGAACTTCCCCATAGTTCTGTCACCTCTCATTCTTACTTTTCTTCAGTGGTCCTTCCTCTACCCATTCAGTTGAGATTGGTATTCCCTTCAGGACTTGGTGCTAGTCTACTTTTCTCCTCAAATGCCAGGTAGATGCAGGCCCAACCATATTCAACCATTTTCTGGGGGCTCTCAAACCTGTATAGCCCAGACCCCCGGTTTGAACTTCCAACTTCAATCCTTATTTGGATTTCCTGCAAGCATGGCAAATTCCCCATGTCCCATCCTTCCCATCCACCAAGGACCACCAAAAACTAACTTCCCCTTCCCCTTATACTCTCTCTCAGGGAATGGGAAGTACCAGGATTTACTTAATAGCCACAGCAAGGAGACTGCCATACCAGGCTTCATACTTTCTCTCTACTCACTCTTCCACTATTCCCTCCAGTCAGTCATGAAGTTTTGTCAATCTGACTGCTACATATCTGATATCTGTTCCTGTCTAACTTGCATTGCCATGGTTCAAGTCCTCGTCACTCCCACAAGTAGATAAATGAACTTTCCAAACTGTTCCTCTTGACTTCTCCTGAATATGGTAGAATGACATACTCTGGTTGTAGACCAGAGCTGCCGATCCCCAGCCATGCTCTCAGTCTCTGCTGAGAGGGCAGTGAGTATCATTTGCATCACATGATCTTGGTCCCCATAGCTGATTGGGCTAGGGATGGGTGCCTGATCCAAGGGTGGTTTGTTCTATAGGCTTGATCAGCCAACATATGACTTGGGTGGCTGGTTGCAAAATACAAGTTAGTAAGTTTCTCCAAAGGAGGAATAGAGAAGCTGAGAGACTGGGATCACTGCATTGCTGAACAGAAGGGTCAGTTGGAATGATGGGCATGAGCAAGCTATAGTTATGAGAAAGTAGATACTGTACCTAAGGAGGGGACCCAGTGAGCAAGATGAGAACAAGGAAGGAAAGAAGCTGAGGCACTGTGAGCAGGGTGCTGCCTCAGTTTCTGCTATCCTTTTTTAAAAAAATCATTTATATTTAATATAATTTTAAAGACTTGTGTTAACCCAGTGCTTTATTTTTCCAGTTTTTATTGAGATATAGTTGACATACTGAATCATGTTGATATATATAGATCAGCCCTGGAATTTCTTTGGAAGGAATGATGCTAAAGCTGAAACTCCAGTACGTTGGCCACCTCATGCAAAGAGTTGACTCATTGGAAAAGACTCTGATGCTGGGAGGGAGGGGGCAGGAGGAGAAGGGGACGACTGAGGATGAGATGGCTGGATGGCATCACTGACTCGATGGACGTGAGTCTGAGTGAACTCCGGGAGTTGGTGATGGACAGGGAGGCCTGGCGTGCTGCGATTCATGGGGTTGCAAAGAGTCAGACACGACTAAGCAACTGAACTGAAGTGATTACCACAATAAGTTTAGTGAATATCTATCATTTCATATAGATACAAAAATTACAGAAATAGAAATGTTCTTCTTGTGTGGAGAACTCTTAGGATTTACTCTCTTAACACCTTTCATATGTAACATTCAGCACCATTAATTATATTTATCATGTTGTACATTACATCTCTTCTGTGGTTTTTTAAGAGTAATTCCCGAGGCCTGTCCCTACTCTCATTCCTACTGTCAGAGTTCCAGGAGTCATGACATTATTATAAACAAACCAAAATCCTAGTCTGAGTGAACCCCTGCTTCCTTCAATAAATTGGCCAAAGAGTTAAGTGTTCCAGTAAGTCTTTACCATGTTCTGATGAGACATCTGGAAGAAAGCAGGACTGTAACCAAAAGCAACAATGTGCAGTCCCAAACTCGGTGTTCATTCCACTTCATTTTTAAGCAGTAGCTTAGGAAAAAAAGAGGTTTTTCACTGTTTCCTCTGGGAGTGGGAGAATATTATGAGCTTCTTGTGTCAAAATCAGTCAACAAATTGATCCCTAAACATAATTTTAGAAAGGAAAAGTAATTGCTGCTACAGATATGATACAAAAATGACTATAATAAGTGACATAACATTGTCTGATGCTTAGCAATGGTGGGATAATTAGATGTTTCCAGAGAGCTGCCTTTCGATTTTCCAGCTGTTGAGACCAGAGGGATTACTGAAGGTCTCCAGGAATCTTAGACACAGGACTGCATTCCTCTCTCAAATTAGCGTAATTAAATTCATTGAAGATCTATAGGTAAAAAACATTAGGTACATGCAATCAATGCTCTGAATATGGAATACAGTTCGAAAGCATGTTTATTTATGTTTCCCTCTATCCCTATAAAATGTATTCATTGGGAGTTTCTCCCTCTGTTTAGGGTAAAATAAAAACTTGGTAGTGTCAGAACTATTTTGAGCATTCTTAGGCGACAGAAATCTTAGGCAAGTGGTACATCATAAGGACATTAACCCTGAATATTCATTGGAAGGACTGATGCTGAAACTGAAGTTCCAATACTTTGGCCACCTGATGCAAAGAGCCGACTCATTGGAAAAGACCCTGATGCTGGGAAAGATTGAAGGCAGGAGGAGAAGGGGATGGCAGAGGATGAGGTGGTTGGATGGCGTCACCAACTCAGTTAACGTGAATCTGAGCAAACTCCTGGAGACAGTGAAGGACAGGGAAGCCTGGTGTGCTGCAGTCCACGGGGTCACAGAGTCAGTCAGACATGGCTTAGTGACTGAACAGCCAGTAGAAAAGCCTTGGTCAGTCTAAATCACCTTTAGTGCATCCATTCCTATGTTGATAATGTGGAACTTGGTTTAAAATTACGTCTTACCGTTAGCCCAGTGAGAAGCCGTGTGTAGTCAGTCAGCTGAGGAAGGAGAAGGTCTTTCTTTCCCTGCTTCTGCCAGGTTCTGATCCTTCTGGGGCTGTGGTGCAGACATTTCACAGAGACTTCCACAGGTTTGTGGGAGGCTGCACTCCTAGCTGGTATCATTCACCCGCTATTTCCTTGATTCAGGCAAATGCGCTCTCCACTTGAGCAGCCACCTGCTTCCTCAGCCCGAGGAACCAGTCTTCTCCCTCCGCTTCGCCTCTTCTGAGGCCTGCCTGTGCCCAAGGCTTTCCCCAGCCAGCCCTCTCACACGTCTGGCACACCTCTGATCCCTGAACATACACCTACCGACCCCTTCTTCCTTGGACAAGCTCGGGGCAGCAGCTGTCCTCCTTTACTGCACACCAGAAATGCTTGTAAGCTCTTCTTTCACCTGATTGTCCGGAAGGGAACTAGACCACTGTGTTCTTCCTACCCAGCGACATATATAAGGCTTTCTGATGAACTGCACTCATGAACTTGACACTGCGTGACCCCAACTTTTTATTTTGATGGGAAGTGAGAGCATATTTTTCTTTTAAAACATCCTCCAAATATCCTCTCCCCAGTCTCCAGCAATCCTTACATGATCCCGTATTTCCTTTGGAATGCAGCACCTCATGTGTCTTTGTGCCTCAGCCAACACTTTAGTTTTAACACCTTGCGAGTACATGGTGGATTTGTCTGCTTGTTTGAAATCCTAATGTCAGAAATGTGTTGTTTGGATGAAGTCCCTGCAGATCCTCCACACCTGTGATGAGCTGGCTATTCTTAAGCAAGAAGTGGTCCAAGAGAACACTCCAGGGTCTCTGGCCAGCCTCAGTTTCTGAAGGGAACCAGTGGATTCTCTCCCTCTTAGCTCAGCAGAGCCTGAAGCTCTTGATCAGCAGCCCTAGGACACGGGCCATGTAGCTTTCAAGTTGCCTGGAGCAGGGAGGAAGGGACACAGGGTGCCCAGACACACGAGAGGGCGATCTTATCTATGGCCCCCTCAGCCCTGGTTGTAATGAAGATGGCAATGTCCTGTAGGGCTCCTCAGGGGACTTCTGAGCTTAGCATGCTGGAGGACTAGGAGGACTCGGAAGGGCTGGAGTAGAGAGGCCAGACACCTGTGAGGACTCAGGAGCCAGAAGGGCTGACTCTGGGCAAGGGCAGGGAGTAAGGGAGGGCACTGCTGCAGGGAAACACCATCTTACCTGAAGTCCTTCACAATGTGGCTGCTACTGCTGCTAAGTCGCTTCAGTCGTGTCTGACTCTGTGCGACCCCATAGACGGCAGCCCACCAGGCTCCCGTCCCTGGGATTCTCCAGGCAAGAACACTGGAGTGGGTTGCCATTTCCTTCTCCATCACAGTGTGGACCCCTATCTATTTCATCAGTCTCATGTCCTTCACTTCCCTCCCCTTCATGCCAGCCACACAAAGCCACCTGCCATTTTCTAAATATGCCATGCCCTTCCACACTCTTTTACTTTTCACCTAATTTAAGTCTAATTTTCTGTGATGTCTTCCTGCCATGTTCCCCATCTGGCTGCTGTACCATTTTTCACATGTCTCAGCTCCAGCTCTCACAATGCCACATCGTCGCGCTTTGTTAATTTGCCTCTCTCTGCTGCCCGAGACAGTCAGTGTCTCTGAGACAAGGACTGTGCCTGATTCACTTTTATACTCCCACCACCTCCCACTGAGCGTCAGTGTTGTAAGGACTTCTGTTAGTTTTCTGTTGCTGCGTAAAAAATTACAACGAACTTAGCAGCTTGAAACAACACACATTTATTATCTCATAGTGTCTGTAGATCAGATGTCTAGGCAAGGTGTGGCTGAATTCTCTAATCAAATTCTCACTGAGCTGAACCCAAGATATAAATAACCCAGGGCTGGGATTCTCACCTGGGTTTCATGGGCCTCTTCTAGACTCACTGATTGTTAACAGGATTCATCTCCTTGAAGCTGTAGGACTGATGTCATTTTTCTGCTGGTTGTTGGCCAGGTACTACTCTCAGCTCCCAGAGGCTGCCCAGTTCCTTGCCTTGTTGGCAGTTCACAACACTGGTGTCTGATTCTTTCCAGGCTGGTAGGAGCACATCTTTCTCTTTCTCTCTCTTTTTTTTTTTCCACTAAGCAAATAATTTTATCTTTGTTTCAAACTTTATTCTTAGGCTTCTTCAGCTTAATTAGCTGCAAAGCATGAATTGTATATAAGCAAAAACTGAAAAGAGCTGCAGTGTCCAGGGACTTAGGATTAAAAATATTAAGAGATCTAGATCTTATCAGATCCATAAACAAAATTTTTAAAAGGAGTCATATATAAAATAGCAGCTTCCAGTAACTTCTTCAAGATTTATTTTCTTCAGAAGTTAATTCAGTTTGTTTCATTCTTGGAAACCTCATCAAAATTCTCCACAAGATCTGGAACTTCATCATCATCCTCCTCTCCAGTGGAAAGTGGTGCTTTTCCATCCACAGATTGTTTGGGCAGAGCTTCAGCCAGTCTCCTTAAACTGATCAGACTGTCTGCGCCAAGTTGGTTTAAGATGCTGGGGAGAATTTCCGCCAGTTGCTTTGACTCAGCATGGCCTGTAATGGTGAAGGTGTTTGCTTCCAGAGGTGCCTGAACTTTAAGGTTGTTAAAGTTGACCACTGTTCCTTGATTTGTGAACATATTCACCTCTTCAATACCAGAGATATTGTTTACCCCTAACTTCTTTAAAGAGAACTGAAGTTTTTTGTCATCTGCTGTGGCTGTTCTATGAGCCACCTTCTTTCTGCAAGCAGCTTCTTTCCCACCAATGCGCACTTGCGCCTGCAGTTTGGTGAGTTTCTCTTGGTTCATGATAGTTTCTTTCATCTTGTTGGAGCAGAGATGGGGGTGTGCAGGGGACTAGGCTTGGCGCTCAGGTGGTCTCAGGCAGACCCGCTGAGGTTAGGCACACACACATGGGGACACAAGACGGCAGCTAGACAGGGAGCACATCTCTTTGATTTCATTTTCTGCAACCAGCCAGAGAGAACCAGGCTGCTTTCAATGGGCTCACCTGATTAGACCAGGGCTACCCTAGATCATCTTCCTTTTGCACTGTAATGTAACATAATCACAGTGGGGATATTTCATCATATCCATAAGTTTCACCCATATTCAAAGGGGAGAGATTACAAGGGTAATGGTTCATTGGAGTCTTCCTAAAATTTTGCCTATCATAGGGCTCAATGAATATTTATAAAATCAAATGATGTATGTTCCAAAATGTCAGAAACACTGACATTCAATTGTAAGATTTTTTTTCCTGTTGTTGCTTTGGAAGTTTTCTAAAGTTGTTTCTTAATTTGTGTTGGTCCAGAATGGTTAAGAACGCTTTATGTGAGATAACACAAGGCCCCCACCCAGGTGGTACTAAAGATTTGGGGTGTGTGGCAAAGGCCCCCACCCAGGTGGTACTAGAGATTTAGGGTGCATGGCAAGACCTAGTCTAACATCTGACTGGCTGTGTGACTTAGTTAACTTCCTGAAACTCTGAATGTCAGAGTCCTTTTCATGTATAAAATGAGGGGGGTGGATCTAAACAATGTCTAAGATTGGCCAGCTTTAAAATTCTCTAATTTCAAAGACTAACTCATAGTGATAAAATCCAGCTAAGTGACTCACAACATCCAAATTTATTGAAATAGTTCACAAAAGAATTTCATTATAGATGAAATTGCAACAATGTGATTTTAAGAAAAAAGGGCAGTTTAGTTTTTAAATGAATTGATTCCTCCATTGGCTGAACCTGACTATAAGAGAACACAACTGCATTTTTAATACTTTATATAAGGTGGTAAAGAGTATTTTGTCTTTAGGCGACATACCTGTTCAATTATGGTCCAACATGAATTTTCCCCAAGATATTAAAATCTGATAAAACCACTGTCTTACAATATGCTCAATTAACTCAATTGATGATAACTGAAAAACTATGAAAGGCAGTTCTCAGATATTACAAATCAGTTCACTGACTATGTATAAAATATGTTGAGATCCTTACATACATTTTGGGGTTCAAGTCTTTTGTTTTTCTCAAATGAAATGAATTTGGCTAGGATAGTTTATTCTCTTATGTACAAAAAAATGAGCTCTAATTTTAAACAAGTATTATTAAATTCCTCTGAAATAGACTTCATGCAGATGTATTTGTTAAAACATCCTTTTATTGACTGTGTTCAGTTATTAGCAATTCACATTTCACTTTATCTACCAAGTGGAAGAACATTTATTCTTTCATTAAAAAGTTAAGCCCTTAGGGCAGCAGCAGGGACACAGAGCCGCCTTCTTATAAACGGCTCTGTCCAGTGAATGCGAGATGCTTCCACAGTAATACAAAAGAGTAAAATAAATAAAACAAGTGGATATCTCCTGCCGTCCATCATCCCCTCCCTGCCAATACACTCCACTTATTTTACAAAATGCCAGCACGTAAACAGTTCCCACATTGGTACTTCCATTAATCACAAAAGGAATATCACTATTTGGCACGACTGAGTTCAGAACATCTGTAGAGCTGTGTGAAAATGACAAAAGGAGTTTGAAGACACAGTCATTTCGTCAGGAAAACACGTTCTGGACAGAGAAGGTAGAAAATCATGAGGGTGTGTGTTAGCCTCCTGCACCTTGCTGCTCAAGTTTCTGGAGCTGTTTTTCAAGTTTTGAGAGGTTTACTCGATGCATCATCAGAAACTGGCCATTCAAATGAAAGACGGGGATGTCAAATTTATACCTGTCATACCAAGCAGAGTTTTCGGGAAGTGTGATGTCCACCTCCTGTAAAATAAACTGAAACAGAGACAGACTAAAGCTCTATTTTTCAGCAACATGGAACAATGCAATGGTTATAGTGACCGGTTCTAACACTCAGAGATTTTTTTACTGTTATTGTTTGTTTGAGGTCCACAGTCATCTAATGACCTTGTTTTCCCTAGACTGATTGATTTCTTTATATTCTTTAATTTTCCAGGTCGCTACTTTTCTGTTAGATCTGTTAGGTTCAGCATTACTACTCAGTTGAAATTAAATAAACTATGTCCCCAACTGGGAAGCTGCCTGAGACTCAGGAAAGACATGTTTGGACTGGAAGATTGGGAAAGGTGTCACAGTTTGCAACTGGAAAACACTTCCATGGAAATGACAAAATAACATAAAAGGAATAGGGACAAAAGCTTAAAGCATGAATACTGTACCTGCTAGTTAACTCTGACGCATTTTAACAGTCAGAGTAAGAAACCCAGTGCTGCTCAGAGAAAAACACTTAGGTGTAATGACTTTTATGGAAATCAGCACTAAAATCTCTCTGAAGAACAGAAAGAAAATTTAAATGAAAAATCATTCAATGTCTTTTCCTAAAGAAAGGATCCAGACAGATGCTTTGTCTTATACTACATATACTATCCATTCCATATACATAAAGCTATAGCGTATCATATTACCCGGTTTCTATAAGGCTCCAGTACTTCCTTGGCTTCATCACAAAGGGGACATGGATCCTATAGGAAGAAAAAAGCCATTAATCCCAAAGAAATGGCATTCAGCCTGACAAAAGCCACAAGAAGCAGATTATACTTAATTTAAAGGACTATTTTCTCCCAGGTTAATTATACTGTTTTATTTCCAAAGCAAAACACTACTATAGACTCTTATAAATAGCTAGTATTTCATGGCAAATGGGCTTTTGGCAATTTTTAATTGTGTTTTGATTTTTTTTCTCTGCAAGCATATTTATCTAATAAATGTTGATGCTTACATGTTACACATATATATGTGTGCATATATGTACACACAGTACATTTAGACGTTTATATGTTCTTCTTACTGGCTTAGTATAATTGATACCTGGGAAGATCATTTTCCAAACATCTATAGTTTTAGAGCTTTGTCCTTCCTAGATGAGGAGCACCTTCTAGGCCTGGCTGACATTGCCAGAATATCTTAAAATCTGTTTTGACTGGGGGGTACTGAACTTTGCCAGCCTGTTTTTCCATTTATTTTATCTTTTTCTTTGGCCATGCCATGCGGCTTGAGGGATCTTAGTTCCCCGACCAGGGACTGAACCTGGACCCACAGCAGTAAAAGCATGGAGTCCTAACCCCTGGGCTGCCAGGGAAGACCCCAGCCTGTTTTTCCTAATAACCCACTGGGATAGAGTTAGATAGTTACTGCCCCGTTTTTAGAAGGGAAAAATCTCTTTACTTTGGGTGCTGATTTTACCAACACTTTACTGTTTTGTCAGTTTTCTCATTGTAAGTGTCAGCAGTAGGTTTCCCAGAGTAACTCCACCGTAGGAGCGCGCAAGTTTCAGTGGCTGTTGTTTGCACTCTGTCTAGAGGAGAAGTCTGCTGAGAATGCTATAGACCATCGGCAGATTTTAAAGGCTTATGAGGCCCTGACTCGGAGAACAAGGACTACCGTAGGTTCTCTCGTATGAGCTAAAAACAGATTCAGCATTACTGACGCTTATATAAAACCTGCTTTTTAACAGGATAGAAAACGATGAGCTGTTATGGAGGCCCTTCCTCCAGCTTAACTCACCATATTTTGAAACAAAAGCCCAGATCATCAAAAGACATTTTCCTTCAGAAAGGTCTTTCTGGCCCTATTTTTCTGCTTCAGAGAACTGGGCTCATTATGTTATCATTCAGTTCAGTCGCTCAGTCGTGTCTGACTCTTTGCAACGCCATGAATTGTAGCACGCCAGGACTCCCTGTCCATCACCAACTCCTGGAGTTCACTCAAACTCATGTCCATCGAGTCAGTGATGCCATCCAGCCATCTCATCCTCTGTTGTCCCCTTTTCTTCCTGCCCCAAATCCCTCCCAGCATCAGAGTCTTTTCCAATGAGTCAACTCTTTACACGAGGTGGCCAAAGTACTGGAGTTTCAGCTTTAGCATCATTCCTTCCAAAGAACACCCAGGACTGATCTCCTTTAGAATGACTGGTTGATCTCCTTGCAATCCAAGGGACTCTCAAGAGTCTTCTCCAACACCACAGTTCAAAAGCATCAATTCTTCGGCGCTCAGCTTTCTTCACAGTCCAACTCTCACATCCATACATCACCACTGGGAAAACCATAGCCTTGACTAGACAGACGTTTGTTGGCAAAGTAATGTCTCTACTTTTTAATATGCTATCTAGGTTGGTCATAACTTCCCTTCCAAGGAGTAAGCGTCTTTTAATTTCATGGCTGCAGTCACCATCTGCAGTGATTTTGGAGCCCCAAAGAATAAAATCTGACACTGTTTCCACATCTTTTTGCCATAAAGTGATGGGACTAGATGCCATGATCTTAGTTTTCTGAATGCTGAGCTTTACGCCAACATTTTCACTCTCCTCTTTCACTTTATAATAAACAGATTATGGATAGTCTGTGATTTTTAAGATAACCACATTAAAATTTTCTGAAAAAGTTCAAAAAAGTCAAGAGAGGCTCTTAAAAGCAAAAACAAAACAAAAACCAGTGAAATTGCAGAAGTACTTGCTTTTATAATGAAGAACTTTAGTAGATCTAGGATCACTTTTTTCTCTTTTTTTAAACCCAGGGACCATGGAAGTCTGGGCAAATTATCACATGTGTATGTATTTTTATGAGGAAAGGTTCATCAAATTTAAAGAAATCTATGAACTGAAAAATGACAAGATGGTTAAGAATGCAGGAGATCTGGGTCTGATCCCTGGGTCAGGAAGATTCCCTGGAGAAGGGAATGGCTGCACACTCCAGTATTTTGCCTGGAGAACTGCATGGACAGAGAAGCCTGGAAGGAGTCCATAGGGTTGCAAAGAGTTGGACACAACTGAGCAACTAACACACACACACTCTAGCTCTTCGACTACAGATGACTCAGGGACTGGCCAGTCGTAGACAATGGATAGTGTGAGGCGTTTGCTGGGGTTTCTGTAGATACCTGAAATGTGAGATCTGGGATTGGGATCGCTGCAGTTATCCATCTAAAGAGCCAGAGTGTGCACTGATTTAACTCAGAGAATGTGGAGCTGAAGAGATTGATAATATGCTTAAGTTGCAGAATCAAGCTACTTCTGAAACCAAACTAACCCATAAAATCCCTTTTTTGTTTAAGCCACTCTGGGAAGTACTTTCTATTATTTATAACTGGAAGAGAATCGATATGTACTTTTTCTTTCAGAGAACTGGGAACTCCTAGAGGTGACAGTAATATCTTATAGTCTAATGATACAAATGAAGGGGATTCAGTACAAGTTTTAAGCTGAATGGAAGATTAGTGGAACTTTTTTGGGGGGGAGCATATGTGTTGGCTTACTTAGGCTTCCCTGGTGGCTCAGATGGTAAAGAGTGCCTGCAATGTGGGAGACTCGGGTTTGATCCCTGAGTCAGGAAGATACCCTAGAGGAGCAAATGGCAACCTACTCCAGTATTCTTGCCTGGAAAATCCCATGGACAGAGGAGCCTGGCAGTCTACAGTCCATGGGGTCACAAAGAGTCGGACACGACTGAGCAACTTCACTTTCTTTTTTGGCTTACTTGGCTGTTGTTCAAACTGAAAAATAGTGCAGAATAGTTAGGCCGAATGAGCACCATTAACCTTAAGGGATTATTTTATTTTTGTGGTTAATTTTCACATGCATTTCTCATATGTAGACACAGATTATGAAATACTTTTGTCCCATAATAGTGCAATATATTATTATGAATATGAAAAGTAGTCAAGATTATTTTCAGTAAGAAATTAATTTAAAAATTTTATTACATAATTGTCAGGTATATTCAAATTGCTAAAATGCCTGAAATCTGAGTAAGTCTATTAAATAAGAGGCCTTTTTTGCTTGAATTGCAGTATTTTTCACTAAAGTTAATTCTGTTACCCAGCACTTTATTTCTTTTTTGACTATAAATCACACAAAGTAATGTTAATTAGCAAAAGGAAATCCATAATGTTTGTCTTATAACTTTTACAGGAAAAATCTCTTAAAAAATTTACACTTGCTTTATGGCTTAAAACTAGTGTTAGGGATAAGAAAGTAAGTACAGTCAGTCCTCACTATTTGTGGATTCTGTATCTGTGAATTCATCTATTCACTAAAACTTATTTGTAACCCTAAAATTAACACCCAAGCTTTTGCAGTCATTCATGGATGTGCAGTTGCATAGAGGAGTAAAAAATCTGAGTTGCCTGAAGTGTACATTTCAGGCTAAGTTGCGACAACATGATGCTCTTTCTAGCTCTCATACTGTAAACAAGTGTCCTTTTCATGATCTACTTCAGTTCAGTCGCTCAATCATGTCTGACTATTTGCGACCCCATGGACTGCAGCACGCCAGGCTTCCCTGTCCATCACCAACTCCCCGAGCTTGCTCAAACTCATGTCCATCGAATCCATGATGCCATCCAACCACCTCATCCTCTGTTGTCCCCTTTTCCTCCTGCCTTCAATCTTTCCCAGCATCAGGATCTTTTCCAATGAGTTAGTTCTTCACATCAGGTGGCCAAATCATGATCTATTCAGTGCCATGCTTCTTGCATTTTTGTGTTTTTCTGCCATTTAAAATAGCCAAGTGTAGTACTGAAGTGCTGTCTAGTGTTTCTAAGCATAAGAAGGCTGTGATGTGCCGTAGGGAGAAAGTACTGTGTTAGATAAGCTTTGTTCAGGCATATGTTATGGTGCTGCTGGCCCTGAGAGTGTTAATATAATAGATCAACAGTATATATTAAATAAGGTGCCTTTAAACAGAAACACACATAAAACAAGGTTATGTATTTTTTTCCCTCCTCTTATCCTCTCTTGACCAACTCCCTAGAGCTTTCTCATAATTTCTCTGAAAATGCTCATAAGTTTCAATGACCTTCATGTTGCCAAATCCACTGGTCAATTTTCAGACTTCATTCTTTCAAACTAATAGCAGTATTTGGCAAAGCCGACGATCTTCCTTAAAACAAAGGTTATGTATTGATCAGCTGACAAAAATGTTGTGACCAGGTGCTCAAAGGACTCTAACCCTATATTCGCCCTAGGAGCAGTGGTTTGGTACTTGCTAATTCAGTATTTGTAGTGATTTTATAGACTATGACTATCACAAATAACAAGAACTGACTATATTTCTTTTTTTCTTTTTTTTGACTTTCTTTTTTAATATAAATTTATTTATTTTAACTAGAGGCTAATTACTTTACAATATTGTATTGGTTTTGCCATATATCAACATGAATCCACCACGGGTATACACATGTTCCCCATTCTGAACCCCCCTCCCACCTTCCTCCCCGTACCATCCCTCTGGGTCATCCCAGTGTACCAGTCCCGAGCATCCTGTATCATGCATCGAACCTGGACTGGTGATTCGTTTCATATATGATATTATACATGTTTCAATGCCATTCTCCCAAATCATCCCACCCTCGCCCTCTCCCAGAGTCCAAAAGACTGTTCTATACATCTCTGTCTCTTTTCCTGTCTCACATACAGGATTATCATTACCATCTTTCTAAATTCCATATATATATGTTAGTATACTGTATTGGTGTTTTTCTTTCTGGCTTACTTCACTCTGTATAATAGGCTTCAGTTTCATCCACCTCATTAGAACTGATTCAGATGCCAAGAACTGACTTTATTTCTAAAGGATACACTTGTAAACATCAGTTCTTTTCTTTCAATGTAATGATTAGATGATAAATATATTAATTTACTCTCTGGAAACAGTGAGACAATGAAGTAGCTAGGTAGGGTAAACTGACGAGTGGGTCTGAAGAAAATTTATACCATTGCTTCCTTTCCTTTCAACACTTTCCCCCTTTCTTAAATGTACAACTTTCTTTTCCCAACATTTGAATACTTTATGTTTTTAAAGTAGTAATTTTACTTTTTCTTCTGTACCTTTGTGAATAAGGTCAGCACAGGCAGAGCAGTCTTTGAAGCAGAGAGATTTCTCAAGAGTAGTTGAAAGGAGTGTTTGGCAAGTTGCATGCTATTTCCTTGAAACCAGAGCATCTTAATTCTGCCAAGAGAAAAACAGATCAGTAAACTTATGTGCCCTAGACTTTGCTCTTTATAATAGGAACAGTAAGCTGCAAGTCTGTAATGGAATTTGAAGACTTCAGATGTACTTCTTGGAGTCCAAGAGTGGCAGAGAGGCCAAGATGTTTGGCAAGTCTCTATGATGCCTCAATATGTACTGTATTCCAAAGAAAACAGAACTTAGAAGGAGAAAAATCCAAATGTATGGATTAACTATGTGTCTAATCACTTGGTTTCTGTAAGCAAATTGCATGCATGTGTTAATTAGATTAAAAAATTAAATTTCACCTGTAGGTTTTGCTAGCATCCTGATGATCTTCTAAAATGTGGAAGTTTCCTGAGATGGTTTTTATTTGCAGAGGTAGCTTATCTTATTGGTAGGCATTCAACAGTGCCCAGTCACCTTCACGGTAAAGGATCAGTAAGTAAGCAGCACAAGTCTCCAGCTGAAGGTTAAGGCTATTACTTATGAGATCCGTACTCTGCTGCAAGAGGTGGGGAAACACAGAGCGGTACCTAGAGGAACTTACAAGGAGAATTAGGCTGAGCTAACTTGTCAAAAACAAAAATCTACACAACTCTTTTCAGAAGTATTTTTAAAAGGAGATTGCCATCATTTTTGAAAACATCCACAAATGTACTAGTGTTTCTGCTGGAGATATTCCAATAACAGCTTGGTAACAGCAGCATGTCAAACACTAGGCTTTGAAGTTCTCTCATCCTGCTAGTTTGCATGACATAAGACACCCTACTTATTTCTAGTTATTCTACGGAGCCTCCAGCTTTGTCCTTTAAACTACATATATAATCATTTTACTTTTAAAACATATGCATTGTTGACTTTATTGCTTATCAATATTCCTAGCATGAATTCATTCCTGGGATCTTCATTTCTTAACTTTTCTTTACTCCATCTCTCCAACTTCATCTATCAGTTTTCCCCTCCCTTATCTTGGTGAGTTGCAGAGCAAAGATTTTCTTTCTGTTCCTTGAATAACCAAAGATTATTTCTTCATCAGGATTTCTGCACTTCCTGTCCCCTTGTGTGAAAAACTCTTAAGTAGCTTTTCGTTTGGCCTGGGCACATGTCACCTCCTTAGAGATGCCTTAGTGACTACCTTATCAACATGGGCCAGTCCACCATTCTCCTTCCTTGTACCTTGCTATAGTTTTCTATTACCCTTCACTATCTAAAATTGTTTACCTATCTGTTCCCTTTACTACAACAGAGTTCCACAGGAGCAGATACTTATTCACTCCAGTAATTCCTGAGTGTCTACAGTTAATCTGGTATATAGTAGCTATTTAAATAATTGTTTGAATGTTAATAGTATTAGAGTGAGCCTTTCTCCTCCTCTCCAGTTTCACCTTGAACCCTCATCAGACACTCAGTGTGCACAGTTGTCACTATTTGGGCTTCCCTGGTGAATCAGATGGTGAAGAATCTGCCTGCAATGCAGGAGACTTTGGTTCGATCCCTGAGTTAGGAAGATCCCTTGAAGAAGGGAATGGCTACCTACCCACTCCAGTACTCTTGCCTGGAGAATTCCATAGAGGAGCCGGGTGGGCTGTAGTCCATGGGGTTGCAAAGAGTCGGATACGACTGAACGACTAACACTTTTTATCCCCCTTTCCAGTTTCACCTCTGCCCCTCATCAGACACTCCGGGTGCAGAGCAGTCACTGTCTGGGTAGATCTCATATCATAACTAAAGGTAAGCGCTCCTTCGCGTGTCCACAAGAAGCAGGCAGGGCACTGCAGCTGGTCCCAGCCCTTCCCCACCGTCTCGAGTCTCACTCTGCTCTGCTCCACACAGCATGCCTGTATTAACTGTGCACTGGTCTCTACTGGTGACCAGGCTTTTCAGTGTAAGATTAGCTTCAAACTCATTTCAAACAGAAAGATATGACTTTAAAAGCACTGAACCCATATCGAACTAGAGTAAAGACAGACAAAAGGACTGAATTCTGACCTGTGGAAACAATAATCTTCCCTTCTTTCTTAAACCCTTAGTCTTCCGGTTCTTCCTGGATCTCCCTGCTAACTAAATGATCCTGATAACGCATAAAAAAGAATGTGATAAGAATTCTGCAAGGACTCAGCATTATTCTAAGGTGGACAGCAGATCTAAAGAGTTTCACAATATGCTGTGCTACTCTCAACTAAGCAATAAGCCCTGGTGTATATATTTTCCATAAATTCAGCAGAATCAGCACTCCAGTAGGTGAATATGGTTGGGGACAGTAGCTTCAAAACATGTCTCTGTCTACAGAGGATATAAATGAAGGGGGAAAGTAGAATGCTAGCCATGTTTACACTAGGTACAAATTTCTGCATCGTTGGTTTGGGGAAGGCATTATGCTAATAGTGACATACCCTCCTAGGGTATGAAGGTAAAGAAGCTGTACTAAATGGAGAAAGGAAATTCTGAAGATCAGTTTTGTGAGAGTAAAAACAGAAAGGCAGCCCTGGAAATGAGAAGGAGCAGGCCATGTAAGGCAGTGACCTAAGATGACAACCAGGATAGTGAACGGCAGCTGTGTGCTTTGGGTGGAAGGATTTAAGATTTATTGATGTCTGCCTGGTAAGGAATAGAAAACTTATTGCTTTTAGCTAGCTAAGTTGAGACTGAGGTGCTAAGGCTTTTGTAAAAGAAAAAAATCACAATCACAGTGGAAATCTGCTTTAGTATTTCCAACATGACAAAACACAGCATGCGGTCTTGGTTGCACCCAAGAGAAATAAAACCTGTCATAGTAAACAGAGTTGCTGTTCATTCCAGATTTGGAAGAATACTTGTTCAACTAACCCAGAAAGCTAAATAAAGTCTTCAGAGATGCCACTACCATTCTGCCTAAACTAGTTCTCTTCTCCACTTTAGTCTCCATTTCTCCTTTTTTCCTCCCATGTGAATTTAATCATTTAAACATGGAACATTTGTTCATTGAGAAATGCATTAGCATTATGCAGTTTTACTACCTGCATATTTTCCAAATGCCCTGAGGCACATGCATTTTACCACACTGTTAAATTAACTTATTTCTTTGTAAGCACTGTATTATAAAATTATACTGGAGTTATATATATATATATATATATATTTCCCTATACCTCTCCTAGGCAGAAATAAGATATTAAGGCTAAAGTTCTGACCACTGGAGTTCACTTAGTTTTAGAAATAAAAAGTAAAATGGTACACTCCAATTGGAATCCTATAATATTCTTCTTAGGATATTTTATTAACTCTGTAAACCCTAATGCCATTGCTGTCATTGTCATATTCACCCAATCATGCCTTCTTGAAGTAAAATCTTAATATGGACTACTCTGTCAATGTGACGTTTTCATAGAACATAGTCCTATTATTTTTTAACAGTATCTCAGCACAGGTGGTCTGTACCTGTTGGCTCATGACCAGGAGGACAACACTTTTTTGATTATATCATTGAATTTTGTCATGAAATGTGTCTTTACTACACACACACACAATTTTACCCTTTGTATTCTGTTACATGCCTCTGTAATATAAACAAAAAGAGCTGTGTGCATAGTATCAAAAAAGCACAATTGGGTCACCTTTGTCACAGCCAAACAACAAAAAAAAAGTATAAGACTGGATTTAGAATGTGTCTAAAACAAATTCCACAGCCTAACAATAAAGATGGTGACTCCTGCTGTTTCAAGTATATGGCTGCTCAAAGGCATGGATCACCCCAAAAGAGAGAGGGAATGCTGGCTTTTCAACAAAACTGAGGCTGACTTCAGTGGTCTTATGGCCGAATCAAATACAGCGTGGGGAGGGCTGGCTGGACCCAATTCTGTCCTCCTTGAAGCAATATAAGAAAGGTAACTTTATAGCGTTTTCCCTCCGAAGCGCTGAAGGGCATACCATTAAAGCAACTCCTCACAGGACAGAAAGAAGCCAGGGTCATTTGTGCCTTTAATAAGGATTATTCATTTCTTGCATGAGGAGCTGCTCATGCTCGGGCTGCACATCACCTTTGTGGGGCTCCTGGATTCTTCAAATGCTGTGTGTGTCTGATTAGAAGGCAAACAACATTGTTCTCATTTGAGTAGAGAAACTGACCTTCACAGATCAGAATTTTTATTCATTCAAAGAATCCTTTGGCACACTGAATCTCCAAGCTCACATGATCTCTCATCAGTAAGCTGCAGTGTTGTTAGTTCATGTGCAAAATCAATATATAAGCTCAGGTACCACCTTCATTCAGTTCAGTTCAGTTTAGTCGCTCAGTTGTGTCCAACTCTTTGCAACCCGATGAACTGCAGCACACCAAGGCTTCCCTGTCCATCACCAACTCCAAAAGCTTGCTCAAACTCATGTCCATCGAATTGGATTCATCCTCTGTTGTCCCCTTCTCCTGCATTCAATCTTTCCCAGCATCAGGGTCTTTTCAAATGAGTCAGTTCTTCACATCAGATGCCCAAAGTATTGGAACTTCAGCTTCAGCATCAGTTCTTCCAATGAATATTCAGGATTGATTTCCTTTAGGATTGACTGGTTTGATCTCCTTGCAGTCCAAGGGACTCTCAAGAGTCTTCTCCAACACCACAGTTCAAAAACATCAATTCTTCGGCATTCAGCTTTCTTTATAGTCCAACTCTCACATCCATATATGAATACTGGAAAAATCATAGCTTTGAATAGACAGACTTTTGTTGGCAAAGTAATGTCTCTGCTTTTTAATATGCTGTTTAGGTTGGTCACAGCTTTTCTTCTAAGGAGCAAGTGTCTTTTAATTTCATGGCTGCAGTCACCATCTGCAATGATTTTGGAGCCTCCCAAAATAAAAGTCTGTCACTGTTTCCATTGTTTCCCCATCTATTTGAAACGAAGTGATGGGACTGGAGGCCATGATCTTCATTTTTTGAATACTGAGTTTTAACCCAGTTTTTTCACTCTCTTCTTTCACTTTCATCAAGAGGCTCTTTAGTGCCTCTTTGCTTTCTGCCATGAGGGTACTGTCATCTGCATATCTGAGGTTACTGATATTACTCCCCACAATCTTGATTCCAGCTTGTGCTTTACCAGCCCAGCATTTCACATGATGTACTCTGCAGAGTACATACACAGAGTGACAATACATGGCCTTGATGTACTCCTTAAATTGGAACCAGTCTGTTGTTCCATGTCTGGTTCTAATTGTTGCTTCTTGACTGCCTACAGATTTCTCAGGAGGAAGGTAAGGTGGTCTGGTATTCCCTTCTCTTTCAGAATTTTCTAGTTTGTTGTGATCCACACAATCAAACGCTTTAGCGTAGTCAATGAAGCAGATGTTTTTTCTGGCATTCTCTTGCTTTTTCTATGATCCAGTGGATGTTTGCAATTTGATCTTTGGTTCTTCTGCCCTTTCAAAATCCAGCCTGTACATCTGGAAGTTCTCAGTTCACATATTGTTGAAGCCTAGCTTGGAGAATTTTGAACATTACTTTGATAGTGTGAGTGCAGTTGTGCAGTAGTTTGAGCATTCTTTGACATTGCCTTTCTTTGGGATTGGAATGAAAACTGACCTTTTCCAGTGCTGAGTTTTCCAAAATTGTTGGCATATTCAATGCAGTTCTTTCACAGCATCATCTTTTAGGATTTGAAATTGCTCAGCTGGGAATTCCATCACCTCAACTAGCTTTGTTTGTAGTGATACTTCCTAAGGCCCACATGACTTCACACTCCAGGATGTCTGGCTCTAGGTGAGTGATCAGACTATCACGGTTATCTGGGTCATTAAGGGTCTTTTTTGGGTCTTATAGTTCTTCTGTGTATTCTTGCCACCTCTTCTTAATATCTTCTGCTTTTGTTAGGTCCATACCATTTCTGTCCTTTATTGTGCCCATCTTTGCATGAAATGTTCCCTTGGTATCTTTAATTTTATTGAAGAGATTTCCAGTCTTTCTCATTCTATTGTTTTCCTCTATTTCTTTGCACTGATCAATGAGGAGGGCTTTCTTATCTCTCCTTGCTATTCTTTGGAACTTTGCATTCAGATGGATATATCTTTCATTTTCTCTTTGCCGTTCACTTCTTTTCTCAGCTATGTGTAAGGCCTCCTCAGACAACCATTTCACTTTTTTGCATTTCTTTCTCTTGAGGATGGTTTTGTTCACTGCCTCCTATGTAATGTTACGAACCTCCATCTATAGTTCTTTAGGTATTTTATCTATCAGATCTAATCCCTTCAATATATTTGTCACTTGCACTGTATAGTCGTAAGAGACTGTATTTAGGTCATACCTGTGCGCACACACACACACTCACACACATACACACACACACACACACACACACACAGAGGCCTACAGAAACACCCCTCTATTGGGAACAAAATCCACTGTTTTAGATTACTGAGCGCTCATATAATGAGGTGAGAGTGCTCTTAGGGCACTCATCTAGGTCACTGGGCTTTCCCTAATCCAGAGAAACAGGGATGAATGATGCCTCCCCAGGGATCTTATGTGTTTGTGGTCAGTCAGAGGTGTCTAAACCTCCCTCTCTCCCAAACAAGTGGGAGCCTAGCCTGGGATCCTGGGTCCAAGGGTGGAGCCAAGAGTGCAAGGTGAGGTGGTGTACAGGGACCCAGTCAAAGCTGCAGACTGAGCTGATACTTTGAGGTGTCAGTTCCAAGAGTAAGCAGGGTTAGAATGAGGCTGCAGAACAGAAACAGAGGGTAGGGGGTGGAAGGGAGCCTGGAGGGGGCCCCTCACTCCCTAGGTGGGATCTCAGGTGCTTTTTCAGTATCTCAGCTGCAGCAGTCAGGGTACCTGGCCAGGGGAACTGCCAAGGAGATAGCCCCAACTCAGACATGATGTTACAACAAGGATCCCTGGCTCACCATGTGCCCGTGGGGCCACCTGTACATGGCTTCATGCTCAGCTCCATTCTTTTTTTAAAATAATTTAACACTGTATTAGTTTCAGGTATAAAATATATTGATTTGATATTTGCACATAATGTGAGATGATTATCACAGCCTCATCTGTCTGGGATCTGGACTGCTGACTTGATCCCACATAACACATGAGATCCTGAGCAGACACACCCACACGTCCACCCTGCTCCCTGCAGCTTCTATTTCCAGGATCCAGTGGCAACAGCTTCATCACAAGGGGGAAAGAGAAGCCTATAGAGAGAAGCAGTTTCAGAAAGATATGACTGGTCACATGAGTTCCTAGAGATAAAGCTCCCTTTCTAACTTTCTTTTAAATGATTACTATGACTCTGGGTTTTCCAAGTATCTGGATGTCTCTACTCCACTGTTTGGATGCAATGGGTATTCCATTCATTTACATTCAACACACTGATCTGCACAAACAACAGTTTTTAAACTGTTTGAATTGTGGGCCCTGGCCTATCCATTAGGATTATAACTCCTCTGATGGTATACGGCATTTACATGTCCATCACTTAGTACCTACACTCTGCTCCTCTATCCCACTCCCTTCAAATTCTCAGTAAAATTAAGCCCTTATTGTTTTTTTTTTCATCCTGTCTGGTGTTTAGCTCATTTCTTTCCCTCCAAATAAAACTCTCACATGGAGAAATCAACTCCACATTCTGGATATAAGCAAGAAGAATTAGAGAGAGACACACTCCAGTGGATTTAGGAGGGAGTTAAATTCTTCACTGAAACAATATAAATACAGGAGATCACAACAGGGACATCTAATGGGCAACTTCAGATGTCATAGAGACAAGAAAAGAAGAGTACTGTGGGCTGACATTGGAACTGGTTTCACGAGAGAAGGATCCTAAGTCATGTAGGATTTGGATACATAGAAAAGGGGGAAGCCTTCTGAAGTCAGGGTTAGACACAAAGACATGAGGTAGGAATGCTGTGGCCTTTTGGATGGGAGCCAAAGAAGAGTTTTAAAAAAGAGAGTGATGCAATAAAATCAGTATTTTAGGAGACTGATCTGGCAGCAGCAAGCAGGATAGACTGCAAAGGAAAGAAGAACGGAGGCAGGAAAGAGTTGAGTTATGAAAATCTAGGTGTGGGATGAGAGTCACTCATTCAACAATTACCTGCTGTTTTCCACCTATGAGATACTCATAGGTACTGAGTTCAGTGGTGCACCAAAAAGTTAAGTCCCTGCCCTCATGGGGTCCATACTGTCACTGGGCACATTAAAGAGACTCGTAGGTCAGACAACATCAGACAGTAGTAAGCAAAGGGGAAGGAGTGAACAGGGTGATGTGATGGTAACCAAGGCAGGCCTTTAAATAAGGTACTCTGAGCAGGTGTCGTTTTTGCTGAGACTAAAGGCTAAGAAGGTACAAAGATCTGAAAGAAGAGCATTGTGGGAGAGAGAACAGCAAGTGCAAAGGCTCTAGGGTGAGGACAACTTTGATTCAGTGGAAGAAACAGAAAGGACAGTGTGGCTAAAGCAAGTAAGCAAGGGGAAGAGTAGAGGAGACAGGTCAGTGGGGCTTGGAACCCCTAAGGCCTCGTGGGTTATGTTAACAAATTTAGGTTTTAAGCATAATTAGATTTAGAGGAAGGAAGTTATGTGATCACATGTACAGTTTAAAAAGATGACTGTAGGGACTTCCCTGGCGGTTCAGTGGTTAGTGCTTCCACTGCTGGGGACCCGGACTCTGGTTGGGAAACTAAGATTCCCTGCAAGCCACATACATGTGAGTGCTAAGTTGCTTCAGTCGTGTCTGACTCTTTGCAACACCACAGACTGTAACCCGCCAGCTCCTCCGTCCATGGGATTCTCCAGGCAAGAATACTGGAGTGGATTGCCATGTCCTCCTCCAAGGGATCTTCCTGTCCCAGGGATTGAACCCACATCTCTTATGTCAGACCCTCATTGGCAGGTGGGTTCTTTACCACTCGTGCCACCTGGGAAGCCTGGCAAGCCATATGTCACGGCCAAAAAAAAAAAGAGATGACTTTAGCACTGTGTGGGCTTCCCTGGTGACTCAGACAGTCAAGAATTTGACTGCAATGCAGGAGACCTGGGTTCGATCCCTGGGTTGGGAAGATCCCCTGGAGAGGAAACGGCTACCCACTCCAGTATTCTGGCCTGGAGAAGAGCAGGCAGAAGAGCCTAGTAGGCTACAGTCCATGTGGTTGCAAAGAGTCAGAGACGACTGAGCAACTTTCACTTTCACTTAGTCCTGTGTGAAGAATGTGTTTGGGATGGCAAGAGTGGAACCAGGGAGTTAGTTAGGGGCTACTGTAGTAGTCCAGGGGAGAAAGGTGGGTGGCATGGACGGGCCTGAAAGGACCTGCCGATGAACTGGATTTGAGTAATTAAAAATGACAGTAAGGACTATCCTAGTTTCGGTAGTGAGCCTCTGGGTGGGTAGCGGTGCCAGTTTACTAAAATGAGGGATGCGAAGGCAGGAACAGATTGAGTGGGGTATGGGTCTGGGAGCTCAGTGAGGGACAGGCTGGAGCTCAAGTAGAAAGTGGCATATACAGGTTTGGTAGCCAGGAGAGAAACCAGGACTGAAGATAAACTTCAAGCCTCCTTCAGTTTGAAGGCTCCAATTACAGCTGAGATTGTGAGATCATCTAAATAGCTAAGAAAAGAAGAGGGCCCAGGAGAGACAGCTCAGGCAATTCAACATTCAGAAGTAGCGTAGAGAGGAGCCAGTGAAGGAGCAAAGAGAAAGGTTGATGGGGTAGGAGGAAAATCAGAAAAGTAGGCTGTCATGGAAGCCAGCAGGACAAAGTGTGTCCAGAAAGACAGGAGTGGCCGACTGTCAAAAAGAGTGATGAGGGCTTGGACTGGAAAAGGGACAGTCAAAGAATCTACCACGAATCAGATAAGATGTGTCTGATGTCCCTCCAAAGGAATGAAATCTTACAACCAATGCCAGCCCCTAAAATGAATGGTCTTGTCTGATCCCTGGCTAATTTCACCTCTTAAACAAAAGGAGATATTTCTGGTGAAGATGGAGGTAGTGGGGTAGGGAGAAGAGTAAAAGCAAAAGTTGGATGGGTGACTTAAAAAGAGATAATAAATATAAAAATCTTTGTACAAGTTAAAAAGCAGAATAGAAATAAAGCTTAGTTGTTACTAAATAATACAAAGATAAGGTATTGTTATTAATAATACTGATGATGATGAGTCTACTGACTGAAATGTGCTTTTACTGGCCCCAGAAGGAGGATTTAAAACTCTAGGAATGATTGTCTCAGAAACAGGGAATTGAAAACTGAAAAACATTTCAAACAAATAGCTGAAAACTTTCAGATTGTGAAGACTACTTAAATGGGAATTCCTAAGACAGGATATAACTGATTCAAGACCCAACATATTATTTTTCTGGTGTTAGTTGATCAGTTGTATCCAACTCTTTTCGACCCCATGGACTGTAGTCCGCCAGGCTCCTCTGTCCATGGAATTCTCCAGACAAGAATACTGGAATGGGTAGCCATTCCCTTCTCCAGGGGATCTTCCTGTCCCAGGGATTGAACTGGGTTTCCTGTATTGCAGGTGGATTCTTGACTGTCTGAGTCACCAGAGAAGCCCATTTACTTTCCACTAAGACTTAATATCTTGACCAGCAAATACCCTGGCACCAGGTTCTGGCTTAGCTTACTCAGGCCTCACACAGGACAATGAAATTCATTTTGCAAGAGGTAGAGGTTTTCCCTTGATGGGCTCTGAACAAAGGTCACTTCCCTTCCTATTATTCCTTCCTAATACTCGCCTTTATATTTTCAAAGAAGGGAAAATTCAGTACCACTGTTTTTTATCAATGATACCCTCAACTCAACTCCTGTATATCAAAACAGAAGCTGCCTAGGAAGTGGTAAAGTTGGATTTATTAATAATCTTTAAAGACAAAACTTGTTCCAAAGTATTTTGAATAAATGTGTAGAGAGGTCGAAGTAAACGTAAAGGAATATAGCTTCCACTAACTCATCAGTCAGGGGAATTAAGCACAAATGGCATGATTCTTCATCTAAAGCTTTAAAGTTACTCTTTCTTATAGAGTTTCAGTTGGAATTCAGCACATTTGAATTCCTGGGTGCATTTCTGTGTGAGGATTTCATAAATCTAAACCCCAAAGATAGGCAACTCCACCAATTAGCTCTCTGATGCTAGGCAATTCCTCATCTCTTTAAGCCTCAGTTTCATCAACTGTGATATGGGACTACGACCCCCTGTCCTATTCTCTCGTTTTACAGAGGCTAGGAGAAACTATACCCATAGGTTTTGGGTATCAAATGTCCTCCAGATCAGAAAAGGGAAAATCATATCCAGAAGAGACGCTGTGGCAGTAGCTCATGATGTCAAAAGGCTCCAAAGAAAGCCTTGGAAGTAGTTAGCTGTAGCAGTCTAAAATGCTAGGCCCATTTAAAGAGAACCAAAATTCATACACAGATCTGGGCAGAAGTGTACATGGGCTTCCTCATCCCAAGCTTGTTTCTGTAGCTCCTTGATCATAACTGGGAAGCCTTGGCATCCCAAAAATACCCTGCAGGAAAATGGGGGAGGTGACATTGATCTTGCATTGTTTGAGCATCTCAGATGGAAAAGTACCTCCAGAAAGAATACTAAGAATGTGCCTCCAAAAATAATAATAATGTTTCCTATTGATAGATACATTTAAAGAGTGATTTTTAATGACAGACCCTCATCGTCTTGGCATTCTCCTCCACTTCCAGAAGTGCGGCTGTGTTTGCCAAGGCCAATAGCAAATGTGAAATGGGAAGGAGGAGGAATCTTTTGAGTAAGCAAGAGTTTGTTTTAGAATCTTTGGACCTTAGCAGTCACATTTTCCAGATCATTGCTTCACAAGAGCCTATTTGGTAATAGGGTTGGTTTCCAGAAAAACATTTCGCTAAGAAAAATAAAATGAAGATGCTGATCAAGAATAGTAGTTAGAGGGAGGACCCCTCCCTCTAGCACCCAGGGGTCCGAAATGGATTCCAGACTAATTCTTGTTCACAAAATGGGGCTTGCACACACTGTACCCATCCCCTCATCCTCAACCCCAAAGTTACTGACTCAGCATCTGGCCTAGAGCCAGAGGAATATTCTGAATTCAGAGCGTGCAACAATGTCCAGTACAATTAGGACATAATGGCTGCAAAGCTATTCCTGAAAGCCAAGAAAGCCTGAATAATATGGTTGGGTTATATCATACATGAGGGCTTAATAGAGTTTAAAAACCAATTTGAAAATTCCTTCATTCCATAAAGATAACATTAAGATGTGGGCAAAATCAAGCCAGTTCAAGGGTTGGGGATAAAGTGCATAAGGAATTATGCAGACTCCTTTCCACATTATCCTTCTTAACCAAAATGACACATTCCTTTTGAAGGTATCTCTAATGCTTACTACTGACCCAGAAAGAAGGCAATTTCATTAAAACATCTTAGTCTTATTGTACCCAGTTTCCTTGCTATTTAAAAAGCACACAATTTCATTTCCAAAAACAACCGTTTGCAATTCAAATTCCATCCATCCAGGCAATGTCTCCCATTTGTCACTAATACTCCACCATTTCCAATTCATCTTGCAGAAGAGGTGAAGTTAGCCACATGACCA
Source organism: Ovis aries (assembly GCF_016772045.2). Classification (NCBI taxonomy): domain Eukaryota; kingdom Metazoa; phylum Chordata; class Mammalia; order Artiodactyla; family Bovidae; genus Ovis; species Ovis aries. Next base: position 24,637,173 of record NC_056058.1, on the reverse strand, counting down.
CACAGGACCTGAAAGATGTTTCATTCATTTTTAGCCATTTTGTAGTAAATGGCTTTGGAACATTTGAGATATTAAATCCATCACTTCTTTGGACTTGTGACACTAATACTGGAACATTAGGGACTATCCACTCTTGAGGTCCTGCTCTAGTAACTTGCAGATACATGAGATTCCTCAATTCTCTCAGTCCTATTCTGGTTACTTAACAGCTGTCACATTGATAGAAAATCTTAATATTTTGGAGCTGGATTCCAAGGGACTTTGGCTGACTAGAAGAACTACATGGTTTAAGAAGTAAAGAATTAAAACAAAATCAAATAATTCAGTCCTATGTCCTTACCTCTGACTAAACTAGAAGTCACTTCCCCCATTATTTCATGATTAATATGAAAAAGTACAGGAACAATGAGAGGAAGGTCATCTGTTTCCAGCAGTAACATTCTGGTTTCTGCTGGACTCCCATTGGCAACAGAAGGAAGCAGCATATACCACATGCCTGCCCTATTACAATACAAAAAGCTGACAAGTTTGAACTCTTTTGAAATGTCAGTGAAGTAGAAAAGATGATGTGGCTTTCATTCAATATTATTTGGGTAACCTTGCCTTAAAATAGTGATCAAAGTCCTTTATCCTTTAGGCAGGACCAAACCAAGATAGTAGTGGCTTAAGTAGGCTAATAATTTAGTATACCTTCAAATGGATACTTTTCAGATATCCACTCAACAGGTGTTTGAGTGAGGAGCTGGGCATTGCAGACCTTAAGAGAAAATGGGAGTAGGGCTGGTGGTGTCTTTTACTTTGCATATTCTGTTCAGTATAAGAAAGACCCTGCAACTCACCAGGCTAGATCACCTTGGATGGCAGTTTGGTGACCATCTGTAGATTCTCAAATACACCCTTCCCTACTCCAAGCTGTTTATAAAGGCATTAACTGTAACATTTACAACTGCATCCGGTAGCCCCTTGAAAGATTACTGTTTTACATTCTTTTCTGTACCTTGCTGATTCCCACTGATGCTTTCACATTCCTTATAGATCCAGCCTCCCCTTTATACCATGTACTGAGCGTCTGTAATGTGCCAGGCACAGTGCCAGGTACTAGAAATATAAAAGTGATTCAGATACTTTCTCTGCCCTTATGGAACTCACACCTTGGGTAGGCGAAAGATTTACAAACAAATAATACAATACCACAGTCTACAGCAGTAAAATGCTTGTTAGTAGATATTGGTAAAATGCTCTGAAATCCTTGGAGATGGATACTTTCTTAAAATAGAACATATTTTGAGTTTTACTTCTATATCTGGAAATCTTATCTTGGGTAAGGATTGGAATAAAAAGAGTAATGTTTTCACGCCTCCAGTTCCCTGCCTCCGTAACTGAGATGGGGAGGTAGGGATGTGGAATAATATCTAGGTGAAACTTAGCCAAAACTTTCCACTTTGCATGTTCTTCCTCAAATAATTTTTGTCTCTCGAACTGGCCATGATACTAGGGGAAGGATGATGGAAGCTCACCTAGTGCCTGCTACCTGGGTAACTACACATCCCTGGATCCAGATGGTTTCTCCCTTCAAAATAATTGCAAACAAGATTAAAACTGCAAGCAGGAACTATTCCAGCTGGCTTTTGGCTTCCTCTGATGTACACCCCTTGAATAAAGCAGTGGCAAAATTAGATTTAAAATAACGAACATAAAAAACCTTATTACTTGTACCAGCTCACCTCAAGGTCCTGCTATGTGTGAAACCCTGAGCCCTGGCATTAGAGTGACTAAATGCATCAGCCAGCTGGAGTTTGCACGTTATGAAATACAAAAACCTTAATAATAAGAAAAAGAAAACTGATTTTGAAGGTATACCTCCACACTGCTTCTGAGTATTTAAGAGTCTGCTAGAAACAGGCATCTGGAATAAAATAGAAATACAGTCCAATAAGTTCCCAAGTTGGAAAACCCTCATTTCTATTTCCTTACCTGCCATCAATCCATCTAAAGAAAACCACATAGCCACATTTTCCTCTAGTAAAGGAGACAAAAAAATATTGATCCTTCTTTGGCAGGCAGTTACTACTGACCACAGAAAGCATGAAGTTTAAAAAACTCTGGGGAGTCTGCCTATCTAAAAGACAGCCCCACCAACCTTAATTTTCACACCGGGACCTGTTCTGGTTCCAGGCAGTTCCTCGGCAGAGCAGGACGCAGGTTATTAGGTTATGACATTTCACACAGAACCGTGATTTAGTTCTGCCTTTCCCGCATTACTATAACCACTCAGTGTTTCCAGGGCACAGCTCTTTTTCCAAGTGTTTTCAGTTTCAATGTATATAGCTCCAAATACTGCTAGCATCATAAGCACTTTCACACAGCATTCCTGATATAATTAGTAAATGAGAAGACTGGCCTCTAACAGCCACCTCATCTTTTCGCAGTCACACACTGAAATAAGGCTCTTAACCAACGGCTGCTTAACCAAGGCAGTTTGTGGTTAAGGAAAGCTCTTATGCTGGGAAATGTGCCAGAGAGAGTGGGGGACATAACAGATCTTAGAAACAATCTCCGTGCTCTAGGAGCTGAGAATCTTGGGGTTGAGCTCGGTCATACAGTGGATTTTTTTTTTAAGTGTTCTAAAATACAAAGCACTACATAAAATACTTTCTATTAAGAATAAAGATCAGCCAGATTTAAAAAAAAAAAAAAAGAATAACTCCTTGTTCTTTAACAGGACAACCTTAGAAAGACACTTGCCTATTCATGTTAGTAACAATCCAGTAGGGACTTCTGTAACTCTGGACTTATTTTAAAAAAAAAAAAAAGTATGAGTGATATTTGTCAGGGGTGACTGATAAGGCTAAATATTTATTGAGAATTGTATAGGTTCTGATTTATTCTCTCATGGTTCAGCACCCAGAAGGCTGCTTTTGTGCAGTAAAGGCAGAGAGGAGGTCCAGAAAACCCCAGGATTCAGTGTTCCCCACAGCACTCACGATTAAACCTTTTGGCCCTAAATTAAAGGTCAACATGGCTGCTCAAAAACGTTTATGTCATAAGGCAGTCATCTCAGCCAACTGAGATTATATTGCCACTTCACAGAACTCAATTAAATCCGAAACAGAGCATCTGTTAATCAGGGAAGGGGCATGAAGTTGTGATGTTTTCTGCTTCCTTTTAAAAAGCTGCGTCTTCCCACCCGTGTTCACTTCCCAAAGCGCATCGCGAGCGCACACATACACACACGCTTATAATTTGCCCCCGGAGGTTCACGGATTTATGGCTCCCGGTTTAATTAAATTTCCTGTAATGACAATCGAAATCGGCAGCGTGCGGCACAGCGTGGAGCTCCCGTGACCTCCTCTCCCGCCTGCCCACCGGCTCCGGGCTGGGGACCGCGAGCGCCCACCTGCCGGCGCCCGACCGCGGGGACCCACCTGAGCCTCAGCCGCCCCAGTCGCCACTTCCGCCCTGCGCCCGGCACTTCCGCCCCGGCCGAGGCGCCCTGCCGCTCCCGCACTTCCGCCCCGGCCCTCAGCCCTTAGGGCTTGTGTCAGTGGAGCCTAAACCCGAGCCAATCGCCCCTCTGAACGGTGGCCGCGCCTGGCCTGTTAGGCGTGAAAACAGACGCTAAACCAAGGCCACACTGGTTTATTTTTTTGTTTTTAAGACCACGCAAAAGTGACCTGGCATGTTTGGGAACCATTTAATAACGAGCATCAGATGTGAAAGCCAGCTTTTAGAGGATGTGCAGGGAAGGCTGTTTTAACTCCCCCTCCCCCGCATTCATTCATTTATTGTTTACTGCCCTCTTTCTCTGAATCCCGGCTGAACTAAGTTATGGGGAATGGGGATGATGAACAAACGAAAGGGTACCTGTACCCACCCAAACTTAAGGGCTGTGTAGGCAAGTCAAACATTTAGAAATAGCTTTACAAGTCTTGTGTTTCCTGAGCTAACTGTCGTGAAAGGGACCTCTGGAAAAACAGGAATGTACTCTAGGTAAAGAAGTAACTTTCAGACTGGAACATATAGGGTCAGGCTGGAGGGACTGTGTTCTCCAGGCCTAGGGACAGGTGACACTGAGGGAGCATTAATGTGGGCAATGCGCAGAAGAGGGATTAGCAAGGCTGAAGCCTTGAGGGATCAGGGTAGGGGTTCCGGAGTTGGGGGTGGGTTGGAAACAAGCTGGAAAGGATAGGCCTGAGTAGACCCTGGAGGACTTTTCAGGTTTGTGCTAAGGGCAGCTGGAGGACTTTTTGTTTTACTGTTTTTGTATGTGGAAGCAGGTTGAATTGATTGTTTTTCCATTAGGAAAAGATCGCTCACCTTTAGGGAGGGCATGTGAAGGGGATGGGGCAGAGGAGAGCAGAGCTGGAACAGGAAAGGCAGGATGTGATAAATAGTCTAGGAGTGAGGTATGGTGGCCTGAATGTATTACTGTAGTTGTTGTTCAGTCACTAAGTCATGTTGGACTCTTTGTGACCCCATGGACTGCAGCATGTTAGACTATCCTGTCCTTCACCATCTCCCAGAGCTTATTCAAACTCATGTGCGTTAAGTCAATGATGCCATCAAACCGTCTAGTCCTCTGCCACTGTCTTCTCCTGCTTTAATCTTTCCCATCATCAGGGTCTTTTCCAATGAGTTGGCTCTTCCCATCAGGTAGCCAAAGAATTGGAGCTTCAGCATAGTCCTTCCAATGAATATTCAGCACTGATTTCCTTTAGGATTGACTGGTTTGATCTCCTTCCTATTCAAGGGACTCTCAAGAGTCTTTCCAGCACCACAATTCACAAGCATCAATTCTTCTGTGCCAACCTTCTTTATGATCCAACTCTTACATCCATACATAACTACTTGAAAAAAACATAGCTTTGACTACATGGACTTTTGTCAGCAACGTGATGTCTCTGCTTTTTAATATGCTGTCTAGATCTGTCATAGATTTTTCTTCCAAGGAGCAAGCATCTTTTAATTTCATGGCTGCAGTCACCATCCACAGTGATTTTGGAACTGAAGAAAATGAAATCTGTCACTGTTTCCATTTTTTCCCCCATATATTTGCCATGAAGTGGTGGGACCGGAGGCTATGATTCTCATTTTTTGAATGTTGAGTTTTAAGCCAGATTTTTCACTCTCTTCTTTCACCTTCATCAGGAGGTTCTTTAGTTTCTCTTCGCTTTCTGTTATTAGGCTGGTATCTGCATGCGTATCTGAGGTTGTTGATATTTCCCCCAGCAGTCTTGATTACAGCTTGTGCATCGTCCAGCCCACCATTTTGCATCCGATTCTGTGTCCCCATGGACTGTAGCCTGCAAGACTCTTTGGTCCATGGAATTCTCCAGGTAGGAATACTGAAGTAGATTTTCATTTCCTTCTCCAAGTCTGCAAATAAATTAAATAAGCAGGTTGACAATATATAATCTTGGCATACTCCTTTCCCAGTTTTGAACCAGACATACCATTGTTTCATGTCCGGTTCTAACTGTTGCTTCTTAACCTGCATACAGGTTTCGCAGGAGGCAGGTAAAGTGGTCTGGTATTCCCATCTCTTTAAGAGTTTTCCAGTTTGTTGTGATCCATATAGTCACAGGCTTTAGCATAGTCAATGAAGCAGAAGTAGATGTTTTTCTGGAATTCCTTTGTTTTTTTTCATGATCCAACAGATATTGGCGATTTGATCTCTGGTTCCACTGCCTTCTCTAAATCCAGCTTGTACATCTGAAAGTTTTTGGTTCACATATTTTTGAAGTCTTGCTTGCAGGATTTTGAACATTACCTTGTTAGCATTTGAAATGAGTACAGTTGTGTGGTAGTGTGAACATTCTTTGGCATTGCTATTCTTTGGGATTGGAATGAAAACTGACTTTTTCCAGTCCTGTGGCCACTGCTGAGTTTTCCAAATTTGTTGGCATATTAAGTGTAGCACTTTCATAGCATCATCTTTTAGGATTTGAAATAACTTATCTGGGATTCCATCACCTCCGCTAACTTTGTTCATACTAATACTTCCTAAGACCCACTTGACTTCGCATTCCAGAATGTCTGGCTCTAGGTGAGTGATCACACCATTGTGGTTATCTGGGTCATTAAGACCTATTTTGTACAGTTCTTCTGTGTATTCTTGCCACCTCTTCTTAATATCTCCTGCTAGGTCCCTACTGCTTCTGTCCTTTATTGTGCCCATCTTTGCATGAAATTTTCCCTTGGTATCTCTCATTTTCTTGAAGAGATCTGTAGTATTCTTTCCCATTCTATTATTTTCTTCTATTTCTTTGCATTGTTTACTTAGATAAGAAAGCCTTATCTCTCCTTGTTATTCTCTGAAACTCTACATTCAGTTGGGTATATTTTTCCTTTTCTTCTTTGTCTTTCACTTCTCTTCTTTTCTCAGCTATTTTTAAGGCCATTTTGCCTCAGACAACTGTTTTGTCTTCTTGTATTTCTTTTTCTTTGGGATGGTTTTGATAACTGATTCCTGTACAATGTTATGAACCACTATCCATAGTTCTTCAGGCACCCTATCAAATCTAACCCCTTGAATCTATTTCCATTTTCCACTGAATAATCATAAATGATTTGATTTAGGTCATACCTGAATGGCCTAGTGGTTTTCTGTACTTCAGTTTAAATATGAATTTTGCAATAAGGAGCTCATGATCTGAGCCGCAGTCAGCTGCATGTCTTGTTTTTGCTGAGTGTATCGAGCTTCTCCATCTTTGGCTGCCAAGAATATAGTCAATCTGATTTTGGTATTGACCATCTGGTGATGTCCATGTATAGAGTCATCTCTTGTGTTGTTGGAAGAGGGTGTTTGTTATGACCAGTGCATTCTCTTGGCAAAACCCTGCTAGCCTTTGCCCTGCTTCATTTTGTATTTCCAAGGCCAAACTTGCCTGTTACTTCAGGTATCTCTTGACTTCCTACTTTTGCATTCCAATCCCCTATGATGAAAAGGACATCATTTTTGGTGTTAGTTCAAGAAGGTGTTACTGTAAATAGTGATCAAATGGTGGATAATAATAAGTAATTTTTAAAGCTAATATTTGTTGATTTGTTCACCACAGCTTTACACTTATAACCTGATTGATCCTGAGAACAATCCATTAAGTACTATTAGTACCATTTTATAGAAAAGAGACTTAGTAATTTGCTCTAGTTCTCAGCATTCTGGCTCAGTGACCAGGAATCTGCCTGCTAGTTCAGAAGATGCAGGAGATGAGGGTTTGATCCCTGGGTCAAGAAGATACCCTGGAGGAGGAAATAGCAACCCATGCCAGTATTCTTGCCCAGAGGATCCCATGGATAGAGGAGCCTGGTGGGCTACAGTCCATGGGGTGGAACAGAGTCTGACATGACTGAGCAATGGACCTGGCAGTCACCACTAGTTCTCTGAGCCGGAAAATGGCAGAGTTGAGATTCTATCCCGTGCTGTCTGATGTCAGTATCCATGAGCTTTTTATCATGGATAAACTGTGCATTCACTGTTTATCACTGTGAATTCAGGATATATTCAGTGATTTACAAGAAGATACAAAACAAACTAAGGTCGGGAATGAATGCCCTAAATAACCGCATTGGTTAGGTAATAACTTTTAGAGGACACATCTAGAAAGTTGAGTTTTCAAATTCTTATCATTTTCATCATGTGTTGAGAACAAAAGAGGGAATTTGTGACTCTCTACAGACTACCTATGATTATTTTTAAGTTGATACACTTTGATAAGACCCGGTCTTTCTGAAGAAAATAAAAAAGAAGTAAGTCGACAAAGTATACTTCACCTAACAGTTGCTGATATGTTATCTTTAAAAAAGTTATCCTGGGTCTAGTTATAAACGTGGAACATGTGTAACTCACATTTTGTGGTGTGATAGGAAAACTTCCTAGAAATGCAACTCCAAATCAGCTTCCAAATCTCATTTCTTGGAGAATGGAAATATAATTGGATTCGTGAAACCTGATTTCATCTGCTGAATGAGAAGAACGACGCCACCAAAGGCCAACAGTGAAGGCTTGTAGTATTGGTTAAAGGTAAATATCTCCATGGACCCCAAAATTCACAAATTCTAGAAACAGAATTTAATTACTAAGAATTTCTTGGGTTGTTCAGGTGATGGTGCAAGAGAGTGGAAGTCCCGTGGATAGTTGGGCATCCCTGTTGACTCACTGTAATTGATGCCCAGTCACTCTGAAAGAGCTTGGCTGAGTGCCATGAGCTCAGAGGACCAGTTTACCTCTGGGAGTAGGACTCACAGTACTGGGCATATGAGTTAAGCTGGACAAAATGTCTGAAGTCTCACCAGGAAGAATTATCTCCAAAATAAAAAACATCTGCCAAAGCAAAATTAATAAACATTTATTAATGGTTATAACCTGCAGTATTATGCCATGTTCATTAATTGCTGGATTCAGTGTTCATAACAATTTCTTTATATTTGAAAGCAGTTTTTAGATGAGATACTCGTCCTGAGTGAGAGTTCTTTAATATGCATGTGTTGAGAAATCACAGCATATTTTAGCTAAATAATTTCAAAAGTAAAATTATAAAATCTTGTATAGCAAAATTATGAAGTGTAGGGTGTATATAGATTTTGACATGGTTCATGTGATGTGAAAGGAAGAGTCTTAAGAGAATCTGGAGGCCTTAGTGCAGCCATGGGTCTTAAGCGACTTTGTTCACTCAAAACTGGCTTGTCATGAGGATTTTTTTTTTTTCAGTTTTGGCTGTGCTGGATCTTCATTGTGGTGGGCAGGCTTCGTTGCCTCATGGCATGTGGGATCTTAGTTCCCCAACCAGGGTTCAAACCTATGTTCTCTGCATTGGAAGGCAGATTTTTAACAACTGGACCGGGAAGTCCTATCATAGGCATTTGATCTTGTCATCTGGGTCTGGACTCCAGTTCCAAGCTATGCTCTTGGAATCTGGATAGAAGTGGTGCAAGGATCTCTGTGTTCTGGAATGTCCATACAGAACTCACTTGGGTTGAATTGTCTCTTAGATCTCAAGACCCTGCCAGCTCTGTGATCAGTTCTGAGACAGAAGCCTGCTCTAGAGAAAGCCTGCTGGTTTAGCCTAGTCCATAGCTCCTCAACTCCAAGGATGCTTTAGAAAACACATTGCCTGTTCTTCCAGAGATGGCCTGGAGCCAGGCTTCCTTTTAAAGCCTCCTAAGGGCTGGACGTGTGGTGAGGAGTGAATTATCTTCCCTCCGCAAGCCAGGCTTTGCCTCTGGGAGAGAAGGAGCAAAGAAATGGCTTTTGATGCCAATGCCTTCCCTAGGGAACACCTTAGAAAACTAACTTGAGTCCTGACAGTTAGTGAATATCATGCCAACTCTATTTTACAGTAACCTGGCTCTGTGCTGTCACTGAAGAAAAATGTAGTCTGAACTTTGACTAGGAGGGACAGCCCTAATAACTGCCCCAATTGGGCGATGTGATCATGATGGTGGAGGTGTTTAGAAACCTACCTTCCCTGGTCTTTTTCTGGCCCTTATAGTGAGCTGATTTGTTTATCTCCTGAGTGTCTCATCCCCAGTACTGCAAACTGTGCAGGAAATCATCTGTAGGGACCAGATATTGTGTTATGTTTAAGGTCATTGAAAAAAACAGTGGCAACCTCCCAAAGAAAAGACAAGTTTCTGAGTCTGGATGTGTTGGGTCAGCTGGGTCACCGTTGACTCCCCCAGGCCAACCATTACAAGAAAGAGAATTACAAGTCTGTCTTACCAGGGGAGAATGGATGTCAGGAACCTGATTTCTATATTCCCCTTAATGCTTAAAAAACTCTGCTCTCATGCCGGACATTCAGAGGACATTGAAGAAAATTTCAAAGGGAGAAAAATGTTTATTTGTTTTAAGCCTTGCTCAGTAATCCACTTATGCTATTTACATTAGTTAAAGAACCTTTCCATGTAAACACCATTAATTATGTAGTATAAGAGCCAAATAAAAATGCTAAAAAAATAAAAGTAATTGTAGAATAAATTAGTATAGCTTGAGTGCACATATATTATACAGAGACTGCAGTCTTTTACATTTTATCAAGGGAGGTGGATTTGTGATTTTCTATTGTCTGAGCTACTAGGATGGAACCAAGAGAAATGACATTTTTACAGATGGATACCAAAGCTGTTAAAGTTTAAACCCACACCAGCAATGAAATTATGGTTTTCACAGGAGCCTGGACTCATCCTGCCTCTCTATATCTGTCTTGAAAAGACTATGGGAGGAGACGTGGATTGAGTGTCCTATGGATTTCCCCAGAAGGTTTGCTGGAGCAGAACCTGACTGTCTACCTCTAATTGGTACACTCCAGGACTTCTTGAATGTGGTAACAGAAGACGGCCTATGTCTGGGCAAAAGGCAGTGGATGGTGTGCAGTCTGCCAGGCTCAAAAAAGGGCAGAGACTGACGCTGCTGAGGAAATCTGGTGTGGGCACCACGTAGTAACGATGACAGGATATATGTGTTTACCTTTTGTAGTATTTTGGAAGTTTTTGTGTATGTGATTTATTTTGATCCATCACAAGAATTCTGTACCATAGGTGGGGCATGTATTTTTACCAAGCCCATTTTCTAGGAAATTCTTCCTTGGGGAAGAACACAATGAAGCATGGATTGAAAAACATGTTCGAATTCTTATTTGTATTTTTCTTTTCCACTACCACAATTCATATTTCTTTTTAAATGTAAATGAAAAAAACATGGTTCAGTGTATAGCAATATTTTGTGCTATGTGGCATCTTTTAAGAACATTTGAGTGCATTTACATCATTTCCTCAGGGAAAGCTTTGTTTTACCTAGAGAAGCAGGAAATGGATTTGAAATGGGAAAAGTTTTTCAGTTTTATGGATTAAACCCATCTGTTATGTTCACTAAACCTCGATCATGGAAGAGAATAGATTTCTCAGAACATAAAGAGAGGAGAGAGGAGTAAAAAGTGCTTCTTTCGTTCCCTGCTTCCTATCTACACCTATCCAGGGAGCCCTGTACAGGCAAAATGGGGTAGCCAGCCCAGCTGTCAGAAAGAAACATGCCCCGACACAGTGAGCAGTCTTCCACAGAGTTGAAGTTAACACTTACTGCTTAAAAGAATTCTGAGGTATACTTTTTTCCCACTGCTTTCAGCATCTTTTAGAAATATGTTTAAATATTTTGCTAAATTATCTACTATATCTGCATAACACAAAGTAAAGGGAAGTTATCTTTCATTCATTTATTCAGAATAATGCTTACTGAATACGTACTACATGCCAATGTTGGGCACTAGAACTTTGGGAGTGAACCCAGTAGACATGCCCCTTGGTATAATGGAATTCACAAAGTGGGGGAGATGGGTGTTAACCAAATGATCTCATCAATAAGTATTTACTGATCTTGACTGCAGAAGTCCTTTTATATAGACAGCAAGACTAGTAGCTGGTTAGGTGATTGGGAAATGCAGGCAGAAGGAGCATGTGTATATATGTATACACAAACATAACAGTTTTATTTTTTACTTAGAATGCATAAACGAATGTTTATTTGCCGACTTTGGTAGGGCCCAGGTGTTTTCTTTGAGGATCAGTCTGATAACTGAAGGTTAACATCATGTTTCTTGCATAAAGCCCACTCAAAATGTATATAATCTATAATTTCCAGTTTCAAACACATTAGAGGGAGAACTTAAAGACACTTGTGAAGTAATTGGAATTCATTTAGAACTTATTATTTTCCCCCAATCTTTTATACTTATCTTGCCTACAATTTAAGAGCAATTTCCCCCCAGTTTTTTCAAGTCTTTTCATAGCAATAGCATTGAACTTAAGTTTTCATAGAAACAGTGACTCTCTTTTTTATGCTCACATTTGATCAGTTTATGTGATATTTAATTAAACTATATAATTATAGTAATCAAGTACAACTGCCATAAACAAGTTAGGGAACAAAAACAGCCCTCTCTTCCTAAGGCTAGAGCACTGCTAGGCCAGGGAGAAGTGATGAGGGTATTACCCGGCAGAAGTCGCAAGCATTTATCATGCTCTGGCATCAGTCAATACGTTTTCCAGATGGATCTGAAAACATCAGTTAATTTCCCAGAGGAGCTCAATTAAAAGAGTTTCTATTATGATTAAAAACTAATAAACATCAGTAAGGAAAGCAGTGGGTTCCATAAAAGTCTGTAACTGGGGGATGTGACTCAGTCTTCGGGTGTCAGGAAAGGCCTTGCAGACAACTTGACAGTTGAGTGAGGTCTGAGAATGATTAGGTGGTTGCTCAGAAAGGGGCCGGGGCAGGGGTCCGGAGCGAAAGAGTTCCGGGCAGCCGGGGCAGCAGAGCCAATGCTGAGGGGGCGGAGGGCGCACATATTGAAAAAGAGGAAGTGAAAGAAGCCAGCATTGTCCGAGCCAAGAGTGAGGCTGAGGAGCCAAGAGCGGAGGCTGGGGAGCCGCTCGGGGTGAGGTGCACGGAGGCAGAGGCCAGTTCACACCAGCGTTACCAGCTCTGAAAAGCAGGAAGACCTTCCTCCCTACTGACAATGGGAAGCTGTCAATGGTTATGAAGCAAAAGTCTGCTTCTGTGACCAAGAGCAACAGCCAATTTGTTGAGTTTTGACCTTCAAATCTAATTAGGGGACTTTGGATTATTTGTTTTTACAATCTAAATACATTATAGGTAGTGGAGGGGAAAAAAAATATTTTCTTAATCTCTGGCACCAGACTATCTCTTGGGGATAAAACTGTCCTTGAACAGGAAAATACACTCATCAACTGCTGGTGGCTCAGATGGTAAAGAGTCTGCCTGCAATGCAGGAGATCTATGTTCAGTCTCTGGGTAGGGAAGATCCCCTGGAGAAGGGAATGGCTACCCGCTTCAGTGCTCTTGCCTAGAGAATCTGGTGGACAGAGGAGCCTACAGGGCTACAGTCCATGGGGTTACAAAGAGCTGGACACAGCTACGTGACTAACACTTTCACTTTTCACAACTACTTGTGGGTCAAAGTTGAGGATATAAGGGTAGGTGTCAAGATCACACGAGATGCTGTATCTCTCTGCTGAGAAAGTAGGAGGAAGGGAAAAAGAAGGAAGAATTAGGGAAGAATAGGGAAGTATTCGTTTCTTAGGGCCACCATAACAGAATGGGGCTTAAAGTATCACACACTTATCCTCTCATAGTTTGAGAGACTAGAAGTCTAATAAGAAGGTGTCAGCAGGGTTACGCTTCTGCTAAGAGGCTCTCGCTTGAATCCTTCTTTGCCTCTTCTTAGCTTCTTAGGAAGCTAGTGGTGGCTGGCCATCCTGGGGATTTCTTGGTCTGCGATCGTTTCACTCCAGTCCCTGGTTCTGTGGTTACGCTGCATTTTCTGCCTCTCTTCTCTTCTTATAAGGACATTAGTCATATTGGATTAGGGCCCACCCTAATGACTTCTGCTTAACTTGACTACATCTGCAGAGACGCTATTTCTAAATAAGGTCACATACCCAGATATTAGGGGTTAGGACTTATCTGGGTATGTGACCTTATTTAGAAATAGCATCTCTGCAGATGAAGTAGAGAGGTGCGAAGGCTTAGTAAAATGGTGGGAGGTCATATGGCTAAGGGGTCACAGCTACTGAGAAACTGATGGTGTGAGGATGGTGGAAAGGACTAACTCAGGGTTTCCAAGTGCTTTTCTTACGGTTTAAGATGCAGCAGCCTGCAAAGCATCTCCCCCATTGTATCCAAAGGCTCCCACCTTTCCGGTGAAAGTTCTGGTACCTGTGTTTGCTGATGCTTTGGTGGTAGAGGGGAGGGAGCACGTGACAAGTGGAGTCACGGAGAAGGTTTTGGGTCCCAGGTTAGGGTCACCAGTGTAAACACAGGAAATGAAATAAAGTGAAACTGTTAGTTGCTCAGTGGTATCCAACTCTTTGCGACCCCATGGAGTGTAGCCCACCAGGCTCCCCTATTCTTGGATTTCTTCTGGCAAGAATACTGGAGTAGGTTGCTATTCCTTTCTCCAGGGGATCTTTCCAACCCAAGTATCAAACCTGGGTCTCCTGCATTGCAGGCGGATTTTTTACTGTCTGAGCCACCACACAGGAAACCTCAGAACAATTCAATAGAGTCTGAAAAGCTGAAAAAAGTACTTCTGTGACTATAACTCCTCCCCACTCCCATCCCCAGATACTCACAGAACTATTAGACTTCCACAATCTCCAGTACAAGGGTTTGGGTCAACTTTATCTCTATCTTGCTGAGCTAGGACCAGGATTTCAAATACAATTATGAAAACTCATGTTTCACTTTGTACTGTCAGCCTTTTCAAGGTATATGCATGCCTTTAGCTAAATTAGGAATGTTTGTGAGTTACTTTTTAAAAAAAGATGAAAAACCCTGTCTTCTGTATCTCTTGCCCTAGCATTTTCTAAATATAAAAACTCCACATGGATTGTCACTGGATTCCAGAATGTTCTCTGAAGTTCAGTTCTCATTTCTTGTCAGTTTCCCTCCTTCCTTCCTAGAATACCTTTCTGTTGCAGTTTTCTGTTGATGGCTGAAGTGCAGAAGCCTCTTGCCTGCCTTTCACTCAAGTTGGCGGCCGGCTTTCAAGATGAGGGAAAGGATTTCCTGTAGTGAGTCCAGATGTTTGTACTAGCGTTATTGCTATTAGCCATCAAGTCTGAGCGTAGCACAAAATTAAATCCGTCCTTGAGGCCTGGAAGGGAAGACAGGCTTGATAATAGTTTAATGTCCTCTGAGTGAAACAGCGGAAATGGGGGAAGAACCACCATCTCCATGAACTATGATCCCACAAGACAGCATTGCTGTTTATTTCTGTGCTTCATTTACACTGGTACTTAACATAAATGTGGTTTTAGAACACAAAAAAGCCCCTTTAAAACCTAAGTAGTTGGCAAAAGAATAATTAATAAAGCAGGGTCCCCCCCACCTCCGGCCGGCCCCCACAAGCAGCTTGAACAAAATGGGAAATTTTGCAGTCGGCCAAGGCATTATTTGTGGCTAATCTATCATGCCTCTGTGCAGGCTTTTACATACTATTGTAGGTATTTCATGAGTGCTGAGGCTGCTTAGGCAAACTAAAGCAAAAAGCAGAGCAATTATCCAGAGATTATGAACACCATATGAAGTTATGGTCGGATATTTAGGCAACATATCTCTAGGGTCTTCTCTTACTTTGTGAATCCTGCATGAGTTGTTTGTTGGCTGGAGTAGCTGGATAATGCTCTTCTTTCCCTGATATCTCAGTTGGTAAAGAATCCACCTGCAATGCAGGAGACCCTGGTTTGATTCCTGGGTCGGGAAGATCTGCTATAGAAGGGATAGGTTATGCACTCCAGTATTCTTGGGCTTCCCTTGGGGCTCAGCTGGTAAAGAATCTGCCTGTATTGAGGGAGATCCGGGTTTGATTCCCTGGGTTGGGAAGATCCCCTGGAGAAGGGAAAGACTACCCATTAGAGTATTCTGGCCTGGAAAATTCCATGGACTGTGTAGTCCATGGGGTCGCAAAGAGTTGGACACAACTGAGTGACTTTCACTTTCACTTACCCTTGAAGGAATTGGCTCACCCATCCTTTTCCTCACATTGTGCCTTGGAATAGTTGTCTTCTGGATACTAAGGGAAGATGAACCCTCTTGGTGGACCTGACAGTCATCCCCTTTAGCCTTTGAGAACCAGCCTGTCTCCCCCTTGAGTCAAGCTGTGTCTGCATGACTCCTGTCTGCAGAGGGAAGATGTCCCCCTCAGAGGAGGTGCCCTCCACTTTAGGGCCAGGAGTTCTGAGACCTCCCAGAGAATGCCAGAGGAACGGCCTCTGTGGCTGGACCCAAGGCCAAGGCTGTGCGCTGGGCTCTTAGTTCTGGATACTGTTTTTTTCTTTAATTCCTCTGTGAGGTTCTGTTTCCTAGTTCCTGCTCTGCCCTTCTTAGTCCTCACAGCAACCCTTTCATGACAATTATTCAGCAGTTATAAGAAATGCCAGTCTTCGGAGACATTCATGTTTTGGCCACACTGTAAGCCCCAGATCATCTTCTTGTAACTCTATACAAACTCTCAGTGACTAATTCATGTTAAAAAGACTAAAGCAGAGAAAAAAAAAAATCTTACCTTGAACAAGCTCATCGGTGCAAGTTATCTTGCAGGCCTAACATATTCTTAAGTTTTAAACGTTTCATTTTTAATTATTTTTTTGATTTGTGAGAATGGCATTGAAACATGTATAATATCATGTAAGAGTCGAAACGCCAGTCTATGTCCGATGCAGGATACAACATGCTTGGGGCTGGTACACGGGGATGACCCAGAGAGATGTTATGGGGAGGGAGGTGGGAGGGGGGTTCATGCGT
Source organism: Ovis aries (assembly GCF_016772045.2). Classification (NCBI taxonomy): domain Eukaryota; kingdom Metazoa; phylum Chordata; class Mammalia; order Artiodactyla; family Bovidae; genus Ovis; species Ovis aries. The sequence goes on along the minus strand of NC_056058.1, from coordinate 24,620,852 downwards.
TTGGGAACGCATGTACACCCGTGGTGGATTCATGTCAATGTATGGCAAAACCAATACAGAATTGTAAAGTAAAATAAAGTAAAAAAAATAAAATAAAATAAATAAAATAACAGCAAGTCAAGTTGGCCAGGCTCCAGAAATCTCTTGAAATAGTGATACATTTTAAAAGATTCTTTCTAAAATCAAGAGTGTTAGCTACTTTCTGGGAAAAAGGAGGAAGAGTGAAGAATACAATATTTGGGCAGATATGAATGTTAGAAAGTGGGGATCAGTTATTCCCATTAGTCCAAGAGACAAGAGAGGTATAATTGGCACAAGCCTGGTGGAAAAAAAGATATTTAATAGAAGAAAAAAACTCATTATAAGTACAAGGAAATTTTGGCATTGCCCTCTTGTACTGATGGTGACAATTCAATTATAGTACAGTCACATGTCTTATTTTGTAACTGTTAATTGGTTAAAGTGTAGATCATCTTTATGATATTTCTTCCTATGTGTGCACACGTGTGTGTGTGTGTGCAAGTGAATAAACAGAAACACAGCAGGGACCTAAGTTACTAGCTCCATTCATCTAGGGAAAGCTCATAACTCAGAGTTACTCTTCGCTTCCACTACCATGAATGAAGTAGATGCTTGCTTGTGAAGACATCTACTCACGGATTTTTGCCCCCCAGCATCTAATTCTAGGGTATTCTGTGACTTCTTGGTTTAGTGCTGGTGTCCTTTATGATCATCATGGACTGTCACGTAAGTATAGACAATGAGGTAGAACCTAAGCAAGTAGAATGGTCAGTTCATGTTTCACTGTATTTTTCTCTGCCCATCACCTATTTGAAAAGCTTATCTGATTGTATATTCTCTCATAGCTTGCTTGAATGTCTTCCTTCTTGGACTGGAAAGATAGGGAGAAAGAGAGAGAGACAGAGGCATTTGAAGTTTGTTGCCACCTCATATCACCTGTACTTTTGCAAGTGAGTTGCACGCCACTGTCTGCGTGCTATAACTCAGTAACTCCGTGGTAGCCTGGCCTTCAGCAGCTCTTCCTCTCTGAGCAGGTGCGGAGGAGGCCATTATTGCAAGGAAATAACATGTGGCTATCCAAATTGCATGAAATACATGTATCGTGAATAGATGAATTACATAGTCATGAAAACTTCTGAATGGAAGATCCACCACTTGCCAAACACTCACCTAGGCTGATTATGTGCTGTGCTTAGTCACTCAGTCATATCTGACTCTGCGACCCCATGGTTGTAGCCCACCAGGCTTCCTGTGTCCATGGAATTCTCCAGGCAGGAATACTGGAGTGGGCTGCCATGCCCTTCTCCAGGGGATCTTCCCAACCCAGGGATTGAACCCAGGTCTTTCACATTGCAGGTGAATTCTTTACCATCTGAGCCACCAGGGAAGTCCTTGGCTGAGTACAAGGCCCAGCAAACAGTGCAAAGCTCTGGCTCGCTAATTTTTTTATGTGTGTGTCACAAGTGCAGGTTTCTAGGACATGCGTTGAGGCAAATGGTGAGCGCAATGGAGGCATATTAGCCTCCACCACCCCTGACTCCCAACAATGGCCTAGTAGGAGCCAACAACTGTCATCCCTGAAGAGCTGCTAGTGAGTCCTATTCTTGGAGACAGTGTTGCATTGGCAGCCTCTTGATTTCCAAGCTTCCTGAGTTTGGCAGAGAGGACACTCCCCTTAGGAGGGGTTGGGAGAGTTCTATAGTTTTGTTTTAGAACTCTTCTCTCCAGCCTCAGGATAGAGACGGTTCCTCCTGACTGTTCATTGATTTTGTTAGCGTCCTGTTCCTTGTATTAAATTTCTCTCTCCTTTGCTCGCTAGAGTGGTTTCTCTGATGTGCAGTGGAGTCCTGACTCATGTGATGCTCAAAGATCACCTGGGAGCCCAGTGCACCCTGAGTCAGTCCATATTCTGTCACGTCGTGTTGCATTGAAGTCATTCACTCTCTCCATCTCTCCCTCTCTTTCCCACTACCCGCTGGGACCGCAGGCTATGAGGTTATTCATCTTTTAATTCTGCTCTATCTGTGAGAAAGCTTGGCACCTAAAATCCGCTTAGGAGATGTTTGTTTGAATAAATGGATGAATGACTAAACGCACAGGACCAAATATCCCATGACGCCAAATTCATGGGAGAATGAAAAACTTGTTAAAAATGCAATTTCGTTTCATACATATGCCATGCATGTATTTTATTTAGTAAAAGATAGAAAGGCACACACTTTTAGCTTGATATTAATCATTACCTTTTACTTAAACAGTCAAATGGGATTTGCTGCTCAGCAGATAAATATGTCTCTGTCCCTAGAAGACTAGCAATGCGCATTGATGAATGTGAGCCTTGCCTCTTGGCTCCTGCCTCCTACCATTTCATTTCTTCCTGGGTAAATTCTGAACAGGTGCTACTAGATGCCTCATTAACTGCACAGAGGTATGGAAATCGTGGGTGAGATAATCTCTCACCAGAAACAGCCCTGCCTTCTTTAAACACTGCATTGGACTTAAAGCATTGATTCTCTCTGTGTTGCCATCGGTGACGACACTAGCTTACAGTGCCAGGAGCTTGAATTGATGTTACATCTTATCTTCCTTCTAATCCTGCCTTCTTGTAATTATTCAGTCTGCTCTCCATCATTTATCTATCTGTTTCATTTCCCCATTAACATGTATTAAATGCCTACAAGTTGCATTGTAATAATAATAATAATATAGTATAATTTTAAAAGGCTTTCTTAGTTTGTAACTCATTTAATTCTTGCTAAAACTTTCTGAGGTCAGGAGGGTAGGCATTTCTATTCTCATTTGATTGGTGAGTGCAGAGAGATGCAGAAAGTGGAAGCGTCCTGCTAAAAGTTGTTCAGGAGGGACTTCCCTGGAGGTGCAGCGTGGCTAAGACTCCATATTCCCAATGCAGGGGCCGAGGTTCCATCCCTGGTCAGGGTACTAGATGCCACATGCTGCATCAAAGACCAGAGATCCCATGTGCCACAACTAAGACCCGGCACAGCCAAATAAGTAAATAAAAATAAGTATTAAAACATGTTATTCAGCAGAACTGGGCCTAAGTGGTAGCAGCTGACGTTACTTGTAGGGTCAGTATTTGTCTTGATGCCATACTTTTTATGGTATAAAATAAGACTATGATAGATTAAATAGACAATATCAAATCTTTAAAGTTTTGCACTGCAAACCAGTATATCACATAGGAGAAAACATGCATGTCTGGATGAGAGTTTGAAATTCTAGATGAAAATGTCTAGAATTAAGAGTACCTCAGTTCAATTATAAAAGGCGTTTCTACTATCAATGAATGTACATGGTGCAGCTACACGAAGGACCCATATAGAGAGAACACGGGAAGCGTAACTGGTGATGATGAATTTCTTTGGCATTGATGATGCTATCACAGCAGCCGTGAGGAGGTCGCACACTCACAGCATCCTGACCTGGTCTGATGACACGTGGGATATTGAGCAACATTCCCAAGTAGGAGAGCAGTCAGAGGAGGGGAATCGGGAGGGAAGAAATCCCAGAAAACAAGTCAAATGGGCATGGATTAAAGAGTCTGGGGAGGAGAGAGGAGAAATGAGGGTCAGGAGAGATGGTGTGAAGTGTTTTCTACGTGACATCAGAGAGTAAAATACACCAGTGAGAAAATTACAGTGAGGTGAAAGAAAACATGTTCTGACAATTAAAGGAATGCAAAAGTGATATGAGCTACACTGGGAGGTAATAGAATGAACAACGGAAACAGTAAAAGACTTTTAAAAACTTTTTCTTTCTTTCTTTTTTTATTTAGTTTTTTGGCCTCCAAAATCACTGCAGATAGTGACTGCAGCCAGGAAATAAAAAGACGCTTGCTCCTTGGAAGTAAAGCTCTGACCAACCTAGACAACATATTAAAAAGCAGAGACACTGGGAGGCAAAGAATACTTTGCCAACAAAAGTCCATCTAGTCAAAGTTATGGTTTTTCCAGTAGGCATGTATGGATGTGAGAGCTGGACTATAAAGAAAGCTGAGCGCCCAAGAATTGCTGATTTTGAACTGTGGTGTTGGAGAAGACTCTTGAGAGTCCCTTGGACTGCAAGGAGATCCAACCAGTCCATTCTAAAGGAAATCAATCGTGAATATTCATTGGAAGGACTGATGCTGAAGCTGAAACTCCAATACTTTGGCCATCTGATGCGAAGAACTGACTCATTTGAAAAGACCATGATGCTGGGAAAGATTGAAGGCAGGAGGAGAAGGGGACGACAGAGGATGAGATGGTTGGATGGCATAACTGATTCAATGGGCATGGGTTTGGGTAGACTCTGGCAGTTGGTGATGTACAGGGAAGCTTGGCATGCTGCAGTCCATGGGGTCACAAAGAGTCAGACACGACTGAGTGACTGAACTGAATTGAACTGGGAGGTAATAAACTCTTGGTCATTGGAAATGTGCAAGAAAATGACCACCTGTCAAGGCTTCAGGAAGGAAGGCTCCCTCGTGAGGTTAGATATTCATCAGCTGTCAGACCATCCCTGGCTGGGAGCCAGCTAAGAAGCAGGCTGCACCCAGGGGTCTGATTTGGCAGCTCTGCGTAGAATCTCTGCTGGGAAACCACTGGACCAGATGAGTAGACTCCACAGTTGAGGAAAGACTGAAAAGGACATCTCCTTTATATTAACTTTTATCTAAAAGTTTAAAAAAGGCAGTAAGTTTACTGGTAAGATTGCAGGCAAAAGAAGAAGATGGTGGCAGAGGATGGGGTGGTTAAATAGCATCACTGATTCAGTGGACATGAATTTGAGCAAACTCCAGGTGATAGTGAAGGAAGCCTGGAGTGCTGCAGTTCATGGGGGTGCCAAGAATCGGACATGACTTGCTGACTGAACAACACAAACAACACCAAGCTTACTGGAATTTGAGATCTAGTAAATCAGATCCCGTCTCATGATGCAGGCAGACAGGAGTACCCCAGCACTGAAAGCTGCAGCATTATCTTCATTGTTCACTCATATTAGGATGCTTCCATATGTTGTAGTTTATTGTATTCTGTTAAATTTATGGACGATATTATATCAAATAACAGAACTGCAAGTAGTAGAGGCTTTACAATATTTTGAATGAAATGAGGAATAACCATGGCAATCTTTTGTGTCATAGAGAGGTTTGTAGGTTATATTGGGTCAAAATAATTAATGCATAGTCATACATAAGGTTATGCATTTTTTAAAATAAAAAGACATATGTCCAATTATGCTGATCTTCTGTGATGACAAGTAGCTATTGGTAGCAGAACTCTTTGCAGAAATTTTTGTGAAACTAACGCTTAACACATTCCATTTACATAGGGTTTAGTGTGTGATACTCTATTTTAATGAATTAAGTCACTGACTCTTCACACAGTCTTAGAAGGTAGAGACTACTAAGTCCATTTTACAGATGAGTAAACAGTCATAGAAAGGTGAAGGGTCTTCCCCAAGATCACTCAGTTAATGAAAGAGTGGAATTTACATGAAGTTCTTTAATCACTCAACTAATTTACTAAAATGAGACATTGGTTGTTTTCTGAGGGAAAGCATTTTGAAAATAATGACTGAAAATGTTTTCATTATTAAAGTTATTTTTGTTGCCAAAGCTGTATATAACTGTGTAAATTTGAAAACCATGTCACAAACAGAAAATTAGAAATAGCAGTTCAGTTCAGTTCAGTTCAGTCGCTCAGTCGTGTGCGGCTCTTTGTGACCTCATGAACAGCAGCACGCCAGGCCTCCCCGTTCATCACCAACTGCCAGAGTCTACCCAAACTCATGTCCATTGAGTCGGTGATGCCATCCAACCATCTCATCCTCTGTCATCCCCTTCTCCTCCTGCCCTCAGTCTTTCCCAGCATCAGGGTCTTTTCCAATGAGTCAGTTCTTTGCATCAGGAGGCCAAAGTATTGGAGTCTCAGCTTCAACATCAGTCCGTCCAATGAATACCCAGGACTGATCTCTTTTAGGATGGACTGGTTGGATCTTCTTGCAGTTCAAGGGACTCTCAAGAGTCTTCTCCAACACCACAGCTCAAAAGCATCAATTCTTGGGTGCTCAGCTTTCTTTATAGTCCAACTCTCACATCCATACATGACTATTGGAAAAACCATAGCCTTGACTAGACAGACCTTTGTTGGCAAAGTAATGTCTCTGCTTTCTAATGTGCTATCTAGGTTGGTAATAACTTTCCTTCCAAGGAGTAAGCGTCTTTTAATTTCATGGGTGTAATTATCATTTGCAGTGATTTTGGAGCCCCCCCAATAAAGGCAGCCACTATTTCCACTGTTTCCCCATCTATTTGCCATGAAGTGGTGGGACCGGATGCCATGATCTTAGTTTTCTGAATGTTGAACTTTAAGCCAACTTTTTCACTTTCCTCTTTCACTTTCATCAAGAGGCTCTTTAGTTCTTCATTTTCTGCCATTAGTTGGGTCATCTGCATATCTGAGGTTATTGATATTTCTCCTGGTAATCTTGATTCTAGCTTGTGCTTCATTCAGCCCAGCATTTCTCATGATTACTCCGCATATAAGTTAAATAAGCAGGATGACAATATACAGCCTTGACGTACTCCTTTTCCTATTTGGAACCAGTCTGTTGTTCCATGTCCAGTTCTAATTGTTGCTTCCTGACCTGCATACAGGTTTCTCAAGAGTCAGGTCAGGTGGTCTGGTATTCCCATCTCTTTCAGAATATTCCACACAATCAAAGGGTTTGGCATAGTCAATAAAGCAGAAATAAATGTTTTTCTGGAACTCTCTTGCTTTTTAGATGATCCAGCATTTCAAAACTGACTTAAAAATGAAGGTATCCACATTTTTAAAACTCATTTATTAAATATTTGGGCTTCCTTTGTGGCTCAGCTGGTAAAGAATCCACCTGCAATGTGAGAGACCTGGGTTTGATCCCTGGGTTGGGAAGATCCCCTGGAGAAGGGAAAGGCTACCCACTCCAGTATCCTGGCCTGGAGAATTCCATGGACTGTATAGTCCATGGGGTTGCAAATAGTCAGACATGACTGAGTGACTTTCACTTTCATTAAATATTTAAAAGTACAGTTAAGTTCTAATTTATTGATAAGAATGAATGATAGAGCAGGAAAAATAGAAATTTACTAGCAAATTTCTATAAAAATTTTCACATAATTGGTGAATGAGATTAAAAATGAGTTTCATAATTTAACAAGCCCAGCCAGTAATGCATTCCCCCCCCCATTTTGATAGATATATTTTTAAGAAGTAACTTTCTCACTGGTGGCAGCCATTAAAGCTGCCCCAAACTTTCAAATCCCAGTATCACATGGTAGTAAACTAAAGTTTAAAACAATAATAAATCATTTTCAACTGCATTACTCAGTAGAGAAATATTATCAGTAAAAGTCTTTTTAGCAAGAGCAAAAATTCTTTGTTCTTATCAATTAAATATAATAAAATAGGTGTGAGGGGGTTTCAGGATGGGGGACACATGTACGCCCATGGCTGAGTCATGTCAATGTATGGCAAAAACCACTACAATATTGTAAAGTAATTTGCTTCCAATTAAAATTAATTAATTTTAAAAATAAAATAATTATTTTAAAACATTTTATCTTCATGTATTTAAAATTCATTTATTTTTGGCAACACTGGGTCTTTGTTGCTGCACATGGGCTTTCTCTAGTTGCAGCACACTGGCGCTACTTTCTAGTTGCAATGCCTATGTTTCTTATTGAGGTGGCTTCTCTTATGGTAGAGTATGGGCTCAGTAGTTGTGGCGCACAGATTTAGTTACTCCACAGGATGTAGGATCTTCCCAGACCAGGGACCAAACCAGTGTCCTCTGCATTGCAAGGTAGCTTTTTAATCACTGGACCATCTTCAGGCCCCTATCTTCATGTTATCTTTTAAAATTTTCTCATTTTGTACACTATAAAGATTGTAATATATTGGTCCAATAGTATACATATTATATATGTATATAAAACATTTAAGTAAATATATAAAGATGCATAAAAATAACATGGTGAGTGTTGAAATAGTTTACGGAGATGGACTCATAGTCAGCCAAGTTTGGAAGGGGGTTGAAGGGTTGGAGACTGCTGGCTGTAACACCCTCCAAGGTCCGTTCCCTAGTTTGGACTCTTTGATTCTCAGGTAAATACTCAGCTCTTATTTGGTAGGTAATAAAACCTAAGTGCCAGAAAGACTGTTCCCTCTAGGGCAGGCAGCACCTCATTATCCAGCTCACTGTCCCAAATCCCATTAAAAAAAAAACACACAGAAAACAACGCTAAAGACCCACATTTCTGAGTGAGTCAATTTGATTTATGATTTGGAGTTCTCTGAGTTTTGTTCAGCATCTAATACACTATGGATACCCAATAAATAACAAATTGTGATATTAATAATTAAGATTTCATGTGACTGCTCCTGTGAAATGATTTTCTGAAGAATTATCCCCTATTTACTCATGAAGAAAAATGCGAGGTAGAGGCAGAGCAATAGCTTTTAAGGAAATTTAGCTCCAGCTACTTTGTATCTGTAGTGTTATTCCCCCCATCTTTGTAAATCTGATGAATAACTGAGCAGGACAGAATCATCCTAAGTTGCTTCCCTGAGCACCAGCCTTTTGTCTTCCAGTGTTTAGGTGGGAATGTCTAGGATGTTGAATTGTATGACTTCAAAGTGCTTGACAAACATTAATTAACTAGGGGTACTTCTTTGTTTGAAGAGAGTTATGTCTAATTGTGAATACGTCTCCAATTATCTACTCTTTTTTTCTGACTGTATTATTATCTGAAATCTGCAGTATCTGATTTGCTTGTACCTTTTTTAATATGCTTTTTTGAATAGGTGGCAGCCATGAAGAAAGGAACATATAGTCACCTTAATGAGACATCACAATTATACAAGATTTATGTTTATGCTCATGTATGTACATATGTATAGGTACACATACATCCTTCCACTTGTAACCCTTTCAAGCTCTGGATTTTGACGACTGTCATCGCCCACCCTGAACTGGACTCCATTCCTTCTGAGCTGGGAGATTGCGAAGATTGGATTTTTAACAGCAGAAATCAGAAAGGCACTCCAGAAAAGTAAATTAATCCTCCTGCAGAAGCAAGTGTAATTAATCACAAGAGAAAACTGGCCATGCATGTCAACGGAGTCTGGAAAATTGGCTGAGCCTTATTGATTCATTACCTACCATGGATCCCTCCTCCCACCCCACACAGGAAGGGAGGTGGCATGCGACCGCCAGCCATGCCTGACACTGGCAGCATGGGCCTGGAGACCAGATGGACTACAAACTGTGAGAGATGCTGGGCTTGTGTTTTGGCATAAGCAATGCACACTGTTAATTAAGAGCAGAGCTTTGAACAATGTCTTAAATAATTAGCCAGGGCAGGTATGTGCTTGTGCAGGGGCGGATCACAGATTTTTCTGTTGCTTAGAGAAATTTTCTTTAGTAACAAAGGAACACATTGTAAATTAACCCACAAATGCAGGACTTAACACTTATTATGCATTTCAAAGTAAGCTTCTAAGAAAACCACCTACCAAAATCTTTCAGACAGCATACAAATACAGATGTTGAAGTCACTTGTAGTCTTGTGTCTGCTCCGCTCATCCACTGTTAGAGGTAGTGTTACATGATAGAGATAACAGACGTTCATGTTAGTCCCAAATTCACGTCTTGCCTTTACCATTTACAAGCTATCTTTGACAAATCAGATTTTAAAATCCTAAGTAAGACAGGAATCATAGTACCTGTTTTGGGCTCTATTATTTCTCCCCACCAAATTCAAATGTTGCAGTTTTAACCCCCAATACCTTAGAATGAGACTGGATTTTGAGATAGAGTTTTTAAGTTCAGTTCAGTTAAGTTCAGTTGCTCAGTTCTGTCAACTCTTTGCGACCCCATGAATCGCAGCACGCCAGGCCTCCCTGTCCATCACCAACTCCTGGAGTTCACTCAGACTCACGTCCATCGAGTCCATGATGCCATCCAGCCATCTCATCCTCTGTCATCCCCTCCTCCTCCTGCCCCCAATCCGTCCCAGCATCAAAGTCTTTTCCAATGAGTCAACTCTTCGCATGAGGTGGACAAAGTATTGGAGTTTCAGCTTCAGCATCAGTCCTTCCAATGAACACCCAGGACTGATCTCCTTCAGAATGGACTGGTTGGATCTCCTTGCAGTCCAAGGGACTCTCAAGAGTATTCTTCAACACCATAGTTCAAAAGCATCAATTCTTTGGCACTCAGCCTTCTTCACAGTCCAACTCTCGCATCCATACATGGCCACTGGAAAAGCCATAGCCTTGACTAGGTGGACCTTTGTTGGTAAAGTAATGTCTCTGCTTTTGAATATGCTATCTAGGTTGGTCATAACTTTTCTTCCAAGAGTAACAGTCTTTTAATTTCATGGCTGCAGTCACCATCTGCAGTGATTTTGGAGCCCCAAACAATAAAGTCTGACACTGTTTCCACTGTTTCCCCATCTATTTCCCATGAAGTGATGGGACCAGATGCCATGATCTTCGTTTTCTGAATGTTGAGCTTTAAGCCAACTTTTTCACTCTCCTCTTTCACTTTCATCAAGAGGCTTTTAACTCCTCTTCACTTTCTGCCATAAGGGTGGTGTTATCTGCATATCTGAGGTTATTGATATTTCTCCCAGCAATCCTGATTCCAGCTTGTATTTCTTCCAGTCCAGCATTTCTCATGACGTACTCTGCATAGAAGTTAAATAAACAGGGTGACAATATACAGCCTTGACGGAATCCTTTTCCTATTTGGAACCAGTCTGTCGTTCCATGTCCAGTTCTAACTGTTGCTTCCTGACGTGCATACAGGTTTCTGAAGAGTCAGGTCAGGTGGTCTGGTATTCCCATCTCTTTTAGAACTTTCCACAGTTTATTGTGATCCACACAGTCAAAGGCTTTGGCATAGTCAAAAAAGCAGGAATAGATGTTTTTCTGGAACTCTCTTGCTTTTTCCATGATCCAGCGGATGTTGGCAATTTGATCTCTGGTTCCTCTGCCTTTTCTAAATCCAGCTTGAAAATCTGGAAGTTCACGGTTCACGTATTGCTGAAGCCTGGCTTGGAGAATTGTGAGCATTACTTACTAGCATGTGAGATGAGTGCAATTGTGCAGTAGTTTGAGCATTCTTTGGCATTGCCTTTCTTAGGGATTGGGATGAAAACTGACCTTTTCCAGTCCTGTGGCCACTGCTGAGTGTTCCAAATTTGCTGGCATATTGAGTGCAGCACTTTCACAGCATCATCTTTCAGGATTGGAAAGAGCTCCACTGGAATTCCATCACCTCCACTAGCTTTGTTCATAGTGATGCTTCCTAAGGCCCACTTGACTTCACATTCCAGGATGTCTGGCTCTAGGTGAGTGATCACACCATCGTGATTATCTGGGTCGTGAAGATCTTTTTTGTACAGTTCTTCTGTGTATTCTTGCCACCTCTTCTTAATATCTTCTGCTTCTGTTAGGTCCGTACCATTTCTGTCCTTTATCGAGCCCATCTTTGCATGAAATGTTCCCTTGGTATCTCTCATTTTCTTGAAGTCTTTCCCATTCTGTTGCTTTCCTCTATTTCTTTGCATTGATCACTGAAGAAGGCTTTCTTATCTCTTCTTGCTGTTCTTTGGAGCTCTGCATTCAGATGCTTATATCTTTCCTTTTCTCCTTTGCTTTTGCTTCCCTTCTTTTCACAACTATTTGTAAGGCCTCCCCAGACAGCCATTTTGCTTTTTTTTGCATTTCTTGATCCCTGGGATCAAGGGGATGGTCTTGATCCCTGTCTCTTGTACAATGTCATGAACCTCCGTCCATAGTTCATCAGGCACTCTATCTATCAGCTCTAGTCCCTTAAATCTATTTCTCACTTCCACTGTATAATCATAAGGGATTTGATTTAGGTCATACCTGAATGGTCTAGTGGTTTTCCCCACTTTCTTCAATTTAAGTCTGAGCTTGGCAACAAAGAATTCATGATCTGAGCCACAGTCAGCTCCTGGTCTTTTATTAGTTGACTGTATAGAGCTTCTCCATCTTTGACTGCGAAGAATATAATCAATCTGATTTTGTTGTTGACTATCTGGTGATGTCCATGTGTGGAGTCTTCTCTTCTGTTTTTGGAAGAGGGTGTTTGCTATGACCAGTGCGTTCTCTTGGCAGAACTCTATTAGCTTTTGCCCTGCTGCATTGTGTACTCCAAAGCCAAATTTGCCTGTTACTCCAGGTGTTTCTTGACTTCCTACTTTTGCATTCCAGTCCCCTATAATGTAAAGGACATCTTTTTTGGGTGTTAGTTCTAAAAGGTCTTGTAGGTCTTCATAGAACCATTCAACTTCTGTTTCTTCAGCATTACTGGTTGGGGCATAGACTTGGATTACTGTGATAGTGAATGGTTTGCCTTGGAAACGAACAGAGATCATTCTGTCATTTTTGAGATTTTATCCAAGTACTGCATTTCAGACTCTCTTGTTGACCATGATGGCTACTCCATTTCTCCTAAGGGATTCCTGCCCGCAGTAGTAGATATAATGGTCATCTGAGTTAAATTCACCCATCCAGTCCATTTTAGTTCGCTGATTCCTAGAATGTCGACATTCACTCTTGCCATCACTTGTTTGACCACTTCCAGTTTGCCTTGATTCATGGACCTGACATTCCAGGTTCCTATGCAATATTGCTCTTTACAGCATCAGACCTTGCTTCTGTCACCAGTCACATCCACAACTGGGTATTGTTTTTGCTTTGGCTCCATCCCTTCATTCTTTCTGGAGTTTTTTCTCCACTGATCTCCAGTAGCATATTGGGCACCTACTGACCTAGGGAGTTCCTCTTTCAGTATCCTATCATTTTGCCTTTTCATACTGTTCATGGATTTCTCAAGGCAAGAATACTGAAGTGGTTTGCCATTCCCTTCTCCAGTGGACCACATTCTGTCACACCTCTCCACCATGACCCGCCCATCTTGGGTGGGTCCGCGGGCATGGCTTAGTTTCATTGAGTTAGGCTATGGTCCTAGTGTGATTAGATTGGCTAGTTTTCTGTGATTATGGTTTCAGTGTGTCTGCCTCTGATGCCCTCTTGCAACACCTACCGTCTTACTTGGGTTTCTCTTACCTTGGACGTGGGGTATCTCTTCACGGCTGCTCCAGCAAAGCGCAACCACTTCTCCTTACCTTGGACAAGGGGTATCTCCTCACTGCTGCCCCTCCTGACCTTGAACATGGAATAGCTCCTCTAGACCCTCCTGCGCCTGTGCAGCCAATGAAGGTGTTAGGGTAGACCTTAATCTAATCTGACTGGTGTCCTTATAAGAAAAAGGTGGTTGGACACACAAAACAGACTCTAGGGATGCAGATGCAGAGGGAAGTCTGTGTGAAGAGGCAGCAAGAGAGTGGCAATTTGCAAGCCCAGGAGAGAGGACCAGAAGAGACTCTTCTATTATGACCCTCAGAGGAAACCAACTTGCTCTCACCTTCCTCTTGGACTTCCAGCTTCCAGACCTGTGAGATCACGTATTTTGTTGTTGAAGCCACCTATTCTGTGCTATTTTGTTATGGCAGCCCTAGCAAACCAATACTAATGTTATAGGGTTATTGTGCACATAAATGAGGTAATTTTTGCACAGAGTCTGCATATGTCCTTAATAAATGACCATAGTTATTATCATGTGAATATTCAGTAAATATCATCTGTCTTCTCTTCCTCACTGAAGAAGTTGTCATTTCTCAGGACTCCTCACCATATGCCTGTGCTATCTGTTCGAAATTGGACTTAGGGCAGTATGGTCCTTTCTCTTGTATCCAAGAAGGTGCTGTGAACAAAGTTCTTTATGGAGCAGTAAGCCACCTTTCCTGAGACACCCCTCTGTTCTGGATTCTTCCCCCTGGCTTTTTGCAGATTTAGCTCCAGGACAGGGTGCCTTCTCTGGCATAGGCTGCTTGAATAGGCAAATCTACCTTCTTCTGCCAGTTCAAAGTCTACAAAGGAAGAGTTGTCTGCAAGTGGTGGAGATTACTATAAAAAGAGAGTGAGAATATCTCATTGGATACCAGCGGTGTATATTTCTGCACTGTTTTCACTGACAAGAAGAGCTAGATACCTAATGACTCCACAATTTGTGCAAAGTCGAAGTAGATGTCATCTCAGAAACAAACATAAGTATCTGTGATGGTCCCACTCTGACATTTGGCTTTGGAGTCAGGTAAATTAGCACAACCCATGGTCACAACACTTATGTCCCAGTTGTAGACAGAAACAGCTGGTGACTCACAGCCCTGCTGCGGCTGGCCTTGCATCCAGCCCCTCAGCTGGGAAGGCGGTGTGTACCCTTGAGAGCTCTCCTCCTGGGCTGACAGGGGAGAAACAGGGAAGAAACCTGGGCTGAGCATAGGCACTACTTGAAAGATGTTTAGGAGGTAAGTGATTCTCAGGCATGGGATTTAGAAGTGCTTTCTTTCCTCTGTGGACCAAGAAATTTGTTGGCCGCAACCGTGTATTCACCGTGTATTCAATTGTGTATTCATTAAATTGGCAAACATTTAGTGCATGCCTGCAAACCACTGAACTGCTCTCTGAGGGGTATAGTTACAACAATAATAAATATTTTGTTATGTCACATGCTTTGGACTAGGCCCTTTATATATTATTATTGATAACATTTGTTGAATATCTGCTCTTTAGTAGGAACTCTGTTAGACAGCTTGAATGTCCTTTATCGTTATAGTACCTTATGAGGGAGGTACTCTTGATCCCATTTCACAGATGGGAAAGCTCAGGTTCACACTGCTGGTACATGCTGAAGCCAGAAGTAAAATTTTAGTAAATTTTAGGTTGTTCTGATCCCAAAGTTTCTTCTTTCTTTAATTGGTTGTCCAAAAGATAATTGAGAAAGAATCATTGATAATTGAGGTTCCTTGTTCCCTATGCTTGGAAATCACTCTCGAGAGAAACATTCTTCTGTAAACAATGATAGCTTTATTAAACCAAATCATGCATCTGGTGTGGTTTTCAGGCTTATTGCCCCGGATGCTCAAATCTCCACCTTACCCCTTGTAACCAACTTTTCGTGGATGTGTGAGAGCTATTACTTGGGTTAAGGCTGTACACACTGGTGTGTGCATGGAGGATGTTTATGCTGTTATGTTCTCTGCCCCTCCAGGTGAGTGTGCTTGTCATGTCATATTCTCTTGGTGGTGCTGGAGAGGTCGGTGCTGGCTGATAGGGAGGAACAGGGTCACAGGATGCGTGAAGGTGTGCGGTGCAGGCTTCTCCAGGGCAGAGCAGACAATGAGGCTCAAGTCTTCTGAAGGACTAGCTGGTGTGTGTTATTGTGAGCTGGGATTTCTTGAAGATCAAGGCTGCTCTCTTTCCAAATCCATCTAATCTCCAGATGGATGAGGGCTGGGACAGAGGTATTAGGAAAGAGGCAGAGTCAAGCTGTTTGTGAGTAAGAGAAAACTCCAAATCTCTGAAATTAAGCATGGTCATGTCTATCTACATGCAGCTCATTTGAATGGAAATAGGATTCTCTCTGTTTAATCCAACTGTAACCTATTATTACTAAAACTAATATTTATATCATGCTGACCATTTACAAAGCACTTTATTAGGCATTATCTCATTTGACTATTCTAGCCACTCTGGGATGGGTCATTTTCTTCCTTTCCTCTCTAAGGGAGCTGAAGCTGACATAGTTGAGTGACTTGCTGTGTCACAGAGCCAGGCTGTGAGACGTATGAAGGGAGGGATTCCTCTTCTTAGGCAAAGCCGGAAGTCCTTGGCCATATCGCGCTGCCTCCTTGCCCTCATGGAAACCTGAAAATGCTGGGCTTCTAAATGACAAAACAGTTTCAGTAAACCAAAAGACTGGCTGAAACAGTCTTTCTACTCCTCCTGGGTATACACAGTCTGTCTGAAGCCCAAATCGTGGAAGCACTCGCTCTGACTCAAGGCTCTGCAGCTGGCTGAGTCAACTCTGCTGTTGAGTGGGTGGAGCAGATACTGTTGGTGCTCTGACCTGATTCTTCAGCTCTCTCCTTGTTGTTCGTGTATGCCAGTGGGTTTGGTATGATGTGCCTTCAGTGGCCAGGTCTGTGGCTTTTGTTCTCAGGTGACGGTCCTGACTGACGAATGAGGCAGTGCTTCTGGTTGGATGACTGTGAGGTGGAGCTAGCATTTCAGGGCTACCCTGTAGGATGGGGTGAAGTCACTCCAGGAGCATCCACCTAAGATCACACTCTGATTTATTTCCTGCCCTACCCAGTCCTGCTTCCCTCACCCCCTATCAGAGGCCTTGGGGAATTCTTCCTGGATAAATCACCTGCACAGGAATCCTTGTCCCCAATTCTTCTTCTAGGGACGCTGACCTAAAATAGAGGTATCAGTAGTATATCCTAGAATCTTTCAGGTGCCCTAGTTTAGTGTTTATTTTCGTATCTTCAATTAAGCAGTTTTGATGTTGATCTGACCTTAAATTATTTAAAATCTCCAAGCCTCTTCTGGCATCTCTAACATGGGGATAATCACACCTGCCTCTCAGGGGCCATGGGAGATAAGGTAAGCAAATCACTTAACAATATTTATAGGTGGTGTTCAGATATTATTACCTCTTTTCCAAATTTCCCTAGTGGCATTCTGGAAAACACTGTGGGTAGAATGGATCACAGTCACAGACTAATTCTACAATGATGCAGCCTTGTATGTCTGCAAATTTCATAGACTTAGTGAGAAAAGCTGTTTATAGTATGCAATCCAAGCAGGATCCAGCAGCTGCTGATTGCAAATGAAGTTGCATCATATTAAACTCCAAATGTCAGTAGCAGCAAGCAAACCCCCTTTTGTCTGACTTCTTGTTGACTCAAAGAAGCCCAGTCGTTTATAGAGCCCCTCTGAGGGGTGCTCACATATGTCCCCAGTCACTCCCCCCGATGTTTACCGAGCTGGGATTTACAGCTTTCTCTCGCGGCATTTGCACAGAGCACCTGATCCCAGCTTACCCCTCTGATCCTGTCACTCTGATCCTGGCAATGTTGCTGCTGGCACAGAGCCTACCACTCTGATCCTGGCACTGTTGCTGGTGCCGCTAGTGAAGATGGAGAGCCCACACTTACTGTCATTTTTGCAAAGCCTGCTGTCTTCCAAGGCCTATGACCCTTGTTATTGTTTTTGTGAGGATCGGGAGATCTTTCCTTTTTATTTTTTGTACTCAGCAGGGAGAGGAATGACCAGGTTGCTTGAGCCCTCTGTGGTTGCTGATCAAGTTCATTCAGCTGGAGGTGGTAATACCAGGACTCGACAGCAGCCAGCCCCCCCCAACCCCTGCCCTGTATGCACAGACGCTGGTAAAACTGGAGACCCACTGCCCCCTAGCATGAAGGATCAGGAATCTTTCCACTGGGCCTTGAGGGCCACCATATCTGACAGCCATGAATTCTCTTTTTCTTTTGTTAGGACCAAACTGAAGCCAGGACAGGCTCTAAGGGGCGGGCTAGGCCTGAGAAAAGCTGAGGCTCTGGGAATTCCCGCAGGCAGTGTAGCTCGACCAATCAGAAAAAAATCCCCGTAGCCCCCGCCCGCGCCAGACCTGAGCCAATCTGGATAGGGATGCAAGGTTTAAAAGTCCCCCACGCACGTATGGTTTAACCAATCAGCTATGCTGTTACAGAAACAAAGAACCATCTGTATAAAAGTATATGTGATTCAGAGCTCAGGGCCTTTGTCTGATTCCACTGTGCTGGATGAAACATGGGTCCTGGCTCGAGCTAGTAATAAACCCCTTTATGTATTTGCATTGCTGTGGACGTCTTATTCTCTCAGTTTTGGGGACTCGGACTCTGGGCATAACACTTTGTCGTGTGTGTGTGTGTGTGTGTGTGTGTGTGTGTGTGTGTGTGTGTTGGCAGGGGTTGGGGTGAAGTGAAGTGCAAGGATATGGAAACAGGAACAGTGGAAAGTAACCATGATGAGTTCACCTGAGCCAAAAGATTTTCAGAATATTTAATATATTCATTGGAAGGACTGATGCTGAAGTTGAAACTCCAATACTTTGGCCACCTGATGTGAAGAACTGACTCACTGGAAAAGACGCTGATGCTAGGAAAGATTGAAGGCAGGAGAAGGGGCGACAAAGGATAAGATGATTGGTTGGCATCACCAACTCAATGGATATGAGTTTGAACAAGCTCTGGGAGATGGTGAAGGATAGGGAAGCCTGGTGTGCTGAGTTCAACACGACTGAACAACTGAACAGCAACCAACAACACATTTTCAATTAATACACAGAACCCTTTTCTCCTTAGGAGAAAGACATGCTGTCAGTCTCCTTGAGTAGCAATGAGTTCTGGAAGCTGCTATCACCTATAACCAAAGGCACCTGTCCGTCCAAACTCAAGCCCTGTTGCTGGTCTTAGAGTATAGATGAGGCAGTTTTATTTAAAGTCACAAGTGGCTGCGGCAGCTTCAGCCTGTAAGGAAGTAGCATAATATCTCTCTGGAGTAAATAGCCCTTTATTTAGCAAAGATGAGGCCCCGGAGGCATGATTGGAAGGAGGCACTGAAACAAAGAGATAGCTAAACCGATCTGCATAACAAATAAACAAGGATTTTCTGGGGAGAAAAGACGTGGAAGGTGGAGAAGGGGGAGGGAGCCGCCAGGGATTAATCCGTGGTGTGGACAGTCTGCAGGAAGGCTATGTGTTAAAGGTCATCGGTGGCCAGAGGATGTTCAAAGACAAGGATGTTTTGTGTTTGATTTTAAGCTGCTTGCTCTGTGCTGAAAAGTAACTGCCTGAAGTGAGACCTTGTGCCAGTGGTATTTCTGGGAAAATCAAGAGAAAGGGTCTGCATTATAATCCGAGAACTAGAATGCAGAGTAAATGGAGAAGCTCTGGGAAAGGCTGGGGAGAATGACAAGGAGAAATTGGAGGGAGAGCCTCTGGGGAGTCATGGCAATATTTAGGGGGAGCTAGCTTTCAGTTCAGAGAAGGCAATGGCACCCCACTCCAGTACTCTTGCCTGGAAAATCCCATGGACAGAGAAGCCTGGTAGGCTGCAGTCCATGCGGTCGTGAAGAGTCGGACATGACTGAGTGACTTCACTTTCATGCACTGGAAAAGGAAATGGCAACCTACTCTACTGTTCTTGCCTGGAGAATCCCAGGGACGAGGGAGCCTGGTGGGCTGCCGTCCTTGGGGTCGCACAGAGTCGGACATGACTGAAGCGACTTAGCCGCAGCTGCAGCGGCTTTCCATTAATCATAGGGAGGGGAGAGTGTCAGCCATTTATTTTATGTAATTCTCAGAGGACAAGGTGACCTCAACTAATGTCTGGATGAGAACCTAACTAATCCTTTTACAATTTGACTGTCACCCACTCCAGCCTATTGAACATGACTGTATATGTCTGATTCCCAGTATGTTTATAGGGTTTTTTCCCCCTCTAATGAAGTTCCTCAGAACCCAAATAAATCGCTGGATACACATGGCTAAGTGGGAGGAAAAGGGTGTGTAACTGACAGGGTGAATGAACAGGCTCATGGGGTATAGTCATAAAGCAACTTTAATTTGTCTCCCACAACCATTGGATAAAAATCTTCAGGTTACCAAATACAATCTTTATTCAAAAAGTCCAGCTCATAAAATAAGAAACTCTTCAAGCTTGAAATAAAATCTTCCAGTTCCTCAAGTTAAGCCCTTCTTGCGTAGGGGCAGAGCCTACATTGGTGGAGAGTGGGAGTCCTTGCCAGCTCTTCTCTTGCTAGATTCTGTTTCTGTTTCCAGTCTTCCAGGGCTGGAATATAGTAGGGGATGAGGGAGAGTTAAGTGGGGTACAGAAAGGTTCTCATGTGACTGACACTGTCTTGCGGGATTGTGGTCTGGGGGCTGGGCAGCTGTTTTAAGTTAAGCTCTGGTTCTTTGAAGAACCCCATCACTGCAGGCCTTTCATCTGGAGCTCCCTTGACCCAGAGGGAGGCATCTCCATTATGGGTGATTTCTTACTCCTTCAGCCCTCAGATGTCTGGCAATATCTTTAACTTCTCTCCACTAGGGCCTCATTGCCTCTCTGGAAAGTCTCATTGGAGGGAGAGAAGCTGACCCCATATTCATTCTTTGTTATGTGACCCACTTCTGCCCATGGGAAATACGCATCCCTACACCCCCTGACTGGAAGCTGACTGTGGCACAGATCATGAACTGCTTATTGCCAGATTCAGACTTAAATTGAAGAAAGTAGGGAAAACCATTAGACCACTCAGGTATGACTGAATCAGATCCCTTATGATTATACAGTGGAAGTGACAAGTAGATTCAAGGGATTAGATCTGATAGGCAGAGTACCTGAAGAACTATGGATGGAGGTTCGTGACATTGTACAGGAGGCAGGGATCAAGACCATCCCCAAGGGAAAGAAATGTGAAAAGGCAAAATGGTTGTCTGAGGAGGCCTTACAAATAGCTGTGAAAAGAAGAGAAGTGAAAGACAAAGGAGAAAATGAAAGATATACTCACTGGAATGCAGAGTTCCAAAGAATAGCAAGGAGAGATAAGAAATTGGTCAATGCAAAGAGATAGAGGAAAACAATAGATCTCTTCAAGAAAATTAGAGATACCAAGGGAACACTTCATGCAAAGATGTGCACAATAAAGGACAGAAATTATATGGATCTAACAGAAGCAGAAGATATTAAGAAGAGGTGGCAAGAATACACAAAACTAAAAGATCTTCATGACCCAGATAATGACAATGGTATGATCACCAACCTTGAGCCAGACATCCTGGAATGTGAAGTCAAGTGGGCCTTAGGAAGCATCACTATGAACAAAGCTAGTGAAGGTGATGGAATTCCAGTTGCGCTCCAGTTGAAAATCCTAAAAGATGATGCTGTGATAGTGCTTCACTCAATATGCCAGCAAATTTGGAACACTCAGCAGTGGCCACAGGACTGGAAAAGGTGTTTTCATTCTAATTCTAAAGAAAGGCAATGCCAAAGAATGCTCAAACTACCGCACAATTGCACTCATCTCACACACTAGTAAAGTAATGCTCAAAATTCTCCAAGCCAGACTTCAGCAATACGTGAACTGTGAACTTCCAGATGTTCAAGCTGGATTTAGAAAAGGCAGAGGAACCAGAGATCAAATTGTAAACATCTGTTGGATCATCGAAAAAGCAAGAGAGTTCCAGAAAAACATCTGCTTTATTGACTATGCCAAAGCCTTTGACTATGTGGGCCACAACAAACTCTGGAAAATTCTTCATGAGATGGGAATACCAGACCATTTGACCTGCCTCTTGAGAAATCTGTATGCAGGTCAGGAAGCAACAGTTAGAACTGGACATTAAACAACAGACTGGTTCTAAATAGGTAAAGGAATATATCAAGGCTGTATATTGTCACCCTGCTTATTTAACTTCTATGCAGAGTACATCATGAGAAATGCTGGGCTGGAATCAAGGTTTCCGGGAGAAATCTCAATAACCTCAGATATGCAGATGACACCACCCTTATGGCAGAAAGTGAGGAAGAACTAAAGAGCCTCTTGATGAAAGTGAAAAAGGAGAGTGAAAAATTTGGCTTAAAGTTCAACACTCAGAAAACTAAGATCATGGCATCCGGTCCCATCACTTCATGGGAAATAGATGGGGAAACAGTGGAAACGGTGTCAGACTTTATTTTCTTGGGGCTCCAAAATCACTGCAGATGGTGACCACAGCCATGAAATTAAAAGATGCTTACTCCTTGGAAGAAATGTTATGAGCAACCTTGATAGCATACTGGAAAGCAAAGACATTACTTTGCCAACAAAGGTCCATCTAGTCAAAGCTATGGTTTTTCTGGTAGTCATGTATGGATGTGAGAGTTGGACTATAAAGAAAGCTGAATGCCAAAGAATTAATGCTTTTGAACTGTGGTGTTGGAGAAGACTCTTGAGAGCCCCTTGGACAGCAAGGAGATCCAACCAGTCAATCCTGAAGGAAATCATTCCTGAATAGTCATTGGAAGGACTGATGCTGAAGCTGAAACTCCAATACTTTGGCCACCTGATGAGAAGAACTGACTCATTTGAAAAACCCTGATGCTGGGAAAGATAGAGGGCAGGAGGAGAAGGGGACAACAGAGGATGAGATGGTTCGATGGCATCACTGACTCAATGGACATGAGTTTGAGTAAACTCTGGGAGTTGGCAATAGACAGGGAGGCCTGGCGAGCTGCCGTCCATGGGGTCGCAAACCACTGGACATGACTGAGCGAATAAACTGAACTGAACTGACACCCCCTGATAAATCAGTTGGTAAAGAATCTGCCTGCAATGCAGGAGACCCCAGTTTGATTCCTGGGTTGAGAAGATCCTCTGGAGAAAGGATAGGCTCCCCACTCCAGTATTCTTGGGCTTCCCTTGGGGCTCAGCTGGTAAAGAATCTGCCTGGAATGAGGGAGATCTGGGTTCAGTCCCTGGGTTGGGAAGATCCCCTGGAGAAGGGAGAATTCCGTGAACTATATAGTCCATGGGGTTGCAAAGAGTCAGACACGACTGAGCGACTTTCACTTTCACGGCCCCTCGACAGACTGAGAGCATAGGCTGGCTCATGCAGCCACTTATTCTTTGACTTACTCATCAGCTCATTTTAAGTGAGAGTCAGACCCCAGCCCATGTTTTCTTCAGTTGTTCTCCTCAAGCATGTGTCTGTTGCCCTTCCCAACCTTCCAAATGCAAAGGTTACACAGAACAGTTTTCAGGGAAAATCTCTGTTCCCACATCCTCTGAGCGCAGGTGCTTTTATGCCCTCCTTATAAATGAAAAGCCTAAGATTTCTTACCATTTCTTGTCACTAACTCTAATATTTCTGCATGGAAATATGAAACAGTTAGGATTGTAAGATGTTGACTTTATGCTGTGGCTGAAATGTTCCCTCAGAAGCCCCATGGCTCCTCTCTATGATTTGGCTTTGCATAGGGCCACCCACCCATCAGACATGGCAGGTTATGTCTGAGTTCCAATAGGATGAATTCTAATTTTTTTTTCCCCTCTGGGAACTCTTCAATCCCAATGACAATATGTGATACAAATGGTTAAGGGGAAGGAGTTGGTTTCCCCAGTATATTTCCCAGAAGCCCTTGGGGCTCAGGGTCTGCCTCACCAAGCCTCCCTGTGACAGTTAAGAAATGCCGGATGGTTCTCCTTTTTCACTTTTGGTGGAAGGACAGAACTTGCTGAGGTGAGGGTATATCAAGATACTTTTCACTGATTAGTTTTGAAAATTTGCTCATGAGTCTCATCTAATGAACCTCACATGTTAGGATCTAGCAGAGTGTGAAGAAATACCATAAATCTGTGTAACCACAGAGCAAGGAAGAAAGTGATTTTCGCCACTCTCTTGTTCTCATTATCTTACCAGGGAAATACTCCTCGGTTCTCATTTGGACTCATCTTTTCGTATACAATGTAGTGGCCTTCATTTTGAAGTTTGGGACTGAACGTCATGCTTGGCTTAAAACTTATGTTCTGAAGGGTGTGAAAGTGACATCAAATTACAGATTTATTTTGTGCAATGTGGTTGCCTACAGCCAAAGAACCATAAAAGTACAGTAAGAAATAGGACCTATGGTTTTGACAGTGTGTTATTTGAGATATAGCTCTCCTTCTAAGTTGGCCAACTAGGTTGAGATTATGAGAAAGGTGGTGTGTGTGCGTGCGCGTGTGTGTGTGCGTGTGCGTGTGCGTGTGCATACACATACTATTCACTCACCCAGTCAGTTCCAGTGAGATAACACAGAGAAGGCAAAAGAAGTGGAGGGAGAAGAAGTGAACAATGGGTATAGATAACCACTTGTTCCATTCAGTGGTATTAATTAGTAATGAGCATAAGCATTTTTTTTTTAAAGGTTAGGCAGTGTAGTTTAGTAAAACAAACACCAGACAGAAACCTCTCTGCCATTTACTTTGAATCTCAAACCTTGGTTGCTAGTTCTGCCTCCAGTTTTGGCTGAAGGACCCTAGACAGAGAACCATTTGAACTTCAGGTTTCCGCATCTGTGAAGTGGTGACAACCCAATCTGTTGCATGGCCCTGTCATGTAAAGGAGACACTGTGCAGGAAGTTGTCTGTGAACTGCACAGTGGGACCTGGTGTGCTGGATCACGGCCAGGTGATGGTAGAATTGGCTTGAGATCTGACACTGGCACCTTAGGACCTTGAGTCAAGTTTTCAATTTCACTTTGAGTATGAGCCCACTGGCTATATTGACACAGCACAAAGCCAGGGGCAGATTTGACAATGATTTCTTTAATTTGATTGATGAGGGCTGCAAAACTGGGTCATTCAGTCTGCAGAGTATCTAGGCTATAATGATCTGATACAGACTGTCTACATTCATCAAACTAAGTAGATAATTAACAGAGCACCATTTGACTTTGTGATGTATAGATAGTAATTGTGACTCTTTTTCAATTAACAATCTCGTGTAAAGTCGCGACATTGGTTGTCGCATCTGTACAGATGATTTCCACCTTTGTACCTCCAGCTCTGTGTTCTTTCTTAAAAAAGCTTATTTTTCCATCAGTCACCAGGCATCTTCTGTAGCCTCTCTCTGATATATTGTCCCTCCCAAATTTTCCCTTCATCTCCAATCCTCATTTCAGCCAGTCTCAAACCCTCAGTGTTAATTCTGACTCCTCCTTCCTCCACCGCTTCCATATGCCATCAGAGGCCAGACTCTATGAATTCTGTGAAATATCTTGAAATCTTCTTCCTCCTCTCTAATTCTGCAGCCCTGCTGTCCTGTGATTTCATCAAGGCCGAGCCTATGATTACAAACAGAAACCCTGTAATTGACCTCCCTTTTCCAGTATGTTCTCATTCCAATCCATCCTATGCATTAATGCGCTCATCTTTCCCTCTGCTGCAGACTCCCCTGGAGGATTCTGACTGCCTAAGCAGTGGAGCCCGTAGCCTTCCAGCTGGCATTCTCAACCTGGCAAAGCCTTGTTCTAACCCATTTTTCCAGCTTCATCATCTCCTACTCCCCTTCCTGCCCACTCTGGGGCATTCTGTCCCTGCCCTGGTTCCCTGTCCTGACTCATGCCCTTCCAGATGGTAGCCTGTGTTCACATCAGTTCCCTTCTCAAAAGAAAATTCCTCCCCTCATTTGAGGTCTCTAAACCTCACTCCAAATGCTATCCCATCTTCAAGAATCATCAGATACCTCTTCCTCACTGCCTTCCTTTAGGTTCTTGTTTAGAAAGACTCTCTCCCTAATTTTTCAGTTCAGTTCAGTAGCTCAGTCATGTCCAACTCTTTGCGACCCCATGAATCACAGCACGCCAGGCCTCCCTGTCCATCACCATCTCCTGGAGTTCACTCAGACTCACGTCCATTGAGTCCGTGATGCCATCCAGCCATCTCATCCTGGGTCGTCCCCTTCTCCTCCTGCCCCCAATCCCTCCCAGCATCAGAGTTTTTTCCAATGAGTCAACTCTTCGCATGAGGTGGCCAAAGTACTGGAGTTTCAGCTTTAGCATCATTCCTTCCAAAGAAATCCCAGGGTTGATCTCCTTCAGAATGGACTGATTGAATCTCCTTGCAGTCCAAGGGACCCTCAAGAGTCTTCTCTAACACCACAGTTCAAAAGCATCAATTCTTCAGCGCTCAGCCTTCTTCACAGTCCAACTCTCACATCCACACATGACCACTGGAAAAACCATAGCCTTGACTAGATGGACCTTAGTCGGCAAAGTAATGCCTCTGCTTTTGAATATGCTATCTAGGTTGGTCATAACTTTTCTTCCAAGGAGTAAGCGTCTTTTAATTTCATGGCTTCAGTCACCATCTGCAGTGATTTTGGAGCCCCAAAAAATAAAGTCTGACACTGTTTCCACTGTTTCCCCATCTATTTCCCATGAAGTGATGGGACCGGATGCCATGATCTTCGTTTTCTGAATGTTGAGCTTTAGGCCAACTTTTTCGCTCTCCTCTTTCACTTTCATCAAGAGGCTTTTTAACTCCTCTTCACTTTCTGCCATAAGGGTGGTGTTATCTGCATATCTGAGGTGATATTTCTCCCAGCAATCCTGATTCCAGCTTGTGTTTCTTCCAGTCCAGCGTTTCTCATGATGTACTCTGCATAGAAGTTAAACAAGCAGGGTGACAATATACAGCCTTGACGGAATCCTTTTCCTATTTGGAACCAGTCTGTTCCATGTCCAGTTCTAATTGTTGCTTCCTGACCTGCATACAGATTTCTCAAGAGGCAGGTCAGGTGGTCTGTATTCCCATCTCTTTCAGAATTTTCCACAGTTTATTGTGATCCACACAGTCAAAGGCTTTAGCATAGTCAATAAAGCAGAAATAGATGTTTTTCTGGAACTCACTTGCTTTTTCCATGATCCAGCAGATGTTGGCAATTTGATCTCTGGTTCTTTTGCCTTTTCTAAAACCAGCTTGAATGTCAGGGAGTTCATGGTTCACATATTGCTGAAGCCTGGCTTGGAGAATTGTGAGCATTACTTTACTAGCATGTGAGATGAGTGCAATTGTGTGGTAGTTTGAGCATTCTTTGGCATTGCCTTTCTTTGGGATTGGAATGAAAACTGACCTTTTCCAGTCCTGTGACCACTGCTGAGTGTTCCAAATTTGCTGGCATATTGAGTGCAGCACTTTCACAGCATTATCTTTCAGCATTTGAAATAGCTCCATTGGAATTCCATCACCTCCACTAGCTTTGTTCATAGTGATGCTTCCTAAGGCCCACTTGACTTCACATTCCAAGATGTCTGGTTCTAGATTAGTGATCACATCATCATGACTATCTGCATTGTGAAGATCTTTTTTGTACAGTTCTTCTGTGTATTCTTGCCACCTCTTCTTAATATCTTCTGCTTCTGTTAGGTCCATACCATTTCTGTCCTTTATCGAGCCCATCTTTGCATGAAATGTTCCCTTGGTATCTCTAATTTTCTTGAAGAGATCTCTAGTCTTTCCCATTCTGTTGTTTTCCTCTATTTCTTTGCATTGATTGCTGAAGAAGGCTTTCTTATCTCTTCTTGCTATTCTTTGGAACTCTGCATTCAGATACTTATATCTTTCCTTTTCTCCTTTGCTTTTCCCCTCTCTTTTCACAGCTGTTTGTAAGGCCTCCCCAGACAGCCATTTTGCTTTTGTGCATTTCTTTTCCATGGGGATGGTCTTGATCCCTGTCTCCTGCACAATGTCACGAACCTCATTCCATAGTTCATCAGGCACTCTATCTATCAGATCTAGTATCTTAAATCTATTTCTCACTTCCACTGTATAATCATAAGGGATTTTATTTAGGTCATACCTGAATGGTCTAGTGGTTTTCCTACTTTCTTCAATTAAGTCTGAATTTTACTCCAGGCATTTTAACAAGATTTGCCCCGCTTTCTCTTGTCTAGACTGTAAGTTCCTCCAGGACAGGTTTGTGTCAGATTCATCTCTGTATTCACAAGGGGCCATGGATCTTGCATCTATGAATGTCTGCAAATGAAGCAAGTTTTCCAACATATTTGTTTCTTGCTTTCTTATGTGGGAAGCAACTTTATTTGAATATTGTAAACTCATTTGCTGGAATGTTTTCCTTTGAGAATACACAATAAGCTCCTATGGCTTCTTTTCTTTCTGATAATGTAGGTCCTTTATCAGTGGTGTGTGGCACTAATTATAGGGAGGAAGAAAGGAAATTCGGGAAAGTAGTTCACTGAAGAGGAAAATGAACATGAAAATTCTAACTATAAATGGAATAAATAATACGTTTGCTGAGAAGGACATCTTGAAAGGCAGTATTCTTTTAGGACAGTGCTGTTTTTAAAGAGGAATAATAATAATTTAAAGAGGCAGCATTTTGGAATTTTTTCAGGAGAACTTTTGAGAACTATAGAATAATCAAATCATTGAGAAATTGGGCCAGACTTTTCCTAGAATTCTGTGGCCCATTGGATTTGACAAGAGAAGTATAAATGACTGTTGGGCTGGTGCAAAGGACTAATGGAGATGAATCACAGGAATGGTAATGGTTTCACCCCGAGGATGGATGGTAAACTGCTATTGTCACTCCCATCACACTGGTGAGGACACTGAAAGAGAATATGGGCAAACCCAAGCCATGCATTTTGATGCAAAGGGTAGGACAAAAGATGGGATGAGTTTTGAGGATGGAGGTGGCCTTTTATTTTGATACATTTCATAGGAAGAAAACAAAGTATGCCTTTAATGGTTTATTTTTACACTCACTGAAAGAGCCCAAA
Source organism: Ovis aries (assembly GCF_016772045.2). Lineage (NCBI taxonomy): Eukaryota > Metazoa > Chordata > Mammalia > Artiodactyla > Bovidae > Ovis > Ovis aries. The sequence continues at coordinate 24,592,539 of NC_056058.1, read as the reverse complement.
GTCATTAAAATGTCCTGCACCAAGATCTCTCTAGGAGATCTGAGTTAGAGCTTTCTGATCATGCAGGGTGATCAGTGACTGAAGGAGAGCCTGATAAAATCAAGGCTCAAGATATTACTTTTTGGGGCTTCTCTGGTGGCTCAGAAGGTAAAGACTCTGTCTGCAATGAAGGAAGCCTGGGTTTGATCCCTGGGTGAGGAAGATCCCCTGGAGAAGAAAATGGCAACCCACTCCAGTATTCCTGCCTGGAGAATCCCATGGACAGAGGAACCTGGCAGGCTATAGTTCATGGGGTCTCAAAGACTTGGACATGGCTGAGTGACTAACATTTTCACTTTCACTTTCAAGGTATTAATTACTTTATACACAGTAGCTATTAGGTTAAATGCTGTTGGGTAAAAAAACCAAGGTTAATTGTTAAGTATTCACAAAGGTTCAGATGTAATTCTGCCTAAAGGCAAGGGGGTGAGCTTCATGTGGACAGAGCATCTATGATTTTTAAGTAACTTTGCTATTTTCAATACATGTATAAATGTAAAAGTTAAGTTTTGTGACTAAGTTCACAACTCAAAGAAAAATCTTTTGTGGAGCTTTTGGTATACAAAATGTGGAGACTGTAATCATGTGGCCTGTTGGGGTTCATTCTCTTTGGGGAATTGATTCTGCTGTTACCTAATTTTTTTTAAAAAATTATACAAAGACACTTTGTAAACTAAGATTGAGTTTGTTGGTCCTAACAGGACCAAATTTAATTTCAGGGTCTCCCTCTCTCTCTGGTATTCTCCCCACTTATTAAATGTGTGGGCTCAGGTTATGAAGGATCAGGCTATGAAGGAGGCTCAAGTTATGAAGCTCAGGCTATGAAGGAAGACAGTATAAGATCGACATCTTCTCCCCATCCCTACTTTCAGTTGCTTTTCAGTCTGCTAAAGTCATTCTTGTCAAGACCACTCAAGGTGGCTAGATCTATTGACCAGTTTTTCCTCCACATCTTACTTGATTTCTCAGTATTGTTTGATGCAATTGGCATTACCTTCTCCATAAACTATTTCCCTCATTTGTCTTTCAGAAACACTTTTCCTCCTGTCTCACTGACTGATCTTCCTCGATCTCTTTTGTTGGATCTTCCTCTTCTCCATAGCTCAGGCCTTAGACTCTTCTTCAGTTATAGTCACTCTCATTTTTATCACTCAGAGCCATCTCTTGACTGATGACTCTGAAATATACATCTTCAGCCCCATGATCTTACTGAACTCTCTTGACTTATATAAGCAACTGACTACTGCACTTCTTCACGTGGATCCCAACAGATGCATTAATCATTTTCTCAGTGTTCTCAACATAGGTGAGTTCAGCTATTTTTACTTGCCTTAAAACTTTCAATCTTCTAATTAGGCATATAAATGTTCAGAAGTACATATAATTATCATAAATACTGCAGCTTACTACCTTCAAAAGGGGTGACTTGTCTAACCTTACACATTGTAGAAATTGTAAGCCTAATTTTAAAATGATTAAGTAGATATCAGAAATTTAATACCATTCTTAAAAATAGTTGCTACCTGTCTTTCACTGTCAGGATCCACATTATGAATAGCAGGTGTGATTTTCAGGTGATTGCTGCATGCTTTCTTATTCATCCAGTAGAATGATTATGGTTCAACTCAAATCTAGCTGAAACCTCATGGAGTTTGCAGATGTAATTGACAATTTATGATTGTACCGCTTCTAAAAATTTTTTCTTATGATGTATCACTTGTGATTCACTGAGAACTAAGCACTAGTTAAGGCAGGTATCATTTTTAAAAATTTATTTATTTAATTTACTTATTTGGCTGTGTCAGAACAGTTGTGGAATATGGCATCTTTATCTGTGACGTGTGGGATCTAGTTCCCTGACCAGGGATAGAACCCCAGCCCCTTGTGCTGGGAGCGTGGAGTCTTAGTCACTGGACCACCAGAGACGCCCCGAGGCAGATATCGTTTTATATGTATATGTATGTATCAGTTCAGTTCAATTGCTCAGTTGTGTCTGACTCTTTGTGACCCCATGAACCGCAGCACGCCAGGCCTCCCTGTCCATCACCAACTCCCAGAGTTCACTCAAACTCATGTGCATTGAGTCAGTGATGCCATCCAGCCATCTCATCCTCAGTTGTCCCCTTCTTCTCCTGCCCCCAATCCCTCCCAGCATCAGAGTCTTTTCCAATGAGTCAACTCTTCTGATGAGGTGGCCAAAGTACTGGAATTTCAGCTTTAGCATCAGTCCTTCCAATGAACACTCAGGACTGATCTCCTTCAGAATGGACTGGTTGGATCTCCTAGCAGTCCAAGGGACTCTCAAGTGTCTTCTCCAACACCACAGTTCAAAAGCATCAATTCTTTGGTGCTCAGCTTTCTTCACAGTCCAACTTTCACATCCATACATGACCATTGGAAAAACCATAGCCTTAACTAGATGGACCTTTGCTGGCAAAGTACTGGCTCTGCTGTTGAATACGTTATTTATTTCTTTTGGCTGTGCTGGGTCTTTGTTGCTGTGTTAGCTTTTCACTAGTTGTGGTGACTGGAGCCACTTTCTAGTTTGCACCGGCTTCTCATTGCGGTGGCTTCTCTTGTTACTCTAGGGTACAAGGGCTCAGTGATGTGGCTCCTGGGCTCTAAAGCACAAGCTCTGTAGCTTGGCACGCAAGGTTAGTTGCCCTTGGGATGTGGGATTTTCCCCAGATCAGGGATCGAACCTGTGTCTCCTGCCTTGGCAGGCAGGTTCCTTACCACTGAGCCATCAAGGAAGCAGTAACCACCCCCACCCCCACCCCACCCCTGCCGCCTTTTTTCTTTCTGCCAAAAATTGAAGTTGAAAGACGCATAATGATTTGTTCTAATCACCTAATGTAAATGTTATTGTTGCCTTTTGAACCGTGGGTCATCTGACTCCCAACTCCTTTCTTCTCTCATTACCTTAAGGCACTTCCCCTTCAAGGTAACATCCATGAAGTTTCCAGGCAAAACCCACAGTCAAGTCATGACAAGGTGGGTCAGTTTTTTAGTTGATAATTTTCAGTGATTATCCATACTATTAAGAAAATTGCACTCTCCTCTTGCCATTTTTCTAGAGTAACCTGCATTAGATGTTCCTCTCTGTTGATGTTTCCTAGCTTTAAAAATTATCTGTAATTATCCAAAAGATACACAAATAAAATGGAGAAGTAGGGAAAGAAGCAAATAACATTAACTTTCAAATCAACCTTCCAAATGAAAAGAAGTGATTTTCCAGACACATTTGGGCTTATATTCTGTGACAAACAGCAGATCAATGTTCAGCTTCATGCTGTTTTTCTGAAGCTCCTTTATTTATTTTTCATTAATCTGTCTCCCTTGTGTGCCTGGTGCTCAGTAATCTGCTCATCTCTAGCGTGATCCATACTATAATCCATTGCTTCTCCTTCTATGCATTTTAATGAAGCCATTTTTGCCTCCTTTACATAACTGCCGTCCTGATTTCATACTACAGCATAACCATTCATTGTTGCATTACTGAAAGCAAATCTTTAAAGGAATACCTCAAATGGGATGGATACAGATTTTTTACTCCTTTTTTTTTTTTTTTAAAGTAAAAGAAAGCTTTGTGAACTCAGCAGCATTTTTATCATTTCACCTTCAGTAGATGCTCAGGGTTGGAAATAGACATCCCCAGACACCAATCCAAGTAAGAAAAACACAGGCAGTCAGAATCTGTGGGCCAGGGCTGCCGGGTCCCTCTGTCCCCTTCATGCTCCATCACTTGCGTGGATGTTCTGAACTCCTGCCCCCCTGCCCTTGGGCTGCCCTTTCAGGAGAGTTTCTGTAGTTGTGGAAGCATAGAAGAACCGTGCAGGAAGGGATTGCTTGTCATTGCCGTTTGGCTTCCGTCTTCCTGCCAGCTTGTCTTGCTCCTCTCCATTGCTGTTTCCTGTCCATTGTTCTGGACTTGGACCACTCTGCTCACTAGTGTTCATGCATTCCAGGCTTGTGCTTGCCTGTCTGTCTTCTGACCCTTGTTCCCTACGTGAGGCCGGATTCATGGCCTTGCTCTGACCCTGGTGTCCTGGCTCATGTCCTCTCCTGGCTGTTCTCAGGGGACCAGGGTGCTCCTTGTTCTGAACTTCACCTCTATGTCTTGTCTCAGCTGGCCTCTCCCTCCCTTTTTAATCTTTCTCTGGATTTCTGGGTCATTCATTCATTCTAAAACCAGTTATAAAATGCCTCATGTGTGCTATTGAAGATAAATAAGACAGGCTCTGCTGGTACAGAATTCACCAACTAGAGTATAAACAGGCCCCAGAAGAGGTAGATCCTGATTTTGTGAAGCTTGTATTAATATAAATTTGGGAGCTTTCATTATGAAAAAGAATACAAAGTTATGAATACACACTTAGGAAGAGGCCTTGGAAGGGGATCTGTGTGAGCAAGATCCCTGAAGCTTCATTATGTAGTAGATTCACCTATGTGGATGGATGAAATTTTTTAAAGAAGTCAAGTTCTGGGGTAGAACTCTGCAGGGCACCAAGGAAGGGCAAGTAACCTATATCTGGGTCTGAGAGATTACTGCAAATGAGTTTTAAAACTGAGAAACCTGTATGTAGGTCAGGAAGCAACAGTTAGAATTGGACATGGAACAACAGACTGGTTCCAAATTGGGAAAGGAGTACATCAAGGCTGTATATTGTCACCTTGCTTATTTAATATATATGCAGAGTACATCATGAGAAACACTGAGCTGGATGAAGCACAAGCTGAAATCAAGATTGCTGGGAGAAATATCAATAACCTCAGATATGCAGATGACACCACCCTTATGGCAGAAAGTGAAGAAGAACTAAAGAGCCTCTTGATGAAAGTGAAAGAGGAGAGTGAAAAAGTTGACTTAAAGCCCAACATACAGAAAACTAAGATCATGGCATCTGGTCCCATTACTTCATGGGAAATAGATGGAGAAACAGTGGAAACAGTGGCTGACTTTATATTTCTGGGTTCCAAAATCACTGCTGATGACTGCAGCCATGAAATTAAAGATGCTTACTCCTTGGAAGGAAAGTTATGACCCACCTAGACAGCATATTATAAAGCAGAGACATTACTTTGCCAACAAAGGTCCGTCTAGTCAAGGCTATGGTTTTTCCAGTGGTCATGTATGGATGTGAGAGTTGGACTGTGAAGAAAGCTGAGTGCCAAAGAATTGATGCTCTTGAACTGTGGTGTTGGAGAAGACTCTTGAGAGTCCCTTGTACTGCGAGGGGATCCAACCAGTCCATGCTAAAGGAGATCAGTCCTGGGTGTTCACTGGAAGGACTGATGCTAAAGCTGAAACTCCAGTATTTTGGCCACCTCATGTGAAGAGCTGACTCATTGGAAAAGACCCTGATGCTGGGAAAGATTGAGGGCAGAAGGAGACGGGAATGACAGAGGATGACGTGGTTGGATGGTATCACTGACTCAATGGACATGGGTTTGGGTGGACTCTGGGAGTTGGTGATGGACAGGGAGGCCTGGCGTGCTGTGGTTCATGGGGTCACAAAGAGTCAGACATGACTGAGCGACTGAACTGAACTGAATTGAACTATTGAAATAGATGAAGACAAGGTGGAAGGAGAAAGCAGCAGGCAGGGTCTTGCAGGCAGAGGGTCTAGCATATAGAAGACTGAATCCTGGGCAATGCCAGAAGCTCTGTTTTACTGGAGGTCCAAGGAGATAACAGGTGGAATGAAACAGTGAGGTTGGAGAAGGGACTTGGTACTAAAACGCTGAGAATCTGTGCCACGGAAAGCACCTTGGAGTTTTCCTGCTGCTTACATTTTTGTCTCAAACCACTCTGGCAGGAGAATATACATGTGTGAATATCAGTTAGGAGATGTGGCTAGAGGTGACAGAGTTATGAACTAAAGTTATAGCAAGAGGAACAGAAGGAAGAGATGAGACAGGAACTATGTAGAAGATTAGATAGAGAGCTGGTGAAGAGTAGAGAGGAGCTGCGGAAGTATGAGGATGGCAAGATCTTCAAATGAAAAAGTGGGTGGAGTAGGCTGATGGTTTAAAGGGAGATGAAGTGTTTAGTCTAAGGGCAACTCACTGGAGGCATTCTTTTCAATTCAATTCAGTTGCCCAGTCATGTCCAACTCTTTGTGACCCTATGGACTGCAGCACGCCAGGCTTCTCTGTCCATCACCAACTCCTAGAGCTTGTTCAAACTCATGTCCATTGAGTCAGTGATGCCATCCAACCATCTCATCCTCTGTTGTCCCTTTCTGCTCCTGCCTTCAATCTTTCCCAGCATCAGAGTCTTTTCTAGTGAATCAGTTCTTCACATCAGGTGGACAAAGTAATGTAGCTTCAGCTTCAGCATCAATCCTTCAAATTAATATTTAGGACTGATCTCCTTTAGGATGGACTGGTTGGATCTCCTTGCAGTCCAAGGGACTCTCAAGAGTCTTCTCCAACACCACAGTTCAAAAGCATCAATTCTTCAGTGCTTAGCTTTCTTTATAGTCCAACTCTCACATTCATACACAACTACTGGAAAAACCATAGCTCTGACTAGATGGACCTTTGTCAGCAAAGTAATGTCTCTGCTTTTTAGTATACTGTCTAGGTTGGTCATAGCTTTTCTTCCATGGAGCTAGTATCTTTAAATTTCATGGCTGCAGTTACTGTCTGCAGTGATTTTGGAGCTCAAGAAAATAACTTCTGTCACTGTTTCCACTGTTTCCCATCTATTTCCCATGAAGTGATGGGACCGGATTCCATGATCTTCGTTTTTTGAATGTTGAGTTTTAAACTAGCTTTTTCTCTCTCCTGTTTCACCTTCAACAAGAGGCTCGTTAGTGCTTCTTCACTTTCTGCCATAAGGTGGTGTCATCTGCATATCTGAGGTTATTGATATTTCTCCCAGAAATCTTGATTCCAGCTTGTGCTTCATCCATTCTAGCTTTTTGCATGATGTACTCTACATATAAGTTAAATAAGCAGGGTGACAATATACAGCCTTGACGAACTCCTTTCCCAATTTGGAACCAGTCTGTTGTTCCATGTCTGGTTCTAACTGTTCCCTCTTGACATGCATACAGATTTCTCAGGAGGCAGGTCAGGTGGTCTGGTATTCACATCCCTTTAAGAATTTCCCATAGTTTGTTGTGATCTACACAGTCAAAGGCTTTAGCACAGTCAGTGAAGCATAAGTAGCTGTTTTTCTGGAATTCTCTTGCTTTTTCTATGATCCAATGGATGTTCTTTTAGAAAAATCCTGTCTGAATCTGAAGCTAGAGGAGTCATGTGGGTAATAGGTGCAGATTAAAGAAGTATCAACATGTAAGTAGTAACTGAAAGCAAAAGAATGAATGAAGTAACCCAGGGAAGTATGGAGAGAAAGAAATGGAGGGTGGGATCCTGGGAAGGGTCCTTGGGAAGGTGTTGACACTAACCATAGGGAGGGAGGTCTGAGGAGGCTGGGAGAATCCCTGCATCACAACAATCAAAATAATAATACACGGCAACAGGCCAAAATCTGCCATCTTGCAATAAAAAAGACTGAAAAAATGTGCTTTGGATTTGTTGACAGAAAGTAATTAGAGATGATGATGGGAATAGTGATGAGAAGGAGCCAGGTTTCAATAGGCTGAGCACTGAATGAGAGGTGAGGAAATATTGGTGAGTGTGGGATGCTGGAAGGGGATATTTGAATGAGAAAGTCATCCAATTAACTCTATTCATTAGCATTAGCTCCAGTCACTAGAATCTGAGGGGTCTTTTTTTTTTTTTTTTTTTTGAGATGGAGATACTTTGTGTGCGTGTGTGTGTGTGTATGTATATATACACACACACATATATATATTTAAGATGGGAATGATGCTTGAGCATTTTAATAGCCAGAGTGTAAATATTCAGAAGACGGGATAGGATGTACCATGGAATAAAGCCTTGTTATCTGTGATCCTGTTTGCTTGTTTTCCTCGGAAACTCACACCTCTGATCCTATTGCTCTGTCTATGAGATGAAAATTGTCCTTTTCCAAGGTGACTCGTACAGATCTGGCTGATTGGTCTTCAGATCTTTTATGTTCTCTGAGCACCCTGAGGTTCAGTGATTGATTTATCGATGGTCCAAAAAACATCAGTGCGTTTGTCGGCCTCCAGTGGTCTCGAGCCAGGTTACCATGGAATGAGAACAGCAGAAAGGATAAAAATGGGTGAAAAGGCATTCTCATGACCCTGCACCATCCCTCTCTTTTCTATAATCATCATTCCCTCACTGACTTGCCTGGCAGGGAACAATTTGCTTCAAAGGGAACAGCATTATTTTGGAGTAGAAAAAAAATCAGGAAATGGTCAGTTTGCTCTTGCTTCTGGAAACCTATGATTTAGGCCATTATTAAAACCACTGGTATCCATTCTAGAGGCTAAGGAGATCAAAAGCTATGTCCCAGAGGCCGTCTCAAAGCTGTTAAACTGAGATCCTATTTGCTAGCAGCTGAAAGCAGAGCAGAGTTGGGTACTGACAATAGACGTGAAATGCTTTATAAACTAGAACATGCTCTACAAATGCCAGCTATCACAATCCTTTCTGAACACTGTTTGCAGTAATATTTGCCTGAAGACCCCATAGTACTCAAAATAAAGCAACAGTAACTCAAAGGCAATTGTATTCCTTTGAAAGCATATGTTTTATTGCAGCATGAGAAATGAAACTTCATTTTCTGCTTAATTCCCGCTTGACAGACTCAGTGGAATCAAAGAGCTGATCTCCCATCATCTCTCATGTGCTGTCTAAATGTGTGTTGAAGCAGCCTTGCTAGTGAATAACCAAATACAAAATGAGGAGCATTTTGGCACTGTGTTCCCCTCAATATCCCCCCACCTCACCCCCTGCCACCCTGACTGCTGTGTGAATGATAAATACCCAGTAAAAACCATACACTAAAGGCCAATTAGTGCTAAAAAGACTTTCACCCATTTCAGGAAGAACATATATATATATACACACACACATATATATTACATATATAATATATATTTGTTACATAATTATAATCAAGGGAATGATGAGCTATAGGCAAATTTTAAAAAAGCCATTAGGATTCATGGTGGGTAAGGCAATGGTACCCCACTCCAGTACTCTCGCCTGGAAAATCCCATGGATTGGGGAGCCTGGTGGGCTGCAGTCCATGGGGTCGCTAAGAGTTGGACATGACTGAGCGACTTCACTTTCACTTTTCACTTTCATGCATTGGAGAAGGAAATGGCAACACACTCCAGCGTTCTTGCCTGGAGAATCCCAGGGATGGGGGAGCCTGGTGGGCTGCCGTCTATGGGGTTGCACAGAGTCAGACACGACTGAAGCGACTCAGCAGCAGCAGCAGCAACACATTTATTATTAGTACTCAGGAATTGAACCGGAGTCTCCTGCATTGCAGGCAGATTCTTGACCAACTGAGCTATTAGGGAAGCCCACTCAGAGATATACTAAAGGTAAAACAGAAACACTATCTTGTATGATCTGACTTTTAGAGACAAGAGAATCCAAACTCAGTCATTCTTTCTCAAACTCAGTCATCCATATCTTATTTGTTGAAATCTGAATATATATGATGATGACTATTCCTGTAACTCAAGGCTTTGCTCCTGCTTAAAACAAACTCCTGGGAAAGTCAGCATTTAAGTTTTCATCATTATCTTTTAAATCTGAATGAGTTTCTGTTTTTTCTCTAAAGTAGAAGAGTGTTGTTTCCCAAGTGGTGATGAGAAGGGGGGAGTAGAGGCAAGGAGCAGCCCATGCTTCTTTTCAGTTTGCTTCGGGTCAAGGCAGCCTGAGGAATTCTGGCAGAGCTAGTGATATTTTACCCATATCCATGATCCACCCATACACTGGATATCTATCCAATATCCATCCATCTCGGTGGCATTAGAGTCCCAATTTTCATTTTGAGTAGACACATATTGAGGAAAAATACCATGCTTCTAAATTTCTTTCATCTCACTCCTTGCAGCTAAGGGTAGCTAGTGAGATACAGGCAGAAGTTACGTAGCAGAACTTCCAAGAACACTTCTTAGAAAAAGGATAGGCTTCTAAGAACATGCTTTTTTTTTTTTTTTTTTTTTGCTTTTCCACATCTGTTATCCTTATTTCTCCAAGGAATGCAGATAGGATGGTCCAAAGAAGACATACGGATGGCTAACAAACACATGAAAAGATGCTCAACATCACTCATTATTAGAGAAATGCAAATCAAAACCACAATGAGGTACCACTTCACACCAGTCAGAATGGCTGCGATCCAAAAATCTGCAAGCAATAAATGCTGGAGAGGGTGTGGAGAAAAGGGAACCCTCCTACACTGTTGGTGGGAATGCAAACTAGTACAGCCACTATGGAGAACAGTGTGGAGATTCCTTAAAAAATTGCAAATAGAACTACCTTATGACCCAGCAATCCCACTGCTGGGCATACACACCGAGGAAACCAGAATTGAAAGAGACACATGTACCCCAATGTTCATCGCAGCACTGTTTATAATAGCCAGGACATGGAAACAACCTAGATGTCCATCAGCAGATGAATGGATAAGAAAGCTGTGGTACATATACACAATGGAGTATTACTCAGCCGTTAAAAAGAATTCATTTGAATCAGTTCTGATGAGATGGATGAAACTGGAGCCGATTATACAGAGTGAAGTAAGCCAGAAAGAAAAACACCAATACAGTATACTAACACATATATATGGAATTTAGGAAGATGGCAATGACGACCCTGTATGCAAGATAGGGAAAGAGACACAGATGTGTATAACGGACTTTTGGACTCAGAGGGAGAGGGAGAGGGTGGGATGATTTGGGAGAATGACATTCTAACATGTATACGATCATGTGAATTGAATCGCCAGTCTATGTCTGACGCAGGATGCAGCATGCTTGGGGCTGGTGCATGGGGATGACCCAGAAAGATGTTATGGGGAGGGAGGTGGGAGGGGGGTTCATGTTTGGGAATGCATGTAAGAATTAAAGATTTTAAAATTTAAAAAATTAAAAAAAAAAAAAAAAGACACTGGGCAGAGTGCTGTGTCCACATTTGGATTCCACAACCAAAGATGGATAAATACAATATGGTAAGCTTTCAGAGAAGACCCTCTTACACACACATGCACACACACGTTTCCTTATCTAAATACGTTTATTAAGCATGTGATTGCCTATAGTATTTCACTGAGTTTCATGACACAACTGTTTCTTATTTTCAAGTAGTTCACAATCTGATCAATCACACAGATGAAGGTATGATAAAATATTAGAAAAACAATACCTGCAAAGACAAGCTGAAAAGACTAGGCATATTTGGAGGGAATATAAAAAGTGATATAAAATGTCTATTGGAAAGGATTATGGTGCAAAGAAATGTGAGCTGGCAGTTCACATATCATGTTAGAACAAAGCAAGTGGAAATGATACTGATCTCGAAAGGATTTTAAGTAAAATGGAAATTCAGGGGTGGATTTACTGAGAAGTCAATGAAGCTCACCCTTCAGAGCCCCTCATTTGCGAAGGCCTTTTCTAAGATCTTAGAAGATGTACTAGATATATGTTCACATATTTTTCTGTTTTTTTTAAATTTGCGAAAGTGGTACTTTTTAACCGTAATCAGTTCAGATCAGTGTTTCTTTCCAGATGGATTTTCCCTGTGTCACACTTCCCCTTCTGTTGGATGGTGAAGAAACAATTAAGGCATCTTTGGGATCCACATGAGACATAGTTATGAGGGTCGCCATCACATCCGTGTGTAGTGAAGTTATTCCCAGCCATCGGGGGTAGGAGTGGCTTCCAGGAGTATTCCTGCTGCCCACAGGGGCATTGTGACACGAAGGTACAGAGCCAGAGGTTACGCAGTGACGTGAACGTGGGCTACTTCCGGTTTACAACACCGGAAGTAATTGAGCAGTAGAGCAGAACTGTGTTTGAAATACACAGAGTAGAAGCTACTCTAGAAAATTCTTTCAATCATCTGATGTACAAATTTTTTTAATTTTTAAAAAATGTTGGTTAATTAGATTAAACTTAACGATGCTAACTATTTCTAAGTGTCCAGTTCAGTGGCATTAAGTACATTCGCACTGTGGTGGTATTACCACCATCCATCCACCAGCTTTTCATCATGTGAAACTAACAATAATTCCACACAACTCCTTCCCCCATCCTTGGGGAACCACCATTCTCTTTTCTGTCTCTGAATTTGAGTACTCTAGGCTCTTCGTATGGCTTCCCAGATGGTGCTATTGGTAAAGAACTCGCCTACCAAAGCAGGAGACGTAAGGGATGTGGGTTTGATCCCTGGGTTGGGAAGATTCCCCTGGAGGAGGGCATGGCAACCCACTCCAGTGTTCTTGCCTGGAGAATCCCGTGGATAGAGGAGTCTGGCAGGTTCCAGTCCATAGGGTTGCCAAGAGTCAGACATGACTGAAGCAACTTAGCATGCACACACAGGTACCTTGTATAAATGGAATCATATATATATTCTCTTGTTACTAGGCTTGTTTCACTTGATATGATATCTTCAAGTTTGATCCATGTTGTGAGGTGAGGTGAGGTGAATTCGCTCAGTCATGTCTGACTCTTTGTGACCCCATGGACTGTAGCCTACCAGGCTCTTCCATCCATGGGATTTTCCAGCCAAGAGTACTGGAGTGGGTAGCCATTTCCTTCTCCAGAGGATCTTCCCGACCCAGGGATCGAACCCAGGTCTCCCACATTGTAGGCAGACGCTTTACCGTCTGAGCCACCAGGGAAGTCTTCAAGTTTGATCCATGTTGTAGCAGGTATCAAAATGTCCTTCCATTTAAGGCTGAATAGTAGTCCATTTTGGAGTAGGCAATGGCAACTCACTCCAGTACTCTTGCCTGGAAAATCCCATGGATGGAGGAGCTTGGTAGGCTGCAGTCCATGGGGTCGCTAAGTTGGACACGACTGAGCGACTTCACTTTCACTTTTCACTTTCATGCATTGGAGAAGGAAATGGCAACCCACTCCAGTGTTTCTTGCCTGGTGAATCCCAGGGATGGTGGAGCCTGGTGGGCTGCCGTCTCTGGGGCCGCACAGAGTCGGACACGACTGAAGTGACTTAGCAGTAGTCCATTTTATGTATATAAAAACCCCATTTTGCTTGTCTGTTTATCTTTTGATGGACAGTTGGTGCCTCCATCTTTTGGCCATTGTGAATAGTGCTGCTATGAACATTAGTGTACAAATATCTCTTAGAGACCTTGCACTTCTTTGGGTTATTTGTGATGTGTAAAAATGTAAGTGGAGGTTCTCATTGATGCCTAGTTAAAATGGACGTTCTTGCCTATAGAAATTTTTTATAATGTAGAAATATGCTGCACACACAGCCTATTACTTTTTTGATGGAAAATGCATGACTTAGAGTCTATCAGAATTTTTTTAGCTTAGGCACAAAGCTACAGCAGGACTGTAAAACTGCCATAAAGTCCACGTGTGAAGTCATGTTTCCTGTATCCCAGCTGTCAAAATATATTTTCACCAGCATGCTAGAGGAAAGACTCATGTATCTTTCTATTTCCCCTATAGAAAGTGTTGTAACATTATCCTCATAAAGAGGCAATCAAATATTAACATCAATGTGCTGTGCATGTACATGCTAAGTGGCTTCACTCGTGTTCGTCTTTTTGGGATGTACTGTAGCCCGCCAGGCTCTTCTGTCCATAGGCCCCCAGAGACAAGAATACTGGAGTGGACTGCCATGCTCTCCTCCCGGGATCTTTCCGACCCAGGGCGTGGGTTCTTTACAAACTGTTGCAGAATGCAATTATATATAACCAATAATTGCAGAAAACAATTGTAGTAAAGGTATGGCAGGTAATTAATGAGCAAAACAGATTTTGTTATTTTCCTGAACTTTGTGGTGTTTCTAGGTTTTGTGAGCTTTTGAAATTTTGTAATTCATTATGCTCACCTCAGTGTAGATAACATATTCACATTCTTACCCGATCTTGTACGTGTAGTGTCATACTCCTTTCCCCTTCAGTTGTGTCTGTTTTGGTCCACACAAAACCTGGATCTGTTGCAGTAGGGGTCCTGCGGATCCTTCAGTGCCTGGGCTCAAGGGGTCTCCGTTTCTTTACCTCCCTCCCACTAGATGTCCTGGCTTCCTTGGGTCCTGCTGCCTCGTGTGGGGAATGTCTGAGTGGGGCATTGAGCGCCAGGCTGAGCAGAGCCTTGGTCACTGATGGGCGCTGGGTCGTGAGGTGCTTGGGGCCCATAAGGCATACTCCTTTTTAGTCAATCACCAGGAAGACTGACAAGGGAGGGCCGGTAAGGGAGCTTTGTGCCCAACTGAAGGCTGTGCGCTTGTGATAATGACTCTGCTCCCGTGAGCTTCTTTAATTCTCTGGCAGCATCCTCAGGAGAGACTTACAGGCTCCTTCAATAGCCCATCCCTCCATGTCCCCTGCCCAAAACTCCTGATTTGTTTTTAGTCTAGAGTAAATCCCCCGTCTTTCTTTGGGGTTTAATCAAAGGTACTTCTTCATCATGAACATCTCCTTTGTTCTTAAAAATAGACTTCTGATACCCTCAGAAGTAGATTCTGGAACTGTTAGCAGCCCCAAATATGAATTCTCTTATCCTGGAGTGGTGGGCTTCCCAGGTGGTGCTAGTGGTAAGAACCTGCCTGCCATTGCAGGATACATAGGAGACCTGAGTTCAATCCCTGGGTCAAGAAGATCCCCTGGAGGAGGGCCTGGCCCTCCCACTCCAGTTTTCTCGCCTGGAGAATCCCATGAACAGAAGAGCCTGGTGGGCTACAGTTCACGGGGTCACAGAGTCGGACACAGCTGAGCGACTTAGCATATAGCACATACTTCCTAGGGTGGCAGGAGGGACCTTTAATCTTCAAGTCCTCCCAGGAGAATGAGAGAAAACATATGTATTCTTCCCCTTTAAAGCCGCAAGTCAGGGGAAGAAATACCACATGGTAAAGTTGCCTTATTAAAAGGACTTCACTATTCATATCCCAGCACAGGCATGATAAAGATTAATAGAATTTTAGAGTTGCAAGTGAGCTTACAGATCCTCTTGTTATCCCCTACAGTTTTAAGAGATGAAGCACATAGAATCCCTAAGGTAGATGACACAGCCAACAATGAAGCTCTGTGGCTCAGAGATCCAGCCCCACTCCAGACCTCTTTGTCTCCAGTCAAGGGTGGTCTCTCTCTGTTGCAGTCACATTAGATGTGGAGAGGAAGTTTTAGATAGAGTTGTTGATTGCTATTTTAGGAAAATGGGTTAAATTTTTTTTTTCTTCCAGAGGTTGAAAAACAAAATCTAAATTCTCATTTGAGTTGGCTTAACTCTGACCTGTCTGAAAGCTTCAGAAAAGGCTAGAAGAATTTTCAAGATCCTTTTAGCTTTAATAGAGTATGATTTTCATTCATTTATCCTCTTTGGCAGGAATTTCTTGAGGCATCTTCTATGAACAGAGCATCATATTGTGCACACAGAATAAAATAAGATAATGGGATAAAAAATGGAATGTAAAACATAGTTCAAGCCCCCCGGGGGCTTAATATTCAGTAGAGGAACAAGCACTGTGCCCCCCTCCCTCCAACATACAAAAGTGTTTAATATTAGCACTTATCAAAATTATGATACAAAAAATTGAGTACTATGGCATCTGTGTGGGCATAAATCCATGCTGGATGAAATTTTCCTTAAATTAAGATGGGTGTCAAGATTGTCTTACATTTATTTAAGAATCGTAAGCCATTATTCTGAGTGTTTTCCAAGGTAGGAGATGCTTCCTTTCACAACCACGTTGAAGCTTGGGTGCATATGTATGCAGGTGTCCTGGATGGTAATGAATCTCCTTGATAAAGTAGGGCCTGCAAACAAGGAAGCTAGCACGGAAGAGGACTAAGAGGAGGTCAAAGTTCCAGCTTGCGTGAGAGGAAAGAATCGAGGTAAATGTCATGAAATGAGGTACATTCTTTTGTCCAGCGTTTTATCCAGTATTTGGGAAGGGGAGTGGCATGTAAAATTATGCTGTTTTTCTCTGTACACCTCAAAGCAACAAAGCAAGTAATATTTTTTGAAACATACGTTCATTTCCCTCCTCCTTGAGCTTGTCCCATTTCAAGCTTCTAGGCAGTTCTGGGCTCCCCACTAGAAGGTTCTTCTGGGCTGGGAGAGATAGTGGGAAGTTGATGTGAGAAGAGTTTGGTGAATTCCAGAAGGAGGGTCTCTGCACCTACTTTTTGAGGGAGTCCCAGGGAGATGGTAAAAGCCTTGAAAGATGAGGAGGAATTTGAGACCAAAAGGGCCCTGTAACTGTAAGTGTCCTGAGAAGCTTGAAAGGCCACAGAGAGGGAGCGTCTGCACAGAGTCCAGCCTGTAGGGTGTGGACAGCTCTGTAGGTTTCTGTTGGTTTCCATGTCCTAACTGAGCAGAGAATCACAGAACAATAACAAAGTCTACCTGTGTGACATGGAAGTGAGAGACAAGGTGGGGATGCCCCAGTCATGATGCATGGACTACCGTCAAGGGCCAGATGCTTCCACTGCCAAAACTTGGCTTGACACTGATCTCTTGGAACTTAGACACAACCCCAGGGTGAGGGTCAGGGTCTCCAGCTGATAAGAGAACCTCCTGCTGTCTAGGAGGGCTGGGGGCAATCAGACTTTCTAAATAGAAGTTGTCTTAACTATAGAAGAAAAAGTTTTATTTTTGCCTCTTGTGAATTTAGTCACTGAGATTCATACAGACAGTACCAATTTACTTTTCTCTGTAAAATACGTCTTAAACAATTACTCTTGGCTTTGTTTGAACTGCTGAAGTTTCACAGGCAGGATTCAGATAGAAATTCGCACAATATTCCTAAAACCGCTTGCCTCCTTGTGGCTTCCTACCAATTTTCTGGTAATTGTGCAGAGTTTACAAACACCCGTCTAAAAATTTAACATGACAATTTGGCAGAGATAAAGCCTTTAGCAAAACCCACCAGAGCCATCCTTCAGATAACTGGACTCTGCTGGAAACATTTCTGGGAAGGTTGTTGTGGGACCTATATATGTTGAGACTCTCCTGGAATTTATAAAATGTACAACTGGAACTTATCAATGCAGTGTTAGCGAAATCCATATCCACTGAAAATAGTACCACCTCAGCAGAAGGCAGAAAGCAGGGGCAGAAGCGGGGGCAGACTCCGCCCCAAACGAAAGCACCCCAGCCGCCTGTTTGTTGCAGG
This sequence comes from Ovis aries, assembly GCF_016772045.2. Taxonomy (NCBI): domain Eukaryota; kingdom Metazoa; phylum Chordata; class Mammalia; order Artiodactyla; family Bovidae; genus Ovis; species Ovis aries. The sequence continues at coordinate 24,575,259 of NC_056058.1, read as the reverse complement.
CAGGAAGGGTGAAGCCGAAGTGAGTGAGTGATCAGAGGCCAAGTCGTATAAAACCATCTGAAACTTTATGGCCAGGAAGGTTCTGGATGACTGGCCTTGGATGAGCAGTGAGGATGGGGAGGCCACCTTCTCCAGAGTATAGATCAAATGTTTAAGATGCCAAAAAGCAAAGAGATTTGTGAACCTCCAACAGCATTTAAGTGATAGAGAGATGGAAAGAAAGAAAAGATCAGGGATTCTACCCAGATTAAGTCTTGCTAGTGACTAGAAACCTTTTTTTTCTCTTTAATTGAAGAGACATTCACTTAACATAAAATTGACCATTTTAAAGTATACAGTTCAATGGCATTAGTACATTCAGTATTATGGGGCAGCTACCTATATCAATTTCCAAAATATTTTCATCACCCCAAAAGAAAACCCAGTACCCATTAAGTGCCCAGTCCCCACTCTCCTCTCTGGAGTAGGAAATGGCCACCCATTCCAATATTCCTGCCTGGAGAATTCCGTGGACGGAGAAGCCTGGTGAGCTACAGCCCCTGGGATCACAAAGAGTAGGCCATGACTGAGTGACTGAGCATGCATCCAGCTCCCCTCTCAAGTTAATGCCTGAAAGCCACCAATCTGCTTTCTGAGTCTGTGGATGGACTTTTCAGGATATTCATATAAATGGAATCACACAATATATGACCTTTTATGTTCTGGCTTCTTTTATTTAGTACATTTGACTCTTGAGCTTAGAACTGGACAGGTCCACTTATGCACATGTTTTTCAACAAGTTTATACTACAGTACTCACAACCTGAAGTTGGTTGAATCCCCAGATGTGGAATTGTGGATATAGAGGGCTGACTTTGAAGTTATACATGAATCTTTGACTCTGGGGGATCAACTGTATAATGTTTTTGAGGTTCATCCACATTGTACCATTAGAGTAGTTATCATTTGATATACCAATTCTGACAGACCATAGAAAAAGTAAAATGTAATTGTGTGATTATCACCACTTTGAAAAGAAACTTCAGGTCCAATTCATTTCCCCAAGTAGACCTCATCTTCTTCCAGATTCTTTATCCTCAGGGTTTGTTGCTTTGCAATGTTGTGTGTGTTCCTGCTGTACGTATGTTCAAATCAGCTATACAGTAGGTTCTCATTAGTTATCGTACCATATCCAACTGTATTCTTGGATGTTACAGTCCATGGAGTTCAGGAGTGACTATGAGTCTCCTAGGTAGTTCTCTACCTGTAGGTAGTACTTATGTCAGTATCTCTAGGTCGTACAAATTAGCTGAGTAATATTTGTAGTAGTTAATGTATCAAATGCAATGAACATTGCGTATGATTTCTTATTTTGCCTGTCATATGGTATTTCTATGTTTTATTGTTTGTAGATTTTTTGATGACGGCCATTCTGACTGGTGTGAGGTAATAACCTCATTGCAGTTTTGATTTGCATTTCTCTAATAACTAGTGATTTGAGAATCTTTTCATGTGCTTGTTGGTCATCTCTATGTCTTCTTTGGAGAAATGTCTATTTAAGTCTTCTGCTTATTTTTTGATTGGGTTGTTGGTTTTTTGATACTGAACTGCAAGAGCTGTTTATATATTTTGGAGATTAATCCCTTGTCCATTGCTTTGTTTGCAAATATTTTCTCCCATTCTGATAGTTGTCTTTTCATCTTGTTTATGGCCTCCTTTGCTGTGCTAAAGCTTTTAAGTTTAATTAGGTACCGTTTGTTTAGTTTTGTTTTTATTTTCATTACTCTGGGAGATGGGTCAAAGAATATCTTGCTGTGATTTGTGTCAGAGTATTCTGCCTGTTTTTTCCTCTAAGAGCTTTACAGTATCTGGACTTACATTTAAGTCTTAAATCCATTTTGAGTTTATTTTTGTGTATAGTGTTTCATCCTTTTACATGTAGCTGTCCAGTTTTCCCAGCACCACTTATTGAAGAGACTGTGTTTTCTCCATTGTATATTCTTGCCTCCTTTGTCATAGATTAGGTGACCATAGGTTTGTGAGATTATTTCTGGGCTTTCCATACTGTTTCATTGATCTGTATTTCTGTTTTGGACATTGGTTGGTTTTGCCCATCCAGTCTCTGAGCCCCAAGCAACAGCTCTTGATTGTGTGTAGGGCATGGTCTTTCCCCCCACGTGATCTTTGAAGTTCATGTAATACTGATCCAACCTCCTCACTTTGGAGTAGCCATTGACCTCAGGCTACCCAGTAAGGGCTTCGCTTTCATCCCAATGGCTACAGTTCAAGATGGATGAGTATTGCAGCGCTGCCTTTCTGTTGGACTTGAAGCTGAGTCATTTTGCCAAGTGTCTCCATGCAGAGTCAAGACAACACAAAAGAAAGCAGAAGGAAAAGAAGGTGTGAGAGAGCTGAATCATGGGGACATTGTTGAGCCGCTTTGTCTAGTCATGTTTAATTAGTTGAAGTCTTTTTGTCTTACAGCTGTTTGAGTTGGACCTGTCACTGCAAGGCCTGAGCCTGACCACACTCACCTAGGGCTGGGGCAGTGTGCATGAGGACATTCTATCCCTAGGCCCAGTAAGAACCTTCGTATTCTTTGAAATAAGGACTCTAATACTCTATCTTCCTGGCTTGCATGGGTAGTTCTTTACTTTGTCACAGCAGTAGTGGAAAAGTAAAATACTATTTAGACTTTTGCTATTTACCTACCTACCTATTTATAACTATATCTTTAATCATAAGTATTTTCACTATAAGCTCACGTGAAAGAAAAAATCTGAACTTTTCCTCTTTGGTTTCATGACATTAGATCCTTGATAGGGATACTCTTTTTTTTTTTTTAATAGATTGAAGGATAAAATTTCATTCAATAGCATATAAAAAATATGGGTCATTTCTACCAATAAAAAACCTTGAGGAATAACATTCTGAATTATCAAGATCTTTTCTGATTCAAGCTGTTATAAACACAGCATACAAAAAAAATAGCTTTCAAAAATTAGAGTGGCTTTTTTCCTTGGTCTTTTTAGATTCTCATGTTTCACAGTAATAAAGATGAGCACTTTGCCTATTCCCTAAAACGTTCTCCTCTCCAATATAAGTCAAGGTTTTCGATAAACTTTCAAGTAAAATTTGGTAAAAAGTAACCAGGAGAGATTTCCTTCCATTTTTCTCTTTTTGCTTTAATTGAAAAAAAGAAGATAAATTATAGAGAAATAGTTCCAAAGGCATATTCTTTTCATCAAGAATCTCTGTTTCCATTGCAGATTCACTTTACCTTTTGGTCTTTTGGGAAGAGTACCAGAAATGAAACAGCTTCATCAAAAATTATCTTGGCATGCAGAAGTTAATAAATTGATTTCTTTAAATGTAAAAAAATCTGAACTTTTAAAAAACTGTAAATAATCTGGTCAAATATTATTATGGATTGAATTGTGTCCCCTGAAAAGATAGGTTAACTCATAACCCCTAATACCTCAGAATGTCAGCCTATTTGGGAATAGTGTTGTGTTGTCACAGATGTAATTAGTTAAGATAAAGCCATGACTAGTCTCCTTGTAAGAAGATGGCCTTGTGAAGACAGTGGCGCACAGTGAGAACTGCTACTGCTAAGTCACTTCAGTCATGTCCGACTCTGTGCGACCCCATAGACGGCAGCCCACCAGGCTCCCCCGTCCCTGGGATTCTCCAGGCAAGAACACTGGAGTGGGTTGCCATGTCCTTCTCCAGCACGTGACAGTGAAGATGTGGCTGCAAGCCAAGGAATACCAAAGATTGGTGGCAAACCAGCAGAAGCTAGAAAAAGGCAAGGAAGGATCCCCCTGCGGGTTTCAGGGAGGACAGAGCCCTGTCTGCCACCTTAATTTCAGACTTCTGACCTCCAGAACTGTGGGCAATAAATTGCATTTCTAAGCTACCTAGTTTGTGGGACGACATTGTGGCAGTGCTAGAAAAGAAATAAATAATTGCTTCTTTATATAATAATAATATTTTACAATGATAGCAAAGAAAAAATACCACCAATAATACTCCTAGGCCCATCAATTTTAAAAAGCCTTTGAGTTCTTCACCACATCTGAGAGATTCTCACACATGTGAGAATGTGGCCATCCTAAGCAATTGACTGTTGGTATCCCCGGGAATGTTGGCATCACTCTAAAGGGATGAACGGTTATTGTGAAGGGTCCCACACGAACCCTGGGGAGGGACTTTAATTACATCCATATAGAACTAAGTCTACTTGGAAAGAGAAAAAGAGGCTCTGGGTTGATAAATGGTGTCTGAGTCAGTTCAGGCTGCTGTAACAGAATCCCATAAATTGAGTGGCTTATAAACAGCAGAGATTTATTTCCCACAGTTCTGGAGGCTGGAAAGTCCAAGATTAAGGTCCTGGCAGATTTAGTTTCTGGTGTGGACCTGCTTCTTGGTTCACAGATGTAAAGTCACTAGTCCAGCTCCTGAGGACTCCACCTCCAAATACTCCCACACTGGGAATTAAGTTTCAACATATGAATTTGAGAGGAACACAAACATTCCATCTCTTCTTCAGTCGCTCAGTCATGTCTGACTCTGCTGCTGCGTGAACTGTAGCACACGAGGCATCCCTGGCCCTCACTACCTCCCCTGGAGTTCACCTAGGTTCATGTCCATTGAATCGGAGATGCCATCCAACCATCTCATCCTCTGCTACCCTCTTCTCAGTCTATAGCAGTGGGGAAGTTGAAAGGAACTGGCCACAGTTCAAATGATCTGTGCTTCATATACGGAACATGATCAAGAGCAAGATACCAGGCTTCCATCACAAGATGAGATGTGCATATTCTCACTTCCCTATCAATGCTGTTGTTCAGTAAAATGGGCCTCTTATTAAAATTGAATTTGTTGAGTGAAAAATACATTTGTAGGACTCAGATGAGGCCAAAGCATTGCTTGTTCAGTATTTCAAGCCCAGAAAGATGTTATTAATAAATCTTGAAGGAAATGACGTTGACTTCGTATCAGATTTAGCTGCTTTTAACAACAGTTAAAAGCAAGGCTATCAGAAAAAGTTTGGACGGTATGTTTCTGAAAAAGGAACAGTTCAGCGGGCTCAGATCTAAGAGTTTGTCCAGCTATGGAAGCCACAAGATGCCAGATGGTTTCTAAGACCTATTTGTGAAACTTTAAAGATGCGGTAAAAGCCCTCTATTGATTTGGGGATTTTTCTTAAGCGGGAGAGAGAGACTGAGACCTCGATAGGTCACTTGACAGTATTATCCACAATGCTTAAAAAAAAAACACCAATCTGGCAATTTCGTATCATAGTCTTCTTATGTAGAAGACTATTATTATGATAGAGCTCAAAATCCCCCCAAAGGCATGATGGGAAGCAGGCAATGTCCTGTACAACTGCTGTTTCCTTGCACTGGACCCAGCTCCTTAAACTCAGAAGTTTTCAGACATTGTGTGAGGACCCTCCTAGTGATCTCTGCATTTCCTTTTTCCCCTCACTTTCCTCCTACTTCCCCTTGCTTTGTTAAAAAAAAATTCTATAAAACTACCAAGCTAGATTCATGAAGACACTGGTGCCCTTTAGATGGGACACCAGTGATAGAACCTATTCAGTTTTAATGTGATACTTCTGTTATTTTTGTGGGTAAAGCATAAAAATAACCCAAACACACAAGAATTCAGACTGCCTGCCACTTGGAAGATATTCCCAACTTCCAGACATCCCTGGGCAGCATCTTGAGAATTGCTTACAATAATTACCTGGTGCAGTGGTTTTTAATTCTAGTTGCACAGGAAACTCACCTGGGAAACTTTAAGAGACTTCTCACTCCAGATCAATTAAATGAGAAACTCTGGGGATGGGGCCCAGGCACAAGGAATTTGTAAAAGACTCTCCAGTGATTCTAACACACAGCCAGGACTGAATGCAAGTGGCTTAATGTCAAGTTTCGTTACTATTGGAGTCCAAACTCTGATAAAGAGAGGCAGAGCTGAGCACCCATCTCTGCCACTTATAGCCCTCTGCTTTTTGTCTGATTGGAGTTATATAAATCCTAAGTGCAGCTAAGACTAAGCCTGATAATTGTCATGGCAATGCCCTAGATTTTCCTATCAAATCCAATCTTATTTAGGAAGGGAGATGCAGAAGTGACTCTAGAGAAGTTAAAATATTTCTGCCCCTATTTAGAGTATTCAGCATTAAATTCAACAGAGTTTTCCCATACATTTTTAAACACTAAAACTTTTTCAAACAGCAGATCTCACCTGAATCAAATAAATGTCTCATTAATTGTAAAGCGTGCTTGATCACAGAGAGTTTTCTAGGCAATCAGCGTCATGTATAGCCTTTAATGCCTCCTGTCTGCTGAATGTGAATTCTGCATGTTGAGCACAAATTTGCAAATTTCTCTGCTTACGCTTCATCACTCCCTTCTCTGATTGAATATAAAAGAAGCAAGATTTGAAAATCATAGACTTGGGAGGGACATGGGGAAACCATTTTATCTAGTCCTCTGATTTTACAGTTAGATGCCTAATCCACTAAGAGAGTCAGGCTACCAAGGTCTTTTGTTAAGTTCGTGAATGCTCTAGCGTGGAGGATGACAACATACTTCTAACTTGCTCCCCTCCTTCCAGCCCGCCACCCCCTTTTCTCCACATTGCTCTCAGAGTGATCACTCTAAATATAAATCCAATCAAGTCACTCCTTGTCTAGTTTAGCATTCCTCAATGACTCTATTTGCCTCAGGTGCAAATTCAAATTCCTTAGCCTCTCTTACACTCATTCATAAACTGGTTGGATCGGACGCTGAGGGAAATGTGTCCTGGAGCTCACGTTTCTCACGGTAGATTGCAGTCAGACCGGGGTTCGCAATGGTCTAAATGTAGTTTTCCACAGGAGTCCTATCTGTCACCACACATTTGCACAAGCTGTTCTTTCCCTCCACAATGTCCTCTCCCCGCTAGGTAAAGAGATCCTTCCTCTGTTCTCAAGTCTCTCAAGGAGCCCCATCCTCTATTCTCTCAAGTCTCTCAAGGAGCCCCGTCCTCTATTCTTTAGTGAGCAGGGGAGACGTCAGAAACTGCAGCACAAGTAGGAGAGGACTTACTGAGATGAGGGTAGAAGATGGAATGGTAGTATTTATATCCTGAAATAAAAGACCTTATTAGCTGTTTTTGTATAAAAGAGCTTCAAAGTTACACGTAAGACCGAGGTTAAATGGATTGGGAATGGAACCCTCTGGGGTGGTGGTGGTAGTGCTGCTATTTCAATGGCCATAATGGGAAAGCAAATGGTTTCTTCTGTTTTTATCATCATCATCATCATCTTCCATCTGTCACTCTGTCTTGCTGTTGTTCAGTCACTAAGTTGTGTCTGACTCTTTGAGACCTCATGAACTGCAGCACACGAGGGCTTCTCTGTCCTTCACTATCAACTGAAGTTTGCTCAAACTTGTGTCCATTGAGTCGGTGATGCCATCCAACCACCTCATCTTCTGTTGTCCCCTTCTCCCGCCTTCAGTCTTTCCCAGCATCAGGGTCTTTTCCAATGAGTCAGTTCTTCACATCAGGTGGTCAAAGTATTAGTGCTTCAGCTTTAGCATCAGTTCTTCCAAAAAATATTGAGGGTTGATTTCCTTTAGGATTGACTGGTTTGATCTCCTTGCAGTCCAAGGGACTCTCAAGAGTCTTCTCCAACACCACAGTTCAAAAGCATTAATTCTTCAGCACTCAGCTTTCTTTATAGTCCAACTCTCACATCCTTACATGACTACTGGAAAAACCAAAGCTTTGACTAGACAGACCTTTGTTGGCAAAGTAATGTCTCTGCTTTTTAATATGCTGTCTAGGTTGGTCATAGCTTTTCTTCCAAGGAGAAAGCATCTTTAAATTTCATGGTTGCAAAAATCATCTGCAGTGATTTTGGAGCCCCCTGAAATAAAGTCTGTCACTGTTTCCATTGTTTCCCCATGTATTTGCCATGAAGTGATGGGACCAGATGCCATGATCTTAGTTTTCTGAATGTTGAGTTGTAAGCCAACATTTTTACTCTCCTCTTTCACTTTCATCAAAATGCCCTTTAGTTCTTCTTCACTTTCTGCCACAAGTGTGGTGTCATCTGCATTTCTAAGGTTATTGATATTTCTCCCAGCAATCTTGATTCCAGCTTGTGCTTCATCCAGCCCAGCATTTCTCATGATGTACTCTGCGTATAAGTTAAATAAGCAAGATGACAATATTAGTTTTGATATACTCCTTTCCCTATTTGCAACCAGTCTGTTGTTCCATGTCCATTTCTAACTGCTGCCTCTTGACCTGCATACAGATTTCTCAGGAGGCAGGTCAGGTGGTCTGGTATTCCCATCTTGTTAAGAAATTTCCACAGTTTGTTGTGATCCACACAGTCAAAGGCTTTGGCATAGTCAATAATGCAGAAGTAGATGTTTTTCTCGAACTCTCATTTTTTGATGATCCAGTGGATGTTGGCAATTTGATCTCTCGTTCCTCTGCCTTTTCCAAATCCAGCTTGAACACATAGAAGTTCATGGTTCATGTACTGTTGAAGCCTGGCTTGGAGAATTTTGAGCATTACTTTGTTAGCGTGTGAGATGAGTGCAATTGTGTGGTAGTGTGAGTGTTCTTTGGCTTTGCCTTTCTTTGGATTTAATGGACTTCCCTGGTGGCTCAGGTGGTAAAGAGTCTGCCTACAATACAGGAGACTTGGGTTCAATCCCTGGGTTGGGAAGATCTGCAGAAGGCAACCCACTCCAGTATTCTTGCCTGGAAAATCCCGTGGATGGGGGAGCCTGGTAGGCTACAGTCCATGGGGTTGCAAAGAGTCAGACATGACTGAGCTACTTCACTTTTACTTTCTTTCACTTTTCTTTGGGATTGGAATGAAAACTGACCTTTACAGTCCTGTGGCCACTGCTGAGTTTTCCAAATTTGCTGGCATATTGAGTGCAGCACTTTCACAGCATCATCTTTTAGGATTTGAAATTGCTTAACTGGAATTCCATCACCTCTACTAGCTTTGTTTTTAGTGATGCTTCTTAAGGCCCGCTTGACTTCGCATTCCAGGGTATCTGGCTCTAGGTGAGTGATCACACCATCGTGATTATCTGGGTCAGAAAGATCTTTTTTGTATAGTTCTGTGTATTCTTGCCACCTTTTCTTAATATCTTCTGTTTCTGTTAGGTCCATACCATTTCTGTCCTTTATTGTGCCCATCTTTGCATGAAATGTTCCCTTAGTATCCGTAATTTTCTTGAAGAGATCTCTAGTCTTTCCCATTCTATTGTTTTCCTCTATTTCTTTGCATTGATCGCTGAGTAAAGCTTTCTTATGTCTCCTTGCCATTCTTTGGAACTCTGCATTCAGATGGGTATATCTTTCCTTTTCTCCTTTGTCTTTTGCTTCTCTTCTTTTCTCAGCTATTTGTAAGGCTTCCTCAGACAGCCCTTTTGCCTTTTTACATTTCTTTTTCTTGGAGATGGTCTTGATCACTGCCTCCTGTACAATGTCACAAACCTCTTTCCATAGTTCTTCAGGCCCTCTGTCTATCAGATCTAATCCCTTGAATCTGTTTGTCCCTTTCACTATAGTCAGTGAAGACTATACTTTTCTTGTTTGGTAATGACTTTATTGTATGGTGAAGCCTGGTATGGTGGGTTTTCCTGGAGTCTTTTTTGTTGTTTAGCTATTTGTGTACATTTGTTCTTCTATAGAATTTTTAGACTCAATTCTTGAAAAAATGCAAATGGCATTTTGATTGGTATTGCATTGAATATGTAGATCAATGTGAGGATAATTATTATCTTTATAATGTTAATTCATCTCGTTCAAGAATTTGACTTCTCTCTCCATTATTCAGATCATCTGTACGTTCTTTCATTGAACCTTTAGTTTTTCTCCATGGCAGTCTCTTCTAAATTAATTCCTAGATACTATATAGTTTTAAACTATGAATAATACTTTATCTTTTATATTTTATAGTATGTCTTATGATTTCGTAAGTTTAAAATATTTAAGTTGATGTCATATCTGGCGGTCATACCGAGCCATCTGAAAAGTTATGATATTTGGGCGCTTGAAACAACAGAATGTATTCTTTTGTAGTTGTGGAGATATCTAAAATCAGTAACACTGTACCAAAATCAAGGTGTGGGCAGGGCCACACCCCCTCTGGAAATTCTAGGGGAAAATCATTTCCTTGCCCCTTTCACTTTCTATTGGCGTTCCTTGGCTTGTGATCATATCTCTGCCACCATGGTTACATTCTTTCTCTCTTATATATATCAAATTTCCCTCTGTCTCCCGCTTAGAAGGATATATTTAGATCTTACACATATAATTCAGTATAATCTCTTTATCTCAAAATCCTTAATTTATTTATATTTGCAAATTTTTGTCATATAAGGTAACATTTATAGGTTCTAAAGAATAGTACTTGATATTTTTGAGGGGGCATCATTCAATTCATTATGCTTTCTCAATTTATAAAATATACGTGTATAACTCAGCTCCCAGTCTTGCATGTTACTTAATGAGAAGACACTAACACTAAAGTCAGGTACTAGATCAGAATTATACAACTCCTATATAACATTTTTTTTGAAGCTCCTACCTATTTTAATTAGACATGAGGAAATAATTGGGGGATGTAATAGTTGGAAATTAAAAATTTGAACTTTATTTTCAGATAACATGATTGTATATGTGAAAAACCCAGAAGAATTAATAAGAAATGACCTTAAGTAAAATAATTTAGCAATGTAACAGCTTATAAAATTAACATTCAAAATCAATAACCTTCCTAATAGAAACAAAACTGATTACAAAATGTAATGGTGGAGAAGTTTTATGATTTAAAAGAAAGAAATGCCAAGGTTAAACTTAATTAGAAGTATCCAGAGCCTACATGAGGAAAATAAACCAGAAAATTACAAAAGTTGATTTCAATAAATGGAAAAATGTGCCTTGTTCTTGGATAAAATCAGTATCAATAAAAAATATGTTTTCTCTATTTTAATTTATAAATTTATGAAGTGCCTTGTAATAGTATCATTGAGTTTTTCCCCTCTGGAGCAATACAAGTTGATTATAAAACTTGTCTGAAGGAACCTACAAGCAAGAATGGTTAAGACATCTTAAACACAACAGCAGTTGTGTGAGAGAATGGGAAGATTAGCGGTTACATTACACCAAATCACAAACCCTTTATAATTAAGAGAGTTTGGTATTGACACATGAATAGACAGGTAAGTGTGGCAAAGAGAGTAATGAGAAACAGACTAAACTGCAAATGGAAATTTAGTATACAATAAAGGGAGCATCTCAAATCAGTAAGGAGAAGATGCATTTTTAAAGATAAGTATTTTTAATAATAGAAGATTGAGATTTACTTACAGTAACATTAACACACTTAAGAAAATTCAGCATAGTATTTGTCAATGGAACTCAGTTGACCAAACTATTAAAACATTGTTCCTTGCTTTATAGTTCTGGATGAAAGTCACAAGTAATGGTTTCATTGTGCTCACCTTAAACTAGAGATATAAACTTTTTAATAAGTAAAAATGAGATGCTATATAGCCAGTGTTTTGCTAATAAATGTTTAATACACACACATATGCCTGTCTCTATATATGTGTATATACACATACACATATATGCACATACTTATATTTGTGTATATATATATATATATACACACATATATATATATATGTATTATTGGGGCTTCCCAGGTGGTTCAGTGGTAAAGAATCCACCTGCCAAGCAGGAAACTTGGGTTCAATCCTGGGGTTGGGAAGTTCCCTTGGAGAAGGAACTGGCAACTCACTCCAGTGTTCTAGTGTGGAAATCCCATGGACAGAGGAGTCTGGTGGGCTACAGTATAAGGAGTCATAAAGAGTCGGACATGACTGAGCAACTAAACCACCACTGTGTATACTATTTTACTGATATAAAGAATATTTAGGAAGTAATTTACTAATTGTAATAAAATATACAGTATTCTCTATTTTAAACTCCATATAATTAATTGATTCTCATAGAATGCTTTCTTTGATTTTTGCCAAATTCTTATCCATGACAAACTTGTGGTTGTAACTGATAAAGGTAGCTCTCATCTAAATGTATGTATGTATTTTCATTTGCATTAATGAATAAACTGAAAGTGGAATGAGTGTTGAATCTTGACTTATTTGTCAAGGACATGAGTGACTTCTTTGTTGAGTTGGATAATAGTTTTCAAATATTGGAAGATTATCTCTCAGTTTTTCATGCTATTCACAATGGACCAGCTACAGACAAGATGCACTTTAAAGATGAATCTACATTGTTGATATTTTCTCCATTTTATTAAGTCTCTAGGCCAAAGGTCAGCAAACTTTCTCTAAGGGTCAGATAGGAAATACTTTAGGCTTTTGGGGTTATATGCTATCTATTGTATTACTTTAGGCTTTTGGGGTTATATGGTATCTATTGCAGCTAATTACCTTGGCCATGATAGCAGAAAAGCCGCCATAAACAGTATGTCCAAAAAAAAAAAAAAATTAGCTGTGATTCAGTAAACTTTAGGTTGAATTTGGCCTACTGGCCATAGTGACCTCCATATTATACAAAGCAATAAATTAAGCCCTGATTTTAGAACAGCAGTTTCATGATGTGAATATTCCCACCCTAGCTGGTTTCATGGTATCCATATGGTGATTAATGCCAGTTTGAGGAGAGATGTAGAGTAACATGCCATTTTATAGTTACCACTATATAGACCCAGCAGACAAAAATTGCCCCAAGAACCTTGATAATAGTAAAATGTACTAAAATAATTAGAAAGTGATCGAGTTTTGAATACTTATTAGCATTGCTTTTAAGATGATGTATTTCATTGTACATTTGTATAATTTATTTTATATTAATGGCTATATTTAGCAATCAGCTCATGAAATTCCTGAAAATTAAAAAATCAGCTCTTGTGAGCTGGCATGAGCCAGCTCTAGCACACTACTACTCTGTGTAGCCATATGGGGAAAGATAAAATTTGATTCATTATTTACAGTATATACCAGAATAAATTCCAAATGGATCAGAAACACAAATGTAAAAATAAGATGAAACCATGCAAGTCCTAGGCCAGACACAGATGAATTCCTCTATAACATGAGAGTGGGGAAAACTTTCCAAACTAAGGCTTAAAAGCCGGAGGCTTTAAGGGAAATGAGATAGATTAGCTTTAGAAAATGAACTGAGAATTATTCTTTCTTTTTGCATTTTCTGGAACGACTTCTATAACATAGGAATTGTGTTTTTAATGGTTTGATAGAATCTATTTTAAAAGCATCCAGCCTAGAGCAATTTGGAATGGAGTTTTAACTACCAATTAAATTTCTTTGGTCCTTGTAAGTCTATTTTAAATTCCCTTTTTATTCTCGTACCAGTGTGGCATCCTATGTTTTCTAGGAATTTATCCATTTTATCTGTTAGTTTTTTAAATCTGCAGTTATTTCCCCATCTTCATTTTGATTTGTGTTTTATTTACTTTTGTTGTCTCCTTTTTCTCTTGATCAGTCTTATCAGAGGTTTATCTTGGTAGCTTTTTCAAAGTAGAACTATAGTTTTATTAATTTCCTCTACTAAAAAGTCATTATATTGTTTCTTTTCCTCTCTTACATCCTTTGTCTTCTTTGGGCTTGCTTTGGTGTTCTTTCTTATAACTTCCTGAGTTGAATGTTTACCATATTTCTTTTCAACTTCTGTTGTTTCCTGATAAGCGTAATTAAAGGTATAAATGTTCCTTCTAACACGGCTTTAGGTATGTCCCACACATTTTGTGTTTTCATGTTCATTCAATTCTAGATAGTCTCTCGTTTTGATTATAATTTAATTTTTAATTAAAAATTAATCAAATTAAAATTTGATTATAATTTAATATTATATTTTCACAATATAGGACATTTAAACATTTTTCTGATATTAATTCTAATATTGATTCATCTGCATGGTATTTTTTCCTGGCAAGTTTATAGAGACTTTCTGTAGGCCTAATCCATTAGTTTAAACATGTATATGCTTCTAAAAAATGTGTGTTTGCTATTTGTTGCATGAACTATTATAGCATATATATCAAAGCATATGTATTATACATAGCATACCACTGAACATACATATCAAAGATCTCAGCAATATACTTAATAGTATAAGCCCACTAATTATACTGTTTAGATAAAGATCTGCCTAAGTTTTTTTTTGCATAATACATTTTTGATAATTTGGTTTTAAATGCTCCAACTGTTTATCCCTTTCTCTATATATGTCAGTTATTGTGAACCTATTACTAGGTTCATATATGTTTGTGATGGTTATCTCTTCTCACTCTATTTTTTGTTTACCTTTTACCTTGAACTTTTTAAAATCAGCTATTATAATTGCTAGTCCAGCCTTCTTTCATGGTGTTGGGTTTTTTCCCCTCTCTTGAATTCTTTCATTCTCAACCTTTTTGTGTCTTTTGGTTTTCAGAATTTTTCTCAAATAGAACATATTTTTGGATTTTGTTTTTGTTTCTTAATACCATCAGAAAATATTTTTCTTTGTTAGTTAAATCCACTTAAATTTATTGTAATTTCTTTTATATTAGGAATTATTTCTCCCACCATGTCTTATATTTAAATTTGTTGCATTTTTTTCTGCTGGCTCAAAAAATTATTCTATTTTTGATCAAAAGTAGCTGCTTTTAAGGCCCTAATTCATGTTTACTTATCCTATTACTGCATTAAATTTATCAAAGTCTATATATCCAAGGAAAAAATTTGCTGCCAGAAATAATGAAGAGATCAATTAAAATAAGAATCAAATTGAACAGTGAGCACAAGATGACAAATGGGAAAAATACTTTTTAAATATTAAAAGAAAATAAATTTGAACCTAGAATTTTATATTCAGCCTAATTGTCTTTCAAATGTAGTGACTTAAAAGATATATATATATATTTGTATATATGTGTATATACATATATGTTCATTTCACTTCCAGTGCCTAAACTTTAAAACTACAGAACAGACAACTGGGAAGGGAAGACGAAAGTCAGGTGTGGGTGAGCAGGACAACTTGGAACTTTTGTACAAGTACACACTGGAACCTGGGAACAGACTGAAATACATGTTAGTTCTTGTTGCTTCTAACCTTGATCATATATGTTTCTTGCAGAAACTGGGACCTTTAATCACAGTGGCCAAACACACACCTGGTCCAGGAATCAGAGAACCTCAAGGTGATTTATGAAAGGTGGAGCTTTTGAAGACTCCACTGCCTCTCGACACCAATGATGTGAGCTGGCAAGTAGGTGACAAGGCCCTTAGAACATTTCGTGGGGATTTAGCTTATGGTCCCATAACTGGAAATATACAGGAAAGGGAACTTGGAGAAAGGGAGTTCAGCCTAGCTAACCTGACACTGTGCAAAGTCACCACTCATGGGCATTGGTGTTTTTCTTTCCACCACCTGCATCTTCTAGCTTCTGGGTATTTTTTGTCTCTCTATCCTCTCCTGCTGACCTCTAGGAGAGGTTCTCAATCTGATCTTCCAACTCAGTGGTTTATTCATCACCTTTGTCCATCTTGCTATATATCTTACCTATTGCTCTTGTCACTTCGGCTATTACATATTTCATACCTACCACTCAATTTAGTCCTTTCTTATGTTTTCTTGTTCTTGCTTCACATGGATATTAGCCTTAGCCTCTTAATATATTCATCATCATTTTAATTTTTTGGTCCATTTCCTCTTATAATTCTGTATAATTTAGATGGTTTATACTGTTGAGTTTGTTGTCCTTCTTCTGTAGTAGTTGTATTCCTTATATGACTTATGGCTATTTCTTCTGAAGAATTCCTCTTCCCCTGAGAGTACTGGTTACTGCACATGGCTCTGTGCTGGGAAATGGCTGTAGCTCAGCCTTCACTTGATGTACCTGTAGGTGAATTAAATCCAGGGAAGAGAGGCTCAGGGACCCTAGAACTGATAGTGTTAATTCTAAATTGCACACCAGCTACAAATAACCTCTCTAGTCTATATTTCTCATTTACACGCTCTAGAAGCAGTCTCCGTAGATTCACTCTTCCTGCCGTGGGGATTTGGAGAATACCCAAGACTAGCTGCTCAGTACACACCGACCCTTTCCGTCCCTCCTTTCCCTTGCAGTGCTTTGGCATGTCTCCTGTTGCTTCCTCTGGATTCCTGCAGCCCCTGCTGTGGTTGTCAGTTTCTGTGGTGACTGGCAGGCTGTGACCGTCCACACTAGGGAAGCAAGAGCAGAGCAGAAGCTCCCCTCTCTCCTCGGAGCCGCCTTAGCTGCCCTCCCTGCCTGACTGAAGACTTTCTCAACTCTCCTCCCACCTCCACCCCTCCACAGCCCCACATAACACTTTCTGGGGCTTCAGACTCCCCAGGGACTTCTCATAGTGTTTTATTTATTTTTAGTCGTTTGTTCCTCAAATCCAAGTTTCCTTCCAGTTCCTATAGTTTCTCTATGGTTGATTTTCAGGAAGCAGCCAGTGGCCAGTGTAGTTTGTCATTTTGACAGGGTGAGAGAATGGTTTATAGGATGAGCAGGTGTACCATAAAAGGGGGAGAGTTAGAGACAGCAGATGTATGAGTCGTAAGGACAGAGAGGCTACCAGTGCACATCAAGAGATACTTTCTTATGACCTTAATTCTTAAAGTTTAATTTATCTATCTATCTACCTAACTGTGCATTTGTATTTATGTATGTATGCATATATATGTGACTTTAAAAGTAAAATAATGCTTTCAAGCTTATAATGGAAACAGGAGTTTTCACCCTTCTTACTCTAAACTTCTGCTCCCTCAAGGCAACATACTTCGACCTTTTAAAAAAATGTTGCTTCTGGTGTTTATTTCCACATTCTGAGTAACATGCTTATGTTACTGTTTCTTGATTTTTTAATGTTAGATACTATCTTTGGTTTATGAATATATAAGATGGGGACTTGGTACTCATTGTATTTTCCCTTCCAACGAGTTCTCTTCCCATTCTTGCTCCAGCTCCTAATATAGTTACATCACGGCTTCCATTAGTAATACTGAATGTTTATACTATCATGCCCATGCAAGCAGTATTCACAGTTAAGACCTGTAGCATTTCCTAGCTTACATAACCTTGTATTTTCTTAGGGTTAATACTAGCCTCTCCCCATCCCCACCACCCGCTCTCTTTAGCCCGTCCTGGTTTTCTGATAAGAGTTGTTGGATAGTTTCAATTGACATACCTGATTCTTCCCCTCCTCTTTCCTATCCTAGCTCCATCTTCCTGCTCACAGCAGAGTGCTGGTTAAACCCTCCCTTTATCATCATCTTGAAATTTCCCTTGCCCACCTCCCTGTGTTAGAGCTCCTGTTTCTTAGTTCTGTTTCTCCCTAATTCTTGATTCACTCCTTTGTTTGATGAAGAAACTAATATTTTCTGGTTGCTTCCTAAAAATGAGTCCATAAGAGGTAAAAACTCATGTCAGGTGTAGTGGTGTTCTGTTATTCAGACTGCCCCATATTTTTAAACACCCTTTTCCCATTGTTTTAGTAGTTTTCCCACATTATAAATTCCACATTCTTAAAGAAGGACATTTCCCAGGTCATTTTCTAGCTGTTGGATTTCAGACATGTGGTTTTGATTACACTCATCAGCTGCATCTGTGTGCGAGGCAGAGTCTGGGTCTGGAGCTGGATTACTTGGGAAGGAGGCAGGGCCTGAGGTGTCCACTTGACAGGTGCGGGTCTGGGTGAGGCCGCACAGCTGAGTGTGAGGATCCAAAGTGGTGGCAGAGGCAGAGGAAGGACCTGGAACTAGTGACTGCAGCCTTCTGGCTCAGTGGTTTCAGTGAGAAGCAGTGACTCCCTCACTAGGCAGCTCTTTGCCTTGCTGTTGGGGTGTCGCTTCTGGAAACACAGTCTATTTCCTTCCCTTTAGTCTGTGGACTCGATCTCATAACCAGTCCTTTTAGCTTAAACTGGTCTTTCAGTCTGCTGTGCTCTGCTTAGTCACTCAGTCCTGTCTGACTCTTTGCAACCTCATGGACTGTAGCCCACCAGGCTCCTCTGTCCATGGGGATTCTCCAGGCAAGAATAATGGAGTGGGTTGCCACGCCCTCTTCCAGGGGGTCTTCCCAACCTGGGGATCGAACCCAGGTCTCCCACATTGCAGGCAGATTCTTTACTATTTGAGCCACCAGGGAAGCCCCTCAGTCTGTTAGGACCGCTATAATAGAGCACCATGGACTGGGTGGCTTAAAACCAACAGATGTTTATTCCTCACAGTCCTGGAGACTGGAAATACAAGAGTAGGGAGCCAATGTGTTCCGTTTGGTGCAGACCCCCAGCCAGGTTACAGGTGCCAACTTCTTGCTGTGTTCTCACATAGCTCAAGGGAGCTTTCTTGCATCTCTTTTATAAAAAGTATTAATCTCATTCATGAGGGCCATTCACCTTCCAAAGGACTACCCTCCTAATACCATCACACTGGGCATTAGGATTTCAACATATAAATTTAGGGGACACTAATATTGAGACCATGGCAACTGGCTAGAATAACTTCCGCTATGTCAAATTAACCCGGCACATATGCCTTGCATGCCTAAAGGGGTCTTTATTCTACTGTAAGACATGAATTTGATTGAGAATAGAATTTGAAAGATCTTCCTCAAAAACTAGAAAGCGTTTCTACATTACCTCTGGCTTCTACTGTTGTTGCTTAGAAGTCTGAAGTCACTCTTTTTCCTGAATCTACATGTGATTCACTTTTTCTCTCCAAAGTTTTTTTGCTTATCTCAAAGTTGAATTTACTTAAAATTTTTTTCTTTTTATATTACCACATCCACAAATGGTCATGGTCATATTTGAAAGACTCAAATAGTTCTAGATGTTGTTTTATGAAAAGCAACTATTTCCTGATTTTTTTTGCTCCCATTTCTGCATGATAATAAGCAACCACTTTTACTACTAGTAATCCCGGTGGCTCAGATGGTAGAGAATCTGCCTATAATGCAGGAGACCCAGGGTCCATCCCTGGGTTGGGAAGATCCCCTGAAGAAGGGAATGGCTACCCACTCCAGTATTCTTGCCTAGAGAATTCCATGGACAGAGGAGCCTGGTGGACTACAGTCCATGGGGTTGCAAAAAGTTGGACAGGACTGAGTGACTAAAACCAAATTTATGCATTTTTAGCCCAATGAAATGAATCCCAGGAAGCCTTTCAAAATTCTCACATTTAACTGTTATTCACTTTTTCAAGAAAACATTACACATAGAAGAAGATGACTACCTTTTACCTAAACAGACTTTTTAGGATGTAGGAGTTAGAGATGTCAGAATAGCAGTTATTGGTGAGATGTTCCTGTCTACTCATTTGAAGGTAACATGTGAATCTGGGCTGGGACCTAAGGTATAAGAAGCTTCTGTTTCTAAGGAGTGGCTCAGTGGATGAATGAGCGGTCTTTGAGGTTCCTGGAAACCAGCATTCAGAATGGGACTCCTGGCCTCAGAAAAGGCTGGGGAGTGAAATCTTAAGAGCTGTATTTGAAAGCCTAGACAGGTTGATGTGGAACTCATCCACTGAGCCTGGTACTGTGTGATTGGAGTACTCTTCCAGGGAACCTAGAAGAACCTTTAGAAGCTGGGCAGGCAGTACAGAGGCCAGCATCAGCTGCTCACTTCACTTTGGATTCTATTTAAGCACCTTCAGAAACAGCAGCATCAGGCAGAGGAAGCCACTCCAGGCTGTCCACACCTGCCCTCCATGTACCTGCTCACTCTAAGCCAACTGGCTTGGGTAACTGTGGTGAAGTTCTCCAGCCATAGGGGAGGGCACTTGGCCCCAAGGTAGCAAAGTAGCAGGACAGAAGCAAACAGGGTTCCCTCCTTAGACTTTTTAGCATCCTGGAATCCTGGAATTTCTGCATGCATGGAAGGGATGAGGGGATCCAAGAGATAAACTAATTTCCTGCTAATATGGACGTTGGGGGCTTGAGTGCAGTCTCAGGAACCCTCCTGGGGCAAGATTGGCTGTTATTCAACAAACAACCTTGAAGTAAGATGTGCTGGTTTACACAAATTATATTTTGCTGATGGTATCTCTCAACACCTCTTGATACTAACAACTCTGGTTACCTGCTCTATGTAATATTTGTGTCTCCCCTCACCCCCCAAATTCACATGTTAAAATACTAATCCCAATGTGATGGTATTAGGAGGTATTGCCTTTTGGAGGTGATTAGTTCATGAGGGTAGAGTCCTCATAAATGGGATCAGTGACCTTATAAAAGACACTCTAGAGAGCTCTTGCCCCTTCCTGCATGTGAGGACACAGTCAAAAGAAGACTGCTGTCTATGAGCCAGGTGAGCAGGTTCTCACCAGATGCCAAGTCTGGAGGCACTTTGGACTTCCCAGATTCCAGAAATGTGAGAAATGCTTCTTGTCTAAGCCACCCTGTTCATGGTATTTTTGTTACAGCAAAGCAAGATCCCTGTGCTTTAACTTTTTTAGAAAAATTTGACAGTTGAAGATGAGAGGTTGGGGAGTACAAAATGGGAGAGACTGGACCTGCCATGATTTTCTTTGTCCAAAACTCCACCCCAAGTTGCCCCTGTTGAACCAAGAAAGTTTCTACAACTCACAAAGCTAAATTTGAATCCAACTTGCATATCTATGCTAGCAGAATAAGACATTTTATCAAAGATAAAGAAAAGTCTAACAGGTTTAAAGTTGGGCATAAGGAACTCTGACCTTATTTTCCCTGAATAGCCCAAAACGAAAAAACTAAAAAAAACCCCCACAAAACACAAAAAACAAAACCCAAGCCATAAAACAAAACACCCAAAACAAACAGAAATACTTGGTACATAAAAATACTTTAATTTTTATACCAGGGTGAATTACATAGTTTCCACAAACAATGATGAGCCTGATAGGAAACTCAGAGCAGTGTCAACTGCTGAAGATTTTCTGGAAATGAAAAGAGGCAAAAAGTCAAACCAGACCAGATATCTGTGACCCTCACTAAATGGCCTGTTTGCTCCATCGCAGCTGTTTTCAAGGTCCCTCACTTAATCCAAAGTAAACTGGACCCACGGAGTCTTTCAGTCACATACTGTCTTGCCACAGTCATATTTGCACAGACATTGTGTCAGCTGTCCTGATTCCATGGATGATGTGGGGCTGTAGCTATGACTGTGACTAATGAAGGACACATTTGTCCTTTGTAGTTAGAGAGAAAGGGCACCAGAGAACAGACCCATATATTAAATGGAAGGTGTACGCTGGAAATGAACAAATGGATTACAATAAGATAAGGGAAGTTACTTAAATTTGATAGTAAGTGGTTATAGCTTAGGGAAATTCGAATATGAGAGGTTATAGTCAAGCATTTTTTTTTTTTCATGAGAAAAAGCAAATCTCTAAAGTAAGCAGAAGTAATCAGAATGTATCGGTTCAAGAGAGAACAAGATATGGCATTTGGAAAGGAAAGGTAATCTTGGCAATAATAATGTTCAGCCTCTGTTATTTCTTGAGGCCAGTTCAATAAGCTGTAATGTTGCATTAGCAGTTTCTTGGGAAAAAACCAATCAACTGCTCTTCTCTTTTATCTGTGGCTCTATATTCCACATGAATTATTCACTGCTGTGGTTAGTTCCTCATAGTTGCTGCATCCCCAAAGAATTCTGGGATGTTAAATAACAATGAAAGTAAAATTTGTAATATTTTATTTAAGTGTTAACTAAAGCTTTATTTATAAATGATCATCCATTTGTTTTTAACCTAAATGCTTGCTCAAGTTCAGCTATTGATTCCACTCCATTCAAATCTAGGATTTGCTCTAGTCTGGTGTGTTATCTTTGTCAATGCAAAATATCCTAGTCACAGGCAGAGTGACGTTTTCATGTTGCTTGCTAAACTGTTACCTTTCCATAACCTCGGAATGGTGACTGTGTAATGTGTTACACTGAGAACAAAATCCAGTCTGAGGCAGTGTCTTCTAGGTGTTTCTGTTTAGTCAAGATGGGTACCAGAACCCTAACATCAGCTTGGGTTTATTTGGTCCATTTATCTGTATGATAGTTCTGAGGGTCTTTTTAACCAAGGGTTTTATAAAGATAATGAAATGATTTTTTTGAGAATAATTGAAACCAAAGCCCTGGAATGAAAACTAATGATCAACTTGGGCATTAATATAGACAACAAACTACAAGCTATCACAAAGTGGAACTTGATCTCATTTTCCAGTCCTTCCTCCTCTGCATGAGTGATTCCGAGAGTTTTTCTGTTAGCATATCTCTCCTCCTGAGTTCCCCTTTTCCTCCTCCACAGCCCATGCTTTTCAATGACCCTGGCTCTCTGTGCTGGAGTGGGCCCATGTTGCTCTTTCTCTGGCTCCGTGTATGTCAGGACTAAAGTTTGTTTCAAGCCTAGGCTATATCAGTTGTTACTGTGCTTGAGTGTGGAATGCTCTGGAAAGTACTGATGTCCTGCTGTACTTGTGTGCCTGGGAGCAACTATGGACCCTGTTAGTAGGTGTGTCCCTCCATCCTTCCTTTCCTAGCCGAGCACTGTCCTGCTTCCCCCACTCTCTCCTCCAGCTGTCGTGGAGTCCTCTTGCTGTTGATTTGGGTGATGTGTATGATTCTAGTCATCTGCTTTTGGCTGAAAAGGGTCTCCCTCATGGAAGTAAAGTGAAATAAATTCCTCCACTCAGTGGTACTAAGATAACTCCTACTCAGCGCCCTTAAACATCCCCCAGACAACAATGGTTCCAGACATGTATGACTCCTGTCTATATGCAAAGGAAACCACGTAGACATGAGGATATGTGTGTAGAATTAGGGAGAATGGCTCACACCTCCATCATCAACAAAACTCTCTCCCTCCCTCTCTCTTTCCCTACCTTTTTCTCTTCCCTTCTTACTCCTTCCAGTTGCTTTGGAAAGAAGTATGATTTACCACATACTGGACACAGAAGTGGTGACTTATTAACCCATGTGCTCAGTCGCTCAGTCCTGCCCAACTCTTTGTGACCCTGTGGACTGTAGCCCACCAGGCATAGTTCCCACACATTTTCAGTCTCGACTCTGCATCAGATTAATCGCTTAACAACTTAAAAAAAAAAAAAAGAAAAGATAAGAAGCCTGACCCCACTTCTAAACTACTGAAACAGAGTCTCTGGGGATGAGAATTTAGAAGCCTGTATTTTGAAAAATCTCCACACTTTGAGTAATAATATGCAGCTAGATTTGAGAACCAACAGTCTGAATGTTGCCTGCTGTGACAGTGATGTATCAAATGTCGCATCTGATTGCACTGATGGTGTAGTTTGCCTCTCTCTGATGGCCAGGCTTGAGGGGTAGAATAGTGACAAGGTTGAGCATATATAAATGGCTACATCAGGCTGCTGCTGCTGCTGCTGCTGCTGCTGTCGCTTCAGTCGTGTCCGACTCTATGCGACCCCATAGACGGCAGCCCACCAGGCTCCCCTGGTGGTGTAAATATTGTTGCAGTACAATATTGAGGTACATGTATCTTTTAGAATTGTGGTTTTATCAAGGTATATGCCCAGTAGTGGGATCGCTGGGTCATGTGATAGATTTATTCCTAGTTTTTTAAGGAATCTCCCTACTGTTCTCTGTAATGGCTATATCAGTTTCAGTTCAGTTCAGTCGCTCAGTCGTGTCCGACTCTTTGCGACCCCATGAATCACAGCACGCCAGGCCTCCCTGTCCATCACCAACTCCCGGAGTTCACCCAGATTCACGTCCATCGAGTCTGTGATGCCATCCAGCCATCTCATCCTGGGTCGTCCCCTTCTCCTCCTGCCCCCAATCCCTCCCAGCATCAGAGTCTTTTCCAATGAGTCAACTCTTCGCATGAGGTGGCCAAAGTACTGGAGTTTCAGCTTTAGCATCAGTCCTTCCAAAGAAATCCCAGGGTTGATCTCCTTCAGAATGGACTGGTTGGATCTCCTTGCAGTCCAAGGGACTCTCAAGAGTCTTCTCCAACACCACAGTTAAAAAGCAGCAATTCTTCAGCACTCAGCCTTCTTCACAATCCAACTCTCACATCCATATATGATTACTGGAAAAACCATAGCCTTGACTAGATGGACCTTAATCAGCAAAGTAATGTCTCTGCTTTTGAATATGCTATCTAGGTTGGTCATAACTTTTCTTCCAAGGAGTAAGCGTCTTTTAATTTCATGACTGCAGTCACCATCTGCAGTGCTTTTGGAGCCCCAAACAATAAAGTCTGACACTGTTTTCACTGTTTCCCCATCAGTTACCCATGAAGTGATGGGACCGGATGCCATGATCTTCATTTTCTGAATGTTGAGCTTTAAGCCAACGTTTTCACTCTCCTCTTTCACTTAGATTCCCACAAACACTGTAGGAGGGTACCATTTTCTCCACATCCTCTCCAGAATTTATTGTTTGTAGATATTTTGATGATGACTGTACTGACTGGTGTGAGGTATATATCTCACTGTAGTTTTGATTTGCATTTCTCTAATAATGAGCAGTGTTGAGCATCTTATGTGCTTATTGGCCATCTGTATGTCTTCTTTGAACAAATGTCTGTTTAGGTCTTCTGCTTATTTTTTTCATTGGGTTGTTTTTCTGATATTGAGCTGAATAAACCGCTTATACATTTTGGAGATTAATCCTTTGTCAGTTGTTTCATTTGCAATTATTTTCTCTCATTCTGAGGGTTGTCTTTTCATCTTGCTTATAATTTCCTTTGCTGTGCAAAAACTTTTTTTTATTAAGTCCTATTTGTTTATTTTTGTTTTTATTTCCATTAATCTAGGAGGTGAGTCAGAGAGAATCTTGCTGTGATTTATGCCAAAGAGTGTACTGCCTATGTTTTCCTCTAAGAGCTTTATAGTTTCTGGCCTTACATTTAAGCCTTTAATCCGTTTTGAGTTTATTTTTGTGTTCCATTCTTTTACATGTAGTTGTCTAGTTTTCCCAGCCCCAGTTATTGAAGAGGCTGTCTTTTTTCCATTGTTTATTTTTGCCTCCTTTGTCAAAGATAAGGCACCCCTATGTGTATGGGTTTATCTCTAGGCTTTCTATCTTGTTCCATTGGTCTATATTTCTGTTTTTGTGCCAGTACCATACTGTCTTAATGACTGTAGCTTTGTAGTATAATCTGAAGTCAGGGAGGTTGATTCCTCCATCTCAATTTTTCTTGATTGTTTTGGCTATTCAAGGTCTTCTGTGTTTCCACAGAAATTGTGAAGTTTTTTTGTTCTAGTTCTGTGAAAAATACCATTGATAATTTGATCGTGGTGGTTTAGCTGCTAAGTCGTGTCCAACTCTTGTGACCCTATGGAATGTAGCCCTCCAGGCTCCTCTGTCCTTGAGATTTTCCAGGCAAGAATACTGGAGTGGGTTGCCATTTCTTTCTCCAGGGGATCTTCCTGACCCAGGAATTGAACTCAGGTCTCCTGTACTGCAGGCAGATTCTTTCCCAATTGAGCTACAAGGGAAGCCCTGGTAATTTGATAGGGATTGCATTGAATCTGTAGATTGCTTTGTGTATACAGTTATTTTTAACAATATTGATTCTTCCAATCCAAGAACCTGGTGTATCTCTCCATCTGTTTGTGCTGTCTTTGATTTCTTTCATCAATGTCCTGTAGTTTTCTGCATACAGGTCTTGTCTCTTTAGATAATTTTACTCCTACGTATTTCATTCAGTCACATTCACCATTGCAATAAAAAGATTTCTACACTTCTAACAACTTCATAGGCAATGGTGACCCTTCTGGTCCAAGACTCACCCTTTGAATAACATGGGTTTAACCCACACAACAACCCTATTTGATGGGTACTAGTTTTTGTCCTTATTTTATGCATAATAAACTTAGGTTGTAAGGATAAATAACTTTCCGGTGGTCATGGGTCTTGGAGCAATGGTACTGGGCTTAAAGTGATTCTTATTGCAGAGCCTGCCTCCTTTATCACCCTGCCTGACCATCGGGTATCTATGCCATTTTGGCAGAATGTTGCTGGGAGGGATTGGGGGCAGGAGGAGAAGGGGACAACAGAGGATGAGATGGCTGGATGGCATCACTGACTCGATGGATGTGAATCTGAGTGAACTCCAGGAGTTGGTGACGGACAGGGAGGCCTGGCGTGCTGCAATTCATGGGGTCGCAAAGAGTCAGACATGACTGAGTGACTGGACTGAACTGAACTGAGAGCAAATGCCATGTGTTTCCCAGAGTTTTAAATTTATGTGTCTACTTGAAGGAGAGACACTGATATGGTGTTTTATATATTTTAAATTGTTCATTACATCCCTGGCCCTTCCAGCTAGCTGCTAGAGTGACCCATTTATACTGACCCATTTATATCTGTGGTTTTTCTTGCACATGATGGTAAACCTAATGGTCAGGTCTCCGCTGAGTTATAACATGCTCCATCACTCTTTTAAATCCTGACCTTCTTTGATTTGAACTCATTTCAAGCTTAGAATTCTGGGCTTGATAAACGTAGATTGGATCCTCTGCCCTCCTGCACTGACTCTGGCTTAGCCTCTGCAGCAGACACAGAGAAGCATCGCTCAGGCCCCCTTTGAAGAAAGAACTTGTTGCTCAGCATCGGGAACGCTTCCAGGTGTTGACCCCTTTGGGTTTGCTTCAGCTTTGGATCCCAAGCCAGCTCTTCTCTGGTCCTCCAATCCTGGCCATTTCCTCTAATGCTGACACTTTCTTGGGCACCCTTTGCTCAGAGCTCCTCTTTGGGCTGGCAGAGGCTTTGTGAGTTCGGCATCATCGTCTGACAGCTTCCATGATCAATTTTACTTTCTTTCTTTCTTTTTTTTTCACAAATATTACTCCCCAGCCTGCGTGTGTGCTGTCTCCTCAGTCATGTCTGACTCTTTGCGAGCCTATAGACTATAGCCCGCCAGGCTCCTCTGTCCATGGAATTCTCCAGGTAAGAATACTAGAGCTGGTTCCCATGCTCTCCTCCAGGGGATCTTCCAAACTCAGGGTTGGAACCTGGGGCTCCCACTTTGCAAGCAGATTCTCTACTGTTGAGCCTCTGATGAAGCCCACTCCCCAGCATAGTGAGGCTTTTACATTTCTAATTACATCTTAGTGTTTTTTTCAACCAACACCTTCTACCATTTAACCAAGTGAGAGTTCTAAGTCAACCCAAATCAGTGCCTGGATAGGCTTGGCCTAATACTTGGTAGATATCTATGCCCGGGTAGGTGCTTAAATTATATATTGATATAATCACTCAATGGACAGGTGCATATTGAGTAACCATCGGGTACTCATACCTTCAAAAGCATAATCATCCCTTTTAAATGTCTCAGATAAAAGAGAAATGTGCCAAATTTAGATACCATGCCTCTATTTAGCCTTTAGTTCCTGTGGTGAGGTTAAATTTTATATCTTAGGATTATTGGATGCTGCCTATAAAATTATAGCATTGTGATATAGTGAGGAAAAACAGATGTCACCAAAATAAGATAGGAAGTAACTAGCAGTGTCTATGGTGGAAAAAGTACAGACCATGAGTCAGCAACATCGAACTGCAGTTCAAAAAGTAAATCACACAGTGGATACAGAAAAATAAACAGAGTGAAAAGTTGAGGGTTTTTTGGTTTGGTTTTTGTTTGTGTTTCAGGTTTTGATGTGTTTTGTTTGTTTGTTTGTTTTGGACTATTTATTAATACTACACAGAATCCTGTGTCATGGTTCTAATTTCAGATGAGAAGTTGTCAACATGATTTAATTGGATGGGTTCTCAGAAGCCCCTCCCTAATTCCTCAATATCCATGTACTCCTATATTGGAGGGTTTGGAGTTTTGAAAAAGGGGGCAGGTAGAGGAGGAAATGGCAATTTTTGAGCATAAACTGCTCGCCAAAAGAATAGTCTTATGTCACTGCTGTTTAGTTGTGTGTGGCTGTCAGTGGAGAGGTGATGAAATGAAGCTCTGACTTTCCAGAGGATGGACTGAAATCTTTCAATCTCTGGAGAAGGAGAAATGACTGAGAGATGGAAACAGTGTTGGGAAAGAAGTAAAAGGCAAGTCCAGTTTAGATGAAAGCACATTTTGGGTACAATAGCCTGAGTCTTAGAAAACCTGTAGATTAGAAGCAAACCATAAAATAAAAGCAAATTAGAGTTGGGCAATGATATATGTGGATAGGCAGAAAGGTTTGAAAACTGCATTTTTATGTTGAAGAAGGAAAGTGAACTACCAAAGAAATTATGAGATATTCTCTGGAAAATGAGCTCTGCTTAGTGCAGAAAGGGTAATTGTTGTTGTTCAGTTTTCCAGTTGTGTCCAGCTCTTTGCAACCCCATGGAATGCAGCATACCAGGCTTCCCTGTCCTTCACCATCTTCCAGAGCCTGCTCAAATTCATGTCCATTGAGTTGGTGATGCCATCCAACAGTTTCGTCCTCTGTTGTTCTCTCCTCCTCCTGCCTTCAGTCTTTCCCAGCATCAGGGTTATAGGTTATATCTAAGGTTGAATTTCTTGTCAACAAAGACTGACATTATAAGTTAACTTGGGAGATTTTGTGAAATTGACATACTTGAAGATAGCTCCAGTGTGGTCCTGCATGGAGTTGAGAAAACAAGAAATAACCAATTTTATTTTTTTATTTAGTTTTTATTGCTTCCTCTGAGCAGCTGGTACCCAGTCAAACTCCATATAGAACTTGCACCCAGAACTTGGTGGGAGATGTGTTAGATGTTTGCTTGACAGACTGGTTTCCCCGACCAGACTGCCTGTATCTTGAATGCAGGATCATTTCTTTCTCGAGTATAATCATATTCAAATGCTAGAAACAGAACCTGTAAGGTACTTAATAGGTGCTCAGCTAATATTTATTTATTTAATTTTTAGTGGTTTTGCCATACATTGACATGAATCAGCCATGAGTGTACATGTGTTCCCCATCCTGAAGCCCCCCTCCCACCTCTCTCCCCATCCCATCCCTCTGGGTCATCCCAGTGTACCAGCCCTGAGCACCCTGTCTCATGCATCAAACCTGGACTGGCGATCTGTTTCACATATGATAATATACATGTTTCAGTGCTATTCTCCCAAATCATCCCACCCTCGCCTTCTCCCACAAAGTCCAAAAGACTGTTCTATACATCTGCGTCTCTTTTGCTGTCTCGCATATAGGAAAAATAGCCAATTTTAAAATCTATCTAGCCCCCACTTCTCTAATTTATGGAAAAAATAAACATTTTTATTATTATTATTTTTTTTACTTTACTTACAGTTTGATGTGCATGCAGCAAGGGTTTGAATGTATAGTTTTCTGAATCAGTAGCCTAGAAACTCACCAGAGCACACACAGTGAGGTAACTCTGTCACCCATGGAGCAGCTAAAGTGACAATCAATAAATCATAAAATATGCCCAAGAGGGCATTATGAATCATTTAGAGTTGCTATTAATATTTTAGACATGTTCATTTTTAGCAGTGTGTTAAGGTTTAGTGTTTGCATTCCATTTTTAATTCAGCACTTGGTAATTGAAATATGATGCTGTTAAAAGTGATGTAATTTTTTTGTTGTTGTTGCCAATTATTTAAAGATTAAATTGAATAAGGGGACTGATATTTAGCTTTATTCTCGCTAAAATTCCCTCCTGGTACTTTGGGCACTGGTTCTCTTGGAGTGCAGTAGGGTGTAACCATTGATCTTCTCTGATAAGGAAGGGGCATTCTGATGTCCTTCCTGATAATCCCTTTTCCTGGCTCTGGAGCTTTCCCTTCTCAGGAATGTGGCAGTGTGGTGGCTGGCAAGGGGACCTGTTCCTACCAGGCTGCCTAGAACTTCCCTAGTTTTAGCACTGAAAGTCTTGGGTTCCAAAAAAACATGTTGGTCCAGGTCAAACAGATGGTTGGTTACCCAGGCTGGTCCCCAAATCCAAAGTAATATTATTGGCAGTACTGGCCCAGGAAAAGGGGTGGGCTTTAACACATTTGTTAGCAGCGCTCGTTTACTTTCTTTCTGTACCTGCAGGCCATTCCGCTCCTGACTTCCTTGGTTGCTTAATGTTTTCTCTAGTTGTTCAGGGCATCCTCTCAGACTACGCTACTGTGGATATCCACTTCTTTCATACTATTAAAAGCATCTCAAGTGATTAATAAAAACCACTCTCTACTGAAAGTCTATTTTGTGTCCAGCAGCGTGCTAAGTATTTTTTATTTACAATATCATGCAAGTGAAACTGAAGTCGCTCAGTCATGTCCGACTCTTTGTGACCCCCATGGACTGCAGCCCACCAGGCTCCTCAGTCCATGGAATTTTCCAGGCAAGAGTACTGGAGTGGGTTGCCAGTTCCTTCTCCAGGAGATCTTCCCAGCCCAGGGATTGAACCCTGGTCTCCCGCATTGCAGGCAGACGCTTTACCGTCTGAGCCACCAGGGAAGTCTTACAATATCATAGGTCTTCACAAAAACTGTGTGAAAAGAATACTGTTACCCTTACTGCTTATAAGGCAACTTAGGTCCAGAAGATTAAGAAATTAGGCAGGGACTTCCCTGGTGGTCCAGTGGCTAAGGGTCTGTTCTTCCATTGCAACGGGCCCAGGTTCTATTTGTTAGTAGCGCTAACAAATGGTCAGGGAACTAGATTCCACATACTGCAACTAAGACCTGGTGCAGCCAAATAAATACATTTTTTTTAAAAAGAAATTCAGCAAAAACCTTAGAACTGGTCACCAGAAGCTGTCTTTATTCTAAAGCCCATGGGTGTTTCTAAGTCAGAACTTGATCCCCTTAGGGACTTGCCTGCTAATACTTAAGGCTTCAGTGTGTGGATCTCTGTTAAGACATGCCAATATTGTAATAGCTCATCCTTCATGAATCATGATGTACTAGCCACCTATTTCTAGAATACTCACTTTCTTTTAAGCACAAAGGGGTAGTTCAGGTAGCCTTCAGGTGTCCTGGAACACGGCTGCATGATGGACAGGTTCTAGTTTTCCTAGCGTTGGTGAGGAGCAGAGATGTATATCAGTTGGGACTCTTGATTTTTTTAAAGTGACACAAATGTGACTTGAGCTAGACGAAGAAGTAGGTGCTTCCTGGCTTACCTGATTGTAAGGTACAAGGGTATCTCTGGCTTCAGGTGGGCTGATTCAGGTATAAACAGCTTCATCAGGACATCATGCCTCTCCATCTCTTAGTTCTGCTTTCCTCTGTGCCAGCACCATTCTGGGCAGCCTTTCACATACAGTGATTCCCACAAGCTTTCAGTTTAGAGCTTCTTGGTTTATCAATTTCAGGAAAATCCATAATTTGGTCTATTGGGCTGATTTCAGTCATATGCCTGACTCTGAACCAATCACTGTGGCCAGGGAGGTGGAACACACTGTTTGCTAAGTCCGCACTTGGATTAGGGGATGGGATGAGGTCATCTGACCTGAGTCTCATGCGGTGGGAGGGGTGTGCCTTGTCAAAGGGAAATAGAACTTTACTATCATAAGCAATGGGAGGAATAGCTTCTGAACAGGGAAAAACTAGAGATGGACACTTAAAATAGCTATTTAAATTGAGTGGGTTTGAAGGTGAAATGAGAAAATATAAAAGCATTTGATAAACTAAAAAGTACCATGTAGTTAAAAAAAAAAAGCTCTCCTTTTATTAATTGATGGAGTGCTCTACTCAGAGTTGAGAAATGAAAGGCTTTAAAAGCTTGCGCTTTGATTTGGTTAGTAGATCATTCAGTAGAAACCAATGCAAGTAAAACCAGCATAGCCTTACTGGGGAAGCACAGCTGTGGAATATATATATATATATATATATATATATATATATATATATATATAAAATTCTTTTTTTCTATTGATTTTATGGAGAAGAGCGTCATGGAGCGGGGTCCAGGGAGCAAAGAGGGGCTGGATAGCTTGGATAGCCTTGTATATCAAGAAAGGTCCATGGTCAAAGAAATGTACTTTTCCCTCTTCAAAACAGTGATTTATTTTAAAAAATAAATATTGATTTCCTTAATGCAAATAAAGTTTATATGCAGTTTACTGTAGGTGCAATGTAGTCTAGTGAAAATGTTAGTCACTCAGTCGTGTCTGACTCTTTCTGACCACATGGACTGTAGCCCGCCAGGCTCTTCTGTCCATGGAATTCTCCAGGCAAAAATACTGGAGTGGGCTGCCATTACCTCTTCCAAATGTAGTCTAAGTTCATCACATAAGCGTCAACTTGAAACGATTACTACTTCATCTCATCGTATGTTTTCTTCTTTTGCTTCATGGAGAGAACTCCACTCCCCCCAAACCCCACCCCCAGTATATTTCTATTGTTCAGAAAGCTGTGTAGCCACTTCCATGACTTAGGAAATTTCTGCTCAGATGTTGAGCCCATTAAGGCAAGTTCTTTCTAGTTTTATTACCTTCATCGACCGCCTCCGGAAGAAGGCAAGATGTCACTGTATCCTCAGCATTCCCAGGGCCTTTTCTGCTCACTCTACCTATCCTGAATCTCATTTACCTCTGAGGAAAGAAAAATTCCCTTAGGCCATATGGTTTAGCCATCATGAGAGAAAATATCTGTACAGTGTGTCCTTCTCCCTCTCAAGTCCCATTTATTCATTCTTCACATTAAATGCTCATCTCCACTGAGAGTGTGCTTTAGTTAAGTCTAAACACCTTGAAATGGAAAAACCTGATTCCCAAAAAGACACATACAGAAAAGTATATGAATATATACATATCATTATAACTCTTACGGATATTTTATTATAGAAATGTATGTGCATAAAAGTGTTTTAAAAAAGAAGTAAGAAAAAGATTTAAAAATCATATTACAGCACTCAGATAATTGTGGAGGCTGTTTTCATTTTTAGAGGGAGGAAAGATGGCCTGACATTTCATATTTTCTCATATATATAAATGAGATCATGTTAAAATACTCATTTATATAATCTTATTCTTCATATAGCAGTTTCTGGTTAATATTCTTTTCTACAACAATCTATTTCTTAAAGGGGTTATGTCTTATTTTTTCCCCTAAACATCTACTTTAAAATATTATTGAGCACAGTAGCAATTGCTAAATACCAATGTATAGTGATTTTTCTCTTTGCATTATCATACTGCTACCCCTGCCAAGAGAGATGTTTGTATTTTAATACTATTCTTCCGTAGACAGTGCCTTAGTGAAAGGAAATAAATCTAACAATCGGTCCTCTGGGGGACATTTTAAAACAGAGTTCACCCATTATTTTTTATCATGACGCATAATCTGTCCATTCATTTGCCCGTAAGAATGACCCAGCTCTAAAGAGAAACTTACCCCTTCTTCCCCTATGAGTGTTTATAGAGGGAAGGGAAGAATCAGATTCAACATTTATTTTAAGTGGCATTAATTAAAGATCTTGCTGTATATGGTTGGCATATTGTATCAACGTCAGCCGTACCCTTGAACACAATGCATGTCTGGTATACCAGTTAGCTACAATCACATTTTAAAATGCATGATTCTCTGTTCAATTGTTTGTGGAGCACAACTGTGTTAGATTTTGGAAATGGAACAAGAAGACATCCAACTTTTAGAGCATTTCTTTCACTTGCGTTTGTCAGAATATTCTCTGATTGAATAAACATGTATTTCTCCTGTGCCAATATCTTTGTAGTATGAACAGTTTCATTTCACCAGTGGGGCAGAATGTTTCCCCTTTAGAACTGAAGAAATATAATGTTTAAGTTGGGTAAAATAATGCCAGGGAGGGAATTTGGAGGAAAGTAAGTTGCAGATAAAATTAGAAGTGCCAGATACGGTCAGTTTGAAAGTGGGCCAGAAGGCTTACTTCTAGAACCAGGGAATGAGTCTGGGTCTTTGATCAGAGCAGGGCAGTAGAATAGGAACCAGAGTTGACTTTGGGGTAGTACTTACATCCAAATACTCCTTTCCATTAGAGGAGGTTTGCTTCTGGTATCTCATGGGTTGAAGAGGCCATAAACAAGACAGGATGAGGTTCAGGCAAGGTGTCAGGAAGCAAATGTTAATTTAGCAGCAGGTCAGTTACCACCACATACAAAGAGCTGCAGGTGTGCTAATCGCTAAAGCCTAGGGATGTCTCTGGAACAAGCTGGTGGAAACCTGTGGCAGCAGCAGTTAAATATGGCTTCCCTGGAGGGTCCATGCTCAGAACCAAAGGTCGATTCCAACATTACCCCTGGCACATCCAACTACTCGTAGAAGAAATAAAGGTAAATGATGCCAAGGGCTTGGGAGCATGGGCAACCAGGTACATTTTAAGAGCTGTCATTTTAGCCTGAGCATCTTGTTTGGTGGGGAATGGTAATAGATGAGACTGAAAAAAACAGCAGGAGAAGAGAATTCTTCTAGAGAAGAATTTAGATATTTTCTGTGGGTGATGGGAAAACTTGATGGGTTAAAAGCAGAAAAGTGACAAAATCAATCTTGCCACAGAGATAGATTATTCAGGCAGAAATGCAGGGGGTTCAAAAGTTAAAGAAGATTAATATGGAAGGCAAGGGAGCCCATTAGAAGGCTAGGACAATAAGGACAAAGATATTTGTGGCAGCACTATTTACAGGGGTAAGAACACTTGAACCAATCTCAGTAACAACCGATAGGAATGAAGCTGTGCAGTCATGAAAAAGAATAAAGAAGTTCTCTAGATATACTGATATGGACTGAAACGGACTGTTCTCCAAGACATGTTAATTGAATAGAGCCAGGTTCAGAGTAGTGTGTGTTATTTTAAATATTTGAATGAAAATAAAGAAAAAATTTAAACATGTTTTTGTATAGGCATAAAACCTAGTATCAGGCTTAACTTTGGAGGGAATCTGGGGTGAGAAAGGAGCTCAGGATTTACTATACAATCTTTTGTGCTGAAATATTTTCCAGGTGCAAGGATTATAATTTTTAGAAACCCAAAGCCTTATAAAATAGCCTATTTGAAAGAAGATTTTTGGAACTTAGTGGTCCCAAGGTATGGGTTTCCCCGAGATCAAATCTCTTAATTGAAGAAGCCACTGAGGCTTCACAATTAGTGTGTAGCATCTTGACCCATTCTTTTGGTGGCTATAGACTCTCCATTCTGGGTTTTCCCAGTGGCTCATTGGGTAAGAAATCTGCATGTAACACAGGAGATGCGGGTTTGATCCCTGGGCTGGGATGATCCCCTGGAGGAGGAAATGGCAACCCAGTCCTGTGTTCTTGACTGGAGAATCCTATGGACAGAGGAGCCTGGTGAGCTACAGTCCATGGGGTCGCACAGAGTCGGACATGACTGAAGATGCACTCATCTCCATTCTAGCCCCATCCACTTTCCGGCCCAGGTGGGAGATGACTTGGGAGAATGGAGCATGAGAGGAGCAAACTGGGACTGTGGGCATTCTTGTAAATCTTCCCCCCTTACCTGAGAATTCTCTGCCATGATACAGAATTTTGCCTTCTTTCTTCCTTACCACACATCCCAGTTTTATGGTGATAAGAGTTGATAATCTTTTATGTGGCATGATGTTATGGATGCCAATATTTGGTGAATAATACATATTTTATTTAAAAACAGTTGTTATGACAACTACAGTGAACACTGGGATTTTCATGTGGTTAAGGAAAAAAGAGCGCTCTTCCTCCAACCCCCAAGCCTACTCCTTCAAACCAAGGCTAGTTCTTCCGTGGCTTTTAAAATGTTAACTTCTGGATATAAATGTGTAAATGTAAAACCAAGCAGCGCTCTCACTCCCAGTGGGTTATTCATGAGCTTGCCTTTTGTCCAAGATACTTCATTTCTCTCCTGTTGCTTAAAGGCTTTGAAGGAAAAAAATCCTAGAACTCTGTGGTATAGATTTTTCAGTTTCCCTGAAGCATCCAGAATTGTTTGTTATTTCTCTTCCCTTTTGAATCCACGAAGACAAACCCTTTTTTTCTAAATACAGTTTTATTCACACATCATTAAGCTGATTTACCATATTATACACCACTGTAGGCTTAGCAATCATGCTTTTCTCTCATTGTGGGAATGAAACAAATATTCAGAATCTCATATAAAAAAAGAGATTTTGCCCGATCCTGAAAGTACACATCACTGGGAATTTTGCTAAAGCCCCTGATGTTATTAAAGTCCACAATGAGAGGAGGCATGGAGGGATAGAGATTAAGCAAATTATAAATGCAACAAAAAAGTGCTAAACTGTAAAGTAGGAGTGTGTGGTCCTTGGGGCTCAATTGGCTGACATAAAACCTTTCTAAGGAGTAGTTTTTACCTGGGGTATCACCATTCCTTACTTTGGAAAGTGCATTTTGTTGGATGGTTTGCTCTGTGTTTTGGAACTCCCTGATCCCAAGTTTGTCTCTCAAAACACATGCTACAATTGTTGTTTCCCTCAGTAAACGCTAGAGTTTTAAACATTCTGTAGTCTTCTCTAACACAATGAAGAAAGAAGAATCAAAAGTGATTATCCACTAATGTTTGGCACTCAAAGGCAGGATCACACCCAATAACAAGTTGACAATACAACTAAGAGATGAGTAAACAAGGGACCATTACTCCCCACTATGAACAAACACCTGGAAGTTGAGACAGTGGCGGAAAAATAAATGACCCAGCTGCAAGGTTAAAAGCTCATCATTCAAGGAGTGTCCTTCATCTACTTGAAAGCATCGGGAAAGTAACCAGCACCAGCATTAACTGCAAACTCATTTGTAAGGCTTGGCGGCATCTCTCCACTTGACAGCACCCTAATCATTCATCTTGTGGCCTGGGAGTGTGCAGACTATGCGTGTGCAAAGACAAAGTGAAAACTGAACACCAGCAGGATTTTACCACATGGATGCCTGCCAGTGGAGGCAGAGGCAGACTGGAGGAACTAGATTTTTCAGACAATCTTTACTTGCCCCTTTTCCCTCTCTTTCCGATCAGTCTATTCCAACCGTCTTTCAGCTGTTTTTTTTTATTTTTATTTTTTCTGTTTTATGGTGGTTTTTTTTTTTAAGTTTTAATTTTTTATTTCATTTTTTAGACATAGTTGTTTATTTGGCTGCACTGGGTCTTGGTTATGTCAAGTAGGACCTTTGATCTTCCTTTTGGCCTGTGGCATCTTTAGTTGTGGCACGCGAGCCCTTAGTTGCAGCATGGGGGATCTAGTTCCCTGACCAGGGATTAAATCCAGGCACCCTGCATTAGGAACATGGAGTCTTAGCATTCTCTGGGACCACCAGAGAAGTCCCAAGTCTTAATTTTTTAAAGAGAAGTTTAGGTTGACAGCAAAACTGAGAGAGGAAGGTAGGGATTTCCTTACCCCTGCACACATAACCTCCCCCATTGTCAACATCCCCGGCCAAGATGTACATTTGTTAGACTGATGAACCTACGTTGATGCATCATGAACATCCAACGTCCATACTTCACATTAGGGTTCGCTCTTGGTGTTGTACACTCTATGGATTTAGAAAATGTACAGTGACGTATATCCATTATTATAGTATCATACAGAGTTGTTTCACTGCCCTGAAAATCCTCTGTGCTCTGTCTGTTCATCTCTCCTTCTCCAGCTCCTAGCAAATACCATTTTTTTACTGTCTTCATAGTTTTGCCTTTTCCAGAATGCAGTTGGAATCTGGAAAGGCTTTTCAAACTGACTTCTTTGAGTTAGTAATATGCATTTGAGTTTCTTCCATGTCTTTTCATGGTTTGATAGCTCACTTATTTTTTTTTTTTAAATGCTGACAGTGCATTTTCTGGTTGTATTACAGTTTATTTATTCTTCATCTACTGAAGGACATCATGGTCACTTCCAAGTTTTAGCAACTATGAATAAAGCTGCTGTCAACATTCTTGTGCAGGTTTTTATGTGGACATAAAATTTCAGCTCCTTTGTGTAAATAACAAAGAGCATGACTGCTGTATGATATGGTAATAATATATTAATTTTCTAAGAAATCACCAAACTGTCTTCCATTTTGTATTCTCACTGGCAATAAGTGAGGCTGTTGTTCTAGTCTCACCAGCGTTTGGTGGTATCAGTGTTCTGGAGTTTGGCTGTTCTAATAGTTGTGTAGTGGTATCTCATTATTGTAATTTGTTTAAATTTGCTGTTTAATTTTCATTTAATTTAAATGACACAGAATGTGAAGCATTTTTTCATATGCTTATTTGTTATCAGTATAACTTCTTTGGTGAGGTATCTATAATGGTCTTTGTCCCATTTTAAAATCAGATTTCTTGTTTTTTGTTTTTGTTTTTGTTTTTTTTTTTGTTACTGAATTTCTTTCAAACTTGGTTTTTTGAGAAGGAACCAAGCAGGGGGACTTTTCTAACATTCAACATGAAAATGAAAACACAACATCAGTATTTCTATGAATTAACCACAATTTACTTAAAAAGACTTCTTTAGATGTTGTAGTGCATGTGATACCAGATATTCTCCAGATGTTATATAGAGTAAAAATTATAGGTTTACAGTGAAATCAGATGTGTATTTCCAAAACGTCCCCTACAATGGGGTTCTAATCACAAATTGGCAGTATATTGTAAGTATATGTCATGAAAAGTGCCCTGTTGATAAAGGTTGGAAATATTCTTTCCATAGGAGGGCAGCATGCTAAGGAGCCCACATATGCTCTATTGACTCATCAAACAGTGATGTTAAGAATGGGTACCCTGGTGTTCCCCTGCTGCTGCTAAGTCACTTCAGTCGTGTCCGACTCTGTGTGACCCCATAGACGGTAGCCCATCAGGCTCCCCTGTCCCTGGGATTCTCCAGGCAAGAATACTGGAGTGGATTGAGGTGTTAATGTCCATGGTAGAAGGCAGGACCCCGTTGGCACCTGGCACAGCACTTTGGACCAAGTACTGTTCAGCAGTTCCAGAAAATAATCCACTCCAGTATCCACTTGTACTTCAAATTTGTTTGAAACTTGGGTTTTGTAGCTTCTTCAAACTCATGAAACCATATTCAATATATTTTATTTAGTAAATGACAAAGGGAATTGTTGGATGACATAGGTGGCTTTATATGAGAAAGGTTTTAACAGAAAACTCACTAACTAGGAGAAATCTCTCTCTCACACACATGGAAGGAACCTGGAGATAAGGCAATCTAGGACTCAGTTCAGTTCAGTCGCTCAGTCGTGTCCGACTCTTTGCGACCCCATGAATTGCAGCATGCCAGGCCTCCCTGTCCATCGCCAACTCCTGGAGTGGTAGTAATGGTCAGGAAACTGCCCTTGTTTGGCTGTATTGTGTTTGTTGCTTCCATTCTCAAGGCCACCTCATAGTCCAAGAGGGCTGCTTTGGTCTTGCCATTATATCCCTATTCCAAGCAGGTGGATGGAGGAAGGTAAGAGAAGAAAAAAACCTCCTCCCATATAAGATTTCCTAAACTTAGCACACAACACTCTTCATTCAGCATAATGGCAATATGTCCTAAACTGACTGAAAGGAAAGCTAAAAAGTAATCTTTTACCTGGGTAGAAATGTATCCTGCTTAATAAAAAATCAGAATTCTTTAAAAAGGAATTAGTAGAGAGTAGATTTAGGGGGGTACCGAGCAGTGTCTACCACACCTGGATAAGCCTCATGTCCCCTTGTTTTACGGGCTTTTGCTTAAAGTTCTCATTAACTTTTTGTTTCTGAGTTTACTGGATCAAAAGTCCCCACCATCAGATGACCAGGCCCTGGCCCTTCCCCATTCTGGTCTCACATTCATCTCCCCTCACTGTCTGGAATCCCTGCGCTTGGGCTCTTGTTCTCTGTGTTCTTCTCAACTATTTGCTGCTGGTATGACTAGTCATGTGTAGGTAGAATGTTAGTCCATACAGCCTGATATATTAGAAATGAAATGTTATGTTATCCCGACTCTATGTACCCATTCTCCTAGGGAATTCAACTTCTGGTTTTCTTTGAGGATTCTGCCCCAGGGGCCTTACCTAGTGCCAGCAGCTTATGTGTATTGTAGCAGAAAAAAGCACATATTTTTCTGTCTTACTTGTCTCAATGCCCCTGCATCCAGTGGGCTGTGCTATGGGTGACATCTGTCTCATTGATCTCTGCTTCACTCACGGGCATAGTCCCTGCTGGTTTTCATCACCTCATTGCAATTCTAAGACTGCAGAAGCTGCCTGTTAGGGGAGTGGGGTGATGTATTATTTCAAAGTACTGTTGTGTTGTTGTGATACTTGGTTTTCCAGGTAAAAGTTCCCTATACTTTTTAGTCTACTGATTTTTAATTGTATTTTTTAATTAAAATTTTTAGATTGAAGTGCAGTTTACTTCCAATGTTGTATTAATTGGTCTCTACTGATTTTAAGAGGAATCTGTTTAACCACATAGCTCTTTTCATTCTGGTATGTGTGGAGACCAGCTGGGGACTAGGGCAGGAAGAAATGAAATACCATGTGAGAAG
Source organism: Ovis aries (assembly GCF_016772045.2). Classification (NCBI taxonomy): domain Eukaryota; kingdom Metazoa; phylum Chordata; class Mammalia; order Artiodactyla; family Bovidae; genus Ovis; species Ovis aries. Next base: position 24,534,841 of record NC_056058.1, on the reverse strand, counting down.
AGTGCAGACTCGGGGCCAGAGGACAGGATCTGGAATGTTGCCTCCTCTTTGGAGGAGAGAAGACGGACTGTTCAAGCACAGGCTGTACAGCTGCCTTGAAGGTGGCGCTGACCACCCTGCTGGCTAGCTGCCAGGCACGGATCCGAGCTTCAGCTCTAGAAGAGCCAGGGATCCTGCTAGATCTGTCATTAGATGCCTCGCCACTGTGATTTCTGTAAGGGCATAGCGAGAGGTGGGGTTTTAATTGTGCTTCTGGGAATTTCACAAAACCTTGAGTATGCCCAAGTGGATATTATCTGAATATTATCTGTTAGTATGATAGCCCAAAAGAATTGAGAATCATGGAACTGGCAGATTATGGCAATCTTTACTTGGGTTTCATCTAGACTCTTGACTAGATTACCCATGATATTCTTGAGGATGGGGGGGGGGTGTGTGGAATGTAGTTTGATTGAATCTGATTAAATTAGTATAGTCGGTGGGTAGGTGTCTCATGAGCGTCACTGGGCTCTGTCCTTGCCTAATGAAGATTATAGAAGATGTGCCAGTTTTCAGGTAACATTAAGTTGGAGTGATAGCCAGTAAGCTAGGGAATAGATTACAGAGAATCAGGACTGCAAAGCATCCTGAAATGATGAACTGAACCTAACAACATGAAGGTGAGTGAAGAATAAACGTGATATCCTCTCTGGAGTCCTCATGACCAACGTCACATATGCATTTTCAAGGAGACCTACTTAGATCCACCATATCTGAGCAGGCTTTTTTTCCCCTTGAACTACAGTTTTACAATAAATGCATACATTTCATACGGATTCACAATTTTTAAAGATTATACTCCATCTATAGTTATTATAACATTGGCCATATGCCCTGTGCTGTACCATATATCCTCATAGACCAGGAATTTAACTATCATTCATTCTTCATTCAGATATTTTTCCAAGTCCTTCTTTGTACCTCTTCTTTGTTTGTTTCTGGGGGGGTTCGTGATGAACAAGATAGACATAACTCATTGAATAAGAAATTAAGTAAATAAGAACTGTATCCTAGAGAACACAAAACTTTAACATTCAGGAAACTTTACTACGAGAAAGTGACATTAAAGCTGAAATATGCAGGATGAGCAGGAGTTGGCTTACCAAGCAGTGGGGGGAGGAGAGAAGGCTCAGGGGGAGGGCACAGCAGGTACAAAGGCCTGCAGGTGAAATGACGTAAAACATGGATGGGATGAGGTTTATTTACACTGTGACACAGAGGGTGGGGGAAATAATGAGAGACGAAATTGGAGAGGGAGAACTGGAGTCGGTCTGGAAGGGTTTTGCAAGTCACTTAAAGAGCTTGGATATTATTTTTGTGGGATGACAATTTACAAAAAATTCTTAAGCAAGGAAGGGACTTAATCAGAGTTTCCCATTGGAAGCTTCCCATGTTGAGGAGTGCAGAGGTAGGAGGGAGCACCCAGCGACCTGTTAAGAGGTTGTTGCAGTCATGGAGGTGAGAGATGGTAGCTGGCATGAGTGGCGGTGCGGATGAAAAGAAAAGGGTGGAGCTGACAATTATACAGAAAAGTAATCAAGGATTTGGTGATGGCTTGCATGTGGAGACAGGAGAGAACCCGAGCGGCTGTCAGGCTTCTGTCTCGGGACAAATGAATTGACAGTGAAGCCATGGTCTGATGTTGGGAAACAGCAAGAGAGGAACGTATTTAGGAGAAAAGGTGATGTAGTCAGTCTGGGACAGGTTGAGTTTGAAGTGATCAGGTGTTGTTCAAGTGGTGATGCCCAGCAGGCAGCAGGGAAAAATCTGGAGCCCAAGAGAAATTTGGACTAAAGATACTAAGTCAGGAATAATCTCAAGGAGTCAACAAAAATAGTAAAACATCCCTAACCATCAAAAGTAGGACCTAGAATATGGGAATGGTAGTCCTGGGTCTGGAGTACAGATGGCACCGGGGCTGAGAGCTCTGGTTCTGCTTTGCACAGGCTGCGGAGCTTGAGGGTAGTGACTTAGGTCTTTGGAGTTTCAGTTTCTTCACTATAAACTGGGGATTATGAAAGCAGTGGCTACAGAGAAAGATAAATACTGTATGATATCGCTTATGTGTGGAATTTTAAAAAAATGATACAAATGATCTTACAAAACAGGAACACTCACAGACATAGAAAACAAACTTATGGTTACCGAAAGCAAACAGGGGACGGATAAATTAGGAGTTTGGGATTAAAATAGATGAACTACTATATAAAGTGAAAGTCACTTAATCGTGTCTGATTCTTTGTGACCCCATGCACTACACAGTCCATGGAATTCTCCAGGCTGGAATACTGGAGTGGATACCCTTTCCTTTCTCCAGGGGATCTTCCCAACCCACGGATTGAACTTTGGTCTCCCACATTGCGGGTGGATTCTTTACCAGCTGAGCCACCAGGGAAGCCCAAGAATACTTGAGTGGGTAGCCTATCCCTTCTCCAGGGGATCTTCCTGACCTACAGATTGAAGCGGGGTCTCCTGTGTTGCAGGAGGATTCTTTACCAGCTGAGCTACCAGGGAAGCCCAATATAAAGTTGATAAACAACAAGAACTGTATAGTGCAGTCCTGTGTAATGCAGGGAACTGTACTCGAGATCTTGTAATAACTGATAATGAAAAAGAATCTTAACAAGAACATATTTGTATCTATATGTATCTGAATCACTTTGCTGTGTTCCTGTGTACTGTAGGTCTACTATAGTTCAATAAAATTTTTAGAAAATAGAAGAAAAAAAATCCTAGTTACTACACAGTCTTTTTTATAAGAATGGAATAAAATGATGAATATAAAATGCATAACAGTGCCTGGCATATGGTTACTGCTCAAGAAATACCAAGTATTTTCATTACCATTGTCGCTGCTCTTGTGGTCTGCTTATTGTTTGGGAGAACTCACTCGAAGAGGGAAAGGCAGACTGTGCTTTGTTCGGATGAGATGCTGAAATGTGAGAGTTTATCAGAATGGGTAAAGAGCCTGAGGCCCATCAGGCCTGATTTACAAGAGTTCTGAGATTGCACTTCTCAAATACACAGAAGGCTTCTAGAAGAGAAAGGAGACAGAATTGCCCAGTGGGACCCCGGAGGATAGAAACAGGATGAACTGATGGGAGTTTCAAGGAGACTGACCTCAGCTCAATATATCCAAAGTTCTCTAAAGATAGATTAAGCAGTTGGTTGTTTTTTTTTTTTTTTAAGTTTTGGAAGGAGGACCTTCCTCCTCTCTAAATTAGAGCTCCCATAATTGCAGCTGGAAGAGTTAGATCTGCTATTAGTGATGGGCTCGGAGGTGGCCTTGCTAACTGTGGAGTGAGTGCCTAGTTGGAATTGGGTGCTTGTTTAGGGCCTGGGATCCTCAACAAGTTCATGAAAATGCATTACAATATTCATTCTCTAGCCATAGAAGAGATTGTTTTCTCTACCTAGCAGGGCAGGGTCTGAGATAGTCCAGGTATAAACAACCCCTCACGTGGGTCTGCATTCTGCCCCTGCGCAGTCTCCATGTCCCCAGAGCATGGTGTCCCGGGTAGAGGTCATACCACCACCTGAGTGCTGCAGGGAGGTTTCTGGAACACACCATCATCCCTCCCCAGCTGAGCAGCCTCCTCCCTCTCCATCCTCCATCCAGGGCACAGCTCCAGGAAAGGCCGAGGGAAGGCCCAGCAATATGTAATAAATAAGAAGAGGTCACGTCTTTAAATCTCACCACCCTGGGCTTATTTTCAGATTGTAAAATGGAAGCAAAATAGAGTGAAACCTCCATGATTGATGGACTCCCTTCTCTTCCGAGGTTTTCCGGTTGCATCTTTGTGCTACGCTTGACATTTATGATATAAGGTATTAATATCTGGAAAGAAGAGCTGCTGGTGCTAATTATTCAGACCTGCTCTCACAATGCACTGGTGAGCAACTCATATGTCAGACCCCAGCTATGCATTAAGTCTTTAACCTCAAGTAGGTGGGAATTACGAGGCACTGTGGGCTTTCACTGTATACATTTCACAGAAAGTCTGTAGGATATTTCAGTAAATCAGCTGTGATAGAGTCGCCGAAAAGCAAGCCAATAATCCTCTGATATATGGAATCCTCAGGAAAGTCTTTGACTTAAGAAATGTGCGACAAACACTAAAATGATACAAGGGAGAAAAAATGGAAATGATGGGACTAATTTATTTTGATTCAGAAAGGAAATCGTCTGCCTCCTCTTCTAATTCTTCAGGTTGTCAGATGTGGCTTGTTTCTAGTAGCTATTTGTAAAATTAATCATTTTAACAGTATCAAACAGACTGGGTTTTTACACTTGATAAATTTTTGATGTTGAACCTTTGAAAAATGCAGTGATGTGATTTTTTTTCCCCCTCTCTCTCAAGAGTTTCTCCCCAAAAGCCAGTGTTAATTTGCAGATGCCAACACATGACTAATGGGTTTTTATCTCAAAAGATTAATACACGTTAAATCTACATAGGATTAAGAACTCTGGACTGTACAGACTTTTGTCATGAGAGAATCCAGGCTTGATGATTCTGACAGGTTGGTAGCCCTCTCCTCATGAGGAACAGTTGGTTAGCTGGTCAGTCAGCCTGGTTAACCCTGTTACTGCTTATCCAGCAGTCAGTTGTGTCTTCTTCCTTGTTAAAGAGCCCTGGTTTTGTTGAAGGAGTAATGTGCTCAGCCCAGATATGAGTGGCCTCCACCAGTTACGGTGAAGCTCATCTTTGCCTACGAGTGGTTTAGGGAGAAAATGTGTTGTAATTCTGGCCAATGAAATAGAAATAGGGGATGCATGGGTTGGGGAGAGAAAGTACAGTGCTTTCTGAAAAAGAAATTAAAGGAGACCATCGTGTGAGAGGTAGTCCTCTGTGTCTCTGCTGACTTCCTTTCTGATTTGGGATATGGTGGTGAGAAAACTGCTGTCCAGAGCTCAGCAGCAATGTTGGGATCACATGGGAAGACCACAGACAGTGATTTGGGTGGCTGAACAGAAAGATGAAAAGAGTCCGGGTTCTCCCTGACCTCATCAAGCCAGCAAACCACCCTGTCTACCCCTGAATCTCTTTGAATACAAATAAAGGTCATGACTTAAGTCATGTTAGTCAAGTGTTCTGTATATTGCTGCTGGAAGTGGTCCATACAATTACAGTCAGTTAAGTTTGCAGGCCTGGGGATTTTTCTGTACTATTTTTTTGGTTCATGAGAGTCACACTTGCATGTAGTAAAACTAAATGTCAAACAGTATGTAAAGCCATTAAATAACAAATGAGCGTCTATTATCCCAGATGCCAGTATCCTCCACTGAGGAAATCACTTTTAATTGCTTCTGTTTTTAGTCCTTGATAATTATGACTATAATTTGCCTATTCTATTCCAAGCGTATTATTTAAACAGTATCTATTGGCTCCCCACTCTGAAAGATGAGAAATTTATCATCAACTTCTACTCCCTCCTCATATTTATTGCATTTCCATTATCAGTTACATTTGTAGCTTTGTATAAATAAACATCACTTTTCATATGTTTATATATAAATATTAGTGCAGCATCAAGTGGCGTGGTTTAAATCCTAGAAAAAGAAATGGAATCCTATGTCACTAAATTATCCAAGGAAGCATGTTTTAGACATTGGTTCTCTTTTTCACACTTAGATTCTTCAAAATCATGCCACACTTTTGTTCATATTCAAACATTGGTTTTTTTTTTTTAACTTTTTTTTTTTTCACTCTGTGTTGCTGATTGCCTTACTTTTTCTTGTGGAGAGTAGAAACAAAAATGTTTGCATTATATGACAGATACCAACTTCTTCATCATGCTCTTGGTTGAAATGAAAAAGTACTTTCTTAGCAGATATTATTCCCATCGATGTCTGACTTGCTGTTCTAATTTGGCCAGTAACATATTCCTGCAGAACTATGAAAAGGCATGGTTCTACTATCTTCTAGTGTTTTGCAGATGAGAAGTTTGATGCAGTTTTATTCCAACTTTCCTGTAAAAACTGATTCTTGTTTAGGTCTCTTTTCTTTGGTGTTCCATTCCAGAGGGATGGATTTAGAAAGAAGCATCTACATATTTACTCTGGTTGATACTCAGTATTAAGTCTTATGTTTGTTGTTGTTGTTTTGTGTATTTGTTGTCATTGTTCTGAGAATTTTTTCTACTATTTCTTGGGAATTAACATCTAATTCATATGCTCTAAAATGTAATGTTTTGTTCAGGGAGCAAATACCATTAATACTTTTTTAATGTGTTCACAAAGTTGTGCAACCATAACCACTGTCTAGTTCAGAACATTTACATCATCCCCCAAAGAAACCTCAAAATCATTATCAGTCATTCTCTGCTCCTCTCTCCGCTTGGTCCCTGGCAACCACTAATCCTCTTTCCGTCTCTATGGCTTTGTCTATTCTAGGCATTTCATATAAATGGAATCATATGGCTTCTTGTGCTTCGTTTCTTTCACTTAGCATAATGCTTTTAAGATTCATCCATGTTGTAGCATATATTAATATTTCTTTTTATGGCTGGATAATATTTCACTGTATTTATAAACCATATTTTGTTTATCTATTCATCAACTAGTGTTTCTTTAATCATTTTCTCCTGTGCTTTTTTTTTCGCTCTCTCTTTCTGGCAATTTGGCTAGCAGAGTGCATGTAGAAGTTCTTATAACGATCCTCTGTGACTTCAACTTTTGATTTCTCTCTTTTCTGATCAACATTTTAGTAGATTTCCTTGATTTTATTTTTCAGCCCTTCTATTACATGTAAAAAGTTTTAGCAACCATATTTTAAATTTCTAGTAACCCTTTCTTGTTTTCTGATGGTTCCTTTTTCATAAGAAGCCTCTTTTATTTTTGTTTCTGTGACCTTTAGTTCACATTATTGAGTACCTATCTAGGTGTCCCCAGCTGATGTAAGACACCCCCAAACAGTCCTATCTAGGGTGGCGAGGGACGTTTCCCTGGGTAGTTGTGAATTCACTGTGTTGTGAATTGAATAAAATAAGAGATCTCAGTATGCTTGGTGCTCAGTGTGTACTCAGTGTACACAGGACCTTCTCTCTTTTGCTTCTACACCAGTCAGGCCCGCGTCCTGCCTTGGCTGAGATGGAGCCAGCCTTCCCATTGCCACCCCTCCATGCTGTCCCACCAGGAGACAGACTCTCAGGATCACTACAGACCAGGTCAGATGTCACAACTTTAGGCATCTTTCCTTTTGTGGTTTGTGCTTTTTTTGTTTAAGTCCAGGTTTACTGGGGCACAATTCATCTACAGTAAAATACACTCTCTAGGGATGTTCAGTTTGATGAATTTTGATACGTACGTACACTTATGTTACCACCACCATACTCAGGATAGAGAATAGTTTCATTAACCCCAAAAGTTCCCTTGGGATCCTAATCACATCTCTCATTTTGGCACGGATTTCTGAGTATCCATGAGAGATAGAGATAGAGATCAATGCTACAGATTACTGTTACGTGTTTCCCTGCTGCTGCATGGGTCCTGTTCTCTTAAAAGGATTCCTACTGACCATCAGAACCCAGGGGTCTGTCTGTGAACTCTGTGAGCGGGACATGCCGACAGGATGATTTTCCTTTTGGGTATGAGGGTGTGGAGTAGGAAGGCAGCAGTTCTGCTTCTCGGATTCCACAGCCTCTAATTGCTTTGATGCAAGGGGATGGGAGTGGGGTGGGAGAGGCTACCTGGACCAGATATTTCATAATAGCACTTTAATTAATTATACTGATGACTGCTTTGCAGCCTATTTCTGCTGTTGTTTCTCATCATTTATACATTTATGGTCCCTTATGACTCTGCCCTAAAGAATGGCTCCCGCCTCTACTGAAGACTTCTTCCTGATGCATTCTGGGTCTCAGCTTCCTTCACTCTGATTGATCCAACAATATGTTCCCATCCTCTTTCTTATTGCCAAGAAATGTATCAACATAAGTTTCTCACTGATATTCTTCCTCCTGGTCACTATGGTGTCATGACTATTCCTGCTGAATTTCTTTACCATAATTGCCCTGTGACTTTGTGAAAGAATAGAAGTAAGAGTATGTGCTGGGTATGCCATCTTAAAGCCTAAGTCTTCATCAGAATATGTATATTCAAGAGCTCAGCAAGCAATTACTTGGATGTCTTCTCAGATGAAACATTTCTTCAGGGAAAAGAAGGAATGTGATCCCAATCTGGGAACGAGCTTTGTGACTCACATCACCTTTAGCGTATACTTCGGCTTGCTGCAGCTCTTCCCTGATAGCTCAGTTGGTAAAGAATCTGCCTGCAATGCAAGAGACCTCTGTTCGATTCCTGGGTTGGGAAGATCTGCTGGAGAAGGGATAGGCTACCCACTCCAGTATTCTTGGGTTTCCCTGGTGGCTCAGCAGGTAAAGTATCTGCCCGCAATGCAGAAGATTTGATCCCTGGGTTGGGAAGATCCCCTGGAGAAGGGAAAGACTACCCACTCCAGTATTCTGGCCTAGAGAATTCCATGAACTGTATAGTTCATGGGGTTGCAATGAATCAAACACAACTGAGCGACTTTTGCTTTTACGTTGGCTCTCTGCCTTCACGTTATTTAAGTAAAATGAAATTAATCCCTAATTAAAAGAAAAATGAATAGACCCTCACATATAGTTTCAGGAAGTCCCAAAGATACCTAGTATTGACATCATATGCTAGTTTTAGCCATTTTGTAAATATGGTCTTACTGTAGTTGCTTCATCAACTCACATAACATGTGGAATGTAGATGGAAGTTGTTCAGTCACTCAGTCGTGTCTGACTCGCTGCGACCCCCTGGACTGCAGCACACCAAACTTCCCTGTCCTTCACCATCTTCTGGAGTTTGCTCAAAGTCATGTCCACTGAATCACTGATGCCACTAATGGAAGTTACAATTTAATTTTTACTAATGTAGAACCTGAAACAAGGTTACTTGATTTAGATACAGAGAAATTCAAAAGGGAGTCAAAACGTTGTATCAAAATCGAGTAGAGTGGACATAAAGATACAGAACAGGTAGTGCCTCACCTTCACGCCCACTCATTTTTTGAAAGAAATGCTTCAGAAAAGGAGAATCAATTTAAAAGCAAAACTAAAACACAATGTCTCATTCCAACCTATAGATTACCACTAAGATATCTTTCATTTTTAATCTTTACTTTCTCTTCCTTAAACTATAGAGGGGAGGTGGAGAAGCCAATTAAAATGTTCTGTCTTTGAGTTGCCAATAAAAAAGCTTCCTGCAAACAAAAATCTCCAGTGGATATAGATGCAGTATCTTCACCATGAACTCTTATAGTTAGAATATTCTGGCAATAAGAGCTTTCTATTCTAGAAGCAAGCAGGAAAGGGAATGAGACCATCCCGAGCTTTCAAATATCTCATGAGAGCTTGGTGCCCAGCAGGTCCTGTGAAGGGGAGGGTGGTGAAGCCCTCTCATTTAAACACCTTTTCTTCTGGGTCTTGGCTGTGATCACGTCCCTTGTCCCTCCCGTGGAGTACCTGAACATGTTAAAAGACATTGGTGTAGGGGTCTCAAGTATTTGAAATGGTGAGAAGACTGACCTTCACCTCGCTAACCCCTGTCGGGGATGCTGTCCCACATGATAAGTGTGCTTTATACAGGTCAGTGATGTTTTGGGTAAAGTGCTAAGCCTAGCCGTGGAATCCAGCTGAACTGTTACAAATGTCTGTCTGATTGGAACAGGCAGCTTAACCTTCATATGAGCTGTTTTCTCGCTTATACGGAGGGGATTGTAATACATGCTCTCCTCACACGAGATAATAGATATACCAGAGTCTCTGTGCCTGAGTTTGAAAAGCAGAAAGCTCTCTGTGCATGTAAGACAATGCTATTGCGGCTTCCCTTACCCCTGCTCCAATTCAGCACCTGACCCTGCCCACAAAAACCAGCTGCTCCTGTTTCTTCTGTGACCCGTGATGGTACCTAGGGCACTCACGCGTTCATGCGTTCATCTGCCTCACTCTCTGCCAGCAGTCACTGGGGAGGTCACTCACCTGTTACACCCTCCCCACCTGTGGGGCTGGGCGTCCCTGTAGCAGCCTTGGCTCTGGAATTAGGCTCTGCCACTGGGTCGGCCCATTGTCACACGCCAAGACTTCACAAGAGTACAGTCACCTCTCCCAGTCAGGGTCACAGGCCCTGGGGCCAGCACTGAGCTGGAAAGCAACAAAGAGTTGCAGGTCTCAGAATATTCAGGGAGGTGCTGAGTGCGTCTGTGTGTGAGCAGACAAGGGTGAGGCTGAGATGAACTCACGTTTGAAGAATTGGATGTAGGGAGGGGATGTAGAAAGAGGCTGAGGGAATGTGAAGAGCGAGCTGAGTCCGTTTGAAAGCAGCTAATGCTGTGTGAGCGAGGAGGAAGCAGGACCAAGATACGCGATCTGTGAACTACTTGTGTTTTTCAAGTCAGTTCCCCCCTTGTTCCTGCGGTGTGTGCGCATGCTTCCCTCCATTGTGTCTCTTCCCCCAGTGCCATCAGCTGGAAGGGGGATGGGAGGGAAATGTGCTCGGCTGCCGGAGGGGAGAGAGAGTTGCACTGCCCTCTAGCAGCCACAGCAGAAACTACAGATATAACTTGGGTTTCTGTCTGGTCAGCAAGAAACCTTAAAAAAAAAAACCTTTTTTTGCCTGACCCCGACTTAGCAGAAGCAGCAGGGGAATTCAATTTTATAGGCGTCTTCCTTAAAGGAAAAAATGAGCGAATGTGATAAATGAAAAATAGAGGCATAAATTTAAAAATGAGTATGGGAATTTCCCAGGTGTCCAGTGGTTAAGACTCTGGGCTTTTATGGCTGAGGGGCTAGGTTCAATCCCTGATCAGGGAACTAAGATCCCACAAGCCCTGCGGTGCAGGCAAAAAAAAAAAAAAAAAAAAGATGATGACCATTTATGAGTGAATTTTTATTGTGGTTTAAATTTTAGTTTTTTGTTAACTAAAACCATGGTGTGGGTATCAGATAAAACCATAATATCCCTTCTTGCGGTGTGCCTATCTTATTGTTTCCCAAGGGTTGAGTAATATGGCCATCAGCAGCCAAAAGGCATTTTGGTGGAATTTCAGGGTATGGGGTCTCTTTCACCAGCAGCCTGAAGCCTCCCTTCATATTTTCTTCTGACCCACCCAGTTCCTGAAGTTCTTCCTGTTTTTCAGGAAGCAGATTGGAGCTTGAAGGCAGGGAGAGGTGAATAAGCCAAAGTTAAGCTGGAATGATGAAACTCCAGTGTGGACAACTTGGAGTCCAAAGGCTTGGAGCTAGATGAGGTGCCCTCCCTCTTCAGTGCTCAGCTTCCAGGTGGGAAGGCAGAGAGGTCAAGGGTGAGTGACAGCCTCAGGGAAAGACTCAGGTGAAGTTCTCCTCTGGGCATCCCCAGTCTTGGAATTAGTTTATCCGAGAAAGAAGAGAAATCAGTGAGTCTACATGTTTACAATGGAGAAGGCAATGGCAACCCACTCCAGTACTCTTGCCTGGAAAATACCATGCATGGATGGAGGAACCTGGTAGGCTGCAGTCCATGGGGTCGCTAAGAGTCGGACACGACTGAGTGACTTCACTTTCACTTTTCACTTTCATGCATTGGAGAAGGAAATGGCAACCCACTCCAGTGTTCTTGCCTGGAGAATCCCAGGGACTGGGGAGCCTGGTGGGCTGCAGTCTATGGGATCGCACAGAGTTGGACACGACTGAAGTGACTTAGCAGCAGCAGCAGCAGATGTTTACAAAGTGAAGTGGAGGAAAGGAAAAGGAACAAGTTTTAAGTCTGAAAGGAAAGGAGAATGTGCAATTAACTGAGCACCATCATATGGGCTGCTGTCTATGGGGTTGCACAGAGTCGGACACGGCTGAAGCGACTTAGCAGGAGCAGCATATATTCTAGGAGTCTTAGGTAATCGTATTAGTTATCCCTCCCAGCAGTCTGGTGAGCAAGGTAGTTTTATGATGCCATTTTTCTGATGAGGAGGATGAGGCACAGAGCGTTTTTTTTTTGACCAAAGTCGCGTGACTTTATGGGGTTTGTGAGAGCTTTATGGAGCTTCTGGCCTCTGTTGTTCCAAAGCTTGTGTTATTCTCCTAATGGGAAGCATATCATATCCTAATTGTCCAATAGTGCTATGCTGTTTCAGTGCTGAAGAAGTATCTGAGGCCTCTGTGTCTCTGCCTCTTTCAGTATCTTCATGTCAAACCTGAAGAGACCAAATTGACCAGGGTCAGGCAAGACAGGCTTGGAATGCTTTCCCATCTTAGTAAGTGGCATCCTCATCAACAAAAGTCTTCAAGCCAAACATCCAGGATCCACCTTGGTGACTTTCCCCCACCTCAAACAAGGGATCCATCTTTAAGTCCTGCAAGTTCCAACTCTAAACTATGAAATCCTTCCCCTTCTCTTTCTTGAATTTAGGCAGCAGTCTCCTAGTTAGTATTCCTAACTCCAGTCTCCACCCAGTAGACACAGTGATCTTAAAAAAATTGGAATCTGTCACTCCTCTGCACATCAAATACGTCCTACACTCTTAGATTAAAATCTAAACTACTCTTGTGACTCCTGAGCCCTCCATGAGCTAACCCCTTTCTACTGAACTCACAGAGGGTCCTTGTCTATCCTGCTGGCTGTCTCTGGCCACACTGGTCTTCTGTGCCTTAGACATATTGAGCTCTTACTCATCTTAAGATAGTTTTGGTGGTATTAGTTGGTAAGTCGTGTCCAACTCTTCGTGACCCCATGGACTGTAGCCTACCAGGCTCCTCTTTTCATGGGATTCTCCAACTGGAATGGATTGCCATTTCCTTCTCCAGGGGATCTTCCTGACCCAGGGATCGAACCCTTCTTTACCATCTAGCTGTGAGGGAAGCCCATCTTAGGATAAGATGCCTGAAATGTCCTTCTTTCGAATTTGTAGTACCTTCTCATCCATCAGGTCTCAGCTTAAATATCAGGAAAGCCTTCTCTGACAACCATATTCCTTTTTCGTGCTTCAGGTTGTATCTATCACATTACCCCATTTCTTTCTTAGCATTTATCATTATCCAAAATCTTCTCAATTATTTGTGTACTTGTTTACCTTTTTCTCTGTTGGAGTGTCTGCTTCCTAAAGGCAGGAACTCTGCTGTCTTGTTCATCATTGATTTCTAAGGCTTAGTTCAATATATGACTCATAGAAAATGCTTAAAAATACTTATTGAATGGAAAAAAATGACCAAATAAGTCTGGGCTTCAAGCCAGTGTTCCTTCCTTCAGGCTTCCCTGGTGGCTCAGCTGGTAAAGAATCTGTCTGCAATGCGGGGGACCTGGGTTCAATCCCTGGATTGGGAAGATCCCCTGGAGAAGAGAATGGCTACCTACTCCAGTATTCTGGTCTGAAGGATTCCATGGACTGTATAGTCTATGAGGTCGCAAAGAGTCAGAAAATTTTCAAAGAGTTCCTTCCTTCTCTAGCTGACTAAGATAGAGAATTTGTGACATATTTAAGAAATTGAAACCAGAAAGTTTGCCCCCAACAGCTAGTAGAGTCAGGAGAACAGAGAATTGGCAAGGAGAAAGAGAGCCAGAGCACAGGATGAGGAGCGTGGGAAGGGACATCAGGGGTTGAATCTCTAAAGCGGCCTGTGCCAAGATCCCCAGTGAACATTTCTTGACTTACCCACAAACATTTGTGATGGAGTCTTATTACACATAACTGCAAATTCCAGAGCAGCAGTGACAGCAGAAAAGAATGAAAGGCTATGGAAACAAGCCCTGAGAAGAGCAAGTGGCTTTTGGACAGGAGTTCCTTCATTTCAGCATTTTTCATGGATTTCAAATATTTCAAGAATAATATTTTTATTTGCACATTCATCTTGAAAATGAAAGTTATCTAGTCTCAAAATGGAACTGATTAAAGCACACTTGGAAGCTTTTATTACTATATTTCTAGTAAGTGCAGTGGTTACCACCTCCCCAGCCCCCACTACTCAGGTATTATAAGCATATTCTGAAATATTGGAAATTATCTCCCTAACAAAATGATCTTATCCCTTTTGCTAAAATTTCCTGTGAGTAGCTGGATGCAGCTTTAAAATCCTAAGAAACAGTATCAAAAAGTACTCATTGCGGATTTATTATGTCCACAGCTGTGAGCCTTTGACCATGCATGATACTCAGACTTGGGAGAATCTCAGGGACAGGCTTTATGTTCTGTTTATTGTAGTGTTTCAGGGCTGGGGCATAGCAGGCCCTCATAAAGGATTTGCTGGTAATATGGTACTATGCTAGGTAGTTGGGAAACAGCCACTGTCCTCGGAGTACACAGTAGATGTTCCATACGTTTTTTAGAAGGTGTGTATAATGAGAGAGCAGACAGGAGATTGTAGCACAAGGAAGTGCCAGGTGAATACTCCAAGAAGAGAAGAAGTCAGTAATTTGGAGATGAAAAGGAAGAAATTATGACTTACGATTTCAGGATCAAAGAGGGTATTGTGAAAGGAAAATGAGGGTAGAAAAATCTGGACATTCATTCACTAAACCAGTGAATGTATTTTGGCCAAGGGCAGAGAATCTGAGTAAAACTGGAGTTAGGAAAGCCTAGCGAGCATAGGATTCACGCAGGAGAAGAACAGCCAGTGTCTGGGACTACCAGTTCAAGGAGACTGTGCTGTTGAAGCTGAGACACCAGTAGAAGGAATTGGTACTGGCGGTAGGAATGACTCCTAAATCAAAGATGGAGTGTGCGCAATACTCCTCCGAGCCTTTATCCCATCCGGTAACTTCCGGAAGTTACTGGAAGTAACTTCCATCTTCTCGTTGGGGATTCTCTTTCTTTGCCTCAGTATCTCGGAAACTTTTGTGGTTCCTCAGATAGCAGAGGAACTGGCCCTGTGTTTTGGCTCATCATGCTAGTCCTCTTGTCAAAGCTGTCACAGACGCTGAAGTGGCGTTGGTTCTCTTTCTGTGCCCTTCAGGGGCTGCAGGAATATTTCTCTACGTGGGAACCTGTCATCCAGGGTACAGCCTGCTCCATTCCACCACACAGTCATGCCCCTCGGAGGCCCTGTCCCCTCACCAGGTACTGTCAGGAGCATGAGGGGTGTCCACTGTTTGTGGACACTGCCGTACTTTTCTGGTACCCGGTCCTGCCCTCTCCTTTGCTGCACCTGCTTCTGCCTCCCTCCCCCAGCTTAGTGCACTCGAGGGGTCAAGCTCCACACAGCAGGCAGGAGGAGTAGTGAGTTTACCTTCAGGCTCCTACCAAAACACTCCCCTGAAGTACCAGCAGTTAACCTTTCTACTTGCTTAGAATAGGGGGTCATACAAATTAGTAGTTCAACAAATTATCTTACATATTCTTTTTAAAAATTTATTAAATTAAAAAAAATTATATTGGAGGATAATTGCTTTATAATGTTGTGTTGGTTTCTGTATACAATGGTGTGAATCAGCTACAAATATACATATATCCCCCTCCTCTTGAATCTCCCCCGCAGCCCGTATCCCACCTCTCTAGGGTGCCACAGAGAACCAAGCTGAGTTCCCTATGTTATACAGCAACTTCCCCAACTTGGGTGTGTGTTAGTTGCTCAGTCGTATCCGACTCTGCAACCCCGTGGGCTGCCAGGCTCCTCTGTCAATGGAATTCTCCAGGCAAGAATAATGGAGTGGATTGCCATTCCCTTCTCCAGGGAATCTACTGAGCCAGGAATCAAACCCAGGTCTCTTGCACTGTAGATGGATTTTTTACCATTTGAGCAACCAGGGCACTGTCTTACATATTCTTAAGTTGAGTGGACAATGAGAAGCCACTGAATGTTAGTAAGAAATAGTATTCATATTTATGTTCTTTTTTTTCCCCTTCCACCATGCTAAGGATGAGGGGAAAATGCAAACCAAAAATAAAACCATGGTGTGGAGGGTGTTAGAATTTTGTGATTTAATAGACACAGTCTTGCTGCTGCTGCTAAGTCGCTTCAGTCGTGTCTGACTCTGTGCGACCCCATAGATGGCAGCCCACCAGGCTCCCCTGTCCCTGGGATTCTCCAGGCAAGAACACTGGAGTGGGTTGCCATTTCCTTCTCCAATGCTTGAAAGTGAAAAGTGAAAGTGAGGTTGCTCAGTGGAGTCTGACCCTCAGCGACCCCATGGACTGCAGCCTTCCAGGCTCCTCCATCCATGGGATTTTCCAGGCAAGAGTACTGGAGTGGGGTGCCATTGCCTTCTCTGAATACACACAGTCTTTGAGGGAATCTATTTAACATGGGCTGGCTGCCCACCCCCATTTCTCCTTGCTTTATATAACCCAATAGCAGGGTTGACAGTCTTCCTATTGTATCTATGTATCTAAAAAAACCAACTCTTCATTTTTTCCCCCTGGATATTATATTAACTTATAGGCTGTTTAAAAAGAGATTTTACCTGAGGCCATTTTCAAAAAGGGCTTCTGGGTAGAGAGAAATTACAGTAGACCTCGAGAAATAGAAAATGGTGACAAAATTTAGAGGTTTTATTATTCTTCCATGCAGAAGTAGGAAGCCTAGAGCTGATACTGGGGCTCCATGAAGCCCCCAGGATCATCCTGTATCTCTGCTCAGTAATCCTTACCTTGGGGCCTCAAGGTCCCAGCATGGTTACTCCACCTTGAATGTGATGTCTCCGAGCAGGACGAAGGATAAGGACAAAGCATCCAGGCAGCCGAATCTATTTACCTGTTAAATAGATTTTAAACACCTTCCCAGAAGTTTCACCTGCTGGAATTACTTATATTTGAGTATAAGGTTTACTTATATTTCACTCACCTGAACAATGTCACTTGGCCATTCATAGGTGCAAAGCAAGGTGGGAAATGCAGTTCTCCCCTGGGCACACTAAAACCTTGAGAAAAATTAAGGATCTGTTAGGAAAGAAGCAGGGAATGATGCTGAGTGGGTAACTAGCAGTGACTACCACATTCCATACCATTTTGCCTATTCAAGTTAGTGTGCCTTCTGGAAGAGCAAAACAACTTTCAGCAAGCAAAAGTAAATCTTTTGCAAACTCTTCCGTCTTCTGTGTACCCACCCAAAGGCACAGTGATTTTTGTGTTGGTGGTTCATATTATGCATATTACAGTTTCCCTCCATCAGCCTAGGTCATCCTGAATTGATAATATTTGTGGATGCATACGTGTGGTTATTTATACAACAGCCTCTAATAGATAATTCATTACTGAGCGTCTTTTAGTGCTTTTCTGTGCTCTCACTCTCTACTTCTGTATGTGTGGCACAGCACAACTATATAAATACTTCAGCAGCCACTTATTTCTGGCTAGATCTTGTAGTCTGAGCCAGTCCTCGCTAATGACTGTGTAGTCTGATATACCTAACTCCATTTAGGAAAAAGACTTAGTTTCACAGGTGCCTTAGTTTCAACACGCCCGAGTTGAACTCATTGTCTTTTCTTCACAAAATTCCACCTCTTCTGTGTTCATCTTGATGAATGCCCATATCCAGGCCAGGAACTTGAAAATCATTCCTGTATCCTCCCTCTCATTCCTTTCTCCCCACAACCATTTGATGTTAGAGTCTTGTCCAGATAGGGTACTGAAAATTCTCCTCTTTGCCCTCTTTTCTCTAACCTACTGCCACCTCTTGGGGTCACCTAGTTCAGACTAGCTGCTTTTAGCTATATTGTTGCCACAATAAATATCTGTTAGATTTCATTAGCCTTCCATGTACTCCAGAATCTGTAGCTCTCTGTGCTATTTTAAAAATTACTTTGATTTTATCTAGATGACATTGAAAAAATATAGGCAATTGTGGCTCACCTGAATGGCTGTCTTAGAACTGAGTACTGCCAATAGATTTTAGTCCCTGCATGTGTATTTTTATTGTACCAATGAGCATTACTGTAATTATCAACAACCAACACAAAATAGGAAGCAGAGGGACTTTGCAGCCCAAAATGAAGCTTTTGGGACAGATGAAATTCAATGAAGTCACTGTCCTTTGTTATATTAAAAGGTTTATCCTAGTTTAAGTATGGAAGACCATCATGTGGTCGAAGTAGTTTAAGTTGCTAAATTCAAAAGAACCTGTACTCAGCAGCCAGTCCCATGTTAGGAGTGGAAATTTGTTTTCATATGAAAGATGTTATCTGTTATATTGAATTAATACCATTCATTTGAATGTCAGTTTTGCTTAAATTTAATATGCAAATTTATATAGTTATGAGCAATAAATATGAAATGCTTACAGCTAGTTTTAGGTTTGCACAAATATAAGTATCAATACACTGAAGATATCTGAGTGGCACTTCAGGTCTTTGAGAAATTTTTTAAAGAAGGTACATACAGCAAAGGAAACCATCAACAAAATGAAGACAACCTACCAAATGGGAGAAAATATTTGCAAATAGCATGACAGATATGGGTTTAATATCTAACACATAAAAGCATACAACTCAACAGCAAAAAAAAACCCAGTTAAAAAGTGGTAGAAGAATGCATAGACATTTTTCCAAGGAGGAAATGCAGATGGCTAACAGGCACATGAAAAGATGATCAACACTGCTAATCATCAGGGAAATGCAAATCAAAACTACCAGGAGATAGCACCTCACACCTGTCAGAATGGCTATCATTGAAAAGAACACAAATAATGAATTTTGGCGAGGATGTGGAGAAAGGGGACTCTCAAATATGGTTGGCGGGAATGTAAATTAATGCAGCCTTGGTGGAAAACAGTATGGAGGTTTCTCAGAAAACTAAAAATAGAATTACCACATAATCCAGCAATTCCACTCCTGGGTGTATATAAAAAAACAAAACAAAACACTAATTTGAAAAGACACATGCACCCCAGTGTTCACAGTAGCATTGTTTACAGTTGCCAAGACATGGAAGCAGCCTACATATCCATCAACAGATGAATGGATGAAGAAGATGTGGTGTATCTCACTACTCAGCCATAAAAAGAACAAAATCTTGCCATTTGCATCAACATGGATGGCCTTGGAAGGCATTATGCTAAGTGAAATAAAGTCAATCAGGGAAAGACATACTGTATGATACCACTTACATGGGAAATTTTAAAAATACAACATACTAGTGAATATAATAAAAAAGAAGCAAATTCATAGAACAAACTAGTGGCTACCAGTGGGGAGGGGGAGGAGCAGTAAAGGAGTAACGGTGTAAAAGGTACAAACTATTAGGTATGAAATAAACTACGAGAATATATTGTACAATATGGGAATATAGTCAATATTTTATAATAACTTTAAATGGAGCTTCAGAATTGTGAAGCACCTTCTCCTCCTGCCTTCAATCTTTCCCAGCATCAGGGTCTTTTAAAATGAGTCAGCTCTTCATATCAGGTGGCCAAAGTATTGAAGTTTCAGCTTCAACATCAGTCCTTCCAATGAACACTCAGGACTGATCTCTTTTAGGATGGACTGGTTGAATCTCCTTGCAGTCCAAGGGACTCTCAAGAGTCTTCTCCAACACCACAGTTCAAAAGCATCAATTCCTCGGTGCTCAGCTTTCTTTATAGTCCAACTCTCACATCTATACATGACTGCTGGAAAGACCATAGCCTTGATGAGATGGACCTTTGTTGGCAAAGTAATGTCTCTGTACAACAATTAGGCTTCAATAGAAAAAATAAAAATGATGTATGCAAAAACAATAAAGAGGATGCATATATTTCTCAATTGGATTAGAGCAGGGTCAGCAAACCTTTTATGTAAGGGAATGGAAGATAAATATTTCAGGCCCTGAGGGCTGTATGTCATCTATCAGAAGCCCTTGGCTCTGATGGTGTAGTATGAAAGCAGCGTGAATATTATGTAAACAAATGAGCATGACTGTGTCCAGCCAAACTCTGTTTAAAAAACCAGGCATCAGGCCAATGTGGACTTCATGTCCAGTTTCCCGACTCCTGATTTACAGAATACAATCCCCATTCCTTGTCTTTAGGTACACCTCTGTTCACCTCTCTATATTTATCTCTTCCCTGCTCTATCAAACCTTCCTTGTGCTCCAGTCACAGGGAGCTGCTTGCCTTTCCCAAGCATGTCACAGTTTCCCTGATTCCACACTTTAATCAGTGGTTCCTGTGAATTCCTTCCCCATCTTCTCAAACCAGCTAACTCCTAATTACCCTGATTTGAAAATCACTTCCTCTCAGAAGCTGTTTCTGGCCCCCTGTGGCTGAGTTTTTGTTCTGTCTGCTCCCTTTGTGCTTTTTTATATTCACTCTTCTCCCCTATCACTCTCATTGATCTTGTGATTGGACCCTGACTGTTCTCTTCTAGGCTGAGCTCCCTCTTCTCTGCAGTATGTGCTGCCCCTCGCTTATAGATATGACCACCTATCCCCATATTGAGAGGATCGATGGAAAGAACAGAAGGAAACAAGAAAGAGTGGATTTATCCAAAGAAACTGAGAAAACCCAGAAATGTCTGAGTTTTCTTTAAATTGACAAAGCTAGGTATTCTCCCATCTGTGGAAATGGAGGCTTGTGAGCTAAGTCAGTTTTGAAGAAATAAAGGGAGGTTTATGTTTGTACCTTTAGCTTTTGTGACTGTAAAATTTATGCCTGCGATGGAAGTTATTTAACGTTGACAAATAGAGTCAGCTGAAAAAAAATAAAAGATAATGAAGAATAAAAAGAAGACATACTGTATATGTTTGGGGTGTTGGTAAGTGGAGAGGGTTTGAGGTGTAATAGACAGTGGGTAAATGTGTGGTTGCCTTCCCTAAGCAGAAAAATACCTTGGAAAATTTACAATCAAGTTGTAATTGAAAGGTTTAAGAAGTGATTTCTGAGACTAGGCTAGATCCTTGACTAAATCTCAGAGCAGGCCTTTTTCTAGTTGTGATTTAAATCTTTCCATGGAAGTATAAATATTATATGTATACTCACTCACTGGACAGATCACATACATATCACTAATGAACAGCAGGTAATAAAATCTTCAGTGGGAAATGTCACTGGACACATTTCACTGTTAAGGTTACCATTTCTTATTTGGGAAATAATAGAGCTTGTTGCTGCTGCTGCTAAGTAGCTTCAGTCATATCTGACTCTGTGCAACCCCATAGACAGCAGCCCACCAGGCTCCCCCGTCCCTGGGATTCTCCAGGCAAAAACACTGGAGTGGGTTGTCATTTCCTTCTCTAATGCATGAAAGTGAAAAGTGAAAGTGAAGTCGCTCTGTCGTGTCTGACTCTTAGTGACCCCATGGACTGCAGCCTACCAGGCTCCTCTGTCCATGGGATTTTTCCAGGCAAGAGTACTGGAGTGGGGTGCCATTGCCTTCTCTGATAGAGCTTGTTAGCTGATGGCTAAAAATCAAACTCTTTTGCTCTAAGTAGTTCCCATTAGATGGTGATGTTAGTGATTTTACGCAAACATGTTGACATTTTGCTATATTATATTTCTAACAGAGTCCAACTTCCAGGCAGTATTTTTTTTTTTTTTTTAAATAAAGAAGACCTAGGTTCTTCCTTGAGTCAGTAAGGGAGTTTAGTGGTCCTGCACTGGAAGCATCACCATCACACCGCTGAGAGCTTGTTGTGTGTCAGACACTGCATGTGTAGCAACTCAGTGCCCACATCAGCTGTAGAAGATGGGTTCTCTGATCTCCCATGTTACAGATGTGGAAGTACATCCATCAAGTGCAGGTCACTTGTCCAAAGTCACACAGGCGGTGAGCAGCATGACCAGGATCACATCCCCGACAGTCTGGTTTCTGAGGCCGCATACTTCACCTCTGCACTTTCTTTCTTCTTAGGATTCCAGCTTCCCAAGTGTGCCGACTTCTAATTGCTGTGGGATATTCATTCCCAGTCAGTGTCTATTTATGATCTATATTCACCTTCCGTGAATAAAACTGACAAAACTTTGTCTTTATAAATGACCTATGTTAATGTCTCTTGGCATTAAGATGCTCACAGGGAAATAGAAATTATATTTTGCAGTGCTTGTCTGGTTTCCTCAGTAATCAATTATGTCTACAGGATATGAATTCAACCTGTTGAAAAAGTGAAAGAACCATCATTAATGGTGGTACAACTGACATCATATGGCTCCTGATGTGCTACACGGAGAAGGACACAATACCACCTATGTGATGGTACTGCCAAATGTGTCACCTGAATCTAATCATGGGGAAACAGACCCACATTAAAGGACAGCCTGCAAAGTAGCTGGCCTGCATTCTTCAAAGGCATCAGTGTTAAGACAGACAAAAAGGCTGAGGAACTGTTTAAGATTGGAAGATAGAGAAGCAGAGCCATAAAATGCAGTGCATAATCCTTGTTTGGATTCTGGATCAGGAGTAAAACCAGCTATAGAGGAGGTTATTAGGACAAATAGGATGTTTTAAAAATAGGAACTGTATATTAAATGGGTTTCCTGGGTGGCTCCAGGGTAAAGAATCCACCTGCCCATGTAGGAGACACAGGTTCCATCTCTGGGTTAGGAAGATCCCCTGGAAAAGGAAATGGCAACTCCTGCCAGTATTCTTATCTGGAAAATCCCATGGCCAGAGGAGCCTGATGGGCTATAGTCCATGGGGTCACAAAGAGTCAGACATGACTTAGCAACTAAACACCACCACCACCACACATATGTAGAACAAGTTAACAAAATATTAACAATTAGTGAATCTAGATTAATGATAAATTGGTGTTATACTGTTCTCACAACTTTTCTGATGGTTTGAAATGTTCATAATTTAAAAAAAAATATATATATATATATATATATAGGAGTAGAAAAATGAGTCGGAGTATAGGTCAAACAAGATTAGCCCAGACTTGGAGCTAAGTGTTGAGTCCAGAGAGGTTCATTATATTATTCTGTCTACCTTTCTTTATATATTTGAAATCTTCCCTACTGTTTCAGTCAGATTTCATGGTGCTGATTCTCAGTACATGATGAAAGTAAACTGCCATAACAGATTCTGTCTCTGCTTTTCTGTATTTTGACCTCATCCCTACTCTTACCCAGCCCAGCTACCATTTTCCTTTGCCAGCATCCCAACTCCACCTCCCATTTTATTATTCAGCTTGGAGCCAAAAGGATTTTTTTTTTAATGCAAAATTGATCTTTCCAGGCTCCACTTAAAACCCTTCAAGTTCTGTCCATTGTTTTAGGAGGAAACTTACCACTTCTAACAGACTTCCCTGGTAGCTCAGATGGTAAAGAATCTGCCTACAATATAGGAGACGAGGTTCAATCCCTGGGCTGGGAAAATCCTCTGGAGAAAGAGAATGGCTACCTGTCTACTCCAGTATTCTTGCCTGGAAAACTCCATGCACAGAGGAGCCTGGCATTCTGTAGTCCATGGGGTCACTAACAGTGGGACATGACTGAGCAACTAGCACTTTAAACCATTCCTTCTCAGGCTGCCCCACCTCCCTCTTCACCTCTTTCCCCTAGGTTCTGGGTGCACAGTCCTTTCAGCCGTCCGATTTTTACCCTGCCTTTCTGTACTCTTATGGAGAGGCTCACCCTCTCACTGGAATGCCCTTGTCTCTGTTTACCTCAGTTCGGTTCAGTTCAGTTGCTCAGTCGTGTCCGACTCTTTGCGACCCCATGAATCGCAGCATGCCAGGCCTCCTTGTCCATCACCAACTCCTGGAGTTCACTCAGACTCGCGTCCATCAAGTCAGTGATGCCATCCAGCCATCTCATCCTCGGTCGTCCCCTTCTCCTCCTGCCCCCAATCCCTTCCAGCATCAAAGTCTTTTGCAGTGAGTCAACTCTTCACATGAGGTGGCCAAAGTACTGGAGTTTCAGCTTTAGCATCATTCCTTCCAAAGAAATCCCAGGGCTGATCTCCTTCAGAATGGACTGGTTGGATCTCCTTGCAGTCCAAGGGACTCTCAAGAGTCTTCTCCAACACCACAGTTCAAAAGCATCAATTCTTCGGTGCTCAGCCTTCTTCACAGTCCAACTCTCACATCCATACATGACTATTGGAAAACCATAGCCTTGACTAGATGGACCTTAGTCAGCAAAGTAATGTCTCTGCTTTTGAATATGCTGTCTAGGTTGGTCATAACTTTTCTTCCAAGGAGTAAGCATCTTTCAATTTCATGGCTGCAGTCACCATCGGCAGTAAGTAGGTCTTTACCTACTTAGTGCTTATTCATTCTTCAGATATCACTCCTTCATGAAATCCATCCTTGGTCTGTCTGCTTAGAGTGTTGTCTCTTATGCTGGTAGGCGCATTTCTCTGGTAACATTTATCCCAATTGAAATTATAATTCTCTGTGATGGGACTATTGCTTCCTCTCTCCCTAGGCTGCAAGTTATCTCATGTACTTGTTTTGTTTACCATTGTGTCCAAAATAGATGCTTAGTATTGATATATGATTTTTAAATATATTTTTCAAAATAGTTTTTTCCCCTAGGAATATTTAGAATTTTTCCTTTTATAGAATTCCATTGTGCTTATCTTCAAAAGGGTAGGAGACTGTCTCCTGAAGTTTAATTTCAGTTCTTAATTTGATGTGATCTCTCTGACAATATAGAAACATTACTTTCATAATGCTCCTTGAAAAATTGGTTAAGTCACTTGGCCCCTGTTTCCTTTCACAGTCAATATGACTTCATGCAAAATGATGGAGCAGTTCACATCATTCTGTCAGTCTGCATCAAAGAAATACTGCCTTCCAAAATTAAAATTGTGAATCAACTCACAGGAGGATGTTGTCAAATAAACAAAGAATCATCACTTATATTACACTGCCAAGTTTTTGATAAGCTTAATTCCTCTAAATGCATTTAAATTTAGTGAAGAGTAATACAATTTAATAACAACATAAAATGGAATCATTTATCTTCCCAGTCCTAGACATTGGGCACATGTCTTCTCCTTAATACATTGTTTCAAAATGCAAAAGGTTTTTTTTTTTCCCCTATCTCCTTTAGATTTGTCTCTCCTTATTTCTATGTATGTAGCTTGGGGAGTGATCTATATGTACATGTTTAATTAAGTCACTCAACAAGCTGTAGTTTTCACGGTTGGAAATCTCTGGAATTTGTTGTTTCAAGTTCCCAAGGCAATGATATTTACATAGCCCAATGAATTTGATAATTATTAGTATATTAGTCAAGATTATTTCAATTGCAAGTGATATAAATCCAAATTCTAACTGACTTAAACAAAAATGAGAATTTACTGGCACATGCAACTGGGAGACCAAAGGTGACTGCTGGTTGAGGGCTCAGGTGAGGAGGATGGGGGCCTCTCCTCATCTCCTCACTTGCTTTCCTCTCTGCTAGCTTAATTTTCAGGTAAGCATGCCAATAGGATGTTCATGGAGCAATAGCAGGTTGTTCATTGACAAGGCGGTGATCTTTAAATATTTGCAAGTGAAGAAAGGAGCTCTGGCTGAGCAGAAACTGGGATCTGGAGTCTGCCTGGGTGTCTGCTTGGGTGACCTCACTTTTTCTTTTTTGGTTTAAAGAGATGTTCTGTTCTAAGGCCCTGGGGAGAGGGACAGGTGGTGAGGCATTACTTGGTGCTATCTCCCACATGGCCCAAGGACTAATCTTTGAGCCCTGTGAAAAGTTGAACTATGACTGATGATGAAGTCATTGTTTTTATGAAGACTTTTATAAAATATGAAGGGAATGCAGCACAGTTATTTGGTGTATTAAGAGCGTGATAGCTCTGAATTGCTCCCAGGAGGCAACATTAGTGCAAGACTGGACAGCATCTCAGAGGGAAGCCCTGCTGACCCCAGAGGCTATAGTTTCTTTGCTGAATACCTTTGCTTTCAAAGACAGAACCAGTGTTAGAAGAGCCATTTCCAACATGTTGCAAATAACTGAGCAACATCAAGATTCCTGATCGAGAATACCTCTTCCTACTTAACCTCTTCTCTGGTTAAAAGCATTTCAGACTTTTAAGAAACATGTATAATGGAATTGTAGAGATTTATACATTCAAGTGAGTTGTGTGAGCTGCAAAAGTTAACTGTAAATTGTAATCTAGGTAAAAGCCTCTCTTATTTTTGTTTGTATAAGCTCGAGTCTTAAATAAAGCAGCTGCCAGCAGAATGCTCATTAAAGTTAAGATTCCAAATGAAAAGTTATTGAATTAAAAATGGATAAACATCACTGCTGCTGCTGCTGCTGCTGCCAAGTCGCTTCAGTCATGTCCAACCCTGTGCGACCCCGTAGACGGCAGCCCACCAGGCTCCTCTGTCCCTGGGATTCTCCAGGCAAGAATACTGGGGTGGGTTGCCATTTCCTTCTCCAATGCATGCTAGAATCATCTGAAGTTATTAAACACCAGTTTAGTTACTGTTTTCTTTTAACTGTACTCTTTATTCAAGTAAACAGTATAAGGTATTATGTTTTAAATGAAACTGAAAGATATCAGTCAATAGTAATTTTCCACAGACATTTAGAAATTAATGATCTGCTGAACAATGGTGATGTGTTTTGGTCTTCGTTGCCCCAAATTCCTGGCCCTCATAAAACATATAGCCTACTTCATGTCTGTGAGGGGGAAAAAGATTAGGATGAGGTTAGATGATAAATTTTTAGCCACTAACATCTGGCCAAAAGAGCCTAGGTTGGCCCTATCACATTTCCAATGTATATTTATGTACTGTACCATTTGAGTATTATAATAAAAATTTTTATCTGTCCCTGGAGGCAAAATTGAGTTATATATTAAATGGTTATTTTCTTTGTTTTCTGCTTAGGTATGCATGTAATGTGGTTGCATAATATATATTCCACACTTGTTTCATTCCTGCAGAGAGATAATATTTTTGCAGCTGACAGAGTAAAGACATCCTGTGCTTCCAGAAAAGGAGAGAACATATTGGCAGTATAAAATACAGATGTTCCCAGTGTTTCTTTCTACTTCATGGCTGTATTCAGGAGAGGTTAACTTTCATGGACATATTTCCCTATCCTTGTTTAGGCTGTTGCACATAGAAGTCCACAGTAAATTCAAGATTGTAAAGATGGTTTCAAGGAAAGCATGTCAAAGTGTTTTCAGTGGGAGGAAAGTAACTCAAAAATGTCTTCCCCCTTCCTCTTCACAAGAGACTTTTTTCATAAGATTGTTGGAAACAGAACAACCTTCTCTCTTGTCTATAATGAAGGAGCTTGGAGTATATCCAACTTTTCTTTTAAAAAAATTTTAAGTGGGAAACAAATATAAAATTTTCTTGTCACAGTATAGGAAAATAAATAGAAACTGCTGTGACAAAGATGATATCCTAATTACATGTTTGCTGTTTTCTTCTTTCCTGTTTCATAAAGAAACAATCCAAGGGATGTAAAAGAGATATAAAAAGATCATTATGTGATATGATCAGAAACTTCTCACCTGCATCTATGAAGCTTAATAGTCAGAGATGGAAATAGCACAGGTAGGAGTGAATGAGGGGATCACTGGTGATCCACTATTCACATTTTGGGTGTACATCTTGAAAAACTAATTCTTCCTCTCTAAGAGAAAAATTGCCAGGGAAATTGAGATATTCAGTAGTTCAAATGAAGGGAATCAAATGTTGAACACTCAGATTAAATACCCTCTAGTAAAACTGAGATGCTGTAGAATAAAGGGAAGAACCTGAGGGTGGGGGAGCTAATTTCCTTAGGTTCAAAAGCATCATGTATTACTTTTGTTTAAAAATTAAAGTAAAAATCAAGAAATAAAAAAAAAACATAAAAAAGAAGAGTAACTGGGACTTCCCTGGTGGTCCAGTGCTTAAGAATTCACCTCTTAATAAAGGAGATGTATATTCGATCCCTGGTCAGGAATCTAAGATCCCACATGCCTCAGAGCAACTGAGCTCACATTCCACGACTTCTGAAGCCCATGTACTCTGGAGCCAGTGAGAAGCCACTTGAGAGCCTGTGTGCCACAACTATTGAGCCCACGTGCCACAGCTAGAACGTCGGTGTGCCACGGCGAGGATCCCACATGCCACAACTGAGACCTGAAGAAGCCAAATAAATAAATGGAAGAGAGAAGAAAAAGCAACTATGGGACATTCTTCTAGAACTCTGACAGCTGGAAATTCAAGAGAAAAGTTGAGAGGCAGAAAAACTTGAAGCAGGAGAAGCAATATTGGTACAGGAGTTCCAGAAAGAGAAAATAGTATGAATGAATGGAAAATAATAATTAAAAATAATTTCAGAGTTGACAGATTCATTGTTTACGTGGAGAAAGCTTACCAAAGACTGGGCAGATATAATGAAAAGGAATCATATTCAGATGGTTTCCCATGTCCTGGATAAAGAGAAAATGCTGGAAGCAGCCAAACGTAAAAAAAAAAAAAAAAAAAGAGGGGGAGTCACCAAAAACGTGACATTAGTTTTCTTATTTGCAACACTAATGCCAGAAAACCTCAGAGAGAACGTAAAGACTTCTGAAGCAAAAGAATTATGTTCTAAGAATTATAGACTGAACCAAGCTATTATCTAAATGCAAGGCCAAATGAAAGTCTGGTTCAGATTTTTAAGAATTTAGTAATTATATGACTCATGTGTGCTTTTTGGAAAAAATGTAACTTAAAGTAGACCTTAAAGAAAAAACTCATCAAAATGTAGAATTTAATAAAGGTGAAGCTGTGTTTTTAGAAAAAAGTGCAGTGAGCAATAAAACCTTAGATTTAAGTCTAAAGAATTGTTTTTAATATGGTTGTGAAACTAAGTCAATTTATAACAAGGAATTTTAAAAAGACAAACATATACTATAGAAGAAAATTTCCCTAGAAATATTAGGTGAGGAGAGAGGTAGAAAAGAGAAAGTAAAATATGGTAAAGTTTCAATGTCAAACAAGGAGGATCCATATTTGTAACTGTAAATTTGACATTGATATTGATAGAGAATAAATTAAAATATCTTTAAAAGTTTTTTTAAGCAAAATCAATATTCAATGAGGCCATGAGAGAAAAAAACCACTATTATTCTAAAATAATAAACCATTATTATTCTAATAACCATTATTATTCTAAAAAACCATTATTATTCTAAAAGTGCCAAAGTGTAGGTGTATATGTGAATGTGTTTAGTGGGGTAGTAGCAAAAAATAAAATAAGAAGAACTGATGAAAAAAGATGCAAGGAGTAAAACAATAAGAGTTTCCTCTTTTAGTCATGTACTTCCAGGCTGTCATGGAGTAACTGCTGTTGAATTTACTCTTCCATTTTAAAGCTGAACAAAATATGTGGTGGCTCTTCTTATTAATAGGCATTGGATAATAAGCAGTGCAGGACTAGAGTCCTGTAAAGTCCAGATGTCATGAGATAAGCACGACATTCAACCTTGTTTTATGTCTATGGGCACTTCCTTCAATGTGGCTCAGGGTTGTGAAGCCCAAGTGAAAAACATCAGTCTCACTGAGCTGAGGAGGTAGAAATTAAAACAGAGGGGTAGCTGGAATTAGCAGAAAAGGATTTCTGAGAGAAGTAAGCCATACAGATGAAGGTCTCAGAAGTCAGTGCCCAGATACTCTACAGCTCTTTGACTAAGAGCTGGTCTGAGACTTACACTAAGATTCTGCAAGAACCCGAGATCCAGCAAGACAGCAGCTGACATGGAGTTAAGAAATGAATAGAAATAATGCCAGAGATTATGCAGTGCTAAAAGACATTGAAGGTTTGGTCCAGTCATAGTGGAAAAACTTCACTGAGCACATCAGTCATTAAACTGA
Source organism: Ovis aries (assembly GCF_016772045.2). Classification (NCBI taxonomy): domain Eukaryota; kingdom Metazoa; phylum Chordata; class Mammalia; order Artiodactyla; family Bovidae; genus Ovis; species Ovis aries. Next base: position 24,505,139 of record NC_056058.1, on the reverse strand, counting down.
GATCTCAGAAGGGCTACTCTTTAGGAGCCAGGAATAAGACCATATCTTATAGTTAAGTCAAATGAATATATACTTGCCCAAACAAAGCATAAAACGAAGCCCAATGAATCAGGAGAATTATCTAGCTATGTAGTTGCTGGCCAGAAAAAAATGTTGTACCTTTTAAAGAGAGACAGCATAAACCATATGCTCTACACTATATTGTCCATAACATGCAATATTCAATAAAAACATTACTACATGTGCAAAGAAGTAGGAAAATGGGACCCATAATAAAGACAAAAAACAAGCAAAAGAAAGAGATCTTGAGATAACTAAAATTTTGGAGTTAGGATTTAATTTTTTAAATGGTAACTATAAACATGTTCAAGGATTTAAAGAAAAACATAGACATAATGAGCAAACAAGTGGGAAATCTCAAAAGAGAAATATAAGTTATAAGAAAGTATCAATTAAAACGTATTGAGCTGTGGTGCTGGAGAAGACTCCTGAGAGTCCCTTGGACAGCAAGGAGATCAAACCAGTCAATCTTAAGGGAAATCAACTCTGAATACTCATTGGAAGGACTGATGCTGAAGCTCCAGTGTTTTGGTCACCTGATGCAAACAGCCAGCTCTTTGGAAAAGTCCCTGATGCTAGGAAAGATTGAGGGCAGAAGGAGAAGAGGCCATCAGAGAATGAGACAACTGGATGGCCTCACTGATGCAATGGACGTGAATTTGGGCAAACTTGGGGAGATGATGAAGGACTGGGAGGACATATTTTTCAGATGACTCTAAACTGAAAGACTTTGTTTATAGTCGTCACACACTAAAAGAAGTGCTAAAGAAAGTTCACTGGGGTGAGGATAAAACTTAGAATTCTAAGAAGAAATAAAGATTGTTGAAAATGGTAAATGAAATATATTTTATTTTTAAAAATTTTTTAAAAAGATAATTGATTGATTCAAGCAAAAACAATAACTGTGCTTTAGCATTTCTAATATATGCAATGGTAAATATGATAGTAGTGATAAGAGTTGAATGGGATAAATGGAGTTCTATTGTTGGAAGATTCTTATATGCTACATGAAATAGTATAATATTAATTAGAACTAGCCTGTGATAAGTAAAGGATGTGTACTATAATCCTAAGAACAATCAGTAGTATACACATCCATATACAGAAAGAAAAGGAGAGAGAGAAAGAAAAAGAGGCACTAAAATGGAGTAATAAAAGTATTTTATTGGCCTAAGAAAGCAGAAAAGAACCAACAAAGAAGCAAACATGAGATGGGACAAATAAAAAACTAATTGCAAGATGGCAGAATTAAGCCCATTAAACCAAATTAATAATTATGTTCAATGCAAATGCACTAGATGTTCCTATTAACAAATTTCACAATAGAAAAGTCAGTTTGTCAAGAAGATACAACAGTCTTAAATGTGTATTCATAGCTCTCGGCACATGTAAATACAATTAATTCAAGGATAACTCAACACAAGGAATCCATTACTGAAATTCACTAAGTAGGTAGATCAAAGGAGGAAAACTTCATGACATTTCAGTATGAGCAAAAATATATTTGTTAAAATACAACAATCACTCTTGATGAAAAACAAGTAAACAATAAGTCTTGGCAAGTGATCAATAGAAGGAAACTTCCTTTGGTAAAGGTTAGCATATACCAAAAGCAAATATCATATTTAATGTAAAACATAAGAAACATTCCTGCTAACAGTAGAAATAAGATAAATTAGCTCCTAGCATTATTACTCTTTAAGTGGAATCAGACTGTAATGTAGTAAGGCAAAAAAGATAATATATATGTGTGTGTGTGTGTGTGTATATATATATATATATATATATATATATATGTATCTCCCCACTATAAGACAAAGACACAAATATAATTATTTGCATAAAAGATTATGAAATGGCAACCCACTCCAGTGTTCTTGCCTGGAGAATCCCAGGGACGGGGGAGCCTGGTGGGCTGTCGTCTCTGGGGTCACACAGAGTCAGACACGACTGAAGTGACTTAGCAGCAGCAGCAGCAGTAAAGAGTTCAGTGTGATGACTATACACAAAATTAGCATAGGAAAAAATCAGTGCTTTCCTATGTATTATTGACAATATATTAAAGAATAAAACAGAGAAAATGGAATCCATTCTCAATAACAATAAAAACTGTAAAGTATCTAACAAAAATATAAGATTCATCTGTTGGAAACTATAAAATTATAGGAAAAAAGATGTAATAAGATTCAATAGATGCAGATATATAGCCCCTTCCTAAATATACAATATTTTTGAGATATTAATATTTCCCAAGTTAATTTAGAAATGTAATATAATCCTCATCATTCTTGTTAGACTTAACAAGTTCATTCTGTAGGTCAAATGGTAGTAATTGCCTGGAAAATTCTAAGAAGAAATAAATGGGAGAAACTTCTTTTAGAAATTAAAACATTTTTGAAAATATAATTGTGAATGTATAGGGTTGGTACAGATACAGACAGAGATATTGATTAATAAGGTTGACTAGAAGTTAGAAATAGGGGTATACACTGCTATTTTATATAATAGTTAAAAACTCTGAATCACAAACCAGGCCACAAAGTAGCTATGCATTCTTGGGAAAGTTAATTAAACTTTCTATTCCTCAGTTTCCTTATTTGTAAAATAAGGATTACAGTGGCACCCCACTCCAGTACTCTTGCCTGGGAAATCTCATGGGCGGAGGAGCCTGGTAGGCTGCAGTCCATGGGGTCGTGAAGAGTCAGACACAACTGAACGACTTCCCCTTCTCTTTACCCTTTCATGCACTGGAGAAGGAAATGGCAACTGACTCCAGTGTTCTTGCCTGGAGAATCCCAGGGACGGGGGTGCTTGGTGGGCTGCCGTCTATGGGGTTGCACAGAGTCGGACATGACTGAATTGACTTAGCAGCAGCAGCATGTCACCTGTATCTTATGATTGTTGTGAAGATTAAATACATTGATATACATAAAGCCCTTAGAAGAGTGCTTGGCCAGAACTTAGAAGAATATGGTCAGAACTATGTAAATACTAGCTGCTATCAATGATAAAGATGGTAAATTAGTTGGAAGATATTGAATTACCTTTCAACTCAGGGTGAAGTTCAATTATTTATTTTGAAAAAACATAGTTGAGGTAATTAGTTGTCCATTTTGAGAGAAATATTTAGATACATACCTTATGCTATATACAAAAGATATAAAAGTGTCAGACATATGCATGCACGCATGCTCAATTATGTCCGACTCTGTGACCCCATGGACTATAACACACCAGGTTCCACTGTCCATGGAATTCTCCAGGCAAGAGTACTAGAGTGGGTTGTCATTTCCTTCTCCAGGGGATCTCCCTGACCCAGGGGTTGAACCCACATCTCCTGTACTGGCAAGAGACTCTTTTACCTGGGAAGCCCCATGAAATTATCAGATAAAAATGTAGAAAAGACATTAAGACATTCATAAGCTTGGGGTGAAGAAGTCATATCAAAGATATAAAATATTAAAGTCATAAAGGAAAATAGTCACATTTAAATATATAAAAACTAAAAACATCTGTACACAAAGAAACAGCATTAATGGACAACCCACAGCCTAGTAATATATCTATATTATATTAATAAAGGATTAATATCAATATGAATCAATAGGAAAAAGAAAACACTCCGGTAGAAAAGTTAGCAATAGGTATGAAAAGCACGTTACATAAAAGAAATACAAATGTTCGATAAACTCCACAAAAATGCACGAAGTCATTGGTAAATTAATGATACATTTCAATCAATCTTCATGCATCAGATTCAGTTCAGTTCAGTTCAGTTCAGTTCAGTCGCTCAGTCGTGTCCGACTCTTTACGACCCCATGAATCACAGCACGCCAGGCCTCCCTGTCCATCACCAACTCCTGGAGTTCACTCAGACTCACGTCCATCAGGTCAGTGATGCCATCCAGCCATCTCATCTTCTGTTGTCCCCTTCTCCTCCTGCCCCCAATCCCTCCCAGCATCAGAGTCTTTTCCAATGAGTCAACTCTTTGCATGAGGTGGCCAAAGTACTGGAGTTTCAGCTTTAGCATCATTCCTTCCAAAGAACACCCAGGACTGATCTCCTTTAGAATGGACTGGTTGGATCTCCTTGCAGTCCAAGGGACTGTCAAGAGTCTTCTCCAACACCACAGTTCAAAAGCATCAATTCTTTGGCGCTCAGCTTTCTTCACAATCCAACTTTCACATCCATACATCCATACATGACCACTGGTGCTGGGGTCCAGCCCCGGTGGATCCAGGGAATTCAAAGCGGGGACGGCGTCAGTGAGGATAGACTTATTTATTTAGAGATATAAAGAAAGATTAGGAAAGAATAGTGTAGTGGAGAAAATAGAGGAGAAAAGAGGCTGTATTCCTTGGTTTACATAGAAAGCCAATAAAGTCCCGAGACAAGGGGCTTGCACCGTCTATGTAGGCCTCAGGCACCCACTTGAATAGCGGAGGGTGCCCCATCTTGGGCTCCCTCTAGCGTGGGTCTTAGAAGCCCAGGCAAATAAGTAGACATGGGTAGCCTTTATGCTCCAGATGGGAATTCAACCTGAAAAGGGAGAATAAGAAAAGAACGACATGGGGGAGCCAAGCATCAGTGCAAGACCCACAACTTTATTTTCAAAGGCAGCTTATATACCCCAAGTTGTACATGAAGAAATAATGGAATATGCAGAGTTATTTATGCAGGGGCAGCAGTCCTGACCCTTATTGAGACCAGGCTTTCTTTTTGCATACCCTCCCGTATACAAAAGGTCTCAGGTGATTTACATTATCTTCTGGCCAAGAGGCCTGTTAACATTTTTATGGCTCTCTTCCTAGATAAATGTCTATCAAAAAGAAAACTCATTTTCCCTTGAAGTGTTTTTTTCTTTAATCTGCATCACCCTCAAAGTACTAAATAAAGTTACATTCCTGTAGAACAAAGGTGCAGTAGGTTATAACAAAGAAAGTACTTAACTCAAAGATCTAATGTTGCTAATGCCAGGGCTACTACCTGTTTTTTCTACCTACCAACTATATCTACATGTAAAAGATATGAAAAACTTGGCAGCAAGTATTGGCTCAACAATGAAACCCTTAATCAATCCTATTTTAATGATTTTGACTCCTTGGAAGGCCCTACATTCCTAGGATGTTTTAAGCTTCCTGTGCCTCTTGTGGTTGGGAGGCTGTAAACAATCACATATGTAGCTGTAAGAGTCTGGATAAACCTGTCAGGCAGGCTAGAAAGCCATCAGAGGGGTTTTTGGATTGAAACATTCTTATTATGCCCAGGAGACTTATTATCTAAAAGCTCTAAATTAACTTTTTCCAGAAAAAGGTGGTGGGGGGACAGCCCCCTGTTAATGTCAGAGGAGTTGGTGAAAGGCATAATATAGTAAGGCAGACAGATCTGGTTTTGGGGTAGATGCTCGAGTAGGTCCAGGGAGGTTCCCTCAAGATCCGACTTGCCTTTGCCTGTCGAGTCTCTTCCTCATGACCTTTGCCATGGGCGGGATTCCTTGTGCTGGCTCCCGGCACACTGGAAAAACCATAGCCTTGACTAGACAGACCTTTATTGGCAAAGTAATGTCTCTGCTTTTCAATATGCTATCCAGGTTGGTCATAACTTTCCTTCCAAGGAGTAAGCGTCTTTTAATTTCATGGCTGCAGTCACCATCTGCAGTGATTTTGGAGCCCCCAAAAATAAAGTCTGTCACTCTTTCCACTGTTTCCCCATCTATTTCCCATGAAGTGATGTGACCAGTTGCCATGATCTTCGTTTTCTGAATGTTGAGCTTTAAGCCAACTTTTTCACTCTCCTCTTTCAGTTTCGTCAAGAAGCTTTTTAGTTCCTCTTCCCCTTCTGCCATAAGGGTGGTGTCATCTGCATATCTGAGGTTATTGATATTTCTTCTGACAATCTTGATTCCAGCTTGTGCTTCTTCCAGCCCAGCGTTTCTCATGATGTACTCTGCGTATAAGTTAAATAAGCAGGGTGACAATATATAGCCTTGATGTACTCCTTTTCCTTTTTGGAACCAGTCTGTTGTTCCGTGTCCAGTTCTAACTGTTGCTTCCTGACCTGCATATAGGTTTCTCAAGAGGCAGGTTAGGTGGTCTGGTATTCTCATCTCTTTCAGAATTTTCCACAGTTTATTGTGATCCACACAGTCAAGGCTTTGGCATAGTCAATAAAGCAGAAATAGATGTTTTTCTGGAACTCTGTTGCTTTTTTGATGACCCAGCAGATGTTGGAAATTTGATCTCTGGTTCCTCTACCTTTTCTAAAACCAGATTAGTAAACATATAAATGTTGATAACACCCAACGTGGATAAGGATGTGGCAAAGGGGCACTCTGATATTCTATTGATAGGAGGGTAAGAGAGCAAACACTTTTTTTGGAGATAAATTTTTCAGTATTGAGTAAGATAAAACTGCCCATTTTTGTTGAGTTGGCAGTCTTTATTCTAAAGACTACTTCTCATGCACATAGACTTCAAGTTTTATGTACAGCAATGATCACAGCAGGAATATTTATTATAGTGAAAAATCGGAAAAAGCTAAATATTCATCATCAGAAGAGCAATTAAATACCATACAGTTATTAAGAAGGATATAGTACATGAATTTCATATTTTAATATATATGTGGAAAGTGAAAAAAAGTAAATTTCAGGATCATACCTCCATTATTTTTACACACATATGCACACACAAGTGTGGTAAGTCACAGAAAAAATACTGAAATGAAAGTTTTAAACTGTTAATCATGGTTAACTCTGGTATGGGGTGAGAGAGAACCTCGTATTTTCACTCTTTACACTTACATATAGTTTTAACTTTAATGAAAGCATCGTCACATGCATCTTATATAATAAGAGCAGTGAAACACGATAGAAGAATAATGACTTGAAATGAGAAGTTGCAGAAGCATCAGGATGCAGATTACTTTCTCCTTGAATGCTCTTAATTTAGCAGTTAATTCATGTAACCTTAAAACTGTTATAGAGCAAACATATGAAATATTTTAATTAATTTAATATGGTTAACAAAAAAAAACTGAGAAAGATAACATATAACAAAGCTACAGTTCATGCTCATAAGTACAGATGCAAACACTTGAAGTAAAACACTAGGAAATACAGTTAAATACCACTTTGAAATAATATTATTATATAAATGTGAAAGTATTTTAATACTATGACAGCTCTTAATGCTTTTCACAGATTAAAAGAGATAGAGCATCTGACTGTCTAGAGGTGACCTGCCCGTCATTGATCAATTCATTCATTTAACACATTTCTATTGAGCCAGCCATTCTTTTCAGTTCTGGCATTAGACAAAACGCTGTTCCATACCACTAGGAACATAGATTGTAAGGAGAAAAATAGGTAACTAGACAAAGGCTAGATGACAAATGATAAAGTATGAAGAGGTATTAATATTTAGATAGGGAAATAATATAAATAGGAGAAATAGATGGTCAAGTGTTTGCTGAAATCAGTAAAAATAATGTTTGAGAAAACTAAGATTATATCCATTCAAGCTGAAAGCAACACAGCCACTGTTTCTTATTTTTAGAGCTGTATTTAACAAATTCTAACCAATGTAATGGGATAACTAAAAGAAATATTACACATATTTGAAAAGAAAAATTATAATATATAATTATAATTGTGCATTTATATGATTGTCTATCTAAAAAACTAAAGACAGTTGAAAAATATTAGAAATGTTCAGTAAGCTGACAAGTTATAAGAAAATATAGAAATAAATAATATAAATTTTATAAATAATAAATACAAATAGATATAGAAAAATTGTTATATACTAGTAATAGTTATAATACATAATGAAAAAAGATGTCATTATAATAGCAAAGAGTAATATAGATGCTTTGACACACACAATGGAAAATGCACAGGACATATAACAAGATGATAAAACTCTGAGGACAGAAATGAGTCTTAACCATATTTTTAGAGAGAAATAATTGGAATTATAAAGATGCCAATTCTTCCTAAATTGTTTATGTATAAATTCAGTGAAATTCTAATGAAAATAATGATGGAATTTGGGGGGAATTTAAAAACTATTTGTCTCTAAAATTTTAATCTTTTTGTCAGAATTACACATACTTTAAATATGATGAGTTCTGCTAGCTTATTATAACAGTTCTCAGCTTTACTCTTTTCAGCTTCTGATTCCAACTCCCAAAGTCAACAGTGTCCAACACTTTGGGCAGTTTTTAACTTTTTCTTTCAGTTTTGAAGATTTTCACTTCACTTCCTATTGTGAAAAGTAAGGTTTAGGTTTCTGATCCACTCCTCAACCGCTCCTCCCCCAACACAAATGCACGCCACATAAATGAGCATATATTTCACCTTCTTCTCCTCACTGACAATATTTTTGAGTCTGTCAGTATCTAATGTCAAAATTAGTATGTCTGTGTAAATATTCTTATACACAGTGTCCTACAATTTCCTCTCATATACAACTTACTTTTGGAGGGAGTTAATAATTGCTCACTTTTAAATTTGCTTTGTGATCAATGCAGTTGACGGGGGTGGGGGGGATGATGGGGGGGGGGGGGGGGATGGGGAAGGAGGGAGGGGAAGATGGAGAGAAATGAGGAAGAGAGAGAGAAAAAAACCAAAAGGATGAACCTCTAAATTCAGTCAAGCACTCATAAAAAAGTATACGAATTCAGTTCTTGAAAATATGCATCCTGGACCAGCTTTTCACTTCACACTGGACTTGGTTACTCTCCACACTTGCTGTCACACTTTTTCAGGATCTTCTGTTCATTGTCATGCTAGGAACAGTCCTTTTCCTCATGTTGGAGCATCCATTTGTGGAGTTCCATGTCTCTTTTATGGTTTATACCCTAGTTTGTGGGGAGCACTTTATCTAGTAGATTCTAGAAAACTGTGCCTTGGAACTGGCCTAGGAGAGACGCTACTGCCGCAGCCGTGCCAGACACTGGAGAGAACTGCCATCGGCGCTGTCACTCCATCTCACCAACCACTGGCACCTCCTGGGAAGTGCAGACTGCCTTCACCGCCCCCCATGATGCCCAGAAGGCTCATGTGCCTGGAACAGTGCTTTAAAATGAGCTGTTAGAGCCTTTAAATAAATCTTTATGAGCCATGTTTCTAAATGCTAAGAAAGGTTAATGTTAATAAAATCTTCATTCCTTCTGCTCAGGTTGGAATAACTTGAGATAGATCAGGTGGTGTCCAGTTGGGTTTAGTCTCATCAACTTGGTGGGTAACACCATGTTAGAGAAAATGTAGTTTATAATTTTAAGCAAACATTTACAACAATTTTAAGCAAATATTTTAATTTTAAGCATACATTTCAACAAACAAAGTAATCCATAACACATGGTCTAATTGCAAAGTTGAAAGTCAGCATTTGGTAGAATATTAAAAATAAACCTTCAAATATTTTAATAAAGTTCTGTCCTTAGCAACTAGACTTATGTAGAAACTCAGATTTTCAGTGACAAGATATAGAATGTCCAGTTTTCATTTAAATTTCTTTGTAATAGGTATGTATATAATTACTAAATATCCATTTATAAAGTTGTGATTGCTAGCATAAGGAATAAAAAGAATTTCACCTTTTCACATTTATGAAAAGTTAAAATGTGCTTCTATGCATCAGTAGAATTTTCTATCAATGCTCAACTAAAGAATATATTTAACATAGAGGTGAAATATAGAGGTTAAATTATTTTCTGCATATGCAAAGGTTTAACATTTTTTAATAGAAGAATGATAACAGGAATAAGATAGAAAACCATCAATCTGATGCTCAACTTTGCTTTTCTAGTTGTGTTCAGTATTCGTGATTTCTGTAGTGAATTCTCTTCCCTGTGGAATGAAAATGAAAATTTTTTCTTAATTTCAGGATAGAGACCAAATGACATGAAGAATGATGCAATGAAGAATGTTAAAAAATAAGAAATTATATGATGACTACAGTTGTTTTCAAGCACTGCGCCACTTAAATTTTATAAGCTCAGTCAGCGAAATGTGGTAAGAACTTTCACATTCCAAGTTAGACCCACTTTGAGTTGCATATTATCCATCAGTAATGATTTAAAATGTATTCTCTTTTTCAGATTTGGAGTGGTGTGACTTTGGAAGACATGTAAGGAAAAAGGCTTAGGGTGGCGGAACAGAATATATAAGCATTTCTCTGAGTTTCTCTTGCCTAATTATATATCCATTTTTTGATCAGGAAGACAGTGGTAATGGATTGGTTGAAGGCAAGAGTTCTATACTAAGCCTTCCCATCACGATTGCACCCATGAGCCTCTTGAAATATAAATTCCATTCATGAGATGGTTTAAGCCTGAACTTTGAACAATTCCAGATGAGAGCAGGTTGCAGAGGAGGATTTGACAAGGTGGACTGTGACCCTCCTTGAAGACAAGGTTGATAAATGTTGGGTGGGCTTGAGAATCAAGATGATCATGCTTACCCTGCCACTCAATGGCTGAAGAATGAGTTCTGCGTGAGTGGGAGGTACACTCCTTGGGCTATGGTTTTCTCCCTCCATAACTTCTTTCATTTTCCCATGATCCAACAATCTTTATTTGAACTTCCATTCTGTTTGTTGGTGGGAAATTTATCCTGTCAATCCATCATCCTCCTAAGGCTTGAGGGATGCAGGTGGTGGGGAGGGAGGGTGTAGCCCCGGTCATCAGCTGTCCTGTGTAGCACTTGCTGGGATGTAGGAGACCATCTGGTTCCTGGTTTTCATTACCCTTCTCTCCTGATGCCTGCATTCCTACCTCATCTCTGGTTTTGTGTAGTTCTTGCCTCGTGTCTTCTCATCCTGTATGCCAGTTCCCTCCAGGTCCACCAGCCCAACTTGGCTAAATTTTTCAGTTGTTAGAGGTACCTTTTACGTGAAATGGCAGCCCACTCCAATATTCTTGCCTGGAAAATCCCATGGACGGCGGAGCCTGGTAGGCTATCATCCATGGGGTCGCAAAGAGTAGGACATGACTGAACGACTTCACTTTCACTTTTCATGATATTTCATGCCACTATGGGAAACTAAGGAGTTACCTCATGCCCTTTCTGCCTGGAGGGCCTGCCATTTCAAAGTGTCTCAGGGCATAAATTAAGATGTTTCTAGTGATAAAAGGAAAGTTCCCTCAAATTGCCTTGAGGCAAGTTATTAGCCCCTTTTAGAAGTCAAGAGGTGAGGTGAGCTTCAGACTGTCTAGATTCAACAGTTAAAGAGTTGGGTTCGCTCTGCTCTGCCTTCTGCCAGCCATCTTCATTCTAAGGTGGGCTACTGTCTAGGTTATATGATAGCTGCCTGCAGAAACTAGGGTTTTCTCTTTTATATAATTGGTCTTTCATGCTTCTTTCTTTCTTTTTTTTCATACTTCTTTCTTAAGAATGAAGAACATTCCTAGAAGTCTCTGGCAAACCCCTTTTTATCTTTTGTTTGTATAAACTGGGCCAGAGGCCTATTTCTAAACCAATTTTTAGTAAGAAGAATGGAATTACCCTTAGACCAAAATCAGGCTGAACCCTGAAGCTGAGGCAGGAAGGGCCGGGGGAGACTCACAGTCTTGTCAGGCATTTGTCTATGTTGGGGAGGAGTGAGGACCTGAATGAAATATGGAATTTGTTAGGAAGAGAACAAGGAGACTGGATGTTCTCTAGGCAATAATAACAGCAAGGGTTTAGTTAGGAAAACAAATCACTCTAGGAATTTCAAGCAGAGCAAGATTTAACCCAGGGAATTAAGCTACAGTTTTGCTGGAAGGGATGAAAGAGAAAAAGGGAAGGAGGGGAAATTGGTGTTAGTCAGTGTTTAGGGACTCCAGGAAGCTGCTGCAGGCCCTGTAGGGGACCGCACATGTCTAATCCTGGTTTGCTCTGACCAGTGCTCTTATATCCCTGCAGAGCCAATGCAGTTGCTAGAGGGGTGCAAGAGCAGTGCACCCCTCTACTTGTGGCCCTGCCTTTCTTCCTCACTTTAATCTATTTTTAAAAAACAGATTTACTGAGATATAATTTATATAGCATGCAGTTCAGCCATTTAAAGTGTATAATTCACTAGCTTTAGTATATTCAGAGTTGTGCATCCATCACCACAGTCAATTCTGGAACATTTTCAATATCCTCGAAAGAAATTCCTTCTCCTTAGGTGTCACCCCTCAAACCCCGCCCCCATCCCTCTCCCCAGGTAAACATCCCCCTAGGTAAACTCTAACTGACTTTTCATCTCTATAGATTTGACTATTCTGGACATTTTGTATAAATAGAATCTTAAAATATATCATCCTTTGTGGTTGGATTCTTTTGCATAGTCTATTCTCAAGGTTCATGCATGTTGTAGCATGTATCAATATTCGCTTTTATTGATGAATACTATTTCATTGTATGAATATACCACGTTTCATTTATCCATTCATCAGTTAATAGGCATTTGGGTTATTTCAGCTTTTTGGCTATTATTGATAATGTTGATATGAACATTCATGTATAAGTTTTTGTGTGGATGTATATATGTTGGGTATATAGTACCTAGGAGTTGAACTGCTGGGTTACATGGTAACATTGGGCTTCCCAAGTGGCTCAGTGGTAAAGAAGCTGCCTACTGAGCAAAAGACACTAGTTCTATCCCTGGGTCAAAAAGATGCCCTGGAAGAGGGCATGGCGTCCTACTCTGGTATTCTTGCCTGGGGAATTCCATCGACAGAGGAGCCTGGTGGGCTTCCGTCCATAGGGTCACAAAGAGTTGGACACGACCAAAGCAACTTAGCACAGCACATGGCACACAATAGTTCTTAACAGAGTCTAGATAACAAGTTCCTTATTGTGTATATGATTTACAAATGTTTTATCCCATATTGTGAGCTGTCTTTTCACTTTTTTGACAATGTCTATTGACATCTGCAAGTTTTTTATTTTGATAAAAGTCTAGTTTATTTGTTTTTCTTTTGCTGCCTATATTTTGTTATCCTATTTAAGAATCCATCGCAAAATCACAATTTTATACTTTTATTTCATGGAGTTAGGTCTTAGATCCATTTTGAGCTGATTTTTATATATGATTTGAGGTAGGGGTCGAAATTCAGTCTTCGCTTGTGACTATCCAGTTGTCCCAGCAGTTCACTTTAATCTTGTACAAGTTCTTTCTACTCACAGGTCTTGAAATGAAACCTGCCTACAAGGGCTGGGTGGGGGATGGGGATGGGGGTGGGGAGATGGGTTGGGAAATGTAGCTTCCAGACTTCTAGCCCCTGTGATATAAGGGAGAGCTTAGATGGGTGGGAACCAACCCAGCAAACAACTAACACATTAGCCTTCTATGGGGATTTGCTGTGTCTTTACTATCTAGACAGAAAGCAGGCCACAAGTCACTTGTGTTCAAGGATTCTATCTAGAATCCATTCATCACCCTCAGGTCTTTGGAGGGCTACAGGATATAGGGCCCCAACTTACTTTATCCTATTTCTCTCCTTTCTGTTCTTCCCTCTCCCCAGTTAAAAGAATTCTAAAATTTAGTCTAAGAAAAACTCTGTCACATTTCTTTAGAGGTATTTCTGTTTTAGGGGATTCCCTGGTAGCTCAGCTGGTAAAGAATCTGCCTGCAATGCAGGAGACCCTGGTTTGATTCCTGGGTTGGGAAGATCCCCTGGAGAAGGAATAGGCTACCCACTCCAGAATTTTCAGGCTTCCCTGGTAGCACAGACAGTAAAGAATCTGCCTGCAATGTGGAAGACCTAGGTTTGATTCCTGGGTTGGGAAGATCCCCTGGAGGAGAGCATGGCAACCCACTCCAATATCTCCAGTATCCAGAATCCCCATGCACAGAGGAGCCTGGTGGGCTGCAGTCCGTGGGGTCGCAAAGAGTAGGACACAATTGAGAGACTAAGCACATTTCTGTTTTATGTGCTTTTGTTTTCTAAATTTATCTCTTCCCTCTCCTAGACTGAGTCTGTAAGCCAAACTGCCTGTGCTAAAAAGTAGGGTCTTGATAGAGAAGGGGACAGTGTTGGATCAGTAGTTCGAAGTATTGTCCTGCAACATATGGTCATGCTGCTCATGGGGTGAAAATAGAGATGAGGTGAGTGTGAAGTGGGGCAAATACTTATTAACAGTTGCTAAAAATTATAAAGTAAGTGCCATGCTAAGACAAAAAAGCAACAATAAATTTTTTCTTCTGCTTTAAGAAATATATATGGTACTGGGTGTTACCTACCTTTAAAGACATCTTGCATTACTTTCCTTAATTTTGAAACAGTTTGAAACATACCGTGGTGAGCTTTTTAAAAGATTGAAAAAAATCAAGATGTATGAGATTATTTTAGATAGATTATTAGACAATAGAAAGTGACATTTTGCCTGACAGGTTGGGATATGGTTTTGTGACTATAACACGGTTCTCCAGAGAGAAGGATGAGACTTTAGGAAATGAGGAGAGATTCCCAAGGGGGAGGTGAACAATTACAGATAAGGAGCTGAAACTAAAGAGTAAGTAAGACATTGATGCTTTTGCTAGAGATTTCCAGTTATGATCATGTAGGTATTAGGGGTAATTTGGCAATGCTTCTACCACTATATTTTATAATAAACCATAAACATATTACTATATACTGAACTGTTTAAACATCTTGAGAACTTTAATTTATTCAGCTTAAGGAGCTTAGTTGAAGGGAAAAACAATAATGGAAACTAAGCTGTAGGATTGCTTTCCCTGAATTCTAAATTTAGCTTAAACATATTTCTAATCCTCTGTGCCAGGAATATTTTCCTGAAAATCATTTGAATTGTATAATTTGATCACATTTATTAATACAGAGATTTAGATGGGCATAAACATATTCACTGTATTTTACTGTGCCGATGTTTAGCCTAGGTAATCCTGTAAATGATTAATTATATTCCGTCTGATTATCAAACTACTTAACTGAAATCCAATATGATCATAAAAGATGAGTAAATCTTTTGTGCCAATAGAGGAGATTCTACGCATGGGTTATATCTAAGAAGACAAAAGAAACTGTACCATGTGACCAGAACCTGAATAAGATTAAATTCATGTTACACTGAACGCATAAACCAAAAAGGTAGAGACTGTGTGAAGAGGAATACAAATTCGCAGCCATCCTTTTGAGTCTATATTCCTGAAGACAAATATTCTTGCTCCCTAAACTGATTCTCTTATGAAACTAGGTGGGAAACATTATGTTGCCAGCTGTATGAAATATCCTTCTCCATTTTTAATTTAGGTTCAGATGACTTCACATTATATATGAGTGTGAATGGAGAGCTTTAAAATGAGCAGTAGAAAAGGAAAACATTATGTAAGAACTCAAGGGTATGATATCAGCATAGCTCCCAGGGAAAAGGGAACCCTCCTACACTGTTGGTGGGAATGTAATTGGTGCAGCCACTATGGAAAACAGTATGGCGTTTCCTTAAAAAACTAAAAATATATCCAGAAATTCCACTGTATGATCCAGCAATTCCACTCCTTGGCATATGTTCAGAAAAGATGAAAACTTTAATTCAAAAAGATATATGTACCCTAATATTCATGAAGGTGAAAGAGGAGAGTGAAAAAGCTGGTTTAAGACTCAACATTTAAAAAACTAAGATTATGGCATCTGATCCCATCACCTCATGGCAAATAAGTGGGGAAACAATGGAAAGAGTGGGAGACTTTATTTTCTTGGGCTCCAAAATCACTGCAGATGGTGACCGCAGCCATGAAATTAAAAGACACTTGCTCCTGGAAGAAAAGCTATGACCAACCTAGACAGCATATTAAAAAGCAGAGACATTACTTTGCCAACAAAGGTCTGTCTAGTCAAAGCTATGGTTTTTCCAGTAGTCATGTATGAATGTGAAAGTTGGACTATAAAGAAAGCTGAGCCCCAAAGAATTGGTGCTTTTGAACTGTGGTGTTGGAGAAGACTCTCGAGAGTTCCTTGGACTGCAAAGAGATCCAACCAGTCCATCCTAAAGGAGATCAGTCCTGAATATTCATTGGACGGACTGATGCTGAAGCTGAACCTCCAATACTTTGGCCATCTGATGCAAAGAAATGACTCATTTGAAAAGACCCTGATGCTGGGAAAGATTGAAGGCAGGAGGAGAAGGGGACAACAGAGGAGGAGATGTTTGGATGGCATCACCAATTCAATGGACGTGAGTTTGGGCAAGCTTTTGGAGTTGGTGATAGACAGGGAAGCCTGGCATGCTGTAATCCATGGGGTTGCAAAGAGTTGGACATGACTAAGTGACTGAACTGAACTGATAGATAAATCACTTTGCTATACACTTGAAACACTAAATCAACTATACTTCAAATATATATATGTAGCTCATAGGGGAGATTAAAAAAGGGAACCTGTGTACTCAGTGTCTCTCACTTGTAGATAATACTATTTTATTTCGTCCTCCTGACAGACCTAATAGGAAGGCATTATTATCTCTTAATGTGGAAACTAGGTCAGAGATCTAATTTGTCTGATTCCAAATTATATGCTCTTGTGGTCATTACATTTTGACAGCACCCTTTTAGGTCCAAAGACAGAAACACTATTCAAATTAAGTACGGGGAAATAAGGAATATATTGGCTCATAAAACTGCAAAGTGTAGGCATGATCCTCCTCATTCAACCATGCCTGCTACAGGCATGGTTGGATCCAGGGGCCGAGTGGATCTGTGACTCAGGTCTACTTCCCTCTGTGTTACACTCACTGTCAGGCGGGCTCTCAGGAGTTTCAGCTTCAATCCCAGGGAAAAAGAGATCCTCTTTCTAAGTTGGAAGATAAGTCACAGTATTAAAATTCATTATCGTAGCTTGGTCTAAGTAGTCCTAACCACACCCTATAAGCAGTTTGAAAGAAAAGTGAATGATCAGGGCCAGCTATTTCAGAAAATGTGAATTCTAACTCTTAAGCCTTATGTATATATGTTAAAGACGCAGATATAGACTTCAGAATAACTGCACAATTTCTGAGATTTTTTTTCATTTAGATCATGGAGATAACCTGATAACCATAGCAACTGCTATGAATCATAAGGATTTCAGAAGTAAACTGACTTTTACTTCTCTGCTGTAGGAAAGGTATTAATCACACTGTAAAGTCATACATACAGCTTCATTCCATATTTGTTTATGATAATATGTTGTATAACATTCTTTAAAAATAGATAGAAAAGAGAATAGGGTTAACATTTATCCTATAGTGCATAGGTCGTACTGTAGTAGTACTACAGTATCCTAGTAATGTGCTAGGTAGTATAGTACATAGCAGTACCTGCCACGTACAGGAAGGATTACACAGCGGCTTCCCTCTAGCTATCTGTTTTACCCACAACGATGTGTATATGTCAGTGCTACTCTCTCAGTTCGTTCCCCCTTCTCCTTCCCACTGTCTCCACAAGTCCAGTCTCTACATCTGCATCTGTCTTCCTGCCCTGCAAATAGGTTATCAGTGCTGTTTTTCTAGATTTCATATATATGTGTTAATATACAATATTTGTTTCTATCTTTCTGACTGACTTCACTCTATATAACAGGTTCCAGGTGCATCCACCTCACTGCAGATGACCAAATTTCATTCATTCTTATGGCTGAGTAATATTCCATTCTATACATGTACCACGTCTTCTTTATCCGTTTCTCGGCTGATGAACATTTAGGCTGCTTTCATGCCCTGGCTTTTGTAAATAGTGCTGCAGTGAGCGTTGGGTTGCATGTGGGGTTTTTTTTGAATTTTGATTTTCTCAGGTTATACACCCAGTAGTGGGATTGCTAGGTCATATAGCAGATTTATTCCTAGTTTTTTAAGGAATCTCCAGACTGTTTTCCATAATGGCTGTATTAGTTTATATTCACACCAATAGTGTAGGAGGGTTCCCTTTTCGCCACATCCTCTCCAACACTTATTATTGATTTGTAGATTTTTTGCTGATGGCCGTTCTGACTGGTCGGAGAACTCAATGGCACCCCACTCCAGTACTCTTGCCTGGAAAATCCCATGGAGGGAGGAGCCTGGTGGGCTACTGTCCATGGGGTTGCTAACAGTCGGACACGATTGAGCGTCTTCACTTTCACTTTCATGCATTGGAGAAGAAAATGGCAACCCACTCCCGTGTTCTTGCCTGGAGAATCCCAGGGATAGGGGAGCCTGGTGGGCTGCCATCTATGGGGTCGCACAGAGTTGGACAGGATTGAAGCAACTTAGTAGTAGCAGCAGCATTCCCTGGTATGAGGTAAATACCTCATTGTAGCTTTGATTTGCACTTCTCTAATAATTAATGGGGCTTCTCTGGTGGCTCAGATGGTAAAGAATCTGCCTGCAATGCAGGAGACCTGGGTTCAATCCCTGGGTTGGGAAGATCACCTGGAGGAGGGCATGGCAACCAACTCCAGTATTCTTGCCTAGAGAATCCTTATGGACAAAGGAAACTGACAGGCTACATTCCATGGGGTTGTAAAGAGTTGGACACGACTGAGCGACTAAGCTTTAATAATCAGTGATGTTGAACATCTTTTCATGGACATCTTCTGGACATCTTCTTTGGAAAAATGTCTATTTAGGTCTTCCATCCATTTTTTGATTGGGTTGTTTGGGGTTTTTTAGTCACTGAGCTGTCTGAGCTCTTTATACATTTTGGAGATAATTCTCTTATCTATTGCTTTGTTTACAAATAGTTTCTCCTGTTCTGAGGGTTGTCTTTTCATCTTGTCTATGGTTTCCTTTGCTGTGCAAAAGCTTTTAGGTTTAATTAGGTCCTTTTTGTTTATTTTTGATTTTATTTTAATTACTGTAAGAGGTGGGTATGATTTATGTCAAAAAGTGTTCCTCTTATGTTTTCCCCCAAGAGTTTTATTGTGTCCTGTCTTACATTTTGATCTTTAATCCACTGGGTCATTTCTTTTAATATAATTATTTTAACAGTTTGAAATTTGTTCTGGTGTAATATACAAGAAGAAGATTAGGTAGTTAGATGGTAGAGAATATTTGCCATTTGCTTTGAATTCATTCATCTTTTTTTTCTAGAAAGAGCTCTTTATTTTCATTTAGTGATCTATATTCCTTTCATTTTCTGGTCATGTGTTTTGGGTAATACAGAAGTAAAACATTATACTGCTGCTGCTGCTAAGTCGCTTCAGTCGTGTCTGACTCTGTGCGACCCCATAGACGGCAGCCCACCAGGCTCCCCCATCCCTGGGATTCTCCAGGCAAGAACACTGGAGTGGCTTGCCATTTCCTTCTCCAAAACATTATAAGCCTGATATTTAAAAATTTCTTCTTGGCTGAAAAAGAACTGGAACAGAAACCATAGCCTCCATTGGTAGTTTAATGGCAAGTTTAAAGAATGGGAGTTGGCTGAGATGTGAGCATATAAGCCCTGTGTTAGCCATTATATCCTATTCATAGACAGGAAAAAAAGTTTAGAGTGTTTTCACATACCTGTCCTATAAAATGAAGGTTAAAGCTGAATGTTTATTACATGTATTATATAAAGAAATGGAGTTTCTATGTCTGTTGCCTGAGAAGACTATTTTAGTCACGGCTCAGACAAGAATATAAAAAGCACTGTAGTTGTTTCAGACAGAGGCTTTATTTATTTTTTAAAATGTATTCATTTTAATTGGAGGCTAATTACTTTACAATATTGTAGTGGTTTTGTCATACTTTAATGCAATCAGCTAGTGCCTGCAGAGCCACTACAGGGGCTGAAGGAGGTGAGACAGAACTAGGCTTCAGGTGCATTACCACAGAAGTCACAGAGCCTCTGTTGGTAGCGTTAAGATCAAGCAAGAAACTCCTATCTGGGAATTCCCTGGTGGTCCAGTGGTTAAGAATCTGCCTTTCAGTGCAGGGGATGTGGGTTTGATCCCTGGCCAGGGACCTAAGATCTCCACTTAGGGGCATGCTGCGGGGCAACTAAGCCATGTGCCACAACTAGAGAGAAACCCAAGCACTGCAACGAAGCACCTGTGTGTTGCAACTAAGACTTGACACAGCCAAAAATAAATACATAAATATTAAAAAAAGAAACTCCTATCCATCTCCTGGTGCTTTGTAGCTTCAAGATGAGTGGAATAGCAGGGGAGAGAGAAGCCACTCCAGAAATTCACATTTAGAAGGCTCCTGCTATGCCTTTTACTATTGCCAGAGAGCAAAGAAAAATGACTCCAGCCTCCCTGCTGCCTTTCAAGTATCATACTTGAGTTTAAGATAGAGCCTACATATGCATCCAAAACTTTGCTGCCTAGGGTATCAGAGAAATATACTTCTCCGGCTTCCAGCCTCTGCAACGTAAGGAAGAGATAGAAAGGTTTTTCCAGTGGACTGGATGTCAAATAGACAAACCCAGCAGAAGGAGTGAGGAGCTTTCCTACAGTATTCAAATTCTTATTTAAAAAATCATATACTGATGTATATATATGGAATCTAAAAAGATGGTACTGATGAATTTATTTGCAGGGCAGCAATGCAGAAACAGACATAGAGAACAAACCTATGGACACAGGGGCAGGGGAGAAGGGAGAGGGTGAGATGTATGGAGAAAGTAACCTGGCAACTTACAATGCCATATGTAAAATAGATAGTCAATGGGAATTTGTTGTATGTCTCAGGGAACCCAAACAGGGGCTCTGTGACAATCTAGAAGGGTGGGATGGGGAGGGAGATGGGAGAGAGGTTTGGGAGGGAGGGAACACAGGTGTACCTACAGCTGGTTCTTGTTGATGTATGACAGTAAACCACAAAATTCTGTAAAGCAGTTATCCTTCAATAAAAAAATAAGTTTAAGAATTAAAGATTTTAAAATTTAAAAAATAAAAAACTAAAAAAAAAATAAAAAAATAAGTTTAAAGAAAAGGTAGTATTGAAAAAAATTCAAAGCATTGTTGATTTGAAATTTTGAAGGACTATGTAGGAAAATATATTAGAATATTTGATGAAGAAAACAATATGAAGTTATAATTTACGTTTGTAATAGAGAATTGGTTTCACCCACCAACTGGTAAGAATTAACTTCCTGTAACATCATCTAACCTAGAAAGAGCCTCTCATCAGGTGGGTCAACCAGTCCTGTGGATGCTGCCAAGCAGGGCTAGGTGGCTGCAGAAGCCTTGCCATGGACTCCAGTTCCCTTGTCTATCCCAGGAGGATGCTGTATGATCATCACTGTCATCTTAGTGTATGATGAGAAAGGCTGTAAGGCACTGTATTTTAGTAAAGCAGTCTTCTGTTGTCTCAGTGTGACTGATATTCCTGAATATGAAGGCTCCAAAGTGAATTAATGTACAAGAAGTATAAGCAATGACTCTTTCAGGGCACTTGCTCTTCATTTGCGTGAATACATCATGGCCATTATGTAAATCTCAGGATATAGTATTGATATTCCAGAGAGTAATGCTAGGTAAATAACAAAGCAGCTGATAAAAATTCCCTGGGTTTTCAGAAAAGTCAAAGCCTTGATTAATTAATTCTTTATCTCCTCCTCCTTTTCTTGACTTTTATAGCAAGAGTGAGATAATTATTATAGTCTGAGAGATAAGACTAAATCTTCCGAGAGCTGTATTTGTGCAACTCTGTGGTTTGGGCAAATTATTAAATGAATTAAGGAAATTCATGTTCAGAAGCCTCTGATCTTAAAATAATTTCCACTTAGAAGAGATAATTTCCAAGAGGAAAGTAAAAATCATCAACCAAGTTAAATTTTTTTTTTTTTGCTTAAAGTATATTCGCTGACACTAAGTATAAATATATTTAAAGTATGTACTTTAAATATAAAGTATATATTTTTGAGGAATTAATTGTGCACAAGGACTCCAGTTGGTGTTTGAAATATATCTGTAAAGAAAATAGACAAAGATGCCTGTCCTTGAGAAGTTTATATTTGAATATGTAAAATATGAATAAGTTATGCAGGATATTAGAAGGTAAAAGCAATATATAAAAAAGAAAAAGTAGAGCACTTTAAAGGAGATTAAATGTATCAGGGGAGCAGGGGTGAGTTATGAGAAGGCACAATTTGAGTTAGACATAAGGAGATGAGGGACCAAGCCACATATGCCAGGCAGAGGGAATAGCAAGGGCTCTAATAGGGAAACACGGCTGGGGTTTGAGGGAAAGAAGGGAGGCCAATGTGTCCAGAGCAAGGTGGGCAAGAAGGCAGTAGAGTATATAAAGAACTCCTATAACTTAAAAAACAACTTGATTAAAAAATGAGTACAAAACTTCAATAGACATTTCTCCAAAAGGGAGATACAAATGACCAACAACCTGAAAAGATGCTCAGTGTAACCAGTCATTCAGTTCAGTTCAGCTCAGTCGCTCAGCCATGTCTGACTCTTTGCAACCCCGTGAATCGCTGCACGCCAGGCCTCCCTGTCCATCACCAACTCCCGGAGTTCACCCAAACTCACATCCATCGAGTCGGTGATGCCATCCAGCCATCTCATCCTCTGTCGTCCCCTTCTCCTCCTGCCCCCAATCCCTCCCAGCATCAGAGTCTTTTCCAATGAGTCAACTCTTCTCATGAGGTGGCCAAAGTACTGGAGTTTCAGCTTTAGCATCATTCCTTCCAAAGAAGTCCCAGGGCTGATCTCCTTCAGAATGGACTGGTTGGATCTCCTTGCAGTCCAAGGGACTCTCAAGAGTCTTCTCCAACACCACAGTTCAAAAGCATCAATTCTTTGGTGCTCAGCTTTCTTCACAGTCCAACTCTCACATCCATACATGACCACTGGGAAAACCATAACCTTGACTAGACGGACCTTTGTTGGCAAAGTAAGGTAGGGAAAGGCAAATCAAAATGCCAGTGAGATAGCATCTCACACATATTAGAATGGCTACTATTTTTTTAAGAAACAAGGGAAGTAAGTGTCAGCAGGATGTGGAGAAATTGGAACCCTTGTGCACTGTTGGTTGAAACTGTAAAGTGGTGCAGCTACATGGAGAACAGTATGGCAGTTCTTAGAAAAGTAAAAAATAAGACTGTCATATGATCTGGCAATCCCACTTTTGGGTATTTATGCTCCCAAATTGAACGCAGGGTCTCTAAGGTGACTTTTGTCAATCCATGTTCATAGTAGCATTATTTACAAGAGCCCAAACTGGAAGAAACCAAAGCATCCATCTACAGAAGAATGGTTAATGAAATATGGTAGATATCTACAATGGAATATTATTAGCATTAAAAAGTAAGGACATTCTGGCACATCCTACAAGCGGATAAACCATGAAGACATTATACGAAGTGAAATAAGCCGGTCACAAAAAGACAAATAAATACTGCAGGATTCCACTTACGTGAGATAACTAGAGTAGTCATATTCATAGAGGCAGAAAGTTAAACGGTCGTTGCCAGGGTCTAGGGGCAAAGAGGAATGGGGAACTATTATTCAATAGGTATGGAATCTTAGTTTTGCAAGATGAAGGCATTATGGCCATGGATGGTGGCTAAAATAGCCCAGAATGCTCAGAAATAGTGTTAAGAGTGACAGTGAGCCATTTCCCCACCCACACTGGCTCATTCTCAACAGGATACACAAACATTGTAATTCTCTCTACCCCAGAAAACCTTCCTTTGATCCTGCATTCCTAAATAATTACTCTCACTATTCTTCTGCAGTTGAGAGCAAAATGTGAAAGACTTGTCAGTACTCTGTGTCAAATACCTGTCTTTCTATTGCCTTCAATTTCCTTCAAATAGACTTTCAATCAACTTCTTCACTGTCAAAACTCCGGACATAGCATCTGTAAAAAACAACCAACCCAGAAGCACTGACTGTACGACACACACAGTAAAATCGAGCTGATATAGGAAGGTGTTATAGTTCAGTCATTTCATTAAATCATATCTACTTCTCCCCCTCAATTAGTCAAATGGAATGGTCTAGTCAATTTGCTTGTCTTTACTATTTTTTACTGTTTTCAGAATAAAAAGGGGAATAACTTACTAATATTACTTTGAATTTCATAATGCATATTTTGGCAAGATAATTTTTTATGTAATAAGCAGTTTTAAAATGATATGCACCTTTTCTTTCACAAATACTTGACTGAATTATTGTAGCAATTGTGAACAAATGATGGTTCATTTTAACATGGAAATATGTAAACATTTTCATAAATCTCTTTTTGTTAAGCATGAGAAAGTTGCTTCATGAATGAGGAGGAGAGTTGATGTAAATCTTTATGTAGTGTACTTATTTAAACTTTTAATGGTTCCAAGTAATTCTGTGTAATGATTGGAATGTGCCTACCCTGGGTCATACAGCTGGGTGCCTCCGTTCATTGGAGGCCAAATTCCACATGTGCTGCAAGAAGAGAGATTTCCTACTGATGGTGGTTGTTTCACACTATGTGATTATTCAGGAAGGTCCAAGTTTTGCCTAGTTTTATTGACTTGCCCAGGGTCCGTGATAACATTTCTTTACTGGTCTTCATCAAGCTATGTGCTCATTGTCTCTTAACCATATTTTTCCCTAAGCTGAACATTTTCCTTTATATACCTGTCATCTCAGCTGTTGTTGCTGAGAGCAATTCCCCTTATGAGCAGAGTTACTGCTGCTGCTGCTGTTGCTAAGTCGCTTCAGTCATGTCCGACTCTGTACGACCCCACAGACAGCAGCCCACCAGGCTCCGCCATCCCTGGGATTCTCCAGGCAAGAACACTGGAGTGGGTTGCCATTTCCTTCTCCAATGCAGGAAAGTGAAAAGTGAAAGTCAAGTCACTCAGTCGTGTCCGACTTTAGCGACCCCATGGACTGCAGCCCACCAGGCTCCTCCGCCCATGGGATTTTCCAAGCAAG
This sequence comes from Ovis aries, assembly GCF_016772045.2. Taxonomy (NCBI): domain Eukaryota; kingdom Metazoa; phylum Chordata; class Mammalia; order Artiodactyla; family Bovidae; genus Ovis; species Ovis aries. Next base: position 24,480,268 of record NC_056058.1, on the reverse strand, counting down.
AGTACTGGAGTGGGATGCCATTGCCTTCTCTGCATACAGCTGTATAGTCTGTGCTCTGCACACAGGCTTCCAGCAGAGAGGGCAAGTGAGGCTAAAATCCAAGAGTGCTCTGTCCCCTAAGCCCTGATGGTGGCACTGGAGAAAGGAAATACTCATTCTAATTCTGTCAGCTGGAGGCATGCATTTTCTTCATTTGCACAAAGCACTATAGAGGCTAATAGCAATCCTGCTTGTGAGAGTTGATCAGAGGAAGAGCCTTTCTTTTGGTATAGAAGCACAAAGGACAAATACTTGCTTCTTCGGACCCCTTTGCCACTGGGTTGTGGCTCCGCCAGTTGAATGTATTTGCCCTGGACTTTGACTCGATAACTGGGACACAGAATCCTTCCCAGCAGCTCAGGGGAGGCAACAACATTCCTAGAGGCAGTGGTAATCTCAGTTGGTGTCTAGTGCTAGAGGCCTTGGTGGAGAGACCTCTATCATTCTGGGTCCAGCACTGGGACAGGGCTTCCTGAGACCAATTCCACAAAGTGATTTTAGCTCTGAGTGTGGAACCTCACTATCCCTGGGCACCTTCCCAAACCAGTCCTCTGACCTGTCTGGCATCTCACCAGCTCACCCCAGTAGCTTCTCAATAAATTCTTTTTCTGCTTAAATTAGTCAGTTTCTTTCACCATGTAACCAGTTTACTGGAGAGTCTGAGCTCAGTAGGATCCTAGCATGAAAACGCTTCATTTTCTTTCTCCAGGTTTGCTTTGATGGAGTCTTGTTTTCTGTCCCTTCACAGCATCTTGGGCAGCTCCTGTAGCATTTCAGAGACTTGCAGGTTTTGGAACAATCGAGGACAGTATAGTCCACTGTACAGCTTGAATCTCACATCCAGTTTCACACTCCTCCCCTCCCTAGGTCCAACTGTGACCAGTCTTGCAGATGGCCCCATCCTGGGGGGTTTGGTGTGCTTTGCTTGTCTCCCCCTCCTCCACTTCCTTCTCTTCCTTCATCTTTTGGCTTCATCTTTCCTGTTTCTTTCTGAGTGTTGGGTCCTGGAGGCAGAACTGAGGAAGGGACTGACGTCGGATCATCAGTCCTAGGCCTGCAGAGGAGACATCTAGATATGGCAGAAGTGGAGTGCGTGCGTGGGCTCTTCAGGAAGGCTTGCAGAGGCCTCAGTTGCCCAGGCCTCCAACATGAGTGATTCTCACAACCCAAGCTCTTCTGCCTTCTGTGCTTTCAGCTCCTGCTCCTCCGCTGCAACCTCCCACTAGAAGTCAAGCCTTTTAGGCTAGATTGTGACAAAATTGCTTAAGCCTAGCTACCCTCCCATGGTATCCATTTGGCCTTAAGGGAACCTGAGCATTCTTTTTTAAAGATTAATTATTTCCCAGGCATTCTCATATCATCAAGCAGCGGGAGAAGGAGTTTCACTCTGTTGTCCCTTAACAATACCTTTCCTCCTCTTCTAACATGTGGGGAGAGCTGCTTGCTCTATGTGAGCAGAAGTCTGCCTAGGGGTGGCGATGCCAGCTTCCACCTCTGGCCAGCACTCTTCATCTTGTGATTGTTTTCCTTGCCTTCCCCTACATCTTCAGTTAACTTGCCATAGGGAGGGAAGAAATAGTTCCCTTCCCTCTAATACGGGGAGGACAAAAGTCACCATTTGGGTGGCAACTTCCATACAGCAGGAATTCTGTCTACTCGTCTGGAATTCTTTAGTTTCTTCCTGTGGGGGTAAAAGGATAGACATTATGTGTGTGTGTGTGTGTGTGTGTGTGTGTGTGTGTGTGTGTGTGTGTGTGTGTGTGGTGGGGAGGGGAGTCTGTTGTAGTACCTGATAGTGCTATCAGAGCCTGTTTTCTTTTTTTAATTATTAAGTTTTGCGGAGGTTGTGTCTATATGCTTTCTTTAAAGTGTGTGTCAGTCAGCCTCTATTCTCTTTGTGTCTGAGACTATAGATACAATTCCCAAACAAGTGGAAAACCTCATTCGCCAACCTGTTGTACTTGTAATAAGTGCCCTTGCTGATTCACAATGCTCCGTCATGTGTAGTTTTTTTAAAAAATTAATTAATTTGACTGCGATGGTCTTCCCTGTGGCATGCAGAATCTTTAGCTGTGGTATGTGAACTCTTAGTTGCGGCATGTGGGATCTTGTTCTCTGACCAGGGATGGAACCCAGGCCCTCTGCGTGGGGAGCATGGAGTCTTAGCCACTGGACCACCAGGGAAGTCCTCGTCATATAGAGTTTATTTGTAGTTCAGCACCTATTTCCTCCTACCAATGGCACCCCGATTTACTTTTGGGACATTTCCTCTCCTTACTTTTCCATACTCTTAGAGGAATGGTATATCCAATCATCCTTCTCCCATAGAAGTTTCAAGGGCCAAATAGTTCATGTTATCCCAGGTCTGGCAAGAGGGAATGCAGAACCCAAGTTTAGCCAATGGATGTTCTCTGTTATGACTGTGATCTTGAGAGTGTGGTGTGAAGACTCAGTAAAAAATTATTCAAGTTCATTAATCCAGGTGGAAATAGCATGACCAGGCTCTTTCTGCTCTGAGTCTTTGGGACCCTCTAGAGGAAGTCCTACTAGAATTCAGGTTTAGCCTCTTCCAATTTTGTTTTTATTAAGTTAGAGTTGACATTTGTTACTGGAAATAAGAACCTTGCCTGATGTAGTGAACACTAATACTGCAGACTAAAGGAAATCACCCCATGCCAACAAATCACACACACCACAGGAAATTATTTTTTCTTTTTTCCTGATATTCATCTCATTACCACGGTCACTTTTGGTCATCTCTGTAATTTTCTCTTTGTATACAGTTATGAAGATCCTTATTTTGAATAGCGCTTAGATTTATATATTCCCAATTGGAATAGTTTTATTTATTGTGTCAAATGTTACAGTTTTAAAAAGCAAGGTCAGAAAGATGTCAGTCTCTTTACTTGTGTCACTTTCTGGCCTTGCTATATAGAAGATGAAGTTGTTTTCTGTTGAAAGCCTTCCAAGCATGATACCACATCACACATAGACTTTTGCAGGAATATCCAAGATAGCCATGTTGTTGATTCAACAGCTTCTCCAAGCATAGTGTCACAGCTGGAAATATACCAGTAGTGCTTTTACAAATTGATAGTCCAGACACACTTGAAAGTTTGAAGAGTGATTTAGCACTTAAATAAAACAAAATAAAATGAAAAAGAGCTTAGCTACTCAAGGTGCATCCAAGAGACATATCACCTTAGGAGTTTGTTAAAATGTAGGCTCCACCCCAGATACTGGATCAGAATTACATGTTAACAAAATCCCTAGCTGTTTAACATGCACATTGACATTTGAGGAGCACTGGACATGGAACAACAGACTGGTTCCAAATAGGAAAAGGAGTACGTCAAGGCTGTATATTGTCACCCTGCTTATTTAACTTCTATGCAGAGTACATCATGAGAAACGCTGGGCTGGAAGAAACACAAGCTGGAATCAAGATTGCTGGGAGAAATATCAATAACCTCAGATATGCAGATGACACCACCCTTATGGCAGAAAGTGAAGAGGAGCTAAAAAGCCTCTTGATGAAAGTGAAAGAGGAGACTGAAAAAGTTGGCTTAAAGCTCAACATTCAGAAAACGAAGATCATGGCATCTGGTCCCATCACTTCATGGGAAATAGATGGGGAAACAGTGGAAACAGTGTCAGACTTTATTTTTGGGGGCTCCAAAATCACTGCAGATGGTGACTGCAGCCATGAAATTAAAAGATGCTTACTCCTTGGAAAAAAAGTTATGACCAACCTAGATAGTATTTTCAAAAGCAGAGACATTACTTTGCCGACTAAGGTCCGTCTAGTCAAGGCTATGGTTTTTCCAGTGTTCATGTATGGATGTGAGAGTTGGACTATGAAGAAGGCTGAGCGCTGAAGAATTGATGCTTTTGAACTGTGGTGTTGGAGAAGACTCTTGAGAGTCCCTTGAACTGCAAGGAGATCCAACCAGTCCATTCTGAAGGAGATCAACCCTGGGATTTCTTTGGAAGGAATGATGCTAAAGCTGAAACTCCAGTATTTTGGCCACCTCATGTGAAGAGTTGACTCATTGGAACAGACTCTGATGCTGGGAGGGATTGGGGTCAGGAGGAGAAGGGGACGACCCAGGAAGAGATGGCTGGATGGCATCACTGACTCGATGGACGTGAGTCTGAGTGAACTCCGGGAGATGGTGATGGACAGGGAGGCCTGGCATGCTGCGATTCATGGGGTCGCAAAAAGTCGGACACGACTGAGCGACTGAACTGAACTGAACTGAAAGTATAGAGAACATCAGAGGACATGACATATAGTAAGTGTTGTTTGATGAAACTTGTTCCAATCATATACCTATGAAAATGTGAATTTGATTATGATGAATAATGTACTTCTTCCTGTGGGTCACAGTAAAAAAATGTTTGAGAGAGTGACATAAGGGAGATAGCTCAGTAAGTTTCCTTTTATTATATTCCCACCTCCCAACAACAATTTGGCTTCAGTTCATAGACAAAAGTGGCTGCGGAAGCCGTGGGAGCTAGCATCAAACACCAAAGGATCTGGGAGGAGTCTCGCCCACCTGTGCATCGGGTACTAGGCATACCGAACTTGCTCGGGGCTGCGGACTGTAAAGTGGCCCATGAACCAATTCAGTTCCTCTTAGCTGAAGTCCAAGAGCCCCTGGAGAATACTGCCTTTGTCAGTCACCCACTTTTGAGCCAGCTTTTGGAGTAGTCCAAGAGTGCAATGGGGGAAGTTCTAGCACACCACTGGAGGAAAAAATAATCCAAGATTGGACTTGTTGGAAAAGATATGAGAAATGGTTTAATGTTATCCATGTCATCCCTCCCTCCATGTGGCACAGCTCAGTGCCAGAGGAGCCCATGATTACTCCCTTGAGAGAGAGAGAGAACTTATAAGGGAGTGCCCTACTTCCCAGCTGAGAAGGATGCTGCCAAAGAGATCCACTTCTCTTTAGCCTCATCCAGAGTATTGAAAGGTAACCTATATGGGGTGGGGGGCAGTGAGCAGATAGGAAAATGGCAGCCAACCCTCAAAACAAATCAGAGGGCTGCAGAAGCTACCAGCCGTCCACTGGGAGGCCTGACTGTCAGCCACTGGGAGGTGTGTTCTGTGAGCACAAGAAGGTTGTTGTCACTAAGTAAGCTTTTATATCATAGGTTTAAAGACGTGATTGAGAGCACTGCAGAGAGGAGGCCATGGCTATAAGAAGTCAACCTTGTTTGCTAAGAAGCAGACCTGCTAGGCTGACTTCACTTTCTTTACTGGAAATATTATCAGACAGGTAAATTGAAGGAATGAGAATACATTTGGATTTATGAGATAATTGAAAAAAGTATCCCATCACATCCTTGTGGGTCAGATGAAGAATGTGGGCTGATGTAATAGAGCTGTAGTGTTTGTAAGTGGTTAAATGACCGTACTATGGGACGAAAAGAACTGTAAATGGAAAATGAAGTCCTTGTCAGAATATGCCTTTGACTTTCACCTGCTTCCACATGTTTAATAGGTATTTGCTCAAGAGCTTTGTGGCCTGCTGATCAAACTTCAAATATATTGATTTTGAACTCCCTAGCCAGTATAGTAGGATAAGAATTAGCTCCTCCAAGATATCAACAAGTTCTAAAATGGACTGCATATAGAAAAATAGAATTTCATAGGGCTAAATGAATAGTTCTATAAAATTACTATGAAAGCTACAACTAATTATATAAATAATATTTTAAAAAGTCAGATTTAATAACAACCATCAAGAATAATTGAAGTTTTAGTAGATTCTAAATTCTATAGTATAGTTGACAGAATAGTATAGTCACCAATTAAAAATCCCATTTAATCTTATATGAATAATGCTTATGGTATTCAGAATAAAGGTGCTAAAAGTTGCACTCTAATCCACGTTGTTCAGGCTTTATCTGAAATGCTTTATATGTTCATTTTGGCTACCACATGGGTATTGCCCAGAGTTCTCAAGCAACAGAAACCAAGTCTATCCAACTCAAGGAAAATAAATAAAAACATACCAAACATGTGAAGTAATTTGTTCAAAGAGTAGCTCCTAGAAATCAAAGGCAAAGAATTTATCTTTCTGTCCATAAATGGTTAACTAGACTGGTCTTAGGATCCTGCTTTGAACAACTGAAGTGAAAGCAGTTCTTTTTAGACACTGGGCAAGAAGATTGTGGTCCCAAAGGAAAAATAAGCAAATGAGGTGAACCCTAGAATCTCTCTGGCTTTCTGACCAGAGGTATTTCCTGGACCACAGTGCAGGTGAGCACAGGAGACAACACTGGAATTCAGAGAGGCTGAGGTGGCTGGAATTTGGAGAGAAGTGTGCTAAAGAGGAGAGAATTAAACCAAGAAAAACCTCCATAAACTTGCATAGGGTCCTTCTGTTGCTGAATAATAATTCAAGATGATTAGGGTGAGACTGTACAAGACAGGAACACACCCATCAAGAAGCTGTAAGCTGAACAATTCCCAGTAGCCTGCCAGGCTCCTCTGTCCATGGAATTCTCTAGGCCAGAAAATACTGGAGTGAGTAGCTGTTCCCTTCTCTGGGGTATCTTCCCAACTCAGGGATCAAACTCAGGTCTCCCACATGGTAGGCAAATTCTTTACCATCTGAGCCACCAGGGAAGCCCAAGAATACTGGAGTGAGTAGCCTATCCCTTTTCCAGGGGATCTTCCCAACCCAGGAATCGAACCGGGGGTATCCTGCTTTGAAGGTGGATTCTTTACCAGCTGGGCTACCAGGTAAGCCCAATAATGTATCAGTCTGGGTCCAGTTAAGAGATAGAAACCACAGTGGGTTAAAGGGAGTTGAGGGGAGTTCATGTAACAAGTTATCAACTCTGGTAAAAAGTGACTATCAGATACAACAATTCTGGATGGTGTTCTAGGGCTGACAAAGTGCTTAAGAAAGAACAAAACTGGAAGGGGTTCAGATCTCACTGGAGAAGGTATAGTTCAATCCTCTGGTGAGCACAGAAGTTTGCTGGTTTGCCCAGGCTGGAGCTATTCTACAATCTAAGCCATCACAAGGCAACCCTCTGCAGTGCTGGTAAAACACTGGTAATTAGTGACAGGTGGGGCTTCCCTGGTGGCTCAGTGGTAAAGAATTCCTGCTAATGCAGCAGATGTGAGTGCTGCACCCTTTACAACTGCCTGCACTGCTTGCCTGTGAACTAGAAAGCGTCTACTGAGCTGCTGTCCACTCTCCAGGTCCCTATGTGGCTCATTGTGGTCCAAAGTGTTCCCATAGAAATACTACTCTCCCTGCATGCCCATACTGTTGTTGTTGTTGTTTTAGCTGCCAAGTTGTGTCCAACTCTTTTGCAACCCCATGAACTGTAGCCCACAACTAAAGCCCATGACTGTAGCCCATGACTAAAGAGGCAATTGGAGTACCAGCGTGGGCAGGAGGCTTTAGAGCGATGATACAAACAGAAGACCTTCAGGGCACTATGTTTAACAGAGAGGGCTGCAGGACACTTATCACTATGCTAAAATGGGGCTATGAGGTCCATCGAATAGATCAAAATATTAATGAATCTCTTGCTTAACAAAGTCACAAGAAAATAAAAATATAGACCAATATTCTTTCTGAATATAGACACACCTGCACAAAATGTTAGCAAATCAAATCCAATAGTACACAGAACCTGTCATACACAGTGGCCAAGTAGGCTTTAACCCAGGAAGGCAAAAGACAGTTTTAACAATCAATTCAATTAATGAGGTAAAGGAGGAAAACCATACAGTCATTTCAATTTATGCAGAAAAAACATTTGATGAAATTCAACTGTCATTTATGGTAGAAACTTTTAGTGAAGGGATTTTTCAACCAATAAAGGGTGTCTATGAAAAGGGCTTTCCTAGTGGCTCAGACGGTAAAGCGTCTGCCTGCAATGCCGGAGACCTGGGTTCGATTCCTAGGTTGGGAAAATCCCCTGGAGAAGGAAATGGCAATCCACTCCAGCACTCTTGCCTGGAAAATCCCATGGACGGAGGAGCCTGATAGGCTACAGTCCATGGGGTTGCAAAGAGTCGGACATGACTAAGCGACTTCACTCACTCACTCATGAAAAGCCTACAGCTAACAACCTACTTCCTGGTGAAAGACTGTTTATTTTTTCTCTAAGATGGAGAACAAGGCAAAGATTTTAACTTTTATCAACATTAACGTCTTATTCAACATTATTCTGGGCATCCTATCCAGAGCAATAAAGCAAGAAAGAGAAATAAAAGTAGCAAAATTGTATTTATTTATATGTAGGAAATCTTAAAGAATTTTAGAAAAACTGCCTGAACTAATCAGTAAATTTAGTCAGGTTGCAACATTAGAAGCTATTGTACAAAATTCCATTGTATTTCTCCATGTTAGCAACAAACAGTTAAAAATTGAAATTCAAAAACAAGTCTGTTGACAGTAGCACCAAAAATTTAAAAATATTTAGGGATAAATTTTTAAAAATATGTGAAAAACTGGCATGCTGAAAACTAAAATATTGCTGAGAGATGGTAAAAATGATCTAAATTAATGGAGCGATACATGTTTATAATTGGAGGAGTCAACTAACATGCCAGTTCTCCTTGAAGTTATCAATATATTCAAGGCATTCTCAATTAAAGTGACTTTTTAAACACTGAAAAGCTAATTCAGCAATTCACATAGGAGATTTTTAAAAGCCCCAAATTTAGGAAAGCTAAGCAAATCTTGGGGAAAAAGGGAAGTTGGAAATCAAAGTCTTATTATGTTGTAGTTGTTCATTCACTAAGTAGCGTCCACCTGTCTGTGACCTCATGGACTGCAGCACGCCAGGCTTCCCTGTCCTTTACTGTTTTCTGGAGTTCGTTCAGATTCATGTCCATTGAGTCAGTAATGCTGTCTAACGATCTTATCCTCTGCCTCCCCCTTCTCCTTTTGCCTTCAATCTTTCTCAGCATCAGGGTCTTTTCCAATGAGTTGGCTCTTCGCATCAGGTGGCCAAAGTATTGGAGCTTCCGCTTCAGTATCAGTCATTCCAATCAATATTCAGGGGTGATTTCCTTTAGGGTGGACTGATTTGATCTCCTTGCAGACCAAAGGACTCTCAAGAGTCTTTTCCAACACCACAGTTTGAAAGCATCAATTCTTTGGCACTCAGCCTTCTTTATGGTCTAATTCTCACATCTATACATGACTACTGGGAAAACCACAGCTTTGACTAGATGGACTTTTGTCGGTAAAGTGATGTCTTTGCATTTGAATATGCAGTCTAGGTTTGTCATAGCTTTTCTTCCAAGGAGCAAGCATCTTTTAATTTAATGGCTGCAGTCACCATCTGCAGTGATTTGGGAGCCCAAGAAAATAAAGTCTCTGACTGTTTCCATTGTTTCCCTATCTATTTGCCATAAAATGATAGGAACAGGTGCTTTGATGTTAGTTTTTTGAATAATGAGCCAGCTTTTTCACTCTCCTCTTTTACCCTCATCAAGAAGCTCTTCAATTCCTCTTCACTTTCTGACATCAGGGTGGTATCATCTACGTATTTGAGGTTGTTGATATTTCTCCTGGCAATCTTGATTCCAGCCTGGCATTTTGCCTAATGTACTCTGCATAGAAGTTAAATAAGCAAGGTGACAATATACAGCCTTGATGTACTTCTTTCCCAGTTTTGAACCAGTCCATTGTTCCATGTTCGGCTCTAAATGTTGCTTCTTGACCAACATACAGGTTTCTCAGGAGTCAGGTGGGTGGTCTGGTATTCCTGTCTCTTAATGAATTTTCATAGTTTGTTGTGATCCACATAGCCAAGGGCTGAGGGTAGGCAATGAAGCAGAAGTAGACGGAGCAGGCCTAAACATAACAGCTTAAATTATAAATTTTGGAAGAAATAGTGGGAAAAAATCTTCATGACCTTGGGGTAAGCAAAGATCTCTTAGATAAAACATGGAAAACACAGCTGTAAAAGAAACAGCTGATAAATTAGACTTTGTCAAAAAAAATTATGTTGTTTGAAAGAAACATTGAGAAATAAAAGAGACAAACTGAAACAGTATATTTGTTATACACATATATGACAAATGCCTGATTTTTAGAATATGTGAATTCATACAACCCAATAACAAGAAGACAAATGATCTGCTTAAAAATTGGACAAGAAACTTTGGCTACTTTATCAAAGAACTAATGAAATGCAAGCACATGAAAAGGTGGCAAACATCTTTGTTCACCATCATTAGTCATTTTTCGTTCTTATTTAGTCTCTAAGTCATGTCCTAGACTCTTTGCAATCCCACGGAATATAGCCTGCCAGGCTCCTCTGTCCATGAGATTTCCCAGGCTAGATTACTAGAGTGTGTTGCCATTTCCTACCCCCAGGAGATCTTTCTGACCCAGGGTTCAAACCTCCTGTCTCTTGCATCTTCTGCCTTGGCAGATTCTTTACCACTCTGCCACCTGGGAAGATCATTAGTTATTAGTTCAGTTCAGTTCAGTTGCTCAGTCATGTCTGACTCTTTGCGACCCCATGAATCGCAGCACGCCAGGCCTCCCTGTCCGTCACCAACTCCCGGAGTTCACTCAGACTCACGTCCATCAAGTCCGTGATGCCATCCAACCATCTCAGCCTCTGTCGTCCCCTTCTCCTCCTGCCCCCAATCCCTCCCAGCATCAGAGTCTTTTCCAGTGAGTCAACTCTTCTCATGAGGTGGCCAAAGTACTGGAGTTTCAGCTTTAGCATCATTCCTTCCAAAGAAATCCCAGGGTTGATCTCCTTCAGAATGGACTGGTTGGATCTCCTTGCAGTCCAAGGGACTCTCAAGAGTCTTCTCCAACACCACAGCTCAAAAGCATCAATTCTTCGGCACTCAGCTTTCTTCAAAGTCCAACTTCTCACATCCATACATGAACACTGGAAAAACCATAGCCTTGACTAGACGGACCTTAGTCGGCAAAGTGATGTCTCTGCTTTTGAATATGCTCTCTAGGTTGGTCATAACTTTTCTTCCAAGGAGTAAGCGTCTTTTAATTTCATGGCTGCAGTCACCATCTGCAGTGATTTTGGAGCCCCAAAAAATAAAGTCTGATGCTGTTTCCACTGTTTCCCCATCTATTTCCCATGAAGTGATGGGACCAGATGCCATGATCTTTGTTTTCTGAATGTTAAGCTTTAAGCTAACTTTTTACTCTCCTCTTTCACTTTCATCAAGAGGCTTTTTAGTTCCTCTTCAATTTCTGCCATAAGGGTGGTATCATCCGCATATCTGAGGTTATTGATATTTCTCCTGGCCACCTTGATTACAGCTTGTGTTTCTTCCAGTCCAGCATTTCTCATGATGTACTCTGCATAGAAGTTAAATAAGCAGGGTGACAACATACAGCCTTGACATACTCCTTTCCTATTTGGAACCAGTCTGTTGTTCCATGTCCAGTTCTAACTGTTGCTTCCTGACCTGCATACAGATTTCTCAAGAGGCAGGTCAGGTAGTTTGGTATTAGCAGCTCTCTCAGAATTTTCCACAGTTTATTAGGGAAATGCAAATTAAAGCCATAATGAGATACTGCTATATACTCAATGGAATGGCTAAAATAAAAAGACAGACAATACCAAGTGTTGATGATAATGTGGAGCGACTGTCATATATTGCTATTGGGAATATAAAGTGATGCATTAACTTTGGAAAACAGTTAATCTCTATTATATATGTAAACACACACTGTATAATCCAGTAATTCCACTCCTGTGAAATAAGAGCAATAACAACGTATGTCCAAAAAACTTTTACACGAAAGTTCCTCGCTGCTTTATTTATTATAAATCTAAATTGAAAACATTTGGTGGATGGGCAAATGGCAGTATATCCACACAATGGAATAATACTCACCAATAAACAGAAAGCAACCTACTTTTACAAACTATTTTGACGAATTTCAGAAACATTATGCTGAGTGAAGAAGTCAGACATAAAGGAATGCATCTTATATGATTCCATTGTAGAAGGAGCTTCTACAATGGAAGGAAAGACAAATCTAAGGCTACAGACAGCAGTCGCGTGGGTCAGGGATAAAATGAGGTGGGTAACTGAATTCAAAAGAGGTAAAAGAGAACTTTCTGGGAATGATTGTTCATTATCTTGATTGTAGTAGTGGTTCCATGGGTGTGTACATTATTCAAAACTTTTCAAACTCTATCTTTGATATGACAGTAACATTGAATGTAAATCATATGTCAATAAAGTTAATTAAAAAATCAAAGGAAGTGAAGTAACCAGGTTTCATAAAGTATAAAACAGGGAGCTTTGGGGTATAAATGACATGACCTAAAGGTCAGTCTCCAGAACACTGTCATATGGATCAATCAGCACTAGATTTATTCCACCTGTGCCGCTCTGGTCAGCGTTAGTATTCCTGGAAGAGAAGGTCTAAGGGGACTAGCTTAGCAGGTGCCCATTCTTGGACTCAGAAAAGCCGGACCATCCTGAATGACCTTCCCATCCAGAATGCCCTAAATGTGGCAGGGGTGGTCCTTCAAGAAAAAGGAAGGAAGGTACTGTTAACCAGAAGAAAGGGTGATGTTATCTGGTAAACAAACAATCAGAAACAGTCTTCCGCTGTTTATTTCCAGGGGTGACCAAGGAGAATAGTGAGGGGCTTCAAATATACATGCTCATTCATTCCATTCAAGTATAACTTTGAGCATGGACTGTTTGCCCTGTACTGTTACTGACTGAGGTCACATATGCATTTGAGGTCTCTCTAAAAAGAAAGAGTTTATATTAATGTAAGGAACAGGAGTGGCTCATCTGGTGTGAAAATGGAGCACAAGTCTTTTGGGGAGTGGGGAGGATAGAATTCAGCTTAATATTGAAAAAAAAAAAAAAAACTAACAACTTTCCATGGATAAGAAGTGTGTATCTTCTCAGGTCGTTCTCATGTAGGTTAATTGTTTCCTAAGAAAGAAGATGGTGATCAGAGAAGGAGATTCCAAAATTTATGTCTCCCCAAATACGCAGATAGGGAAAAGCCTTTTCATCCTTATCGCTTTCCGTCTTTGGGTCTCCTGGGGTCTCCCTGGAGAGTCGGCAGAGGGAGCCATTCCCCAAGAAATCTCCGCCCGGGAAGTCTTAGTTGGCCTGGAGGGATTTTGCTGCTGGCCCGTGGAGTTGTCTCTCCGCTCCGCCTCCGTAGGACTCCCTCACCCCACGCCCCACCTCTCCAACCACTTTGTTGCTGCAGCGCACACTTTTGTACTGCGAGGTCACTCCTCCCTTCTCTGTCCCGCGGTTGCGCTCGCTCCCTGGCACCGCTGGGGACGTGCCATCCACTCCTGCTGGTTGCTCGGGTGCTGTCCCCACTCCCCCCAGTCTTCACAGGGGCTCCAGAACACCTATGGGGACTTTGACACTGGGGCCCTGAGAGTGAATTGAGACTCAGACGGGCACTCTCTCCGCTACTCCTTGGTAAATCCCACGAGGTAACCCCAAGGTGTGCCAGTTTAGTAGCCAGACTATTGGCGGAGTCTCTCCGGGCGGTGGAAGCCGCTCAGGACAGGGACAGCCCGTGATCGGGGCACAGGAACTGGGCCGGGAGGATCCTGCAGGTCACACTAGGGACTGCCCGCCGCGCCCAGCGACCCCCGCCCCCGCGCCCGCCCCCCAGTCGTCTCTGTCCCGGCGGCAGCAGCTGCAGCAGCGGCAACTGCTCGCATCCAGCGCCGGGCTCGGGTTACTCCCCTCCTCCTTCAGCATCTCGGGCCAGACGGAGAAAACCCGACTCAAGTTTGCAGCGAGTACTTTCTCGGTGCGCGAAACCGGGGGTCCGGAAACTCACGGAGACCCGTCTTCTTTCCCGAGCCTCTAAGCCTGAACCAAGGCTCCGAAGTATCGCTCTTTTGGGGACTCTGCTCGGAACCGAACTGCGCCTTTTGGAACAGATTCTGTTTCTCCACTGGCGCTGCGTGAAAACCCGGGGGAAAGTGTTGCGCTGTGAATCTCAGGATCTCGGGTAAGAGTTGGGCAAACTCCCTTCTGGCAGCCTCTGGACCTTGGCCGGAATGGGGGGCAGACTTTCCTTAGCCAGGATACCCCGGGTGCCCCGTGAGGTGGGGCGAGATGGGCTCGGTCTGGCTTGTTTACTGGTTTCAAGGGTTTATTGTTAGTGTTTGGATTTGGTCTTGTACTGGGAGCTGGGTAGAACTTCTTGGAGTATTTTTCGTGAGATGCCCCATCTTGCTCTGCATAATTTCTGCCCTTGTGTTTCCTTGTTTGTGTTGATTCTCTGTTGACCAGTGTCGTAGATGTGTGTAGGCAGATTTGGGGAGACTGGGAATGAAACAGTTTTGGCGGGGTCCTTGCTGTCTGGTCCACTTTGCTTCTCCTCTGGGATCTTGTTTTCTAAACTTCTCTTTCTCCAGGACTTGTTATTCAGATTGTGCGGTCAGACTGGGATGTTCCCTCCTCCTGTGTTCTCACGGTCTCTTAGGGGGCATCAGGATCACAGGCTGGGTGACTGGAGGCGTCTGTTACCTGTTTGAATACCTGGTACCTCAGGGGATGTTGGGAAGGGCGGTTCTTCCAGCCCTGTGTGAAAGTATTAGTCGCTCAGTCGTGTCCGACTCTTTTGCCACTCCATGGACGGTAGCCCGCCAGGCTCCTCTGTCTATGGGGTTCTGCAGACAAGAATACCGGAGTGGGATGCCATTTCCTCCTCCAGTATAGTTACCATGGAAAGATCTGTCTCCTGTTGGTCTTTTTAATTCCTTGGATCTAGGACTTTTAGTCCTGGTTTACGAAAGTATTTTGTCTTTCTTTCTGGAAATGAGTGATACCACTGCGTAAATGAAATGTAGTGACATCTTTGATACTTCTTTAGAAAATATCCCCACAGGAGAATCCAAATTCTTCAGGGAGAGTTAAAGTTCGAGATTTTATTATTCCTAAACTGGGCTTTCCTGGCCTTTCTCCTTTATATTCTGAGCCTCACGTTGTGTATGGTCTTCACTGTATGTGATGTTTCACTTCTTATGGATGAAAAGACTAGGACCAGATCATTTTTCTGAAGAGGTCAGCTTGCAGGGTACTTTTTGCTGTTCTACTCTGAGGTCATAGTGTTCAACAGAGGGGATGCTCTGGGACCAGGGGACCTGGGGGAAACTGCTAACTCTGCCACTATCCGGTTGTATGATTTGGGGTATTACTTAATCTTTCTCTCCTCAGCTGCAAAGTCAGAAAAATAACAATGCTATACCAGAGGGTAGTTCAAAGGATTAAATAAGTTAACATGTGTGTGGAATGCTAACATGCCTGGCTATAGTAAGCACATATTAGCTGTTATTAGCATCATCATCATTATTATTCTAACAGCGTTAACTCGTATTGTGATGATATAGTTTTTGTTAGTTATCAGTGTTAGCCATTCTTTCTGTTTGGATGAGCTTTGAAAACTGTGCTCAGGTAGGCTTCATTCCCACCTAGAATGTGATGCATTGTCAAACTTTGCTCCGACATGGTCTTTGTATTGCTTCCTGCTGGGGCTTGTTTAGAGGAAAGGTGCAAATTGCAGGGCTGGGATTGGTAGAGGACGGGTCATGGTCAAGTGTCAAAAGGTGCTTGGGACAGGTTAGCAGGTGGGAAGTCTACACTCAGTTTACAACCTGTAAACTATAGTGCCTTAGAAACTTGTTGCATTACTATGTCTCCTTAAACCTGTTTTTTTAAGAGTTCAAATCACTTGTTCAAGAAATATTTATCAAGCATCTATTACAGTCCAAGCACTGTTCTAGGTTCTATATTATTTAAATTTGTGTGCTTCATTTTAGAAATGGAAATGCAGAAGTATTTGCTTTATGCCTACCCCCTCCCCCCCCACAGGTTTAGAACTTCATGTGGCATTATTGCTCTATAAATTAAGTCCCCAACACTTTTTAGCTCTGATGATTTCAATACCTGTTAAAATGAAGAGCCTGATCGCTGCGGGATTGAACAAAATATGCAGTATAATCTCTAGCAGGGCGCTTTTCCCATCAGCTTCATCATGTGTGGGGAGGTAGGGAAAGAACTGTGTCATCTCTGGTGTTCCTTTGGCTCTAACATCCTTAAATTAGCTGCCTTAGTTCATTGGTTGATTCATTGGTTCATTGATGGTTGTTTTTTGAATATCCTTTTTTTTTTTTTAACATTTGCTTTAGTTTCATAAGTTGTGTCACTTCATTCCATGTCAGTCAAAGTGAATAATGACACTGCTAATAAAAAAAGAAAAGCATTTGACTCTGCTTGTATTTCATCAGCTATTCTCAGATGTATATCAAAAACATAGAGGAGGACTTGTTAAAAGTATGAGGTGGATCTGTGAGAAACTGCTAAAATTTGACTATTTTTCACCCCGGTAAAATTGTGATTTCATGTATTTCTACCGAATATAAATCCTTGCTCCCTCCACTTGGATTCAGGTGCACGAAGTCCTGGGTGAGATGTGAAAAGTCTGCAGTTTTACAAGCTCCCCAGATGGTTCTAATGCTAACCCAAGTTTGCACGTGCTCATTTAGCAAACACGGATTTACTTTCCTCATGATTGTTTAATAGCGTATTTGTAAAATACACATCTGATTGTGTCATTCCCATATTTAATAATCTTTGGCAGCTCCTCAGATGGTGTCGTCAGTGTCACCTGGGTACTTATTGAAAAATGCAGATTCTAGAGCTTCACCCCACACATAAGGGCCAGAAATCTGCATTTGAGCAGATCCCCAAATGAATCTGGTAGAGGTGACCTCACATCACATTTGGAGAAATACTGACTTATGGCATAAAGCCTAACCTCTTAATACCATACATAAGACCAACTTTGCATCATCTTCTTAGGGTTACTTCTCTGCTACCCTGTTCTTCAGCCTTTCAGCCCCATTGATGATCTTGTTACTATTTCTTAAAGAATGCATTGCCTCATTCACTCCTCGCTGACATGGCTGTGTATGCTTTCCCCTCTGCAGAAAATGTCTTTGCTCCTCTTTTTGGTCTAACTAGCTTCTTACTACCTACTCATCCTTCAAGAAGCAGTTTAATTAAGATGTTTCCTGTGAAGCTTTTCCTAGTTATTTTACATAAACAGTGGTATCTCATGTGATTCATATTCTGCTTTGTGGATAATTTTAATATAGCATCTCTCCTGCTGTGTCAACTCTGTTACCTGAATTATTTTCCAACTGATTGGTGAGTTTATCATTCCTTATTCTGAGCCTCTATCCAAATGACGGGCACATGGTAATTACCTAAAAAATACCTAAAGAATGTGGAGGAAGAATGAATGAATGAACGCATTTAACTTTTTATTGACACACCAAGTGTTTGGGTTAGTCACTAAGTACATACTTAGGACTGTGGACAAGCCATTCAAGAATTTACAATTTGGCTAGACAGAGTCTACAAAGGTAATAACATAGAGTGGAAAAAGGACAAGATAGAATATCCTAAGAAGACTTATGAAACACCAGATGCCCCTGAACTAATGTTGTAAGTTCAAAACTATATTCGTATTATGATTCAAGAGCTGAATTTATCATACTTCTGGGATAGTTTTGGTTGTGAATGTCAGGGCACTGTAGTGGTTTACCCTGTGCTTTTTAATTTATAGAACACCTTTCCATTTGTTTTTATATTTGATCAGAAACAGGGTGACTCATTCAATATTGTTTTTCCTACCTAAGTAGAGTAGGATGCAGTCCTAAAAACAGGTTCAAAGGTTGTACAAAATCTTACATGTTATAGGGGATGCTGGGCCTAGAGAGAAAAGCAGATTATAAATTTTTAATTACATCTTGCCACTTTAGTTCAGTTCAGTCTCTCAGTCGTGTCTGACTCTTTGCGACCCCATGAATCACAGCACGCCAGGCCTCCCTGTCCATCACCAACTCCCGGAGTTCACTCAGACTCACGTCCATCGAGTCAGTGATGCCATCCAGCCATGTCATCCTCGGTCATCCCCTTCTCCTCCTGCCTCCAATCCCTCCCAGCATCAGAGTCTTTTCCAATAGTCAAAGACACACTATTCAGTGTTTTCTTCTTTTTCTTTATTAAGTGCTCTATAATTTTGATATTTCCTCCTGTTTGAGTCCCAGTTAACTTGTTCAAATTAAATAAGTATCTGATTCAGACTAAAGATTTGCCATTTGGGGCATGCCTAATAATTTCCATCTTCATTTCACATATTAAGTTTATGAGACAGAGTCTTCTTATAATTATGATTATGCTTTTAATTTTTTTATTTCCCACCCATTGTTTTGTAATAATGGAAATATGTAATACTATTTTAACAAATGCACAAGTTGCAGGGTAATGACAAAGATGATGATGCTTCAAAAATCGAACTTTTAGCTCATGGGCAGCACCACCATAAAATAAACAACAAAGCAACGTTCATTCATAGGTTGATGTAAGAGATTTCCAGTGACATAGAGCAGGAAGGTAGGAGCATCGATGAATTAAGTACAAATGTCCAGATTGTTTGGATTTCAAGCAAAGCAATATTAAGATCTATCTTGGCTCTCATTTTCTCAAGGATGTGTACCCAGTATTTCATTAAAAATATTAACTTAGCTTTAAGAATTAAAATGAGATTCGCTGCCTTCTGTTGATTAGTCTTTTTCAATTATTTCCAGTATCAACTTTTTCTACCTTAATTTAAGCTCGCATCTGCTGTACTTTTGTAAGTCTCTTAACTGATCTCCTAATCTCTTTATTTACTTACTCATTCATTTATTCCTGCTCTCTGAATTTCCCAAGATTTTATATTTATCTCTGGACTCCCTTTTCTTCCCAATTTAAGATTATTTTTCACTATAATCATTCTCCTTTTCAAAATAGTTTTTGCAGAAGATGAATTTATAGAACTTAAAAAAAGGATTTCTTATACTATCAGGAAAAACTAAGATGCAAACCAGTGTTATTCTCCTTGATACAACTTTATTTGTAAAACTGCAGGTCACCGTGTGGCTTCTATTTGATGACGTATACTTTGTGCCATTAGCCAGTCTGGAAAGTGTGAATGTGATAATATATCCTGTCATTATGGATGTTCATTACTAGTGATTTCCTCTGGTTTCATTTCCAATGATTTATACTCCTAGATAAAGAAACTATGTAAAGCATTTTAACCACTTCAATTTCCTATTCAGAGGGCAATAAATGGTACCATCCCCCTCTTCCCAAGACAGAGAAACACAGTATTTCAGTATAGAAAGCCTCATCTTGATACATACTTGCACAGGATATCAGGGTCTGTTAAAAACATCTTATCTTTGGGACCAAGGAGGCCCCATCTAGAGGGTGACTGAGCACCTTGCCCTTGACATCCTGGCCGAGCTGCATAGACTGGCTTAGTTCTAGAACCTCGCCACAGATGATCATTCCCATGATGAGTCTTTTAAATACCTTCTAGTAAAGGATCATGCTTGTCTTTTAAAAACATATGGCAAATTGAAAATCAAACCCCACAAATTTAGTTTGTTTCACACAGAACAAAATAAAAGTATGAAATCTTTGTTTTGGGTCTAGAGGATTAATTCTACAATCGAGACGAAAACTTTCAATCATCTACTCCCATTGATATTTTGTGAAAGATACTTTTTTCTGTTTTTTGTTTGTTTTTTTTTTTTTGCATAAGGAATCAGTGATAAAATGTGATTTTTGTTCTTTGGGAAAGTAATTAGAGTGAGTTTTATTTTGTCTCCATCAGATGTGTGTTTGGTGTATATAGGACATAGGGATACACACTATGTGTAAGTACCAAGATATTCGCCTTAAAAAAATAGATTACAAAACTGCAGTGATGGTTTAAGGCTGGATGTAGTGAGGGCCTGGTGTGCAGTTCTGAGAACTGCTCTTGAGGGCTCATCCTAGAGAGAGGGCTGTATCCTGACAGTGTGTCGCTTTGAAGGAGAGAGGACTTGAGTGAATGAAGCATTTTAGACAGGGAAGTGTAAACACGTGGCCTCAGGAATTTGTAAGACACCTTTAAGCAATAGTGACTAAACCATTCCATAGGAGTAATGAGTTAACATTTGAGAACTGTTTTATGACAACCACGTCTGGGACTATAGGACTAGATTCTACCTGCTCCCACAGAACTTATGTGCATTAAAGGGGCCCATCATATTATACTGCAATTATTTTATTATATAAACCCAATGTGGTTTGGGGCACCCAATTGAGAGTCAAGTACAAATTGAGCCCCTGTTCCATGAGAAGGTATTACATGAGAAAACTGTTCTTTAGCCATTGTAGAGCTTCTTCGGGGGTGTGGATGGACACAGGACTTAAGTTTCTTCTAACATCATCTAGATCTGAATTCATATTTTCCTTTAAGAAGTTTAATTTAGAGATGACCTTACCACACCACTCTACTGTCTTTTTAGCATGAGGTCATCAGCCCAACCATGGATATCACTTCATATCTACTTCATTTAGCACAATATCACCGAACATTCAACTCTAAGTGGCTGACTTTTAAGGCTGAAAACTATGGAGGAAATTCCCGTCTTAAAACTTTGAACTAAATGTGCAACATGCTCGTTTGCTGCCATCTGTTCGTCCCCCCACTGGAGCTTTCTCACTGTTCCTCCTTTGCTGAAGGTGCAGCCTCTGCCAGGTTGCGTCAGCACCTCCTCTTATTCTCCCCGTATCTCCCTCTTCTTCCTCATTGCTCTTCCTACCCCCAACTTCCTATTATCTTCTCAACAGTCATTATTAATTAGTTTTTAACTTTCCTGTCTCATTCCCCACATTACTTGGTGCCCACATTTTTCTCATCTCTCTCCTCCCAGTCATTTCCCCTCACATGAAGACTGGATCACCAGAGTGTGAAGTACATGCCCTTTCAATATCCTCTCATCTCCTGTGTTCCTTGAATAGATAGGTGTGCAAAATCAGGCCATCAGCGGGGTGAGAAATGCTTGAGGACTCTGCTTTCAAACTTTAGGAGCCTAAGAGTCACTGGCAGATACTGGCTGACCTCTAATTTTGATTTAGTAGGTGTGCAGTGGAGCCCAGGGCTGGGTATTTTTAGTATTGTGTTAGTCCCCAATGGCTCAGTGGTAAAGAATCCGCCTGCAGTGCGGAAGATGCAGGAGATGCGAGTTCGATCCCTGGGTCAGTAAGGAGGAGGAAATGGCAACCCACTCCAGTATTCTTGCCTGGAGAATCCCATGGACAGAGGAACCTGGCAGACTACAGTCCATAGGGTTGCAAAGAGTCAGGCATGACTGAGCACACACTGGCAGGCAGGCGTGCCGTGGGGCCCAGGGCTGTGTATTTTTCAGTATACGTGCTACAGAAGTGGGCACTGGGGATGGGTGTTTCTGACAGGGTCTTCTGACACAGGTGGTCTGTGGGTACACTAGCAATCCTTGTTAGGGCTGTTATTGCTCCAAAGGCACAAATATTCTTTCCCTTTCTTTTCTCTTCATGTCTAATATTTAGTGGCTTGGTCAGAGGGGGTCGGAGAGAATAGCTGGTCTGTGAGAACCCGTGCCTCTCTGTCTCTGCTTGGAGGGACAATGACTGTAACACAACGCTGTTCATGTGACAGCCGGAGAAAGGAGCCCATTGTTCACGGCTTGGCTGATGCTCCATTCCTCTCTGGCCAGCCATCCAACTGAGCTTGGTAGCCCCAAGGAAACAGACACACTTGAATCAGAGAGACAAAGAAAGGAGGTCAAGGCCTTCCACAGTTAAACTACTTGCAGCAATGTGTCAGACGTAGGATTTGGGAAAGGAGAAAGTAATTTTGCGGAAGCATCATTAATCTGCTGGTTTGGGGGTATGAGACATAGCATTAAGATCATCTCGGGTGGCGCAGTGGTAAAGAATTTGCCTGCCAATGCAGGAGACACAGGAGATGCAGTTTTGATCCCTGCATCAGGAAGACCCCTTGGAGAAGGAACTGGCGACCCACTCTAGTATTCTTGCCTGGGAAATCCCATGGACAGAGGAGCCCGGTGAGCTACAGTCCATGGTGTCACAAAGAGTCTGACATGACTGAGCAACTGGGCACATATGACATGGCATTAAAGGGACACAAGTCTGTTAGAACCCCAGCTGATATCTGGCCAAAGAAGAGTTGTTTCCTGCTATACCCATTGACTTCTCCTATGGAAAGATTTTATTATTGATTTTAAAAATGTGAGATGTTCCTCACATCTCACATGATATGAGGATATCATATAGACAAAGGTACATTTCTGGGCCTCTTTTCCCCAGCTTCATCAAAGACAAGAATCTGCTACTGCTGCTAAGTCACTTCAGTCATGTCCAACTCTGTGCGACCCCATAAACAGCAGCCCACCAGGCTCCCCATCCCTGGGATTCTCCAGGCAAGAACACTGGAGTGGGTTGCCATTTCCTTCTCCAATGCATGAAAGTGAAAAGTGAAAGTGAAGTCACTCCGCTCTTAGCGACCCCATGGACTGCAGCCCACCAGGCTCCTCTGTCCATGGAATTTTCCAGGCAAGGGTACTGGAGTGGGGTGCCATTGCCTTCTCCACAAGAATCTGATCTGACCTACATAAGGCCTCTGATCTCAGAGAATGATTCTTTATTCTGTGGTATAATCACCATGTGAATGTCTTAAAATTTTCCCTCCAAATCTAGATTCAGATGTTAGTTTAGAAGCTGAGAATCTTGTGAGAGTCAAATACTGTTAAATGCATTAGAAAATTATTGATATGTTAGGACAGTTATGAGGTTGGGGGACTCCCCAGATGTTAGGTAGATACCATTTCTCACCCCCAACTTCCAGACTGGATTCTAGCGCTGAAGGGAAAGGGTTGTAAACTTCCTGTAAAAATCTAATCCAGAGCCCGACAATTGGCTACATTCTTTGCATCAGAAAAAGATTCAAATTCAAGGTCAGAGCCTCAGGAAAGGTCATGGACTTTTCACATAGGATTGTTCTTTTAGCCTGATTTATGAAAAAGTGTGGCATTCATTCAGCCTTTGCCTCTGGCTTTCTTTTAAAGGGAAACTCTGTCCCTTGTTCCTGTGGATATTTGTAGGTGGCTATTTTTTTTTGCCCCAGTTAGGCAAAGAGTACAGCCTTGAGTGAGGTCAAATGGCAGAAGCCTTTCCTGGATGTGATGGGTTGTGGAGAGCCCATTTACACAGTGCTCAGGCAACTGCTGCTCAGTGGCTGTAGGAATCCTTTTGTGTCTGAGATAAGAGGTTTTCTGACTGGGAATATCAGGCTAAAGGAGGCTGGTACCCAGGAGAAAGCAATACATGACTTGCTTGAGGTCACTTAGAGCTTCTTGTAATAGAGTCCATCACGGCACCTTGATTACAGACTATCATTCTGAGTCCATTAAAGGAGGAGAAGCAAGCGGATTGCAGAGAGGCAAGTGGTTTATTTATTCATGTTTCCACTCCCCCACCCCCTTGCAGTTTGTTTATCCTTTACTAAGTGGGTATTTGGTTTTTACCAAGGATAGAGATGCCTTTGAAGTGGAGAAGGGGAAGAGGAGACTGTTCTTTGCAGGTGGCAGAAGAATTGTATTCAGCACGCTCCTGATTAGTTAATTAATTCTCAATGCGTTGTCATTAGGCCTGTTAATTTGGCTCCATTCCTGTGATTTAGAGAGGCTCGCCCCTCGGTACTGTGAGGGATGCGTACTGTGCTCTGCTTGAGGTTCTTTGTGGATGCTGCTGCTTGTGCTGAAAAAATACAGCAGTGATGGGTTGTCACATTATTGTACTCATGTCCCAAGGAGCACATTTAATGCTAAATGCACTTTTTAGGCACAGGGTGCTTGCTGGCACTTATTTTTGTGTTAGGATTAAAGCTCTGGCCAAGGAGGGCTTCTGAAATGCTCGTATTGTTCTGTTTAATGTTATTCAGTCACTAAGTCGTGTCTGACTCTTTGCAACCCCGTGAACTGCAGCACGCTCGGCTTCCCTGTCCTTCACTATCTCTTGGAGTTAGAGCAAACTCACTTCTGGTGTCATACCTTTTTGCCTTTTCATACTCTTGATGGGGTTCTCAAGGCAAGAATACTGAAGTGGTTTGCCATTCCCTTCTCCAGTGGACCCTGTTTTATCAGAACACTCCATCATGACCCATGCAGCTTGGGTGGCCCTGCGTGGCATGGCTCATAGCTTCACTGAGTTACACAAGGCTGTGATCCATGTGAGCATTTGGGTTAGCTTTCTGTGGTTGTGTTTTTTGTTCTGGAGGTGTGGGATTCTAGTTCTTGCTTCTTCTGTCTGCCATCCGATGCATAAAGATAAGAGACTTTTGCAAGCTTCCTAATGGAAGACATTGGCCATGGGGAAAACTGGGACTTGCTTTAGTGGGCACGGCCATGCTCATATGAAAAGTGAGTGTTAGTCACTCAGTTGTATCTGACTCTTTGTGACCATGGAGCCCACCAGTCTCCTCTATCCGTGGAATTCTTCAGACAAGAATATTGGAGTGCATTGCCATTCTCTTCTGGAGATCTTCCTGACCCAGGGATTGAACCTAGGTCTCCAGCATTGCAGGCAGATTCTTTACCCTCTGAGCCACCTGGAAAGCCCCATGGGGGCAGGGTAAATGGATGTGTTCAGCTGATGAAAATGTATTGAGCTATTTAATTTTGATTTGTATACATTTCTGATATATATTTTATACTTCAGTAAAAGTTTGAAAAACTTTTACAGCATCATGTTTAATACAGAATTACAGCTGTAACAGTGATGGAAAACAATAAATCCAGAATCCCAACTGTCACAAAATTTGGGTCTTGGAGGGGCTAAGGAGGCCTGAAGCTTTAAACATCCTTTAATTTGTCCTTACTTCCATAGCCAGAAGAGCTGTGTGTCAGAAAGCAACAGAACAGCACCATCATAGTTGATTGTTGTACTTTTCCAGGCAGCAAATCCAGTGCCTAAGAGGTCAGCAGCATCAGCAGAGCCCCACTCTTCAAATCTAAAACAAAATCACCCCTCCAAGTTGATCAGCTAGCAAACCTTCCCATTCCTGCTTTCCACTCTTCTCCTGTTCATTGTAATCTGTCAGGAGAAATCAGAGAGCAACTCTGGGGGATGGATGTTTTCCCTAATCTTCAGATGATATCTCTCCCAAAGTCTAATATTGAAATGCTTTCATTTATTTCTTTTATTTTTCTAACTGGGACCTAGTAAGATGTTGGCTCACCCCTCTCACTTTTTTCAGCCATCACTTCCTGAGCTGCAGTGAGCTCCAGGAGCAATACCTGTGATGGTGGAATGGCCCTATGAGCAAAATGATGTTTCCAGAGCAAAATGATGTTTCCAGCATGTGGGTGGCCTGCGGTCCTTTTTCTGTGTAGAAGACATTGTTCACCATAAATGTGGATTGTTCCATGTACCTATGGGAACATCCTAACTTGCTGTTACCACATACAACTGATAGACTCAGATGGAAAAAATAGGTTTTTTTTTTGTTGTTGTTCCTGAAGGAGGTTTTGGAATTGTTGACTTTGAAATGGTTTTGGCACATCTGTGAGAGGTTTGAGTATCCATTCTATACACTTCCTTTGGGCATGGGGCTTAAAGGTTCACTGTTGATTTTACACGAACACGTGATTAAAGTCATGAACGAGGAGACAAGACATTGATGGTCAGGGTCTACTCCTGACTGACCTTGTCATTTACTGTATGAAATGTGATAACCCTGGTGAGGGTCTGATCTCCAGCCCAAACCCTTGTGACCTTGGCAGGCTACTTATCTTCTCTCAGCCTCTTTTCAACAGTATATACTTCAAAGGGTGTTATGTAGGTATGTAGTAAGTATATACTAAAGTATATTCTAAAGGAGATCAGTCCTGAGTGTTCTTTGGAAGGACTGATGCTAAAGCTGAAACTCCAGTACTTTGGCCACCTCATGCGAAGAGTTGATCTCCTTTAGTATATACTTCAAAGGGTGTTACGTAGGTATGTAGTAAGCTCTCAATAAATCTTAGTTATTATTTAACACCAAATAATGTTAAAATAGGGAAGAATAATGAAATGTCTAGGAATAAGATTTGCTTATGATTTTATGAGAGAATTATGTATGATTATATTAACTATGTATTATATTAACACTTAAGTATGATTATATTAATTAAATACAGAAGTTAGAAAATATAGCCTATGATATAATATGATATAAAAGATCAGGAATTCAAAATATTGTAGAATACAGCAACAATTTAATTTGCTCATGGACCTGAATTATTTTTTAATGATGATAGTATTTTACTAAGAGAAAAGTTATTTATCTCTACTGCAGAACCAGGGGCTTTCCTGGTGGCTCAGACAGTAGAGAATCTGCCTGCAATGCGTGAGACCCAGGATGGATTCCTGGATCCAGAAGATCCCCTGGAGAAGGACGTGGCAACCCACTGCAGTATCTTGCCCAGAGAATCCCATGGACAGAGGAGCTTGGCGGGCTACAGTCCATGGGGTTGCAAAGAGTTGGATATGACTTAGCAACTAGCTCTTTTAGTCAATGAATTTGTTCTTTTCTAGTAAGATGTGAGCAGACTTAAGAGGGATTTAAACAAAAACATGTGGCAGCATTACTCACGAAAACTAAAAGGTGAAAACAACCCAAATGCCCACCAACTGATGATTGGAGACTGGAAAAACAAAATGTCATATCTCTATACAATGGAATATTCACTTCAGTTCAGTTCAGTCACTCAGTCATGTCCGACTCTTTGCAACCCCATGAACTGTAGCACGCCAGGGCTCCCTGTCTAGCACCAACTCCTGGAGTTCACCCAAACTCATGTCCATTGAGTCGGTGATGCCATTCAGCCATCTCATCCTCTGTCGTCCCCTTCTCCTCCTGCCCCCAATCCCTCCCAGCATCAGAGTCTTTTCCAATGAGTCAACTCTTCGCATGAGGTGGCCAAAGTACTGGAGCTTCAGCTTTAGCATCAGTCCTTCCAAAGAACAGTCAGGACTGATCTCCTTTAGAATTGAGTGGTTGGATCTCCTTGCAATCCAAGAGACTCTCAAGAGTCTTCTCCAACACCACAGTTTAAAAGCATCAGTTCTTCGGTGCTCAGCTTTCTTCACAGTCCAACTCTCACATCCATACATGACCACAGGAAAAACCATAGCCTTGACTAGATGCACCTTTGTTGGCAAAGTAATGTCTCTGCTTTTGAATATGCTATCTAGGTTGGTCATAACTTTCCTTCCAAGGAGTAAGCGTCTTTTAATTTCATGGCTGCAATCACCATCTGCAGTGATTTTGGAGCCTAAAAAAATAAAGTCAGCCACTGTTTCCACTGTTTCCCCATCTATTTCCCATGAAGTGATGGGACCGGATGCCATGATCTTCGTTTTCTGAATGTTGAGCTTTAAGCCAACTTTTTACTCTCCTCTTTCACTTTTATCAAGAGGCTTTTTAGTTCCTCTTCACTTTCTGCCATAAGGGTGGTGTCATCTGCATATCTGAGGTGATTGATATTTCTCCCGGCCATCTTGATTCCAGCTTGTGCTTCTTCCAGCCCAGCGTTTCTCATGATGTACTCTGCATAGAAGTTAAACAAGCAGGGTGACAATATACAGCCTTGATGTACTCCTTTTCCTATTTGGAACCAGTCCAGTTCTAACTGTTGCTTCCTGACCTGCATATAGGTTTCTCAAGAGGCAGGTCAGGTGGTCTGTATTCCCATCTCTTTCAGAATTTTCCACAGTTTATTGTGATCCACACAGTCAAAGGCTTTGGCATAGTCAATAAAGCAGAAATAGATGCTTTTGGGGAACTCTCTTGCTTTTTTGATGATCCAGTGAATGTTGGCAATTTGATCTCTGGTTCTTCTGCCTTTTCTAAAACCAGCTTGAACATCAGGAAGTTCACGGTTCACGTATTGCTGAAGCCTGGCTTGGAGAATTTTGAGCATTACTTTACTAGCATGTGAGGTGAGTGCAATTGTGTGGTAGTTTGAGCATTCTTTGGCATTGCCTTTCTTTGGGATTGGAATGAAAACTGACCTTTTCCAGTCCTGTGACCACTGCTGAGTTTTCCAAATTTGCTGGCGTATTGGGTGCAGCACTTTCACAGCATCATCATTCAGGATTTGAAATAGCTCCACTGGAATTCCATCACCTCTACTAGCTTTGTTCGTAGTGATGCTTTCTAAGGCCCACTTGACTTCACATTCCAGGATGTCTGGTTCTAGGTGAGTGATCACATCATCATGATTATCTTGGTCGTGAAGATCTTTTTTGTACAGTTCTTCTGTGTATTCTTGCCAACTCTTCTTAATATCTTCTGCTTCTGTTAGGTCCATACCATTTCTGTCCTTTATCGAGCCCATCTTTGCATGAAATGTTCCCTTGGTATCTCTAATTTTCTTGAAGAGATCTCTAATCTTTCTCATTCTGTTGTTTTCCTCTATTTCTTTGCACTGATCGCTGAGGAAGGCTTTCTTATCTCTCCTTGCTATTCTTTGGAACTCTGCATTCAGATGATTATATCTTTCCTTTCCTCCTTTGCTTTTTGCTTCTCTTCTTTTCATAGCTATTTTTAAGGCCTCCCGAGACAGCCATTTTGCTTTTTTGCATTTCTTTTCCATGAGGATGGTCTTGATCCCTGACTCCTGTACAGTGTCATGAACCTCCATCCATAGTTCATCAGGCACTCTATCTATCAGATCTAGTCCCTTAAATCTATTTCTCACTTCCACTGTAAAATCATAAGGGATTTGATTTAGGTCATACCTGAATGGTCTAGTGGTTTTCCTACTTTCTTCAATTTAAGTCTGAATTTGGCAATAAGGAGTTCATGGTCTGAGCCACAGTCAGCTCCCGGTCTTGTGTTTGCTGACTGTATAGAGCTTCTCCATCTTTGGCTGCAAAGAATATAATCAATCTGATTTCGGTGTTGACCATCTGGTGATGTCCATGTGCAGAGTCTTCTCTTGTGTTGTTGGAAGAGGGTGTTTGCTATGACCAGTGCATTCTCTTGGCAAAACTCTATTAGCCTTTGCCCTGCTTCATTCCGCATTCCAAGGCCAAATTTGCCTGTTACCCCAGGTGTTTCTTGACTTCCTACTTTTGCATTCCAGTCCCCTATAATGAGAAGGACATCTTTTTTGGGTGTTAGTTCTAAAAGGTCTTGTCGGTCTTCATAGAACCATTCAACTTCAGCTTTCAGCATTACTGGTTGGGGCATAGACTTGGATTACAATGGAATATTATTCATCCCTAAAAAGGAATAAAGTATGATACATGGTAGGATATGGATGAATCTTGAAAACATAATGCTTGTGAAAGAAACCAGGCATGAAAGCTACATGCTGTATGATTTCATTTGTTAAGCACAGGCAAATCCATGGAGCTAAAAAGTGGATTAATGCTTACAAGAGGCTTGTAGATGGGGAATGAACAGTGATTGGGTCATACAGGATTTCTTTTTGGGGTGATGAAATGTTCTGGAAGTGGATGGGGTACTGGTGGTACAGTGTGGTTAAATGATGAATTTTACATCACGTGGATTTTAGTTCAATTATTTCTTTGGCCTTTATTAAAAAGAAATGAGCAAATGTTTTGCCTTTAGATGAGATGTGTCTGTATCAGTCAGTCGATCTCTCTTCATGATGTGTCCGCACAGCCAAGTCTTTGCTGCGTATTGGAGAGGATATTCCACATGTCAAGGCCTGGTACCTGCCCTCAGCACACTGCCAGTCTGGGGACAGGAAAAACAAGGAAGCAGGTGACATGTTCTAAGTGAACCTGCCTTGGAAGAGGGAGAGATCACTGTGGATTTGTTGAGAAGGCTTCTTAGAAGAGATGGGACTTTGAAAGATAAGTGAGCATCCTGTAATGGAGAAGAGGGAGAGAGTAACCCAGCTGATAGAAATTCAGGGCTGGGTGAGAGTGGGTGAGGGCAGGAACAGGGGCAGGCAGAGATGGCCAGAGTGGCGTGTCTGCTAATGGAGATATCAAGAAATAAAATTGCAGGAGGTTGGAGCCAAGTTGGGAAATCTTTGAAAACTACTTAACTTTACTAGACAATGATTATTAAAGAGGGTTATCATTGCTGACAGGAGTAGAAAATGACATAAAAATGGGGAAGACAATAAAGAAACTAATGTAGTAATTTCACTAAATCTAATACAATCTGTTATTTACTTATTTAATAAATATTCATGGACTACCTATTACATTCCATGCAATTCTCTATGCATTACCTGAGATAAGCAAGGTCTCTGCCTTCTTGGACTTAGATTCTAGCTATACATTTCAAATATTGATCACTGTGTCCAATGGACAGCTGCAGTTGAAAAGCTAAGGTGCAGGTTGTGCTATAATGTGGTTTAAAGTGTGGGTTCTAGAACCAGACTACCTGGGTTTGAATTCTGGTCTGCTCCGTGTTTACTAGATGTATAACCATGAGCCAGTTACTCCAGACTTCAGTTTCTTTATCAGTTAAGTAGGGAGAATATTAACTTTCTCAGAGAGCTCTCATGAGGATTAATTGAAATGATAAATGGAAAAGACTTATGACTTATCTGGTATATAGTAAACACTCAGTAAATTTTACTTGATTGTATTGAATTGATTAATTTCTACTCAAGGATTTGTCTAGGTCACTGCCATTTTTAATTCAGTGAGGCTATTGTGGAATCCTGGTGTGTTGTACCTCGGGTCTACACTCTCTTTTATATGCTGTACTATTTTGGATATTGAGCTTGTTGAATCAATAAGCATAGAAACTCTTCCTTCAGAATTCAGGAAAGCAGTAGGGTTCCTCTCTCTGACAAGCTACAGTTCTGATCTTGGCTTGGACAAAAGTTTCCAAATAATGTTCCTTCTGCAAACTGAATCACGAAGTCTTTTTGAACATCTTGGCCTGACAGAGTCTGCCCTTTCAGTATTAGGAGTCTAGTGATAAGGAATGTGGTTGGTGCCTCAGAGCTTATGGTATCATCTCCCTCTGGAGATAGGGGCACACTTTGAGCTTAATTTCTTTATGTTGCCCCGTCACAGGTGCCCTGGCCACCTCAGCTGTCTGTGCCCCTGTGGTCTTTTCTGTGAATTAGGATAAAATAGCTAGCCCTTGCCCCCCATCAGAAGGTAACTTCTTGGAATATTTCTAGAAGTAATCCTTGGAGCTTGTGGGAAAAGACTGCGTAAAGTTTGAGGGCCCTTCTGCTTTTAGCATAAATTAATTCTAGAATATAAATTTCCTGAGCACATGGGATATGTCTGGTTTACCATGAGGTCCCCAAATGGTCAGGCATAATGCCGTGGACTTGGTTGTGTCTCCCCAAATTCATCTGTTGACATCCTGTCCCCTCAGTGTGACTATATATGGAGATGGGCCCTGTGAGGAGGTGATGAAGGTTAAATGAGGTCATAACGTGGGGCCCTAATCATCTAGAGCTGGTGCCCTTACGAGACGAGGAGGAGACCCTGGAACTCTCTCTTTCCATCATGCAAGGACTCAGTGAGAAGGGGGCCATCTGCAAGCCAGGCAGAGAGTTCTCCGCGAGCCTGAATTGGCCAGCATCTTGATCTTGGACTTCCAGAACTATGAGAAATAACTTTATATTGTTAAGTCACCCAGTCTGTGGTATTTTGATATGGAAGCCTGAGCAAACCAAGACATGTAAACATTTTCTTTTTTCTTCCCATTCCCTCCCTTACTTTTTTCCTCCCTCTCTTCTTCTTGCCTTCCTTTCCTTCTTTCTTTCATAGAATAGGAACTCAAGCATTTGTGGGCCTGACTAATTTTGAGATTATTCAGAACTATGGGTATTGAAGAATAACATGAAGAAGAGAACCTGACCCACCATCCTACTGAATGGATAATCTTGACCTTGTCTCCTACTGTGCACCAGTGAGCCCACAAGGTAGCATCATTGTTTGATGAGAAACTTTCTCCAAGACCTCATCTTTCTTCTGCTGGAGATGCTAATGAGTGGTGAATAGTCAAGAGTGAGTGAGAACCATTGTCTGAAGGATGCGAGGTGAGGGAAGGGGTGGACAGTTTGTGCTTTGGACTTTCAGGTTTTGAACAGTAGACCTCCTAGTTATCCTTTCACAGGAGGCAGACGAATTGAAGTGGTGAGAGTGTGAAGGGAGGGTCAGGAATGGAGGCTGTGCCAGCCAGACAGCACCTCACCTGGGCCAGGAGAGGTCAGGTGGATCTTTCCACTGAGAAGACATCCTCCTTCCAAAAGGGTGAGAACTCTGCCTAAGCCCAGGCAAGAACTCAAGTGCAGAGAGTTCCTCAGGACAGCTAGCCAGATGGTCTACTTTTATTTTGGTGAAGACCTGCCTGGAGCAAAGGCACTTTTCTTCCACTGTTCAAAAACAAAAGCAAAAAGCTTATGATGTGGAGCTCTGCCAAGGTAGGGCAGGAAAAAAAAAAAAAAATCCTGGCCTTGTTTTTTTCAAGGCAGGATGCAAATGATGCTTTGTAGTTTTGTTTATGCAGCCGCTGGGGATCGTTCCGTGGGCCTCCCCGCAGCCCATCACTGCTGTAGAGTAATTTTTATGATTGTGATCATCATCCTATAAGCTAACCCTCTAGGTCCAACTGTCACCTTCCAGCGTAATTGTCTTTGATTGAGGATATTGTATTGTTATGACATCCAGAGAGCTTCTGAAAGTGATCCCCTAAATTCGCTTTTAGAATTTGAAGTGGGTACTTATGTGCGGCCCCCTCCCTAAAGGACAAAACTCCGTTCTTTCTGAATTTGCAGAGTTCAGGCGGGACAGACAGGGACCTTCTCTATCCCTGGAAGATTTCTGATAGCTTGATCTGAGGAAGCTCTTGTGTAGTTGGGAGAATTCAAAAGAGCCTTTTTCATTTCTTGGCTAGGTTGTACTGTGTGTGAAGACGAGGCCATGTCATTAGGGCCCCCGTGGTATGTAGATTCCTCCCCTGGCACAGGAGGAGACCGCGGTGTTTGCATGGGTCGGTGGGTGCTGAGCCTTGTCTGTTTCCTTTGTTGGGAAATGTGTCAGGCTCTGCTGCTGAGGAGGATGGCAACCACGGCCTGGCAGGCAGATCTGCAGAACAAAGTGTCAGTCAGTAAACACAGGGCTTTGGAAATCAGGCAAGTTTTGTCACTGAGTTCTAAGAACCAGTTCTTTAAAACAAAAGCAGCTTCACCGTCTGTCTAGGAGTTGGATCCACCACAAGGAAGACTCGAGGCAGAGCAAACCTATGGGGAACCACAGTGGGCTTTCTTCTGTGGCCTCTTCTCTGAGATGTGAGGTGACCTCCGCCAGGCTTTGACTCCTGTGCCCACAGAGGAAAAGCCATGCGCAGTGACCGTCCCGCTCATTCTTTGTGTGCTGCAGTCATTGGCGGCTGAGCAGCTGGGAAAGTGAAGATGCCTGTGGGAGGTCAGAGTCAGGCCCCAGGATCATTGTTGAAGGCCCAGCGGGAACCCCATGGTTAGGGGAGAGAAGTCCAGATGAAGCAAAATTGCTTAAAGAGAGAGGGACTTTTAAGAGTTTCACTTCATTGATTTGGTTCGAGCTTTACCTTAAATGTACTTCATGCTGAGTTGTGGGAGGTGGTGGGATCACCCAAGTTTGAAATTCCAGCATTACTCATGAGTGTAGCTGCCCACTTTTAGAACTGTATCACTTTGAGGTAGTTTTTTGTGCTTTCTCCTCTTGGTGCCAATGAAAAGCATACACGGTGATGTGAATCTCAAGATTAGTGTCACTAATCTGTATCTATCTATCTGTCTATCTATCTTCACACACACTGGAAAAGGGAATGGCAACCCACTCCAGTACTCTTGCCTGGGAAATCCCAAGGACAGAGGAGCCTGGTGGGCTACAGTCCATGGGGTTGCAAAGAGTCGGACATGACTGAGTGACTAACACACACACACACACACACACACACACACACACACACACACTTGCATGGCCTTGAGTGAAATAAGCAAATACTTCTAGAGTACGGGAGCATGCTCAGAGCCCTGCTAGGTGGTCCAGAATAGTAGGATGGTCAGTGAATGCATCTGGAGCCTGGAGCTCTTGACTTGAGATCTAAATCCACCACTGTTTGATCGTAGGCACCTAAAAAACTGTCTCATGCCTGATTTCTTATTGATGAGATGAAGAGGTCAGAAAGGTCCTTTGCAATGCCATGACCTTGACCAGGAAGCCTCTGGGGCGAGTCTGGAGTGCAGGGTACGGCTGAACGGGCAGGTGAGACTAAGGTGGGTGAGGGCTTAGCGCTGGCAGCGAGCAGAGCTGTCTGAGGGGCTTAACACCGAATGCAGGAAGCACAGTTGTGTGGCTCACAGAGCTTGCTCCCCGTCCCTTCTCTGCCCCGGAGGAACCTGGGATGAGTCTGGGGATGGCTGCCTTCCTGGGGACTCTTCCTCTGTACTGGCTTCTGGTTACTGCCCCAAAATGTGGAACTTAAAGCATGACTTTAGCAAAGTCCTCAGTTAAGGCTAACATCACACCAAATCTCAACTACCTTCTTCTATCCATGATGGATGTATTTTCTTCTACTTTGTTATGACAGATCTTCAGGAAAAACAGGTACAAATGTGCTTTCTGTTTCTCTTAAAAAAAAAAAAACCTACACATACATTTAAAAAAAGAAGAAGAAAAGAAATTGTTAGCATTTAAAATCTGATATCTGCTACTGTTCCCCATGAGACTGTGAAGAGAGTGTCTGGTGACGGCACAGAGCCCTAGTTCAGAAGTGTGGAGTGGAAAGGCCAGTCCTGCCCCTCTGGGTAACAGAGACCCGGGACTGTCTAATCCACGCCACATGCGGTGACCTGAACAGACCCTGCAGAACAGAAGGCTTGCTGTCTCCTTGCCGACCAGTTGCTCCGAAGCCCCGATACAGCTGTGGCTGGCTTTGTGGAGAAGTACAGTGGGACCTGATCTTTTAATCTCCTCTCTCCCTTATAGGTATTATAAATAACAACTGTTCTGTAGGAGTACCTGCCAGAAGGGATTGAGATGTGCATTCTGCACTCAAAAAAGCATTGTTTTGTGTCATCTTAACTTCATTAGTTATTAGATGAGTTGGCGGGGGCGGAGGGGAATAAAACTCCAAAGCAAAGCTACTTTGTTTTGTTTGACCCAGAAAATCCAAGTGGGGGAATTTAGAATTGAAATCGAGGAAGGCAAGTTACTCGGTTTTAACCTCAAATTCCTAATAACTTCTCCGAGAAAGTAAGACATGCACACCAGTCCGCATCCCTAAGTCCATTCATTGCGAGTTAAACGGGCGAAATGGAGTTTTGAATTCAGGCAGACAGGGGTAGAGAGCCGGGATTCTGACAGGCACAGGGGCTTCAAAATGCAAGATGCCCTTTGGTTCTCATTTGCTTAAAGTGGAGAGAGCGCGCGCTAAATTGTCTATTTTGGCTTCTGTTGGTGGGTTCCGGAGGAATCGTCTTCTGTTTAGAGCTCTCTAGGAGAGCAGAGAGGGGACACTTTGCACCCCTAATCCTGCAGAGAAGGCAATGGTGGTGCTGAACAGACACAGGATCCCTCTGTTGTTATTGGGTTACTGACGTTTCCCCCCTTCTACCCTTGAGTTCTAGCGACTGGCTTAGGGTCCCATGATCTGTGGAAGAACGCACAATGTGTGTTTAAATCATGCAGACAGGTGCAAAAAGAAAGGCAAACAAGAAGTCCCTACCTCTTGGGCAGGTATCTGTTACTCACTCCTTAGAACTTGGCTTAGTTCTCGTTTCTTCTTTTTTCAAATTGTGATAAAAGAGGTGTTGTGTTTGCTGTGTTTAAGTGTACTGTTGTGTGGCATTAAGTTTACTCCTGTTGTTGTGCAACTATTGCCTCACCATCTGTAGAACCTTTCCATTTTCCCAGTGGAAACTCTGCACCCATTAAACAGCAAATACCGATGTCCCTGTGACCCCAGCCCCTGGCCACCACCTTTCTATACTTTCTGGCTACTGGTGTGACTACTCTAGGTACCTCAGTCAGTTCAGTTCAGGTCAGTCACTCAGTCGTGTCCGACTCTCTGCGACCCCATGAATCGCAGCACACCAGGCCTCCCTGTCCATCATCAACTCCTGGAGTTTACTCAGACTCACGTCCATCGAGTCGGTGATGCCATCCAGCCATCTCATCCTCTGTCTTCCCTTTCTCCTCCTGCCCCCAATCCCTCCCAGCATCAGAGTCTTTTCCAATGAGTCAACTGTTCGCATGAGGTGGCCAAAGTACTGGAGTTTCAGCTTTAGCATCATTCCTTCCAAAGAACACCCAGGACTGATCTCGTTTAGAATGGACTGGTTGGATCTCCTTGCAGTCCTAGAATAAGGGAAATCATGCAATATTTATGCTCTTGTGGCTGGCTTGTTTCACTTAGTGTAATGTCTCCATTTCCTTCATGTTGCAGCATGTGTCAGAACGTCCTTTTCTAAGGGTGAATAATATTCCATTGTGTAAATATACTGCATGTTGTTTATCCATTTCTCCATTAATAGACATTTGTATTACTCCTACTTTTTGGATAGTGTGCATAATTCTGTTGTGAACATTGGTATACAAATCTGTTTGAGCCGCTGCTTTCAAATCTTTTGGAGTATATACCTAGAAGTGGAATTGTATCATATGGCAATTTCATGTCTAATTTTTTTAGTTAATTGAAATAGCCATGCTGTTTTCCACAGCAGCATAATGTTTTACATTCCCACCAACAATGCACACGTTTCCAAATTCTTCTCATCCCTACCAACACTTGCTATTTTCTGGTTTTTTATTGTTTTATGTTTTGATAATAACAATCCTAATGGATGTGGAGGGGTATCTCATGGTTTCAGTTTGCATTTTCCTAGTGATTAGTGATGTTGAACACCTTTTCCTGTGCATATTGGCCAATACTGTATCTTCTTTAAAGACATATCTATTCAAGTTCTGTGCCCATTTTTAATTAAATAATTTTTTGTTGCTAAGTTGTTAGACTCTTTGTTTTTTAATAGTCTTGGTATTGATCCCTTATCAGATATATAATTTGCAAATATTTTTTCCCATTGTGTGGGTTGCCTTTTCTCTGCTGCTAATGTCCTTTGATTAAAAATGAAAGTTTTTAATTTTTATGAAGTCCAGTTTACCTCCTTTTTCTTTTGTTGCTTGTGCTTTTGGTATCATATCTGAGAAATTATTGCCAAATTGCTTTTAGGTATTTTAATGTATAGCTTCTTACTCTGTAATACCACAAAAACCATTAGTTGTATAATTTTATCTTTTGAATGAATGTTGCTTTGAAATCGCTCTCTTTTTGTTGTTGCTGTCAGAGTAGACTTTATATAATTTCACAATTGGTTGATTCCACTTCCACCCTGCTCTACTATCTCTCTTCTTTTCTTAGGGGATCACAAAAGCTCATTGTGGATAAACAGAAAGGAGAATAAGGGAAAGGCTTAGTTTAAAAAAGAGCCTCAGTCATTTATATTATAGGGATTGAGGAGAGAAAGGCCACATTTCAGAAGTCTGAGGAATGTGAGAGGGCTCTTCAGCAATCATGACTTGCAGGAAGTGTGCAACAGTAAAATGTCTGAGAAGTCTGAGGTCTGTTTACAAGAGCCCGTTTCCTCCCTCCCCTCATAAGTTGAAAAAATTGCTGAAAAGTGGGCAGGCGTCATGGGTGAACCTCTAGGGAACTGACAGTTTCCATCCCAAGGCAGAGAACATGTCATATCTGAAATGCCTCCAAATGTATAGACAGTGACTTTTATCAATGTTCGTTCCTTTTCAGAAAACCATACATTCCTTTTATTTTTATTAAATGCCGCTCTGATTTTTCTAATAGAGTAGAAAGTCCTTCTCCTGCTTGCCAACTTCTCATAGTTCATTCACTGTTATTTCTGAGTTATAGTCTATGCACAGATCACCATTGAGAGTAACCATACACCCGAAACACCATGGGTATTGCTTGGTATAAAAATGCAACTGGGGAGTGCATCATAAATTTATATAATCTCATCCTCTAAGAGCAAATTAAACACACCGAGAGAAGGCCTCAAGGACATTCTTCTTTATACTTGATTGTTCCAGAAGAATATTTACAAGGTATATATGTTGTAATCTTTTCTCATCTCTTACGTTACAACCATATGACACAACTTCTCTAGCACTGGGCCATTGTTTACTTTAGACAGCTCTGGTTAGGTGAGTGTTTGTTTGTTTCCCTACCTGGCATGTGTTTGGGTAAGAGATTTCCTGCATTTATGTCTGGTCTGAAGAATGGTTTTCTGTGCTAATAATTGTCCCAGTGCTTCTGCCTGCGCAGTAATCTGATTTAGAGATACAGACAGCTGTGGGTGTCTGGATTTTTGCAGTTTTAAGTTGAAGGATGACATATTTTTAAAAGGCAGCTGTTTTCAAATGAATTGCAGTTTAATTAGTAGATGCCCACTTACCTCCATACACAGACTTGGAAGAATCTGAACAGCTTTACTGGGGACACAGAGAGATGGCTTTAAGTTTCTCTAATATATATGTTAGAAATCCCCAATGACTCAGATGGTAAAGAAACTGCCTGCAATGCGGGAGACCCGAGTTTGATCCCTGGGTCTGGAAGATACCCTGGAGAAGGAAATGGCAACTCACTCCAGTATTCTTGCCTGGAGAATTCCATGGACAGAGGAGCCTGGGGTGGGGGGTGGGAGGTGCAGGGGGGAGGGGGTGCGGCTACAATCCATGGGCTTGCAAAGATTACAGAATGAGATGATAAATTCCTAAAATTCGATTTGGTGGTTGGTTCGTGGGGTGCAAGGCATCCAAGGATCTAGGAGTCCTGAGAAAACAGCATCCTGGTTTTGCAGATTAGATTCATGTTTTCAAGTCATGATTAGCTCAGTAACTAATAAATGCACTTCATCGGCAGGGTCCCATCAGAGCTCCTAATGTGCATGGCTGCAGGTAGGACCACAGCAGAGCCAGAGCTGGGCCCTCCTGGTCTCGCCCTGCTCCTTCCTCTCCCCACTGGGCCTGTTGTTTATCATGGGCCTTGGGTGAGCATGATAGAAATGGAGTCCACAGGAGAGAGAGAGAAAAAAGAAGTCAGAGCAAGCAGCCCAGACCGTGCTTCCAGTTTAACTGGCACCAGGGAAAAGTGCCTTCAGCTGGCACAGAGGCTTGTGCACACCAGGCTGTGATTGTTGGCCATGGAAATCCTGGTTGTAACAGAGGCTGCTGCCATTCAGGCAGCGAGCGAGGAGCTGCTTTCATGGGGAGGCTTTTTTGGCACTGTGTCCGACATACACTCCAGTCAATCACGGTAAAGTGCCTAATAACAGATGTGGTAATTAAGCCTGAAGAACTCCGTCTCTATTTTTTATTGCAGGGCATAACAAAGTGTCTCATTAAGCCTCCAATCCCACTGATTTTTGATTTGGGCATCCTGATGTCGTCAAAAATGACATCTTTGCAAGGGCTTTCTTCCTAAGTCCTTATCAGCCTAGGATCCAGCCAGCACAGGTTGGATCAGTTTTGGGAGGATGGTTCTGTCCTTTTTGATCTTCCCTTTGCACTCCAGTACTGAAGCATATGCGGATTCCTGGGGTACCGTCAGATTCCTTCAAGTACCTTGGATATGAATAAACAATTTTAGCTTTTATGTGCTTGAGTGAATATAAAATGCTCCCTGACTATCTTCAGTTCAAATTACGCTGTTTATAGCGAGAAATTAACTTCAGCTTTCAATCCCAGAAAGGTTTCAAATAACCTGAAACCATGGTAAATTACCATATTTTAATAAGATAAATTATCTGGGAAAATAATTAATTACATCTGAAAATTTCTGTCTTTGATTGTGGCAGTTTATAAGGCAAATGTCGTCATTAAGGTTGTTTTTCCTTCTTTCTTTTTTAATAATGATCATGAGTCTGGCGCATTATTAGAGAAAATGAGTCTAGTAACTAGGGACAGGTAGAAAAAGTGTCCTCAATAGTAAGAGAATGTGGCTTGAAACTTTCTCTGGAGCACTTCCTGAATTGTTTAGAGCTGGGTCTATTGGTGCTCTTGGGAAAGACAGCCAAACACTGCTCATTGTTGATGCGTTTCTACATGGCTCTTAGATAGTGTAGATTTGAAAACAGCATTTCTATCATGGAGATGACTTTTTGTTTCTTTCTAATCCAAGGTGGCCATAAGCTTAGAGATGTTTCAATATTTTGAAAAGGCCCTGGATCCCATTTTATAAAATTATTGGTTCATTTCTGTATCTCCTAATGCATAATTTTGAGTTTTTCAGGGTATTTCCAAGAGAATTTCTAGTGGATTATATTCTGAAATTCAGCTCTTTTAATCTAACCCCGTGAAGCAGATGATTCATAGCACAAAGTCAGGATTTAATTTAGTTTCAATCTTGGTATTAATAAAGCATAAACTTGACCTGCTCATCTGATTAACCTTGAGCCAGCAACTTGTGTGTACTTAATATTTGTACACATACATCAATGGAAAGGGATACCAATGTTAATGGCAGTCCATATTTGTTTACTCAAAATGTGTTAGTCACTCAGTCATGTCTGTGCGACTTCATAGACTAAATAGGCTTTCAGGCTGCTCTGTCCATAGAATTCTCCAGGCAAGAATACTGGAGTGGGTTGCCATTCCCTTCTCCAGGGGATCTTCTGGACCCAAGGATCGAACCTGAGTCTCCCGGATTGCATGTAGATTCTTTACCGTCTGAGCCACCAGGAAAGCCCCTTGTTTCCTCAAATGTCATCTAATATATATATTTTTTTTTTACCACATTTATCCATTTAGACATTTTCTACCATTGATGCCAAACATATTTTTGCCAAATATAAAGGTAGGCATGTAGAAACTCAGACCTTACCACATTAAATCTATTTTTAGAAACCATCTCTATGTACACCTTGCATCAAAAAGTGAGACCTCCTAGGTATAGTAGGAAAGACCTGTGGTTCAAGGAAAAACACTGTTGCTAGGATTATACAGTTGCTGGAAAAGCAAAACTTTTCTTTAAATAAGATTCTAATATGTTTCCTTATATTTCCCCTAACAACAGCAAGAACTGGGATGACAGAATTCATGTTTCTATAAGTTCCATTGCTGGGTAAATATTTCTATAAGTTCATAGCGTCACCTTTTGAACGAAGCGGAAACTTGGCCAAGAGAGGTCCTGAGCTAAAGCGCCATCTCCTGGTGGAACGTATCACTTCAGGGATGGTTTCTCAAAACTATTCAGGGGTTTGTTTTCCTCAGGTATGGATCCCATTCTCAGTTTATTAATCTCTCCCCCGAAGCCTCTAGACTCATACCAACTGTCTGTGACTCACAGGATACAATCCCCTGACTGCCCATCAGCCTCTCAGATCACTCAGCAGTGTGAATGCTGTGTGCCCCAACTTTTGACCTATTTCAGTTAACAATCGTTTATTGAACATCTGTTGTATTTTTGCAGATGGGGAGAGTAGTATAAATTAAAGAGATGTGGAATGAAAGACAAGACAGTGACTTGAGCTCTGCATTTGAGGAGTTTGTAGCTAACTGAGGAGAAGGGGTTGGCTATGTGAAAAGATGACCAGCAGCCCAAGGTAACTTCCTGTACCAGAAGAAGGATGTGGAGAGTTGGTTCCAGCAGAGATTTCTCTGCAGTTTTTAGTGAGAAGCGTAAAAAATACTTTTGCTTATGTCCTGGAAACATTGTTAACTAGACATGGGATGAGAGAATAAATTATTGCAAAGAGAGAAATAAGTCTACAGGAAGCTTATGTAATGGTTTGAATTTCAAACAATTAGGGAGGCGTACATGGTCACCAAAGGGAATCATAGAAATGAATCATAGACCCTTTCAAATTAGCAGGGCAAGAAAAATATAATCCATGCAGGAAACTGTTTCCATCCTCCATAGATTCTTCAATTGAGATAGGCTTCATGTATACTTTAAATTCATTAGATTTTATTTTTCCTTTTAAAATTAAATGATTAGAAAGTTTAAAACCTTGAACAAATGACAGTAATATAGTTCATAGGGATATCTTCATAAGAAGGAAATTAATGTGTTCAGTATGATAGGGTCAACTTAATCTTGAATGCTTTCTGCTGTCTGTAGTTTCCAATATTTATGATAAAGTGAAGATACTGCTATTAGAGATTTTGAAATTAAAGAGTCCAGGAAGGGTATTTATGATAAAGGCAAAAAGGAAATAACGTTTAAAAGATCAAGAACAGAGGAAGGAAAGAGATTAAAGAAAACGTCACAAGTTGAAAAGCCTGTAGTCCCGCAGAGTTCAGAACACATGGCTTTAGTTCAGTTACCTCGAGCCTTTTTGGTCCAAATTGCCCTTAAAGAGTTATTAGAATCTGCTTGAAAGTAAAGGTATTATTCACCATGAAACCTGTCTATATCGATGTTAATGTTACAGTTTATTTATTTGTTTATTCTTAACATTATATTTGATGTGCATTAATGTCCACCTGTGCTTCTCACTTTCTTTCCTTATTTGGGTAATGAACAAACACACACGTGCGTTCGGAGTGTTCTTTTGCTTGTAGTGTCTGATAGACACTTCATCAGACACTATCGAAGACCTTAGAGAGTTCTCAAAATTAAGCCTAAAAGTATATGAATCCCTATGTTTTACTTTCTATATTTCAAGTATATATTTTGAATTGCTTTATAACATTTCCCTTTTTTTAGGTTTGAATGGCTTTTTATTTATTTATTTTTAATTGGGGGTAGTTGCTTTACAATATTGTGTTGATTTCTGCCAAACATCAGCATTAATCAACCATAGGTATATGTATGTCTCCTCCCTCTTGAACCTCTCTCCCATCTCCCACCCCATCCCACCCCTCTAGATTGTCACAGAGCACTGGATTTGAGCTTCCTGTGTCATAGCAAATTACCCCACTGGCTATCTATTTTACATATGGTAATGTATATGTTTCCATGTTACTCTCTCAATTCATGCCACTCTCCTTCCCCACTGTGTCACCAAGTCTATTCACTATGTCTGTATCTCCATTGCTCCCTTGGATATAGGATTATCAGTACTATCTTTCTAGATTCCATATATAATAGGTATATACCCTGAAGAAACCATAATTGAAAAAGACATGTACCCAGTGTTCATTGCAGTGCTATTTACAATAGCTAGGACATGGAAGCAACCTTGATGTCCATCAACAGATGAATGGATAAAGAAATTGTGCTACATATATACAATGGAATATTACTCAGCTGTAAAAAGAACACATTGGAGTCAATTCTAATGAGGTGGATGAACCTAGAGCTTATTATACAGAGTGAAGTAAGTTAGAAAGAGAAAAATAAATATTTTATATTAACCTTTTCCTTTTCTAAACTTTTTATATTTCATTTCATGAACTCATTGAAGTGTGGTGATTTTTCAGTTATTATAGACTGTAGCAATCTGCTAATTGCTGAGGGTTTGTTACGGTGTGTTCCAGATATTGTTTTTCTGGTGAAGTTTGCTGAGATGCGTTTCTCTACCAACTCATACAGAAAGGCCCTAGGAATTGTACCCTTCAGCCATGGGGACTCAACTTTTCCCAAGTTCTAGGCACCCCACTCCAGTACTCTTGCCTGGAAAATCCCATGGACGGAGGAGCCTGGTGGGCTGCAGTCCATGGGGTTGCTAAGAGTCGGACATGACTGAGCGACTCACTTTCATTTTTCACTTTCATGCATTGGAGAAGGAAACGGCAACCCACTCCAGTGTTCTTGCCTGGAGAGTCCCAGGGACGGCGGAGCCTGGTGGGCTGCTGTCTATGGGGTCGCACAGAGTTGGACACGACTGAAGTGACTTAGCAGCAGCAGGCACAGCAAAAGGCTCATTGAGAGTTTGGTTCCACCGTTCCTTTGTCCCTGACTCCTGTACCTTCCTTCATTCCTTATATTGCCTGAATCTCAACACATCCTGATTTCTCTCTTTGCCACTCCCAAATATATGCTCATGGTCACCTCCCTTTGCCCGCAGCTGAGATGAATATGGATGCACAGCAATCATGACCAAATGCAGCCATGTCTGAGCAGGGCCGCATACTGAGAATAAAGGAATGCTAATGAAAAGAAAGCCTTGGGCTTTTAAATGAATTCACAGAATAACAAACTTCAATTAAGTCCTTGAAAGATATCTATAAGTTTTCTATAGAAGCAATGCCTTTTTTCTCTAATTAGAGCAAGTATTTTTCTAGTAAAGCTTTCATTGTTTTTCTGTGTTTATATTCACTGGTATTGCAATCATTTTATTTCAACTCCAGGACTTCCTTTTGCAATAGTCTAGTTTAACAATTAAATGGGATAAAACTTGGACCTTTCATTTCTTTTTTTTAATATTGGGAAAAATATTTCAAGATACAGGACAACTGATGTACATATTCTGAGGTTTATTTTTTTCCTGTGGGTCATTAATTCATTC
The DNA here is from genome assembly GCF_016772045.2 of Ovis aries. Lineage (NCBI taxonomy): Eukaryota > Metazoa > Chordata > Mammalia > Artiodactyla > Bovidae > Ovis > Ovis aries. The sequence goes on along the minus strand of NC_056058.1, from coordinate 24,435,853 downwards.
AATCAGTGGTTAAGAAACATTATTGAGGCCTGCATATATGGAAAGAACATGTAGAGATGATGTAGAGATGAACATGTAGAGATGAATTCCCTGTCAGGGAATTCACCAACTAGTGGAGAGATGAGTAAGAAAATGGCCAAGAAAATAATGTGTTTTTACTCTGACAGTCCACATCGTCTATTCCCTGATGCCCCAGGGGTTATGAGGGCAAAGAGGAATGTTTAGATTGGCCTGGGAGCTATTCTAAGAGGAAGTAATTTTTGATTCTTGAGGAACTGGTGAAAATTAAGTTGGCCAGATAGTTACAGACATTCCAAGAAGAGAGAATAACATGGGGAAAGAGAGAGAAGTGAGAACATGTAATATTTGGGGAAATTCAAGTAGCAAGGATTGTTCAAGTGATATTTAGAAGTGATAAATAGCTGTGTGAACTTGCTGGGTGACACAGCTCACTCAGATCATGTTGAGTGAATGAAGGCCAGTTTGGACTTGACCACAAAGGTGAGTTCTCAAAAGCTTTAAGTATGAAATTCTGACGTTCTGATTTGTGTTTTGAGAGAATTGGTGACAACATGGAGGACGAATTGGAGGTTAATTGGAAAAAAAGATAAGTTGAAAAACTTGGCTTTGAAACCTACTTTATCTTTGCAGCAAAAGGTCAAACTAAAAGACCAATACTACTGAATGGTTCATTGCTGTAGTTAGACTGAAGAGAGAAACTAAGTTAATAATAAATGATAGAGGCATATATCTCTCAACTCTTTATTTCAGATATCAATATTAATATAAAATTTAAAAACTTAATGACTCAGGAAGAGCCAAAAAATATTGGCCATTTCCTCATTCCTGATAGTTTTTTGCTAAGATATAAAAGTGATAAGGAATTTAAAGTGCTGGGAGCATTCTAACTATTGAGTTGGCCAAAAAATTTGGTTGAGTTTTTCTGTGAGATGTTAGATACAATTGGCATTACTGACTGAAAATGAATTTTAAAAGTACTTTGGAAAGCCGATAAAATTGCCAAAGATTATGTTAAAAGATAGTTGTAAAATCACCCTAGAATATACAAAGCTTATAAAAACTTGAGATAAGAAATGACAACTCTTGCAGTGATTTTGCCATTGGAAAATTGCCTTAAGCCCTAAAAAGTCATGAAAAATAGATTAACAAGAAACATTTCCAATAAGAAGATCAAGCATAATTGGCTGAGAATGAGAGAGAAAAATTAAATACCCAAAAGAGTTGTAAAATGATGCCCTATTTCAAAGTAACCTAGTCTTCCACCAGAATTTTTTAAAAATAAAAGGAAGTTAAAGTTATATAAGAGACACACAATGGCCTCATAGTATATAAACATTATTAGTTCTTGAAAAACCCATGGTGTGGAATATATTTGCTTTCAACAGATTTTGATTTGTTCATTTCCTCAGTTCCAAATCTTGCTTGAGAAGTCCTACCAGACCCAAACCTTCTTCTTCAAGCTAGTCTTCCTAAAGTCTTTAGTTAAGTCTACATACTTGACTCTTCTCTGTACTTTATCATTCTTTGAATTCATTTAGTCATTTGTTCTTCATTCATTCATTTTTAAAAAAATTTTTATTTTTACTTTATTTTACTGTACAATACTGTATTGGTTTTGCCATACATTGACATGAATCCACCACGGGAGGTGCTGTTCTAGGCACTAAGGATATCACAAAGAACCAAAAAGGCATCATTGTGCTGAGGATTTGGAATGTCCGTTTATCTTTCATCAGCTCCTTTGCCTCAGCCATTAACAAAGCTTTTATGAGGCTGTGTCTACTCCACTCCTTCGATGCACAGATTGGGTGGGCATAACCCACTGTGAGTGAACTCCTCCTCCTTGGAATGAAAAGGAGCATTCACTAGTTGCCTGATTAAAGTTCGGGCCATTTTTTCGGTATTTTAGTGACAAACTTTTATAAGAACTCTGGAGCCTATAATTTGTGTATTTCTATTCTGCTAAGACTGACATCAGTTGCAGGGGAACAAAAGTAATTTCATCTTTATTATCTTCATGTGTAGCAAGTCATAATGTTGTACAAGGGTCTTGAGAAGCTGTTTATGAAGTAGGTTTGTGACCTTGGGTGTACACAGAATTCCACTTGATCATGGCATCATTGTCCATGACATTAGAGTATGGGACCAACTTCCTGCCAATAGCTATTTTCACACAAAAAGTAGATGAATTTTAGGCATTCTGGAGGTTTATAAGAAAGACACATTGCCATTAAAGCTTCTCTCCTGGCTAATATTTCTGAGCTGGAAGCAAAGTGAGAACGAGTGAAACCATTAGTGATTGAAGTTTGATTCTGGGCCAGATTACAATGTCAGTTGCTGTACCTTTTGGTTGCCGTAGCATCCAGACGCTGAATTTCCCTGAAAATGGTGGAGAAGGACAAATAAGGAGATGCCGGGGAATCGGAAGAGATTGTTATGGATAATGTGAATGAAGGAAGTAGTTTGGAGAATGGCTGTTAACTTTCCTAACAATATGAGATTGTTTCCCAACTATGATTCAGGGTCAGAAAGGGTCACTTCTTCTTCTTCTTCTTTTTTTTTTTTTTTTTTAACCAACTCAAAACCTTGATTTTATTTTATTTTTTTTATACTTTTTTTTTTTTGAAAGATCTGTCTAGATACCACAGGAAGCGGTGGTGCTGCTTCAGCATGTGTCCCTTGAGCTGCTAAAACAAAGTCCTATTTTAAGAACCATAAAGTTGAGGTTGGGGTTGTGGCTTCTCAGATTTGCATATAGATGCTGTTGGTGAGGAAGTGCAAGTGGGAGGGATGACAGCCCCTGCGTTTTCTCCTGAACGTCCTCCTGGCCAAGTACAGCTTTGAGTAATTACCTCCTGCCTACTTGCACTTCCTCAGCGTTTCCCTCACATTTTGTCTGAACGCTTCAAAGCTTTTCACCATGTGGGTTTAAAACCATGAGGCTAAATGTGTCCAGACTCTTCCTGTGGCAATGCCTGCTGCTTGAGATGTCTGTGGTCACTCCGCATCCTGGTCTGGGTTAGTGGTTCTGAACTGAGTAGCCCAGGGAAGAATGGCCATGGGGTTGTGCTGTCACGGACTGTTTGAAACATCTGGGCAGTCTAAACATGGAAATACCTTGTGTACTTGCTAATTCACATTTTCAGTTTTGACCAGGAAATAGCTTAGTCACTTAGAAATCTAACTCTGAATGAATTTGCATTTTAACAGGCTCCAATGCACAGATAGAGTATTATTTTAGAAAGACGATGACTGTTATACCTGATGGAGAGGTAGTTTGACTGGAGTTAAGAAACCTGAGTTCTGGGTTTTCTAGTTTTAAACCACTCACAAATTAGCTCTGGATCATGGTGGAGTCATTCATCATTACGGCTTCAATTATTCCACCCATAAAATGAAAGAGTTTTGATTGGATTCCATAAGGCCTTAAACTGTAACTTTCTGTCCCCCCCCCCTTTTTTTTAAGCACAAAAGCTCTGTGGACCCAGGACATATATAGTGCCATGGAAAATTTGGGGGAGCCAAATGAATGTTAAGAGATATATATATATATATATATATATATATAATGTTAATTATATAGCCTGTTAGGAAGTATTAAAAGTAGAGCAATACTCTATGTGTGTTTGCCTTAATAGAATCTAGATAGATGCAATTGACAGGGAAATTTTGTTCAGTTCAGTCACTCAGTTGTGTCTGACTCTTTACGACCCCCTAGACTGCAGCATGCCAGGCTTCCCTGTTCATCACCAACTCCTGGAGCTTACTCAGACTCGTGTCCATTGAGTTGGTGATGCCATCCAATCATCTCATCCTCTGTATAACATCTTAATTCCATAGAAACTCTTCTCCTTATGGGGTTTGCATTCCTCTGTATTTTCTATTCTAAGAAATGACCTTGGAGGAAAGGAAGGCTTGACTTGGATTGCTCAGATGTACCTGATGGTTGAGTAGCTCAGGAACTGAGGGCTAGCACAATGAGCTAGAGTTGGCAAGCAGGTGACATGTAGGTGTCCCTTGTCATGCCAGTGATGGTCCAGAATGACCAATCGTCTATCCTGCTATAGTATGTGCCACTGAAGGGAACCCTTCTGAGAGAGGGATTGTGCAAATACTATTATCTTTGTCTTTCCTCTACCCCCGGGTGCAAGAAAAAACCTAAGATTCTGCTGACACTCTAGTATCCTGCTGCACATCAGAGAACTAATTTCTCCCCTTACCCTCCTAGTGGCTCAGTTGGTAAAGAATCTGCCTACAGTGCAGGAATGAAAGAGAAAGTCGCTCAGTCATGTCCAACTCTTTGCGACCCCATGAACTGTACAGTCCATGGAATTCTCCAGGCTGGAATACTGGAGTGGGCAGCCTTTCCCTGCTCCAGGGGATCTTCCCAACCCAGGGATTGAACCCTGGTCTCCCGCACTGCAGATGGATTCCTTACCAGCTGAGCCACTAGAGAAGCCCAAGAACACTGGAGTGGGTAGCCTGTCCCTTCTCCAGGAGTGCAGGAGATCCAGGTTCAATCCCTGTGTGCGGAAGATCCCCTTGAGAGGGAAATGGCAACCCACTCCGGTATTCTTGCCTGGAAAATACCTTGGACAGAGGGACCTGGTGAGCTATAGTCCATGGAGTCCCCAAAGAGTCAGACATGACTTATCAACTAAACCACTGCCACCCTTTACCTTAATTTGACTTTTCCTTTCTAAAGGAGATTGCCTTCTTTTGTTATTCATTCTATTTTCATTGGATTTTTTTTTCCTGTTTATATTGCGTCAAGGGATTGGTCAAACCTGCAATGTTCAGCTTCTTTAATCAGTGTTGTTGGTTGAAAGAAAACAAAAAACAGTCAGTCTCCTTTTCTTTCTGGGCTGATCAAATTTTATTTTCCAGTTCATTTTTCTTATACACATTTATTCTTAGACTGCCTGAGGTCTCATGTTGTGTTTGGATATTTTATCTTGAGTGAATCTTAAACCATAACATTCAGTACCATCTCTGGCCTGTCTCTGTAGTTCCTCTTCCATTCGCAAGCTTTTCCACTCTGTGGTCCAGACAGCCTTGCCCATTGGCTCTTCCCTCTGGGAATCTGCTTTCCGCTTTTGCACCTCCTAGTTCCTTCTGGTGCAACCTCTTCTACGCTGTCTACCCAGCACAGTCCTCAATATGGCACCTCTTATCCCTGCTCATCAGCTAGAAATACTTTCCAAACTCCCATACTTACTTTGTAACTTATTTGGACCCTAATCACAGTTTTTATTGTCTTGTTATGATATAACCAGCTCAATGGGATCGCAGAGGGTAGGGCATGACCTGGCAACTGAACAACAATGATATACCTCTCACATTATGTTGTAAACTCATTGAGGGCATAGATCACCTTCACCACTGTTTGCTGATTGAGAGAACAAATGTTTGTTTTTCAGCAAAGGCTTTGAAGAGTATCTGTGTGAAAGACTGTTAAAATAATTACATTATTAGGACATAGTGAAATTTGAAATAGGTCTACATATTAGATGGTAGTATAGCATCAGTGTTAAATTTCCTCACTTAGACAATTGGACTATATGGGTGAACATTCTTATTCTTAGGAAATGTAGATTGAAGTATTTAGAAGTATTAGCATATATACAGTGTACTCAGTTTACTTCAAATGGTTAATGAAATGTATATATATTGCCTATGTATGTGTGGGTAGATAGTGATAAAGTAAATGTGGCAAAGTGTTAGCAACTGGTGAGTCTCTGTTCTATTTTTATGGCTTTCAAGTACATTTGAAATTATTTTAAAATGAAGTGTTAACAAAATGTGACAAATTTTATATACCATCTGAAAGTGAAAGTGAAAGTGGAGTCGCTCAGTCGTGTCCGACTCTTTGCGACCCCATGGGCTGTGGCCCGCCAGGCTCCTCTGTCCATGGGATTTTCCAGGCAAGAGGACTGGAGTGGATTGCCATTTCCTTCTCCAATATACCATCTAATCAAAGATAATATAGAAAACTAGGAATAAAGGAAAATTTATTTGTAGATGAAAAATTACCTAGGGAAGATTCCAAAATCTATTCACTTAATATTTTACAAATGACATTGCACAGAGCACTGGATAAACTCTCTAAGTTATTGTGAAGCAGGTCAATTCCTCTGGATAGTCTAATGTTAAATGGCTAAGGATAAATAGCAGGATAATTTGGGACAGTGCTTTGTGTGGAAAAGTGGCAGATGTACCTTAAAACACAGGCTATGTAAGGTCATGCCTCTGGGGACACAGTAAGTTAAACTGCAATTGGAAGATGGCGAGCTCTTGACAGGAGTTTTAATGCAGAGAAAAGATTTCAGAAGCATTGTGGGTGGTTTCTTCCATGGACAACTGATAGTGGAGATGCCAACTAATGGTGGGCATTTTTGAGAACTGTTTTCAATGTCAAAATACTTTCTGTATTAGCCATATTTGAAATATAGGCATATTGGGTATCTATTGCTGTGTAACAAAATACCTCAAAATGTAGTGGCTTAAAGCAACAAACATTTATTATCTTGTAGCTTATGTGGGTCAGGAATTTGAGAGAAGCTTGGTTGGTGGTTCTGGCTCAGGGTCTCATGAGGTTGTAGCCAGGATGTCAGCAAGGGCTGCAGTCATCTGGAGGTTGACAGGGACTGGAGGATCCACTCACATGGCTGATGGCAGAAGGCCTCAGTTGATGTGTCCTAATAACATGGCAGCTGGTTTTCTGCAGAGGTGATCCACAAAGCAAGATGGAAACTGCGGTGCCTTTGATGACCTAAGTGCGGAAGTTATATTCTGTCAGTTTTATAATATCGTTGGTTACATAAATCTACTCATTGTAAGAAGGGTTTACACAAGACAGAATTCATTGGTGGCCATCTGGGAGTCTGGCTACAACAACAGGGTGTAACTAGCACTGCCAAAACATAATTATCATGAAAGGGAAAGAGTGTATCTTATAAAAGAGATATAGGGCTTTTCTTTGTTGTTGTTTTTGTACAGCCCCCAAAATTGGTATTTTTCATAGGCAATGTCAAAGAATGCTCAAACTACTGCACAATTGCACGCATCTCACATGCTAGTAAAGTAATGCTCAAAATTCTCCAAGCCAGGCTTCAGCAATAGGTGAACCGTGAACTCCCTGATGTTCAAGCTGGTTTTAGAAAAGGCAGAGGAAACAGAGTTCAAATTGCCAACATCCACTGGATCATGGAAAAGCAAGAGAGTTCTAGAAAACATCTATTTCTGCTTTATTGACTATGCCAAAGCCTTTCACAGTATGGATCACAATAAACTGTGGAAAATTCTGAAAGAGATGGGAATACGAGACCACCTGACCTGCCTCTTGAGAAATCTGTATGCAGGTCAGGAAGCAACATTTAGAACTGGACATGGAACAACAGACTGGTTCCAAGTAGGAAAAGGAGTACATCAAGGCTGTATATTGTCACCCTGCTTATTTAACTTCTCTGCAGAGTACATCATGAGAAACGCTGGGCTGGAAGAAGCACAAGCTGGAATCAAGATTGCCGGGAGAAATATCAATCACCTCAGATATGCAGATGACACCACCCTTATGGCAGAAAGTGAAGAAGAACTAAAGAGCTTCATGATGAAAGTGAAAGAGGAGAGTGAAAAAGTGGCTTAAAGCTCAACATTCAGAAAACAAAGATCATGGCATCTAGTCCCATCACTTCATGGCAAATAGATGGGGAAACAGTGGCTGACTTTATTTTTTGGGGCTCCAAAATCACTGCAGATGGTGACTGCAGCCATGAAATTAAAAGATGCTTACTGCTTGGAAGGAAAGTTATGACCAACCTAGATAGCATACTGAAAAGCAGAGATATTACTTTGCCAACAAAGGTCTGTCTAGTCAAGGTAAGGTTTTTCCAGTAGTTGTGTATGGATGTGAGAGTTGGACTGTGAAGAAGGCTGAGCTCCGAAGAATTGATGCTTTTGAACTGTGGTGTTGGAGAAGACTCTTGAGAGTCCCTTGGACGGCAAGGAGATCCAACCAGTCCATTCTGAAGGAGATCAACCCTGGGATTTCTTTGGGAGGAATGATGCTAAAGCTGAAGCTCCAGTACTTTGGCCACCTCATGCGAAGAGTTGACTCATTGGAAAAGACCCTGATGCTGGGAGGGATTGGAGGCAGGAGGAGAAGGGGACGACAGAGGATGAGATGGTTGGATGGCATCACCGACTTAATGGACATGGGTTTGGGTGGACTCTGGGAGTTGGTGATGGACAGGGAGGCCTGGCGTGCTGCGGTTCATGGGGTCGCAAAGAGTCAGACACGACTGAGCGACTGAACTGAACTGAACTGAACTGATGTTGGGAAGAATGGGTAGGAATGTTACTGAAGAATGTGAAATTGTGAGACGTTTAGGAAAATAGATATAATTTTATTTAGTAAATTCTGGAATGAGAAGTAGTATTTGATGTCTTTTTCTATTAAAGAAGAGATTTTTTTCCCCCCCAGAGGGAGATTAAAATAGACCAGACTGAGAAAATATAACTGGGATTCAAAATGGTTTAAACGCAAAATAACTCTCCCTAATATTGACCCTATTTTCTATGTTTCTCCCAAATCTGCCAATGCTTTCTTTCATTGGTTTCTCATGCATTTCCTATTCCTTAGACAACCAACCAACCTTGGACAGGCAGTTCCACCCCAAACCTGAATGCATCCATTTTCCCTGCAGGAGGCTGATGCCATTTCCTTGGTTGGATTTTGAATACCTACTCTGTGTTAATGTCTAAAATGCCTCTGTTATCAAATAATGCACCCTGCTCCAAGACTCAAGTGTTCTCCACTGCAGACAGGATAAAATCCATCTGAACTCCTTAGCCTAAAGTTCAAGCCCCTTCATCAAAAAGCATTCCTTCTTTTCTAGCACTGCTGCTCACAGTTCCTTATAAGACCTTCTTTTGTCCTCTCTGAGGCTTGGCTCATACTTTTCTCTCTGCCTCATGGCCCCTCCCCATTGTACTCATGTTTAACCCTAAGTCTTCCTTTAATCCTGAAGTGATGCCTAGGGCAGATAGCAGACATTGCAGTCATAGCCAGCCCTGTTTAAATCACTGCTGCTGCTGCTAAGTCACTTCAGTTGTGTCCGACTCTGTGCGACCCCATAGATGGCAGCCCACCAGGCTCCCCCGTCCCTGGAGAGGCAAGAACACTGGAGTGGGTTGCCATTTCCTTCTCCAGTGCATGAAAGTGAGAAGTGAAAGTAAAGTCGCTCAGTCGTGTCCGACTCTTAGCGACCCCATGAACTGCAGCCTACCAGGCTCCTCCGTCCATAGGATTTTCCAGGCAAGAGTACTAGAGTGGGGTGCCATTGATTTCACGTAAAGCATTTAATCTCAGCCAATGAAATTACATCTGAGAGATGTAAGGCGTATACTCAGTGATTTCTAGTTCTTTTCCTTTTGAAAACTTCTTTTAAGTTTGCTCTTTCATGAGCCTTCATTGCTCACATTGATTTTTTTTTTCCCTCTTAAAACTCTAGGCATTTTCATTCTGCATTGACTCATCTGGCAAATAATTTTATTTATAATCTTTCTCCCTAGTAGATTTTGAACTTATAAAGCTAGAGACCATGCCTTATAAGATGTAATACTCCTTATAGTTGCTTGTGCTTAGATCCTCAGTGAGTATTGTATGTGGATTCCCCCATATGTTGTACGACACGGATTTATAGGGATGTTGTAGGATACTTTCCAGAGCTGATGATAAGCGGTGACCCTGGCCTCCCCTAAACTCTCCCTGAATGCCACTTAATTACACTTGTGGGGTTGGCTGCTTAAGTAGGTAAGGCTATACCTCTGTGTTCCCCTAGCAGCTCTTTCAGTCTTAATCCTTAATCATGGCTGTTCCTTGAGATGATCTGTTGTGGCCCCCTCATTGCACGTGGTGTGAGCCCCCTCAGGTAATTCAGTGGCTGGCATCCTCAGGGGTTTGCTCAGTTTTTGCTTGATTTAAAGTGCTCAGTGAATGCCAGAATATCCAGTTCATGCTAATGTATAGGGGTTTTTATTTATTTTTTTGGTTGATTGTAAAACCTTTTTAAGTTTATACAATAGGAATTGAGAATATTTTTCTTTTATTAAATGTTAATAGCCACACTCATTTACCTTTTGCTTTTAGAAGCTTCCAAGGAATTCTGGGTGGCTGCCATTGCAGCGTGATTTAGTTTGACTTAGAAGCATACCTTGGGTGTGGTATTTGATGTTAGCAACATGACGTGAGGATGCCCAGACAAAAATGGATGGCATTGTACTGCCTCCAGTGAATAGTTACGCTTGAGTAAAGTAAAATGTTGTTAAAATAACTAGCTTTGGACAGTGAAAATAGAAATCAGGACAGTGCCTCAAGGATTCCTTTGATCAGTGAAGTAGTATTTCCATGGAAGTTTTCATCTGAGGTTATTCTTGGGGCAACCGGGCAAGCATTCCTCTTTTGACATCTTAAATACCCTGAAGCTGGACTTCTGATATGCTATTCACAGGCTCAGAGCTCCAGGAAGAACACAGCACATCTGGGTAGCCTTTCTGTGTGGTTCAAGGTAAAGTTAGTACATCCTTTATAGATAACATGAGGGCTTCCCTGGTAGCTCAGATGGTAAAGAATCTGCCTATAATGTGGGAGACCAGATTCGATCCCTGCATTGGGAAGATCCCCTGGAGAAGGAAATGGCTAACCACGCCAGTATTCTTGCCTGGAGAATTTCATGAGGAGGACCCTGGTGGGCTACAGTCCATGGGGTTTCACAGAGTCGGACACGACTGAGCAGCTAACACTTTTAACACTTGTAGATAACATGATACAGTGATCAGTGGACTAGGTGACTCTTTGGTACCCTGGGGGAGGGGTGTGAAATTATGAAAATGTGGCTGTTTGTAATAAATCACTTCATCTAGAGAACTACGAGAGCATTTTAGAGTAGTGAGCTTGAAACAGCACTGGGCGAGGGCGCTCACATCATTTCTATGTGTGCAGTTAATGTTTCTAGCGAGGAGATAAATTTTAGAGCCAGAAAGAATTGTCTGGAATCATTTATCCTTCTGTTGTTGCAAAAATAAATTAGCAAGTCAACGCCCTGTTATTTATTTCCCCCATCACACTGATAGAGAAACTGCTCCCCGTCATCACAACGCAGACTCATCCATTGTGATGATTTTATTCCACCTGGTTGTTTACTGTGGTTTTTGTATCAGAATGGGCAAAGCCTGCCTTCAGAGTACGCAGTAAGAGTTAACTCTGCCTGCTGTGTTTCCTCTTTCTAATAGGAGCACTTTAGCAATGCTAATCAGTTGTACTGATTTTCTGTTTTGATTTTTCTATCATAATTAAGTGAATGATATGGAATGCAATCAAGTTTGACACTAGGGGGTTCATGCAAATGACTATTTTTTTATGTTTAAAATTTTGTTAAACGTAACCACAAGGAACGTTATTTGAAGGCAAAGACTGGGTAGGTAGGGGTAGTTTAACAACCAATTTAGAGTTTTGAATATTTTTAAAATGTCTGTTTCAAGAAAGCATATCTGTGTTGCCTTTTTTTTTCAGTTGAAATAGTGCTATTTTTAAAGGATTGTATTTTGTTTTCATGTACACCCTAAGGTGGACAGATTATAGTCTCAGACAAGATGATATAGTTTAAAACAGAAATGAAGAAAAACGTTCATGGAACTTTCTTCCTTCAGGGTAGACGCAAAGAAAAAAAGGTGCACACATTTACTCCTCAAACCCTATGAAAGAAAATGAATCAAATAGGGAAAGAGTATATGTGATGCCCTATCCACTTGTTTTGATTGCCTATCAGTGACAAGACAAACAAAAGGACTGCCCATGTTTCTGAATACAGGGAAATGTTGCATTTCTACACTCCTTTATAGCTCATTGGCACATTTGTAAAATGTCTTCTCCCCCTACCATGTATAATATTTGAATTATTTTCTCAAGTGATTTTAATCACTTCGTGTGAATTTGCACCTTCCCTTCTTGATCTAGCAATTTTTTTGCCTTGAACGTTATATGCTTTAATGTAGATTGTTCTAAAACTCAGTTAATTTTCTAATTTTGATTTGGAAAATGCTCCGGGAATAAGGCTGCTGCTGCTGCTGCTGCTAAGTCACTTCAGTCGTGTCCGAGTCTGTGTGACCCATAGATGGCAGCCCACCAGGCTCCCCCCTCCCTGGGATTCTCCAGGCAAGAACACTGGAGTGGGTTGCCATTGCCTTCTCCAATGCATGAAAGTGAAAAGTGAAAGGGAAGTCGCTCAGTCGTGTTTGCGACCCCATGAGCTACATATATTTACTTTTGTTATAAATGTACTGACATTTTCCCTTCTGTGAACACCACCAGCAACTTTGCAATGCGGTTTGATTTTTCTCTGTGCTGAATTTCAGAAGCAATAAGGAGATGACCAAATTCTGCTTTTTCTTTTTTTTTCTCTGACATCCCTGTAGAAAGGTTAAAGCCTTCACAGGGCAGTGCATCAAGTGCAAAGCAAAAAGAGATACCAAATTAACGCTAAAATTTTTGCATTCAAAGAGAACAGACTCTTCCCTTTTCTTGGCAGTTTGATTCATTGCTTCCAGCAGTTTCCAACTTTGTACAGACTAAACATTTCTAATTGGGAAATGGATGGGTTGAGTCTGAGATGGTGACTCAGGATATAAACTTTCCAATTTGGGATAATTGTTTGTGAGTGGATGGCAGATTACTGCTGACTGGCTCTTGTTTGGTCTCTGAGGAAAGGATGAAAGTTAAGATGCATACTTCATACTTCGTTGAAACAGAATATTTACCTGGCATAGATAAGACAATGAGACAGAGATATTTGCCATGCTTATTTGTTACAACCAAATATAGTATATGAAAGGATTACTTTTTTGATGGATGAGAAAAACATTACAATATATGATGTGTCTTCAGCTGTGAAATGGGGATGATAAAAATGCCTGCTTAAGTTACTGTGTGGATTAAATAGATAATTCATGTGAAAGGTTCAGTACTGTGCCTAGCACACAGGAACCATCAGGAAATGTTAGCTGTTGTTGTTTATCATCATCATTATCATTACTTTTAATTTATTCCTGTTAAGCAGAATAGCTTCTTTAATTATGTAATGTTAAGCTTCAGATTTTACAACTTCATGATGATTAGCCTGTGAGAAACATCTGTAATTTGAATTAATTTATAAGCCATATTTTGGCTAGTCATTTATGCTTTGTATGTTGGAATTACTTCGTGATGATTAGAATCCCCCTTTTAAAGATTTTACTGCTTCTCATAGTGGCTTACACTATCTTTTAATTATCCTGCGATTTCATGACATTTATCCATATTCCAAATCAAACATTTTCTTTTGTTTTAGCCTTTGTGGATCAGAGATAGATAACCTGTTATAACTGGAGAAGGAAATGGCAACCCACTCCAGTATTCTTGCCTGGGAAATCCCATAGACAGAGGTGCCTGGTGGGCTACAGTACTAATACACCATATATACTTGTGCCTATAAACAGTTTTGATTTTAAAGAATTGAATGTTTCTTCATTGTTCTATTTTGAACAGAAGGATTTGAATTTGAAGGATAAACTGTTGCCTAAGGATCAGTGTTTGCCAGTATTGTTGTTTATTACTTATGATAAACTTGCCTTTTAATACCCCAAGATTATCACTCAATAAATTTTGTTCCCAGATACTAAAACCTGGTAACCTCATGGTGTGGAAAGTTAGTATAACTTCTCAGAATGCCAGCTCTCACCCAGAAAGTAACTGCTGGGCCCCATAATCTGGTCAATTTTTACTAGTTTCACTGGTTTACCAACAAGAAGGCTAATGCTTCCTTTCTTTTTAATTTGCAAATGGATCACCTTTTTGGAGGGAGTTGTGTGGCATGTGGGATCTTACTTCCCTGACTAGGGATCAACCCTCCCCTCTCCCCCTTCACTGCCCACCCCTTGCATTGGAAGCGCCGATTCTTAACCACTGAACTGCCAGGGAGGTCCTGGATCAGCTATTTCTAATTCCATGTCTATTTTTATAATTATTATATGAAGCCATTTTATATAGTGAGACAAACTTTTCCTCCTCATAAAGTGCCAAATTCCCCCCACCATGGCCCTGCCCTGCCTCTTAGGAAGAGAGCTTCTGTGCTTCCATCTCCATGAGTGGCTCACTCTCCACTCAAGGGGCTGTAACAGGCATCCCTCCTTGACTCCCACATTCAGTCACCAAATTCTGTCCATTTCACCTCCTGAAAAACTCCCAGATTCACTCAGTTCCCTGCAACCCCAGTGTTTCTTTGGTATTTTACCCTCAGTCGCCTCTCACCTGACCTCCGTCTAATAGTCTGCACCTGCGGTTCATGCTCCCCCTGCAGCCAGGAATCTTTCTAATGCCACCCTGCACCCTTCCCTAGCTCTCTGTAATCCTTGGATGAGGTTCACATACTTTGCCATGTCATAAAATCCATGGTGATGTGCCCCACCCCACATCTTTCTCCAGCTGAGCTAATTTGAGCTCATTAAGTGGGCCTGATCTTCCCTCACCTGTGTCCCCTCTGCCTTGAACATTCTCCTCCCTCTTCTGTCTCCTTTGTGGGCCTGACTCTTTTGTAGATGTAGCTATTTGTTTTTCCTCTTTTGGTCTTTCCTCCTCTCAACAATAATACCAGCTTCATTTTTTTCCAATACTGACCTCCAAACAGCTTTACACTTTTTATCTGTACACCTATGTAGAAACCTCCATAAAACAACTGGTTTAGTTTCTGTTCAGCAGATGGTGGGACAGAAGCACTAAGTAAAAGAGATGTGTGTCACGATGACTAAATTATGAAAATCGTAGTGGGCGGGAACAAGAACTAGACCTGTGTTTCACACCCAGCGTTCGCACAGTGCCTAGGATAGAGTAGCCATTCAGTGAGCGTTGAATGAATTCCTGAATGACCCTCAGTTTAAGCCTGAGGTGCCTCTCTCTCGAGTCAATGGACCTTCTGTTCCATTATTTATCCTCTAGGACAAAGGAGGCCAGATTCCTCTGTGTGCCCTCTCCTTCCAGAAGGGAAATATGCCTGCTGAGAGAATTTGGAAGCCTGTGCTGCCCTGAGTTGTTCTGGTAGATTCCTTTAATGTCGGCTGGCATGGATGAGAAGGTCTTTTGTTATGGTGGCAATTAATGATGATTTGCACTTTTTAGTAATTTACAAAATAGTGGCCTTCCTGACAACATAAGAAATATCTCTCTCTCCTGGACCATGAAAGCTGGTGACCCATCTATTTAATATAAGACTCATTATTCATGTTTCAGCGCTAGTGACAACTGGCACTTTATAGTTACTGTACTGAAAAGAATTCTTTGAGGGTCATTTTAATGCATCTTTAATTTGAATTTCTTTTTCTTGTAGGTTGTTCTTCAGGAACAATGGTTATTTCCTCGAACTCATGCCTGGGCTTTATCTGTTTATTGTTATGCCACTGGATCAGGATGGCATCGTCTCTGAACCTTGAAGATCCTAATGTGTGTAGCCACTGGGAAAGGTAATAGTTCTGAGAAATAATATTTCTTGGTAGTCTGAGAAATAATTTCTGATAGATTCCTTTGTATGTTATCAATATCAGTATCACATATAAAATTAGAATTTGAGAAGAGATTATAAAATTGCTTTCATGTAAAAATATTTCATTATATGTAACAAATTGGATAGTATAATTCACCTTGGTCTTAGAGAGTATATGTTATGTATATTAAGCTTGCAATATTAATTCTAACAGAGGTGTATTTGTGAAATAGGGGAAAACATAGATTCATAGATCAGTTAAAACGATCTCTGTGAGGTCTTTCCTCTGCTCTGTATCTATTTGCAATGATTTGGTGGAGCTGAACTTATGGGCATATGGATTATGGTGGAGTTCCTACTTACGCATGGGAATCAATGAGAGAGCAGTGAAAGACAGTGTGGAATAATGTCCTAGAACGTTGAAATGGATGGCATAAAGTCTGGTAGGTGACCTGAAAGGAAAGACTCGATTTCTGGAGTAACTGGCTAGGCTGCATGGAGGTAGTGTCACCTGAGATGTCCTTGGAGACTTGAAAAAGACCAGTGGATGACAGTGATTGGCAGGCTTTCTAGGATGGAAGGTAGTTTGAAACCAGTGCCATGCAGGCCACGGAGGACTGTACCCAGTAAGCCTAGTGAAAGTGAAAGTGAAAGTGAAGTCGCTCAGTTGTGTCCGACTCTTTGCGACCCCGTGGACTGTAGCCTATCAGGCTTTTCCGTCCGTGGGATTTTCCAGGCAAGAGTGCTGGAGTGGATTGCCGTTTCCTTCTCCAGGGGATCTTCCCAACCCAGGAATCGAACCCGGGTCTCCCGTATTGCAGGCCGACGTTTTACCGTCACTAGCGTCGATACAGTACAGGAGGAGGGCAAGATTGACTACATTATATGAAAGCAAATGAGGTAGTCTCCAGATCTGGGTAAACTTACAGCCCCTTTTGGAACACAGAAATAGCACAAACTATCTAGTCATGCTGAAGTGCAGTCAAATGCAGCGTACCCTGTTACTTATCTCCCTAAAAAAGTGTGGACATGTTTCTTTATCCAAAATGAACATTGCGCTTGCAGATTTTTCAAACAAATAGAAGGTGTCAAGTACTAGAGAGTCGTATGAGGTTGTGATAGCTGTAAATGCAATGACATTAAGCTCCTGTCACCCTCAGTACCGAGAAGAGTACAGCTCAGAGCATACATCCCAGTCACTGTGTCACCCGCTGGAAGGACGCTCAAAGCTCAGAGTTTTTCAAGCATGGCAGCTGTATTATTCCAGGGCACACTGATTCCTCATTCGCAGTGTTAGTTTTCAGTGAGGGCTCACCCCCATCTCTGCTGGCCGTATTATGGCAGGGTAACAAAGCGTATTTTCCTGATTGATCAACAGAGTCTTCTGTCATTATGAAACTTTAAGTGGAAATATGTATATGTAGTAAAGTTCTATATATTTGATATTAACTATACTATACAGAATTTAAGAGGAGGAAATGCCTACTATCTTTATAATTTTCATAGAACTTCCCATAAAACACTTCACCAGCAAATTATGTAATACATAGGATTATAGTAATAAAAATAAATTGATGAATACATGAAAAGAACATATCAAATTTAGAAAAGGGAGAGTCCATTGGTAGTTGAACTTCTTGGAGGATGATAGCTTTGAAATGGGAGGAAAAATCAAGTTTGTTAGGTACTGTGAAATAAAAATCAAGAGATCTTGGTAATACATTAACTATGGATGTGAAAGAGGCAGAAAAGGCTGAGATTTAGAACCTGCTGTGTGGAAGAGTGGGCGTGTCATTGGACATTGTTGTTGTTTTGCTAAGTCGTGTTTGACTCTTGGTGACCGCATGAACTGTACCACGCCGAGTTTCCCTGTCCTTCACTGTCTCCTGGAGTTTGCTCAAACTCGTGTCTGTTGGGCCGGTGATCACATATGGAGAGATAAAAGGAAGAGAGCTGATTTGACAGGGAAGAGATTCGTGTGGGTTTGTCACTTTGTATTGATAAGATCAATTTGAAATACAGGCCTAGATGAATGCTTAACTTTTTGTTTAAAGAAAACATGAAAAAGATCCTTCCTCCAGTTTGTTTTTACATTGCCCTATCTTATAATTGTCATGGACAATAAAAGGCCTTATAAATATAAGAAAGGGTACTGGCTTAGAATAACCCTGTTTTGTTTTGTTTTTTTCATTGAAGGAGTCCAGTGATCTTGCATGAGTCTCTTTGTTTTTTTTTTTTTTTAACAAATGAATGAATTTATTTATTTTTGGCTGTTCTGGGTCTTTGTTCCTGCCTGTCGGCTTTCTGTAGTTGTGGTGAGCAGGGGAGACTCTAAACCTAATAGAATTTCACTGTTGTACAAGTGATTGGAGTAACTGAGAAAATACGAATGGGGAAGAAAATTCAATGTGAAAAAATAGGAAAATGATGGAGATTTTCTTCTGCCTGTATTTTTGCTATGAACTACTAAAAAGAAAAAGTTGACAGCTGCAATCTTCTCATTGATAAATTTTCTGTTACATGGTTAGATAATGATTCTTTGAAGAAAGGTTAAAGAAAAGTAGAATTTGTTTTAGAAGAATGGAGAAGAAGAGTATAAATTAAAATGAACAGATAAAGGTGCCGGTGACAGATTCTCCTATATTCTCAAAAACTGAAATGAGCTTGAATTGAAATGGGGAGAGGAAGATGAGTTTCAGGGAGAAAATTTTTGGTAGTAAGGCCCAGTAGTACTCATCGTAGATTTCCTTATACTAAAACCCACCTGTCACCAGTGGTTCCGAGCCATGGAATCGCCTGCAGTCTTGCTCCTCAGAGTGGAGTCCATGGAGCTGTGGTGGCAGGAACCTCAGCTGGGAGCTTTTTGGAATCGCAGACTCTCAGGTCCCTCCCCAGACCTACTGAATCATTTGTTTTCAAATAAAAGTATACTTCATTTTTAGGCAGCAGTTGTGATTCTTAGAAATTGTGTTCAACTCTTTGCAACCCCATGGACTGTATAGTCCATGGAATTCTCCAGGCCAGAATACTGGAGTGGGTAGCCTTTCTCTTCTCCAGAGGATCTTCCCAACTTGGAGATTAAACCCAAATCTCCCGCATTGCAGGTGGATTCTTTACCACCTGAGTCACAAGGAAAGCCCAAGAATACTGGAGTGGGTAGCCTATCCCTTCTCCAGCGGATCTTCCCGCTACAGGAACCAAAGTGGGGTCTCCTGCATTGCAGCTGGATTCTTTATCAGCCAATGTCAGGGAAGCCTGAAGTAAAATTAAGGAGAATTAAATCATTTAAAATACACAAGAGAAACTTGTTATTAGAGAAATTCTGAACGGCATCCCTTTGGAAAATAAATAACTCCATCAATCATCTGTCCCTTCTCCCCATCTCCTTTCCCTGTTGTGTGAGTTTAAGTATTTCCACCTACGAGGGTTTCTTCTAAAGAAGACACAAATGAAAAGAAACATTCTCTGCCTAACCCCTTGGGGGTGGGACACAGGAGTGGCATAATTGAAGCTGCATTCCTGAAGTGAGCAGAGATAAGCAATGATAATTATTACCATATTTGATTAAAGTAACAGGATAATTTTGGCAGATAAAATGTAATTAACCACTTTGGAATGAGGCCAAGTGATGATGGCTTCCCCTACCCTGTTCTTTGACCTTATATTAAATCTTGCTGGGGTTCCTCCCCAGATAATACTTACTAGGTTAAAACCATGATGATGATACGTTTTCAGTGTGTTTGAGAAGATGAAACAAACAAGCAGGAAATAAAGGGTTTTGCATCTTGAGCCTGAAAATAGTGTAGAGTTGGGACCTTCAGTTTTTATACCACAGTTTCACTGCTTGCTTTGGAAGCTTTCGATGTTCTATAATATCTGCAAGGCAGCAGAGGTACAGGATGTTATCTGGGTGTCTTGGTGTTAAAGTGCCAGCTCTAGACTGACCACTAGTACCAGGAGCTCAGTGCGGCTTATCTGTGATGAAAATGGGATTGGACTAGACCAGGTGTCCCCAAACTCCAGGATCTAAAGCCTGATGATCTGAGGTAGAGCTGATGTAATAATAATAGAAATAAAGTGCACAATTAATGCAATGTGCTTGAATCATCCCCTAACCTTCCCCCTCCCCAGCCCTGTCCTGGTCTGTGGAAGAATTGTCTTCCCCAAAACTGGTCACTGGTACCAGAAAGGCTGGGAACCTCTGGACTAGACAATCAAGAAGATCCCTTCCCATTCTGTGACTTTAAGAGCAGCTGCAGATGAACGTGGTGGTGTGGACTGTTAGCCAAGGTGCTGACTGAGTTCAAACAGCAGCCCAGGCATTATCCAAAGAAGTAGTGTAAGGAGCAGGGGATGCCCTCCAGTTCTTGGAGACATTTGCCTTCATGGTGTGAGCACACAGCTTCCATTAAAGTGGCCCCTTGGAAAAGGACAACTTGATTGTTTAATGATAGGTGGGTACTGAGCAAATTAGGTGTAGTCACAAGTATTTGGCAGTCATAATTTGAAGACTATTTACTAACAGGGAAAAGTGCTTATGACATACCCTTAAATTCAAAAAGTAGACTTAAAATTATGTGGCTAGCATGAGTATGAACATTTAAAAGCGAAAAAAGCTAAACTAAAGCTAAAAGCTAAAAAGCCCTAGGGATGGTAAGAGAAGTGCAGCAAAATGCTATGGGTAATTAGGTAAGAGTTACACAATTTTCTCCCTTTCTTCTTAAAAATTTGTTTTCCAGATTTTCTGGTGTGATTATAATATCACTAAAAATGAGAAATAAAAAGCAGAGATTGTTTAGAAAAAGAATGTATGAAAAAGAATAGAAAGGAAATTTGGGGTGAAGAGGCTCAGAATTGTTCTCCTTTAAATCTGAGTGGAAACCTCAATATCTGATCAATGTGAAAAGTAATTTATATTTAGCCTGTTATTCATTAAGTTTGAGACTATGAATAATTCTAATGAGAAGTATCAAGACTGAAGGTAATAAATACTCAACCATGGTAAATTTTATGGTTTGATTTTCCCCAAAATGTATATATTTCTCTGTTAAAGTAAAAGCAGGTTATTTTAGCTTTTACATGCTGGCCACTTTTAAGAGCCCTGTGTGAATTACATAGAATTTATTTAATAAATGTTTGTTGAATTGGAACCCTTACTGGTTTAATTACCCTTTTATAGAGAAGAGCTTTTTTATATCCTAAAAGCAGAGAAACATCCTGCAAATGTAAGCTATTAATGAGCAGCAAATGTCCAGAAGAGGAAATTCATATGCTTTAACATTTTCTCTTATTGAGGAAACCTTCCAGGATGCAAGAAATTAATGAAAACGCTTTTAACATTTGCTTGTGGAATCAGCTCCCCCATCATATGCAATGGCGAGTGTTTGGCCAAGGTCCCTTAGTTGATTATTGCTTTTGTACTCCAAGGCGATTGGATCTTAACACTATAACATAGCATGTGAAATTATGGGGATACTGCATCAGATCTAGTTCTAACGAACTAATTTAGTTCAGTTCAGTTCAGTTGCTCAGTCGTGTGCAACTCTGCGACCCCATGAACCACAGCATGCCAGGCCTCCCTGTCCATCACTAACTCCTGGAGTCCACCCAAACCCACGTTCATCAAGTCGGTGATGCCATCCAACCATCTCATCCTCTGTCGTCCCCTTCTCCTCCTGCCCTCAATCTTTCCCAGCATCAGGGTCTTTTACAATGAGTCAGCTGTCTGCATCAGGTGGCCAAAGTACTGGAGTTTCAGCTTCAACATCAGTCCTTCCAATGAACACCCAGGATTGATCTCCTTTAGGATTACTAACAGAAGCAGAAGATATTAAGAAGAGGTGGCAAGAATACACAGAAGAACTGTACAAAAAAGATCTTCACGATCCAGATAATCACGATGGTGTGATCACTCACCTAGAGCCAGACATCCTGGAATGTGAAATCAAGTGGGCCTTAGGAAGCATCACTATGAACAAAGCTAGTGGAGGTGATGGAATTCTGGTTGAGCTGTTTCAAATCCTGAAAGATGATGCTGTGAACATGTTGCACTCAATATGCCAGCAAATTTAGAAAACTCAGCAGTGGCCACAGGACTGGAAAAGGTCAGTTTTCATTCCAATCCCCAAAAAAGGCAATGCCAAAGAATACTCAAACTACCAGACAATTGCACTCATCTCACATGTTAGTAAATTGATGCTTAAAATTCTCCAAGCCAGGCTTCAGCAATACGTGAACTGTGAACTTCCTGATGTTCAAGCTGGTTTTAGAAAAGGCAGAGGAAACAGAGATCAAATTGCCAACATCCACTGGATCGTGGAAAAAGTAAGAGAGTTCCAGAAAAACATCTATTTCTGCTTTATTGACTATGCCCAAGCCTTTGACTGTGTGGATCACAATAAACTGTGGAAAATTCTGAAAGAGATGGGAATACGAGACCACCTGACCTGCCTCTTGAGAAATCTGTATGCAGGTCAGGAAGCAACAGTTAGAACTGGACATGGAACAGCAGACTGGTTCCAAATAGGAAAAGCAATATGTCAAGGCTGTATACTGTCATCCTGCTTATTTAACTTATACACAGAGTACATCATGAGAAACATTGGACTGAAAGAAACACAAGGTGGAATCAAGATTGCCGGGAGAAATATCAATCACCTCAGATATGCAGATGACACCACCCTTATGGCAGAAAGTGAAGAGGAACTAAAAAGCCTCTTGATGAAAGTGAAAGAGGAGAGTGAAAAAGTGGCTTAAAGCTCAACATTCAGAAAACGAAGATCATGGCATCCGGTCCCATCACTTCATGGGAAATAGATGGGGAAGCAGTGGAAAGTGTCAGACTTTATTTTTTTAGGCTCCAGAATCACTGCAGATGGTGATTGCAGCCATGAAATTGAAAGATGCTTACTCCTTGGAAGAAAAGTTATGACCAACCTAGATAGCATACTGAAAAGCAAAGACATTACTTTGCCAACAAATGTCCATCTAGTCAAGGCTATGGTTTTCCCAGTGGTCATGTATGGATATGAGAGTTGGACTGTGAAGAAAGCTGAGTGCCGAAGAATTGATGCTTTTGAACTGTGGTGTTGGAGAAGACTCTTGAGAGTCCCTTGGACTGTAAGGAGATCCAACCAGTCCATCCTAAAAGAGATCAGTCCTGGGTGTTCATTGGAAGGACTGATGCTAAAGCTGAAGCTCCAGTACTCTGGCCACCTCATGAGAAGAGTTGACTCATTGGAAAAGACCCTGATGCTGGGAGGGATTGGGGGCAGGAGGAGAAGGGGACGACAGAGGATGAGATGGCTGGATGGCATCACCGACTCTATGGACATGAGTTTGAGTGGACTCTGGGAGTTGGTGATGGACAGGGAGGCCTGGTGTGCTGTGATTCATGGGGTTGCAAAGAGTCAGACACGACTGAGAGACTGAACTGAACTGAATATGAGACTGCCTAGATGGCAGGTCCACACACTCTCTGCTAGAAATGGAATGGAGAAATAATGCTGCAGGCCTCAAGATTCATTTATTTGCAAGCTGTTGATTTGTTGTTTAGTCACTCAGTTGTGTCCAACTCTTTGCCATCCCAAGGACTGTAGCACGCCAGGCTTCCCTGTCCTTCACCATCTCCTGGAGCTTGCTGAGACTCATCTCCACTGAGTCATTGATGCCGTCCAACCACCTCATCCTCTGTAATCCCCTTCTCCTCCTGCCCTTTTTTTTTTTTTTTTTTTTACAAACGAATGACCTTTTATTTCATACAGAGATACAGAGGCAATTGTGGGGGCAACAATCTGATGGGCAGTCCAAATTCTTGAAGGAGGAAATTCATGGTAAATGTCATGATGGCTGGTTGAAGAGAAGGTCAAAGAAGGAGAGAGTTGAGACAGAGACTGCTATGGCTAATAAATTAAAATTACAAAGAGCTACCAGGTTTTAATGCCATGACTTGACTTTGTCTGGGCATCCTCAATGCTGTGAACACCATAATTATGCACAGTTACCATCAAAATTCTCGAGGTGTAGTTTGTGCCATTTGTGTCAAGGGAACTATGCTCCTTACAGACCACTGAAACATCATACTTCATTAAAGAGTTGTGAACTTTGCTCATCATCTGTCATCGATGTGGCCTTTGGGGCCCGACATGAATTTGAGTTGAATATCATCTTTTAAGGTAAAACAGTTGACATTTTGGTTGGTCCCAGTTTTTGAGGCAATGCCACTTAGAGTGGCATCTTCTTTTAACCTGAGGAAAATATTTACTAAAAAAATTGTCTTGCAAAACTCAAGAAACGAGGTCAAGGTAGTGGAGACTCTTTCCATGACACTCCACAACTCACCTCTTCACCTGTCTGTGGGCTTCATGGGGTATATAGACGTGTACGGCTGCACCCGTGGACCTGACTCAGTAAACAGTCTATCATGAAAAACACACTTCTAACACTTAACATCTGTAACTGGGACGCGTCACATGATTTGTTATCAATGAAAACAGTTTATTGGCTTTAAATATACATCAGCAAATTTTTAACTGTTAGTTTATGTTTTACGATAAAAGAACACTGAACCAAAACATCAGAGGAAATGAGGCTCAGTAGCATGATTTCAATATATTTTCCTGGATAAAAAGACTGTTTTAAAAAGTATATGACTTTTAATCTAATAATGAAAGCTCCATGAGCTCATTGTTTAGCACCGAATTGCATCAGGGTCTTTTCCAGTGAGTTGGCTCTTCGTATCCGATGGCCAAAGTACCACAGCTTCAGCTTTAGCATCAGTCCTTCCAGTGAATAGTCAGGATTGATTTCCTTTAGGATGGCCTGGTTTGATCTCCTTGTCATCCAAGGGACTTTGGATTGGGAGGGAAAAGTACTGATGAGGAAAGTCTTAGAATTTGCATCAACATGAGCTTCAGGGTGCTTCCCAGTAGGGCAGGTGCAAGAAAGAAAATCATTCGAAGTTCCCATCAGAGAAATATACTTTCTGATTTTCCAAAATCAGAAGCGAAATGTACTCAGATTTTCTGATTACACTTATTTAATTTTTGAATTGAAAATTGCTCAGTCATGTCTGACTCTCCATGGAATTCTCCAGGCCAGAATACTGGAGTGGGTAGCCTATCTGTTCTCCAGTGGATCTTCTTGACCCAGATCTCCTGCATTGCAGGCAGATTCTTTACCAACTCAGCTATGGGTATTATTTATGAAGGCCTATGATGAAAACTTTTTTTTGAAAGGTTTTGATATCCCTGGACCACAAGGTATGGGATGGAACTAAAAATTACAGAAAAATGCGGTGATTTTTAAAAAATATTTATTTATTTGGCTGCCTTGGTTCTTAGTTGCAATACATGGAATCTAGTTCTCTGACTAGCGATTGAACCCAGGCCCCCTGCATTGGGATCATGGAGTCTTAGTCACTGGATCACCAGGGAAGTCCCTGAAATGGTATGCTTTTAAATTTAGTAATATCAGAGTTTTGGGTGAATAGTAAATGAAAAATTTTTTGAAATGTATAGCATAAACTCTTGTGTTTTAAATATTTAATGTTGGAACTTTTAGGGTTCAAGTTCAAATAGAAACCCATCAAAACATGGAGATTCTGTTAAAAGTCAGTGTGGAGATGGAAGTACAGATAATTTAGCCAGTGACTGTTTTTTAGTACAGTCTATCGTTAATATAAGAGAAATACTGACTGCTTCTCTTTTCTCTTCTTTTCAGCTACTCCGTGACTGTGCAAGAGTCATACCCACATCCCTTTGATCAAATTTACTACACTAGCTGCACCGACATTCTGAACTGGTTTAAATGCACGCGGCACAGGTAATGGAAACTCAGATGTGTTTATTTATTTGGCATAGTGGAATGGAGTCTGACATAGTCAGAGATATTAAACCCTTGAGAAGGTGGGCCCATTCATAGAGTGAATAGCTGTTGAGTGCGTGTGGTTGTTGTAGCCATGTTCCAAGCTGCAGGAGATACGGAAACACAAGTGATTGTCTGTCCCTCGAGGAACTTACACAGAAAACATTTACTGATTACCATCATTTGATTAGCTGAAGTCACCTGGCTATTGAGCAAAACTGGGGAGACACTCTTAAATATGTATGTCACCAGATATCAAAAAACTCTCTTAGACTATGTTTCTACTTGAACATCTAATTTAATTTAGACTACCTTAAATTTGAATTGAATTTAAGAACAATAAGCCACATGCTTATTTTTTCTATAAAAGTGAAAACAGAAAACAAAAACACCATGTTAAATAATCATGTTAATATGGAAGAAAACTGTCTTGATTTCATCAGTAAAATACTTGTTGTCTGGGTTGTGGGTGGACTGTGGTACCTGCTGATTTATGCTGTACTAAATGATGTCACACTCATTATTATTTCTTAGGACAAACTTCCCTTGATTGCTGTATCTAAACCAACATTCCTTCATGTCACAATCTATTACCTTACTCAAGCTTTATTTTTTGATAGCATTTAATCATTACCAGCCATTATTTGATAATACATTTATTTGTTGAGTGTATATCTTAAATTATACAGGTCTGTCTTCCCCAGTAGAATGTAAATTCATTGAGGGCAAGAGCTTTGTATTCTTTCACTCACTGTGAGCTCTTTCCCCAATGCCTGGAGTATAGTAAGTGCTCAATAAACATGTGTTATATAAATGGATCGGTAAATGAATGAAGCTTGAGTTATAGGTAAACTTCTTTATCTTTTGGTGTCCTATTTTGTAGTAGGGTAAAAATTTTAAAGGATTTCTCCAAATTCTTCCTCTAAAACCTATATAGATACATGATGAGTGATTAGATAAGTAACATATATGAAAATGATCAATATCTTATAAAATATCTCAAGTGAAGTAGAGAAGACATGCAGCTTCTGATTGCTTGGAAAAAGTGCTGGTGGACTTAAATGTCCATTCAGTGTATTCTTAGCAAATTGGTGAGTTAGTATAGTATTGCTCAAAATCTATTTCCCATGTGTCTTCTTTATTATCTTGGAGGACCTTGTTTTTTATACCTATATCATGTTTGACAGTTTTTTGTATTAAAATATAAATTTTTGATTTCTGATCAAATTGCAGATCAAAAGATGTAATGATGTGATTTTTTTTTTTTTGACCTCTGTATAGAATCAGTTATCGGACCGCCTATCGACATGGAGAAAAAACTATGTACAGGCGCAAGTCCCAGTGCTGTCCTGGATTTTATGAGAGCAGGGAAATGTGTGTCCGTAAGTAAGACTTAATGTTTCTTGGAAGTTCATTTATTTTCCCCAGTGTTGGTTTGCATCTGTTAATGGCAGCCTGCGGAGATGGAGACTGAGGCCTGTGGAGATGGGGCCTCTTGGATCCGTCCCTTATACTCGCTGCTGCTGTCTTGGCCTGTGTAAGCAGGGAAGCGTTCGCTATGTCCCTCTATCCTGTCACAAGTCTCGACATGAAATTTGCTTGGGGAGAAAGCAGAAGTTACAGAAAAATGATTCAAGGTTGGATGCTGCAATGTTCGTTACAATTCTTCAAGAAAAGTCTGTTTGGAAATCAGTCAGGGAGTCATCAGAGCAGAGAACAGAGATGTAAGCTTCCTGCAGCAACTCACCAGAGTCTTGAGTCAACTTCCAAGGGGCCAGCGTGTTCTTTTCCGGTACATAGACTGAAAGGCTTCTTACGGAGCTTTCACAATATGAAATGGCTGTAAGTCTGAATCACGAAGTAGACCTTCTCTTTTCATTGTCATTTCTTTCGTCCCTCCCCTCCCCATCTCACTGATTCATTCTGAGATATCTTGAGAGAAGTTTGGTGTTTTATGATACGCTTTAGGAGATCTTAGAATATCATGTAGTTTGCAATTGTGTTTTCTAACTATTGTGTGTAGGACTCTTAGAGACACTTAAGATAGGCATTATTAAAAATGATTTTATTCAAATATTTTGGCTCAACAAAAAGCTAGAAGGACACCTTTGCTTTCTGAGATGAGATGCTGGTATTGAGTAGAAAAAAGAGGCAGAGTTCTGCTCTAGCTTGGAGGCACTAGAAACTTCTGATCATGTCTGGGCTTGAGACTCCACAGAACTGAATGATAGCACTGGGTGGCCTTGGATAAACCATTTATAAATGGGTTTATAATTTTATTTGGGGCTGCTGCTGCTGCTAAGTCACTTCAGTTGTGTCTGACTCCGTGCGACCCCATAGATGGCTAATTTGCTCTAAATAAAGAGAGGGCTTGGACTAGTATATGTATCATCTTCCTTCTAACCTTTGGAGTCTATTCTTTATATAGAAAGGGTGTAGCGTTAGTCACTCAAGTCATGTCTGACTGTTTGTGACCCCACGGACTGAAGCCCTCCAGGCTCCTCTGTCCATGGAATTCTCCAGGCAAGAATACTGGAGTGGGTTGCCATTCTGTTCTCCAGGGTATATAGAAAGAGTGGTATCTCAAATTTGATTCAAAACCAAGGCTATATATGAATAAATGTTCATTGAAGAGAAATTAGAAAATGTAACTAAGCGAAAAAGGAGAAAATACAAATATACTGTGAATGTTTTTCCTGGTCAGTAAATGTACTTCTGCAACAATTTACAAATGACAGAGTTTATTGCATTATAGATGTTTATTTAACTGATCTCAGCTCTTGAATATTTACATGATTTCCAAGTTTTAACTATTATGAACTCATTTAGAAGATGTCATTGGATTAAATCTTTGTTCATCTACATAATTAATAGGTAAGGATACCTTCATAGAAGTAGAATTTCTGGGTTAGAGGCATACACATATTCCTAGAATGTTTGGTGTGTTTTCAATTTATACCCCCACCAGCAGTGTAGAGTGTCTTTTTGCTTATATGGTGATGGTGATTTAGTCATTAAGTTGTGTCTGACTCTTTGCAACCCCATGGACTGTAGCCCTCCGGCTACTCTGTCCATGGAATTTCCCAGGCAAGAATACTGGAGTAGGTTGCCATTTCTTTCTCCAGGGATCTTCCCTACCCAGGGATTGAACCCAGGTTTCCTGCATTGCAGGTGGATTCTTTACCAACTGAACCACCAGGAAAGCCCATCTTTTTGCTTACCTGTGCCAATTTTCCTTTTGCTATTTTTCTTAATTTGCATGTGTTTGATTAATAATGGTGTGGAAT
Source organism: Ovis aries (assembly GCF_016772045.2). NCBI lineage: Eukaryota > Metazoa > Chordata > Mammalia > Artiodactyla > Bovidae > Ovis > Ovis aries. The sequence continues at coordinate 24,407,112 of NC_056058.1, read as the reverse complement.
AAGAAAAATTATGTTTATAGTCAAACATCTTTGAGAATAATCATGAACTGATCTCTGTGGCCTAAGCTGATGGGAAATTTTCAAAGGAGGGCCTTGAACACACACAGCCTGGAGAGTGGGGAGGCCTGGCTGGTTGGGCTGGCCACTTCCCAGATGCTTCAAGGAGACATTATCTTGGTGTTCTTGCTAGGGTTCAAACCTACAAGCCTAGCTGTGAGGACATTGAGAAAATAGCTCTATCTATTGTGGATTTTTTTGTTAATTCAAATCCTAAGAGTCATATATAAAGTCAGGGTGCTAATTCATTGTTACATAGAACTTGGAGAGGTGCTGACATGGTATCCTGATCATACCTTCTCTCCTTGAAGATCTGGCATGTGGGAAACTAAATTTTATTGGCAGCTGATGTAGGGATTATGGACCTGAGCAAGGTTAGTTAGAAATTTCAGTGCTTCATGGTTCTAGCCTTCCAGAGCCCAGTGCCTCCATCAGTAATACAGCTAATCTCAGAAAGCAGGGCAATCCCACAGGACTGTCATACCTGGTAAAAATTATTGCCATAATGTGATGGTAAAGATATTATAACTCTTCCTTGAGATAAGTCTCATACCAGCCAGTATGACTCCTGACTGCTTGGATGGCCATCTCTAGCATTTGTCACTAAAATTTTCCTTTTCTTGCAGTTTTCCTTAAATATGTTAATACATTTAATCAGCTCACTGTCTGGTCTCTGAGGCCTGGGAGCTGTTTGGTCTCTCTAAGGGTATTTTTGTATCTCTCCACTCTGATGTCTTGATTTCATAGCTTAACCCCAGAGGACAAGCATGCTTCCGTTACTTCCTTGTTCTCAGGGATGCCTCTGGTCCATCTTCTGTTCTCTCAACAGCTGGCACTAGTGAGACACCCTTGTGGATAGAGAAGGAAGAGAGAACACATGATTCTTGTTTCTGCTTTCATAATCTTTTTTTTTCCAACTAGGTTTTGCTGCCAGGCACCCAGCACAGTCACCATTTTAACTGTTTCCAGCAAGTTATCAAAAGGAAATGAAACACACGAATTGGTTATAATTTTGGTTTAATTTTGTTAATCAGTTTACCTAGAAGGCAAAAAAAAAAAAGAATGGTTTCACATAACAACCTATATTAGAAAAAATAGTTTCTTTTACGTGGCTAAGGTAGCTCCCCTGGAGAGCAAGTCCCATCTTCCCGTCCCTCCCTCCCCCTGCTTCATCCTGCCCACGATTATTCATTTCTACTAAACTCTCAGGCTGTACAGAAGCTGATGGTCCACAGAGCACACTTTGGGTAACAAGGCTCTGTGTTCAGAAGGCAGACATTTACCATTAGGCAGGAAGAGCCAAAACAAAAAATGTAGGGAATAGTGTGGTTAGAAGCCTTTCCTAAGAATCTGGCTGGAAAAAAGAATGGATTAGAAAATTTTCCAAGAAGAAAATATTGCTGGACATGAAGATGTCTGTAGTTCCTCTGTGAGGTTTTAACCTGTTCATAAGATTACACTTGTAAGGTTATTCATTTTTCAAAGCTCCTATTATTGCCTGATTGTGTTTCATTATTTTTAAAAACTGGAATGTCATTTATTTTCTTGACTTAAAAAATTGAAATAGAGTTGACATAAAATATGTTAGTTTCAGGTTAGTGATTTGACATTTGCATATATTAACAAATAATCTCCAGGATAAATCTAATAACTACCTGTTAAAATTATTACAAAGCTATTATAATATTATTAACTGTATTCTTAGTGCTGTATTCATATTACATCTATGTGGCTTATTTTATAACTGGAGGGTTTTGCTTCTTAATTCCCCTTCACCCATTTCATCCTCAACCCCCAATGTCAGAAACCACTCATTTATTCTCTGTAGCTGTGATTCTGTTTTCATTTTGTTTTTAGATTTCACATACAATTAGAACCAGACAGTATTTGTCTTTTTTATGTCTGACTTGTTTCACTTAGCATAATACCCTCTGTGTGCGTGCTCAGTTGCTTTAGTCTTGTCCAACTCTTTGAGACACTATGGACCGTATGCCGCCAGGCTCCTCTGTCCATGGGGATTCTCTAGGCAAGAATATTGGAGTGGGCTGCCATGCCCTCATTCAGGGGAATCTTCCTAACCCAGGGATTGAACCTACGCAATACCCTCTAGACCTATTTATATTGTTGGAAATAGCAAAAGTTCACTCTTTCTATGGCTGAATAGTATCCCACTAGATCTGTATATTGCATCTTCTTTATCCGTTTATCCATTAGCAGACACCAGGTTGCTTCCATGCGTTGACTTTTGTAAATAATGCTTCAGTGAACACGAGGTGCAGATAATCTTTTTGTGTTAGTGTTTTGTTTCCATCAGATAAATACAGAGAAGTGGAATTGCTAGATCATGTGGTAGTTCTATTTTTAATTGTTTTGAGGAACCCCCATACAGTTTTTCACAGTAGCTGTACTATCTTACATTCCCACCAGCATTGCATGAGGATTCCCTTTTCCCCACATCCTCACCGACATTTATTGTATCTTGTCTATTTGATGATAGCTATACTAACAAATGTGAGGTGATATCTCATTGTGGTTTTGATTTGCATTTCCCTGATGATTAGTGATGATGAGCACCTTTTCATGTACCTGTTGGCCATCTGTATGTCTTCTTTAGAAAAAGGTATTTTCAAATCTTTAACCCATGTTTTAATCAGTTTTGTTTTTTGCTTGTTGATACTCTTGTGGGTGTTTGCTTTGCAGTAGTTTTTTAGTTTCATGCAGTCTCATTTATTTTTGCTTTTGTAGTCTTTGCTTTTGGTGTAAATCCAAAGAATCATCACTGAAACCCATGTCAAGGAATTTACACCTATGTTTTCTTCTAAGAGTTTTATGGTTTCAGGTCTTGTGTTCAAGTCTTTAATCCATTTTGAGTAGATTTTTGTGTATGGTGTAATATATGATCCAGTTTCACTTTTTTGCATAGGGTTGTACAGTTTTCCCAACACCATTGATTGAAAATATTGCTTTATGTTCTTGACTCTTTTGTCACAAATTAATTGACCATATATGTATGGGTTTGTTTCTGGACTCTGTATTCTGTTCCACTGATCTGTGAGTCTGTTTTTATGCTAGTACTATACTGATTACTACAACTTTGTAATAAAGTTTGACATCACAGAATGTGGATACCTCTAGCTTTGTTCTTTCTCAAGGTCACTTTAGCTATCTGGAGTCATTTGTGATTCCATGCAAATTTTAGGATTGTTTTTTCTATTTCTGTGAAAAATACCATTGGGTTTTTGATAGAGATTGAATTGAACTTGTAAGTGGTGGCTTTGTTACTATGGACAATTTGACAATATAAATTCTTCCAACCGTGAGTGTGAAATGCATCAAATGTATTTGAGTAAGGCTTTATGTATTTGTATCTTCAATTTCTTTCATCAACTTATTATAGTATTTAGTGTAAAGGTCTTTCACTTCTTTAGTTAAATTATTCCTAGGTTTTCAATTCTTTTTGATGCCATTATAAATGGGAATTTTTAATTAATTTATTTTCCTGATCACTTTTACAATAGTACTAGCAATTAATTTTAATTTACTAAAATTATAAATCTAAAACCTAGTTGTTTCTTGACATAGAAATAGAGCTTATGGTTACCAAAGGGGAAAGGGAAGGTGGAAGGATAAATTAGGAATATGGGATTAAGAGACACACAGTACTATAAATAAAGTAGATAAACAACAAGGATTTACTATATAATACAGGGAACTGTATTCAGTATCTTATAATAACCTAAATTGGAAAAGAATCTGAAAAATATAACTGAATCACTTTGTTGTACACCTGAAACTATCACAATATTATAAATCAGCTCTACTTCAATTAAAAAAAAAACAGAAATAACAAAACCTACTTGTTCTTAAGCTAAATTCACCTGACAGATGTTTTACTCATCAGTGATTGATTTTTTTTGAATCTTTTGCCATTAAGATAAATAAACGTGTGTGTGTGTGTGTGTGTGTGTGTGTGTGTGTGTGTGTATATTTGCCTTACTTTAACCACCATGGTAATTGCTACAATTATGTATCCTTTTCATATAGTTCTTAGCTTTCATGACCACACATGCCTTATAAATATTAGTGTCTGGTTGCATTTTGCAAATGTCAAGGCTACATTTGCATTTCAGATCACAACCTCTGGGGTCATCTTGCTCATCGTCTCCCACCTTGCCCTGGTGCCAGTCCCATGTCTTCTCTGAAGTCATGAAAGTAGCCATTGTTTGGCCCTTCCTCCACAAGATCAGTAGTCTTAGACACTTCCTATCTTCCATCTTCTCAACCTTGATCCCTCAAGATTTCATATAATTCTTTCCTTAAAATTTTGATCTTGTTCCTAACGTGAAAAGATGCATAGCCCAAACTGGCTTACATGCAGTGTTCCAAGGTTGTCTGTTAACATCTATTTCCTCCTCACTTTTTGACTGTCTCACATTTTCTTCCTTCTTTCCTTCCTTCCTTTCTGCCTTCCTACCTACCTACTCATTCTATGTTGGACACTTAAATGTTGCTCACTGTAGCTATTAAACTATTTTGAGTCTCTTTGTACAGGTGAAAGATTCATAAGACAAATTTAGTAGGATTTCTGGGACAAAGAGTATGTATTTTGTATCAGAAAAGATTAGGTTTGGCTGTGAGATAAAAGTTTGTTTCTTTCTCACATGAGTCCAGAGGTTGGTAAACCAATAGGAAACCCAGCAATTTCCACCTTTCTGCTCCACCATCTCTAGGGTGCAGCCTTCATCTTCATGCGCCATTGTTGACTTCTTCACATCAATCTAGGTCCCCAGCAGTGGGTAGAAGAGGCAAATGACAATGCCAGCTATTTCCTGAGGAGAGTTCCTAGAAGTGATCCCATTCCGTTTCTACTTTGGCGAGTACTTAGTTACGTGACCTCACTGAGCTGCATGGGTGTCTTTATTCTGAGTGCTCAGGAGCCCAGTAAAAATATATTTCTATAGGAAGGGAAAAATGGAATATTAGGAGAAAGGAGAAATCTGAGTCACGTTTTAAGACTTTTTGATACAAACTTCCAAATTGCTATCTAAATTGGTTCTAACAACTTGTCTGCCTGCAAGGAATATATGAGGGTGCCCACTTCCCTGTATTCTTACCAACACTAGATGTGATTATTGCTTTCAGGCTTCTGGGTGACAAGAGTACCTTGCTTTTCTTTGCATTTCCTTACTTATTAGTGTTTCTGTTCTCTTAAGAAATATATATTTGTGAGCTACTAGTATTTTGGTTTCAAGGGTGTATTTTGGTTTCAAAGTAGACTGCTTTGTTCTTCAAACAGCTATAGAAATGCTGTTTAGAAACAATAGGTGGCAGTGGAGAGAGAATTGGGCTGATTTCCCAGCCAGTGAAGGAGATAGTTTGAGACTGAGACTTGAGTGATAAATGCCAGGAGTCAAACCAGCAGGTGCTTCAAGCTCCTTACCCTTACTACTGTCACTGGGATTCGTTCTCCCCATCCTAAAGTCCACAGGTCCTCCTCTCCCAAGGCCTCACCTGTTTGTAGCTCCAGGAACTGTTTGGAGCCAGGGTGGCCGCTTGACTTCTCCCGCGGCCCCCACCATCAACACCAAGGAGAGAGCCATGATGTCTTCCCCTGTGGCAGTGAGAGCACCCCAAGCAGTCCTAGACAGCGACACGTGAGCTTGTGGGTTGGTGGAAAGGAGTTGAGACCCGGCCTCATGATCACCATGTTCTTGTACTTGAGTGCTGAGTAAGGACTTGAGGTTGGCCTAGGCATCTAACCGTTATTAGCAACATCAGAACTTTAGGAAGATGTATTGGGTTTACACATGACTGATTTCCAAACACGTCTTTGGTACAAGTGGGAGTTGCTTGTAAATTTGGTTTCTTGGGACTAGGAAAAGCTCATAGCAAAACAGCAGAATAAGAAGTTGGCAACTGTCCCTCCTTGGGAAGGACTGGCTGATCCAAAGATGAGACTAGAAATGCATTGTCCCTCCCACGCCCTTGACTGATGGCAGAGAAAGCAGATCACTGGGAGCAGGGCTGCCTGCAGCAGGATTGTGAGCGGACAAAGGGCATGGCCTGGGGCTCTTCTCCAGTGCAGCTCCCGTCCTGAGTCTGTATGCCCCGTCTTCTGTTGCTGGATGCTGCTGCAGAGGAAAGGACTGTTGAGATGACTGTTTCCTCTGTGGTGAACTTGACTTTGTTACCCTACTTGTGTTAGATGCATATATGTGTGCTAAGTTGCTTCAGTTCAGTTCAGTTCAGTTCAGTTGCTCAGTCGTGTCCGACTCCTTGCAACCCCATGAATTGCAGCACGCCAGGCCTCCCTGTCCATCATCAACTCCCGGAGTTCACTCAGACTCACATCCATCGAGTCTGTGATGCCATCCAGCCATCTCATCCTCTGTCGTCCCCTTCTCCTCCTGCCCCCAATCCCTCCCAACATCAGTCTTTTCCAATGAGTCAACTCTTCACATGAGGTGGCCAAAGTACTGGAGTTTCAGCTTTAGCATCATTCCTTCCAAAGAAATCCAAGAGCCGATCTCCTTCAGAATGGACTGGTTGGATCTCCTTGCAGTCCAAGGGACTCTCAAGAGTCTTCTCCAACACCACAGTTCAAAAGCATCAATTCTTCAGCACTCAGCTTTCTTCACAGTCCAACTCTCACATCCATACGTGATTACTGGAAAAACCATAGCCTTGACTAGACGGACCTTAGTCTGCAAAGTAATATCTCTGCTTTTCAATATGCTATCTAGGTTGGTCATAACTTTTCTTCCAAGGAGTAAGCGTCTTTTAATTTCATGGCTGCAATCACCATCTGCAGTGATTTTGGAGCCCCCCAATATAAAGTCTGCCACTGTTTCCACTGTTTCCCCATCTATTTCCCATGAAGTGATGGGACTGGATGCTATGATCTTCGTTTTCTGAATGTTGAGCTTTAAGCCAACTTTTTCACTCTCCTCTTTCACTTTCATCAAGAGGCTTTTAGTTCCTCTTCACTTTCTGCCATAAGGGTGGTGTCATCTGCATATCTGAGGTGATTGATATTTCTCCTGGCAATCTTGATTCCAGCTTGTGTTTCTTCCAGTCCAGCGTTTTCATGATGTACTCTGCATAGAAGTTAAATAAGCAGGGTGACAATATACAGCCTTGACGTACTCCTTTTCTTATTTGGAACCAGTCTGTTGTTTCAGGTCCAGTTCTAACTGTTGCTTCCTGACCTGCATCAGTCATGTCCAACTCTTTGCAGCCCTGTGGACTGTAGCCCACCAGGCTCCTCTGTCCACAGGATTCTCCAGGCAAGAATACTGCAGTGGGTTGCCATGTCCTCCTCCAGGGGGTCTTTTCAACCCAAGGATCAAATCCATGTCTCTTAACATCTCCTGCACTGTCAGGTGGGTTCTTTACCACTAGCTCCACCTGGGAAGCCCCTTCTATTAGATGGTGGAGGTCAAACACTCCCTTCAAGTTAAAGCTGTGATGGGGGCTTTGCAGCCCGTGTGGCTTGCAGAGGAGACACAGGAAGAGGTGTGGGACTGAGGTGTCACCCTGTTGTCTTGTAGGCCAGCCCTGGTGGTAGAGGACCAGTTCCCATGGATGTGCCCTGGCTGTCTTTGCACTCAGTAAGAGAACTTTGGAACCGTAAATAAGAAGGCTTCACTCCCACACACTGAACTGTATATGATTTCCCGCGCTTAGCAGAGAGCAGTGTGACAATTGATTACCATAGCACTGAATGAATATTCACAGCTGATTTTTCACTTGGCCAGTTTTGTGAAAAAACCGAACTGGCTGGAGGCAAAGAAGGAGCTAGAACTCTGGTCTGTGTTTATGTAATAAATAATTCCTGCAAATGAGCTTGACTCTTGCTTGAATGTCATGTTTCAGTAAGCAGCGGGTTGTAAACTGAAATTTGGGGTTAAGAGCTTATCGACATCTGCAGCTCACTTACCCAGAACTGTTTTCCTTCCAGGAGACAGATATGCCATACAGGTGGCTCTTCAGGGGGCCCAGTTAGGCTGTTTGCCACAAGTTGGACACGACTGAAGTGACTTAGCAGCAGCAGCATAGATTTCTTCCTGTGTCTTTTATATTGGAATGTTATGTTATATTGAACTGGAATTAACAAAAAGTTTCCCTTTGCGGGGAGAGGGTAATATCTCTTAGGAGTCACTACCTGGAACATCTTGTTTAGAAGAGAGTGAGACCGTGAGAGTGAGAGCATCATGAGACCATGTCTGTGCTAAGAGGGAGAACAGAGTGACTCATTAATGACTTCTGTCACGGTCATTGGGTGGCCCAAGTGCCCCACGTTTGCCATCCCTGTGTTAGACTCTTTCTGGCCTCCTATGACATTTTGGACCTCTTAAGTCATGGAGATATCATCAGTTGAGGTTCCTGAATTATGCACCTGGTCATAGGTTCGTGTTATACCTTCTCCAGTTAACTGGGAAGTTATATGTACTATTCCTGCCCTTGTCTCCAGGAAGAATGGGTTTCCTCTTTGTGAGCTGGAACATTTGGCAAGCTAACTCAGGATAATATTGTCAGCAATTTTGTTTAAGGAATGGAAAAACATTTTCAATGGCTAACACTTTGCCCCACTGTCAGCCACTGGCGGGGAAACATAGGCTTGGGGAACTGGCCGAGTGGGCAAGGATTTTGGAAAGAACTTCCCTGTGGATTCTTGTTTCCCTCACCTGGAGATGATGGAGTTGCTATTGTTGTTCAGTTGCTCATGCCAAACTCTTTGCAGCCCTGTGAACTGCAGCATGTCTGACCTGCCTGTCCTTCACTATCTCCTTGAGTTTGCTCAAAGACATGTCCATTGAGTCAGTGATGCCATTCAACCATCTCATCCTCTGTCACCCACTTCTCCTCTTGCCCTCAATCTTTCCCAGCATGAGGGTCTTTTCCAATGAGTTGGCTCTTCATATCAGGTGGCCAGAGTTTTGGAGCTTCAGCTGTAGTATCAGTCCTTCCAATAAATATTCAGGGTTGATGTCCTTTCAGATTGACTGGTTTGATCTCTTTGCTGTCCAAGGGAGATGATGGAGGGACACATTTAATTTTTTGTCCTGGCTTCATGTCATTTTGATCTATTGCTGCTGAAAAGTTTTGGACTCAGATTTTTCTGGATGAGAAGAGCTAGAGTACAGGGCAAAAGCCTTGTTTGGGACTGTGAAGATTCAGCCTTTGGCAGAGGACTGTTTTGGGGTGAGCAGTGCTTTTCTGGAGCATTCCGGAAACATGGTGAGTATTTAGGAGAGAAGGAGCATCTCTCTGAAGTTGAAGACAATCAGAGCTTTCTGTTCCTGATTTGTTTGACTCTCACACTCACAGGCTTGTTTAATAATAAAGTTGTGATCTTGTCAAATATTTCCAAATAACCTTGGTGTGTAGACTCTCTTAAGCAGATCCTTTTGAGTACAGATAAAAGTGAGACAATCCTGTTAAGCTATCCAAAGAGACCCTGAACTGACAGCGAAACCAGATGGTATGTTCCTAAGTACACCTACCCGTGATGCCCTTTCTGCCACTAGCAGTGGATTTTTTCATGTTTCCATAGGGACCCTGCCTTCTGTTGCCATGGAGCCCGACTTGGTTCAGAGGAATGTACCAGTAAATACTGGGAAAGATTCTTTGTCCGTATACTGCACCAGCAGAAATTCCAGTTTTCCCACACATCTATTAGAACCTAACTTACGTTTTCTGATTTAGGTCTTTGGTTTCTGATAGTAGTGAAGTTGGAAATCTGATAAACAATGCAGGAAACCTTTTTTGTTTTATTGCTTGTAATTCATGCTGATTACTTAGGATTTTATAGATAGAAACCCTGAATTTAATAATGATAATAAAACTTCTATGTTTAGCCTCCATCTAAACAGATGGAAATCTTGCCTTATGCCTGTTTTTTCCTTAAGAAAGTTTGACTTTAGAGTCCCATGGAGACAGGGCCAAAGGAAAACAATGGAAAGCTTTACCTTATCTCTAGAAAATTAGTTTCTGCTATTTCAGTCTTTGCAGACAGGGAGAATTTTTACAGTTCCAATCATGTATGCAGTCTCCTTATGGGGATAAATAATAGCTAATATAAATGCTGAGAACTGAGAAGCAATTTTTTTATTGCACTATAACTTTTTAGAGAAAACTAATTTAAAAGTAAGGGGAAAATTATATTTTGATCTAAGTTACCAACCAAAAAATATTGACATGACCAGGTGATGATGAACTTGCATTTTTCAGTCTGGGATAGCTGCTGTCAGCACTTTCACAATTAATCCAGTGGTAAACTTAGTACATCCTTCCAACCACATACACAGATGCTAAAGGGAGAGATTGATACAGGCAGTGCTCTGTGGGTACTGATCTTTCCTGGTCTGGGTACTCAGTTGCTCAGTCATGTCCAACTCATTGTGACTCTGTGGACTGTAGGCTGCCAGGCTCCTCTGTCCATGGGATTCTCCAGGTAAGAATACTGGTGCCATTGCCTCTTCCAGGAGATAATCTTACACAAGCTTGGAAATGTAGTTGCTCAGTTGTGTCCGACTCTTGGTGACCCCATGGACTGCAGCCCACCAAGCTCCTGTGTCCATGGGATTCTCCAGGCAAGAATGCTGGAGTAGGTTGCCATTTCCTTCTCCAGGCGATTTTCCTGACCCAGGGATCGAACCCAGTTCCTGCATCGCATGCAGATTCTTTCCCACTGAGCCACCGGGGAAGCCAGTGTTCTTTCCTGAAGCTATAAGCAATAGCCCAAGTTCCAGAGGTAGTTTTTTCCTTTTTTTCCCTTAATGAGTAATTCTTAAAAAGATTGAAAGGAAATTATCTCGAGTTCCAAGAGAACCACCACATAGAAAAGCAGCTGTCTTAGTTAGGTCGCAGAGGGCAGCATGGTGTGAAGGTGGGCCTCCCTGACCAGCTGGGCTCATTGGAGAAACAAAGGCTGTATGGCAAGTCTACAGATATGCCACCCAAACTGAGGTTTAAACTTTAATTTTGTTGTTTGTTTTAGGTGCTAAGTCATGTTCGACTCCGCGATCCCATGGACCATAGCCCTCTAGGCTCCTCTGTCCATGAGATTTCCCAGGCAAGAATACTGGAGTGGGTTGCTGTTCCCTTCTCTAGGTGATCTTCCTGATCCATGGATCGAACTTGCATCTCCTGCATTGGCAGGTGGATTCTTTACCACTGAACCACCAGGGAAGCCCCAAGCTTTAAAAAACAACTGAGTCAGTTGATTGAACTTAGCATGTAATCAAGGGATAGAAAAAGAAATGTGCTACCTCAGATGAAATCCATCTGCTGATCCAGAGAAGTCCAGAGACTTGGACCCCTGGGCATTATGTATAATTGCATGGCCCTGGGGTGAGCTACTGAGTACTCTTTTTGCAGAATTCACAGTTGCATTTAGCCAGTATTATTGGACAATGCCTTTTTCTAGATTGCCTTTCTCAAAAATTTAAATTTGGCTTTTAAACTTACTTGACCATAAAATCCCCTACCCCTCCACCCCTTTTTTCTATTTCTTCTAAGAACAAAATGGAACTGATAGTTTCTAGAGTCTACTTATTTGGGAAATGATGCTGTAAGGCCTTTGGTTTGCTTTCATATAACCTTAGACTGGTAACTATAAATATTTAACTAGGCATGGAACAACACTGGTTCCAAAGAGATGGGAACCAGACCACCTGACCTGCCTCTTGAGAAACCTATATGCAGGTCAGGAAGCAACAGTTAGAACTGGACCTGAAACAACAGACTGGTTCCAAATAGGAAAAGGAGTACGTCAAGGCTATATATTGTCACCCTGCTTATTTAACTTCTATGCAGAGTACATCATGAGAAACGCTGGGCTGGAAGAAACACAAGCTGGAATCAAGATTGCTGGGAGAAATATCAATAACCTCAGATATGCAGATGACACCACCCTTATGGCAGAAAGTGAAGAGGAACTAAAAAGCCTCTTGATGAAAGTGAAAGAGGAGAGTGAAAACGTTGGCCTAAAGCTCAACATTCAGAAAATGAAGATCATGGCATCTGGTCCCATCACTTCATGGGAAATAGATGGAGAAACAGTGGAAACAGTGTCAGACTTTATTTTTTTGGGCTCCAAAATCACTGCAGATGGTGATTGCAGCCATGAAATTAAAAGATGCTTACTCCTTGGAAGGAAAGTTATGACCAACCTAGATAGAATATTAAAAAGCAGAGACATTACCTTGCCAACAAAGGTCCATCTAGTCAAGGCTATGGTTTTTCCAGTGGTCATGTATGGATGTGAGAATTGGACTGTGAAGAAAGCTGAGTGCCGAAGAATTGATGCTTTTGAACTGTGGTGTTGGAGAAGACTCTTTGAGAGTCCCTTGGACTGCAAGGAGATCCAACCAGACCATTCTAAAGGAGATCAGTCCTGGATGTTCTTTGGAAAGACTGATGCTAAAGCTGAAACTCCAGTACTTTGGCCACCTCATGCGAAGAATTGGAAAAGACTTTGATGCTGGGAGGGATAGGGGGCAGGGGGAGAAGGGGACAACAGAGGAAAAGATGGCTGGATGGCATCACTGACTTGATGGGCATGAGTTTGAGTGAGCTCCGGGAGTTGGTGATGGACAGGGAGGCCTGGTGTGCTGTGATTCATGGGGTTGCAAAGAGTCAGACACAATTGAGTGACTGAACTGAACTGAACTCTATCAGAAACTCTTTAGATGTTTATTTTCTTGTTTTCTTCAACCTTATTGAGATATTATTGACAAATATCATTGTGTAAGTTTAAGGTATACAGTGTGATGATTTGATAGACTTACATATTGCAAAATGATTACCATAAAAGGGTTTGTTAACGCCTCCTTCATCTAACATAATTACCATTGTATTTTTTGTGGTGAGAATATTTAAAATTTACTCTGTTAACAGCTTTTAAGTATGTAGTATAATGTTGGAGAAGGCAATGGCACCCCACCCCAGTACTCTTGCCTGGAAAATCCAATGGACGGAGGAGCCTGGTGGGCTGCAGTCCATGGGGTCGCTAAGAGTCGGACACGACTGAGCGACTTCACGTTCACTTTTCACTTTCATGCATTGGAGAAGGAAATGGAAACCCACTCCAGTGTTCTTGCCTGGAGAATCCCAGGGATGGGGGAGCCTGGTGGGCTGCCATCTCTGGGGTCGCACAGAGTTGGATATGACTGAAGCAACTTAGCAGCAGCAGCAGCAGTGTAATGTTGTTATCTATAATCATTCTGCTGTACATTAGCTCCCAAGAATTATTCATCTTACAACTCAAAGTTTGTGCCCATGGACAAACATGTCCCCACTCCTCTCACTCCCACCCCCTGGAAACCACCATTCTACTTTCTATTAGTCTATCTTTTTCAGATTCCACATATAAATGATATCATACAGTATTTCTGTTTCTCTGTCTGATTTACTTCACTTAGAATAATGCCTTCAGGGCCATCCATGTCACAAGTGGCAGAATTTCCTTTTTTATGAATAAGTAATAGTTGGTTGAATATGTATGTATATGTATGTACGTGTATATGTATACACACACACACACACATATATATATACACACACATATTATATGATCTCACATTTTTTTATTCACTCATCAGCCAAAGGAAATTTGGATTGTTTTCACATCTTGGCTATTATGAACGCTCGTGCATTAAACAGAGTAGTACAGATGTCTCTTTGAGATACTGATTTTATTTCTTTGTATATGTACCCAGAAATAGGATGGCTGAATCATATGGAAGTTCAATTTTTTTAGTTTTTCAGTAGCCTACATCCTATTTTCCATAATGACCATGTCATTTTTCATTCCCACTAACAGTGCAAAAGTGTTCCGTTTTCTCTATATCCTTACGGACACTTGTTATCTCGTTTTTTGATGATAGCCATTCTAACAGGTGTGAGGTAAGGTGAAACCTCCTTGTGGTTTTGATTTGCATTTTCCTGATAATTGTGATGACAAGCACCTTTTCATGTACCTGTTTTAGTGTATGATCCTTTTATATATTATTGAATTCAGTTTGCTAATATTTTGTTGGGAATTTTGTATATTTATTCATCAGAAATATTGGCCTTTTTTTTTTTTTTTTGAGAGTCTCTGTCTGGTTTTGGTAACAAGGTATGATTAGATGGCATCATTGACTCAATGGACATGAATCTGAGCAAACTCCAGGAAATAGTGAAGGACAGGGAAGTCTGGTTGCTGCAGTCCTTGGGGCTACAAAGAGTCAGACATGACTTAACAACTGAAGAACAAGTGATGGCCTCGTAGAGTGAGTTTGGGAGTTTTAGCAGAGTTTGGGAAGGATAGATATTAACTCTTTATATGTTTGGTTATATTATCATGTGAAACTGTCCAGTGCTGGACTTTGTTTGTCGAAAGATTTTTAGTTGCTGATTCAGATTCATTACTAGTAGTTGGTCTGCTCTGATTATCTACTTCTTGACTTGGTCTTGGAAGCTGGTATGTTTCTAGGAATGTTTTCATTGCTTTTAGGCATCCATTGGTGGGCATTTTGTTTATTTCCATATCTTATGTGAATTATTGAATTGAAATTGAAGTCGCTCAGTCATGTCCGACTCTTAGCGACCTCATGGACTGCAGCCTACCAGACTCCTCCATCCATGGGATTTTCCAGGCAAGAGTACTGGAGTGGGATGCCATACTGAATTGGGAGTGCATGTATCCTGTTTGTATCAGAGTATTCTAAATTTGACTTATATTTGCCTTTACCAGCGTGTTATATATTTTCATATTTTAATGTCAGTAATTAGCATCCCTTTATTTCAGCTCAAAGAACTCTTTTTAGCATTTTCCCCCCAAACTTGAAACATTTTATTTTGTATTGGAGAGAAATATCGTATGACCTCCTTAAATGTGGAATCTAAAAAGAAATGAAACAAATGAACTTACTAAAAAAACAGAGACTCACAGACTTAGAAAGCTTTTTAGAATTTCTTAAAGGAAGTTATGATGGTGATGAACTCCTTCAGCTTTTGTTTCTCTGGGAGTGTTTTCTATTTCTCCTGCATTTTGAGGAACAACTGCTGGATAGAGTATTCTTGCTTAGTGTTTTTTGTCTTTTGAATCTTTGAATACATCTTTATCTCCAGGCTTTTAAGCTTTCTACTGAGGAAACAGCCCACAGTTTTATGAGGGCTCCTTTGTAAGTTACAAGCTTATTTTCTCCTGCTGCTTTTAAGATTCCTCTTTGTCTTAAATTTTTGACAGTTTTAAAATAATGTGACTTAAAGAAGATCTCTTTAAGTTAAATTTGTCTGGTGACTTATGAGGTTCATGTACTTAAACATCCAAACCTCTCCTACACTTAGGACGTTCTCAGCCATCATTTATTTAAATAAGCTTTCTTCTTCCTTTTCCCTTTCTTTTCTTTCATGATTTGCTGTTGATTCCCTTTATGGTACCCTATAGATAACCAGGCTTTCTTAACTCCTTTTTATTCTTTTTTTCTTTGTTCTCCTCTGACGGGATGCTATTAAAATGTCTGTCTTCCTTTTCACAGATTCTGTTTTCTGTTTGATAAATTCCTTTGTTGATGCTCTCTATTGTATTGTTTCATTTCATTCATTATATTCTTCAGATCCAGAATTTGTTTGGTTCTTTTTTTATGATTTCCATTGCTTTATTAAGCTTCTTATTTGTGTATTTATCCTGATCTTATTGAATTGTCTTTCCATGTTTTCTTGTAGTTTACTGAGCTTCTTTTTAAAAAGCTGTTTTGAATTCTTTATTAGGTAAATCTCAGGCCTCCATGTCTTTGATGTTGGTTACCAGAGGATTATTATGCTTCTTTGGTGATGTCATGTCTTCTTGATATTTAATGTTCTGTTTCTGTTTTCCCTTTTGCAGTAGCAGTCACCTCCTCAGTCTTCCCTTAGTGATTTTGGTAGATAAAATGTCTTCTGTCAGCTCTGCTGGGGATTCTGAGTCTTTCTGAAACCTTCTATTGATATGCCATCATGGTTATCTGGGTCATGAACATCTTTTGTGTAGTTCTGTGTATTCTTGCCACCTCTTCTTAATATCCTCTGCTTCTGTCCATACCATTTTTGTCCTTTATTGTGCCCATCTTTGCATGAAGTGTTCCTTTAGTATCTCTAATTTTCTTGAAGAGATCTCTAGTCTTTCCCATTCTATTGTTTTCCTCTATTTCTTTGCATTGATCACTGATCAGTAGATGGGGAATAGATGGGGAACTGATCAATAAATGGGGAAACAATGGAAACAGTAACAGAGTTTATTTTCTTGGGCTCCAGAATCACTGCAGATGGTGACTGCAGCCGTGAATTTAAAAGACACTTCCTCCTTGGAAGAAAAACTATGACCACACTACAGCGTATTAAAAAGCAGAGACATTACTTTGCCAACAAAGGTCCATCAAGTCAAAGCTATGGTTTTTCCAGTGGTCATGTATGGATGTGAGAGTTGGACTATAAAGAAAGCTGAATGCTGAAGAATTGATGCTTTTGAACTGTGATGTTGGAGAAGACTCGTAAGAGTCCCTAGGACTGCAAGGAGATCGAACCAGTCCATCCTAAAGGAAATCAGTCCTGAATATTCACTGGAAGGACTGATGTTGAAGCTGTGTTGGCAGCTTGCACAGAAAGCTGGATAAATAGTAGAGGGTGGTGTTGGTTGAGGTACACAGACTACTGGGAATGCCCGTGGACCAATTGGGGGTATCCACAGGCTCAACATCCGCTTTGGCACATGGGTGGGCTTCTTGATAGACCCTGTGACATGCATAGTTGGATCCACGTTTCTTTAATACCCTCTGAGGTTTCTTTCTGCTTTTCTCCCAGTCTTCTTCTCTCCCCTTGGTCATGTAGCTCACAACTCCATACTCTTGAACATAGTAAGAGAGAAAGAGGCTTCTTTGACAAAGTCCTACACGGCTGGGGGGGTGGGGGGAGCTCCACTCATTCATATGCACTAGCTTGCCCCCACATGAGAAATCACAGGATGAGAAGGACTCTCTCAACATGTGCTCTGGGAGGGGTGGTGTGCATAAAGTCTAACCATTCCTCTTACCCTCTCCAGTGTGTCCAAACTGATATATCTTTTTTTTTTTTTTTCCTCCAGTGATGTGCTAGAGCTTCTCCTCTGGACACCTGGTGCTTCTCAAAGGCTATCTCATCCAGGTGTTATTGTCTAATACATTGTTCTCTTGGGGTTCCTAGACCATAGCCAAGATGGACTGGAGAGTTCACAGGCCACTCAGTGTCCACAGCTGGGAACAGCTCTTTATGTCCATTACTTGATGTGCGGTTAGGTGAGACTGCTTCTGGGTCCCTTGGTATATGGTGTTGGATCCCATAGCTCCCATGAAGGCTTTTTTGTCTGTGGGTGAGTGCTAAATCATTGTTGTTGAAGGGGAATACCATGATAGATGTCTTTTTCAGGCATGTTGGCTGTGTCACTCTGTAATGTCCTCTAAGGACAGTGATAATGCCTGTTTAAACAACTCAAGAAAGAGAAATTTTAGTTGAGTCATGACAGGGTATAGCAGACACTTCCTTCCTTTCATCATTGTATAGACAATACACCTATTACTATCTTCATCAATTGGTACAGCATTGGCTGGGCCTTCCTTCCAAGTATAGAACTATTATTAATAGAGCTATTTCATGGCAAATGGTTGTTTACCAAAAGTGAAGTTGTCAATGAGTTATCTGCTTCTGTGTATGAAGCTGATTTTGATATTAACTTGAAATGGCTGTATAAATCATAGATTTGCAGTTAGTGCAAGAGTAAATACTAAAATTAAGAGAAAAGGATGGATAAGTTTAAAACACAGTCTGTCAAAGAGCTTTATGGCTCTTTATTCTGAACATTTTAAGACCATCACCGATGCGTGTATAAAGCAGGCCAGTACTCTCTGTTGGAGGTGACAAACTAGCAGGCTGAATGGTTTGACACATAATCATGTTTTGTTTGGTCCACTTAGCCCAAAGTAGGGCTAGTTAATGCTTGTCACCACACATAGTTACAAATGGTTTTGTCTTGTGATGAGGATTTTTATGGTCTTTTCTCTTAGCAACTTTCAGATATGCTATACAGGATTATTAAGTATAGTTACCATCCTGTACATTACGTTCCCATGACTTATTTTTATTTTATACCTGGAAGTTTGTACCTTTTGACCCCCCTGGAGCTGCTCCATTTTAAATGAGCACATGCTCTCTGGATTTTCCAGGCCTTAACTGACCTACTTATTCTTTTCATTGATCCCCCTGGCTCCTGCAGGCATTTGAGTTTGTGTTCCCTGGTTTTTATGAGCCCTTCTATAACAATGATCCTGCTGCCAGCTTCCTTTTAGATGTTTGATCCTCCCTTTTCTGAAGAACTTCTGCCACTTAATATAGACATTTGGCTTAAGGCTTCCATAGTGAAATGCAAATGTCCCTGACAAGGGAAATAACCTTATTTGTTATAATTAGTCATTGATTCTTGGCTATGAGAACTCCATTTATTCTCAAGTTAGCGCTGACAGAGAAGGAGAGCATAAAGGACTCGAGGGCACCAGAGTCCAGAAAAAAATGTCCAGGGGCCATCACCAAGGAGGAAAGACACTGAATGGGAAAAGTGGCCTCTGTGACCACCACTGCCCTCTTCACTTTCCCTGGAGCTGGCGTTTATTATTAACATGTGATTCAAACTTGTTGGAGAGCCAGAAGCAAAGTATCTGGAAACAAGTATCAGCGCAATGAAATAGGGCAGACAGAGAGATGTCACGGGGGTGCAAAGCATGCTGTGGGAAGGCATATTTGTCACAGAATTCCATGGCTCCGTAGAAAGTGGTCAGACCAAGAGGAATGCCATTCTAAAAACAGAAGAGCCTCGTGTGGCAGTTCCCACAGAATTGCCATGCTTTCCCAGTAGATACAAGCATGACCAGACAGGAAGGAAAATAATTTATCACAAATGAAGGTATCTTCCTTCTGATTTCTTCTCTCAACTGTCTCCTGATGATTCTGAAATCCTTCCCAAATTGAATCAGTTTGCAGTTGTGTCATCAAACCAGTTTGTACGCTGATTTGTTAGGAATTTGTACTTAGGAGAATTAGAGTTTATTTCAGCACTTGTTAACTTTTTGAAACTCTGGTCCATTAGGATCATGTTACTTATATTATTCAAATCTGATTTAACTTAAAGAGACACAATGTGGGAGTTGTGGCCAGAAGAGCTAATGCCTGTGTATGTGTGGAATTAAGCTGAAAACTTTCCATTTTTAAATAAATGAATAGGATTATGTGCTCCACAGATGGCATTACAATCCCTTGTGTGGGATCCATTACGATAGTCAATTTCATTGTGTCCCTTGTATATGTCATTTACTTTGTAGAGAAGCTTAGTGTAGAACATTGCATTGTGAGTTTGTCATATTGGCATTTCCCTAAATAAATATGTGTTGGGAGGCTCTAAAACAAATATCTTCATAAAGATATAGGAGCCCACTCTCCTATGACCACACTTACTGAAATTGCAAAGTATGTTTATAGTGTTTCAGTGTTAGCTCAGATGCTAGTAAAGTAATGCTCAAAATTCTCCAAGCCAGGCTTCAGCAATACGTGAACCGTGAACTCCCTGATGTTCAAGCTGGTTTTAGAAAAGGCAGAGGAACCAGAGATCAAATTGCCAACATCTGCTGGATCATGGAGAAAGCAAGAGAGTTCCAGAAAAACATCTATTTCTGCTTTATTGACTATGCCAAAGCCTTTGACTGTGTGAATCATAATAAACTGTGGAAAATTCTGAAAGAGATGGGAATACAGACCACCTGACCTGCCTCTTGAGAAATCTGTATGCAGGTCAGGAAGCAACAGTTAGAACTGGACATGGAACAACAGCCTGGTTCCAAATAGGAAAAGGAGTACGTCAAGGCTGTATATTGTCATCCTGCTTATTTAACTTCTATGCAGAGTACATCATGAGAAACACTGGGCTGGAAGAAACACAAGCTGGAATCAAGATTGCCGGGAGAAATATCAATCACCTCAGATATGCAGATGACACCACCCTTATGGCAGAAAGTGAAGAGGAACTAAAAAGCATCTTGATGAAAGTGAAAGAGGAGAGTAAAAAAGTTGGCTTAAAGCTCAACATTCAGAAAACGAAGATCATGGCATCCAGTCCCATCACTTCATGGGAAATAGATGGGGAAACAGTGGAAACGGTGTCAGACTTTATTTTGGGGGGCTCCAAAATCACTGCAGATGGTGATTGCAGCCATGAAATTAAAAGACACTTACTCCTTGGAAGAAAAGTTATGACCAACCTAGACAGTATATTCAAAGGTAGAGACATTGCTTTGCCGACTAAGGTCCGTCTAGACAAGGCCATAGTTTTTCCTGTGGTCATGTATGGATATGAGAGTTGGACTGTGAAGAAAGCTGAGTGCCGAAGAATTGATGCTTTTGAACTGTGGTGTTGGAGAAGACTCTTGAGAGTCCCTTGGACTGCAAGGAGATCCAACCAGTCCATTCTGAAGGAGATCAACCCTGGGATTTCTTTGGAAGGAATGATGCTAAAGCTGAAACTCCAGTACTTTGGCCACCTCATGCGAAGAGTTGACTCATTGGAAAAGACTCTGATGCTGGGAGGGATTGGGGGCGGGAGGAGAAGGGGATGACAGAGGATGAGATGGCTGGATGGTATCACGGACTCGATGGACATGAGTCTGAGTGAACTCTGGGAGTTGGTGATGGACAGGGAGGCCTGGCATGCTGCGATTCATGGGGTCGCAAAGAGTCGGACACGACTGAGCAACTGAACTGAACTGAACTGACTGATTTGTATAGAGCGAGGTCTCTTTGCCCCTCTCTGGAAGTTCTTGTCACATTCTACCTTTCCTTTTTTAAGAGCTTTACTGAGGTAAAATTGTCCTAAAATAAACTGCACATACTTGACGGTGTGAGTTGATAGGTACTGACATATGCCTATAATCATGAGATCACATCAATCACGATAGTGAACTTGTCCATCATGCATAAATATTTGCTCATGTCCCTTTGTAATTCCTCCCAGCCATTTCTGCCTGCACCCCTCGCCCCCCGCCCACCCTCAGGCAACCACTGGTCTACCTGCAGTCACTTTAGGTCGGTTTGCATTTTCTAGAGCTTTATATTAACATGCAATCACAGTATGTTCTTTTTTGCTTCTGGTCTCTTTCACTGAGCATGATCACTTTGGGATTTATCCATATTGTCAGATATATTATTGAGTTATTTCTTTTTAGTGCTGAGTAGTATTCTGTTATATAGATATACCATAATTTATTTATCCTTTCATCTATTTATGGCCCTTGGACTGTTTCTGGGTTTTGGAAATTACAAGTAAAGTTTCTCTGAGAATTTGTGTGAAACTCTTGGTACGGATATATGCCTTCATTTCTTTTGGGTAATACCTTGGTGTAGGATGGCTGAATCATTTGGTACAGTCTTTGTACACAGTGTAGAGATGTTTTGTCTGTAGTAACCAAAAGCTGAAAATAATGCAAATGTCTATAAGCAATGTAAGAAACTGAATAAAATTTCCAGAGTAGGTCAACTAGCAATGTAATGAAAGTTCTAATTTCTCCAATCCTTTGTACAGTCAGTCTTTCTCATTTCAGTCATTTGAGTGGATATGTAGTATTATTTTATTGTAGTTTTAATTCATACTATTTTGGTGCCTAGTGATATTGAACATCTTTTCAAGACATATGTACTGTTAATACATATTATTTGGTGAAGTGAGGAAATCTTTTGTCTGTTTATTTATTTGTAATTGAGCTGTTTATCTTTAGTATTTTTTTGTATATTCTGAATACAAGTTCTTTATCAGCTAGTTTTTAAATAAATATTTCTTCCCTTCTGTGACTCATCTTTTCAATCTCTTAATGATATTTTTTGAAGAGCAGAGTTTTTTAGTTTTGATAGATAAATTTATTAATTTGTTCTTTGCAAATTGTACTTTTGATACCACTTCTAAGAAGTCTTTGCCCAATTCAAGGTCACAAAGGTTTTTTCCTACGTTTTTTTTCTAGAGGCTATATACTTTTAAGTTTTATATTTAGGTGTATGATTCATTTTGAGTTAATATTTGTATGTGGTACAAAGTTATATCGGAGAAGGCAATGGCACCCCACTCCAGTACTCTTGCCTGGAAAATCGCATGGATGGAGGAGCCTGGTAGGCTGCAGTCCATGGGGTTGCGAAGAGTCTGACACGACTGAGCGATTTCACTTTCATTTTTTACTTTCATGCATTGGAGAAGGAAATGGCAACCCACTCCAGTGTTCTTGCCTGGAGAATCCCAGGGACGGGGGAGCCTGGTGGGCTGCCGTCTCTGGGGTCACACAGAGTCAGACACGACTGAAGCGACTTAGCAGCAGCAGCAGTAGCAGCAAAGTTATATATCCATGTTTATTTATTTGCACATAGATATCCACATTTTCCAATATCATTGAGAAGACTATTCTTTCTTCACTGAATTATCTTTGTGCCCCTGTCAAAGGATAACTGTCTATATATGTGTGGCTTGTTTGACTATCTTCTGTTCCCTTGATCTGTTTGTCTATAAATATGCATCAATATTGGAGGAGGAAATGGAAACCTACTCTAGTTTCTTTGCCTGAAAAATCCCATGGACAGAGGGAGCTTGGCGGGCTACAGTCCAAAGGGTCACAAAGAGTTGGACACAACTGAGTGACTAAGCACACACATCAATATCACACTGGCTTAATTACTGTAGTTTTTGAGTCTTTAAATCAAATAGTATTAGTCTTTATCTTTTCCGAGTTGTTTTGGCTATTGTAGGTCCTTTGTATTTACATATGAATTTTAAAATCAGCTTGTCAATTTCAACCAAAGAAACTGTTTGGATTTTAAGTGATATTGCATTGAATCTGTCGATCTATTTGTGAGAAAATTAACCTAAACAGTAGTGAGTCATCTGATTTGTAAGTAATGTCTCTATTTGTTTTTCTTTATTTTTTTCTATTTTTTAATTTAATTTTATTTATTTTTTGCTTTACAATACTGTATTGGTTTTGCCATGCATCAACATGAATCTGCCACGGGTGTACGTTTGGAGAGAATATCCCGTATATTCTGTGGTTGTTGGGTGAGGTGTTCCGTAAATGTCAAATAGGTCACTTTGCTTGGTAGCTTAATTAATTTCTGTCAGCAGTGTTGTTAGTTATTAGTGTACAAGTCTTTCACATCCTTGGTCAGATTTATCCCTAAATTTTTCATATTTTTGGTGTTATTATAATTGGCTTTTAAAATTTCCATTGCTGATTGTTTCTCCATTGTATATGAAGATATAACTAAGTTTTTTATATTGTTTTTTATTGGCAAACTTGTTAAACTCTCTTATTATTTTAGTACCTTTTTTTTGAGTAGATTTCCATTAGATTTTCTGCATACATACATATATTTCAATAGTCTGTAAGCAAAGGCAGTTTTACTTCTTCCTTCCCAATCTTTTTTTTTTTTTTTTTTTTTAGTTTTTATTTTTAAATTTTAAAATCTTTAATTCTTACATGCATTCCCAAACATGAACCCCCCTCCCACCTCCCTCCCCATAACATCTTTCTGGGTCATCCCCATGCACCAGCCCCAAGCATGCTGCATCCTGTGTCAGACATAGACTGGCGATTCAATTCACATGATAGTATACATGTTAGAATGTCATTCTCCCAAATCATCCCACCCTCTCCCTCTCCCTCTGTGTCCAAAAGTCCGTTATACACATCTGTGTCTCTTTCCCTGTCTTGCATACAGGGTCGTCATTGCCATCTTCCTAAATTCCATATATATGTGTTAGTATACTGTATTGGTGTTTTTCTTTCTGGCTTACTTCACTCTGTATAATCGGCTCCAGTTTCATCCATCTCATCAGAACTGATTCAAATGAATTCTTTTTAATGGCTGAGTAATACTCCATTGTGTATATGTACCACAGCTTTCTTATCCATTCATCTGCTGATGGACATCTAGGTTGTTTCCATGTCCTGGCTATTATAAACAGTGCTGCAATGAACATTGGGGTACATGTGTCTCTTTCAATTCTGGTTTCCTCGGTGTGTATGCCCAGAAGTGGGATTGCTGGGTCATAAGGTAGTTCTATTTGCAATTTTTTAAGGAATCTCCACACTGTTCTCCATAGTGGCTGTACTAGTTTGCATTCCCACCAACAGTGTAGGAGGGTTCCCTTTTCTCCACACCCTCTCCAGCATTTATTGCTTGCAGATTTTTGGATCGCAGCCATTCTGACTGGTGTGAAGTGGTACCTCATTGTGGTTTTGATTTGCATTTCTCTAATAATGAGTGATGTTGAGCATCTTTTCATGTGTTTGTTAGCCATCCGTATCTTTTATTGATACTTCTGTTTTCTTGCATTATTACCTTGCTAGAACCTCGCTGAATAGCAATTTCAGGAGCAGACACCCTTGTCTTGTTCCTAATCGAAGGGGTCAAGTGTCATTCTTTTACTGTCTAGTCTAATCTTAGTGATAGGTTTTTCATATTTGCCCCTTTAGGTCAAGGAAGCTCTTTTTCTTTTTTTTTTTTTAAGTAATCTCAGTTGTAGAGAATTTTTTTTCAGAAATGGATGTTGGATTTTGCCAAGTGTTTTGGGGATATTTTTGAGATACTTATTTTCTGCTCTTATAGAGTTTTTTTTTTTAAGTCAGGAACTGGCTGATCTGAAAAATCTTCCAAAGGGCCAGTGTATGTTAGGAATCATGTTTGGCTGCAAGAAGTAGATAGTTGAAAAATGGAAACAGTTACTGAGGAATTTTTTATTTTTTATGTAATAAAATGTCTGGAAGTTAGTGGTTTATGGCATTTGTTCATCCATGCAAGAAATTTAGAGCAAAGAGTTCCAGGATTCCCTAGGCCCTTCCCTCAGTGTTGTGTGTGTGTGTGTGTGTGTGTGTGTCCGTGCGCGCGCGCGTGCGCATGCTCAGTCATGTCCAAGTCTTTGTGACCCCATGGACTGTAACCCACCAGGTTTCTCTGTGAAATTTTCCAAGTGAGAATACTGGAGTGGGTTGCCGTTTCCTAATGTAGGAGATCTTCCCAACCCAAGGATTGAACCTGTATCTCTTGTGTCTCCTATATTGGCAGGTGGATTCTTTACCACTGCACCACCTGGGAAGTCCCTCCCTCAAGGTTGCCTGATGGCATTTTCAGATTCAGCCTTTTTGTCCACATACTGGGCATCAAGAAGAAGAAAGAGATGGGAAATTGCACTTACCATTGAGCCTATCCCTCTACACTTCAATCCAGAAAGAGGGCTGGGCATGTGGTTTATTGCTGGTCATGTCATTGTCCTTGGTGACAGTGGTATTCTGTTAATTAAGGTAGAAAGAAGACTATACATTAGGTATACAATTAAAGATGTCTGCCAAAGACATTGGCAGTAACTGTTCTTTGTACTTGTCCTTCCAGCTCTGTCATGAAAGCTCTATCAGTAATGGAAGGGAAGGAAGTTTAGGTGTGGATTTTAAAAAATACCTTTACTAACTTCAACTTTCTAGACTCCCCGTGTTTTCTCACTCTCCATAACTGATCAGCCATCAATGCATGTCACGTATAAGAACTTGTGGTGGCTGTGGGGTGAGAGCCCCTTGCCCTGTGCAGTGCGTTATGTATCTTTGGGGGTGAGAAGAAGAGAGAATGGAGTCTGAGGCAGCTGCTGTTGGCTTCTCTTTCCTGCAGCTTTATTCCAGAGGTGCCCGCTTCCCCAGATCAGATATTCTCGCTTTCCTGCGACTCTCCTTGTTCTCACTCCAGGTGGAATTAATTGCTCTCTTCAATATTTTTATGATGACTTTTTTGAGATGTAGTTCAATACCATAGTATTCAGCCATTAATAATTTAGTGGGTTTTAGCATCTTTACAGAGTTGTACAACCAGGACACAATCAATTTTAGAATATTTTTATTTCCTCAGTAAAACCCTGTACCCATTAGCCATCACTCCACGTTCACACTTAGTCCCTCCCAGCCCTAGTCAACAACAGATATACTTTCTGTCTCTATAGATTTGCCTGTTTGGATTACATATAAATGGAAACATTGAATATGCTTCACAGTGTTTGTTCATGTAGTAGGGTATTGTTAATCGCTCATTTGTCTCTGACTCTTTAGCACCCCATGGACTGTAGCCCACCAGGCTCCTCTGTCCAAGGGATTCTCCAGACAAGAATACTAGAATGGGTTGCCATTTCCTTCTCCAGGGAATCTTCACAACCCAGGAATCTCCTGCGTTGCAGTCAGATTCTTTCCCTGTATTACACCTGCATTCCACTCTGCATTTTTTGGGTTTGGGGAGCCTATATTTGACTTCCTTTGCGGACTAAGAGCTCCTGGTCTGCCATTTTTGTGTCCACAGTAGTGTCCAGGAATGTGCCTGCTACCTCAATAACATCCTTGAATTGAAGGAGAAGGGAATCCATTCCTTTTCATAAAAAAACACAAGAAGGCAGGCTGCAATGTAATGTTTGCAAATATGAAAACAAAATGATTCCTCTCTGTAGTGAACACTGTAGCAACAATTTGACTTTTATAAAGACATTGCATATAATTGGCCACAAACAAAAATATGGAGTGGATAAAATTTATCTTAGAAGTCAGTTCTCTACTCTCTCTGTTTTTCTCATCTGAATCTTCTAACTCCTGACTTGCAGCCATCTAGCACACCTGCCCTAGTATCTGACCCAGTGAAGCTGCTCTCATCCTTTCTTTCCTGCTTCCCCACTCCCATCAAAACTCATCAGACGTTTTGGTCAACTGAGATTCAGACACCTGGAGTCACTCTTGCTGCCTCTAATGTCACTGCAAATATTGGGAAAATCATTCCATTTTCCATGTCCCAGTTTTCTTATCTGAAAAATGTGGGAATGGTGTTTAATAAAGGCACCTTTAACTCTAAAAAATCTATGTTCCTCTGTAGCAATTCAGAATTTAAAAATGAGCAAAACAAGGTTTGTCACTTTTTATTCATGGCACCCAGACAGACTTCTCAGGAAAGATGGATTAGCTGGAAGGTGTGTGTTTCTCAGTTCAGTGGCTGAGCTGTGTCCGACTCATTGCAACCCAAGGACTGCAGCATGCCAGGCTTCCCTGTCCATCAACTAACTCCCAGAGCTTACTCAAACTCATGTCCATTGAGTCGGTGATGCCATCAAACCATCTCATTCTCTGTCATCCCCTTCTCCTCCTACCTTCAATCCTTCCCAACATCAGGGTCTTTTCCAATGGGTCAGTTCTTCGCATCAGGTGGCCAAGGTATTGGAGTTTCAGCTACAGCATCAGTCCTTCCAATGAATATTCAGGACTAATTTCCTTTAGGATTGACTGGTTGGATCTCCTTGCAGTCCAAGGGAATCTCAAGAGTCTTCTCCAACACCACAGTTCAAAGGCATCAATTCTTTGGTGCTTAGCTTTCTTTATAGTCCAACTCTCACATCCATACTTGACTACTGGAAATACTATAACTTTGACTAGATGGACTTTTGTTGGTAAAGTAATGTCTCTGCTTTTTAATATGTTGCCTAGGTTGGTCATAGCTTTTCTTCCAAGGAGCAAGTATATTTTAATTTCATGTTTGCAGACACCATCTGCAGTGATTTTGGAGCCCAAGAAAATAAAGTCTGTCACTGTTTCCATTGTTTCCCCATCTATTTGCCATAAAGTGATGGGACTGGATGCCATGATCTTCGTTTTCTGAATGTTGAGTTTTAAGCCAACTTTTTCACTTTCCTTTTCACTTTCATCAAGAGGCTCTTTAGTTCTTCTTCGCTTTCTGCCTTAAGGGTGGTGTCGTCTGCATATCTGAGGTTAGTGATATTTCTCCCAGTAATGTTGATTCCAGCTTGTGCTTCATCCAGCCCAGTGTTTCGCATGATGTACTCTGCATGTAAGTTAAATAAGCAGGGTGACAGTATACAGCCTTGAGTTACTCCTTTCCCAATTTGGAACCAGTCTGTTGTTCCATGTCCAGTTCTAACGGTTGCTTCTTGACCTGCATACAGATTTCTCAGGAGACAGGTTAGGTGGTCTGGTATTCCCATCTCTAAGAATTTTCCACAGTTTGTTGTGATCCACACAGTCAAAGGCTTTGGTGTAGTCAGTAAAGCAGAAGTAAATGTTTTTCTGGAATTCTCTTACTTTTTCGGTGATCCAACAGATGTTGGCAATTTGATCTCTGGTTCTTCTGCCTTTTCTAAATCCAGCTTGAACATCTGGAACTTCACGGTTCACGTACTGTTGAAGCCTGGCTTGGAGAATTTTGAGCATTACTTTGCTAGCATGTGAGATGAGTGCAATTTTGGGGTAGTTTGAACATTCTTTGGCATTGCCTTTCTTTGGGATTGGAATGAAAACTGATCTTGTCCAGTCCTGTGGCCATCGCTTAGTTTTCCAAATTTGCTGGCATATTGAGTGCAGCACTTTCACAGCATCATCTTTCAGGATTTGAAAGAGCTCAACTGGAATTCCATCACCTGCACTAACTTTGTTTGTAGTGATGCTCTCTAAGGCCCACTTGACTTCACATCCCAGGATGTCTGGCTCTAGGTGAGTAATCACACCATCGTGATTGTCTGGGTCATGAAGATCTTTTTTGTACAGTTCTTCTGTGTATTCTTGCCACCTCTTCTTAATATCTTCTGCTTTTACTAGGTCCATTCCATTTCTGTCCTTTATCGAGTCCATCTTTGCATGAAATGTTCCCTTGGTATCTCTAATTCTCTTGAAGAGATCTCATCTTTCCCATATTATTGTTTTCCTCTATTTATTTGCATTTATCACTGAGGAAGGCTTTCTTATCTCTCCTTGCTATTCTTTGAAACTCTACATTCAAATGGGTATATATTTCCTTTTCTCCTTTGCTTTTGGCTTCTCTTCTTTTCTCAGCTATTTGTAAGGCCTCCTCAGACAACCATTTTGCCTTTTTGCATTTCTTTTTTCTTGGGGATGGTCTTGATCCCTGTCTCCTGTACAGTGTCAGGAACCTCCATCCGTTGTTCTTCAGGCACTCTGTCTATCAGGCCTAATCCCTTGAATCTATTTGTGACATCCACTGTATGATCATAGGGGATTTGATTTAGGTCATACCTGGATGGTCTAGTGGTTTTCCCTACTTTCTTCAATTTGAGTCTGAATTTGGCAATAAGGAGTTCATGATATGAGCCACAGTCAGCTCCTGGTCTTGTTTTTGCCTACTGTATAGAGCTTCTCCATCTTTGGTTGCAAAGAGTTTAATCAGTCAGATTTTGGTATTGACCATCTGGTGTGTTTCTAGGGGACAGTTATTTTCAAAAGATAGTCATGGAAGCATTTTTCAAATGAACTTAAATGCATTGATTATAATATATCCTTTTGAGACACAGTAGGCATTCTCTTTAATGATGCCACTGGTTTAAAGGCAACTCTAGTCTGTCCACTCTTACTTCCACCTTTCTGCCATAGCTTAGGTGTAAATCCAAGGGGAAATGTTTATGGCAGAAGAGAAAACTATTGAGTGTAGTTAGTGGCTCCCAGTATTAAAAGCAAGTATTTACAAGTGAAAGGAATGAGAGCCATGTAACTGGTGATGGGATTTAAATGGATTTAGGAACTAAGGCTGAAACAGGATCCTCATTAGAGAAGATTCCAGGGTCATGAGGTCAGTCCTCACCTGTCCATCAGGCAGACAGGCTGTCCACAGCTTTCACTTCAAAGATAGAGCGTGTTTTTCTCATCAGTGTGTCTTGCCCCCCAGTTCTTGAGGGAAAGGATGCCTTGTCTGCCCCTGGCAACCTGATGTATCCACAGTGGTGTACCAAATGGCTCCACAGATTCAGCTTACATCAGTGTCTAAAAGATGATTGAAAACTCAGAATGTGATTCTTCACCATTTTCTTAAAGAGAGATGTGAAAAAGAATCATATTGGGTAGACTGTCTTTGTTAGCATCTTCCTGTTATTAATTGCACTTCTGAAAATAAGAACAGGGCTCCCCTGGTGGCTCAGTGGTCAAGAATTTGCCTGCCAATGCAAGGGTCTCAGGTTCGATCCCTGATCTGAGAAGATGCCACATACTACAGAGTAACTAAGCCCCTGTGGCACAACTAAGCCCCTGTGGCTGTGCTCCAGAGCCTGGGAACTGCAGCTACTGAGCCCACGTGTCCCAGCTACTGAAGCCCGAGTGCCCAAGAGCCCATGCTCTGCAATAGGAGAAGCCACCTCAATGAGAAGCCCACATACAGCAACTAGAGAGTATTCCTTGTTCTCTGCAACTAGAGAAAAGTAAGCAATGAAGACCCAGCACAGGCAAAAATAAAGAAATATTAAAAAAATAGTAATACAATAGGGAATAAAATGACAGTTTCCCATGGATGAGAAAGCCATACTTAGGATGGTTCTTTTGTGCTTCTTGAAATTTAAGCTGTTGAGCATTTGCTACAAGTGACCGCTGTTCCCTGTCTTCTTTTCCAGCTGACCTTGGAATTTTCTATATGACAAATTCATGTCTTTAACTCACCATGGTTCCTTACGTGGAGGTTGTTAGTCCTGAAAGCTCAGCACCCATAGTAGGTGGCATTTGAGGCTGAAAGAGGAAAGATGAAACTAGGGTAGGGGTCTAGCTCAACCGGTTTCCTAGAGGGAGAGTCTGTTTATCACCACAGATGCTATGGTTGTTTTCCTGCAACTTGGAGAATTGGTACATCAGAGGACATAAAGTTTTCTAGCTTGCTGTCATCTCCTCCATTGTCTCTCTTTGCTCTCGCTGGTCTGTGGGTTCTTGATGAGAAATGTTGCTGGGTATTGGGAGTCCCGAGCTATGGGACAGGGCATGGAACAGAGATGATGCTTGTGCTACAGTCTAATGCCATGTGGATTCTGCATTACATAGCAGTAGAATTTTGTGTTCTTTCCTTTGAAGATCTGTACCAACAATATATTTCATTATTTAGATCATTATTTGACTTTAGGCTTCAATGCCTTGAGGTGATTCCTTTGACTCTAGCTTTAATGAAGGGGAAAAAAAAATCATTAGGAAAGCAGATTGTGCCTTCCAATTCCTAATTAATTTGCAGTCTAATTTGTTTTCTGCTATCTACTTATATTTTTCTTTGACTTTAGCCAAATGTTATTTCAAGGTTTTCTTTAAAAAAAAAAACTAGATTTTAAAATTACCATCATGGGAGTTTTTTCGTCTATTACAATTGACTAGTCTTCTTGGTGTTCATTTCATAAAATACAAAGTTTGTATCATCAGGAATCAAACACGAGAGCATTTGTATGAGTATTCAGCAATCTCAAAGCATTTTGAAGCAGATCTTCTTTGATGTTTACATGTAGAAATTCACTTAGTATCCTTTCTTGAAATCAACAAGAGCAACAAAGAACAATCAACTGGTATCCAAGCATACGCAATTCTGATCCCTAACGTTTTCATACCCAGGTTTAACTTACCATGCATTTTTTTAACCCATTTTAGTAATATATTAGAGAAAAGATTCTAGACTGGTTTGCTTAGTCCTTTCTTTCTGGTTGATTCAGGTGGGTACAGTGCAAAATCTTTTGGTGTCACCCAGGGGTGAAGAGCTAAACTGCCCCTAAAACCACAGTTTAGTTTATAGTCTTTATCATGACTGTGCATATCAAAGTCATAGTCTGGAGGAGAGAGAGATGTGCGGTAAAAGAAGGCATAAAGGAAGATAAGGAATGGAAAAAAAAGAGAGAAGAAAAAGAGAAAGGAGCAAATCGAGACTTGCCTGTGAAATACCCCCCCAAACTCCTCCTCTCCTGGCCACATGCTCTTCGTAGTTTTAAACCCCCAGGTTACTGTCATCCACTCCAGTGACCTGGGTACCCAGAGATTTTCCAAGTTTCAAGTGGTGGAACTGATTTTTTGATCAAATGAAGTTATATGTAGATGCCTAAGATATAAAGACAAAGTTGTGTTTTATTAATATCAATTTACCTTATAAGTTAACATTTATAACATTTGCTTAGTATAAAATTAATGGATGAGAACAAGAATATTTTAAATAGACATAAATATTGAAATTTGAGAATATGAATGGTACTTCTTTTCATCCACCAGTATATACAATTTCTGTGTTTTAAATGCACAGTAACAGAAAACTCAGGTTTCATATTAAAGGGAAATAGTATCTAATTTTTTAAACTTCCCAAACTTGAAAGTGGAAACAGAATTTTAAGTAGATTTACTATCTTGAAGGAGGAGAAATTGGAAATTGGATGTCTGAAGACTGATCACTAACAATATGTTGCAAACATAGATGTCATCACTCTGTTAGCCAAGTTGCACCAAACACTGTCAAATTTGCATGTTTACAAAGGGTGCCATCATCCTCTGTAAGATGTGAGTGTCCTGGGTGTACGTGCTACCATGTAACAGTGTGATTCAGGATCCAGACCATCCCCTGCACAATTAGGGAAAATTATATATTATATTATTATAAGATACACACCCATATATATTGTTGAGCCAAAAGTGATCTCACTTTTAAGGTTTTTATCAAGAAAATTCAGGCATGAAGAGATATAAGGACAAGACATTTTAGGTGAAGAGAAAGCAAAAGCAAGAGTAGAAAGAAAAATAAGTGGAAGTGAGATCTGTCTGGGTGCAGTGTTTGGAGCAATATCTTTGGAAAGAGAGAGAGATACTTTGAAAATCAAAGTAAGGTATCAGGACTTTATTCTGAGGATTACTGGGGAATATTCTGAAGAATGGAGAAGGCAATGGCACCCCACTCCAGTACTCTTGCCTGGAAAATCCGATGGATGGGGGAGCCTGGTGGGCTGCAGTACATGGGGTCGCTAAGAGTCGAACACGACTGAGCGACTTCACTTTCACTTTTCACTTTCATGCATTGGAGAAGGAAATGGCAACCCACTCCAGTGTTCTTACCTGGAGAATCCCAGGGACAGGGACTCCCCCATGCGTCTATGGGGTCGCACAGAGTCAGACACGGCTGAAGCGACTTAGCAGCAGCAGCAGCAGCATTCTAAAGAAAGATATAAATTGGTTACAAGATATCATCAGGTAGGTCACCTGATGAAGATACTGCAACAGTATAGAGGAATTTCAGGAAATACAAGTTTGCATCCTACTAAACGTCCTATTACACCTCTGGGCATTGTGTGACATTTTGTGGAACCTTACATACTCCAGTTATGGCATTTTGCTGTCTTGTACTTGCATACCTAAAATTTAAAGAACTAATAGTAAGTCCTTTTGAATGAATGACCCATCTACAATATGAAACATGCATGGAAATGGCAGGAGACATTGAATCCTAAAATTGGCTCATATCGACTTAACCTGGCAGCATAAGTCCACATGTTACAGGGCAGTTGTTCATACGTTTCAGACAGATTTTGCTTTTAATTACAGTTACATATGTAATTGTGGCTCAGTGGTAAAGAACCCATCTGCCAAAGAAGGAGACATGGGTCAGTCCCTGGGTGGGGAAGATTCCCCTGGAGAAGGAAATGGCAATCCACTCCAGTACCCTTGCCTGGAGAATCCCATGGACTGAGGAGCCTGATGGGCTACAGTCCACGGGGCTGCAAAGAGCTGGACACGACTGAGTGACTGAGCACACACATACAAGCAACTCCTTGGAACTCTAGTGTCAAAATCTCTAGCTCGTATGGCTGGTACCCCTTACCAAATTGCTTGGGTATTAAGGAATCATTTTGGTAATAGGACGTAAACTTTTATTTCCTGAAATTTTGATCACACTATTCTGTTGCAGTGTCCTCATCAGATGACCTACCTGATGGCTTCTTGTAACAAATTTATATCTTTCTTTAGAATATTCTCCACTAATTCTCAGAATCAAGTCCTGATACTTTACTTTGATTTTCAAAGTATCTCTCTCTCTCTTTCCAGAGATACTGCTCCAAACACTGTACCCAGACAGATCTTCTCACTTCCATGTCTTTTCCCTTCTACTCTTGCTTTTGCTTTCTCTTCACCTAACATGTCTTTTCCTTATATCTCGTCATGCCTGAATTTTCTTGATAAAAACCTTAAAAGTGATGATCACTTTTGGCTCAGCAACATATATATATGTGTGTGTATATCTGATAATAATATAATATATAATAAATATATACACAATGTAGACTTACAACAGTATATAAATCACACTAAAGATATTTAATGACACAGAAAGATTTTTTCCCATTTTATTGAGGAAATATAAATTGAAAAATATTATAATTTTCTTTTTTCCCTTAAGAGACAGGTTTATTTTGCTTGTTGGTATTTTATGATTGGGCAGTAGCTCCATTTTATTTTTATAATAGCAAATGAATTAATAAAACTTATCTCTCAAGCGTAGGACAGCTTATACCATCCTTAAGTAAAATTTTGGAAGACCTTAAATCCACACTCTTCTGAATTGTTTTCACAATTACTCATATATCCAGATACTTTAAAGAAGGTTTAACCATGTGAGCGACACTGACATTCAACACCGCATCTCTCTGATGTCCCCTTCTATCTATCCATTGAGCTTTGTTTCGGAAATCATCAGACTACCCATCTGCTCATGTTTGCAATGATATCCCCTATCTTCAGAGGATGGGTCATACCAATAATATGCAGTAATGAAATGGGAACTGAGATTTACTCTTTCCTAAAGACCTGGATGACATTTTTCAGCTATTCTCCTCAACAAAGGATGTCTAGCTCTGCTGGGTCATAGTTATGAATAACACATGTGGAGAGAAACTTGACTGTTGTTTCTAGTAAAGGTATTATGTGAAGGGAATACCTTTTGGTCTCCTCTGTTGCCTTGGAGTCCTGAGATCTTGCTCGGTGGTAAGTTTGTGCAGCCACATATGCATCTGCTGAAACAAAGAGGCTGTATTTGGTAGTCATTGATAATTTTTTTAAAAGTAGATCAGGCAGTTTTCCTTGAAACTTCTTTTCTAACTTAGCATGAAGTAGAATTAAATAGTAGACATGAAGTCATTTATTTGGAGGTATCGAAATAAGAAGGGGAATTGTTTGGTTACACAGAGGACTGCAAGAGGACCGAGGAACGCAATGAAGAAAATTATCAAGCATGCATGTTGTTTTTAAGCGATACTTGAGACTGATATGTGAAACAGCTGTGTTGTTGGGGTTTTTTTTCTTGTGCCAACTTTCCTTATTTGATTGATTTTTCTCTCTGACAGCCCACTGTGCTGATAAATGTGTCCATGGTCGCTGCATTGCTCCAAACACCTGTCAGTGTGAGCCTGGCTGGGGTGGGACCAACTGCTCCAGTGGTAAGTGTGCACCTGCCGTTGTCTGTCTCCGGATGTTTTTGCTGTATGAGCCCCTTGTCTCCACGGGTTTCCCTCTGCAGCCCAGTGCAGAATGTGGTGTGGATCCCCAATCCAGCTCACAAATAGTGTTTCTTTGAAATCTCTACATGTATTATACATAGGACTGTTATGAATAGAGTATAAAGAAAGACACTTGGAAAGCAGGAGATCTCAGTAATCTGATTCTAATACTTCTGTGAATGTGAATACATATTCCAGAGTAGGATCCAGAATTCAGATTCCTTCATTCAGTAAGGCAGTTGTGGTAACACAGCTATTGTATTCTGACATCTGTTTTTACTTGTTCATATATCTAATATATTTTCTTGGTGATGAAAATTTACCACTCGTTGGTTTTAAAGCAGAAGCAAAATTGATATTTTCAATTGTTGTTTATTTATCTCTGAATTATGAGGTACCAATAATAAGTACTTTCTCAGATAACTGGGGTGAATTACTGGTAGTAAATGAAAATTCGTGACCATTTAGGTACTAATTCATAATATATAATTTGTCTCCATTGTATTAGAATTATAATTCTAAAATGATGGTGTTTTGGGTGATAAACAAATTGCACTTAAAATCCTGTATTCATGATTATGAGGATTAAGTGATGTAATGTCATGTAATACAGTTGCTTTTCTAAATTTCACAGTTAAAACTTAAGTTTTCTGGCTAACTCCTTGCTGCGCGTGTAACTGTGTACTCTTCCTGTTCCTTTATACTTCATTTTGCCTCGAAAAATGTGAGAAAGAGCTGAAGTGCAACTCAGTTGTAATGCATGAACTGTTAACATTTAGAGAAAGGGAATAATAGTTTTCAAATTACCAAGCTCTCATGACAACTCAGATTTGTCCTCGTTGCCACCAAAGAATTTCTGAAACCAGTCAAAAAGAACATCAGGCTATATATAATAGATAAGCTGGTTTTAGGAATTTTTACTTGCTTCCCTTTGGAATTGGGGAAGATATTCTTTATCTTGTTAGAACTACTTTGTTTTAGGCTTGTGATTTCCTGGCTGTCTCTAAAACAGCATCGATCTCCAGGGGAGGTCCTGTGCTGTCTGTGCACAGAACATTCCATGTGAAAGAGCCTTTTTATTGTGTCTTAGGGAGTATGTGTACATGTCTCTCTGTCCCATTCCAATGGGTAACTGTCTTGCAGGGTTTCGTTTGGCTTCTGCTGGAGATCAGGAGGAGAGTGGGCATTTTGTTCACACTGTTGAGGCAAAATGTTTAGGATGTGGGATCTGGCTCATGTCCATTTTTTTGGCTAACTGACCTTAAGTGCAACGTTGCTTTCACTGACTTTTCCAGCTTAAAGATCAGTTGTGCCTACACATTTAGAAGAAAAATAACATTATTGTATAAACCATTGAGAAAGAGAAGAGTGGCCGTATTCTTCATCTGAAAAATGAGATTTGTTATTACTAATTTCAGGGGGAAAGTTGTGGAATAATTTTAGTCCTAGTCACACTTTGTCTCCTAAGAGCTGCAGCTTACCTCATGCTAAGAGATCAGGCTGAAGTGTGTATGAATGAAAGGAAAGCCAACATGAGTTTCAGACTCTCTAGAACTGACTTAGGCCTTCTAGAAAAGTAACTGTTGCTTTATTTTGGAATTGACGAACTTTTTAATGAAGCCTCTAGAATTCTGCTAGAAAGAAACACATGTTCTTTCAATTCTGGGTGAAGATACTGAGGTGACTTAGTTTATCCTCCACAGCTCATGTTTTGGTATTATCATGAACAGAAGCATCAATAAACATGGACAGATATCTGAGAAAACATTTCTGACACCTTTTTTAAGCACCTACATTCTGTTCTGAGTCAGAGCACTGAATTTTGTTACCTGGGTTTTGTCTGTAGTTGTTACCCTAATATGCCTCATTAGGAGGTGTGTGATTTAATACTCTCAGCCAAATAATTCTTGAAGCAAATGCATACTCTGGTAACCTATTAAGTAGCAGAGTTAAAATGACCTCGTTCCCAAGAACTTTTATCTCTCTGTATCTTCCTCTCTGGTTATCATTATGCATATATTTGATACTACATGTTAGACTGAGAAAATGATTTCTTTTTTAATTAGATCAATTCCTTGTGTTAGTCAGGGTCCATTCAGGAGACAGAAACTGCAATAATTTTTTCGACTAAACCTTTCGTTTTGGAACAATTTTAGTAAAGTTACAAGATAGTAGAGAGTTTCCATATACCCACACCTTCTTTTTCCTTTAACATCTTAAGCTAGCATTAGCTTGGCAAAACTAATTGCCAAAAGAAACTGACCTGAATGCAGTACTAGTTAGTTCACTACCAGCATATTGCTGTTAAACTCTAGACTTTGTTTGAATTTCATTATTATTTTTTTTTTTTTTGTTAAAGTCTCTTTCTTTTCCAAGACCCAGTCCTGGCCACTACACTGCATCGTCATGTCCCTCCAGTCCCCTCTGGTCTGTGACAATTGCTCAGCCTTTGTTTTTCATAACCTTGACAACTAGCCAGGTATCCTGCAAAATGTCTCTCCGTTTGTGTTTTCCTCATGACTAGGCTAGGGGTGCAAGTTTTTAAAAGAACATCACAAAGTTGAAGTGCCCACCTCATGACATTCTATGATGATATCATGGTCTATGATCATATCATTCTCTGATGATATTCACATGACATCACCGATGATGTCATCACTCGGTTAACCTTCATCATTTAGTGATGTGTAGTGTTTGCCAGATTTCTCCACATAAAGTTATCATTTTTCTCTTTCCCATTTCTGTTCTCCAGAAATAAGTCACTAAGTCTAGTCTGCCGTCAAGGGTGAAAGGTAGGGATTAAGCTCCATGGTTTTGGGAGGAGAGATTATCTATATATGTTATTTGGAACTCATCTGTAAAGATTTATTTATTCTCTCCCATTTAGTCAGTCATTTATATCAGTGTGGGCTTATATATATTTATATGAAAAATCAGTATATTATTTTGTTGCTTAAATTGTTCTAGATTTGGCAATTGGGCATTGTTTTACATGGCTTCTGTGTCCTTTTGACATGCCCTGGTCCTTTTGTTGGCTCTTACGTTTTGTTCTGTCTTTTGAGCACTTCCTTACTTTCTGCTACTGTAGGATTCTTCAGTCTCACTCTGTGTTTTTCCTACTTCAGTCCTAGAATGAGCCATTAAAGAATTGTATTTAGAAACCAAGATCTGGATACTGGAGGTGCTCATTGCTCCTGGAAAATATTGTAACTTGAGCAGGGAAGGTTTATTAAAAAGAATTATTAGCTGTAACAGGAAATTGTTGTGGGCATTGGCTAGTAGAAAGTAGATACACTGAAAGGAATACAAGAATGGCAAATAAAAGGGACACCCATACTCCCAGGGCTGAGACAGAACATGCAAAGAGGAAGCCCCAGTAGGGGTATGGTACAGACCCTATG
The DNA here is from genome assembly GCF_016772045.2 of Ovis aries. NCBI lineage: Eukaryota > Metazoa > Chordata > Mammalia > Artiodactyla > Bovidae > Ovis > Ovis aries. Next base: position 24,368,274 of record NC_056058.1, on the reverse strand, counting down.
AGAACACAGCCACAGCTTACTGAATGGCAGAGAGGCTGCTGTGGTTTACTCCTCATGGGACTTGCTGGAAATCTGCTGTCTGGAACTCGCTAGAAATCTGTTCTGTAGGATGCTTGAGAAAGCTGTTCTGGAGACATGTCTTATCAGAAGCACTCTTTTACTGGTAGCCCGAGGGAGGTGCCCGGGATATTGCTAGCTAGTAGGTGCTGCTCGTCACAATGCACTGTAGGAGCTGAATGTTGAAGAAGTTGCCCACGCTGGAGGAGCAGGCACTTTAGGAGTCAGCTGAGCTGGCACACTAGAAACACAATGGGAAGCGCCTTCCTCTTGCAGTGTCTCTCAGCACCCTAGGAAAGTGCTTAATAGTCAGCCAGCTGGCAAGGAAGGGTATTTACATGGCCCATATGCATTTTGTAGATAAAAATGGAGGATAACTTTAGCACTGAGAAGCAATAAAGTACGTCCAATCTACTCCTTTGGTTCCTTAGGTCTCCTATACACCTTTCTATACACATTTGAATTCTTGCAGATAAACAAAACAACTCAGCATTTCCATCTAATAAAACACAGCCTGCCATCTTACAAGTTAGGATGCTCTTTGCTGTTTCCTCAAAATAAAGAGATGCAGGTACCAACAGTCGTAGTATCCTTTGCTGCTTATGTTAAATTTTCCCAAAATTCATATGAAGTTCCACTGAATATTTTGTTGTTGCTGTTGTTTAGTTGCTATGTCTTTCTGTTTTGAAACCCCATGGACTGTAGCCTGCCAGGCTCCTCTGTCCATGGGATTTCCCAGGCAGGAATACTAGAATGGATTGCCATTTTCATCCCCAGGGGATCTTCCCAACTCAGGGATCAAACCCATGTCTCCTACGTTGGCAGGCAAGTTCTTTATTCCTGAGCCACCAAGGAAGTCAAATATTTTGTTACCTAGATAGTAAAGTTACCTTCCAACAACTTTTATTTTATATAAGATAAAATGCAAAGAAAGAGAAGAAAAAATAGCTTCTACAGATAAACCTGTAGATGTTATAAGCAAAGAGAACTCTTTTCTGTAATGACGCACAGGCTGTACTTGGGTATATAGACTCTTTTTTCCCCATTTCAGATATCTCCCTTCTCAGCCCAGACCTCAGCTGCTTAGGGTTCTTTGCCTGGAGGAATGACTCAAACCTCCACTCCTGAATTCTCAGTTGTCCTGCCTTTTTTTGGTTGTTGACTCTTTCTATTAACCTTTACTGCTGGGCATGTGAGTTCCAAAAGGTGCCCCACAGAATCCCTTGGGTTCCAGACAGAGTTCAGCTTTCTCCCAGTATGTAGCAGCAACCCAATCCCCCCTTGATGATCAGGATAAGTCATTCCAACCAGAAGAATAGCTCCTTTTATTTATATTATGAGTTTAAAATGAATAAATTGATAACTGTCACACACAACTATCTGTCTTGTATATTTTTTCCTTCTCGATATATACATGGGAGATTAAGTCTGACAGTTACCTTCCCAACCACAAGTTTACAAAGGCTGCCTTTGGAGATTTAGTATGACTGTTCAGCTTGTCAGTGGATGGACAGATTCCTATGTGGTGTATAGTCAGGGTTCCTGAGTCTCAATGTATCCTCTGTATGAAAAACCAGGTGTGTGAGAGAACTGAGCAGAGTTTGTTTGCTTGGAGTGAAATCATGGTTTATTCAACTAGACTTAGGCATATTGCTTCTTTTTAAATTTGATTAAATGATTTTTTTAAAAAAGCACACACGTATTTTATGTTTATTGGCATCCTGATGTGTACCCTAGCCTATATGATGTTAATCTATCTTGCCTCCACTTCCTTCTTTCCTCCTCTTTCCTGTTCTCTCTCTGTTCCCACCCCATCAATATCTTGGGTCTGTTCATCAATCCTGGGTTTCTCTTCATCTCTCACTGGATGATAAACAGTTCCTGGAGGGTAGGGGCTATGTATTATTAATCCCTTTAGCCTCCACTCTGCTGTCATGTGACTGGAGCACAGTGAGTGTTTGTTTCATTTAATGAGATTGAATGTGTGACTCTGAGACGGTCATTCATGTGTTCATGATGTGAACTTTCATTGATCACTGTGTGCAAGGAACTGTGCTGGATGCTGGGGGTAGAGAAACCATTGGCAGTTGCTGGACCCATAGAGATCGAAGCCCATAGAAAAGTAGACAGACATGTAAGTGTCTTGTCCTGGGGAAGAGAACAGCCTCAGGAGAAGAGGTGGATGGAAGGAGCCAGAAATGGTCCTGGGTGGAGCAGTGATAGATGTTCTGGGTAGACTAAAAAGAAAGACCTGATGTAGCGCTGGAAACAGAAAGAAGACTGCTGTGTGGTGAGGGGCCGGAGAAGGCAATGGCACCCCACTCCAGCACTCTTGCCTGGAAAATTCCATGGACGGAGGAGCCTGGTAGGCTGCAGTCCATGGGGTTGCGAAGAGTCGGACATGACTGAGCAACTTCCCTTTCACTTTTCACTTTCATGCATTGGGGAAGGAAATGGCAACCCACTCCAGTGTTCTTGCCTGGAGAATCCCAGGGACAGGGGAATCTGGTGGGCTGCCGTCTATGGGGTCGCACAGAGTCGGATACTACTGACACGACTTAGCAGTAGCAGTAGCAGTGGTGAGGGGTGATGCAAAGATGCTAAAGCATAGACTCATCTTCCGGAAACTTGGCTGGAAGGTCAACAAGAAGGAGCAAAGAGACAGGGAGTTAGTAAAAGACAGATGCAAGCTCAAGAGCAAATTTTGTGTGTGTTTGCTTGCTTTTGATTGTGTTTTAAGGTTAAAGAGGCTGAGAGGGAAGTGAGAGAGGGAAAGTCTGGAGGTTTAATTGAGAGGTCATTTAAATGAGGGAACATGGCTCCTGAGAAGACAGATGGCATCCTGACTCTGATGGAAGGATTGAAGTACAAAGTATTTCTGGTTCCCAACAGAATGAGGGAGGAAAGAGTGGCTGGCAGCATGTGGATAGGTTTCTGAGCTCAGGAGCTCATGGGCAGTGGGGAGGAGGATCTGAGCAGATTCATATTTGATGACCTTTCTTCTTTTGGTGAACTGGAGAAGAGATGACCTGCTGATACCAAGAGGAGCAGAAGTTAGACACGCTGATGATGACAGCGTCATCATTAAGCGGTGCTTCCTGTGTGCCAAACGTTATTGCAAGGCTTTACAGGAAAGAACCTCATTCAATGCTCAACAAGATGAGAGAGCTACAGCTCTTGTTCCTATTTTACAGATGAGAAAATGGAGGCACAGAAAAGTTAAGTGTCTGGCCTACGTTTATACTTCTGGTAAAGAATGGAGCTGGACTTGCATCTCATTCAGAGCCAGTAATTTTAACCACAAGAGTATGGTGCCTTCTGAAGTGGGAAAGGAGGTTTCATGAAGGTGACGAGGTCAGGGATACCGAGGGGAATGACAACGGGAGGCAGGACTGACACCACCAGAAAAAACAGCAAAGGAAAGTTCCTGAGAGATGTGGAGGGTGTACAAACATGTCGTTTAAAATGACACCAATTTGGTTGGATGCCTTAGTAATTTGTAATTTCCTCATTTGTAACATTAAGGATGTTGGACCAGATTATATGTATCATCCCTTTCAAACCTATGATTTTGTGTGTGATTTACTCTCATAAGTATGTGTCTCCAATCCCCAAGACCTTTCTTTGTTTCAGAAACCCTTTAAACCTTTTGTATGAGTAGCAATAACACATTTGTTCTCTCAGCCCATATAATTCTATTTGTGATTTTCTAAAGGTCTATAGAGAAATTTATTTATCCTCTGGCGAGAGGGCATATCCAGAAACACACAGAGACACATATCCTGAGTCAATCAGCAGCCAGCAAATAGTTCTCAAATGCTTGTTTCCCAGACTTTTGACATTAGCACCAAGTAGAAGCAAAAAATGGAAATTAATTTTGGTCTGAAATATCCAGACTGAGGTTTATGTCATCATCAATAGCATTTCTGGTTAAATGTACTTAGAGTTAGTGAAAACATGCCTAGGAGGCCAAATTTGCCCAAACATTTCCAATACAGCATTAAGAACATAGATAACCTTTTAGATAAAGCAAACATGCTGTGCTGCTTGGAGTAAGTAATAAGAATTTGCCTGCAGGATATTCGAATGGGGGAATCCATTTGAAAGATATTACAAGCCAGAAATTGTAAGGCACAAAAAGCTGACTTGTTTGCCAGCAAGGTCTGTTGATGTAAAGGTCTATTGACTGGATACAATGGAGGATCAATGTTGTCTGGGGAGAGAAGATACTGGAGCCCAATCCTTGTGGCTAGTTGTTAACATACCCATCACACTGTCAGAATTGCTTTAGAAATCAGGTTGATGGAGCAGCAGGAATAAGAGTGGATCATTTGGGTTCACTGGCCTGGGGGCCAGACATTGATGGCAGGTGGGAAGGACTGAGCTCAGAATGAATGTTTCATCAGAACTGCATGAAAGCAATTTCACTGATGGACTGTGTGAGTGATAGCGGTCACACACAGAAACTGCTGATTTTGCCCTCGTGAAAGTCTGAAATCTGGGCTGTTGTTGGTTCCTCTTTGGAGGGGCAGACAATCTCTTTCACTTCTACTCACCCAACTCCCTTTTGGAACTGAATGGCAGCAGACTTCATGGTTCTCAATTCTGTGCTGTTTCGATGCCTCACATTCCTAAGCTTAAAAGAAGTTTCAAAGTATCTATGTCATATACTTGTGAGAATTAAATGATCCAATACCTGCTGAGTACTCAGCACTCAGCACTGTGCCTGGCGGCATGATATCGGCTCAATAAATGATGTGAACATGTTAGTCACTCAGTCCTGTCCAACTCTGCGAGCCTATGAATGGTAGCCCGCCAGGATCCTCTGTCCATGGGGATTCTCCAGGCAAGAATACCAGAGTGGGTTGCCATTCCCTTCTCCAGTGGATCTTCCCGACCCAGGGATCGAACCTGGGTCTCCTGCATTGCAGGCAGATTGTTTACCATCTCAACACCAGAGAGTCCTGCTTACTTAACAATTCCTTGTGTGACAAATGTGCCTCCCACCAGACTTCGAATCGGTCCAGCCTGTGGACTAGAGAATAGATGGAGCGGCTCTTTGTGGATATATCATTTCTAGCTGACGTAGTGGTAAAGAATCCACCAGCCAGTGCAGGAGATACCAGAGACGTGAGTTCGATCCCTGAGTTGGGACGATCCCCTGGAGAAGGGAAATGGCAGCACACACTCTGGCATTTCTTGCCTGGAAAATCCCATGGACAGAGGAGCCTGGGGGGCTACAGTCCATGTGGTCTCAGAGTCGGACATGACTTAGCACCCATGCGCAAACACATTTTGCCCTGCAGGCCACACCCTTCTTGAACAGGAGCCTCTCTTCCTTCACAGCTGCTTGCCAAGAGGCTCCCCAGACAGAGCCTCTGGTGTTGTTTTTCTCCCAACCTCTGACCATGAATGTCCTTACCAGATGAATTCATGTCTGGTTTGTATTGCTCTGGGCATCCTGAGAACACTATAGATGTTTATGTTACCCACGCTAGTCAGTTCATAAGCTGTAAATACAAGGCTGGACTGTCATTTTATTTAACTCCACTACACATCATTTATTGATTTTTTTTCCTTTTTTTTTAAGCTTTGAGTAATTGCCCTGTATATCTGTTTATCAGAAAATCCTGGTTCAACCTCAAAAATCTAACCTTTTGCTACTCTTCCCTGGTGCTATTCAAATCCAAGGCACCATTCTGTCTTAACTGTGATCACTCTAGTCTCCCTACTGCTGCATCGACTCAAGCCCCACTGGGGTCAGTTCTCTCTACTGAGACCAGAGCGATCTTGTCAAAATGTACTTCAGAACATGCTGCTCCCCTTCCGCAAACTCCTCAGTGTTTCCCATTATTGTTAGAATAAATGCCAAAGTCCTGATGTAGTCCACCAAGTCCTGTTTGATCTGTCCGTCCATACCTTCCTGCCCCCTCTTCATCCTACCAGTCACTCAGGGTACCACATTGCTTAGCCTCTGCCTCTTTTTCCTGGAACACAGTAGTTCCATTTTTGCCTCTGCACTTGATATTTCCTCTGACGAAAATGCTCTCCTCCCTGGAGCTTTGCATGGCTGGCTTCTTAAGGCCAATGGACTTGCTAAGTGTCGCCACCAGGAGTGGCTTTCCCTGACTCTATATAAAGAATATTCTCCCATAACTATCTATTACATCTTGTTTTTAATTTTTTATGGCACTATTTGAAAATATTTCATTTGTTCACTTCTTTTTTGGTCTGTATTTCCCTCCAGGATATGAGGCCCATTGAAACATGAATTTTGTCTGTTTTCTTCACTGCTGCCTAGCTAATTTATTCACCTAATATCTAGCACAGTTCTGGGTACCCAATGATTCTCAGTAAATATTTGTGGAAGGAAAGAATGAAGGCATAAATGTTTCAGGAACAGTAATGGATACAAACAGGAGATATGAGGGATGAGGAAGGTTCTACCTCTTTTTTCAAATGCTTTCAGTTTAATACGATTGGAAGTCCATCTACAAATACATAGGCAAAAGGAGTCAAGGAGGAAGTGGTCAAATGTCTTCTAGAAAAGGGCATGACTTGAAGTCCTTCCTTCTGAGACCTTGAGGGAGCTCAGGCTCCAGTGATTTCAGGATTCCCCTTGGCTGTGTACACTGCAGATTCTTTCATCCTTGGTAAATTTCCATGCGCTGGCAACTGCAATGAGATTGTGGAAGCCAGGTAAGATGGACGAGGTGTGGTTTCCATAGACTCTGAAGACACTGTGTACATAGGCAGCTCCTCACCTTCAAGAGAAAAAAGTCTGTAGAGTACAGTGAAAGTGAAGTCGCTCAGTCATGTCCGACTATTTGTGACCCGTGGACTGTAGCACACCAAGCCTCTCCGTCCTTGGGATTCTCTAGGCAAGAATACTGAAGTGGGTATCAGTTCAGTTCAGTTCAGTCGCTCAGTCGTGTCCGACTCTTTGTGACCCCATTAATTGCAGCACACCAGGCCTCCCTGTCCATCACCATCTCCCGGAGTTCACTCAGACTCACATCCATCGAGTCAGTGATGCCATCCAGCCATCTCATCCTCTGTTGTCCCCTTCTCCTCCTGCCCCCAACCCCTCCCAGCATCAGAGTCTTTTCCAATGAGTCACCTCTTCGCATGAGGTGGCCAAAGTACTGGAGCTTCAGCTTTAGCATCATTCCTTCCAAAGAAATCCCAGGGTTGATCTCCTTCAGAATGGACTGGTTGGATCTCCTTGCACTCCAAGGGACTCTTAAGAGTCTTCTCCAACACCACAGCTCAAATGCATCAATTCTTCGGCACTCAGCGTTCTTCACAGTCCAACTCTCACATCCATACATGACCACTGGAAAAACCATAGCCTTGACTAGACAGACCTTAGTCGGCAAAGTAATGTCTCTGCTTTTCAATATGCTATCTAGGTTGGTCATAACTTTTCTTCCAAGGAGTAAGCGTCTTTTAATTTCATGGCTGCAGTCACCATCTGCAGTGATTTTGGAGCCCCAAAAAATAAAGTCTGACACCGTTTCCACTGTTTCCCCATCTATTTCCCATGAAGTGATGGGACCAGATGCCATGATCTTCGTTTTCTGAATGTTGAGCTTTAAGCCAACTTTTTCACTCTCCTCTTTCACTTTCATCAAGATGCTTTTTAGCTCCTCTTCACTTTCTGCCATAAGGGTGGTGTCATCTGCATATCTGAGGTGATTGATATTTCTCCCGGCAATCTTGATTCCAGCTTGTGTTTCTTCCAGTCCAGCATTTCTCATGATGTACTCTGCATAGAAGTTAAATAAGCAGGGTGACAATATACAGCCTTGATGTACTCCTTTCCTATTTGGAACCAGTCTGTTGTTCCATGTCCAGTTCTAACTGTTGCTTCCTGACCTGCATACAGATTTCTCAAGAGGCAGATTAGGTGGTCTGGTATTCCCATCTCTTTCAGAATTTTCCAGTTTATACTCATATGGTATTGTGATTTCTGAAATGGTGGCCCCATGACTAAGAAAGGTATTTGAAAATAAGCCCTTACTTGAATGGAGAATGCTTATTAAAAATGTTGCCATCTAAACTTGAGGATATTACTTCTCAAGGTAGAAATTTTGTATGAGGATTTAAAACTTAGCTAATAATTTGTACCAAGATAGAGTATGAATAAGAGATTGCAATGGCACCCCACTCCAGTACTCTTGACTGGAAAATTCCATGGATGGAGGAGCCTGGTAGGCTGCAGTCCATGGGATTGCTAAGAGTCAGATATGACTGAGCGTCTTCACGTTCACTTTTCACTTTCATGCATTGGAAAAGGAAATGGCAACCCACTCCAGTGTTCTTGCCTGGAGAATCCCAGGACAGGGGAGCCTCATGGGCTACCGTCTGTGGGGTCGCACAGAGTCAAACCCGACTGAAGCGACTTAGCATTAGCAGCAGAATATGAATAGTAAGAAATTAGGCGAAGAATTCAGACTACAGATTATTTCAAATCACATGGCCACCATATTCTGATGGCAGTAATGTGCTTCCTAGCTGTTCTGTGCAGAGTAAAGGGATGGAATATACAACGTTAGATGGTTCTGTATCCTCACTTGTTACCTTATCTGTAAAATCAAGCAGGCTAATACCTGATTTTAGTAAAGCCATGTACATTTCCTCTCATAAGGTTATGTGTGTGTTAATTATCTAAAATTAAGTGCTCTGGTTTAATATATAGTCCAGTATCTTTTATGACTGTTTCAAATATCTTATTGTTTGTGATTGTGCCAAAGAATATATATTTTTTAAATACTTGAAACTTTCTTCCAGGAAGATAAGACTGAACAAAAACTGTTTTATTCCTTCTTTGGTCAAAATACCTTTTCATTCATTGACAACCTAGTTGACTTTAAAAAGTTTGAATATTTTACATGTGTGTTAGAGCAGAGTAATCATGTTTGAAATAATGGGATATAATCTTTGCATCTTTGTAACAGTGGAAATTCAGAAACAAATAAAAATGGCATTGAATATGAGAAAAGGTAGATTTATTAGAGATTGTTAACACAGTATAGCCGTGTAGCCATTCATTCCTATAAAATTCTATATAGTATTGATAATATACCATGTTAATAAGTGTTATCAATATTAGTAGATCTCAATATCACAATATTGGGTGAAAAATCAAAATGCACAATAATATACACATTTTTTATAAAACTAATAATTCAATAAAAGGTAGAAAGTGATGAAACAGTGGTATTTATACTACTTATAAAGAATGTTTCAGTAGGATAAGTATAGTAGAGGTTATAAGTGCCTTGCTCTTGGGCCATAATTCTATGAAAACCTAATGGTTTTGCTACTCACTACTCTTACACACAATGAATGGAAGTAACTTCCAAAGAAAGTTTAAATTTTAATGGAATTGATTTGAACTTGATTAGTATATAGCTGTGTATTTTTGTTCGTACACTAAAGAAAAGCACCTTTATCCTTACAAATAAAAATGGCCTAATGTTGTAAAATGAGCATTACACAAACCAGATTTATCCATGCTGAAAGTTAGTTCTTAAAATGATTAGACTGCACCAAAGTTAAATGATTCTTTAGGACAAGATACCATAAGCAAAAGTAAAAGAGAAGGAAGAGAATGGAAATATTTTTGTAACATATAAAACAAAAGATTAGTGTTGAGAAATAGACTATATAAAGAACTCTTAAATCAATAAGGAAGAAAAAACCTCTCAAATTTAAATTAGGCAAAAGATACAGTAAAGTAATTCAGAGGCATGGAAACCTGATTGGCTAATAAGTATATGAGAATGCATTTATCCTTGTAATAACTGAGGAAGTGCATGATAAAGGAACATGATGTCATTTTTCACCATCTAATTGGCAAAAGTTTAGAAGTCTGACAATGTTGCATGTTGGTTGAGAATGTGAAAGGAAGCCTCCACACACTGCTCTCAGGAGAGTAAGTTGGCAGAATAAATTTAGAGAGTGGTTTGGCTGTCTCTAGAGTAAAATTATTCTTTGTGTACACCATATGATTCAGTATTTTTACTTCTTTATAATTTGTATACCTTGGAGAAACCTTTGCATTCATGTATAAGGGATATAGTCTTTGCATCTTTGTAACAGTGAAAATTCAGAGACAAGTAAAAATGGCACTAAATAAGAGAAAAGATAAATTTATTGGAGATTGTTAACACAGTGTAATGCCATGAACCATTCATTCCTATAAACTTCTATGTAGTATTGATAATACACCATATTAATAAGTGTTATCAATATTAGTAGATCTCAGTATCATAATATTGGGTGAAAATCAAGATGCACAGTTATATACACATTTTTTTGTAAAAGTAATAAATAAAATGATTCAATACATTATTTCTGGACACACAGACTAGAGGATACACATTAAAATCCTGACAGTGGTTCCTTCTAGAGAAGGAGTAGGGAAAGAACTGAAAAAAGGTACAAAGGAGATAAAAGGGACTTTATAATGTGTCATTTCTTTCATTAAGTGATGAAGCAAATGTGATGCACTGCTCATAACAGTTAATTCTAGGTTGTGGGTGTGTGAGCCTTTGCTGTAGTATTAAATAGTACTTGTCTTCTGATTAATTTTTTTTTTTTTTTTTACTCAAGAAAACTTATTTTCAGACCATCCTGTTAGCATTGAGGGTTTGAGGCCTGGTTTTCCTTACTGTTGGAGTTTAAGCAAATCATTTAAGGCCTTTCAGCCTCTCACATCCAGGATGGAGATAATAAGTATTTGCACAGTGGTAGTCCTGAGTACATATCCTTCGGTACTCACCTCCAGCCCTCCTCCTCTGGGAGCCTTCCGCCGTCCTTGCTCTCCTCTGCCCAGAGGATATAAGGCCTCTGGATATAAGGCAATGGATGGAAGGCCTCTGTGTTCCTCGAGCATCCTGTGCACGGCAAGGCTTATTGTTCCACTACTCAGTCATGTCTGACTCTGTGTCCCCATGGATTTCAGTCTGCCAGGCTTCCCTGTCCTTCACCATCTCCAGGAGTTTGCTCAGACTCATGTCCATTGAGTCAGGGATGCCATCCAATCATCTCATTCTCTGTTGTCCCCTTCTCCTCCTGCCCTCAATCTTTCCCAGTATCAGGGTCCCTTCCAATGAGTTGGCTCTTCACATCAGGTGGCCAAAGTATTGGAACTTCAGCTTCACCATCAGACCTTCCAGTGAATATTCAGGGTTGATTTCCTTTAGGATGGACTGGTTTGATCTCCTTGCTGTCCAAGGGACTCTCAAGAGTCTTCTCCAACACCAAAGCAAGGCTTATTATATTAGCACGTTCTTTTCTGATAAGTCTCACTGTGGGCCAGTCTCTTCCAGTAGATAAAGAAAACTATAGGACAGGTCTTAGGGAGGAGCAATAGTAAGAGCTCAACAAAAAGAACTTAGTAGCCATGGAAACTGCTTCAGTTCAGTTCAGTTCAGTCGCTCTTTGTGGCCAACTCTTTGCGACCCCGTGAATTGCAGCACGCCAGGCTTCCCTGTCCATCACCAGCTCCCAGAGTTCACTCAGACTCACGTCCATCTAGGCAGTGATGCCATCCAGCCATCTCATCCTCTGTCGTCCCCTTCTTCTCCTGCCCCCAATCCCTCCCAGCATCAGAGTCTTTTCCAATGAGTCAACTCTTCACAAGAGGTGGCCAAAGTACTGGAGTTTCAGCCCCAGCATCATTCCTTCCAAAGAAATCCCAGGGCTGATCTCCTTCAGAATGGACTGGTTGGATCCTCTTGCAGTCCAAGGGACTCTCAAGAGTCTTCTCCAACACCACAGTTCAAAAGCATTAATTCTTCGGCGCTCAGCTTTCTTCACAGTCCAACTCTCACATCCATACATGACCACTGGAGAAACCATAGCCTTGACTAGACGGACCTTTGTTGGTAAAATAATGTCTCTGCTTTTCATTATGCTATCTAGGTTGGAAACTGCTTAGTACATTTTTAATGAAAGAATGAATGAGCAAAAGAGCAAAACTATAGCAAGACTTTATAGAGCAAAATGTCCTGTAATGGTTCTCGAGGTTGTTATTATGCTTTTGACTTCAGTGAATATAACTATAATCCCCCCAAATCCCTTACAAATCCCAGCCTACAATTTATATCCTGGTGATTTTCCTGTACCGTGAATAGAGTCATCAATATGCTCTCATTGAGAGACATCAACATTTATATTTAGACACTTTAAAGAATAAACATTTCACGCCTTTTCCCTGGCTCATCGCTTGGGATAAGCATCCACTGTAGTTAAAAAATGACAGTTCATGCTTCAAAACTTCATTTAATAAACATTTTTTGAAGAAGAAGAATAAAGGTTCTCTCTCAGCCACTGAATAATATTAATATAAACAGCACTGGGTGGTTGTCAACAGCGATTGCTGGCAGTCTGTCAGCTCTCCAGCCGGCTTTTTGACATGTGAAGGACATGAGGTTTTAGTGCTTTCAGAGGATCTGGAAAATACATTTTTATTGTTCTTCTTCATGGATGGAGAAGCTTTACAAACTTGTTTTATTTTTAAAGCACTTGATGTTTTGAATGAGGATCTTTTCTTTTACATTAACAAAAGGGAATGACACACCATAGCCTTGTTAGCCTGAGGCACAAGGAATGAAATCACAGGGAGATAAAAGACCCTGAGGGAACCACGGCTTGGGAAGAAAGGGTATATGTTTCAGGAAGAATCGCATTTTTCTATCCTTTGAGACAGCAAAAAATTATTTTGGTCTCTTCTAAAAGCTACTCGCTCTATAAAGATAATTTCTTGAAAATGACTTATTGGTGCTGTGTTTACAAATGAGACTATGAAAGGCTGAATTTTCTTTCCTGTTAATTTCTCTAAAAATCACAGATTATCCTGTGTTTAAAGTCAATGGAGAACATCGCAGTGAAACTCCATGTAAAAATGTATTTTTACGTCCATATAGCTGACTGATATAACCTAATAGATGCTTGACATTTAGATGTTAAGGGCACTTATAGACATAGTTACTTTAAATAGCAACCCTGGTGAGGGTCGTTATGTATTATAAACTGATGTCACTTTCCCTATGATAAACATGAGTTCTAAGATTCAATACATTTTCCCGTTTTAAGTGTCTGGTAGAGATGGGTCGCACAGAGTCGGACACAACTGAAGTGGCTTAGCAGCAGCAGCAGAGATGTATCCACAAGGTTCTAGAACTCCATATAGTTCCACAATTTTGCTTCTTTGATTCCAGAAATATTCAACCAAGACAAAAGAAAAACAAAGAACAAAAAATGGACTACTCAGCTCATCTAGGGTTTGTTTAGCCCTAACACAAGTACACAGAATTGAGCTCTTTTGTTATTCTCTATAATTCAGAACCAGTTGTTTTAACCAATACAGTATTGTAAAGTAAAATAAAGTAAAAATAAAAATTAAAAAAAAAATAAAATGCTGATCTATGGAGAAAAAAAAAGAAAGAAAGAAAGTATATTATACTTCAAAATGTGTTTCATGGCTGTGTCTGTGGTCTTGGTGGATGTAGATAAGCCGGGAAAAAATCAAGTGCTGGGATTGATGCCTTCTAATATGGCAGATCTTCGAGATTTTATTTATCACCATCTACTTCTTTACTCCAAGAGGACAATTTCTAAGAAGTTCACATATTTGTTTCTAAGTTTATCCTTTTACATTTCTGAGCTTCATGTGTGAGCCTGCACCTCTCTGGACACATTAATCATCAGCAAATTAGAAATTTCTAAATCCAGTTTTTAATTTACATATAAGAATAGGATGTAAATTAACACTGGGTTTCATCCCAGGCCTGAGCTTTTTCCAATTGGCTTTATAAAAAAAGAAAATGGATGAAAAGAGGGATACCAGGGCTTGGTTTTTACTATATGGAGTTACTGGGCAAGTTGTTTTTTGGAATTCACATTGTGAGAACCAACTTGTCCTCTTTGGCGTGAATGATTCATGCAAGGCAAACAAATAATACAAACGACAGGCCTGTTATTCCAGCCTCATACACAGCTGGAGGATGTTTTTTTCAGGGTTGGGACATTTCACTGAGCCAGCCACGAAATAAAATTTCAGCTGCCACCAGATCTGTGCTGTGTCATACATACCAACAAGTATTTTAGATGTAATTAGTATGTTTCACTATCCCCATTTGACAGAAAATTAAGTATAATGAAAGTCAGGAACTTGTTCAAATTTCATGGCTAAGAAATTGCCGTGTCCCCGCTAAGGTCCAGGCCTGTCCAGTGTTAAGTGATTGTACCCCAGCTAAGTGATTGATGAATTTTATAACAAGGTGAATGTGATGGTAAACATTACTCTTTTCTCTCAGGGAAAAAATGATTTCATCCTTTTTTTTCCCCCTGATGAAGGAGTCCTTTGGGTAACACACTGTATTAATGTGCCCTTGTTCCTTTCTCTGGGAGTCTCTCTCCATTTAGTACGTCTCTGTATCTCTAATTGTTCTCCTTTCTTAATTCTTGGTCTATACAGAAACAAGAGATTTACTAAACCATCTCTCATTTGTTCAAAGATTTTTTCCTATGGCCTTGATTTTGTCAATACGTGTGTGGCTGTAGACGTATTGGAACATTCCTTATCAAGCCGTTCTGATGAGCCTGTACTAACACTTTGGAACCTGGGAACTGTCATTTAGGCAAACAAGTATTACTTCTCAAAACACCTGTGTGACTTTTGTCCTACACTGTTCCCCCTTGAAAAGCTGGTGAAAGCCAGTAATGTGCAATGGTAGCAGGACCTATAATTGTGTTGGTGACATGGGATGGTCTGCAGGGCACGTGCAAGATCACAGCTTGGGAGGCCTTGCTGGGTTTGGATTGAACTCTTGCTTTTGCTACTTGAATACTAAGTGACTTTGAGCAAATTAATATCTAAGTCCATTTTTCACATGATATGGTGGAACAATTATACCTCGCTCATTGAGTTATGAGGATAAAATGATATAGCTGCATATGCTGACACATCTTCAAAACTCAATGCATCTTGAAATCGCTTCTCTCTTTCCCTGTTTCTTGCATGGAAAGCTAGACTGAGGGTTTGAGGTAGGTTCGGTTCAGTTCAGTTCAGTTCAGTCGCTCAGTCATGTCCAACTCTTTGCGACACCATGAACCGCAGCACGCCAGGCCTCCCTGTCCATCACCAACTCCGGGAGTTCACCCAAACTCATGTCCATCGAGTCAGTGACACCATCCAGCCATCTCCTCCTCTGTCGTCCCCTTCTCCTCCTGCCCCCAATCCCTCCCAGCACCAGGGTCTTTTCCAATAGTCAACTCTTCACAAGAGGTGGCCAAAGTATTGGAGTTTCAGCTTTAGCATCAGTCCTTCCAATGAACAACTAGGACTAGTCTCCTTTAGGATGGACTGGTTGGATCTCCTTGCAGTCCAAGGGACTCTCAAGAGTCTTCTCCAACACCACAGTTCAAAAGCATCAATTCTTCGGTGCTCAGCCTTCTTCACAGTCCAACTCTCACATCCATACATGACCACAGGAAAAACCATAGCCTTGACTAGATGGACCTGAAGTAGGTTAGGAGGGAAGAATGTACCGAGAATTGTGATAATGGTTTTGCAGGTTTCTCTGCTTGTCTATGGAATGAGGTTCATGATATTGTACAGGAGACAGGGATCAAGACCATCCCCATGGAAAAGAAATGCAAAAAAGCAAAATGGCTGTCTGGGGAGGCCTTACAAATAGCTGTGAAAAGAAGAGAAGTGAAAAGCAAAGGAGAAAAGGAAAGATATAAGCATCTGAATGCAGAGTTCCAAAGAATAGCAAGGAGAGATAAGAAAGCCTTCCATAGCAATCAATGCAAAGAAATAGAGGAAAACAACAGAATGGGAAAGACTAGAGATCTCTTCAAGAAAATTAGAGATACCAAGGGAACATTTCATGCAAAGATGGGCTCAATAAAGGACAGAAATGGTAGGGACCTAACAGAAGCAGAAGATATTAAGAGGTGGAAGAATATACAGAAGAACTGTACAAAAAGGAGCTTCATGACCAAGATAATCACGATGGTGTGATCACTCACCTAGAGCCAGACATCCTGGAATGTGAAGTCAAATGGGCCTTAGGAAGCTTCACTACAAACAAAGCTAGTGGAGGTGATGGAATTCCAGTGGAGCTGTTTCAAATCCTGGAAGATGATGCTGTGAAAGTGTTGCACTCAATATGCCAGCAAATTTGGAAAACTCAGCAGTGGCCACAGGACTGGAAAAGGTCAGTTTTCATTCCAATCCCTAAGAAAGGCAATGCCAAAGAACGCTCAAACTACCGCACAATTGCAGTCATCTCACACACTAGTAAAGTAATGCTCAAAATTCTCCAAGCCAGGCTTCAGCAATATGTGAACCGTGAACTTCCTGATGTTCAAGCTGGTTTTAGAAAAGGCAGAAGAAGCAGAGATCAAATTGCCAACATCCACTGGATCATGGAAAAGCAAGAGAGTTCCCGAAAAGCATCTATTTCTGCTTTATTGACTATGCCAAAGCCTTTGACTGTGTGGATCACAATAAACTGTGGAAAATTCTGAAAGAGATGGGATACCAGACCACCTAACCTGCCTCTTGAGAAACCTATATGCAGGTCAGGAAGCAACAGTTAGAACTGAACATGGAACAACAGACTGGTTCCAAATAGGAAAAGGAGTACGTCAAGGCTGTATATTGTCACCCTGCTTATTTAACTTCTATGCAGAGTACATCATGAGAAACGCTGGGCTGGAAGAAGCACAAACTGGAATCAAGATTGCCACGTGAAATATCACTAACCTCAGATATGCAGATGACACCACCCTTATGGCAGAAAGTGAAGAGGAACTAAAAGCCTCTTGATGAAAGTGAAAGTAGAGAGTGAAAAAGTTGGCCTAAAGCTCAACATTCGGAGAACGAAGATCATGGCATCTGGTCCCATCACTTCATGGGAAATAGATGGGGAAACAGTGTCAGACTTTATTTTTTTGGGCTCCAAAATCACTGCAGATGGTGATTGCAGCCATGAAATTAAAAGACACTTACTCCTTGGAAGAAAAGTTATGACCAACCTAGACAGTATATTCAAAAGCAGAGACATTGCTTTGCCAACTAAGGTCCGTCTAGTCAAGGCTATGGTTTTTCCTGTGGTCGTGTATGGATGTGAGAGTTGGACTGTGAAGAAAGCTGAGCGCCAAAGAATTGATGCATTTGAACTGTGGTGTTGGAGAAGACTCTTGAGAGTCCCTTGGACTGCAAGGAGATCCAACCAGTCCATTCTGAAGGAGATCAGCCCTGGGATTTCTTTGGAAGGAATGATGCTGAAGCTGAAACTCCAGTACTTTGGCCACCTCTTATGAAGAGTTGACTCATTGGAAAAGACTCTGATGCTGGGAGGGATTGGGGGCAGGAGGAGAAGGGGACGACAGAGGATGAGATGGCTGGATGGCGTCACTGACTCAATGGACGTGAGTTTGGGTGAACCCTGGGAGTTGATGATGGACAGGGAGACCTGGAGTGCTGCAATTAATGGGGTCACAAAGAGTCGGACACGACTGAGCGACTGAACTGAACTGAGCTGAACTGAACTGCTTGTCCAAGTTAGTTACCCTGTTCTGTGTGTGCTCTCACTTTCACTCACTCACCACCTGCATCTTGAGAGCAGCCCTGTACCAGGTACTGTGTGGACCTATTTTTCTGGTCAGAGTACTCAACTAATGGCATCAGTACTGTTTTCACAGTGAGCCTACTGGCTTTTTTGATTACATAGAATCATTTTCAACTTACAGCTCTTCAGATCTGATCATCCCCTTCATTTTATTTTCTCTTTGAGAAACACCCTATGTTTTCACCTCTGAGATAATTTCCTATTCTTAGTGCCCCTCGATGTTGAGTCACTGGCTGACCCCATAAGCTTGCTCAGTGGAAGGTCTTATCATTGGCTGCTCCACCTTAATGGATCATATTAGATGAAATACATCATTGTGAGGTATTATGTTTAACCAAAATACTTAATTTCACTGCCTCAGGAGCAGAATGGCCTTGTGACCAGTGTCTGGACTTTTGTTTGCCGACAACCTTGGGTTTGAATACTGATGCCACAGTTGAGTGTTTTTGGATGTTTTACCTAAGTGTTCTCATCCTAAATAACCTCTGTGTGCTAGAGGTGATAATTATACCACTTTGTTGGTGCTGTAAGGACTAGAGAGAGGTGGGTAAAGCACGGAGCATAGGGCATGACACAGTACAGTTGCTTAGCAGATCCAACTATTTAAAAACAGAACTTTTCACTTGCTTTTCTCCTCCCACCAGAAAGATACATTCAATTGCAGAGAATTTAGAAAATCTAGTTAATTCAGATGAATTAGAGAAAAATCACACACAGTCTTAAGATCCAGAATAACCAAGTGGTCCCATATGACCACAGACCTTTTCACTATCTGTCTCTGTGTCTTTTTCATTCTCCCTCTTCTCCTCTCTCCCCCTCACATTAGGGTCAGTCATATACAGTTGCTGACGAGGTCATTTGTAACCTAAATTAATGACAGTTTCATGTAGTTGATTCTAGTCTAAAATTGAATCATGTGATACATATTTTTAGTCTACTTTTTACAGTTAACGATATTTACAAACATCTTTCAAGTTCACTGGGACTTCCCTTGTGGCTCAGCTGGTAAAGAGTCCACCTGCAATGTGGAGACTTGGGTTTGATCCCGGGGTTGGGAAGATCCCCTGGAGAAGGGAAAGGCTACCCACTGCAGTATTTTGGCCTGGGGAATTCCATGGACTGTATCTGAGACAGATGAACGACCAGTGTTCCTAGGAAGCAGGGACTACAGCCATCCTTATTTTATTGAAGAAACTGAGAACAGTTGATGTGCTTAAAGTCATACAGGTAAAAAGAGTGAAGAACAGATCTCCTGTCTGTTTTCTAAACCACAATATTCTACCCCTCCAAAGCTATAAGGATGTTTATCCCAGTGCTGTTCATAATAACAAAAAAATTGAAACAACCTAATTTTCGAGAAGTAGAAGACTGGTAAAAGAAATTTGGTATAATCATACAACGGAATACCATGCATCAATTGAAAGTGATATTAGAGAAGAATACTTAGTGAACTTGAAAAGTGAAGGTGAAAATTGCTCAGTTGTGTCTGACTCTTTGAGACCCCATGAATCGCAGCACGCCAGGCCTGTGTCTTAACATCTGTGAAATTCAGTTTGAGAGCTATGAAAAAAGGCAAACATATATAAAAACTTGTGATCTAAGTGCAAAGTTAGTGTCATGGAAAACACACAATGCGTTTTTCAGAGAGCATCTCAGGTTGGGTCTGTAGCATGTACCTGAAGCTCGGAGGTTCTGGACTGAGTGTGGCAGGCTGGGGAGGACTGATGGAGAGGACATGTCTAGTATCTCTTCCTCTCTGCTTATTTCTGTTCTTCTTCTTTTTGTTATGCACACAGCTAAGAAAGATGATGAGGGCCATGATGTAATAGTGTAGAACCCCAACAGAGCATTCATGGTTGTCTTTTCAACCCTTTTGGCCGTTGCATATGTCATTTTTTCTGAACGTGAAACTGCCTGCAGCCTCCCTCTTGCAGTTCCTCCTTTTTTCCTTCACACTTTACCTGTATATGGTTCTCTGTGCCATTAGGTCTCATCTTAGACATCATGTTGTTAGGGAAGCCTTTCCCTACTCACCAACACTAGTTCATGTCATCCCTGTGTTTTCCATTGTACCCAGTCCATATGCTTACCTTACCGCTTATCGCAGGGTATTTATGCTCTTGCCTACTAACTTGACACCTTGTCATTAAACTGTAAGCTTGTAGAAACATGAGCTTTATTATTCTTGTTTGAAGTCAAGGTCTAGTACCACGCCTGGCAGAAAGCATGTACTTAAAAGATTTAGGCTTGAGTCAATTTCAGTCCCTAGCCCATGAGTGTAACCTCTGGTCATTAGAAGTTACAGTCATAAGGGCCCAGGGGTAAGTCCATTCTCTTCAGTGCTCTGCTAGTTGTCCTTAGGGGTTTGTAGCCTGGACTGTACACTTCTGATATTGCATAGTAGTTTAAAATTCCTTTTATTTGTTTAACTTATTAGGAGAGCTTCTTAGAGTAAGCTGTCTATGCTGAGACCCTCAATAAGCTGTCTCCTGAAATATCTGCATGAATCTGGGCACATGGCATGTGACAGCCTGTTTCTAGCTGTTAGCACAATGAGAGCTGAAACCAGAAGCTGTAAAGGAGGCATCACCCCCTTATTAGCAATTGAGTTCTTTAATCTGAAACAAAATTTTGCTCATTTACCTTTTCCTGTTAGGCTATTCAAGCTATTTCCATGTTAACTACATTGTTTTTTTTTAAATGTATTTTATTGAAGTATAATTGATTTACAATGTGTTAATTTCTGATGTACAACACAGTGGTTCAGTTATACATATATTTTTTAAAAGGTTGTCAGCGGGAGAAACCAACCTAGTCCCTTTTTCTTGAGGAGTGAAACATTTGCCCCTTGAAATTTGGGTGAAATGTTAACTAAAAGATGCCAGATAATTTGAGTTTACCCTCTTCAAACTGTCTTTCCAAATGCAGTAGTTAAATTCAGGATAATTGTCCAAGCTTGGCATTAAACATAAGAAACAAATGCTGCCTCTTGTCAGGACACTCAGCATACTCTTGTGTATGTAGTAATCAGGGAAGAAAGCTGGCTTTTGTGCGATAAACTGTGTAACTCACTGGGGTACATTTAACAGTGGATGTACTGAAGCAATTAAATCTGACAAATCAAAAAAGGAAGTCACAGTGTCGCCTACATTCAAGCCAGGCTTCTGTATCTTACTTACTCTACTTCCTGTCTGTTTTTCTGTAGACTTCTGTCTGTGGATTTTCCTCCCAACGGAGTCCATGCTGGTGCCTCGTACTCACATTGTGAGGCATATGTATCCATGGCTTTTTTAGGGAAATACAACCCCGAGGGGAGAAGCTGTCACTTCAAAGCATGCCACAATGCTTAGACACAGCCAGAAAATTAACCATGTCGGCACAATAATGTTTCCTTAATGCTTTAACCCTTTCTTTGATGCTGATGTGTGTGTATGTGTGCGCTCAGTAGTATCTGACTCTTTGCGATTCCATTGACTGTAGCCGCCAACCTCCTCTGTCCATAGGATTTTCCAGCAAGATTACTGGAATGGGTTGCCATTTCCTTCTCCAGGAGATCTTCCCAACCCAGGGATCGATCTCATGTCTCTTGACTACTGTGTTACGTAGATAGATGGATTGATGCTGATAGTCATCAGTTTCTGCTATAAACTTGTTTCTACCACAAGGAGATATCTTACGAGTTTTGTTTTTGTCTGATCATAATAGAACTGATATCTGCCTGACTGCTGTGCTGGAAGAGAAGCTGTTGAAGGGGGTGGGCAAATAAATGAATTATGAAGGAGAGGAGAGACCAGCTCTGTCCCCTCAGTACTTGGCTTCTTCCTACCACTCACCTTTTTGTAAAATATACTCTATAAAATGTATATGCTCCAGCCCACCCTTAAACCCAGTTTCACAGTGAAGGGAAAGGACTCTAACCCTTCATGAGTTGTTATTTGGTTTGTCTGTTTTAATTCTTTTAACATGATCATGATATCCTTATTAAGGTAGATTTATTAGCTACATTGTTTTCTTGTGTCAATTAATTAATTCTCCATTATACGTAAGGAAAAATGTATCTTTAATTTAAAATGAGGTTCCCAGTAGTTGAAAGGAATATGGACATTTTGGAGAGGATTCAGCAGAGAAAATGTGTGAAATTGAATAAACTTTAAAAAAATGCATCAAAGTATTGAAGTTGTAGTATTTAGTATATATTTGGGCTATATTGGTGTCAAGGATGTATTTACATTTAAGGAGTAAAATCATTTATAATATAGAGAACAGTGCTACACTAGATTGACTATACTGTGAAGAAGATGTGGGGGGATGGGAGGATCAAATTATAGAATAATACCTTTGACTTACATAGAATGATTTTCCTTACTCTTAGGACAGATGAACCAGGGCACTAGTTACAAAGGAATTGTTTGCTTTGGGGGAACCTTCAGAACAAGACAGATTCCTTTCCAACTGAGATAGCTGGGAGAATTTCAAGAAACACACCATGTAATCTTTTTAAGAATGGATCTTAGACTGAAAGAATTAAAACTGAAAGAAAAAGGAGTGTTGTCCACATCCACAGGCAATTAAAAAAAACACTATTCATATGAATAATAGTTAGGCTGAAATCTCATCTTGGAACCATCACCTAATCTTATTTTGTGAAAGAAGATTTTTCTTAGGTAATTGCTTTCTTGATCTGCTTTAGGTTCAATAATTCTTTCTTACTGCTTTTATTTAATTGTGTTAAAGTATGTTTATTAAAGTACTAATAAGACTAAAGCCATACTTATTAGAAACGGAATTATTCATTTAAATTTTTTGATATTATGAAATGAAAGGTAGGTTCTAATACTGGAAGATGAATCCTGCAAGTCTGAAAAGTTGTTTTCTGTGTACCTAGTTTTGTTTTTTTCAATAGTTTATTCTGTATCTGACATTACAAAATTTTTATGAGATGAAACTTTGTTTCATCATAAAGGCAATTTATCCTAGGAACTCTAGGCAGGGTACTTCTTCCCCAGTGATTTTTATAGCATCTAATTAATGAATGGATGACTGACTAGGCAATGCCTGTTAAGAGTAGACTTTGCTTATTGTCACCCTTGATAAATTTTAGAATGTTTGCGACTGAAGTTTTTTCCTTCTCTGCTTTTTCCAGCTCTTTGACTTGAATCAAAGCCATTATTCCTTTTCTTGGGAAATGCATCTTAAAGCTTTTTAAATGCTTTTTTTTTTTTTTACCTTTGTCTTTCCTGGTTTTATCTACCTCTTATCTGTTTATTTGCTGTCCACTTTCAGGTTCTGGTTTGTTATATTTTTAGAATAAGTCAATGACTTAAACATTTTAGTCAGTTTTTTTTTTCCTGCCTTTTCTGGTTACTTCCCAGTCACACATATTTTGACTGATTTATTGTGAAAGCACATCAGTTTCCTTTTCAGGCCCATAGCTAGCAGGATCAGCCTACCCCACAGTGGACTGCATGTGGGTCATTTCTTTGCCCCTCTGGTCACTGAGTGAGTCCGGGCCTCATCACTAAGCCGCTAACTGCCATGCTTCTTGCCCGGTCTCCTGGCTCTTGTCAGCTCCTTCCTGTCCTTTCTTCATGCTGCAGGCAGCTGATCTTACTAGAAGGCATATCTCCATTGACCCTCAGTGCTTAAAATCCTTTATTACCAATCCTCTGTCAACTAGATACAATCCAAACTTCTTGATGTGTATAAAACCCCTGCATAAGCTGACCATTCCCACCTGCCTAGTCAGCGTCCTCTCTGCCCACAACTGCTCACACCCTCCCCAAGCCAGTGACTCTGCCCATATCATACACAACACTCCAGGTGCAGGGAGCAGGCTGAGCACAGGCCTCAAGCGATGCTTGAGGGATGCAGTGATAGAAAGTGGTCCAGCGCTGAGCACCAGTGAAATATTGTATTGCTGTAGGTGTGTACCCAAGCCCTGCTGCTCAGTGGAGAAATGGTGAGAAAGGGGTCATCCAGCCACTCTCTCCAAGGGGAGAGGAAAGCTGGTACTGAAGAGCTTGCCGTGATCCACACCCACACTCTGATGCCCTCCACTGTTTCTTTCCCCAACCTCAGCCTGCGACGGTGATCACTGGGGGCCTCACTGCAGCAGCCGGTGCCAGTGCAAAAATGGGGCCCTGTGCAACCCCATCACGGGGGCTTGCCACTGTGCTGCGGGCTTCCGGGGCTGGCGCTGTGAGGAGCGCTGTGAGCAGGGCACCTACGGTAACGACTGCCACCAGAGATGCCAGTGCCAGAATGGAGCGACCTGCGACCATGTCACGGGGGAGTGCCGCTGCCCACCCGGATACACTGGAGCCTTGTAAGTGATGCGCCCCTGGGCAGCGTGGCAGAGCCCTCCCACCCTCGCTGTTCCCACTGCTGCCAGCCTCATATTCCTGTACTTCTATCTCTCTGGCTGCCTAAGGAGTTGCTGAGGGGACAGGACTCTAGGCAGTGACGGCCACTAGGTGCTCCTGCTGTTTGTCGAGCATCAGAGCCCAGTCAGGGTCTCAGAACCAGCTCCATGCATTCCTTTGGCAGAGCAGGGATAGAGGGGCCTGGATGTTGTGTTGAGTAGCAATATTTGGGGTTTCTAGGGCAGATTTGGGTTTCACTTTGACACTCCCTCGATTGCATTCATTTTACACTTTTGGCTATTAATGGTCCATGTGGTTCTGCTCTGTGTGGCAGTTAATTAGATGGATAAAAGAGGACGAGTTCAGTGCCTTAGAGAAGGAAATAGATGTTAGAAGTAGTTCATGCTCAAAGGTTAGCTGGGTTATTTAAGGCTCATAGATTTGTAGGTGTTGTTTTGTGACTATAAAAGGACTTGTGTCACGTTTGTGTAGTATATGTGCACACAGTTTAATTCTTTCTGGAAAACACGGAAGCAAGTACTTAATCTCTACTGTGTTATGCTTAGTTGCTCAGTTGTGTCTGACTCTTGGCAATACCGTGAACTGTAGCCCACCAGGCTCCTCTGTCTATGGGGATTCTCCAGGCAAGAATACTAGAGTGGGTTGCCATGACCTCCTCCAAGGAATCTTCCCAACCCAGGGATGGAACCCAGGCCTTCTGCATTGGAAGCAGATTCTTTACTGTCTGAGCCACCAGGGAATCTCAAGAATACTGGAGTGGGTGGCCTATACCTTCTCCAGGGGATCTTTCCAGCCCAGAAATTGAACCAAGATCTCCTGCATTGCAGGTGGATTCTTTACCAGCTGAGCTCCCAAGGAAGCCCTTGTCTCTACTACTTTCTTTATTTTGTGGGAAGGGCATTCTTTGGTTTGCTTGTATTAGCAAACAGACTAAGAGGCAGAATTTGCCCAAAAAAGTGAGACTTAAAAAATCTTGTTCCCTTACTGAGAAAATCACACCTGTAAATCACAGAACTAAAACTTGAAAAAAATGTGGCTGATTAGGTAGCTGCTTCCTGCTGACAGGGTTAAGGCTGTAAAGTAGAGCTAAAGAAAAAACTGAATTAGCCAAGAAAGCCCTGATTTTCAGAAAAATGGATGAGCATCTCAGACTATTTAATTGTTAATGTTGCTTTTATGGGTTTTTATCAAGGTCCCAGTTGAATAAGGCTTTGAGAAATTTGAAGCAATTTCATAGGAGAGTAAAAAAGGCAAAGGCTTAGAGTAGGAGGTATATTCATTTAATATGGAGCAGGCTCGTCATTTTGAAGAAGAGAATGCTAAAAATTGAGTACAAGGAATATGTACTAATTTTCTTTCTTCTTCGAGATTAGAACAAACACACCAAGTACACTTCCAGTGTAACCCATGGGCTTTTTGAGAGTTGCATGGATAGTTCCTGTCACTAAGGAGTGTGTGGCCAGCGAGAGTCATCTCTCTGATAGGACAGATTCTCCTCAAATTGAAATGGTTTCAGTAGAAAATATCCCCCCAAAAGGGAAGGAGTAGGTGACCCCTTGACCCTTCCAGTCAATATGATTGG
Organism: Ovis aries; assembly: GCF_016772045.2. Taxonomy (NCBI): domain Eukaryota; kingdom Metazoa; phylum Chordata; class Mammalia; order Artiodactyla; family Bovidae; genus Ovis; species Ovis aries. Next base: position 24,342,595 of record NC_056058.1, on the reverse strand, counting down.
TGCTCTTGATGTTAATGAAATGAACAATATTGAACAGAAGAGCTTGTCTATTTTAGGGTCCTGGGTGCTGCTGTGTTTGTGAACCTAAGGGTCGTAGGTTGGGATAAACTGTGGTGTCCTTTGTCACATGTTAATCCCTCAGCTGTGAGGATCTTTGTCCCCCTGGCAAGCATGGACCACAGTGTGAGCAGAGATGCCCCTGCCAGAATGGAGGCGTATGTCATCACGTCACTGGAGAGTGCTCTTGTCCTTCTGGTTGGCTGGTAAGCATCCCACCCCACCCGCCAAAGTCCCCTGTTTCAGGATACCCGAGTGAAAATGCACGGGGAGAACTTTAATACAAAAGAATGTCACATCAATGGATAAAGATTTCAAAATTGGAAATACCGGACCATTTCAAAGCAGGAATTTTTTAGTCCAGAGAAGGCAGAAGGTGATTAAATCCTGAACTTGAAGTTTACTAAGGGTCCTCATGGAAAAGTTAGTAGGCCATCTGTCCTGCATCTCCCTTCAGGATATAAAAGGGAAATATCTTGCCTTTCACATGACAGCAAAAGCTGTTAAACACTGTAAGTATTCAAATAAGCATTTTCATAATTATGTTCTATGGATCATTATTATTCTTTGGGAACATTATTCTCAATAGGTGAAGTGTTGTGTGGAAAAGGTATTTGGTCTTTGAATCTGGAGACTCACTGAGGTAAATCAAGTTTTCCAAGTATTGAAGAACTCAGAGCCTTTAGTGTAATGATCTGTACCTTACTATACTTCCCAACTTTGACCATGATGCTCTTCCTTTGTGTAGTATCTCACAGGCTTGATCTTATGTGGAATACACAATGTCAAAGCTGGTTTACTAGGTAGATTACTCTAAAATCAGGCAATAGTATTGGTTCGTGTTTCTCTGAGTTGGTTTCTGTAAAAGTCTGCTTGAAGACAGAAGAGTGACTGACCAAGGCCTGTTTCCTTCATTAACACACAGAAAACAAAACAGCAGTTGACTTCATGACTACCTTCCATCTCCATGAGCTGTAGTGAAGTTGCTCTTGCCGGGGTTCAAGTGATGTAATTGCCAGATTCAATGATAACTCCTCCATCTTCATTCTACTTCATTCCTCCGAAGCTTTTGACTCTGTTGCTCATCCACCTCCCTTTCCTAATCTCTCTCTCCACTTCTTTGATAACCCCTTCTCCTACCTCTCTTATTAAAGATCTCTTTTCCTAATCTCTCTTTTTTTACATACCATTTTATTTCCTGTGTTTCGCACCAGTCTTTCTCTTTTCTCATGATACGTCTTTCCTGGAAATCTCATTAAGATCCATTACTTGAACAGTCATCAGCTGATTTTTCTCAACGTTGACTTTCTCTGATCTGAACACAGGTATGTATTTGTCGCTGTGCTGTTACACTCCCCACCCTGGTTTTACCTAAAGACATGGGTCACTATCTGCCTGAACTATGCCTAGGCTGGAGCCTTAGGAGGCAGACATGGCATTGTCCTTGTTGTAGGAATAGAGCAAAGAAGACTTGGAGTCCACTTCCAGTCAGAATCATGGGAAGTAAGATTGGGTTCAAATGGCAAGACCACTGGGAGAAGTGAAAAAGAAATATCAGACCCAAGGCAAGAATTGGAAATGATAAGCAGACAAGACAAGGAAGCAGAGCCTGGAGAAACTCCATGGAGCAATAGAGTCAGTGCAAGGGGGCCTTTTATTGAGTGCATGATGGTGAGGCAAACAGAGAAGCTCTTGGAGAACTACTGACTTGGAAGCAGGCCTGTCAAAGTCAGTGTTTGTAAAACCAAATTTGTCATACACCTAAACCTTTCTTAAGGTGATTCTCTTTTTACCCCCCCACTTTTTTTTTTTTTTTTTTGGCCTTCATTAAAACCAACACTTCTCTCTTAGTTGCCCAAAGTAGAAATGCTGAAATATCTTTGATTCCTTCTCTTCTTTTATTTCTTATAGTCAGCCTTTTGCAAACACTGGTCATTACTTTGTTCCTTGGATGAGCTGTAGAAATGTTACTTGCAGAATTTTTGTGTAGACATTGTCTGTAGGGTTGCCTCATCTTGAGGTTGAAGCGTTCTTCTTCTGGGTTGGAGTGGTCATGAGGTAGGATGCTGGTAACCACAAGTTTGGACCGTGAGTCCCAGTAGGAGGACACATGGCCCTCTCCATCAGCCGAGTAGAGCCTCCTGTATATTCTGCACCCCTACCCTGATGGATGTTTCTTACTGAATGTTTCAGGTCATTTTTCTCTAAGTGCAGCTGAGCTTCTAAGTTACACTTCTCTTTGTAACATTTTATTTGTGCAGTGATCCTAGGTGCTTTTCATAGGTGGCTATATATTCCTATTACACATACACAAGTATATATTTCAACTACTAATGTCCTGTGTGCATGCTAAGTTACTTCATTCATAGCCGACTCTCTGCTACTTTATAGACTGTGGCCCACCAGGCTCCTCTGTCCATGGTTCTCCAGACATGAATACTCGAGTGGGTCGCCATGCCTTCCTCCAGGGGATCTTTCTGACCCAGGGATCGAACCCATGTATCCTGTGTCTCCTGCATTGGCAGGCGGCTCTTTCTTTCTTTTTTTTTTTTGGCAGGCAGCTTCTTTAGCACTAGAGCCACCTGGGAAGCCCAATAATATTCTACTTAAAGCTATTGACTCACATTAATCCTTCTTCGCAAACACTATTTCAACAGCATCTCTAAAGCTTATGTGGGACCATTACAAAATGTGAGTAGTTCCTGAGAGAGTGAGAATTTTCACCAGAACCCTGGCTTACCATGGATTGACCCTTGGCATATTTATTTCATCTAGTCATGTTAATATGTTGTGCTAGAATGAGGGGTTAGAGCTATTTTTATATCTGTCTCCCTCATCATATTGTGAGCTAATTAAAGGTTGTGACTTTATCTTTGATTCTCAGAGCTTAGCACGATGCCTGGCACATAGATGATTCTCACTTAAGCACTGATTTGAATCATCTCTCAAAGGCTTTTTCAGTTCCAAGATTCTGGAAGAACTTTTCTCATTGGTAGATAGCTAGAAACCACCAGAGGAGACTTAATTAGCACACCAACTGCCTTTGTGGGTAGCCAGGAGTTAGAGGAAATGTATTTTCTTATGCTATCCAGAATAAACATTTACAAAACCATCTGGTGTTCACTAGCCTCCAATTTCAGAGTGCCCACAGTCTGTCTTTTTTATAGAGAAGGAGGACAAAGCAACAGCTTCCAACAGTTAAAAACATTGTAAAAATCCCTGTTATTTGGGGTTATTTTGTTTGATGTAATAGTAACTCCAATAAATACATGATAAACTACAAAGCCAAGTTATGTGGCCAAAGGAAGTAGAAAATAGTAGAGTATTTCATTGACTTATTGGTAAAGTATCTTATGCTTCTCCACATAGGACTGGAATAAATATGACAATATCTGACAAGACAGACAGCCTCTAGGGTGAGAAGATGTGTCCAAGTTACTCTCTCGATTTCTCTCCCAGGAAATTAGTTTTCCTATTGATCTTGGCCCAGCAATGTTTGTTGAACCTGCTGAGAATAAAAGTGTCTTTTCTTCCAAAATAAAATGTCTAGAATTGTTTCTGTTGAAGTATTTCTTAGGCAATGTTAATGTTAATTCAGATACACAAAATGTCAATCCTTTTTTTAATGCTTCCTTATAAGAAATAAAACCAACAATAAGGTGTATTTTCTCTAGAACATATGGTAAAGTATTTGAATATTCCTTTTGGGCCAGATGTTATCATTTCTGTAATGGATGCTCAATAAGTGCTGTTCACTTACTGTACATGTAAGACACAAGGAAGAACACTTAGGAGGATTTGTGAATGCCTTAGGTTCCCATAATCATTTGAGGTGACTTTGTTTTTTCAACGTAGCTATTTCTTATGATTACTATGCTGCCACCTATGCGTGTATCTTGAGATTTAGGCCTACTAAGAAAATAAGTCAATTTAGAATTTCTAACATCTTTGAGGTGATAAACAGAGTTTGCGTTCTAAAATCTCCTTTATCTAATCTTTGTGCAGCCCTGCGCCCACACCCTGCCTTCCCTTCCTGCTTCCTCTCTTCTCGCCCTTCTCTCTCTTCTTTGACCCTTCCTGGAGGCGCAGCTAATTTTCCAAGTCTCTTTGAATGCAGGGCACAGTGTGTGGTCAGCCTTGCCCCGAGGGTCGCTTTGGAAAGAACTGTTCGCAAGAATGTCAGTGCCATAATGGAGGGACGTGCGATGCTGCCACAGGCCAATGTCACTGCAGTCCCGGGTACACGGGGGAAAGGTAAGGGCAGCCTTGCGCCCCTCTGACTATAGCATGGAAGCAAAGCTGGGAGGGTCCAGGGCCCACACTTACTCCCATTTGTCTGCGACTATTCTATAATCTTCCGAGAAGCATCTCTGAGGTATCAGTGTATTTGACAGATTCCTTCCCAGCTCAGTGCATAGCAACTGGACCACTGATGACGATGGTGAATTGAAGATGCAGAGAAAGCATTTTTTTTAAAAATGAGAAAATATCAGAAACCCATGATGGATCATTGCTACACAGTTAAGTGATTAGGACAGCCACTTGAAACCCCAACACTTCTAACATTTTAAAGATTTTTGGATAGATTTATTTTAAAATAGGGTGCGTACTCAGGTATCTTTAAAAAATACGTCAGGCATAAAGTTTCCTTCCTAAGACGCCCTGTACTCTTAAGAATGTGTGTCGTTTAACTGTGGTGGTGATAGGAATAAGACCCTGTGGGACTTACAGGTCTCTCCTGATGCTTGTGTGGTGTGTGGTTTCATATCCACAGCTTGTCCGTTTTGTGTGTTAGGTGGTAAAGTGTTACCCAGAGTGCTTTGTTCAGCCTACAGCTTCTAATTTGCTCTTTAATCCATTGTATCCTGAAAGACTTGATAACCGAGCTTGTTAGCTTGTCTGTAAAATTAGAGAAAGAGGCTTGAGAGACAGAAGAGTATATTAGCCCTAAACAAAGAATTTGAAACCTCTTTCCTTGGAAATATGCTCATCTATAATGTTCAAACAATAATTGTAATTTCTTCTAGGGTTGTAAGAATTAAATGAGTACGTTAAAGCTTTTAGAACAGTGCTAAATCTTCCAAGTATTAGCTATTATTGTAGTTGAGTGATTCTATGAACTGTATAAATACTAGTGATTATTAACTTGCATGATATCTAGAAACTGTATAAATATTAGCTATCAGCTATCATTATTTTTTTATATCTATGAATTAAAAATTCCTTTAACCTTCTCTAATGTTTTTCTTTCTAAAATTCTGGTCTATGGCTTTTAATAAGATACTGTAGGGTGTTTTCCCCCTCCAATTTAGACTTCACACTTTCTTAGGAAATTTATTTATAAGTTTTGAAGAATCCCATTTAAGTTTTAATTGGATATTTCTGGATAAAGAAAATCTTGTCTTTGAATATTTATTTTTTATTTAGTCACTCTACCAAACTTCTTATTTAATTCTCATGTTATTTTTAGCAAACACTAAGGTTATTTTATTACCTACAGATAAAGATAAATTAGTCTCTTCTTTTCAGTATTTGTAATATGTCATTTACTTGAGTGATTGCATTAATTTAAACTTCTAAATAGTATAGTGGAATAGTGAAAGTTGCTCAGTGGTGTCTGACTCTTTGCAACCCCATGGACTATACAGTCCAGGGAATTCTCCAGGCCAGAATACTGGAGTGGGTAGCCTGTCCCTTCTCCAGCGGATCTTCCTGACCCAGAAATCAAACTGGGGTCTCCTGCATTGAAGGTGGATTCTTTACCAACTGAGCTATGAGGGAAGCCCAAACTTCTAAACGAATGTTGACAAATACAGATAAAAGTGGGAATTCCTATCTTCTTCCTAATTTAGTTGAAAATGGCTGCAGTATAGTTTCCTGTTTGTTACTGGTTTCTAGTAGATGGTCTTTTTCATCTTTGAGTAGTTTTTTAAAAATCTATATTTTTATTAGAAACTTTTAAAGTAATATCTGTTTAGTTTCATTAATACAATTATGTATTTTCCTTAATTTTTGATGTTATAAATTATTGGCACCTTTAGCACATGGTTTCTATAACATGTAACTGGGGTACTCAGAAAGTTTTTGTGCCCTGCTTCCTGGTTTATGGTTGTATTTTGGAAAATGAGGTTGTTAGGTGAATTCTGGATCCATGGTGTATTAAAGTCTTAACATAAAAAGATGAATCAGAGCAAGAGAGGCATGGGACCAAGCAGAACCCTAAGTAATAGTTCCGTGTAATATTTTTGGACACTAAAAATTTAAATATAATAGTTTTCTTGCCCTGTCCAGATTTAAGTCTCAAATTCAAGGAACATAAAATCAGCAAACATACAGGCAGGCTTATACTCATTTAGAACATAGGGAAAGGGGATAACAGCTAATTTTCAGGTGAATTTTTGATTTGCAGCCAGGCAGGCAAAGAGCCAGAGTAAGAGAGGAAAGTGAAGAAGGAACTTGCTTCTTAACTTCTTTTTATAACAGTCGTGGGTTTTTTTTTTGTTTTTTTTGTTTTTTTTTTTTTTTTTTGGTGAACTGATGACATGACTCCTGTTTCCACTTCTGCTCTGATACATGGAAACACACACACACGCAACACAACGACGTCAAGCACATTTGTCATCGTGAAAGAGACAGTGAGTGGTTATGCAACCATTTGTGGCAGGAGGTGTGGGGAAAGCAGTCCGAGGGCCATTTGCCCTTTCCCCTGTTTTGAGAAGTCAGCGAAATATGACCACTGAGGTCAGGCCAGAGGGGAGCAGGTACCACCACAGGCAGCTGGCCCAGAGTGCACCCCGGATGTCGGGATGGCCCTCCCAGGCAGAGAGGACACAGAACAAACAAAATAGGCACCTCGTAGGCAGACAGAGCAGCTCATGGGATGCCCACATAATAGGCTGTAGGGTTTGTGGGATGGTTTCAGAGGACAGTGTGGTGAGGAAGGGTCACGTGGCACAGCCAATCTGGTGGCTCTCAGATCCTCACAAAAACCCTTCCGAAGGGGCTGAAGAGTGTTCTTAATGCTGAGGGGCTGTCGTGGCATCTTTGCGCTGGGGCTTCTGATGGCCTAGCGTGAGTCCACATACATGATTGTTGCCTCCTACGTGTTAGCTGGGTGGAGAGGTCTGTGGATCAGTTGTGGACTCTGTTAAGGGGAAGCCCTAGAATGTTACGCTGTGCTAGGTTCTGTACCATCCTCACAGTGAAGAATGTGGGCCAAAGGAGGGGAAGTCCAGAGTTATAGACAGGAATTGGGGGGATGCAGAAGTGGTCTTCAACAGAGGCAGTCTTTTCTGCTTCCAGTATGGAGGAAAAGCTGACTCTTTCCCAGTGTTCTTTATATAAATATTTTCCCAAGAGCAGAAGTTTCAGGTGTTTGAAAGGCAGGCAGCCGATCTATTGATCCCGGTCCGATGAGGAATGTGATTCTTTCACAGTAAATCATGCTTTGGCCCAATTATCCCGGTCACTCTGGAAGGCCATATATAAAAGGACAAAGGAGAAAATGGGACCTGGTACCCCTTCCATGCTAATGCACTTTCTTTTCCATAAGTTCACAGTGAGATGCAATAAGATAATCAAAATGATAGTCAAATCTATGACCCTCATTGGTTTGGGCATTAGCGTCATGTTTTATTAGATTATCAAAACTTAATGTGTGTCCATTTTTCCAAATTCCAGGGTATTATTTCAAAAAATCTTTAAAAAAGTAAAATAAAACAGGAACTTCATATTTTCATATTTCTACTGTAGCCAGTATTTATTGTTATATTTTTATCTGCCTCTCTGCCATCTCTTAAGAAAGAAATTATTTCCTCTTTTAATGACTTCTAAGATTACTTTCCTTATTCCACATGGGACCACAAAAGCAACACTGAGGGCATAAAATTTGTTGGGAAATGATGCTTCTTTCAGAAAAATGTGCCCAAAAGGGAGGTAAGACTGCTTGACAAAGACTCTTAATTCAGCCAATGAGAAGGGTGTAATCTACTTCACCACTGTGTTTATTTTCAAGATGGAAAAGATCTACTTCTAGAAAGATATCCTACCATTTTGGTATGGTAGGTGGAAACTAACAGGATTCTCTTACAAGTGCCACACTGATGAAAAAGAAGCAGGATGGTGAACCAAGCTTTACTGACTACTTTCCTAAGAAAAATTCGAATGGCTTTTTGCCGTTTAAAACACAAACTTAGTAGTGTGTTTAATTATAGGTTAGAAAGGTAAATCTGGGTCATGCCCAGCTATTATGGATTTTGTTTGCTCAGAAAGAAGGAAGTCTCTGCCAAGATAGAGTAGTCACACTGCTCCCCTGTCTTTGGTGGCAGACGTTTTCCCATGCTTCCCATTTCTCTCCTGTTGCCCATTTTTAGAGCTGGGCTTTTCCTCAAGTTAAATTCCTGGAGTCCAAAATGTAGCGTTTGGGTTTCTTTTAGTAATATGATTTACCTTGAGCATAACTTTTTCTCTTTTTCTGGTATTGCCTTGTAAGGACATCTGGACAGACAGGTTGCCAAACCGTCTTGCCAACCTTTAGCAGAGCCATGAAGAGGCCGGATGATTGACAGCATTTCTTTCTCTAAAGTTTACATTTTGAGGAGTAAACTAAGTGACTTGGCTTAGTAAAGCTGCTTAGAAGTTAAAAATAGAGTGCCTTTAAAAAACACTCTGGTCTAAAAATAGGTATACTCGTGTATAACTTTGCAACACACATCTGATTTTATGCTAAATGAACTTAGTTCAATTACTCCAGAACTTTTCTAATACTTTGTCAAGTGATTGATTTGAAGAGTTTGCCTATTGAAAAAAAGTCTACAGTCTGTGAAACCAAATTTGCAAGAGTCCCTTTTCCCTAAATATGTCAGAACCAGAGTTAACCAGAAAAATATCAAAGGGTTCTCAAGATTTATCCTCTGCTCTTAACTAGAATCCTATCCAGCCCTGGTATTGTTAGTCATCACACCCTATCATTAAAAATATGCAAAGCCTTGTGGAAAATGTTTGCTTTTCAGCCCCTTTCCTGTTGCTTTGAAGTCTGCTTGGATTCATTATCGTGCACTTGCTGCTTGCCTTGTACCCATCTGAAAAAATGCAGTGCTGACCTACATTTTTGACTCTGGGTCTGGCATGACTTGAGATCCACATGGGAAGTGGCTGCTGAGACTCACAGAGTACTCTGCTTGTGGCAGCTCTCTGGCTAGGCAAGACCCCAGCTGCCTCTCCCTTGGCAGAAAGCACTCCTTCTGCTGCGGAAAATCCTATCAAGTCACCTTGCCTTGTCAGAAAGAAAAAGCTGGCCCAATAGGGGGCATACGCTTCATGGAGCCATGAGGATTTTCTCTTGAGTCCTTCCAGCAACTCGGCTTCCCACCCAATCTAACTTACCCAGAGCATATCTTCATCTCACAATCTAAGGCCATTTTTTAAAAGACAATAAGGTGGATTTTTGAGATCTAATTTTTTTTTCCCTTGCTGTTTGGTAGCCCTTCTTTCCAAGAGGACAAGTGAAAGTGAAAGTGAAGTTGCTCAGTCGTGTCCAACTCTTTGGGACCCCATGGACTGTAGACTACCAGGCTTCTCTGTCCATGGAATTTTCCAGGCAAGAATACTGGAGTGGGGTGCCATTTCCTGCTCCAGCAGATCTTCCCAACCCAGGGATTGAACCCGGGTCTCCCGCATTGTAGGCAGACGCTTTACCATCTGAGCCACCAGGGAAGTCCAAGAGGACAAAACCCCACTTAATAAAAATTTTGTGTTCAGGAGCTCACAGTCTCTCTACTGCCTCCTGGCGGGAGTTTCCCATGTTGAAATTGAGAACACCTGATTTCAGTAGCTCAGACTTTCTTTGTCAAGTTACAAAACTTTCTGAATAAGGAGCAGTTATTGCCATTCAGCTTCGAAAGGATAGACATGTGGCTGAGGTTAAAAATTAATATCAACATAAAAGCCAAGAGAATTAACATTTGGTTTTGAATTTGCTCCAGAGTTTTCATTTTGAAATGGGGAAAGCGTATATTTTATTTTATTTAAGAATAGTTAATTTACAATGTTGTGTTAGTTTCCAGTGAACAACAAAGTGATACAGTTAGACATCCATATTCTTCTGCAGATTCTTTTCCGTTTTAGGTCATTAAAAGATACTGAGTACAGTTCCCCATGCTATATATAGTAGGTCCTGTTTACCTATTTTGAATATAGTAGTGTGTATCTGTTAATGCCAAACTCCTAATTTATCTCCCTCCACCCACTACCCACTTTGGTAACTGTAAGTTTGTTTTCTGTGTCTATGAGTCTGTTTCTGTTTTGTAAATAAATTCATTTATGTCATTGGTTTAGATTCCATATATAGGTGGTATTATATGATGCTTGTCTTTTTCTGACTTACTTTACTCAACATGATAATATCCAGGTCCATCCATGTTTGCTGCAAATGGCATTATTTCATTTTTTTTGAGAGACAGCATATATTTTAATTCCCTAATAATGGGCTGGGACTCACACTTGGGCAATTCATTTTCTCCCTTTCCTGGTATCTACTAAAGTGCTATGTATACCTTTAGCAAGGACTAGGTATAAAACATGCTTCCCATCCCAAATTCATATTTTGTTTTTGATTTTACTATTTCTTTAAACAGATTATATGACTGTTACTATTATAATTTTCCTTAATGCTTTTCATATCTATGATGGGACAATCGCTAAGTAAAATATCAAATCCAAAAAGGATCTAAGTGTGTATACAACAAAACCCACCTGAACCTACTGTTTATTCTCACAAGGCACTGACTGATCTCACACTCCCACCTCCTGCACGACAGGTGCCAGGATGAGTGTCCCGTTGGCACCTATGGAGTTCGCTGTGCGGAGACCTGCCAGTGTGTCAACGGAGGGAAGTGTTACCATGTGAGTGGCTCCTGCCTCTGCGAAGCGGGTTTTTCTGGTGACCGCTGTGAAGCGCGCCTGTGTCCAGAAGGACTCTATGGCATCAGATGTGACAGGCGGTGTCCCTGCCATGTGGACAACACTCTCAGGTGAGAGTCAGCTGCCCCTGTGTGATGTGTTCTATTAAAGTTTTCACTGTAGGATCCCTGATGACTCAGATGGTAAAGAATCTACCTGCAATGCAGGAGACTCAGGTTCGATCCTTGGGTTGGGATGATCTCCTGGAGGAGGAAATGGCAACCCACTCCAATATTCTTGCCTGGAGAGTTTCATGGGCAGAGGAGCCTGTCAGGCTATAGTCCATGGGGTCACAGAGTCAGACACGACTGAGTGACTAACACAACTATCCACTATTTGGAAGGAGGGATTGGCAGAGATATTCCCATCCTGAGACCCTTCCTGCCTCTGGATCATCCTGGGCAGTATATGGAAGACTTTTACACTCAATGGTCCAAGTCAGAAGTGCTAAAGTTGTTCTGGCTGTGGATGGATATGAAATCCTATTCTCTGTTAATGACCACTGGAAAAAATTAAACTCGCTGAGGTTAGTACAGTGTTTCCCTAAGAGAGGGATTCTGTGACATTCCCTTAGCAGCCAAAATGCAATGAGAGACATAGGTTAAGCCCAGCTGGGTATGTAAAACCATCACAGAATGAGTCTCATGGCAGCCTCTTTACTCAATGTCTATATAGGCAGGAAGTGTACCGGTGGAAGTTTTGAGAAAGTGCTTCGCTTGTGGTTGCCACATGTGAGATGTGTGTTCAGAACTGATTACTTGAACATAGAACTCACAGGGGTCTTTTAAAGGCTCAAAAATCTCTCGAAGAACTTAAGAACAGGAAACCAAAGTCCCACCCACTTTACCGTACTTTGTCTGCCCCTGAAAATGTCTTTCCAACCATTTCTTCCTCTGCCTCCCCCAAGGACCAGATACACATCACTTAGAATTCTGGGCCTCGTTTACATACTGCTGGAAAAGTTGAGTTTGACTATAATGTGGTACATTATGTAGCAGTTCAGATGATACCAGAGTTACCTTTATTTGCATTCAGCACAGCTGTTACTTCATTTATCCTTCTGAAAGATAACTTTTGGTCACATTAAATCTCAAATGTACTAAAGTTAAAAGTAAATAGAAGCCTGTGGCTGGTCTCTTCTTTAAACCATTGTTGGGAGCAAAAAAAAAAAAAAAAAAAAAGACTTTGCAGTGTGTGTGCATGCATTGAAATACATTTTAGTGGGCATATTAAAGAAGTGCATTCTGAATGTGTCTCCAGCAGTTAGCAAGCTTCTTTAGTCAATTTCTGGTCTTCTTCATTGGGAAATATCACCATCTTTACAGGACAGGTTAAATAAACATTTGGAGAGTAAAACTGAATAATCTCTACAGGATTTGGGTTGTTTTTCGACTCTCCAGTGTTGAATTTTGGCTGCCTTTCCTGCAGTGTAAGGTTTGTCCCAGTGAAAGGTAATTCTCATTGGTAATAGCTAAGGACTTTTTAATGCTGGTGTGCTGTTTCGTTGAATGTAGGTGCAGTCTGAAATCAAATAGATTAATAAACCTATACAAAGGATCTCTGCTTGGAGAAGAATTGGAAAAGCAGAGGAAATGCTGATTTTGCTGAAATTAGTTATCATAATAGTAGATGCAGGGTACAAGTTGACAGTTATTTGATTGATGTCAATATTGTATAAATTTGACATATGTCATGTGTACCTAAGCACATATGCTTTAACAAAGAAGTAAGTGAACTTATTTGATAGTTACATAGATCAAAAGAACACTAAAATCTGTCTGATAATATATAACACATAATCAGAAAATCAAAGACCATTAGCCTATGAAGTGCTTCCCTAAATAATAAAAGCTATTTTAAAATATTAACTTGTACAAATTCCTATTAAAACCAGTTGACCATTGATTATATAACTCTTGTCTTCTTGAGTTCACAGTTGGAGCCACCCTTCTACTCGTAAATCTCGGACTTCTATGTAAAATTCCTGAAAACACAAAGTTCCTTTGAACCAAAAGGAACTTTGTATTAGTTCAAAGTTTAGCCTACCATTTAGTCAGACAAGAGTGTAGCTTGCTGTTGCATAATACATGATGTCTATCCTAAAATCCTTTGTTATAATTATCGAGATAACTAATGAAATGAAAACTATGAATTTATAGTATCTTTAGGTAAATTTTGAGTTCTATGAATGTTCAGATATTGACATATGTTGAAGCCATATATTTGAGTAAGGGTTTGTATCAGTTAGTTTTGCTGTACAAAAAGCCTATCCCAAACTTAGGGATATAAAACAACGTTTATGTATTAGCTGGTGATTTATTGCTTGACTCTTTGGGCTGGGCTCAGCTTGGTGGTTCTTCTGGTGGTCTGTGTGTATTCAGTTGGCAGAGCAACTAGAGGCTGGAATTCCTGTGTCTCTCATGTGTCTAGCATTTGGCTGAGTGATGGGAGTGACTGAGCAATCTAGCACATTAGCCTGAGCGTCTGTACATGGTAACTGGCTTCTCAACAGCTGTAAGAGACAGGGCAAGCCCCAACATGCAAATGCTTTCCAAACCTTTGGTTATACCACATTTGCTAATGTCTCTCCAGACAGAGAAGGCGTCATAACCGAGTCCAGCTTCCTTATACTCCACCTCTTAGGAGGTGGAGTTACCATGCATCTGTAACCATTTTTATTTTTCAAGCTATCATAAGGTTGAAATGAATTTAAATATATTTATAAGTGATGTTAGTATTTTCAATTACAGTACTATTATAGAGCCTAAGGGCATTCTCTGTGACCTGGAATTCTTAAAACTGACTTTTGTAGTGGAAATAATTTTGAATAGGAAAAAAAATTCAAGATTCACTGAGATTCCACATGAGATATGTATATTAGCTCTTGTTAATAAGGACATTTAATAGCTGTGGGCAATCAGGATGTGCCTACTTGCAAATGCCACCTAATTGTCATATATTTGAGCATTAATAATATCTAAGGAAATGAATACAAAGAAGTTCAGTGACTCTATTTTAGCCAACATTATATTGGATACCCATAATAATTGAACTCTTAAATTGAAAAATTTACTAGAATGTTTTTATCTAGTTATATATGTAAATGTACAAAATGGTAGGTATTCCTATCTGTGTATAATCCGATTTCCATATTACACAAAGTGATATGTTGTTTAGAAAGAAATCAGGTAGGAGGATATTACCCTTCAACCTCCACTCTGCTCCTCTAACAACGACACGTAAATCTCATTACCAATTAAGCTGCCTGCATGAGAGCCCATCAAATGCCTCCAAAGTGCTCTAGTTTCCTACATCTAATTACAAATTGCAGAATACTAATTTTGGTGTCAATCAATCTGAGAACCAGTATGCTGCACTAATACTCACTGGGGGGCATTGAATATCAATTTCTCTGTCTGCCTCTAGCTTAGTTCAATTTCCTGTCCCTGAATTGTCTATTCTGTTTAACATTTATATCTATACCATGTATATTGCTTTTTGCTTTTTATTATTGAGTAACATTTCCTACCAAATATGTCCTTTTTAAAAATAGTATCTATCTTAAGGTAAACTACTTTAACCAGTTCATCATTTGGAATATTTCTTTTCTTTTTGTTGTATGTAGGGCCTTGCTAAAATAAAATTAAATTTGCCCCTGCTTTTTGCACAATTCAGGCTTCTATTGGTCCTAATAATAATCCTTTTATCTGTGCAAAATCCTAAGTTTTAACAATTCCTTTTCATATCTAGCCTTCCTACCAGACTGCTATCAAATTTCCTTTTCCTTTGGGGTGGAAACAGAGAAAGAAATCTGGGTTCAAGTTTGATTCTGCCATTACCTGTGTGAGACTTGGAATAATTAGTACCTCTTTCCAGATCTCTGTTCCCTCATTTAAAATATAGAGTCATACCTAACGTTGTGAGCATTAAATGAAATCATCCACATGTGGATTGCTTAGCATGGTGTTAGCACACATTCAGCGCTGGTCTGTACATCCGCTTGCAGTATCATCATAAATGTCACTTAAATGACTATTCCCTGCAATTAATGGTGATTCCTTTTAAGCTATAGAGTTGAGATTTTAAAAATTAATTTTAGGGGACATCCGGCCTTTGTATGCAGACATACAGATTATACTTTAACAAGGCTGGATGACTTGGAGAGATCAGGGGAGGCAGATTCTATGCCCAGCTTCCCACCCCCACTGACACACACACATCAACTCTGATGTTTTCACCTGTTCACTCAGTCTGTGTTTACCATGGGCACACTGTGTGGTAACGAAACACACTTAATTCTCGTTCTCCTGGAGCTCGAAGCCTAGAGGGGAAGGGAAACAAGGGAAGGACGGTAACAAGGGAAGGATGGTAAGAATAAGATTGTACGCAGCACGCCAGCCTTCTCTGTCCATCACCGACTCCTAAGGTCATCATTTATCTGATGTCTCGGATAAATGTCTCCGAACTGTTTGGTTTAGGTCTGTTGTCCTAATGTAATTGTTAGTAACTTTCTCTTTATTCTTAAAAATGCCCTGGTTTAGACAGCAAATAATTTTCACTCTACCTATATTAAACAGTATGCATTTTACTCTGAGTATAGGCTTCTAAGGGAGACTTTGAAGAATTTTAAGGAAGATGATACCATATGATCTGTTTTTTAGTTGATGATTCATGAGTGAACACAGGAAGGAAGATTGAAAGGCTCTTCAGGAGTGGAGAAGACAGATACCCTTGCCCTGGAGTAGGATGGTGACACTGCAGATGGAGAGTTATGGATAGAGTTGAGATATATTGTGGAGTTAGAATGGTTAGGTCCTAGTGATGAAAGCAATATAGGAGATGAGAGAGAGAGTTATTAAGAATAACTGAGGTTTTTAACTTAAACCGCTGAGTGGCTGGTTGGTTCCATTGCTTTAGTGGGAAGTAATGGAGAGGGATGGAACCCCACTCCAGTACTCTTGCCTGGAAAATCCCATGGACAGAGGAGCCTGGTGGGCTGCAGTCCATGGGGGCGCTAAGAGTCGGACATGACTGAGCGACTTCACTTTCCCTTTTCACTTTCATGCATTGGAGAAGGAAATGGCAATCCACTCCAGCACTCTTGCCTGGAGAATCCCAGGGATGGCAGAGCCTGGTGGGCTGCCGTCTATGGCTTCTCACAGAGTCGGACACGACTGAAGTGACTTAGTAGCAGTAGCAGCAATGGAGAGGAAACACTGAGTGAGGAATGAAGAAAGGGGAGAGCCAGGGCTCCATGTTTAATGGGTTAAGTTTGAGAAGCCATGGAGATGTTGGGTGTTTTGCCCAATGGTAAATACCAGATACATAGATCTGAGTAGTTCTAAGTAGATTTGAGATTCAGATCTTGTTTTTGGAATCCAAATCTTCCATACCCAAGAAGCCATCTTATATATAGTGCTTGGATATTCCTTCCTTCCATGTTTCCTGAGTCATGCTTGTGATGGATGCCTAAGCCTTTGTTTATGGGCACTTAGTTGCAACAGGGGTCCAAAAGCATATTTAAATAAATTTCTGAAAATGAGTAGCAAACTTTCTAACCTACAGCCATTTTCTTTCAGAAAAAGACAGGAAATGAAATTAGGTATGGTGAGACCCTCAACTGACAGATTAGGATGTCAGGCCCAGGGAGGTTATGAACTTCCACTGTGGTTGGCCAGGTTGTGGGAGAGCTGAAATTTACAGCCTCAGTCCTTATCCCTTCCAGGTCATGGTTCTTTGCAGAAAATCTGTGAACAGTCCTCTGGTGAGAGGTCATTTAGCAGATGTCTAGATGAGACCATGGGTTTTGTTATAGCCCAAGTTAAGGGGAGGGTTTTATCTCCATTAGGGGAGGAAGACCATCTTCAACAGTCTTCCAGTTGTGAGCAGAGCTGGTTTGATTGTTCAGATTTTCCTTTGGCGAGAAGCACGTGTGTTTTGAGTGATACAGAGCACCCTATTGTGTGAGCCTCGTTAACCCATGCCTCAGCACAGCTGATGTGTCCATTTGCTGTGGAATGACAGCTGGGTGCCTGGCCCATCAGTGTGGCTGCCGTTTCAGGTAGAGACAGCTGCTCCGCCACCAGGTATGGGGAGCTGAGAGAAGTAGGCTAGGCTGAAAAGGTCACTGCTTCTGGGGTTCCTTGGACTGACCCTTGCTCACTGACTTGGTGGTGTTCGTTGGATGGAGTTCTTCCGATCCTCTTATCTAGTTGACCTCTTATTGTGTTAGTGCTTTCACTTGACAAAAATTAAAATGAGTTTCAGACAAAGGGACACAGTTGCAAGAGTCATCCTGCTAGAGTATGATGCTGATTTCATGCACCATTTGTGGTACCAGTCAGGTTTCAGCCGATTAATTAAACCATATCAAGCCTGAGAATGAAGTTTAAATTGTTGTGTATGGAATTACCAACACATTTCGTGATCATGGCTAGAGCAACATTTGTACAAGCCTTGGGTGTCATGTTTACCCGCGAGTGACTTGCTCTTTTCATCCACATCCCTCAGCTGTCACCCCATGTCTGGAGAGTGTGCCTGCAAGCCAGGCTGGTCGGGACTCTACTGTAATGAGACGTGTTCTCCTGGATTCTATGGGGAAGCTTGCCAACAGATCTGCAGCTGCCAGAATGGGGCTGACTGTGACAGTGTGACAGGACAGTGCATCTGTGCCCCAGGATTCAAAGTGAGTGGCTTGGGCTACTTCCACAGCAGGAGGAGAGGAGAGGTGCCACTTAGGGCACATTGATACCATGATTTATATGACCTTTCTCTGAAGTCCAGTGAATGTGCAAAAAACTGATCGCATCATTAACAAGGAAGAAAATAAAGAGAAAAAGAATAATGAGAGGTATAAATAATTACTTGAAAATGATGCCTGGGCACGCTGGTAAAACTCTAAAGTGGCATTAATATTTAATAATTTAATTAATATATATCATAAAGTAAGATGTATTTTAATTATTCCTTATGTAACTATGTAATTATCTCATCATGTAGATAATTTATAGGCAGCAAAGAAATTACTTTTCCAAATAGGATATGTTTTATTGTCCACAGTTTATGTTTTAATTCCATGCAATTTGAAGGCATAGTTAGCATTTATTAGGTATTAACAGCCAAGGATTAGTAGTATGTAAGTTTTTCAGTCCCTTTGAGAATCCAGACCTTTCAAATACGCCTATAAGCTCATAAAGCAGAATTTTGCTAGTTTCCAGGATTTCTTAGCCACAGATTAGTAATTTTTGTTTTAAAGGAAAATGGGCTGCTCTTGAATTATTTTCTCCCATTTTAAAGAGAACATTAAACTGTGAAGAATGTTGATGATTATTCCAGAGCATATAATATAGAACGAGTGGGTCACAAAGTCTCAGAGCTGAGATCTTTACAGGGTTTTCTAACCTGGGTCACAGTGCTTTGGTTGAGCCCTTGAATTAGCCTTAAGAGTCTCTTTGTCTCTTCTGCTTTTAAAGGAGGTGACCTCCAGTCACCTTCGGTGACCAACTTCTGTGTTTAATGCTCTCTGTCAGATAATAAATTGAATCATGCTCCAGGCTAAATGTGTTCTGTTTCTTTGCTGTACCTACTGATCATATTATATATTATATAAAGCAGTCTAGGAATCATTGCAATTTAATGTATAGTTCATATTTATGTTTATTTATAGACTAATTTTATAGCTGCAGCTTGTTTTTCTATATCTACATGTATGAGCAAGGACAGAGGATTTTGTGTTTGCTACCAAGGAAAAGTAATGAAGGCAGCAGGGTTTTGGGGGTCATATTCAATACTTTTATCCTAAATATAGGCCAGGTGGCATTGTCCTTGGATCTGTACAGTTTGTACATCTGAATAGTTATAAAACCATTTAAAAAAATACAATGTGTTAAAATGAGAGAGTATAATCAGCACAGCCAAGATATATTTTTGTATATTTGTGTCGGCCGTATTTCAGATGGTCAAGCTGCACACATTTTCCTATTTGTGCTTGTCTAGGGAATTGACTGCTCCATCCCATGCCCTCTGGGGACCTATGGGATAAACTGTTCCTCGCTCTGCAGCTGTAAAAATGATGCTGTCTGCTCTCCTGTGGATGGATCTTGTACTTGCAATGCAGGTGAGTGGGTGAATGAGTCTGTTATCTGATTCCCAGTCCTGTTAGCTCCTAAAGACACAGGAAAGAAACCTTGACCAGGATTCTAGCTCCAGCTTTGCCAAAATACAGTGCCCGGACTCAGCAAAGACCCTCACCTGGGAAGGGCTCTCCTGCTTTCCAGAGTCAAGGGGAGAGGCTCCCGTGAGATGATCTCTGAAGCTGCTGCCAGTTCCAAAATCAATGAGTCTCTGTGCTTTGGGGAAGAGTAAGCAAGCAGACCTGTGTCTGTGCCCCTAAACTGATTGGCCTGGAGTCCTGACAAGAGATGCAGTCAAGCACCCGATTGTACGTGGGGGCCAGAGCATCTTTATCCATAGTTTCTGCAGCAGCCAGGGCTGTGGACACTCACTGTTCATGGTTCATGGGGTCCTGCTTTAAAGATGGGGATGTTCTTTCAAACGCACTTTCCTTTTCCTTCCCATATAAATATTTTATTTCCTGACCTGCACAAAACTCCACACCCCACAGTGTGCATCACTGCATGTCAGATAGTGAGGTGCCCCCAACTTGATCTCTTTTCCCCCAGTAGCCCAGTAGTGCTTCTCACTTGACAGCTGTGCCGGCGCTCTGGTTCAGTTCTGAGAAAGGCTTTACGTGGCACGGTAGAGCCCTGCTGCCCGCGCTAGGGCAGGGGCACTGCTGCCTACCTCCAAGATGTTTTTAAAGGGAAGTGTGGCTGGGAGAGGCTGGCCAGCTCCGTGCTGCCTTTGTTTGTTCACGTGCCCTGGCACTCTTGTCATCATGGCAGGCTGGCACGGGGTGGACTGCTCCATCAGCTGCCCCAGTGGCACATGGGGTTTTGGCTGCAACTTGACATGCCAGTGCCTCAATGGCGGAGCCTGCAACACCCTGGATGGGACCTGCACCTGTGCCCCTGGATGGCGTGGGGAGAAATGTGAATTTCCCTGCCAGGTATGACTCAGCTGGGAGGGCCGCGAGGATCCGATGGCAGAGGGTTAGCTTATTTTTTGCAGACTTCATGATTTAAAGTCCCTTACTGTGAACCAAACTAGAGTCACTGTAGAAGAACTGAAATGTTTGAACTCAGATTGGATACAGGGTAAGAAGAGGGAAAGATGCAGAAATTGGTTAGGCAGCTTTGTGAGAATCCCTTTTATCCCCTCTCTCGTAGTTCCTCCCACCTCTCCCCCTGTTTTCTCTGTTCTAATATACCCATCTCTTCATGGCAACCAGTCATCAGTATTTGTCAAACATCCAGTGTATGCCTGTCAGCTCTCCAAACATTGTGTTTCCATTATAATGGGAATCCCCCAGGCTTTGGGGTGGAAAGTGGCAGGGCATTGAAAGGGGGGTGGTGATGGTGTCACAGAAGGGCTCAGTGAGGTGGTGAAAGGTTTGGAAACAGCCGTCTTTTAGCACAAATATCTCTGGAGTCACCCAGATCTCCATAGATTTCCATGGTTCAGTGCCGACTCCCTCCCCTTCACCTACTTTGGAGATACGCCCCTGCCCCCGTACTGAGTCTGCCGCAGGCCAACAAGAGTGGGCAATGGACAGTGCATTCTGTAGTAACAGTCCATTTCACTTTCTCCCTCTAAAGTACGGGGCCAGTTTCCTTCCCTCTATTCCATAGCTTTCTCTCCCTAGGCAGTTATTTTCTCCCAACCCATTAAGCATTCTCTCAGTGGTGTGAATGCTGTGCCTCCTGGGGATCACGCGATGATGAAGTGACACCATGACCCCCTGAACTGGACAGCTCCAGGGGGCCCTTCCACAGAGCGCTTTTCTCCCTGGGCTTCTTCCTCATTAAGTGCAACTCATTTCCCAGCTAAAGAGCCCGGGGTGCTACCCCATGCCCTCCAAACCCCTAGCACACAGTTTTGATAGTTTTGCCTCCTGTCACCCGCCAGTGAGCAGATTATCAGTGCTCTGAGATGGGCTTCAAGATCACCTTTCACTTATGCAAGTCTAGGTGTAGACAAATCAAATCTACACCATCTTGGCTGTTTTTTTGGTATGTTATTAGATGCATTAGTAAATCAGCCACGGCTGGAAATGGTTTTTAGTGGCTCATATTATGGCAAAGCTAAATCCTATAAGCCTGGGCAAACATTAGCAGAACTTAATTTAAAAAAATGTTTTATCTTAATAATCACTAGACAAATAAATATGTCATTTAACACCTACTAAAATGGCAACCCACTCCAGTATTCTTGCCCGGAAAATCCCATGGACAGAGAAACCTGGCGGGCTATAGTGCATAGAGTTGCAAAGAGTCGGACACAGCTGAGTGACTGAGCATGCAGGCGCCTGTTGAATGCTGCTTCTGGGTGCCTCCCTGTTGGTAATTTCACAGCCCCTGTTGTCCTTAGTGCTCGGTGCTGTGGGAGGTTTGCAATGCCCTCCTTCAGGTCCTCAGGACCTGGCATGAAGGGTCAGGGCTTGTAAATGTGGAGCTTTCATTCCTCTCCCACAAACTAAATGGTCACGTCCGTGAAGAGTCTCATCTCCGCTGGACCACCAACGCGGATGTGCATGTGAAAACATTAAGGTCTGGGAGGGGATGGTGGGGAGGGTGTGCCAGCATGCAGTCCACCCCTGCCTAGGAGCTTGAATCAGAATGCCTCGTGCTGTTCAGATGTCATCATGGGAGAAAGGATGCTGATTAGGAAAAAGTGACAAAAGGTATTCATTTCTCCTTATAGTTCTGTGTATCTCACTGGCAACTTATGGACATGATCTTAATTCAATTAGAACTATGTTGTTTTTTTTCAATTTTGGGGGCTTCTTTTTAAAAAAAAAATGTTATTGGAGTATAGTTAATTTACAACATTGTGTTAATTTCAGGTCTACAGCAAAGTGAACCAGTTATGCATATACATACATCCACTCTTTTTTTTTTTAGATTCTTTGCCATATACAGAGTGCTAAGTAGATTTCCCTGTGCTAAGTAGTAGGTCCTTATTAGTTATCTAGTTTATATTTAGAAGTATGTATTTCTCAGTCCTAATCTCCCAATTTATCCCTCCTCTGTCCCCTTACCCCCTGATAACCACAAGTTTGTTTTCTACATCTGTGATTCTACTTCTGTTTTGTAAATAAGTTGGTTTGTACCACTTTTTTTTTTTTTTTAAGATTCCACATATAGGGCTTCTTTATGTGGATCAGAGTCTTCTTTTTCCACTAACAAATAGAACGTTCTGTAGGAGAAAAAAAATTCTGGGATTGTGTGTGGGGATGGGTGTTAACTAAACTTATTATGGTAATCATTTCACAATATATATAAATATCAAATCATTATGTTTTACCCCTGAAACTAATGTAACGTATGTGAATTATACCTCAGTGGGGGAAAAAAAATACCCTACAGGTAAAAATACCCTACTCCTTACAAGGAGTACTGAACTATTTTCTAAAAATCTTTAGGAACAAAAAGACAATATTTTTATGAGTTATGGCTCACAATAAGATAAATATTCTTTTAATTAATTGGCATGCTTATCTATCTTTGCACATATGCACACCAGCATACTGACATAGTTGGTTTCACCATTTGTATGCTAGACGTAAACTAAGGTTTGAGTGTTTTGAAAACACTATTTGTAGCCAATATTTTAGGAGCCAAGAAGACATGGGAAGAGGTGATTGTAATGCATGCTGCTGAGAAGTGTTTTGGAGGGGAGGGTGCTGTTTGTTAAATGGCTGGCTGAGGTTGCCTGCTATGGGATTCCCATCCCTCACCGCTGTCTTCCATGTAGGATGGCACTTATGGGCTGAACTGTGCTGAGCGTTGTGACTGCAGCCATGCAGATGGCTGCCACCCCACCACGGGTCACTGCCGCTGCCTCCCCGGATGGTCAGGTGAGAGCCGCGGGCCACTACTTGAAATGGGAAGCATGCCAGTTTGTACCTAGTGCTGTTCCTTGCTACCTCAGAGAAACACTCACAGGTCAATCTCCCCCCCCCCACCCCCCCCCGCCAAAAAAAAGAAAATATGGTGATATCTCCAGTCAGGTGATAAATCTTTACCCTCAAAACATTACTGCCAGGCCTAATTAATCTGTGGGCTTCCCTGGTGGCTCAGTGGTAAAGAATCTGTCTGTCAATGCAGGAGACATGGGTTCAATCCCTGATCCAGGAAGATACCCTGGAGGAGGAAATGGCAACCCACTCCAGTATTCTTGCCTGGGAAATCTGATGGACAGAGGAGCCTGGTGGGCTACAGTCCATGGGATCACTAAGAGTCAGATATGACTTAGCGACTGAACAACAACGACAATCAGTCTATAATCCAGGGATGACTTCTTGTTGAATCATGCAATGGCAGTTCTCTTGAGACTTCACGTAAGGTCTCACTATCAGTGCAGATAACTAGCAACTTCTTTATAGATAGGTATATAGATAGGTAACTAGATAGACTCTCATATCATAGAATTCATCTATTTAAAGTGTAGAATTTAATATGTTTCAGTATAGTCAAAGAATTGTACAGTTATCAATTTTAGAAAATGTTCATTGTCCCTCCCAAAACCCCGTTAGTACCTATTAGCAGCCATTCTTCATTTACTCCCAATCCGCGGCCCCGCCCCCTTTGCCCTACCCTAGGCAACCACTTTCTGTTTCTGTAAACTTGCCTATATGTGGTGTTTTGTATCTGGGTTCCTTCTGTTAGTGTATGTTTTTAAGGTTCTTCCATATTGGAGTGTATATCAGTACTTCATTCCTTTTGACTGCCAAATAATATTCCATTGCTTGGATAGACCGCATTTTATTTACCCATTCGTCCATTGATAAATATTGGAATTGTTTCCACCTTAATTGGATATTATGAAAAATGCTGTTATTCATGTACAATTTTTGTGTGGATGTATATATTTTTGGTCTATACTTAGGAGTGAAATTGCTGGGTTGTATGGTAACTCTAAGCTTAACCTTTTCAAGAACTACTACACTTGTTTTCCAAAGCATCTGCACCATTTTGCATTCCTACCA
This sequence comes from Ovis aries, assembly GCF_016772045.2. Classification (NCBI taxonomy): domain Eukaryota; kingdom Metazoa; phylum Chordata; class Mammalia; order Artiodactyla; family Bovidae; genus Ovis; species Ovis aries. The sequence continues at coordinate 24,318,471 of NC_056058.1, read as the reverse complement.
GCAATGTATGCGATTTCCACTTCCCACCACACTTGTTATTTATCCATCATTTTTGATTACAGCCATCCTGGTGGGTGTGAAATCTTATGTCATTGTGTTCTTGATTTCCATTCCCTCAATAAGTAATGATGTTGAGCGTCTTTTCATGTGTTCATAGGCCGTCTGTGTATCTTGTTTGTAGAAATGTCTTCAGATACTTTGCTCGTTTTTTAACTTGGATCCGTCGTATTATTATTGAGTTGTAATGTTTCTTTGTCCCCTAGCTCTATGACCTTTTCATATATGTGAGTTACAAATATTTTTCCTCTGTGAGTTATTTGTAACTTTCTTGATGATGTCTTTTGCCACCAAAAAGGTTTTATATTTATAAAGTTCAGTTTATCTACTTTTTCTTTTGTTGCTTGTACTTTTGGTGTCTAAGAAATCATTGCCTAGTCCTAGATAAAGGAGATTTATGCCTCTGTATTCTTCTTAGAGTTTTATAATTTTAGCTTTTACATTTAAGTCTTTGATACATTTTGAGTTTGTTTTGGCATATGGTGTGCATAAGGGTCCAAATTCATCCATTGTTTATGTCAAAATCCTGCTGTCCCAGCACCATTTGATGAGAAGAGCCTTCTTCCCCCTACTGTATTGTCTTGATAACCTTGTCAGAAATCAGTTGACCATAAATGTGACTTATTTATTTCTGGGTTGTCAGTTTTATTCCATTGACAAATATGTCTATCCTTATGTAAGTAACATACTGTTTTGATTGCTGTAACTTTGTAGAAAATTTTAAAATTGGAAAGTGTGAGTCTTTCAACTTTGGTCTTTTTCAAGATTGTTTGGCTAGCCTGGGTTGCTTGAATTTCCCTTTGTGTTTCTGGATCAGCATGTTAATTCCTGCAAAGAAACAGGGTGGAAATTTAAAGAGAATTGAGTCTATATATCCATGACAGGAATAGTGCCAACTTAACAATATTAAGTCTTCAGATCTTTGAAAATAAGGATGCCATCAGTAACCTCTGGAGTGGTGTCTCTCAGCTCTTTGCAATTTGTTGAGAGCTTCTTAGGCTTCTGACAAACTGAAACAAACTTCTTGTGTTTGATTTCTAGTTTCTGAGAGCTACCTTCGGAACAAGTCAAGGCTTGTGTAATAGACTTTATTTTCTGTCACTAGGAGCTACCCACTGAAACACAGACTCCACAGTCCTCCAGTTCCTCCTTGACTTGCAAAGACTGAGATAACTCTGACTCTACAGTATGAAATTCCACTTTCCCATGTTTCTACTTGGTTCTCAGTTACTACATGTTAAAACTATTAATACATAGGAATTAAACCAGATTTTGTGACTTTGCAAGGGTTCCTGAAGTTCTCAAATGGAGTGACCACTACTAAGTTCTCAATGACCACAGTGAAGCAAATAGCGTTTTTAACCCCCTGGCGTATTCAGGGCTTTTCTAATAGAGAAGCCACATCATTTGTTTTGGGCCATACTCCACCAAGGCTACTTTTGTCTTATGAATGTAGAGGAAGTGTGACATGTTCCTGGACCCACCAGTCATTGATCAAGTATACACCTGCTTTGACGGTTTAGAACCAGCTTGTGAAAAGCATGCTGTTGTATACATGAGAAAAGCAGGAGATATGATTTGGCCTGAAGCCAGCCAGAAAATGTGTCAGTTGCATTCCATAGTCTGGGTCATGGGGTAAGACAAATGATCCCATCTGGCCTTAGACCTGTGGAGCTCCTGCAGGAATGCAGGGGCTTTGTCACACGGCATAATCTTGTAATCCTCTGTCCATCTGTGACTGGTCTGCTTCTCCAAAGGGAGGAAGTTTTGCTGCTTCATTGTTCTATCACTTGTTGCTCACCATCTCTTTGCTTCCTGGCTCCAGGGTCTTACTTCTCTGGGTCTTCTGTGTGGACTCTTGGTCTGTTAAGAATCTAAGGCTGCCGGGAGACATTGTTTAGAGAGGTCATCCCCCACACTCACAGAACATACTTGTATAAGCAAATGTGTATACAGGAAAAGAAAATTGCTGAAGTTTTGAAAAACACCCTACAATTGGGTCAAGGATTGCCTTGTTTTTCTAAAAGAAAAGTAGACTCTGTATTATTTCATTGTCAACATTGGGTAGACGTATCATTTTTCATCACAAACTTATTTTGAATGAGTACTTCATATGGACATTTTGAAATAAAAAAAACTTTGCTTTTCATTTAGATATCAGGTTTGGGGCAAAATAAATAACCTCAATTCAGGAAAGCAAGTGATTCTCTTTCCTTTCTCTTTGCTGTGGAATTTGCTCTCGGTGATATGTAGAGAATTGCTAAAGAGAGTAGCAAATATGGGGGATAAAAGCAAGGGCTTTGAGAAAGAATCAGTGAAATCTAACTTGGAAACCTGGACTCTTCCCTTGACCAAATTATCGAGATTTGATCTGTAGAGACACCAACAGTGCTCGGCTGCTGAGGACACTGAGGAGAGATGGATCTGGCCTAGGAGTGTGGAGATTGAAAAAACAAAGGGTCAGAAGAGCTTTATCCCTCCTTACAAAGAAATGGATATACCAACACTGAGGGAGTCAGGCTCTAACGTGCTATAGAGAGGAAGTCAGCTTGCTGTCTCACCAAGGTGCTCATTCACCACCTTTGTAACTTCATTCTCTTTTCTAATGTTTGACGGTCTTTTTTTTCTCTTAAAGGAAATGAGACTCTTATTTATTTATACTATAATTGATTGTCCCATTTTACCTAGTCATAAAATAAGTCTTCAAAATGTACTGCCATAAATACTAACCAAAAGTTGCGTCTGACATCCTAGATACTATTTCCAAAAGAAATGTACCATTTTTTAAAAGAAGAGACATACACTTTTATTATATGCTGTTAATTAAAACCTTAATTTATTGATGTGTTTAGCCAATAGGTTACTTTATCAAACAGAGGCAGATTGCAGTAAAAAAAAAAAAAAAAAAAAAGAGAGAGAAAGAGAAGAATGAAACATCCTTGTGTCCTGGGCTTCGTCTCCCACACCTCTGTTACACACGCACACACACACACACACACACACACACACACACATAAATGAGATGACTTTTCAAAATCATTATCCTGAAATTCCAGAAATATAATTAGGTCTATGTGTACGTGTATGTGTGTTTCCAGAGTAGTGGAGTGATATGCTTTGTAAACTACTTCCCCAAAACACTAGAAACATGCCACTGTTCTTCTCTCCTTCCTTTCCTCTCTGACTTCAGTCAGCTAGATCACCTCTTTGCTGAGTGTTACAGCTAATCAAGGTCTCTTTCCAGCTGTCTGGGAGGATAAGTAGCCTCCAGCCTGGTTCCCAACCCTGGCTAAGATCACTGTCAACTGGGAGCTCCTCTAACTTGTATATTCTTGGCCCCACTTCAGACCTACTGAATGACAGTCTGGAGGGTGGGTGAGAAGGATGGAGCCACTGCCAGCCCATAAAGTACCTTTTGTATAAATTTAGAAAAGGTTTGAAATGCCTCAGAGTGTGCTTCTTGGTCGTAGAAAGCAACAAGCTAGATTTATGCTCTGACTTAGCCCTTTAGCCAAAGGCCTTTGTGCAGTGTGCAACCTGCAGAGCCTTACTTGGTGGCTTTGTCTGTTACTTGAAAAGGAACCCCAGTAATTGTAGTAGCCATTACCCATCTGTGAGCTGGCCTCTGCTCTACCTTGCTATTCTAATGATTGAAGAAGTTGAAGTCCAGGGGAACATTTCTGCTACAGAAAGCCTCATAGCCAGTGGCAGAAGACTAGAAGAAGCATAGAGATATCTTTCTAAGTGGCTCTACCCACACCAACTCTGACCAGCTGAGTAAGGGAGCTGCAACTCCAGGTACTGATCTGTGACGCCTGAATTGTCATAGTAAGCAAATGAATGACTCATTAGTTGACCCTTCAAAGTATTGGGGGTGGACAGGGGAGTGGGAAAATGTAGCATATGCTTTGTTACGTGTCTGTGGGCTTGGGAGAGGCAGTAACTTAAAAGCAAAACTTGGGGTCCCTAAAGTGAGGGTGAAGGGAGGCACTCACCTTCCTAAAAGAGAGGCTGCAGAAAAAGCCAAGCTTCTAGCTTCACCAGTCTGCCCGGCATCCTGTCCTGTTTGCTTTTATCTGGGTCCAGACTAAGGCAGACCATGATTTCTGGTGTTTGCTGTTGCCACTGCAAATGCAAACATCTCCGATTTACATTACTTACTTATGAAGATAGTTTTCAACCTGGTGACCAACAGCAGATCCTTTTTAATGGACCTTTAACATTTACATGAATAGTATACAAAGAGAAAACTTTGATTTAACGACCGTTTGCGGAGTGTCTCCACCTTGTATGCAACTGCGGTGTTTGGTGCTGGGAGCAGGAAGATGAGGTGGTACCGGCTCCTGGTGGCAGGAAGGTGCTTATAGCTCCCAGGGAAGGCACTGGGCGGGCAGAGGTCGATACGCCGGGGAGTTGCTTGTCTGTACCACTGTATGCCTTGGGTGTCCAGAGGATTAGAAAAGCAGAGACAGCGTTATGACCAAGTATTCAGTTGCTGAGTGTCTTCGATTCCTCTCTCCTATAATCACCAAACCCAGTGATTATTAACAAATCACACTCTTCACTGTAATAGATAGTTAGTAGTTGGTTGCTTGGGAACAGGATATCGAATTGAAATCATTTCCTTCATTCACTGATGCCCAAATATTGCAATAGTGGCATAAGGAATATAAACAATTAAGCAAGACCAGGAGTTTGGGTTAGATCTCTGAGAGGGGGAAATAATAACACCCCAAATGATTTATTTACTGCGTTCACATAATCACAAATGCCTAGTGAATGCTGATTTCACGTGAAGGCCGCAGGCATAATGCATCATGCATTAAATGCATGAGCATTTCTTTAGAGCTGCTTAGCTGAAGTTTATCACGATCACTCAGCCATTGCCTAGCAACTCTTGAGGGCTATCAAAGAGCTCTTTGTCCTTGGTCCTGGCAAAAGCAGTCCCTCACAGATCTCCTTATCAGTGTTAGAACATTTATCAGGAAAAAATACTTGCATTGAACCAGAGAATCCTACAAATTTAAAGATATACCCTTTCTGTTTTGTCCCTTCTTCCAAATAGTGTAGGAAATTGTTTCCCGGAGTAACTCATATTAAAGCCTCTATCTGTACTTTGATAAACATTCCAAAGGAATTTCCTCAAGATATCCTTTAGATCTCCGGTTGCTTTATAATCTGGACTAACATTTAAAATCACAGACCTGAGCTAATGAAAGTCTGTCTTGCCCCAGATAAGGAAGGCAGACATTTCCACTCCCTTAGCTAGCAAGGGTCCTCAGTTTAGATATACAGAATATTAACATGTTGGGCTTCCTGGTTGGAATGTCCTTCTCATATCTTCTTCAGAGAAACAAAGAATGGTATGGTTGCTCCATCCAATTAGAAAATGGTCCTGAATATTATGTTGGAAAGAGGAGCTGTGCTTATTGACTCATTCAAAAGACATTTAGCATCCTTCATGTACTGGGCACTGCAGTGACAATAGTAGGCACCAACTCTCATGGGGCTGTGAGAATTCTTATATTACCCTGGATGGAGTATGGACTGGAGAGTGGTCTTTCCTCTGCATTCTCTTCCGTACTTCTCTGGAATTCATCTCCCTCAGGTGCCATTGATTTAGTTCAAGACCTTGCCATTTTTTTCACTGTTAACTCAGGAGGAATCTCATACTCCGTAGAATGGCATCCTTGACTCTTCCTTTTGTGACCACTGCTTGGCTGCCTCACTGTCTTTCTTGCTTTTCCCAGCACCAATTTCAGCTGTCGCCAACACTTGACTTCTGAAGGATAGACACATCTTCTTAGGGCCTGAGCCTTGCACCACCATGCTATTAGCCTGGGACCCTCCTCCACCTTCACAAGCTACTTCCTTCCCTGATCATGATCTCCAGACAGGATTGGATATGTCTCTCCTAGGGCCATTCTCACTCTAGAGTTGGAGGTCTTTCTTAGAGAACCTGTCATTAGCAAGCCAGCAGTGTCTAGACCCCTTCAATCTTTATTGAGCTGAATTCTCTTTTCTGTCTTTGAAACAAGGAAACAAAAAGGTGTCTTATAGGACTCCAGCAAGGTTGGCAAAGAGTAAGATGAAATCAGTGGAAATAAGTAAGGCATAAAACAGACACTCACACACAACACCCAGCCGCCTACCTTACCCCACAAAATAGTTAAAGCAAACTTACAATTCCCTATCCTGGAGAAAGTTTCACTTTAGGGTTAGCCTAATATGGAGGGCACATCATTGTCCATACACTAACTGTGACCTAGAAAAGCACTTATCCCAGGGCTACTTCCTGAATTTCAGTTAGCCTTTCAGATTTAAATTTCACAGTGATTTATTTCTTGGGCTCCTAACAGGTATGCTTTCTAAAATACTAATTTTCTAAAGGTGATAACCCCTCAGTAATAATAAATTTATCTTATCCCTTTCTGACTATAAGATGAAGCAAAAGATGACAGAAGGGCACAGAGGTCTGAAAGGGATGCATAGCAACAGGAGAAAAAGGTGAAGCAAGAGGGGAAAAGACAGCTTCATGCCTTTTTCCTGGAGTTGCCACCTGACTGAGACGTGCCTTATGTTTGTCTCCAAATAGACTTGGCATTAATATCTGCAAAATGATGACTGATTGTTACTAGTGATAGAGAAAAAGAAAAGGAATTGAATTTTCAGGGGGAGTTGGTAATAGAATTGTTAAAATTTACTTGCCAAAAAAAGACTTCTTTGCGGCCCTAAAATAAATTATTTAAATGTGAGCTTGATTCTGTTGAAATATACTCACGTGATTAGAGAAAGAAGTCTTGATAGGTGATCTCTAGAATTACCTGATTCTTCAGAAATGAAATGATGGGTAAATTATGAGAAAAAAAGCTTATCTTTGCTATGGATCTCCTTGCTATATCAGGGGCCTTGTTACATCTATGAAAATTACCTTGATAAAGTTGATTTTAACTGATTGTTATGCTAACCAGCTGGACAAACTTATTACGGAGGAGGAAATAGGTATAAAAAAAGGATCCCTTTATTCTGATTTGCCAATCTGCCCTGGAGTTATTTTTCTGAACATGCTCTAATTGAGAATGTGCTAATTAATATGTAAATCATGATAATCTCTAATGTGGAAAAGCAGCATATACTTTTTGATGTAGAGTGTATTCCGTTCCATTTTAACTGCACTTTATGAAATGTCATGTAAAAACCTGTTAAGTAGCTGATAAACTAAACCATGTAAATGGCTATATCTCTACCTCCCTCAAACTCCTACCCCCCAAAAAACAGTGTCAAAACTCAGGATTAATTTTCAGGGTGATTTTCAGATTATCCAAATATTCACTCAGCTTCCACTTCTCTAAAATCCTAAGTGGGATTTGCCTAGGTAACTCCAGACCAAAATGGCCAGGGCTGTCTGGGTCTCTATGAGACAAGTGTCTCATTTTACCTGCTGTAACACAGGAGTCCTGGCTCATGATCGGAACCTGAACTTGAATTAGAGAAAGAAACAGGTTACCTTTGTGGGTACTTCTTTCAAGTTTGCAAAACAAACTTTAGATTTGCAGCCTCTTTCTAAGTGGTTTGGTCCTTAGTCCATTTGCTGCGTCTGCCTAGTAATTGTGAGTCAGAACACTAGCTTAGACTTTGGGACTGTTTTAGCGTGCTTAGAGAATAGAGCATTTGCAGTCCCATCTCAGTTTTTCAAAAGAGATTTGCAAGAGAGATCAAATATTTGTGAGCTCAAGGGGAAAAAAATCATAGTAGACCAGAATTCTGCATTTTATTCTATGGGGAACACTTAAACCCCAGTTGGCTTCTGACAGGCCTGCTCGCCTTTCTTCAGCCAGCAGTCCAGGCTGAAATAGCAGTCTGTTGTCAATTCCAGCGAGACACAATGAGGCCTGTGCTTTTTCATGCCTGCTTAACGGCCTTTACCACGAGGAAGACTTTCAGATGGAGAAAACCAGGAAGAGTGAAAAGTAGAGTTATTTCGGTAGAAATGACTGGCCACCAATTAACAGTGTTCACGTTAGGGTTTGGAACTGCTTCTGTATTAAGGTTCAGGCCATGGTAACTTTTCTCCTAATCAATTTAAGAGCAAAAACTGTAATACAAAACATGGACTTGTCAGCCTCCTTAGTGCAAGCAGAATTCTCATTCTGGAAACGTCAGAGTGGGAGTGGGCTGCTGCTTACCATGTTTTCCCTTGGTCGGAGGCCAGCAGTCGCTGGTTCCCTCCTAATTAGAACTCATTGCCTCTCAATACAGAGAGCATTTCTTTGAGTTGTGAAGTACTGTGACTTACAAGAAAGAGGCCCCTATGGTATTTCGAATACGAATTTACAAAGGAGACTTCCATTTATCTGAAATAAAACCTGGTTTTATTTTTTGCAACTTTGGATTTTCTCTGTGTTTCTTTCAGGTATTTGTTCACTGGTGACTGACTCTAAAGTTTCTCTGTTTCCAGACTAAGAGTTAAATACCTGCTTATGGGTTCTCAATAATCAATCACTTAGATAACAGCTATGAGTAAGATCATTTGTGATATCCTGCCTGTGCTGGATTAAATGTTTAAAGAGGACTTTGGCGGCACAGATTAGTATATCTTTCTGTCTTGCATAATGTATTTTCAAAATATTTAAAAATTTTGTTTGTTTGCTCCAGGGGAAGATTTTCTTTATGTAAAATTATTTAACCACCTTTTTCTTACTTTATCTTTCTATGCTTTGCCTACTTTTCTATAAAAAATAAAGAATGGGGAAGGGAGGAAGGCACTGATGGCTAAATCATATAGTATTTTTGATAAATTTTGCCTTCAATAGACAGAGCCCTTGGGCTTCTTTGCTTTCTCCTCCTAAGAAAGAAAAATCAGTATAACAAAGATGTTTTATTCCTTCTCCTTCATGATGCTATAGAGAATAGTCCTGGGATTATTTTAATGTTATGATATATGATACAGTATATGATGATGAACTGCTGTGTATACGTGGATTTTAAGTTTTGGATCATCCCTGCTCACTGCTGCCCATGATAACTCAGGTTTGATATGGTGACCTGGGTCCTGGTCTCTGACTTAGCGTCCGAGGCGCCCACCCTCACGGCGTCTCACTCAGCCTTCCCATGTGCCTCGTTTCAGGAGTCCACTGTGACAGCGTGTGTGCTGAGGGGCGCTGGGGCCCCAACTGCTCCCTTCCCTGCTACTGTAAAAATGGGGCTTCCTGCTCCCCTGATGACGGCATCTGTGAGTGTGCGCCAGGGTTCCGAGGCACCACTTGTCAGAGAAGTAAGTGTCTCGTTAGCCGCCACTTCCCGTCTTCCCTTCTCAGATCACCGTGTACAAAATTATTATCTCTCAGTTCATAGAGATGATCTGTTGCAGTCGAGGGCAGAGGAGTGGCGTAGGTCATCCTGTCCTTTACAGAGCTGTCCTTGCTCCATAGCCCTGCCCCAAAGGCTTCATTTTTTCCATCCTGCAGGACTAAGCTAACAGATGGGGCTCTAGCCATTTCTTCTCAGTAATGATTTCATTGCCTCATTGGCACCATTGTCGGTTTCTTGATCCTGCCTTAAACCTTGCAAATGGTGTTCCAGAAATCCATTGACCTGTAACTATTTTATTCAGCCATTTTGGCATTGGCCTTACCTCAATTACCAGAAGTCAACATCAGCCAAACCTAGCGGCAAATTATACATCCTGCTTGTAGTCTGAAAGCCAGTGCTCTCGGGGAAAAAGAATTGCAGAGTTAAAAATGGGGACTGATGACATGGGTCAATAGAATTTTCGAGTTAGAGAGTGTGAACCCATAAGATTTCCCTAAGTCTTTTAGTAAATGTAATAAAAAATGAATATATGACTAATTATAAGATACATTATTCTATTTTTTAATTATTAGTTTTTGTACTAAGAGTTCTATGCTGTCTTTCTATACTTAAATCCAAATAATGTTTTGTGAAGAACCTAATTATGAAGCATTTTGCTTTTTCACTTTTCAATCACAATCATTAACATGAACCATTTTGAGGAGGAACAATCTTTTAATTCTGACTGTAGATCTATTTATTGCCAGTAATGACTCTTAAGGAATAAAGGATTAACGTGAGTATTTATTTGGGCCTTGTTAGTATTTAGAATTTTCTTTCTCTCATTTATTTGCTCAATGAAAATTCTCTAGGCCCTTGCTCTATGCCAAGCTTCAAGCTAATTGGGGCCATAAATGGGAAAATAAAGAGAACTAAGACATTTGATTGCCCTCAAGCAATTCAGAGTTTGCTAGCTTCTTTTCATGGAGAAGGCGATGGCACCCCACTCCAGTACTCTTGCCTGGAAAATCCCACGGGCAGAGGAGCCTGGTGGGCTGCAGTCCATGGGGTCGCGAAGAGTCGGACACGACTGAGCGATTTCACCTTCACTTTTCACTTTCATGCATTGCAGAAGGAAATGGCAACCGACTCCAGTGTTCTTGCCTCTCCAGGCAAGAACATCAGGGATGGGAGAGCCTGATGGGCTGCCGTCTATGGGGTCGCACAGAGTCAGACACGACTGAAGCGACTTAGCAGCAGCAGCAGTAGCAGTAGCAGCTTCTTTTCATTCTTAAAAACTGCCCTTATTCCGTTTGTCGTTGGTTTATACTTGGAAAATTCTCAGTATCACTAAAAATAATTTTTTTAATCCCAAACTTGAACCAGATCCTTATGTGGAATACGGGAGAAACATGTCTCAGGGAAGATAACTATTTCCTTTCTGTTTTCAGTCTGCTCCCCTGGTTTTTATGGGCATCGCTGCAGCCAGACGTGCCCGCAGTGTGTGCATAGCAGTGGGCCCTGCCACCACATCACAGGCCTGTGTGACTGCTTGCCTGGCTTCACAGGCGCCCTCTGCAATGAAGGTAGGGTGCACAGACTTTGGCAGAAATATGTGGTGGTGAGCACACCCCATGCAGTCTGTCCTCAGGCTTCCCAAAGGGCTCGTTTGCAGCTAGCAGCGGCTCCTGGTATGCTGTGTCTGCAGCTTCTGTAAATATGGCTTTGAGCTTTGGGAAAGCTGGCTTGCCAGTCCAGCACAATCTCTTTATTCTTTGAGCTGTGCTACTCTTCAGTTTTAATTGGAAACAGCCTTCCATGAAAAATCAATATGAGGAAGGATTTTGATTCCCTGAGCGGGAAGCCAGTGGAGATTTCTAAAAGTGTGGTGATGTCTCCTGGTTTGTGATGCCTTGATGAGGGTCTTTGGCTTCAGATGTTTGCAAAAATGAGTCCATTTAGGATGAGGGATGCTCTTGAGTGAAAGCACCTTACCAGAGGGACAGCTGGGTTGATGGCCTTTAAAGTTGTTTCCTATCCTAAGAGTCTAGGTTTCTGTGAGATGAGATGTAATTATGAGTTTCTGACCTATAATTTATTCACAGTGTGTCCCAGCGGCAGATTTGGGAAAAACTGTGCAGGAATTTGTACCTGTACCAACAATGGAACCTGTAATCCCATTGACCGATCTTGTCAGTGTTACCCAGGGTGGATCGGCAGTGACTGCTCTCAACGTAAGTCTTGTTTGGGAACAACTGGTCAGCCATGTATTTCCATTTATTTTCAGTTTCTTTAGAATCAAAATATGAGTATTTAAATAATCAAGAAATAATATATGAATACTTAGAAGATTTTTTTTTAATTTTAAGTAGCTTTTCCCCCCTTATTAAGAGTTCAATGCAATGATCCTGTATTTAAATCTTTTTATGCATTATTTTATTATTTTTTAAATAAATTTATTTATTTTAATTGGAGGCTGCTTACTGTATTTAAATCTAACTCATGCCTTGGAAAGAACCTAAACAGCTAGCACTTTGCTTATTCACTAAAATGATTTTCCTTTGCAAAATGAGGGTCTTGTACTCAGAAGCCATTCAAAGCTTCATTCCAGACTTCAAATATCATATTGTTTTCCCTTTGCTCTTGGGCAAAAACGGTACACACGATTATGGGAGAAATATTTTTCTTTTTTTAAATTACTTCACATTTATTTATTATCTTTTGGGGGCCATGTTCCCTACTGGATAACCATATAGAAATTGTAAGTGTTCCTTCTTTTAAGTAGTTATGTTCTTAAAGCACTGGTATGAATATAAAGCAAATCATTTTACCCCATAATCTTACTTTATCTGAGGTTCTCATTGCTCTTTGATAGGCGATGACCCCTAATAATTTAGTTTGATTATGTTCTGCTTCTTCCAGTTAAGAGTTTTTATAGTAAATCTGTTCTCACATGAAAATAGGAGCCTTCATGTTTAAAACAAGCCTCGAGGGACAACTGTAGAGTGGAGTGACAAGCGCAGGTTTAGAGATCACAGACAAGAATTATGTGACCTTAAGTACTTATCTCAAGTCACACCATTTTGCCTGTCTAATCTCTACTCAAATGTCCTCTCCCCAGAGATACCTACCATAGAGGAATAGCTCCCATCAGTCTTGTCCCCATTTCCCTATTTTATTTTTTCTTATAGTCCTTATTGCCCTTACGTTTTTGGCTGACTGGCTGGGTGACTAGCTGGCTGGGTGGCTGGCTGATTGGTTTGCCTGCCTCCCCTACAAAAATATAAGCTTTCAGAGGGTGCTGTGGACCTTGCCTTGTTATCTGCCATCTCCCCTGGACTTAGCACAGTGCTGGGCATATCTAGGTGCTCAGTGTGGGTTTGTTAAGTAACTAACTCTGTAAATTTGGGGTGATGTTTGCTCTGCCCACCTCGGTCTGCAGCATGTGAATGAATATCACATCATAATGATGGCCACTGTTGGCATCAGCATCGCCATCTGGGTTTGAGCCCTGTGTGGAGCATGGTCGTTCTCAGTCCTGATGCTCGCTGCTGACCCGTCCACTGAAGGGGCTGTGCCAGGCGGGTGGGATCCTCTCTGTGGGGCGCTGGCCTAGGGACTCGCACTGAGCTCTCCACGCTGTGCTGTGCTTTCAGCTTGTCCCCCGGCGCACTGGGGCCCGAACTGCATCCACACGTGCAACTGCCACAACGGGGCTTTCTGCAGCGCCTACGACGGGGAATGCAAATGCACCCCAGGCTGGACGGGGCTCTACTGCACTCAGAGTAAGCGGCACGCCTTCCGAGGCTCACCAAAAGTCAGGGGGGTGGGGGGCACTCCTGGGGACATGGCCCTACCCTGCACATGGATGAGCTGAGCTCATCAGGGTTCCTGGTATTGGAGGGCTTCTTCACCTAGTGACCTCTAGATGTCTGAATTCCTCTGGGCGGTTAAGAGCTGCCACGTTCCAGGCTTGCTGTCCCCGTGTCATATCAGGACACTGAGGCGGAACAGTGCTGTAAGTGACAGCGTGCAGCGTCTTTCTCTTCTCTGCTTTCACCAGGCCCTATTTATACAGCTCAGTTGTTCTAGGAGCACAAAGATTAAGATAAGTGACAGTTACTAGAAATGCAGTGAAGGCAGCAAGCCGACCTAATGTGTGCTCTGGGAGAAGACTGACTCAGAGGTTCTAGAATTTTAGTGAGCTTCAGAGTCAGCCGGCGGACTGGCCTAGCACGACAGCTGGCCCTGCTCCCAGAGTGTCTGATTCAGTTGGTCTGGGTGGGACCTGAGAATTCACACTGCGAACACCCTTCCAGGGGGTGATATCAGTCAGGGATCATGCTTCAAGAACCACTCATTCTTTCTTCCATTTTATATCCCATAATGTCCTCACCCTGTCTTCTTCTAGGAGACTTTTAGCATTATAGGGTATAATGTACAAAGGAATTCACAGCTCAGCGCTGTGGGGGAAAAAAAATAGTGATCTCTGCCCTTTTGTCTGCAATGCAATAAAGGAGGCAAGACAAGAGAGCATGCATAATGGTGATCATTGATAATAATATAAAATTTCAAATAACAAAAATGAGCTAAGGAAGAAAGATGGGTCAGAAGTTAAGCAATTCTTATTTAATACTAATTAGAGAATACATTGAACATGTCTTTGGGAAGTTTCTAGAAGGAGATGTAGACCTTGAGCTGTGATGGTGTCTCAAGCATATTCTGCCAAGATTGTATATATAGAAAGTTTTTCAGCTCTTCAGGGAAAAGTACTTAAAACTCACTGTGTGTAATTCTAAAATTGGGACCTGCTTCAATCAGAGGGCCTTTTAAAGTAAAAGTAGCAGAGCTCAGTGGGAGGCACATGGGGTCTGGAGCCAGACCTCCCTGTGTTTGTATCGTGGCCCTGCCATCCTGCCACTTGCTGGCTGTGTCACATGGACACGATTCCCTTCTGTAGAGGGACAATATCCCTGTGTTTCTGGGCTACTGTAAAGATTTCATGAGAAGATGTAGGAAAAGAATCTGGCACAGGGTAGGTGCTAAACAGATATGTAGCAATGATGTCGCTTGCTGGCATCCTGACTCTGCCTCTGTTTCTTGAAACATGAACCTTCATTAAAACCACTGTAAGAAAAAGCGCATGTGATGCTTGGAAACAGCCTGCGTTGACGCTTTCTTGATGGAGGAGAGCCCTGAGCTCTCCTGCAGGGCTACTGTGGCCCAGAAAGCCAGCAGGCTTGTGCATGTCCCCAGCCCAGTGGTCTTTGTCTTGACGTTGTGCAGCAGCAAGAAGGCTCATTGCTTTGTTTTGTTTTGTTTTTTTTTTTTTTTTTAAACAATGCACCTATGAAGTACAGTTGTTGTTGTTAAGTTCAGAATTCTACTATACATCTTTGTGGAAGAAGATGCTATTATCTAAATTAGTAACAGATACAGAAGACAGGCCTAGTAGCAGACTTGGAGACATTCTGTATTGTAAGTAGAAGCATGTAGGCAATTTTAGCATAAAGTACTTTAGTTCAATTCATGGAATTTGAATCCAAGATTCTAATAGTTGAGTGAAAAAACAAAAACTAAAAGAAATGTCCCCAGATATCCTTGGGGTTAATGGGATGCTTTTTTTTAGAAGACGCCAAACCTTTTATGTGTTACCTGAAAAGAAATAATACAAATGAACTTACCTTACAAAACGGAAAGTGACTCAAAGACTTAGAGAAAGAACTTACGGTTGCTGACGGGAAGGGATGGTTAGTTAGGGAGTTTGGAATGGACATGTACACACTGCTATATTTAAAATGGATAACCAACAAGGACCTGCTGTATAGCACATGGAAATCTGCCCAAGGTTATGTGCCAGCCTGGATGGGAGGGGAGTTTGAGGGAGAGTAGATATGTAGATGTGTATGACTGGGTCCCTTTGCTGTTCACCTGAAACTCGCAATACTGGTAACCAGCTATACCCCAATACAAAGTAAATGATTTTTAAAAAATAAAAAAAAAAGAAGAAGAAGACAGCAGCCTGCCTCCTGGGATACAAGCGATGGTTAAACTGCCCCAGGCATGGAACTGTTCTGCCTTCTGCTCAGGAAGCTTCCTCCAAAGAGCTCCACAAAAGCTGTTGTGAGAAGCTCTGATTGCATTACTATCTTTATTCTCTCTCTGCTGGCTCAGCATCCTTCAGATTCAAACACATTGGAGGCAGAGTTGAGTTCCTCCCCAATGGCCTCTTGACTCTGCTGTCCTTCCTTCTCGCACAGGATGTCCCCTGGGCTTCTATGGAAAGGACTGTGCGTTGGTATGCCAGTGTCAAAACGGAGCCGACTGCGACCACATCTCCGGGCAGTGTACCTGCCGCACCGGCTTCATGGGGAAGCACTGCCAGCAGAGTGAGTGTGAGAGCGTAGCCTCTCTGGGTGCTGCCTTTCCCTGGAGTCTGTTCCTACATAGCTGGCGATGTGAGGGCAGGACCCACAGCTCTGAGGGTGCTTGCGCTGATGGTTGGTCACTTCCCAGCACAGTTGACTTCCCCTCCCAGAGACCCGGCCGCCTTGGGATTCTTGCTGGCTGTCTTTGTCCTCAGAATTCTTCTGAGGAACTGATCAGCGATCTGGGTGGAGGGGGTGTGGTTACGAGGGTGAAGACAGTATTCAAATTTTCCATCTGTTCATGCTGGCTCTCTCTTCCTCCCCTTCTTGGTTTTGGAACATGGCTGCTCAGAGCTTTAAAAGAGCCAGTCAAGTTTTCTTCATGGCAGAGGCAGAACCTGATCTCACGATGGAGGAATGTGCATTCAGGGGGGTTGGGCACCCAGGTGTGTGTGTTAGTTATTCAGTCGTGTCCTTTTTGTGACCCCATGGGTGTAGCCCACCAGGCTCCTCTGTCCGTGGAATTCTTCAGGCAAGAATATCAGAGTGGGCTGCCATGCCCTCCTCCAGGGGATCTTCCTGACACAGGGATCGAACCTGGGTCTCCCGCATTAGCAGGCAGATTCTTTACCATCTGAGCCACCAAAGAAGCTCACAGGAACCCAGAGGAGTGTGCATTCAGAGGGGCTGGGAACCCAGAGCCAGATCCACCATAGGGGCGGGGGTGAGTCTGTGCAAACATGGCTACACTTTTGACAACTTTCTCTAAATAGTATTTTTATACTGTTTCCACTAACTACTCCTCATCTTAATCTTAACAACCCTCCAGACAATATATTGCCTTCATTTTTTTGTTCTTGTTGTAAAAAATCCCACTCAGGGAGAGTATGCTCTGTAGGAATTCCCCATCCTTATGTTTCCATTTCTATCCTACCAGCCATGCAGCTGCTCCCAGGGCTGTGAGAACATTAGCCTTAGACTTCGTGTTTCAGGGTAGTTTATTATTCCTTTCTCTGTGACTTTCATTCAGTGTTCACACTGAATAAATCAGGTCTTAGAGCTTATAGAGGCTCACTCTTCTTATCATAAATGGCAGGAAAGGTGCAGGACACTTCCTGCTTACAGAGGGTGTACTCATGAGAAAGACGTACCAAAGATTACATGGCTGTAGGGGCATTGTTGCCTGGAAAGGTCGGCAGGGCTTTGGCAATAAAGCGTCATGCTCCCTCCATCAGGCTCCCTCCCCAGATCCTCATATCACCACTGGACAGCCAGGTTGTCTCAATCTTATTTGCTAAACTCTAGAATCATGCTTGTACTAAGTTGCTGTAGTGGTGTCTGACTCTTTACAACCCTATGAGCTGTAGTCTGTCAGGCTCCTCTGCCCATGGGATTCTCAAGGCAAGAATACTGGAGTGGGTTGCCATTTCCTTCTCCAGGGGATCTTCCTGACCCAGGGATCGAGCACCCATCTCTGTCTCTGGCAGTGGCAAGCAGGTTCTTTACCACTGGAGCCACTTAGGAAGCCCAAACCCTAAACTCTAGAATATATTTGCATATCCTTGCATCTAGTAAATACCAAGAGTGATATTCAGGAGTGAGCCTGGACAAAGATGGCCCCATTTGAGTTTTGCACTGATGGTTCATTTAACCATGAAACAGGTACTTAGTTGCACAGTTGCCTGCACACCACTTTGTGTATGCAATATAATTATGTATGTACATGTGTAAACATTTATAAGTAAGTGAGTGAGAGTCGCTCAGTCGTGTGAGACTCTTTGCGACCCCATGGAATTCTCTAGGCCAGGATACTAGAATGGGTAGCCTTTCCCTTCTCCAGGGGATCGTCCCAACTCAGGGATCGAACCCAGGTCTCCTGCATTGCAGGTGAATTCTTTACCAGCTGAGCCACACGGGAAGCCCAAGAATACTGGAGTGGGTAGCCTATTCCTTCTCCAGCGGATCTTCCCAACCCAAGAATTGAACTGGGGTCTTCTGCATTGCAGGTGGATTCTTTACCAACTGAGCTATCAGGGAAGCCCCCCAAACATGTATGCACATGTATATATACCTGGAAGCCAGAATAGGCTTTAAACTGACTTTCACTTAAGTGCTAGACTATTTATAGTCTTATTAAATAAGCACATCTTAAAGTACTTCCATGATTACTCTGAACATCAGATTAAAACGTCCAGATTTTTGGAGACTTCTCCTAATGCTCCTATGTAAACAGAAACCCTGTGTGTGGCAGAGAACTCTGATCGTAATTGTGCATCGCCCCCTGCTGCTCATTTTACAAAAAGCATCTGTATTTTGTCACGATCATTTTTACATTTAACATGCCTAGTCTTTTCTTTGAAATTCATGCCTAACTCTTACACAACTATATCATAAAAATCCCATTATTTTAGTGTCTCAGACTTCAACCTGCAAATCCAAATTTTGAGGCTTTCTGTGGTAAATGAGGGCTTCCCTGGTGGCTCAGACGGTAAAGAATCCACCTGTAATGTGGGAGACCTCAGTGGGATCCCTAGGTTGGAAAGGTTCCCTTGGAGGAGGGTTTGGCAACCCACTCCAGTATTCTTGCCTGGAGAATCCCCATGGACACAGGAGCCCATGGGGTACCAGAAAGTCAGACGTGACTGAGTAACCAAGCACACACATGGTGAATGAAGTTCTTACCTAGAACATTAACAAACTTGCCCTCTCCCTCCTTCCCAGCTCCCAGCTAATCCAAGGCAGAATATGCCTTCAGGCAGATCTTAAAGCTTACAGTCAAATATGCGTCTTCCCAAGGAAGCATCTCCAGTTTATATTTTTCAGTGTGGTCCCCTTTTATCCCATAGTTTTGCCTGGTGGCGTCATCTCAGATTGCCCTTAATGATGATCTTCATCAGTTCTATTGGGATTCCTCAGACTCTCTACAGACCTCCATCGAGGAGGAAGGCATGTAGACTCTGAAAGAGACAAGAGTTGTGATGAGAGTCAGTCTCCAATCCGTTGCCACCTGGCCTCTAGAGTCCCAGCGTGACTCAGGGACTGCCAGCCAGCTGTAGGCCACCCTGGATGGTTCAGGTCTCCTAGACAGGGGTCCCCTGAAAGGGCTGGCCTCCAGGCACACCAGATCATACGGTGAGACCCTTACCCCAGGTTCCCAAGGCTGGAGAGCTACATTGGACTCTCATCTCCTTCTCAGAGTGCCCTGCAGGGACGTATGGCTATGGCTGCCGCCAGATATGTGACTGTCTGAACAACTCTACCTGTGACCACATCACCGGAACCTGTTACTGCAGCCCAGGATGGAAGGGGGCACGATGTGATCAAGGTAAGGATGCTAGTCACAGATGATTACTCAGGTGGAGACACTGCAGCTCAAAGAAGCTGAGTGATTCGCCCGAGGTTACCTATGTTAATATCTGCAGTAGAACATATTAGGATTTCCAAAGCTCATGACTTTTCCACTGTGCCTTCAATTTTTTCAGCTTTATTGAGATATGTGTTAGTCGCTCAGTCGTGCCCAACTCTTTGCAAGCCCATGGACTGCAATCCACCAGGTTCCTCTGTCCATGAGATTTTCCAGGCAAGGATACTGGACTGGGTTGCCATTTCCTTCTCCAGGGGATATTCCCAACCCAGGGATCGAACCCAGGTCTCCTGCACTGCAGGCAAATTCTTTACCGACTGAGCTACAAGGGAAGCCCTATTGAGATATAATTAGCTGTAAAAAAGCAACACACACATATATAATTATACTTTGTACACACACACACACATATGTGTATATATATATTGGGTTGGGCAAAAGGTTCATAACAGTGTGCAGAGAAACCTGAATGAACTTTTTGCCAGCCCAATACAACACATATGTAAAAAACAAAGAATACCACTTGATAAAATCTGACATATCTATACATCCATGAAACTATCACCACAATAAAAATAATGAATATATCATCACCCCCCAAAATTTCCTCATGCTGTTCCCGACCACCGCTGTCCTCTAGGTCTCAGGTGATAAGTGATCTACTTTCTGTCATTTGAGATTAGTTTGCATTTCTTAGAATTTCATATATGTAGAACCATACTCTCCTCTTTTTCATCTGATTTTATTTACTCAGCATAATTATTTTGAGATTGAACCATGTTGTTGTGTATCTCCATACTTCAATTCCTTCTGTTGCTGAATAATATTCTATTGCGTGGTTATACCATAATTTGTTTACCCATCCATTCACCTGTTAATGGACATTTAGACTGCTTCCAGTTTGGGCTACTGCAGATAAAACTATTCTGAACAATAGTGTTTCAAGTCTTTGTGGCATCATAGGGTTTCTTTGGAGAAGGCAACGGCACCCCACTCCAGTACTCTTGCCTGGAGAATCCCATGGACGGAGGAGCCTGGTAGGCTGCAGTCCATGGGGTCGCTAAGAGTCGGACACAACTGAGCGACTTCACTTTCACTTTTCACTTTCATGCATTGGAGAAGGAAATGGCAACCCACTCCCGTGTTCTTGCCTGGAGAATCCCAGGGACGGGGGAGCCTGGTGGGCTGCTGTCTATGGGGTCGCACAGAGTCGGACACGACTGAAGCGACTTAGCAGCAGCAGGGTTTCTTTTCTTTTGGGCAAGTTCATAGGAGTAGAAGGGTTGTATGGTGGTTGCATGTTTAGCTTTTTAAGAAACTTGTGCCCGTGGTTCTTAACTAGGATGCATGGCCCAGTCATCTGGAAATACAGTAAACGTAATCAGTCCTACTTGGGCAATTCTGATTCTAGGATAGATGGCACCCTGAAGAAAGGTGGTTCAGAAACATGAGCGCTCCTAGTGCATGTGGTCTTAAACATATGGGTGATAAAGGCTTTAAAAAATTCATATAGAAATTTCATAAAATTCTTGTAAGTGGAATTATCTTAAACTGTACACTATGTGGGTATTTCTGTTTAACTTTCTTTCATAAAATAACTTTGGCATGTTCATGGTTTGTACTTGGCCATCGTAAAAGTCTGGCATTATATCCCACAGTCACGTCATTGGTACAATGCATTGTGCATTGTGATCACACTACATTGGCCTTGGCTCCTTTCAAGGCATGTTGTCTTATAAGAAGTTCCAGCATTTAGAATCATATGGTCATAGGGACACTTGAGCTGGAAGAACCTTCATGGAGGCCAGTTTCCTCTTTTACAGATGATGAAACTTCAGCCTAGGAGCTTAAGGGAAAGTTCAAAATGTATGAATCAATTTTTTTAGATGCCAGGTTTCTTGACTCTCAGCTCATATCACTTGTGTCTTCACTTGATGGAACTTGAGAGAGAACTATGTAAAGTGAAATTTTGAATTCTAAAAAGTAAGGTTTTAGGTGAGGTGATGTTACCTGGTATTGGGACAGACCTTTCTGTACTGGAAAATTCTGCATAGAATATATTTTCTGATATAAAAGGCCTATTGAATTTTTTTTTTAATGTTTTTTTTTAATTTTATTTTTATTTTATTTTTTTTAATTTATTTATTTTTTTATTTATTTATTTTTTTAATTTTAAAATCTTTAATTCTTACATTCGTTCCCAAACATGACCCCCCCTCCCACCTCCCTCCCCACAATATCTCTCTGGGGCATCCCCATGCACCAGCCCCAAGCATGCTGCACCCTACGTCAGACATGGACTGGCAATTCAATTCCCACATGATATTAGGCCTATTGAATTTAGGACCAGACAGATCTGATCTTGGACTAGATTTATAATGGCTGCTGCTGCTAAGTCACTTCAGTTAATGTCCAACTCTGTGCGACCCCATAGATGGCAGCCCACAAGGCTCTACCATTCCTGGGATTCTCCAGGCAAGAACACTGGAGTGGGTTGCCGTTTCCTTCTCCAGTGCATTAAAGTGAAAAGTGAAAGTGAAGTCGCTCAGTCATGTCCAACTCTTTGCAACCCCATGGACTGCAGCCTACCAGGCTCCTCTGTCCGTGGGATTTTCCAGGCAAGAGTACTGGAGTGGGTTGCCATTGCCTTCTCTGAGATTTGTAATGGACTTATTCTTAATTGGAAGGAAAATTACTTTCCTCTTAGAAATGCTAAAGAGAGACATAATATTAAGTTACAGACTTGAGTTAGCCACTCATAAGCTTAATGCTAGACAATAAATAAAAAACAATAAAAATTAGATAAATTGTTATCCCCAACTAATCTCTGGTCTAAGCATTTAATCAGAAATCTGGGAGATGCTCCCAAAGCCTACTGTTGAATCTTTGGGTTCTCTCTCTCTCTCTTTTTTTTTTTTTTTTGAGCCTTAGAAAATCCTTCTTCGGGACACAGACAAACCAACAGCGTCCAAAAATGAAGAATGTTTGTTCTTCCTTCCTGCTCTGTTTTCAAAAGTTTCCAAATGAAGATTTCATGTACTGAAAATATCCAGTCTTTATTAGCACTGTGGGAGATTTTTGTAAATAGAGATCAAATATCTGTCTGGCACATTGTCATCCTTGCTCACATCCCTTTTCTTCCTTTTCTAGCTGGTGTTATCATAGTGGGGAATCTGAACAGCCTAAGCAGGACCAGCACGGCTCTCCCCGCTGATTCCTACCAGATCGGGGCCATCGCGGGCATCGTCATTCTTGTCCTAGTTGTTCTGTTCCTCCTGGCATTGTTCATTATTTATAGACACAAGCAGAAGGGGAAGGAATCGAGCATGCCCGCCGTTACCTACACCCCCGCCATGAGGGTCATGAATGCAGACTACGCCATTTCAGGTGAGACTGGACTCGCTAGAGGCTTTTCACTCCATGAAAAGCGAGACTTCATCCTGGTTCTTTGAAACCGAGTATTTGGCTGTGCTGCCCATTGGTACTGTCATTTAGCCTTGAGCAGCTTTTATGTTTGGAGAACATGCATTGTTAGAGATGTGTTCTATGTGTCAATAATGGTAAAATCATCACTGTTTTCTCTTATGAGAGATTTCAAATTGAGTTCATTATATGGTTGCTTTAAACGTTGGAAATGTCAACCTAGAAGGGGCTTTGCTGGACGCCTGATCCCAAGCTGTTGTCATATGTGGGGGACAGGGAGGGGAGAGGAAGAGGTGGCCATAACTTCACCAAGGTCTTCTGTCTTTGGCCTTGGGTTCTTCCCAGGTACTCTCCAGCCTGTCCTGGAGCCCATGTACATCATTAGCCACACAGCAACCAAGTCACATAAACAGTTTGGGGGGATTAGCAAGAACCAAGGCTGCTGCTAAGTTGCTAAGTCCCTTCAGTCGTGTCCAACTCTGTGTGACCCCATATATGGCAGCCCACAAGGCTCCCCTGTCCCTGGGATTCTCCAGGGAAGAACACTGGAGTGGGTTGCCATTTCCTTCTCCAATGCATGAAAGTGAAGTCGCTCAGTCATGTTCAACTCTTTGCGACCCCATGGACTGCAGCCCACCAGGCTCCCCCATCCATGGGATTTTCCAGGCAAGAGTACTGGAGTGGGGTGCCATTGCCTTCTCCGAAAACCAAGGCTGTTCTTTAATAAAACACCTGAATCTTCGTTTTCGTCACAAGACCCCATAAAGGTAAATCTTTAAGTGATGAATTCAGTCTTCAGAAGATTCATATAAGTGAAGAATTTGAAAACTTAAGGTATTTGTTAATTTGGGGGCAATCAGTGAAGGGTTTCAGGTTTATAAATAAAGTGATTCTGCGGGAATCCATAAAGTAGCTGATTTACTTAGTGGTGCGTTTTTAGTGCAGAGTATTGTCTGGACTTCCCTGGTGGTCCAGTGGCTAAGACTCCATACTCCCAATGCAGGGGGCCTGACTTCAATCCCTGATCAGGAAACTAGATCCTACATGCTGCAACTAAAACCCAGCACAGTTAGATAGATGGAGGGAGGAATGGATGGATGGATGGATGGATGGATGGATGGATGGATGGGTAGGTAGGTAGGTAGGTATATAGATTGATTTATAAGTAGGTAGAGAAATAGAAAGAATATTGTCTCAAGAACTCAAGTGTTTAAACACAGAGGGAAGTTACAGTGGAAGAAACTTCAAAGCAATGCCTTCCCAGCTTGTACAAGCCCCAGAGCAGAGAGCAGTTGTTGGTGGATGCTTTCAGACTTTGCCAGGAAGTGGGCAGAAAGGCAGGCGCCTGCTGCTTCCACAGGCTTTGCTGAGCATGCCGGGCAGGAGGGGATTCCACCCGCTTGTGATCTGGAATCAGTCCAAACATTTGTTCTTGTTGCTTCGCTTCCCTCTTTCCCACACACGTTTAAGGAGCCTGCCATCTCAACCGTTTCCTTCTTTGTTGTCAGAAACCCTTCCTCATGGCAGCGGTGGAAATGCTAACAGCCACTACTTCACCAATCCCAGTTACCACACGCTCACCCAGGGTGCCGCATCCCCTCACGTCAACAACAGGGACAGGATTGCCAAGGTGAGAGGAGATGGTCCAGGTCACTGAGGGCGGGGAAAGAGCAAGGAACAGGCGTGCCTGAGGGCTGCGGTTGGCCAGCTGCCATTCCACATACGTACATCAATTATCTCACTTATTCCTCCAAACAATCCCATGGGTGTGTATTAGGATCCCAGGTTTACTGACAAAAAAGCCCTAAGTAATGGGGAACTTAAGTCACTTCCAAACATAGCTTGTGAGTGAGGCTGCAGTGAGGTGAGTCAGTCTCTCTGTCTCTGTAACTTGTACTGTTTCCATTGCACCTCTTTCGGAAAGTGTTTCTAATATTGCATGTGGTTTTAAAATAATGTCTCAAAGCAGACCTATAGCAGACTCCGGCCTGGGTAAAACTGGCAGGTTTGTCTTCTGTGATCACCTTCTAGTGCCTTTTCCTGGCCACCTGTGCTTGGGCAATGACAACAATAATAATATGCATTTATTTATTTTGATTGAACCATATGAAATTGCAGTCTTGTGGGTAAAAAGTTACCAAACAAAACAACCTAATACTATGTGCCAGGCATTTCTAATCATTTTACAAATATAAATTTGTTTAATCTTTATACCAATCCTATGACTTGAGTGATTATCCCATTTTACAGAGGCCCAGAGAGATTGGAGGCCCAGGGCTGTCTAGAAACTGGAGCAGCTCCTCTGGACCCATCCAGCTCACCACCAGGCCTCTTCCAGAGTGCTCTGAAATCCCAAACATTTCTCCCTTCCAACTGTGCTCAAGTTGTATTTTCAATCTCCGTTGTTTAATTCCAGCTCTCTATTAGAAGAAAGCCAAGCTAATTAAGTTATTCAGTTGCAATTAAATTAATGCAGTGAGATTTTAATTATAGTACCTCATAGTTAAATAGCATTTCATATTCTCCAGAGACTTTGGTATTTATCATACAATTTGTTCTCATTCCCATTCAGGGAGGGAACAAAGTTGATCATATTATCTTCATGCTTATAGCTAAGAAAACTGCTAAGAATGACTCATACATGATTATACAGTGTTTGATGGGAAGGCTCAGAAATTGGGTTGGTTTTTTTTTTTTTCAATTCAAAGTTCCATGTATGTAAATCCAAGTGAGGCCTAATTGGCACAGAGCAACAACTTAAAATGTAGAAGTAAGGTGATGGAGGGAATGGTTAGGGCTGAGGGGCACCTACTCCTGCTGCTGCCTCTAAGTCCCACCAGGTCAGAAGCGGTCACCTCTGTCCCTTGGTGCATCCTCATGTAAGGACCAGTCCTTGATACGCTCCATGGACCTGCTTTCCCTAGATGGATAACACTGCACTGCGCCATATTGTATTTTCTCTCTTAAATCTTTTTGTTGTTTATATTTTTAACAGTCAAAAAATAATCAGCTGTTTGTGAATCTGAAAAATGTGAATCCTGGGAAGAGAGGCCCTGTGGTAGATTACACAGGCACACTGCCTGCAGACTGGAAACACGGCGGCTACCTCAACGAGCTCGGCAAGTTCCCCAGCCCCCAACCTCCACCAGCATCTTTATCTTTTAGTCACTCCAAACACTCAGAGAGCCACGACAGTGCCAAAGCAACTATTGAAAATATGCACAGAAACAGAAAGACATAGCGTTACACCTAATCCCTGTGTGGGGCTATTACTGTCCTAGGTGCTTTATTTATTCAGCATGTATTGCATTCTTACTGTGAACAAGGAATCAATAAAGAGACAAGGATCACTGCCTGCTTGTGGCTTACACCCCACCTTTCCACGTATCAGCTCAATTCTCACAGGTACTGCTGTAGGTACCATGCTTAGCATCATCATCTCCCTGCTCCCGTTATGACACTGAGTCTTAACAAGGTTAAGTCAGCTGTGGAAGTCCTCAAGGCCTGTGATATGGCAGAGCTGGGATTTGAACCCCGCCAGCTTGGTTCCCGCATGTGTGCTTCCCTCTGCTCTCTGCTACACAGGTTCAATCCCTGCAGGAGAGCATGGCACCCCACTCCAGTATTCTTGCTGGAGAATCCCGTGGACAGAGGAGCCTGCTGGGCTACAGTCCATAGAGTTGCAAAGAGTCAGACACGACTGAAGCGACTTAGCACACACATACACAAAGTGAGGTACCCTTACTTGAGGCCCTTTCCTCTTTTAGGTGAGAAAATGGAGATATCATTGGGAATATAGTGAGTCAGAGGTTCTCAAACATCTGGGAATCAGAACACTTTCATATAGTACCCGTGGCTGATTCATGTTGATGAATGGTAAAAAACCACCACAATGTTGTAATTAGCCTCCAATTAAAACAAATAAGTTAATTCTTAAAAAAGTAATCAAGGATCCCCAAGAGCCCTTACTAACATGGGTTATATTTATTGATATTTGCCATAGTAGAAATAAAATCTGAGGGCTATTTATTTATTGATTATAACAAGTCTTATTTCCTGATAATATAAAATGTATTTTTGTGAAAAATGACTACTTTTTTCAAAATGAAACAACAAAAAAATTACTGAGAAGAATGGCCACTATTTAACACTTTTACGACATCTGGCTTAATAGAGGTCGGCTGAATTTCCATAGCTGCTCTGCATCCAATCAAGTGATGTCACACTTGGTGTGGCTCCTGGGAAACTCCACCGTCCGCCTGAGAGAGGATAAGAGTGGAAAGGACAAACGGCGTGGTAGTAGGACAAGAATTGTTTTAACTTCAGGGCCCTCCTGCAGAGGGCCTGGGGTGACTCCACTTAAATAACTGCTGTGACTCCCCATTGAGCGTGTGGTATATTCTTATTCTCAGGGAGGAGCTCCACATAGTAACTAACATGGGTGCAGTGTCTTATGGTCACTTTCCTATGTATTGAAAGCAAACCCTTTCATATGTATTTATTTAATGATAAGGTTGGAAGGAAGTCCCATTAATTTGGAATTTCAGATAAGAAACAAATAATTTTTGGATAAGTATATCCCAAGTATCGCACAAGACACACTTATTCAAAAAATTATTTGTAGTTTCTTTCAAATTCAAATTTAACTGAACTTGCTATGTTTTTGTTTGCTAAATCTGGCACCCCTCACTGTGTGGGCCCTTCCACAAATCTTGTTTTATAAAGGAAGAAACAGGTTAACTCTTGTCTAAGATTTCATGGAAGGAAGATGGTGAAACTGGGTCTCATAGTTGGTCTTCTCCCCACTCCCTCTCTGATCCTTCTGTGAACACCTTAGATGTCAATTCATCTAAGCCACTTGCAGGAACCATGTGTGGGCTCTGGAATCCCCTATTACTATGGTAATAGAAAATAAGTTCAAATTCTTAGCTTTTATCTGAATTCTTCACTAACATTATCAAGAGGATGTGTACATCTACACACTTAGAGTAAAATCATTTATATACCAGATTTACATTATAGTAATTGGTGAAATTATTTAAGTTTAGGAAGGTTAATAATCTAGCTCAAAGAAGTACATGAATTGTGTGTGTTGTGTGTGTTCATCGCTCAGTCATGTCCAACTCTTGGCGACTCCATGGACTGTAGCCCACCAGGCTCCTTTGTCAGTGGGATTCTCCAGGCAAGACTACTGGAGTGGGTTGCCATTTCCTTCTCCAAAAAGGCTGATGAAAGTGTGTAAAATCAAGATGATAACTGTACTTAGTAAAATACCACCCAGCACTAATGAGGGAAAAGTTCTCTCATTCCATCTCCATTTGATGGAGTTTGTCCTGATTCCAGAATACACAGTCACTGTAATAGTCACATATAAATTTCTCTGCTTTCTGTCTCAGTGAGACCCAAGGGACTGATTATTAGGAACATAAAATCTTCATTGGAAATTCTGGATCACCTTGGTTTGTTCCCATCCAAAAGTAATTCTGCATTTAATATCCCTGTGAAGTTGTGGCGTAGAAAGTCTTCTCTTACAAAGAACAGAATATGGCTCATTATGGATAATGAAGTGTGCAGTGTTTTAAATGATGGAAAAGTTGTAATGCTGTCTGAAAGGGCCCAGAATTTGACGCAAAGGCCCTGAAATCAATTCCTGGTTCTGTGGTATGACGCTTGCACTCACCCTCTCAAGACTGGTTTGTTCATTTGTAAAAAAATAGAGATCCAGTCCCATCACTTCATGGCAAATGGAAGGGGAGAAAATGGAAACAGTGACAGATTTTATTTTCTTGGGCTCCCAAATCACTGCAAATCGTCTCTGTAGTCATGAACTTAAAAGACCCTTGCTCCTTAGAAGAAAAGCTATGGCAAACCTAGACAGAGTATTAAAAAGCAGAGACATTCCTTTGCTGATCAAGGTCTGTATAGTTAAAGCTATGGTTTTTCTAGCAGTCAGGTACATATGTGAGAGTTGGACCATAAAGAAGGCTGAGTGCTGAAGAGCTGATGCTTTTGAATTGTGGTGCTGGAGAAGACTCTTGAGAGTCCCTTGGGCCACAAGGAGATCCAGCTAGTCAATCCTAAAGGAAATCAACCCTGAATATTCATTGGAAGGACTGTTGCTGAAGCTAAAGCTCTAATACTTTGGCCACCTGATGCAAAGAGCTGACTCACTGGAAAAGACCCTGATATTGGGAAAAATTGAAGGCAGAAGGAGAAGTGGGTAGCAGAGGTTAAGATGATTGGATAGCTTCACTGACTCAATGGACATGAATTTAAGCAAACTCCAGGCAATGTTGGAGGACAGAGTAGGCTGGCGTGCTGCAGTCCATGGAGTTGCAAAGAGTCAGACACAACTGAACAACAAAAACACAAAAAAAATAGAGATAAGGATCATGTTCTGGCTTATTGTATGAAGTAGATTAATTTGAGCATTTGAAAACACCTCTTCAGAGACTGAGACAGATGGGAGTTTATGAGAAAGCCCACTTGCTCCTTTGTTAAAACTGCGCTCTAATCAGCCAGGGCAGAAGAGAGGGAGTCTACCAAGCATGGCTAATCTCATAGCCCCACTCTTATTCCCTAAATTGTTATCCTTCCATGTTGCTTTCATCCCTTGGGGAAGGCTAGACCTTGCACAGCTAAGATCAAGATGGACATTTAAAAAGACTTAGCCACAGCTTGGAGGTGGCCAAGAGAATTAGGCAAAGGGTAGTGTGGACTTCCTTGATTAGGCTGCTCTCAGGCCACAGCCACTACTCGTCTTCATGGGGTCACTTTAATAAGTCCAGGAATCCCTCAGAGCAGCCTCACTTCTGATAGCAACTACAAATTTGAAGGTCTTCAAGACTGCCCCCGGGATCAATAATTTACTATAAAGACAGGACTCACTAAAAGCTGTTACACTCATGGTTACAGTTTATCACAGCAAAAAGATACAGATTAAAATCACAGGGGGCAGAGTCCAGAAAAGTTCACAGTGTGAGACTTTCAGTTGTCCTTTTCCAATGGAATCATAGAAAGTGCTAAGTTTTCCTAGCAACAATGTGTGACAGTATGCAGGGTGTCGCCAACCAGGGAAGCTCACTTCAGCATCAGTGTCTAGGGGTTTTAGGGGGGCTTGGTCACAGAGACATGGTTGACTGTCCATCTGGTTGAGTTTAGTCTTCAGTCCATCTGAAGGGTGAGCTGATACCAGGTGGCTCAACCCCCTCGCATAAATCACTGTTGTTAGACTGTCCAGGCCCCCAAGTAAAAGAAACACTCGTATTGGGCAGGACATTTCAAGAATTTAGAGATCACCTTTCAGGAACCAAGGGCAAAAAGGCCAGATCTCTTTATGGTAAGGCAAATTCTTCACCACGCATCCTTTTATCTTGTCTTCCTGAACAACTTGGTGCCTTTCCCACCATCTGGGAGCTTGACTGGCTATTCTTCACATACCAGACTCAAGAGAGCACGCCTGAGAGGTAGACATCCCTGTTTCGTGTCCTCTAACAGTTGATAGTAGACACACTCTCTCTCCTTCAGGGATCCTCCCTCTTTCTCCACTAATGTGCATCCCCAGGGAATATCACCCTCTGAACTTGAGTTCAATATCACTGTAAGAAAATAATGCACAGACATGCCATGCAGGGAAGTAATTTTCTTACCCTTCTCAGAGTTATTTGAATATTCATCACAAGTTACTACCTTACTTTCTCTTTTTAACCTAAATCCATAACATTCTATTAAAGAATAATTGCAGATACCTTGGATTGCTTACAGATAGGCTGCAGCTGAGGGTGTTGTGACACACGAAGTGTTATGGTAATTGATTGGTGCAGCCACTATGGAAAGCAGTATGGAAGTTCCTTAAAAAACTAAAAGTAGAGCTACCATAGGGTCTAACACGGCTTCCCCAGTGGCTCAGTAGTATAGGATCCGCCTGCCACTACAGGAGATGTGGGTTAAATCCCTTTGGTTGGGAAGAATGCCCTGGAGAAGGGCATGGCAACCCACTCCAGTATTCTTACCTGTGAAATCCCACGGACAGAGGAGTCTGATGGGATACAGTCCACGGGGTCACGAAGAGTCAGACACGACTGAAGTAACTGCACGTACGCATGCACATATGATCTAACAATCCCACTCTTGGACATATATCCAGATAAAACTATAATTCAACAAGATACGTGCGCTCCACGTTCATAGTAGCACTATTCAAATAGTCAAGACATGGAAGAGACTTAAATGTCCATCGACAGATGAATGGATAAAGATGTGGTATGCATGTGTGTATTACTACATATGGAATACCACTCAGCCATCAGAAGAATGAAATAATGCATTTTCAGCAACACGGGTGGACCGAGAAATTACCATGCTATATGAAGTAAATCAATCAGATAAAGACAAATACCATGTGATGTCACTTATATGTGGAATCTTTAAAAATGATACACATGAACTTATTTACAAAACAGAAATATACCCACAGACATAGAAAACAAATTTATGGTTACCAAAGGGGGAAGAGGGTGGGGTGAGGAATAAATTAGGAGTCTGGGATTAGCACATATAAACTACTATGTGTAGATTACCAAGCCCTACTGTATAGGGAAAGTATAAGTGTTAATCACGCAGTTGTGTCTGGTTCTTTGGGACCCCAAGGACTGTAGCCCACCAGGCTCCTCTCCATGGAATTCTCCAGGCAAAAATACTGGAGTAGATAGATATCCATTCCCTTTTCCAGGGAATCTTCCCAACCCAAAGATCGAAACTGGGTCTTCTGCATTGCAGGCAGATTCTTGAGGAAACAATATTCAATATCTTAAAATAATCTTAATGAAAAAATATATGTATAACTGAATCACTTTGCTCTACCACAAAAACTGACACATTGTAAATCAAGTATATGTCAGCAAAATCAATATTTTATAAAAGTATTACGGTAACTGAAATACTGTTCATCTATACGACACCTTAGCGTTTACAACGCCTTTCCATATGGTCTGTTTCACTTTATGTTCACAACAACCCTGTGAGGCTTAGAAGGTGAGTTGTGTTTTCCCTGTTTTAGAGATAATGAAAATTGAGGCTCAGCAAGTTGAATGTCTTGTGTAAAGTCATGCAGCTAACAAGTGATGGAGTCCCAGTCCGTTGTCTCAAGTCTGCTGGCTGTGTCCTTTCCACTGAGCAACCTTGAATCAAGTCAGCCTTCTTGGTTCATTGGTTCCTCGGTGTCCACCCCATGTTGACCAGCCTTTCCCAAAGCCACTGAAACAGGCAGGAGAAAGCTCAGGATGATCCATAACATTTTGTTAACTCTGAAGTACTGCAACATCTGACCCAAGTGATCCAGTGTCGAGGTTTGGAGAACAGCAGCCTTGGTTATTTCCCGCAGTGGGGAGACTGTGGGTGCCCAAACCATCATATTTCAGTGACCTGAGAATATTAGATGGGTTTACCCTTCCTTTTTTTTTCCCTCTTCCTTTCAGTTCTCACTGGATTTTTTTTTTTCTTCCTTTGTCACAGGTGCTTTTGGACTTGACAGAAGTTATATGGGAAAATCCTTGAAAGGTATTGCCTGAATTTGCAGAAGAAATACATTTATCAGAATCACAATTTAAAATGTTTTTTAATCTCAAAGACAAAAATAATTTGTTAAACCAGAAAAACTGGCGCTCCAGAGAAAAGGTAGCATTGTTACTGTGGTGTGTGCATGCGTGCTAAGTTGCTTCAGTCGTGTCTGACTCTTTTGTGACCCCATGGACGATAGCCTGCCAGGCTCCTCTGTCCATGATATCCTCCAGGCGAGAGCACTAGAGTGGGTTACCATG
Source organism: Ovis aries (assembly GCF_016772045.2). Taxonomy (NCBI): domain Eukaryota; kingdom Metazoa; phylum Chordata; class Mammalia; order Artiodactyla; family Bovidae; genus Ovis; species Ovis aries. Next base: position 24,286,150 of record NC_056058.1, on the reverse strand, counting down.
CCCTTCTCCAGGGGATCTTCCTGACCCAGGGATCGAACCTGCGTCTCTTATGTCTTCTGCATTAGCAGGTGGATTCTTTACCAGTAGTGCCGCCTCGGAAGAGAGTTAGTGTGGTAAATTACTCTAACAAACCCGCAGCCAGGTTTGACTGCCAGCAAGAGTGTGAATGTAGGTGGATCCTGTTAGAGCAGAAGTTTTAGAGAACCAAGATCTGAGTTTGCTGGGAAAACATGCATAATTCCCCTCAAAGAAATATGGCTTATGGAGAGAGAGAAATATGAAGAAGGAAGAAGCAGGGAAAAGAGGAGGAGGTCAGCCTGGTTACATGTTCACTGAAGACAGCTTTTTGAGAAGAATTTGAATAATAACTTCATGTACCTAGACCTGAGGTTTTACGAGGAAGCCTTACAGCGCAGTTGCCTTCCTCACCATCAAAATAGAACCTCCTTGTGCTCCTGGAGTCAGCAACATGTGAGGTCTTGGTCGAAGCCTTTGAGGATCCAAAGACTATTAGTAAAATAGAGTGGAGTTAATTTTATTTGAGTGTGATAATAAAAGGGGCTTTCCTGGTGACTCAGCTGGTAAAGAATCCACCTGCAATGTGGGAGACCTGGGTTCGATCCTTGGGTTGGGAAGATCCCCTGGAGAAGGAAACGGTTACCCACTCCAGTATTCTGGCCTGGAGAATTCCATGGACTGTATAGTCCATGGGGTCACAGAGAGTCAGAAAATGAAATCAAATCCATGATGTTTGCACTGACCCTCACCTTAGAGAGGAGCCACAATTACTTTGTGGTTGGGTAATTTTATAGCTGGTTTTCTCCAAAATAAGTGGAGAATGGGTAGTATCTTTTCGTCGTTAGAAATGATAGAAAACTAGATGCAAAGAAAAAGAAGTAATCTGTTAATCGCCAAGAAAATAAATGTTGTTGCCTATGAAATAGCATTTGCTTTTCACCCCTCTGTCTCTCTTCACAGACCTGGGGAAGCATTCTGAATATAATTCAAGTAACTGCTCCCTAAGCAGTTCTGAAAACCCATATGCCACTATTAAAGACCCACCTATCCTTATTCCCAAACACTCAGAGTGTGGTTATGTGGAGATGAAGTCACCAGCGCGGAGAGATTCCCCATATGCAGAGATCAATAACTCAGCTTCTGCCAACAAGAATGTCTATGAAGTTGGTAAGTTTTCTTAACCAAAGAAAGAATCTAGTGAATGAGAATATTCTTTTGAAACAATTTTAAAGTCCTTGAGAATACAGTAGTTCAGTTTATATACATTTTATGGTAAATAATGGTCTGTAAATATAATGGTTTTAAATTCAGCCTGTGTTTATGGTGATCATATTAGTCGGTGTCAAATGAACTTTCCAGGAAAAATACTATTTCGAAAAGTCAAAGTAGGTTTTTTCTTACCTCATTGGCTATCCATTTTTTGTTTTGTAACCATAGTGAATATTTTAGCATGCATGTGGAACAGCATATGTATCATATTAGCTAATATGTTGAGTTAGCCAAAACAAATGGTTCAAGTGGATTAAACAGATGGTTCCATTTCCTGGTTGCATCCATTATACCAATATAATGCTTTTAACAGAATTTTAACATTTTACTTTTAGATTTGTCTAATAGATCAGTAATATTCCCAGCTGTGAATCTGATACAAATTAATAAGAATTCAATTAATATTATTTTGATTGCCCCTTGCACATCCATTTGAGGAAGCTAAAACATACCAGAGCAATCCTGGGCTAGATAGTAGAGCTTTATAATTTCATTTTTCTTTCTCCATATCTTTCCCAGTATTTATGATTTGAACCTAAAAAAATTCTCTATTCTAGTTGATCCTTGAACAACATGGGTTGGAACTGCATGAATCCACTTATACACAGATTTTCTTCACTAGTAAATGCTACACTTCTATGCACTCTTCTGTTGGTTCAATCCAAGGATGTGAGATGGTAAATAGTGGGGCCAATTTAAAAATTGACTATGGATTTTAAGTTGTGGTGGGTTGGGGTTATGTGTGGAGCAGCCCTAACCCTGAGTTGTTCAAGGGTCAACTGTCCTTGTAAATGAAGCGACTTATTTAACTCTGGTCACCAGTCATTCATTTTATGCCATAGAAATGTCACAGAAAGATATGTGACTCTTTTTACAGTAGTAAGACAGCTTTTTAAAGTGGAAACCAGGATGAACTAAATTCATTTTTGGAAGTGAGCAGCAGTTCCCTTTTGAATTGTCCCCTAAGCCTGCCACTGTGAGATGGGAGCACAGCTGGAAGCCTGAGTTCTGAACCCTAAAGCTGTGACCTTGTTACACATTTCCATGAATCAAGTGATCGCCAAAGACCTTGTTGCTGTTACCTGTACAGGAAGGGGCTTGGACTAGATTATCTCCCAGGTTTTACAGACAGTGATTCATGTCCAGGGTTTCTTTATATTCCCTTGACGTCTTCATCCCAACCACACAGTCAGTCACCCTTTGTTCTAAACATCGTTTGTAAGTGTCAGTGGGTTACCAACCACAGAGTAGTCACCTCTATGGGATTACACAAGGACTGTTTGTTTTTTAAAATACTTTCTTATATTTTTATGAACATTCCTCTGGCGTGTTTGATACTTGCATGAATTGCCATATTGTATATTTTTAAATTTCCCGTTGTTTATCAATTAATGTGTCCCTGGTTGTCACAGAACCTACAGTGAGTGTTGTCCAAGGAATATTCAACAGTAATGGGCATCGCACCCAGGATCCATATGACCTCCCAAAGAACAGTCACATCCCTTGCCATTATGACCTGCTGCCAGTCCGAGACAGTTCATCCTCCCCCAAGCAAGAGGACGGTGGCAGCAGCAGCAGCAGCAGCAGTGAATGACACCAAAGACCACTGGGTAGCCACTGGACCCCTTTCCAGAACTGCAGTTCGTTTCTTCTCCATCCTCAAGTTTGCCACCCTATGTGAATGTTAATCTACTTCGCAGGCAATTGTTGGAGATGAACCCAAAAGCTCAAAGCTGAGGCTAACTGACCATAGGTCCTTCTTATACAGGTGGCTCAGAAGGAGATATCAATGTGATTTCCCATTTTTGTTAGTATTAGAACTGCAACCATGAAGCATGACTTATTGTAAAATCTTGGCTAAAAGCATGACCGTGCAGGACTCTTTCAGAGACACGGGTTGCAGTGGATGTTGGTATTGTTGCTTGAAAAATTAAAATTTAAATATTTTCTTTCTCATTTGCATCATAGAATTGTACCTAGGATTGTGCATTTTACCATGAAATTTACTTCATTAAAGTGTCACATGCTCAACACATAGAAGAAAAGGGCCATCTCATCGAGTCCTTATTGTTTAACGTTTTTCAGCAGGACTCATTATTGTGAGAATAATAGGAACCCAGCAGGAAACATTCTGTCAAGTGACATTACTGGACAGGCTCCATATAAACTCTAGAGGTGCAGAGCAAATTTACATATGAAAACTTTAGACTTTTTTTGTAGGATGAGGACATGTACATTTAGAATTACTTTAGAAGTAATAGAATTACTGCAGCAATGAATACACAGATGTGCCAGACAGAGATGCTTCTCTGTTTCTTGGCCCATTTTAGATCCAAGACATTATTCTGATCACTGTCCCAATCATACGCATTGACCACTTGAGATCCATAACATATCAATAATTATTTCATACATATAGAAATGAAATAATTTTATTTTTGACAGATTGGATTGAATGAGTGTCTAATGATTGGAAAAGGTTGTAAATGTTAGGTATAAGATGATGCTTAAGTTTTGTAAGCCATTAGTAATACATGCTGTAATATAGAATTAGCAGAGAGTTTTGATTAAGTTTTCCCTAGAAGTGACCGAAATATTTTTGTGCATATTTGAGAAAAGGGCACTTTCCTTTGATTAATTGTTGATTTAGAGAAACTATGCTTAAGCTGGTCTTTTGCATTGCTAATATGACATGTACCCCATTTTTCATTAATTTGTATTTCCATTTTTAAGTTGTATATTCTATGTTTTGTAGTGTTTGGATTGTTAATGAAAAAAATATTATATGTTTATTGTTTCTTGTGTTATGGCCACTTTTCTTTTTGCTTCAGAAAAATGTATTGCTCTTGTTTCTTTTGGAGGGAAGAGAAGAAGATATATAAGTCGAATCCATTAAAATGGGGCATTACTAAAATAGTATAGTAACAAGTAAATGATTTATAATGGTAATGGAGAAGCATTTAAATATTCCAAAATGGAGTTCGTCTTGATCTGTGGGTCCTGAGTTTTGGTTAAACCAAAGGGAAGAGGAAGGGGGAATCACTACAGACTGATCTTACTGAAGACCTTCATTAGGGAGATCATATCCAAACTGGGACACTTTTGAAAGTAAATGAAGGCATTATGAATAATTATCCTGCATTGGGCTTAAATGTGCACTCTGACAGGCCAACCAGAAGAGATATTCACCTTGTGTATTCTTAATGTAGTTAACATTTTTCACTCCAAGGGAGTTACCTCAGGAGAATGCTGATTCCATACAAGGAAACCAGTTTCTCTTTGATGTACCTGGGCAACCTGAAGGGCTGAAAGCTGAATGAAGAAGCAATTTTGTCAGAGAAAACAGTGGCCATCCATCTTTTAAAGACGTGAAAACCTATGCGGTGTCCTGTATCAGCGAGTCAATTCACAAATACATATTGTATTCCCATTCTGCCAGTGGTACACAGAAGGCATTGTCCTTGCCAGTCCCCGAGTTGGGATATCCTGTGCTTTCATGTCACACACCTGCACTTCTGATGTTGGTTTGATCAGGTGGATGAGAGAACAAATATACTTCTTTGATGGCTGTTTCTTTCAGGGAACTCCAAAGTTAATTCAAGGAAATGAGAATTGCCCAGAACACACCTTAGAAACAATTGATTTATTTCAACAGTGACCTGCTGGTTGGCCCTTGATTCTAGGGAATAGAGATCTAATTGAGACAATTGGGTTCATAACCACATAAGAGTCCTTTTTGGTTAGAAAAAAGAAGACAGCTTTCCGCTTTAAAGATTCATCTCTTCAGAGCTCCATGGTAAGTTGAGATTTCCCATTACTCCCTGGAGATAAGTTTTAAAAACAAAAAGACACCTTTTTTTTCCCCCTCATTCCCCTATTTTTAAAAAATGAAACCTTCATGTCCCAAGGCAACAGCAATGTAAATAGAAAACCTAGGAAACAGAGGCGGGTCCAGAGGGGCACTGGTGTTCCTCCCCGTGCGATCTTTCTGACAGATCGCCTCCTCGGGATGGCTGGTGTCCTAAGACGACATTTGGACCGGAAGCAGTTCCTACACACAGCATTGTGGATATTGTGAAACTACACGCTATATTTGAAGAGATCTAGTTGAAAGGTAAAAAATGTCTAGATACTTTGATAAAGACTTGGGTAAAGATACCTTTGGGTAAAAACACTTTTGTCAGAATGAGAATTGGAGACAAAAGAATCTGACAGTTTTTCCCCTGAAATTACAGTGTTTGGGGCTTTTTCAGATATATCAAATTGGAGTTAATGGTAATGTTATGCTTTGTACACAGTGAATCTGTTTTTATGACCTTTGAAAGTAAAATCACTCAGTTGTGTTCGACTCTTTGCAACCCCATGGACTGTAGCCTGTTAGGCCCCTCTGTCCATGGGATTTTCCAGGCAAGAATACTGGAGTGGATTGCCATTTCCTTTTCCAGGGGATCTTTCCAACTCAGGGATCTAACGCAGATCTCCTGCTTTGCAAGCAGACTCTTTACCGTCTGAGCCACCAGGGAACCCATGTTAATTTGAAACCTTAAAAATAATCTCTTTTCTATATCCTATTGTGGTCAAAGAAGTGAAGGAGCTTGGTGACATGTACCAAAAACCATTCATTGCAGGGATGTCAGCCATTACTATTATACTTTCTCTAGAGGTTGATGTATCAGAAAATTTATAACCCATTTGTATTTCTATATAAATACATCAAAACTGGCCCAAATGATAGTTTGTATGCTTGCTTTAATACAGAGAAAATTATTTGTAGTTAATTATATGATAAAGAATATTTCATAATTATTTACAATGTTTGATATAAATTTCTCTCCTATGCTACAGCAGTAATGTTAACAGGGAGCTTAATGTGTTTTCATTATCTTTCTGGAAAATTATTCACCAAATTCAGGAAAACCAATGTTGAATTTTATAACAGGACAGTTATCAAGCCCAAACAAATCCATTAGCACAATGACTTTATATTATGAGAAATGCAAACAACTTGATGAGAATGTAACCATTTTGACCTCAGAGTCACAATAATAGTTATCAATTATTGGGATTTTAAACTATAAATATTACAAGAGTTGCAAAGAGTATTACGATACCATTTAGGGTTCATGTCAATGTTAGTTTGCTTATCACTTAAAATGAGATGAAATCATTTTAAAAATTGAGTTTTAGGGTTATGTCCTTTAAATAATAGATTTCCTATCTTTAAGTAACATGTCTTAATTATTCATATTAAGTATTTAAGAAGTGTGTTGGTCTTAAAGGCTTTAAGTCATGGACGGGTACCTGGATGTGTAAGTGTGAATCACACGGGTGTTTGTCTAGTAACTAAAGATGTACGACCAGTTGCTGTTTTAGGGTCCCCTTAATACTGATGCCTAACACTAGTCTGTCTATTCTAGTTCAGTATTTAGTCTAGGCTTCCTTTTGATATGAACAAATCACAGTATATATTTTTAAAAGGAAAATAATTAAAACATATTAGGATGTATGTGATTGTAGCAAACAAAAAATGCTTTCAGTGTTCAAATATCTCTTTTCCCAAAGATGATTAAACTTTCATCAGTATTAGACAACATTCTTATATATATAACCAAATGAGTTTGTAGATTAATGCAATAAACTTTCTAATAAAAACTTTAGTGTTTATTTCTATGTTTGATTCTATCATTAATTAAAGAGGAGAAAAAATGATGCTACTGGAAAAAAATTTAATATTTTTTCATATGTGATCCCTTAGCACTATATATATTTTTTAAAAAACTATATTTTATTAGACTTAATTGCTTATATACCTGCTTTTTCTCCAGAACACTTGTTCTTTAAAGACAGAGGAAAATTTTTGTTCATATTTGGGTCCCTGGAACCCAGGTTAGTGCCTGAGATTCAGATCTCTGTAAAAAACTTCAGGTTATCTTATATGGATTTGCTTTTTAAATCTCAGTAACCTGTTAATGCTTCGTTTTATAATTTAAAATTTTTTGGAGTTCTCACTTTATAGCTGGAGAAGGAAATGGCAACCCACTCCAGTATTCTTGCCTGGAGAATCCTGTGGACAGAGGTGCCTGGTGGGCTGCTGTCCAGGGGGTCGCACAGAGTCAGACATGACTGAAGCGACTTAGCATGCATGCATGCGTTGGAGAAGGAAAGGGCAACCCACTCCAGTGTTCTTGCCTGAAGAATCGCAGGGACAGGGGAGCCTGGTGAGCTGCCATCTATGGGGTCGCACAGAGTCAGACACGACTGAAGCAACTTAGCAGCAGCAGCAGCACTTTATAGCCCTCTGTTCTAGGGCCCAGATATGAATAAAGCATTGCTGCTTCTCTCAATCACTGTTTACTTACTGAGGGCTTGCGTGCTGCAATTCATGGGGTCTCAAAGAGTCGGACACTACTGAGCGACTGAACTGAACTGAACTGAGTGCCAAGAGCAGTTGGGGCTGCAGAGATACAGAAGATGTGAGCTCAAGTAGCTCATTATTTCATGAAAGGGATAAAGCATCTACTTTAGCTGCATAAGTTTGCTAAGTCACTTAACTTCTTAGGACCTTGGTTTCTATATTATAATATGTTGGAAATAATAGTACCTATTACAAAGGGTTTTGTGAGAATTTAGTAACTTTAATTATACCTACAAAACACTTACTTTAGTGGCTGATACGTAGTAGATAGTTGGAAAATGTTAGCTATCATAACTATTATGAAAAATTATCTAAGGATTGGAGCCAGTTTGCAATAACCAGGTAAGTGATGAAGCTAGTAAATCAGAAGTGAGCATTTAATGAATATTATAAAAAGTACATGTTTGTGTGAATGTATCCTGGTCTATTTTTTTTTTACTATAAAAATATTCCATGCATATTTAGTTTCTAGAGATATAATTTAGAAGAGCCATAATAATATAATTTCACCTTCCAATGATATGTTATCTTCTTAGGATTTGAAAACTATTTTTAAACTTTTGGTTGTGGGTTTGTGGGCAGATAGTGACCTGACTTCACATTCCCATCCTGGAGAATACAGCTGTCCAAAAAGTCAAAGGCTTACCTTGGCAACCTGAAGAGTTTCCACACACAGTGGGACATCGAGTCTTTGAAAGCAGGTGCAGATGGAAGGACAACTGAGAGCTGATGGGGCTGCACTGTGGGGAAGGGAGTGTGGGGAGAGCCTGCTGAACTGTATGAGTGTGCGCATGCCAAGTCGTTTCAGTCGTGTCTGACTCTTTGTGATCCCATGGACTGTAGCATGCCAGGCTCTTCTGTCCATGGAGCTCTGCAGGCAAGGATACTGGAATGGATTGCCATTCCCTTTTCCAGGGGATCTTCCCAACTCAGGGATCGAACCTGAATCTCTTGCATTGACAGGCAGATTCTTCACCGCTGAACTACCAGGGAAGATAGGCATATAATTATAGGACCAGAATGAGTTTCCTAGAACTGAAGATAAGGATTTCTCAATTTGAAAATTTATCAGTTCATTTCAGTTGCTCAGTCACGTCCGACTCTTTGCAACCCCATGGACTGCAGCATGCCAGGCTTCCTCCTCCATCACCAGCTCACTGAGCTTGCTCAAACTCATGTCCATTGAGTCAGTGATGCCATCCAACCATCTCATCCTCTGTCATCCCCTTCTCTTCCCGCCTTCAGTCCTTCCCAGCATCAGGGTCTTTTTCCAGTGAGTCAGTTCTTTGCATCAGGTGGCCAAAGTATTGGAGTTTCAGCTTTAGCATCAGTCCTTCCAATGAATATTCAGGACTGATTTTCTTTAGGATGGACTGGTTCAATCTCCTTGCAATCCAGGGGACCCGCAAGAGTCTTCTCCAACACCACAGTTGAAAAGTATCAATTCTTCAGTGCTTAGCTTTCTTTATAGTCCAACTCTCACATCCATACATGACTACTGGAAAAACCATAGCTTTGACTAGACAGAACTTTGTTGGCAAAATAATGTCTCTGCTTTTTAATATGCTGTCTAGGTTGGTCATAAATTTTCTTCCAAGGAGCAAGCATCTATTAATTTCATGGCTGCAGTCACCATCTGCAGTGATTTTGGAGCCCCCCAAAATAAAGTCTGTCACTATTTCCATTGTTTCCCCATCAATTTGCCATGAAGTGATGGGACCAGATGCCATGATCTTCGTTTTCTGAATGTTGAGTTTTAAGCCAACTTTTTCACTCTCCTCTTTCACTTTCATCAACGGCTCTTTAGTTACTATTCACTTTCTGCCATAAGGGTGGTGTCATCTGTGTATCTGAGATTATTGATATTTCTCCCGGCAATCTTGATTCCAGCTTGTGCTTCTTCCAGCCCAGTGTTTCTGGGCTGATGTACTCTGCACAGAAGTTAAATAAGCAAGGTGACAATATATAGCCTTGACGTACTCCTTTCCCTATTTAGAACCAGTCTGTTGTTCCATGTTCAGTTCTAACAGTTGCTTCTTGACCTGCATGCATATTTCTCAGGAGGCATGTAAGATGGTCTGGTATTCCCATCTCTTGAAGAATTTTCCAAAGTGAGTTGTGATCTACACAGTCAAAGGCTTTGGAGTAATCAATAAAGCAGAAGTAGAAGTTTTTCTGGAACTCTCTTGCTTTTTCGATGATCCAACAGATGTTGGCAATTTGATCTCTTGTTCCTCTGCCTTTTCTAAAACCAGCTTGAACATCTGGGAGTTCACGGTTCACATACTATTGAAGCCTGGCTTGGAGAATTTTGAGCATTACTTTGCTATCATGAGAGATGAGTACAGTTGTGTGCTAGTTTGAATATTCTTTGACATTGCCCTTCTTTGGGATTGGAATGAAAACTGACCCTTTCCAGTCCTGTGGCCACTGCTGAGTTTCCTTAATTTGCTGGCGTATTGAGTGCAGCTCTTTAAGAGTATCATCTTTTAGTATTTGAAATAGCTCAACTGGAATTCCATCACCTCCACCAGCTTCGTTTGTAGTGATGCTTCCTAAGGCCCACTTGACAATTTAATAGAAGAATGTAAAAACAAAAAGTATGGTAACTACTAAGAAATGCAATCAAGAGAAAATTTCAAAAATGGTAAGTATGAGTAAGAGACTCAGGAAAGACTCATCCAAGAGACCCAGTAGTGAGACAGAAGGGAAAACAATTGAAGTAGTAACCAAAGAAATATAGAACAAAAATTCCATAATCTATACTGTTGTATACTGTGAATCTTTCAGTTTTTTAGATCTTTCTTTCAGATATGAAAGGATCTACTGGACAAATGAAAGAGAATTAATGAAAAAACATGGAAACAGATAAGTCCTGATGAGTTTTCTGAACTCTAAGACTAGAAAAAATTAAAATGGTGAAGTGAAGTGAAGTCGCTCAGTCGTGTCCGACTCTTTGCGACCCCATGGACTATAGCCCCCCAGGCTCCTCCATCCATGGAATTTTCTAGAAAAAATTAAAATGGTACAGAGTGCTTACAAAGGTAAGATATATTGAACAGAGAGAGTGTAGGGTGGAAGCAGGAAAGGGGAGGACACCAGGGTGGGAAAGGGTAAAAGACTGCCTGACGTGTTCTCCTGCCTACTATGCTTCTGCAGCAGCAGCTCCTCTCTTCCTAGGACAGCATGGCTACTTGACAGGAGATTGTTAAATAGCCCCATTTCATTCTTCTTGAAATCTCTGATCCAATCGGCATAGATCAGGAAGAGACTGCGGCAACAGAAAGAGAAAAAGGACTCTCTGTGACAGACTGGCCCAGGATAAGCTAGAAATACCAAACCACCAGCCAGTCATCCTTTGGTGGTAATGGTTTAGTCACTAAGTCATGTCTGACTTGCAACCCCATGGGCTGTAGCCCACCAGGCTCCTCTGTCTGTGGGATTCTCCAAGCAAGAATACTGGAGTGGTTTGCCATTTCCTTCTCCAGGTTATCTTCCTAACCCAGGGATCGAACCCTGGTCTCCTGCACTGCAGGCAGATTCTTCACTGACTGAACTAGCAGGGAAGCCCAATCATCCTTTACCGAATTGCTATTAAGGAATCAGCGAATATGTACATGGCTGTCGGCTTATGGTGGGTTGTACTTCCTCCTATATTGATGGCCTGGACTTGTTTACTGATGATAAAGCAATAGAAAAATCCACATATACCTTGAAGTAGCCAACCTGGCACAGTGTATTTAATGATTTGCAGATGACTGAGAAGTTTATAGAGCGAGTGATCTTTCAATATGGAAGAGCAGAACTTGAAGTCCATTGATTTCTTAAAACCTCCACTAAATACATCACAAACAGAGAAAATACTGCTAGACTGATGCTTGAGCCTTTCCCTTTTCTAGGCGTCTACCTAACCGTACAGGTTAGTTCAGCCTGTAAACAGCCTAGTTTGGCTCCATCTCATATATTAGGACAATAAGAGAAGATAGGAACGCTAACTTCTCTGAAGGTCCAGCCATGGTCGGAGACTTGAGACATTGCATCCCAAGGGTTTAGAATAGAACTTTAGATGCCATATTGAAATCAAGGTGAAGAATTCAGTGATTGTGGATGAAAGCCAAAGTTCATTTACATAGAAGTCATTTTATATCCCATGCAGATTTGGAGGTTCATGCTAGCATTTGTGCTTGAGTTCTACCAAGCATGCCACACCACAAAGGTTTATGAAGAAAGTGGTGCTAGTATGTGTCATCACTTTCCAATATGCAGGATCATGTTTTAAGATTGATTTTATGGTTAATGAAAAAGAGACTTTTTTATAACCTATTTCTTATAGATGACCTGGCTTGATAATAATACAGTATTTTATATTATATAATAATATAGTCGATATATCCACATGCAACTGTAGAGGAAAGTTACAATGATTAAGCAATGAATGAATGAATAATGGCTTCTGCTTAGTTTGGCAATGCCAGGTTTGACTTTGTTATTCCTCAGCATAGTTTTTAGATGACTTGGAAATGTTGCTCCTTCTGTCCCATTCTACAAGTGCAATAATTTGTGATGAGAGCGAAACATTCAGGAAGCTAGTAACATAAAGGAATATAGGATAACTACAACCTGTATAGCAAAATATTTTAAAATTTTACTTCAAAGCTTAAGTCAGGTCTTTGATATTTTGCCCATAAAGCTGAGAGCCCCAGTTCCAGAGGTTTTGGATGTCAAGAGCAGTTCCACTGAATTTTCTGGCAGGTATTGCTAGGGAGTTTATTTTAGTGGAAAATGTTACACTCAACTTCTCCCAGTCTTTACATCCGTGAACCTTCTATTACAGCTCAGTTGTGCCATATGCTGGTCTTCATTCTGTGCCCAGATCCTCGCCCATCTTCTTCCCCGCACTTCTCCCCATCTCTCCCTTTGTCCCTGTGTCTCCCTGCACAACACTTGCTCCAAGGCCTTGCTTTCCATGGGCTGCTCTCAGGCGATGATTGAGTGCAGGGAGGAAACCAAGGAAGGCCCTTAACTTTGAAATGAGGAACTCCTTTGATGGGTGACTTTGGCTCAAAGACTCCCCACTGGCCTGACCTGAACTTTCTTAAAACTGTGCTTGTACTCCAGGATCTTCCTTCTGTCTCTGCTTCACAGGACTGGGCTTGCATCAGCCTAAGAAGAATATAGACCCGAGTATTCTGAGGTCAAAATACGCGCTGTGAAATCGGCCCTGTGCAAACACATCTGTCTGCTCTGCTTTCTGGTGGCACTTGGTTCTGTTCCTTAAACTCATGGCTCTTTTCTTTCCTTGGTCTCAGCCTCGTGACCCCAGTGGTACGCTGGTAAATGTTTAACAGTCAGCTCTCTGAAAAGAATGAAAAAGCAGGGATTGGTAGCATTCTCCCAATTGCATTTTCCTCATGAAAATACATCGGTTTAAAATTAAAATAATTCTGAGCTTAAAAAGATTCACTTTAGTATTTCTACTCACTGAGTAGCTGGGCATTGCTAAGTATCAATTGCTGTCCTTTATGTTTGAATTGTGGCCATATGTTTATTAAATTTAACATTTTTATGAATATTTTATTTGTGCTGTAGGTAGATTTTCTTTTCTGGTAGAAAACAAACTAGAGTGGAGTCACTTGACCAAGGTAATTTTAAATCATCAGAATGAAAGGCAGGATTTTTCTTACCTGCCTGAGGTGTTGAAAGAGAAGCTGGAGGGGCTAAACTGAAATGTTTATCTCCAGAAAGAATATATTATTTTAAAAGGATACAAAGAGGGGAGAAAGCTGGGAAAACATTCTGAGGCTGAAAATACTGCTATTTTCCCTCACAGTGAAAAGTATAAGGTGATTACCAATGGATACCCTTAAACCTAGAATGGGGAACCATGGGGCCATATTAATCACTAGAAAATGTCTTTTGGATATGAAAAGAGCACTGTTTCATTTAGTAGGGTAACCAGTTCTTCTATGAGCTGAGCACCTGGTATAAATAAAATAGGGCTTCATAAGGTAATTTTGATTGAACAAACACATGTAAGAACATGTGCTTCATTAATGCTTTGCAAGTGTGCGTGCTCATTCGCGCAGTCATGTCCAACTCTAACTTCATGGACTATAGCCTGCCAAGTTTCTCAGTCCATGGGGATTCCCAGGCAAGAATACTGGAGTAGGTTGCCATGTCCTCCTCCAGGGACTCTTCCCGACCCAGAGATCGAACCTGAGTCTCCCACTTGGCTATGTTTTAAAATGTTATGCTTAGTCTTTAAGCATAATACAAATTTCCTCTTCAGCAGTTACTGTTTCTAAAGGTAGACTGATTTAAGTCAAGACAGTATCTCTAAAAAAAATGTCACAGCCCAAGGTGATTATTTCAAGGAAAGCTTTGCTTAGTGTTTACATCCTGAATTATTCATTAAAACAAAAACCTAGACTCACTACTTTTTAGTCAGAGCTCTCATATTGCAAGAAATTGGTTCAGAAGCTAAGAGAAAATCAGTTCTCCCAGGAAAACCTCAGAGGAATTTTGGAAAACCAGCAACTGCTCTGGGAGGCAGGAAGGACAGTGACCCAATGACAGAGCTGCCTGGTGACCTCAGCTCTTATGGGTGTGATCCGCCAGGACCCAAATCCTCTAGTCCCAGTGGGGTTCTTCTTGACATTTTCACTCCCAGCTATTCTCAGCATCTTGTTACCTAAAGCACATCAAACTGGAGCCTGTTGCTTGTGTGTAATCATTATGTTGTTGACTAGAGTAGATGGCCTGCAGCCTTTCTTAATAGAATTGGAAGATGTTCCTTGATTTCTCTCTGCTAGTCTACAGAGGATCGTCTCAACCTTCTGTGAACTCCTTCCCCACATCCATCCCACTGCATACAGACCACACCATCTCTTCCAAGTGACATTGCTTCATACTGCAAAGAACATATTGGTAGTATGTTTAAGGGATTCTGACCTCAGTTCCATGGTTAATTACAGTTGCAGTAAGTCTCCATATTTATTTTACATACACCTTACTATCTTCTTTGCCTGCTTTTGCAGTGCTTTATTACTGGTTTTAATGTGACTACTTTAAATTCTTTGTCCGAATGAGAACATACTCTAGGTCAATATTATTTGAGAATGATAGGAAAAAAAGAAGAAATATGGAGTGGCAGGATTGGTGATTTTTAGTTTAGACACCTGAGATCTTCATCATGAAAGTTCATTTCACTTGGCTCTAGTCTATTCACCTGAAAAGATACACTATTCTTCATAGAATTGGCATAAGATGTAAAGTATATATTTGAAATCTCCAGGTGAATGTGCCACTTACTGGAAAATAATATAAAATAACTTTGAGATGTTGAAATATTTTGTTGAAGCTCAAATTTACCAAAGTTATCATTGTAGGAAGAAAGGATATAAATGTAATTTCCTAAAATTAGTAGAATGGCATAAGATACACTTCTGAGGTGATTAGTCATTTAGTAGATTCTTAGTTGGGCTTCCCTGGTGGTTCAGAGGTTAAAGCGTCTGCCTGCAATGCAGGAGACCTGGGTTCAATCCCTGGGTCAGGAAGATCCCCTGGAGAAGGAAATGGCAACCCACTTGTGGACACTAAGGATAGGAAAAGATAAACTAGTAGCTCCAAATCCTGATTTAACCTGTTCAGCTGTAAGATGAACCTTCTAGGTAGCTCTGTTTAAATCACTTTACCTTACACCATAGGAGTGACATCTGGTGTTTCCAGCGACTAATGACAATAGAGAAATAAGGATGGGGGAAAAATGTCCATGAGATAATTTGTAGAAAAGTCCTAACCTTTGTGGAATGATGCTGCTGTGAAAACAGCAAATGTTATTTTAGTACAGGGATAATCTCATGTTAGGAAACTATTTTTAAATAATGAACTTCATTTTTTAGAATGGTCTTAGGTTTACATCAAAACTGAACATAAAAGTATGTAGAGCTCCCCCAAAAATATTCCTTGTTGTACCACTTTCCTGATGTCAATATCCTCACCAAAGTGGTACATTTATTACTATTGATGAACCTCCATTGGCGCATCATTATGATTCAAAGTCTGTAGTTTACGTTAGGGTTCATTCTTGCTGTTGTGCATTTTACAGATTTTGACTAATGTACATACAGGTATAGTGACATTTACCCATCACTGTAGTATCGTACAGAGTGGCCTCACAGCCCTAAAAATCTTCTGTATTCTACCTATTCATTCCCCTCTCCCCACTAACCCCTGGCAACCACTGATTTCTACTCTCTCTGTTGTTTTGCACTTCCTGGAATGTCATATAGCTGGAATCACATGTATGTAGCTTTTTCAGACTGGCTTCTTTCCGTTGGCAGTGTACATTGAAGAGCTTCCTCCATATCTTTTCATAGCTTGATAACTTGTTTCTCTTTGGTGTTAAATAATACTCCACTATGTGGATGAACCACAGTTTATCCATTTACCTGCTAAAGGACATCTTGATTGCTTCCAAGTTTTGACAGTTATAAAGAAAGCTGCAATAAGTATCTATGTGCAGGTTTTTGTGTGGGCATAAGTTTACAATTCATTTAGATGAAAGCCAAGGAGTGTAATCATTGGATTGTGTAGCAAGTAAATGTTCAGTGTTGTAAAAAACTGTCAAACTGTCTTTCAAAGTGGTTGGTCATTTTGCATTTTTACTTACAAGGAATGGGTTTCCCTGGTGACTCAGTGGTAAAGAATCCACTTGCCAGTGTAGGAGATTTGGGTTGGATCTCTGAGTTGGGAAGATCCCCTGGAAAAGGAAACAGCAACCCACTCTAATATTCTTGCCTGGGAAATCCCATGGACAGAGGAGCCTGGCAGGCTACAGTCCATGGGATCTCAGAGAACTGGACACAACTGAACAACAACAACACATAGCTGATTTAGTGACTTATCTTCTCATTCTTTTGATATTGTCTTTTGCAGAGTAGAAGTTTTTAATTTTAATGAAGTCCAGCTTATTAATTATTTCTTTTATGGATCATATCTTGATGATGAATCTAAAAAGACATCATCATATCCAAGATCATCTAGGTTTTTTCCTATTTTACAGGAAGTTTATAGTTTTGCGTCTTGCATTGAGGTCTTTGATCCATTTTGAGTTAACTTTTGTGAAGGGTGTAGCCTTTGTCTAGATTCATTGTTTGCTAGTGGATGTCCAGTTGTTCTAGCACTCTTTGTTGAAAAAACAGTCCCTGCTCCATTATATTGCCTTTGTTTCTTTATCAAAGACCGGTTGACTATATTTATGCGGCTCGTTGCTGTGCTGTCTGTTCTGTCCCAGTTGGTCTAGTCTTTCACCAACCTTCTCCACTTCATCTGTAGGTTAGTGTCTGACATTAATTTGGGGGAAATTCTTGATTATTGCTTAAATACTGTCTATTTCTTTTCCTTTTGCTATTCCCATTACGCATAGCTGTCCCACAGTTCTTAAATATTCTGTTCTGTTTTTTCTTTCTCTTTGCTTTCAAGTTTTAGAAGTCCTGTTATATTCGCAAGCTCAGAGGTTCTTTCCTCAGTTGTGTTCAATCTACTGTGAATCCGTCAAATGTATTTATTTCTGTTACAGTATTCTTGATCTCTAGCATTTCTTTTTTATTCTTTCTTAGAATTTCCATTTATCTGCTTATATTATCCACCTATTCTTACATGTTGTCTATTTTGCCACTAAATACCCTAATCATAGCTTTATAAATTCCTGGTCTGGTAATTCCAACCTTGGTACCAAGTCTGACTCTGGTTCTAATGCTTGTTCATCTCTTCAAACTTGGCTTTTGCCTTTTACTATGCCTCATAATTTTTTGTTAAAAGATGTGCATGAGGTATTAGGTAAAGGGAACTGAGATAAATAGGTCTTCAGTAATGCAGTAATGAAGTATGGAGGGAAGGAGAGCATTCTCTTTTTTAACTTTTTATTTTATATTGGAGTATAGCCAATTAACAATGTTGTGATGGTTTCAGGTGGACAGCAAATGAACTCAGCCATACATATACGTGTATCCATTCTCTCCCAAACAGGGGAAGCGTTCTTTAATTCTGTGATCGGTCTCAGCTTTTCCTAAGCCTTGCTTCTGGGCTGTGAACTTCACAGGTGCTCTCAGTTTTCAGGTGGGACAAGTTGATGAGAAAAGGCTGAAGTTTCCCTCCTGCCAGGTCAGTTGCACGTGTACTTACTTGCTTAGTCATGTCCGACTCCCTGCCAGGCTCTTCTGTCCATGGAATTTTCCAGGCCAAAATACTGGAGTGGATTGCCATTTCCTCCACCGGGGGATCTTCCCAACCCAGGGATGAACCACGTCTCTTGGGTCTCCTGCATTGGCAGGTGGATTCTTTACCACTGTGCCACCTGGGAAACCCCCAAGTCAGATAGGCTGTGATAAAAGCCCAGCAGATTAGGCTGTGGTTAATTAGTTTCTCCTGAGTTAAGCTTGTTAAGGGCATGCTCTGGTGTGTTGCAAAATGGTTCCCCTACCCCACACCCTGATAGAAGCTGGAGAGGATTTTTCTCTGATATTCACTGTGAGAACCTAGTCTGAGCTCCCGGAGGTCATGAAAGCGCGGAGGTCCCCCATGACTGGGCCCCTCTGGAGTTTTTAATTCTCAGATTTGTCCACACTGAGCCTCCGGCAGTTCACTAACTGCAGTTTGGATTTTTCTGCCTCAGCACTGCTTCCTGCAGCCGTTTCTGCTCTGGTGAGTCATGACTCTGTCCATCTGTCTGTCTCTCCAGTTTGGAGAGCAGTGGTCTGCCCTGTGACCTCCCTTTTCTGATGGATTTAAGAACAATTGCTGATTATTTAGTCTGTTTGACTTTTTACTGGTTATTAGAATGAAGTGGCAACTTCTAAGCTCCTTACATGCAGGTCTGGAAGCTGGAAGTCTAAAATACCATTTTTATATCAAGTAAATTTTGACTTTTTAAAATTATGACTATGAAATTGTGTTGCAAACAAATGCTGAATTTTTCTTTCCTCTTGAATGTGCCAAAGATCCTTATTCCTTGGTTCAATACCACACTAAGAAGGGCCTACTTTGTTTTACTGGAAATTCTCAATTAACATTTTAGCTGTTTTCTTTTGATAATGGAAAAAATGTGCATTTTGAAAGTTTCATTTTAGTATTTCACTTAATGGTTTCCATGTGTATGGTACAGAGTGAAATGTACATTTAGAAAATTATTTTTACCTTTTGGAAGCTTCTAGTCTAAATTGAATTTTCTTCCTTGTATGTAGCCACCATTCTTTCTGGTGTTCGATGGCAAAGCCAGGAGGAAAAGTATTAATGTGTTTCCTCAGTAACTGGTACTTCATGAATCCATGAAAAGTTCTAAAATATTAAAATGCAACTATGCATCCCAAGAATAAGATTCACAATATTTATTTAAAAACAGCCACTAAAATCATTGTAATCAGACATTTCTTTCACTTCTTGAGTCAGTTATTATCTAAGTTATTACTCAGGTAATAAGTTATTACTTATTCATTTGAACAAGTGTAAAATTCATTCAAACTTTCCAATTCTACACTTTTTCCCTCCTGATTTTCTTATCCAAACATGTATGGAATAATGGCTGAATCCTTTCCTGTCAAAACCCTGCTGGGCAATAAATCACTTTCTATTTTAAGCAACAGGTGATTTCATTTATATCTGATCAAGACATTCAAATAGTTGCATAAATTAGTAAGACAAACCCAAGAGAAATAAGGCTTGGATACCTCTGTTAACCTTTTATTTCTCTGCAATTATTTTCAGTTACCTTGTGCAGTGATCTTAGGACTTTTCGATACTTGCTGCCATCTCTGCTATCAGCAGGGTTTTGCCTAGATTCAGCATCATATGTGATCTATTCTAAGTTTGTTTGTTTGTGTTTTAAGTATTTCCATGGCCTAAATAAAAATAAAGTATGGTCATTTACCAGTTTTGAAAGCTAAAGATTTTTTTCATAGTTTTTCAATGAGATGGGGCTGGGCTTTTTTTTTTCTTTTTAACCACTAGTCCACAGCTTTGAGCTCTCACTGGAGTATAAAGTCTGACCACATCCATACAGATTTAATACCCTAGGTCTTGACTGTTTTTCTTAGCATTGTAAAGTTTCTGTGAGGCAGCTAATATGAAATACAGGAAGTCCAAGCTCATGATAACTTGGCAGTTTCCACCGAAGGGCTTTGAATTCTCATGGACCAAAGGTCAGTCAGAAATCAAATGAGTTATCCAAGAAGTGACATTGTGCCTCAATACAAACTCAGGGAGGAAGAGAAATCTTTCCAAATATTGAACAAAGGACCCTAGTTCCTTTCATAAGTTTGTGTCTAATCAGAGGAGAAACTCAGCATGAATTAATAAACCAATGTGTACAGGTATTTCATGAATATCCGGTGTGTGGTCTCTAACCCAGCAAACATTCCTATGTGTGGTTGTCCAGGTCAGAGGAGATGGAGAGAGGTAAAAGGCAGTTTGTCTTGAGTTTAGCTTCAGTCACCTCTGGCTTAGCTATGAGCATGTATGTCTGAATTGGGATGCGTTATGAAGACATGCTTGGATATAAAGAGTTTCTTAGACATTTGGCCTGGCAATAGTTGTGAATTTTTAGTAAAGGGTAATTAATTTGGCAGGTTCTAGTACACTTTTAAAATTTTCTACTTTTTCAGTTTCCTCTTTCTTTCACAATTTTTAAATTTAATTTTTATTTATATTGGGTTATAGCTGATTTACAATGTGGTGTTAGTTTCAAGTGTATAGTTGTGATTCTGTTGATTATATGCATACATCCATTCTTCTTCAGATCTTTTTTTTCATATAGGTTAAAACAGAATATTGAGTAGTTTCCTGGGCTATTCAGTAGGTCATTGTTGGTTAACTATTTTATATTCAGTAGTGTATATATGTTAATCTCAAACTCCTAATTTATCTCTCCCTACTGTGTTTCCCCTTTGGTAACCATAAATTTGTTTTCGAAGTCGGTGAATCTGTTTGTTTTGTAAATAAGTTTATTCTCATCTTTTTTTTAGATCCCTCATATAAGTGATATCATGTGATATTTGTCTGACTTAATTCACTTAGTTTGATGATCTCTAGGTCCAACCATTTTGCTGCATATGGCATTCTTTCATCCTTTCTTGTGGTTGAGTAATATTCCATTGCATATATACATACCACAACGTCTTTCTCCATTCATCTATCAACGGACATTGAGGTTGCTTCCATGTATTCACTATTATAAATAGTGCTGCAATGAACATTAAGTTGCATGTATCATTTTGAAGTATGGTGTTCTCTGGATATTTGTCTTGGAGTGGGACTTCTGGATCATATGGGAGCTCTACTCTTAGTTTTATAAGGAACTTCTGTACTGTGCTCCATGTCGGTTGTACCAATTTACATCCCCATCCATAGTGTAGGCGGGTTCCCCCCATCCAGCATTTATTATTTGTAGAATTTTTGATGATAGCCATTCTGACTGGTGTGAGGTTATAACTCACTGTGGTTTTTATTTGCACATCTCTAATAATTATGGAGAAGGGGACAACAGAGGATGAGATGGCTGGATGGCATCACTGACTTTGATGGACGTGAGTTTGCCTGAACTCCAGGAGTTGGTGATGGACAGGGAGGCCTGGCGTGCTGCAATTCATGGGGTCATGCAGAGTTGGACACGACTGAGCCACTGAACTGAATAATTACTGATGTTGAGCACATTTTCATGTGCTTTTATTGATTGTGTTGTTTGTCTTTTTGTTATAGAGCTTCATGTGAGCTCACATGTATGTTATGTATTTTATGGAGGTTAATCACTTGTTGGTTGTATCATTTGCAAATATTTTTTCTCATATGGTTTCCCTTGCTGTGTTGTGCAAAAGCTTTTAAGTTTAATGAGCCCCATTTGTTGATTTTTGTTTTTATTTTCATTACTGTAGGAGGTGGGTCCAAAATGATACTGCTGTGATTCATGTCAGAGAGTGTTCTATGCTTTCCTCTAAGAGTTTTATAGTATCTTACCTTACATTTCGGTCTTTAATCCATGTTGAGTTTATTTTTGTGTATGGTGCTAGAGAGTATTTTAATTTCATTCTTTTACATGTAGCTGTACAGATTTCCTAGCACCACTTGTTGAAGAGACTGTCTTTTATTCAGGTATATTCTTTCCTCCTTTATCGTGGTCTAATTGACCACAGGTGTGTGGGTTTATTTCTAGACTTTCTGTCCTGTTCCATGTATTAATATGTCTGTTTTTGCGCCAGTACCATATAGTTTTGATGACTGATGCTTTTTAGTATATTCTCAAGTGAGGGAACCCGATTCTTCCAGTGCTGCTTTTTTTCCCTCAGGATTGCTTTGGCTCTTCAGGGTCTTTTGTATTTCCATACAGACTAAAACTTTTTTTCCTAGTTTTGTGAAAAGTGTCATTATTCTTTTGATAGGGATTGCATTGGATCTGTAGATCACTTTGGGAATTGCTTTGGGTAATACAGTCATTTTCACAATATTAAATTTTCCAATCCAAGAACATGGTGTATCATTCTATCTGTGTCATCTTCAATTTCTTTAATCAGTGTTGTGTAGTTTTCAGAGTACAGGTCTTTTGGCTCCTTAGGTAGGTTTATTTCCAGGTACTTTGGTCTTTTTGATGCAATGGTAAATGGGATTTTTTTCTTAACTTCTCTTCATGATCTTTCATTATTAGCGCATAAAAATGCAAGTGCCTTCTGTGTATTAACTTTGTATCCTGCAACTTTATTGAATTCATCAATGAGCTCCAGTAGTTCTCTGATAGCATCTTTAGGGTTTTCTATGTATAATATCACCTACAATGCTGGTTTGAATTCTTTTCCAGTTTGAATTCCTGCTATTTCTTTCTCTCCTCTGATCGCCATGGTGAGGACTTTCAAAGCTATATTGAATAAAAGTGGTGAGAGTGGACATCTTTGTCTTGTTCTTGATCTTAGAGGAAATGCTCTCAGCTTTTCACCATTGAGAATGATGTTGTTCAGTCGCTGAGTCTGAACAATCCAATGGATTGTTGCATGCCAGTTTCCTCTGTCTTTCACTATGTGGAAGCCACACATGTTCATCGAGTTGGTGATGCTGTTTAACCATCTCATCCTCTGCTGCCCACTTCTTTGGCTTTAATTTTTAACAGAATCAGAGTGTTTTCCAATGAGTTGGCTCTTTGCATCAGGCAGCCAAAGTACTGAAGCTTCAGCTTCAGCATCAGTCCTTCCAATGAATATTCACGGTTGATTTCCTATAGGATTGACTGGTTTGATCTTGCCATCCAAAGGACTCTCAAGAGTCTTCTCCAGCACCATAATTTGAAAGCATTAATTCTTGGTGCTCAACCTTCTTTATGGTCCAACTCTCACATCTGTACATGACTACTAGAAAAACCATAGCTTTGACTCTACAGACTTTGGTCAGCAAAGTCTGGTGTCTCTGCTTTTTAAAACACTGTCTAAGTTTGTCATAGCTTTTCTTCCAGGGAGCAAGCATATTTTAATTTCATGGCTATAATCACTGTCCACAGTGATTTTGGAGTCCAAGAATATAAAATCTGTCACTGCTTCCACATTTTCCCCTTCTTTTTGCCATAAAGTGCCTGAATGCCATGATCATAATTTTTTATAGTGATGTTAGCTATGGATTTCTCATGTATGGCCTGTATTATGTTGAGTTTTTATCATAAACGGGACTGAATTTTGTCAAAGCTTTTCCTGCATCTATCGAGATGATTGTATGATTTTTGTTCTTCAGCTTGTTAATGTGGTGTAGCATACTGATTTGTAGAGATTGAAAAATCTTTGCATCCCTAGGATAAATTTCACCTTGTCATAGTGTACAATCCTTTTAATATGTTGTTGGATTCAGTTTGCTAGTTAGTATTTAACACATTTTAAAAGCAAAGGTTCAAGTTTAGATTTTGTCACAACTGTCTCCTTTTTATGTTCCCACCGGGAATATAAAAGGTAATATTCATCTCTAAACCGAATAATCTCTATTCATCCTGAGAGAAATAACTCAGTAGACCTGAATCGAGATTCTCTAAAAGGGCCTCAGAGATCCTCATTTTATGGACTCAACAAAGAATTTAATTTAGCTCTCAAGAAGGTGGCCATAGGGTCAGAAATGAAAAGGGAACCTTAAGTCATTTAAAGTGAGGTTACAACTCAGGAGTTAAAACAACACTGATTCTGTGTTCCCATGACATTTAAAACTGAGGATGTCTGACAGAAGTTGTAAATTAGAGTATATACCCTCAAATCAGTTGTTGTAAGATGATAAATATATGTTCAAGGTGAAAAACTGGTAAAATATCAGAAAATTACCTGATTATTATGATACGTTTTAAAGATGTTTATTTTTTTCAATGACTTTATAGTTATTTTTATTTAATAATTGGTACTGGCCCTTTGTGATTTCAATCTAGAAATAGGTTTTGTAACATGTCAGTTCAGTTCAGTCGCTCAGTCGTGTCCGACTCTTTGCGACCCCATGAATTGCAGCACGCCAGGCCTCCCTGTCCATCACCAACTCCCGGAGTTCACTCAAACTCACGTCTATCGAGATGGTGATGCCATCCAGCCATCTCATCCTCTGTCGTCCCCTGCCCCCAGGCTCCCCCAGCATCAGAGTCTTTTCCAATGAGTCAACTCTTCGCATGAGGTGGCCAAAGTATTGGAGTTTCAGCTTTAGCATAAGTCCTTCCAAAGAACACCCAGGATTGATCTCCTTCAGAATGGACTGGTTGGATCTCCTTGCAGTCCAATGGACTCTCAAGAGTCTTCTCCAGACCACAGTTCAAAAGCATCAATTCTTTGGTGCTCAGCTTTCTTCACAGTCCAACTCTCACATCCATACATGACCACTGGAAAAACCATAGCCTTGACTAGATGGACCTTTGTTGGCAAAGTAATGTCTCTGCTTTTGAATATGCTATCTAGGTTGGTCATGACTTTCCTTCCAAGAAGTAAGCATCTTTTAATTTCATGGCTGCAATCACATCTGCAGTGATTTTGGAGCCCAAAAAAATAGTCTGACACTCTTTCCGCTGTTTCCCCATCTATTTCCCATGAAGTGATGGGACCAGCCCAGCGTTTCTCATGATGTACTCTGCATATAAGTTAAATAAGCAGGGTGACAATATATAGCCTTGATGTACTCCTTTTCCTATTTGGAATGAGTCTGTTGTTCCATGTTCAGTTCTAACTGTTGCTTCCTGACCTGCATATAGGTTTCTCAAGAGGCCAGTCAGGTGGTCTGGTATCCCCATCTCTTTCAGAATTTCCCACAGTTTATTGTGATCCACACAGTCAAAATCTTTGGCAGAGTCAATAAAGCAGAAATAGATGTTTTTCTGGAACTCTCTTGCTTTTTAGATGATCCAGCAGATGTTGGCAATTTGATCTCTGGTTCTTCTGCCTTTTCTAAAACCAGCTTGAACATCTGGAAGTTCACAGTTCATGTACTGCTAAAGCCTGGCTTGGAGAATTTTGAACATTACTTTACTAGCATGTGAGATGAGTGCAATTGTGCAGTAGTTTGAGCATTCTTTGGCATTGCCTTTCTTTGGGATTGGGATGAAAACTGACCTTTTCGAGTCCTGTGGTCACTGCTGAGTTTTCCAAATTTGCTGGCATATTGAGTGCAACACTTTCATAGCATCATCTTTCAGGATTTGAAAGAGCTCCACTGGGATTCCATCACCTCCACTAGCTTTGCTCATAGTTTTTCTTTCTCAGGCCCACTAATGGTGATTTTTTTAACCATGTCTAAATATAAGGTTCACAAATTCTCAAGAAGTACAAAACAATGAATGAGAGAAATGTCATGTGTGTGCATGAGGAGCTTATAGACTAATAATTTACTTCAAAATTAGAACATGGTGTGAGAAATGATAAACCAGATTTGTGTTGATGTGGCAAAAAAGAAGTGCCGAATTGCAATAGCTATTTTTTTTTTAAGTATAGTGGATCTACAGTATTATATTAGTTTCAGATGTAAGACATAGGCATTTGAAGTTTTATAGGTTATACTTCAAAGTTTTTCCCCAGAAAAGGAAAAGGCTACTTACTCTAGTATTCTTGCCTGGACAATTCTGTGGACAAAGGAGCCAGGCAGGGTACAGTCCACGGGGTCGCAAAGAGTAAGACGTGATTGAGTGACTAGTACATTTTCAGAGTTATTATAAGATATATAAAAGACTATATCCCCTGTGCTATACATTACATCTTTGTAACTTATTTATCTTTAATTGGAGGATAATTGGTAACCTATTTTGTACCTAGTAGCTTGTTCCTCTTAATTCCCTTCTCCTATTTTGTTCTTCCCCCACCTCTCCCTTTCTGGTAACCACTAGTTCAATTTTGGTATCTTCAAGGCAACAGATATTTTCTTGCAAAAGCAGGAGAAGGTGTTGCATGATGGGGCCCTCTTTTCTTTTCTTCTTATGCGGCATCCAACTTTTTTTTGAAAATCATCCTCATTTACCAATCACCAGAAACATGGAATTCTATTGTGCTTGAAACAGATTCTCGTGAACAAAGGAAGTAAAAGCAAACAAAAACCAAAGAGTAATTGTTTCTAAACAGAATATACCATTCTCACTGTGGGAAGACTCATTCTTCAATACAGTCTTCTCTGATTATTTTTCCCCTTTCTTTCCTTTTATTTCCAGCCATCTCTCAGCCAGGGTTGAGCATCACCCTGATGGCTTGCTGCTGTCAATTGTAAAGCGAAATATGTCCATGGGTTTGTTCATGAACTGCTGATATTTTAAGTGGGCTCTTCCACCCTGGATGATGGCCTGACCCAGCGGCTCTGTATCTGTGGCACTGGCTCTGCCAGCGTGTGACACAGCAGTGACAGTGCCGTGGCAGTCAAGCTGAAGGCCATTTGCACAGTGTGACATGCCTCCTTGCTTTGTGCGCTCGCGGGGATTTTGATGATGTGATCCATTGTTAGAAACAAGGGGCCACTTCATCTTGACATGGACGAAAGGGGTGGATTACTGACAAGCTTGAAGGAGTTAAGTTTCTCACAATAAGCCAACAGTCTGGGAAGCATTGGCAGCAATATAATCCTTTAGAAACACATTGATCTTCGGGCTTCTGTTCGTTGTCTGCTAGAGTTCAGAATTCCATGCTTCTGAACTTTTTTTGCTTGGCAGGAAAAAAAAAAATGGAATGTTTTAAATGTATGAAACATAATAGCTTATTGTAACAGCAAAAGTATTGTGTTTGTAGGCCCCTGTTCGGCAGATTTTTCTTGAACGGTTCAGAAATCTCATGTTAACTTTTAATGCCTTTAATTGTAAAATGCACTTTAACCCCGAAGTCCCCGCGTCTCTGCAGTGTCACGAAAAGAAACTGGTTACTTTGTTTCCCTGCACGTCTCATTGCTCCTTTTCTTTCTCAGTAGTCTAAGAAATACTTGAAAAAAAATTTTTTATATAAAGAGTTTATCTCAATTGTTACCAAGACAATTCCAATAATTAATATAGCCAAGATGAATAGGAAAAAAATCTAAGTGAGTCCCCTTGCGGCCCCTTTAAGCTTTCTAGTTAGTGAAAGTGGAGAATACCTACAGCAGACGATTCAGGCAATGGTTTCCCATTATGTAACAGCCAGTTTGCAACAAAAGCCAAAGGAAGAAGGGAAATAAAGTAAATAGGGATTTACAAAGCTTCTGAATAAAGGTGAGGATTAAACATTACATTTCTGTACTTCCAAAATGATTTTTCACTTGAAGTTTCTAAAACTGACAAGCACAATTTAGAATTACTTGACCTTTTATACCACTATTTCTAGTAGAAGAAAACTTTCATTTCTGTATGTAACTAAAGTTCGTTCCATATTCCACAATAGGTTGTGTTTAGATAGTGTAAGAAAAAGCCAAGTTATTGTAACATAATTTTATCATCATTTCTATTACCTAAAAGCACATGCTATGACAGTACAAATATCATCTAACTTGCGATAAATAGATTAATTTTAACTTTGTTCACATTAAGTATTTTGCTGAATACAATAGAACACGTTCTTAAATTTTAACCCCACTCCCTATAAAAATGATTTTACATTGATGTTGAACACCTGTTTCATTTGAGTGAGTTTACTGATGTTATGTATTATGTACTGTGTGAATTCTCCACAACCAATTAATGATCCAGATTGACTTTCCCTGACAAGCTATGAGCTGATTAGTTCTGCGATGGACTGTTACAATCATAAAATGAAAAATCATTTAATATTGACTTCACTAAGACACACAGAAGACAAATTGGCCCCTAACAATAACATCATGTTCTTCAAAGACAAATGGAAATGAATTTCAGATCTTGGACACCACTGCTTCTTCCCTTCTATCACAGGAGTAATTAGTGCTAAATGTACTTTTCTTAAATGTATCAAAGATAATTTGATCGTTTGCACCAAGATTTTTGCCAAGTGTTTGGTTTCTGTTACTACCCAACCATTAATCTATTAATCAGTGCTCTTGATAAATATTTAGCTCAAGATCAGTTCTTCTTATAAGAACCCTCTTCAGCTTCAATTCCCTGTTCTTAACCCAGTGCCTGACCATTAGTT
Organism: Ovis aries; assembly: GCF_016772045.2. Lineage (NCBI taxonomy): Eukaryota > Metazoa > Chordata > Mammalia > Artiodactyla > Bovidae > Ovis > Ovis aries. The sequence continues at coordinate 24,257,857 of NC_056058.1, read as the reverse complement.
GTTGATCGTGTAGCTGCTAGAATACATGCCAGATGTTGTTCCAAATTCCATATGTATTAACTTAATATTCATAATAAGGAGTGAACTTGTTATTATCCCCATTTTACAGATTACAAAACAGAGAGGTTCAATAACTTTCCAAGTTTATTGAACCAGAAAGTAGAGGAGCCAGCCTTCAAACTCAAGCAGTCTGACTCCAGATCTTGCATTCCTAACCACTAAGCCGTGCATAGCTAAGCAATGTTGATTTCACAGAACTGATTTTACTGGATACTTCCACAGATACCCTGCCTTGAAAGTGGGATGAGGAAACTTATTTGTCCAATGAAATCTGATGACTTAGCAGAGGTGGAAGCTAAATTATGTTTTCCTCACATTCTGATTTATCTTATGCTACTTTAAGTTAAATACCAAGGCAATATTTCTTTGTAATGTGTCTGAAATACTCCTGGTTTATAAATTCTCCTAGAATGTCACATGCAATTTAGGTTCGCTGTTTTCATCATTAAGTTTATTTCTCTTTAAATGAAAGATCCATTTAAATTAGCATGCAAGTTAATTAAGAATGAGTGTGTAATTCATTTTATGGATAAGTAAAGTGAAAAGGTGTTAAGACACTTAGGTGCATAACATTTGATGCAATTTTTTTCCACTACACTCTATGTTTATAGATAATGCTGTCTTCAGTGCCTGGCTATTTTTCTCAAAATCTGAGGTAATGCAATAACTAGTATGAAAGGGGGCTATGCTGTGCTTTAGGCAGATAACAAATAATGTAGTATTACTGTTCAAAGGTGGGAATGATTATCTCTGGCTAAAGTAGTAGGATGTAGGAAGAAAGACCCAGAAGAACATCTCTCAGGATGGGTCTTGAAGAATAAGTAGAACATGGTCTTATAAAAAAAAGATGCAGAAGGCCATTCCAGGTAGAAGGAATATTCAGAGGACAACTCTGGTTCCTAAACTGTGGTAGACTCAGCTAACATGGACTCTTTCCTGATACAAGCACTTGAAGATTCTGGGGAAAAAAAAATAGGAAAAATAATGTAAATACTATGGTTGAGACTGTAAGATTAAAAAAAGTGGGAGGAGACAATCCTTTTGGTATCAAAGAGAGTTCCTGAAACACAGAGCTGCTGGGAGCCAGCACGGGAGATCCCACCCATGACGAGGTCATGCAGAGAGACCTGGCGGGGCAAGGCGAGTCAGGTCTCAAGGGGGCCTCTGCCTGAGCATCTACCCCGAAACCAAAATCTGTCTGTTTACTGTCTGCTATACTACACACTTCTGACATTAACTGGGGGCTATCTCCGACCACCTTTTTCTGGAAGAAGTTAACTTAGAGCTCCAGTTAGTCTCCTGCATATAAAAGGAGTGTCTCACCAGGGCCCAGTGCAGAGCAGTAAAAGTAGAGACTATAACCACTGTGGTCAGAAGGTAGGATCTCAGACCAACAGTTAGGTCTTCCAGGCCTAGAAGCTGAAGACTTAATGTCTGCCTAGAAATAAGAGTCTTGCCCTCCATATATGAGCTAAAAACATGCATGAAGATAGGAAAGGCTGCTCACTCTATGACAGGAAGCTAGAAAAGTAATATCTACAAGACCAAGGGGTGGGGAAGAATGTCCAGAGCAATGTGTAGGGAAAAAAATCTCCATAAAAAATATATATAGTTCATCTAAGATGAAAATTTGACATAAAAATTATTCAGTGGCTTGTGATATCCCTAGATACCAGATATTGTAAAAATCAATACCATTCCAAAATGTCACTTGCACAACTCAAGCCACATAGGGTTAAAGATAAATGATTAAATACTAAAGATACAACAATTCCTACTGAAGATGGACTTAAAACAAACATTACCGAACAAATGAGGAAATATATCATACTTGGAAATGAGCAAATACAGTAAGCAGAAGAGTAACATCTTCAAGAATTTGAGATAATAAATCCATCTGAAAGGGAAAAAATACTTATGTGTATTTATAGAGGGATAAGCAAAGGAATGAAATCCATAAGGAGAACCAACACATCAAGACAAAAGAACAAGTGGATTAGAGAAAGAATAAAATGGAATTTGTAGAAATGAAACACACAGTGATTTAAAGTGTCAGGGTTAAACAGCAGAGTACACAAACAGGAATCTGTAGCAGCCGTGAAACTGAGCGGGTCAGCTCTCCGGTAGGGAATGTAATTGATGAATGGCTCCAGGTGCTTTGCTCTGAATCTATCCCCACATTCAGGCAGAGGCAGTTCTTCCAACAGCCTGATCCAAATCGGTGACTAAGTGCTCTAGGGATACTAAGGCAGACTGAGTTCTCTGAGACTCAGGAGTCTTCTAATGAGTGACTGTGCCCTGAGGTTTCCCAATGGCCTGGCAGAAACTTCCTTAGGGAGTTTAAGACACCATGTATCCAACACCCTTCCTTCCTTCTCTCCTTTGAGGAGTCAGACTTGCATCCCCAGTCTGATAGCTCCTTACTTCCTCCAATTCCCTCCTTTTCTCCTTCATTACTGTTTCCTTCAATTAAGCTCTTGCTGTCTAAACCCATCTTGATGGGGACCAAACAAATTCAGAAATAAGATCTGAAATAGGGGTCTCAGAAAAATTATCAAGAAGCAAGACTGTAATAGTTTATATCATCCAAAAGTAAGGGCAAAATTAAAAAATTTTTGTTTCTTAAAAAGACAACAAGTAAGGCATTTTACTCACAGATCCTGTTTGCTGATATAATTCAGGAATAAGAATATTGAACCCAAAACGAAGGAACGGATCCTAGAAAATAATGATAAATACATGGATATTTTTAAAATGAGAATTATAAACAACAGCAAATGACATAGTTAATGAGAGTTTTTTTATTTTTTTAAACAACCCTTGAACATGAAGTCACTCAGTCGTGTCCAGCTTTTTGCGACCCCGTGGACTGTAGCCTACCAGGCTCCTCTGTCTATGGGATTAAACAACCCTAGGTCATAGATAACATGAAATATGGGAAAACAGTTAAATCATTCTGTGGAATAGTTAATGGAGATAGGAAGATAGGAAGAAGATAAATATTTGAGTAAATTTATCCTTTTAAAGTCAAGTAAGCACAATAACTCAGTTGGTAAAGAATCTGCCTGCAATGCAGGAAACCCCAGTTTGACTCCTTTGTCAGAAAGATCCACTGGAGAAGAGATAGGCTACCCACTTCAGTATTCTTGGGATTCCCTTGTAGCTCAGCTGGTAAAGAAGCCACCTACAATGCGGGAGACCTGGGTTTGATCCCTGGGTTGGGAAGATACCCTGGAGTAAGGGAAAGGCTACCTACTCTGGCCTGGAGAATTCCGTGGACTTTATAGCCCATGGAGTTGCAAAGAGTCAGACACGACTGAGCGACTTTCACAACCAATCAAAAGCACAAAAAGGGAAAAGTAGGATCTCTTATAAACGTGCTAGTTTGAACACATGTTTCAGTTCAGTTCAGTCTCTCAGTCGTGTCCGACTCTTTGCGACCCCATGAATTGCAGCACGCCAGGCCTCCCTGTCCATCACCTTTTGGTATCCTATCATTTTGCCTTTTCATACTGTTCATGGGGTTCTCAAGGCAAAAATACTGAAGTGGCTTGCCATTCCCTTCTCCAGTGGACCACATTCTGTCAGACCTCTCCACCATGACCTGCCTGTCTTGGGTTGCCCCGCCGGCATGGCTTAGTTTCATTGAGTTAGACGAGGCTGTGGTCCTAGTGTGATTAGATTGACTAGTTTTCTGTGAATATGGTTTCAGTGTGTCTGCCCTCTGATGCCCTCTTGCAACACCTACCATCTTACTTGGGTTTCTCTTACCTTGGACGAGGGGTATCTCCTTACCATCCCCGTTCCTGACCTTCAATGTGGGATAGCTCCTCTAGGCCCTCCTGTGCCTGCGCAGCCACCGCTCCTCAGGTTGCTCCTCCCAGCCGCGGGCCCTGGCCTCGGGCTCAGGGTGGCTCCTCAGGGTCACCGCCCGTTTAGCACCACATATTTCCCAAATTCCATTAAAATGGCAAAAAATAAATAAAAGATAAACGCACAAGGAAAAGAAGAGAAGATGGGATGGCAACAGCCAGCCTATGTTTAAAAATAATTGAAGACATAAAGTATATTAACTAGGAAAAAAAAACATTATAGCAGGGGAATAGGAAATACAAGAGCCTTTAATGAGTAAAACCTATAAGAAACAACCCAATTCACGTCACACAGTTAGGAAAGGACAGAAAATTGCAAATAACAGGTTTTGTTAAAGCATGCGTTGGTGTAGGGGGTGGGGAGGATGTGGAATTGAAGAACTGATTGAAAGCATAGAAAGCAGTTCAAACCTCAAACCACCTCCATGCTGCAAACAAAATGTCTGCTTTTCCCTCACCACAGCAAAAAAAAAAGAAAAAAGAAAAAAAAGAAAGTTTATTCTCTGAAGACACTGTCCTCGAGAAGCTCTGGGGTTATTTGGTTGGTGTGACTAAGAGCAGGGGTGAGGTGCTAAACTAAAAGAAGAGTCAAATTCTGCAAGCTCCTTCCCCAGTCCTCTCCTTTCCTCTGGGCTCTCAGAGGACTGATACCCAGGCTGAGAGTCTCAGGTAGATGATACAAAGACCCCTCACTGATGAAACTGACTGGCCCAAGATAATCAAATGAGGAAACATATCATAGGAAAGTGTCAAAGATCTAATACAGAAAAACTTAATGACCCAAAGATACAAGATCCCAGATTGAAGATGCCCCACTGATTGCAGAGTAGAATGAAAAGAAACAAAAAGTCTGTTAAGAAAGTACATCACTGTGAAACACCAGTACCTTAATACATGGGTGATTAAGAGAAAAAGTTGAAAGTTTCCAGGAAGAATCACAGAATCAGATACAGAATGACATTGTACTTCTCAGCAGAAATATTGGAAAGTATAAGGAATGGGAAAATGCTTTTGAGATTCTAAGAGAGAATGATTGTTGGTTTAGATTTCACACCCCCGTATTCAGTCAAATAATCAAGCGTCAGAGTACGATAAATTATCTTTAGACATGCAAGTTCGGAGAAAAACCTGCATCCCAGGCACCCTTTTGTAAAGTAATCTTGAGAAGTTATTTTCAGAACCTCAAGACAGGCTGGGAAAATAAGAAATAAGAATCACGGAGTATGGGGGTAGCAGAGGTAATATAAGTAATAGCAGTCTGATGGTAGAGAGGAAATCCCAGGAAAGTATCATACTGGTTAAGTCAGTAGATCATGCCTAGAGTAAGTATTTTTTAAAGTAGCATGCCGCTGCTGCTGCTGCTGCTGCTGCTGCTGCTGCTGCTGCTATAGACGGCAGCCCACCAGGCTCCCCCGTCCCTGGGATTCTCCAGGCAAGAACACTGGAGTGGGTTGCCATTGCCTTCTCCAATGTGTGAAAGTGAAGTCGCTCAGTCGTGTCTGACTCTTAGCGACCCCATGGACTGCAGCCTACCAGGCTCCTCCACCATGGGATTTTCCAGGCAAGAGGACTGGAGTGGGATGCCATCGCCTTCTCCGAAAATAATATTTTATAAAATGAATATAATTATTCAAAGAAAGAGCTGAAAGTGTTCAAAGATGTTGCTTCCGAGGAGTGCGATTTAATAATGGGAAGGCTACTACTGCTGCTGCTGCTGCTGCTGCTAAGTTGCTTCAGTCATGTCCAACTCTGTGCGACCCCATAGACAGCAGCCTACCAGGCTCCACCATCCACCATGGGATTTTCTAGGCAAGAGTACTGGAGTGGGTTGTTAGCCTGTTCCTTTTCATCCTAAACCTAAGCACTAAAGCTTTGACTTTGTAACATTTTTGTGTTACTTTAAGGAAATTAATCTTTTGGATTAAGAGAATCTACAAAGTATAAAAAGAAAGTCAGTATGGGGAGCAGTCAGTGAAGTGGAGGAAAGGAAATGGGGAATCTTTTTGTGCAGATGTGTATATTGTTATTCGTTCCTCAGTTGCTAAGTCATGTGTGACTCTCCGACCCCATGGACTGCAGTACACCAGGCTTCCGTGTCCTTGATTGTCTCCTGAAGATTGCTCAAACTCATGTCCATTGAGTCAGGGATGCTATCCAACCATCTCATCCTCTGTCACCCTATTCTTCACCTGCTTTCCATCTTTTCCAGCGCCAGGGCCCTTTTGCAATGTCAATGTCTGGTCTTTTGCAATGTCAACTCTTTGCATCAGGTAGCCAAAGCATTAGAGCTTCAGTTTCAGCATCAGTCCTTCCATTGAATATTCAGAGTTGATTTCCTTTAGGATGGACTGGTTTGATCTCCTTGAAGTCCAAGGGACCCTCAAGAGTCTTCTCCAGCACCACAATTCGAAAGCATCAATTCTTCGGAGCTTAACCTTATTTATGGTCCAACTCTCACATTCATACATGACTACTGGAAAAACCATAGCTTTGATTACACAGACTTTTGTTGGCAAAGTGATATCTTTGCTCTTTAATATGCTATCTAGGTTTATCATAGCTTTCCTTCCAAGGAGCAAGCATCTTTTAATTTCATGGCTGGAGTCACTATCCACAGTGATTTTGGAGCCCAAGAAAATGAAATCTGTCACTGTTTCTATTTTTTTCCCCCATCTATTTGCCATGAAGTGATGGGACTGGATGCGATTATCTGAGTTTTTTGAATGTTGATTTTAAGCCAGCTTTTTCACTGTTTCACCTTCATCAAGAAGCTCTTAAGTTCCTCTTTACTTTCTGCCATTAGAATGATATCATCCCCATGTCTGGGGTGGTTGATATTTCTCTGGAAAATCTTGATTCCAGCTTGTGATTCATCCAGCCTGGCATTTTGCCTGATGTACTTTGTGTATAAGTTAAATAAGTAGGGTGACAGTATACAGGTTTGACATACTCCTTTCTCAGTTTTGAACCAGTCCCTTGTTCCATGTCCAGTTCTAACTGTTGCTTCTTGTCCTGCATACAGGTTTCTCAGGAGACAGGTAAGATGGTCTGGTATTCCCATCTCTTTAAGAATTCTCCACAGTTTGTTGTGATCCAAACAGTCAAACGCTTTATTAACATAGTCAATGAAGCAGAAGTAGATGTTTTTCTGGAATTCCCTTGGTTTTTCTATGATCCAGTGGATTTTGACAATTTGATCTCTCGTTCCTCTGCCTTTTCTAAATCAAACTTGTGCATTGGAAGTTCTCAGTTCGTATCCTTCTGAAACCTAGCTTGAAGGATTTTCAGCATTACTGTGCTAGCATGTGAAATGAATGCAATTGTATGGCGAAGTGTTAGTTGCTCAGTCGTGTCTGACTCTCTGCAACCTCAGTGACTGTAGCCCACCAGGCTCCTCTGTCCATGGAATTCTCCAGGCAAGAATACTGGAGTGGGTAGCCATTCCCTTTTCCAGGGGATCTTCCTGACCCGGGGATTTAACCCAGGTCTCCTACATTGCAAGCAGATTTCTTTACTGTCTGAGTCACCAGGAAATGGTAGTTTGAGCATTCTTTGGCATTGCCCTTCTTTGGGATTGGAATGAAAACTGACCTTTTCCAGTCCTGTTGGCCACTGCTGAGCTTTCCAAATTTTCCTGGCATATTGAGTGCAGCAGTTTAACAACATCATCTTTTAGGATTTGAAATAACTCAGCTGGAATTCCATCACCTCCACTAGTTTTGTTCATAGTGATGCTTCCTAAGGCCCACTTGACTCACACTCCAGGATGTCTGACTCTAGGTGAGTGATCACACCATCATGGTTTTCTGGGTCATTAAGACCTTTTTTTGTATAGTTCTTCTGTGTATTCTTGCCACCTCTTCTTAATATTTTCTGCTTCTGTTAGGTCCTTGCCGTGTCTGTCCTTTATTGAGCTCATCTTTGCATGAAACGTTCCCTTGGTATCTCCAATTTCCTTGAAGAGATCTCTAGTCTTTCCCATTCCATTATTTTCCTCCATTTCTGTGCATTGTTCACTTAAGAAGCCTTTCTTATCTCTCCTATTTATTCTCTGGAACTCTGCATTCGGTTGGGTATCTCTTTTCCTGTCTTGCTTGTCTTTTGCTTCTCTTCTCTTCTAAGCTCTTTGTAAGGCCACCTCAGAAAACCCCTTTGCCTTCTTGCATTTCTTTTTCTTGGGATGATTTTGCTCACTGCCCCCTGTACAGTGTTATGAACCTCCATCCATAGTTCCTCAGGCACTCTGTCTACCAGATCTAATCCCTTGAGTCTATTCCTCACTTCCACTATATAATCATAAGGGAATTGATTTAGGTCATACCTGAATGGCCTAGTGGCTTTCCCTACTTTCTTCAGTTTAAACCTGAATTTTACAATAAGGTGGTTATGATCTGAGCCACAGTCAGCTCCAGGTTTTGTTTTTGCTGACTGTATAGAGCTTCTCCACTTTTGGCTGCAAAGAACACAGTTAATCCATGTGATCATTTCGGTTAGCTTTCTGTGGTATATACATTCTTTTTCAGATTCTTTTCCCATATGGGTTATTACAGAATATTGAGCAGAGTTCCCTTGATACAGTAGCTCCTTGTCAGATATCTATATATGGTAGTGTGTATATGTCAATCCCAGTCTCCCAGTTTATCTCCCCCCCACCCATGCTTTTCCCTTTGGTAACTGTAAGTTTGTTTTCTATGTCTTGGAGTCTATTTCTGCTTTGTAGATAGGATCATTTGTATCTTTTTTTTAGATTTCACATATAAGTGACATCATATGATTTTTATCTTTCTCTGTCCTTTTCACTCAGTTTGATAGGCTCTAGGTGCATCCATGTTTCGGCAAATGGTATTATTTCATTTATTTTTATAGTTGAGTAATATCCCATTGTTATAATATACCACATCTTCATCATTCATCAGCTGATGGACACAAAGAAATGTGGTCATTTTGATTAATTTATTTTATAAGAATAGAGGAAAAATGAAGCATAGCAATACCACAAATATAAAAGCACAAACTAGGAACATAAAAATCTATAAATTAAAAAATAATGTAATAGATTATACTAGTAAGATAAAAGAGTCTCATATAAAATAATAAATCCATCTCCGTTTTGTTTAAAAGAGACATACGTAAAGCATGACAATGTAGGAAGATAGAAATTTCAAAAATGGAAAAAATGTATCAAACAACACTAATCAAAAGAAAGTTTTCATTTTTATATTAATATCAAAATAGGCTGTAAGGCAAAAGTTTATTAGGGACAAATAATTCCTATATGTGGATAAAATAATTTACTTGGAAGTCATGATTTTGAATCCATGTGAGCCTAAAAATGTGGCTTCAATCTATATAAAGAAACAGTGAGAAAATTTCAAGGAAAAGTGGAAAATGGGAAAAGTGTAGCATTTTTAAAAAATTTAACAATCTTGCACTAAAGTTATATATGTGTGTGTGTGTGTATGTAGATATATATAATAGTGATACATGGATAAAGATGTATCTTTACGTATGATTTATTGAAATATCAAATTAATTTTTATAAAATACGAGGAAAAACAGCAAATCTTTCATCTTCTAAGGACTTTGCTCCTAAATGCAATCTCAACAAGTCCAGCTCTTCCTGTTGTTTTTGGGAAATGAGAGTCTAGTCTGGTCCGGTATAAATAACTCTATATTCACATGATTTTAGATACTCTCCCTCCCAAGCTCAATTGTCATAGGTGTGAAAGCCCACCACGGGAAAGCTTGATGTGGTTCGCTTCTTTCCTTTTCCTTGGGAATCTCCCTTCTTTACTTCCTAGATGTGTTGTTGGCCAGTGAAGAAAGGAGGTGGGGCATAAAAGGGGATTAAGCAAAAGGGAACAATTTTTGAAAGTTTACAGGGTTACAATCTGGCATGAAGCTTTGCTTTGTGGTCATACCCAAATTCTGGCTCTTACTTTTGTGAAAATTTATTTAGAGACTTCTTCTTGGCAATTTACAAATCCCTGGATTGGCTAACTTCTAACAGTCCACCCTTCTGTTTTAGGCACCTTGTCTCTTCTAAATCATGCTCTTGGGAGTATCTCCCTCCCAAGCAGCAATGAAATCTTGAGAGAACTATGCATCTCTTTTTGCTAACAGATTCTGAAAGTACAGGCCAAATCCAGGCAGACCTCCAGCCAGGCTCTCATCTTTACTCATGAGTCAGGTACCAATTAGTATCCCCCGAGTCTAGGAAACACCTGTCCAGCTCTCTGATTGGTTCCTTTGAAATTCGCTCCTTGATTAAAATGAGAGGAGCATTAACACGACATATGGATGGAGAGGAGAAACACCGTGGCTCTGCAGCGTTTCTTCCTCAGCCTTTTCATCAACACATAACCAATTCCCTAGACTAGTATCACGCACCATTGAAGTGAGTGATGATCTAATGGTTGTAAAACCCGCCCCACGTTTTCTTAGAATGCCTAGCAAAGATGTCCATCGACAACTATGCAACTTCTGGAAAACACTAAGCCAACAATAAATGTCAGTTAGGATCTTATTACACACATTTCCTTGCACTCATAGTTTAAAGCCCAAAAAAATCAGTGCAAGTCTCAACACATCTCAAAGAACTGACATTATACAGACTGTGTTCCTTTATCTCAGTGCAATGAAAACAGATATAACTCAATGAAAAAGCGACATCTTCATAGACTGGTAAATTTAAATACAATTCTAAATGAGTCATGGGTCAAAGAATTATTATAAGGTTAGAACTGAACTGAACTGAACTGAAGTCGCTCAGTCGTGTCCGACTCTTTGCTACCCCATAGACTGTAGCCTACCAGGCTCCTCTGTCCATGGGATTCTCCAGGCAATAATACTGGAGTGGATTGCCATTTCCTTCTCCAGGGGATCTTCCCAACCCAGGGCTCGAACCGGGGACTCCTGCATTGTAGACAGACGCTTTACTGTCTGAGCCACCAGAAAGTAACTAGAATGGAATTACAAAGATAGTCTCTACATATCAAAACTTGGGCACCTAAAATCTAACTTAAAGGAAAATTTAAATATATATAGTAGGAAAAACATTTGCCTATCGAGAGGAAGGATTTTAACCTTGATTAGATGTCAATAGGGTGTTGATCACAGTTTATTGTATTAGATTATTTATACTTTGTGACTTTTTTAAAAAACAATTTTTTTTACTTTATTTTTGAGAATATCTCACGGAGTTTTTATTTTTTGAAAAAATCTAGGAAATCTCAGCGTCTTAATGACAATGATAGTTTTAAGTGCTGAAAGCTCAGAGAAAAAAAATAAGCTTTGAGCTCCCTCTACAGGCCCAAAGAAAAACTTCCCAGATACAGTAAGAAACTATAATAAGATAATAAACCCCATATAAAGGTGTTTTAAAATTCTCAGAACTCTTCACATTGCTGCTTCACTTTAAGGGGAACATCCGTGATGGTGAAGCATTGATGTCTACCCAAATGCTGCTGGAAGAACCTTTCACTTCATCTACATTATTTATGAGAGATACATTAGCCCACCCCCTAGTGGACGTTTGCAAAAACGACGCAAAGATGTCTTGCAAGATTAAATTATTAAATCGTTATGATTGCGAGAGCCCTGGTTGAGGCTCTCAATATTACTTAATCCAATCAGTGATTTTGTCCTTGCGGAAATGTAACAAACTTACTTATGACAATAACAGAATGTCTTCTCAATGTGTATGTTTTTTCATTTGTATTTTCTTGGTAATTTTTTTTTTTTTTTTCATTTGAGTGCAGTTGGTGGCTCAGAGAGTAAAGATTCCACCTGCAATGCGGGAGATCTGGGTTCAGTCTCTGGCTTGCGAAGATCCCCTGGAGAAGGGCATGGCAACCCATGCCAGTATTCTTGCCTGGAGAATCCCCATGGACAGAGGAGCCTGGCGGGCTACAGTCAGTAAGGATGCAGAGTTGGACACAACTGAGCGACTAAGTACAGCACAGCACAGCACACTGTTGATTGACAATGTTGTCTTAGTTTCAGGCGTACAGAAAAGTGATTCAGTTAGAAGTATGCACGTGCGTGTGTGCTAAGTAGCTTCAGTTATGTCCCACTCTGAGAACCACCAGACTCCTCTGTCCATGGGATTCTCCAGGCAAGAATACTGGAGTGGGTTGCCGTACCCTCTTCCAGGGGATTTTCCAGACCTAGGGATCATACCCTCATCTCTCAAGTCTCCTGCATTGACAGGAGAGTTCTTTACCACTAGCGCCACGTGGGAAGCCCAGGTTGCTTCTATGTCCTGGCTATTGTAAATAGTGCTGCAATGAACACTGGGGTACATATATCTTTTTGAAGTATGGTTTTCTCTGGTTATATGCTCCAGAGTGGGATTTCTGGATCATACGGGAGGTCTATTTTTAGTTTTTAAGGAACTTCCATACTATTCTCCGTGGTGGTTGTACCAATTTCCATTCTCACCAACAGTGTAGAAAGGTTCTCTTTTTCTCCTCACCCTCATCAGTTGCTTATAAACTTTTTGACGATGGCCATTCTGCCTGATGTGAGGTTATACTTCATCATGGTTTTGATTTGCATGTCTCGCAAAATTGATGTTGAGCATCTTTTCATGTGTTTTTTAGCCATCTGTATGTCTCTTTGGAGAAACGAGTATTTAGATCTTCTATTCACTTTTGATTGGGTTGATTTTATATATACATATATAGAGAGAGAGCTACATAAGCTGTATGTTTTGGAGATTAATTCCCCTGTAGGTTGCTTTGTCTGTGAATGTTTTCTCCCATTCCATGACTTGTCTTTTTGTTTTGGTTTTTTTTTTTCTCCTCAATTTATTTATTTTTAATTGAAGAATAATTACCATATTATGTTGGTTTCTGTCACACATCAACATGGATCAGCCACAGATATACGTTTGTCCCTTCCCTCTTGGACCTCCCACCCTATCCATCACACAGCCCTGGCTTGAGTTCCCTGAGTCATGTAGCAAATTCCCACAGGCTATCTATTTTATATATGTTAGTGTGTATAGCTCCGTGATACTCTCCATCATCTTTTTGTTTTGTTTATGGTTCCTTTGCTTTGCAAAAATTTTAAGTTTATCCAGGTCTGATTTGCTTATTTTTGTTCTTATTACTCTAAAAGGTAAATCCAAAAAGGTATGGCTGTGATTCATATCAAATACTGTTCTGCCAATGCTTTCCTTTAAGAGTTTTATAGTGTCTGGCCTTACATTTAGGTCTATAATCCATTTTAAGTTAATTTTCATACATGGTATTGGAGAATGTTCTAATTTGTTTTTTACATGTAGTTGTCCAGTTTTTCCAGCACCACTTATCGAAGAGACTGTTGTTTTCTCCACTGTATAGTTATGCATCCTTTCTCATAGATTAATTCACCATAGGTACGTGGGTTTATTTCTGGGCTTTCTACCCTGTTCCTTTGATCAATATTGCTGTTTTTCTACCAGTATCATGCTGTTTTGCTTACTGTAGCTTTTTAGTATAGTCTGAAGTCAGGGAGCCTCATTCCTCCAGCTCCGCTTTATTTAATCAGGATTGTTTTGGCTATTCATGGTCTTTTGTGTTTCCATACAAATTGTAAAATATTTTGTTCTAACTCTGCGAAAAACGCCATTGGTAATTTGATAGGGAATGCATTGAATCTATGGATCACTTTGGGTAGTATAGCTATTTTCACAGCATTGATTTTCCCAACCCAAGATTGTGGTATATCTCTGCATCTGTTTGTGTCATCTTTTATTTCTTTTACCAGCATCTTAGTTTTCTGAGTACAGGTCTTTTGCCTCCTTAGGTAGGTTTTTTCCTAAATATTTTACTCTTTTTGATGTGAGGGTAAATTGGATTGTCTTTGATTTCTCTTTCTGATCTTTCACTGTTACTGTGTAGAATGCAAGAGATTTCTGTGTGTTAATTTTCTATCCTGTAACTTAATCAAATTCATTGATGAGGTCTAGCAGTTTTCTGGTAGTATTTTTAGGATTTTCTATGTATAGTATCATGTCATCTGCAAGCAGTGACAATTTTACTTCTTTACTAATTTGGACTCATTTCGCTTCTTTTTTTTCTGATTACTGTGGCTAGGACTTCTAAAACTATGTTGAATATAAGTGATGAGAATGAACATCCTTGTTTTGTTCCTGATCTTAGAGGGAATGCTTTCAACTCTTCACTGTTGAGGATGATGTTAGTTGTAGGTTTGTCCTATATGGCCTTAATTATGTTGATGTATGTTCTCTCTATGCTCACTTTATGTAGAGCTTTATTTTTTTTCATGAACAGGCATTGAATTCTGTCAAAAGCTTTTTCTGCATCCATTGAAAGGACCATATGGCTTTTATTCTTCAGTTTCTTGATGTGATGTATCACACTGATTGATATGTTGATACTGAAGGATCCTTGCTTCCCTGAGATAAATCCCACCTGATCATGGGGCACAGTTTGTTTAATGTAGTGTTGAATTTGTTTTTCTAGTATTTTGTTGAGGACATTTGCATTTATGTTCATCAGTGATATTGGCCTGTAATTTTCTTATTTTGTAGTATCTTTGTTCTGGTATTGGGGTGATGCTGGCCTCATAGAATGAGCTTGGGAGTATTCCTTCTCTGCGATTTTCTGGAAATAGTTTCAGAAGGATGGATGTTAACTCTTCTCTAAATTTTTGATAAAATTTGCCTGTGAAGCCGTCTAGACTAGACTTATTTTTTTGGTTTTAAAATCACTTGTTTCCATTTCTGTACTTGTGATTGGTCTCTTCATATTTTCTAGTTTTCCCTGGTTCAGCCTTGGAAGGTTGTACCTCTCTTGGAGTTTGTCCATTTCTTCCAGGATGTTCCTTTTATTGATGTATAGTTGCTTTTGGTAGTCTTTTGTAACCCTTTGTATATCTGCGGTGTCCACTGTAACTTCTTTTATATTTCTAATTTTATTGATTTGTGCCCTCTTTTTTTCTTGATGAGTGTGGCTAAAGGTTTATCAATTTTGTTTATCTTTCTCAAAGAGCCAGATTTTAGTCTCATTGGTCTTTTCTATTTGCTTTCTTCATCTCTGTTTCATTCATTTCTACATTGATCTTTATGGTTTCTTTCCTTCTGCTAACTGGGTTTTGTTGATTCTTCTTTCTCTAGTTGCTTTAGGTGTAAGGTTAGGTGGCTTATTTGAGATGGTTCTTGTTTCCTGAGGTAAGATTGTATTGCCAAAAACCTCCCTCTAAGAACTATTTTTCCTGCATCTCATACATTTTGTATCTTTATGTTTTCATTGTCATTTATTTCTAGGTAATTTTTTATTTCTTCTTTGATTTCTTCAGTGATCCATTGGTTGTTTAGTAAGATGTTGTTTATCCTCCATGTGTTTGTGGTTTTTACTACCTTTTTTCCTGTAATTGATTTCTAATTTTATAGCCTGTGGTTAGAAAAGATGCTTGATATGATTTCAATTTGCTTAAATTTATTGAGCCTTGATTTGTGGCCCTAGATGTGCTCTGTCCTGGAGAATGTTCCATGTGCACTTGAGAAGAAAGTGTATTCTGCTTTTGAATGGAATCTTCTATAAATATCAATTAAGTTCATTAAATCTAATATGTCATTTAAGGCCTGAGTTTACTTAATGATTTTCTGTCTTGATCTGTCCATTGATGTAACTGGTGTTAAAGTAGTTGTGTTACTGTTGATTTCTCCTTTTATGGCTGTTAGCCTTTGCCTTATATGTTGAGGTGCTCCTATACTGAGTGCATATATATTTATAACTGTTATATTTTTTCTTGGACTGATCCTTTCGGTTATTATGTGGTGTCCTTCTTTGTCTCTTATAACAATCTTTATTTTAAAGTATTTTATCTGATATGAGTATTGCTACTCTACCTTTGATTTTCATTTGCATGGAAAACCTTTTTCCATCCCCTCACTTTCAATCTATATGTATCCTGAGATCTAAAATGTGTCTCTCACAGATAGCATTTATATGGGTCTTGTTTTTGTATCCATTGAGCCAATTTATCTCTTTTGGTTGGAGCATTTAATCCACTTATATTTAAGGTAATTATTGATATATATATTCTTATTGCCATTGTGCTAGTTGTTTCAGATTTGCTTTTGAAGGTCTTTTTCTTCCCTTCCTCTTTTGTTCTCTCTTGTGATTTGATGACCAACCTTACTGTTGTGTTTGGATTGCTTTTTTTTGTGTGTGTGTATATATGTTGTAGAATTTTGATTTGTGGTTCCTATAAGTTTTTGATATATCAGTCTGTATAGGTACAAAATTGTTTTAAGTTGCTGGTCTCTTAATTTCAAATGCGTTTCCAATATCCTGCATATGTATGCTCCTCTTCTCACTATTGCTGAGGGAGAGGTATTTGTTTTTAAGTGGAGGATAATTGCTTTATAATATTGTGTTGACTTCTGCCACATGACAACATGGATCAACCACAAATACACATATGTCCCCTCCCTCTTGACCCTCCCCCACCACTCTCCACCCTATCCTACCCCTCTAGGTTGTCACAGAGCAGTAGGTTGAGCTCCAGTATGGAGATTCATTAAAAAACTAGGAATAAAACTACCATATGACCAAGCAATCCCACTAATGGGCATATACCCTGAGAAAACCATAATTGAAAAGACACATATATCCCCAGTTTTAATAGCACTATTTACAACAGCTAGGACATGGAAGCAATCTAGATGTCCTTTGGCAGATGAATAACTAAAGAAGTTGTGGTACAAACATACAGTGGAATATTACTCAGCCATAAAAAGGATCATTGGTTTTGACATCATATTTGTATGAGGCTGATTTCATAGCTTTACTTCATGTTTACCTTTGCTGGTGAGCTTTCCCATTTATAATTTTCTTGAGTCTAGCTGTGGCTGGACTTGAGTGTTTTCTTTCCCATGTTATGGAAGTTTTTGGCTACAGTATCTTCAAATGTGTTCTCAGACCCTTTCTCTCTTCTCTTTCTGGGACCCCTGTAATACAAATGTTGGTATAAATATAGCTAGTATTTCTGATCAGATTGTGAAGTAGAGTGCTCATGTGATCATGTTAGCTCACAAAATCTTTACTGGTAGCTGGAATCAGGACAGAAAAATAAGAACGGCATATACTCAAGGCAGCTAACAGCATATGTAAACAAGAGATGGTGTGAAATATTTAAAGCATTGAAAGAAAAAGCTACCAAGTAGAATTCTGTACCCTGCAAAATTATTCTTCAAAAGGGAAAGAGAAATAAAAACTTTCTCAGCAAATAGAAATTGAAGGAATTGCCTGTCAGTAGGCTGCCTAGCAAGAAAGGTTAAAACATGTTCTTTTTCTGAAACAAAATAATATATATTAGAAACACTGATCTACATAAAGAGAGGAAGAGCATTAGGGCAAGTAAAGTGATATAATGTTATCTAAAAGTGGGCTTGGATTAGTTGTAAATGACTATTGCTAACTCTAGGGTTGTTCAGTCACTAAGTCGTGTCCAGGTCTTTGCGACCTCACGCCAGGCTTCCTTGACCTTCACTATCTCCCTGAGTTTGCTCAAACTCATGTCCACTGAGTCAGTGATGTCATCCTCTGCCGCCCCCTTCTCTTCTTGCCCTCAGTCTTTGCCAGCTTCAGGGTCTTTTCCAGTGAGTTGGCTCTTCACATTAGATGGCCAAAGAATTGGCACTTCAGCATCAGCCTTTCCAATGAATATCTAGGGTTGATGTCCTTTAGAATTGACTTGTTTGATCTTGCTGTCCAAGGGATTCTCAAAAGTCTTCTCCAGAACCACAGTATGAAAGCACCAATTCTTCAGTCCTCAGTCTTTTTTATGGTCCAGCTCTCACATCTGTACATAACTACTGGTAAAAACCATAGCTTTGACAATATAGGCCTTTGTCAGCAATATGATGTCTCTGCTTTTTAATATGCAGTCTAGGTTTGTCATAGCTTTCCTTCCAAGAAGCTAGCATCTTTTAAATTCATGGCTGCAGTCACCGTCTGCAGTGATTTTGGAGCCCAAGAAAATGAAATCTGTCAGTTTCCACTTTTTTCTCATCTATTTGCCATGAAGTGGTGGGACCACATGCCATGATCTTCATTTTTGAATGTTGTATTTTAAGCCAGCTTTTTCACTTTCCTCTTTCACGTTCATCAAGAGGCTCTTTAGTTCCTCTTCACTTTCTGCCATTAAACTGGTATCATCTGCATATCTGAAGTTGTTATTTCTCCTTGAAATTTTAATTCCAGCCTGTGCTTCATCCAGTTCAGCATTTCGAATGATGTAATCTGCATATAAGTTAAATAAGCAAGGTGACAATATACAGCCTTGACGTACTCTTTTCCCAATTTTGACCAGTCCATTGTTCAATGTTCACTCCTAACTGTTGCCTCTTGTCCTGCATACAGGTTTCTCAGGAGACAGGTAAGATGGTCTGGATTCCCATGTCCTTAAGAATTTTCCACATTTTGTTGTGATCCACCCAGTCAAATGCTTTACCTTAGTCAATGAAGCAGAAGTTGATGTTTTCTGGAATTCCCTTGCTTTTTCTATGATCCAGTGGATGTTGACAATTTGATCTCTGGTTCCTCTGCCTTTGCTAAATCCAGCTTATACATCTGGAAGTTCTCGGTTTAAGTACTGCTGAAGCGGTTGGATTGAAGGATTTTGAGCATAATCTTGCTAGCACGTGAAATAAGTGCAATTGTATGGTAATTTGAACATTCTTTGGCACTGATTGCCTCTCTTTGGGATTGGAATGAAAATTGACTTTTCCCAGTCCTGTGGCCACTGCTGAGTTTTCCAAATTTGCTGGCATATTGAGTGTAGCACTTCAACAGCATCAGCTTTTAGAATTTGAAACAGTTCAGCAGGAATTCCATCACCGTCACTGACTTTGTTCATAATAATGCTTCCTAAGGCCCACTTGACTCACACTCCAGGATGTCTGGCTCCAGATGAGTGATCACACCATCATGGTTATCTGGGTCATTGAGTTTTTTTGTGCAATTCTTCTGTATATTCTTGCCACCTCTTCTTAATCTCTTGTACTTCTGTTAGGTCCTTGCCATTTTTGTCCTTTACTGTGCCCATCTTTGCATGAAATGTACCCTGGTGTCTCTAATATTCTTGAAGATATCGCTAGTCTTTCCCATTCTACTGTTTTCCTCTATTCCTTTGCATTGTTCACTTGAGAAGGCTTTCTTATCTCTCCTTGATATTCTCTGGTACTCTGCATTCAGATGGGTACATCTTTCCCTTTCTCTTTTGCCTTTCACTTCTCTTTCTTCAGCTATTTGTAAGGCCTCCTCAGACAACCACTTTTCCTTCTTACATTTCTTTTTCTTGGGATGGTTTTGGTCACTGCCTGTACAATATTATGAAAGTCTGTCCATTGTTTCTCAGGCACTCTGTTTACTAGATCTAGTCCCTTGAATCTATTTGTCAGCTTCACTGTATAAAGCATTTGATTTATACCTGAAGGGCCTAATGGTTTTAGACCTAACGGCCGAATGCCCTTGTTTCTTCACCTTGAGCCTGAATTTTGCAATGAGAAACTGATGATCTGAGCCACAGTCAGCTCCAGGTTTTTTTTTTTTTTTTTCTTTTTGCTCACTGAATAGAGCTTCTCCATCTTTGACTGTAAAGAATATAATCAGTTGATCTTCGTATTGACCATCTGGTGATATCCATGTGTAGAGTCATCTCTTGTGATGTTGGTAACCATTACTAAAAAATTAAGTCATTGTTTATATATTGAGAAAAGAGAACAAATAGAATCATATGAAAAGGTCAATTAAAATCACAGAAGCCAGAAAAAAAGGTGGCAGACAAAAAAATAAAATGTAAAAAAATAAGCCAATTAATAGAAAATTATATCAGAGTGGGTAAAAAGCAAGACCCAACTATGTGTTGATTATGGACACTTTAAGTATAGGAGATTTTAATTCCAATATCTCAGTTTATAACATAGCAAATTAATAATTTTGTCAATGGAATAAATAGATAATATAAGCAATAGGTAGGTAAAAGTGTTTTGCATGGAATTAAGTTCCATTACTTCATATTCTCTTTACATATCCATTAAAAATTGGAGCTAACTGGATAAGTTTTAGGACACAAAATCTTAGTCAATTTAAAAAACATGATATGAATAAGAAGTGTAAATTTATAAATAATTGGTTAACAAAAGCAAATGAATTCATTGGCTATTGGATGCAAATCAATTCAGTAAGACAGCTGGTGAAAAAATTAAAATGATGAGATAAGTAGCCTTCCTATATAAAAGCAATAATCCATTAAAAAATTCAATAGAAGAAAAGACCCTATTGACAATGGCAGGAAAAATATAAAATACTTAAGAAAAACTTATGAAGAAATATTTAAGTTCTAATTTTTTAAAAAAATTAAATGCTATCAGGGCACATAAGAACTGTTTTTGACAAGAAGACAGCACTATAAAGATATGTTGTCTTTAATGCAATCTTCCTAATAGGATCTCAATTAAAATTTATCATCTGAGTTTTGTTGTAGTAAAGAAGAACTGATCATAAAGATCTAGTAATGTGATACGAGAAAGATAAAAAATTTCTGCACCGCCAAACACACATACACACACAAAGTCAAAACCCAAATTACGAAGAAGATAAAATATTTGCGATATATATTATATATAAATGCCTAATTTCTTTACTGTATGAAGTTCAGTTCAGTTCAGTAGCTCAGTCACGTCCGACTCTGCAACCCCATGAATCGCAGCACGCCAGGCCTCCCTGTCCATCACCAGCTCCCAGAGTTCACTCAGATTCACGTCCATCGAGTCCGGGATGCCATCCAGCCATCTCATCCTCTGTCGTCCCCTTCTCCTGCCTATAAACTAATTATAAAGTCAATAATGTAAACCAGAGATCACATCAAAAGAAATACAAAAATGCTTAATCTCACTCTTCATAAGATAAATGCAAAGGAATATTTTTTCCACCTGTAAATCAGTAAAGATTCAAATATTTGATAACAAACCTTAGTTGGAGAAGTAGAGAAGCAGGCCTCATACCTTACTGATGAGGGTATAAATCAAAACATCCCCAATGAAGAGAAATTTGACAAAATTTATCAAAATTCCAAAAACATGTCTTTGATTAAGTAACTCTACTTTTGGGGATTTATTCTACTGATATGCTGGTGATGTGTAAAATGGTATGTATCCAAGCAGAATCAATATAGCATTGCTGATATTAGCAGAAGATTGAAATGAACTAAATTTTTAGGAATTGGCACAAGTTAAAGAAATTATTGGCAATCTTCCATTCAATGGAAGTATCAATATATGTAGCTCTTTATAAATGAAGTAGCAGAAATGAATGATGTGGAAATAGCTCCAAGGTGTGTATGCATATGTGTGTGTTCATGCATGTATTACTGACCAGGGTTCTTGGCCTCCTTAATTAATAGAAATTGATCAGAGGCCAGAGGAGACATTCTGGCAAGGTTTTATTGGGATACCTACAGCGATTTGGAGGCAGGGGTTAAAAACAAGTAACAGGTTCCCTCTTGGTCACTCACTCACTGAGCGGGTGGTAAGCTGGTTCCTTATATGGAATGAGGGTTGGGGTGTTTTCAGGTGTTGGGTCAGAGAGGTGGGTTAGGTGACTTGCCCACCCCTTTGTGGTGGTGTGTGCAAGGGGCATGCCTAATACCCTGCTTTGCTCTGGACCCTACTTTTGTTCCTGGCTGTTCAGAAGTAACAGTTAGGTTCTATGGTCTTCTATTTTTTTTTTATCTTGTCCATAATTTTCCCCAACTTTTCAGGCATGCAGTTATTTTTAGTCCCTTATAGTTTCTTTGTATCTTGTTGTTCATGGAGATGTTTGTCCAGGTGCAAGCATTGCAGCAAAGGGTCCCAGGATCCAGCCTGTCTCATTCCCCACTGAGAGATGGTACACCATTATTCTTAAAGGGTAAGGGGCTGAAGGTCTCTTCTGAAACTTCTTTCTGTTGGACAGGGGCTGAAGATCTTAACCTATCCTAGAGGTATAGAAGTTCCCTGCTGATTATTCCAGAGAACTGTAGGGACCTGGGCCACCCCTGAAATGGGTCGAATACCTTGAGCCATCGTGAGTGAGCCTTGCTTCAAACTTTTAGAGCCTAGAAGACACAAACCTAACCAGAAGTTGAAACAAACAAGGGAAGAACAGTAATACCCATTAAAGAGCCTAGAAAGGGAAAGAACCAGATTAACTTTGGGAAAGTGAAGTCGCTCAGTTCTGTCTGACTCTTTGCGGCCCCATGGATTGTAGCCTACAAATGCTCCTCCGTCCATGAGATTTTCCAGGCAAGAGTACTGGAGTGGTTTGCCATTTCCTTCTCCAGAGGATCTTCCCAACCCAGGGATCAAATCTGGGTCTCCTGCATTGTAGGCAGATGCTTTACCATCTGAGCCACCAAGGAAGTCCAAGTCTTGGTCCACCAGTGGAGGCAATATTGCCTCTGCCAAAATTGTGAAGCCACTCTGTGCAGGCATTTATTTCCTTAATATTAACTTCTGCCCGTCCTGTTGCATTGATCCAGGGGCAGCAGGTAGTATTAGGTATCACACAAACTACCTTTTGATGGGGCCTGTCTTTTGGATAGGTATCTCAGGTTTTCCACTGGCTCACAGATGTATTTTTTCCTCTGTTCGACTTGTAGGGTTTCTGGAGGTAAAAGCTTTAGTCTGGACAAATGTACCCAACTAGGTATCCTTGCAGTTTGACAGCAGCGAGTGTGGCCAAAATTACTTTATAAGGGCTCTTCCATCTTGGCAATAGTTGGTCTTCAGGGGAGCCTCTTTCCAGGTTTTAAGAAGAACTTGGTCCCCAGGGTTTATTTGTGAACTGTTCCTTCCTCTGTATTTTTAATAGGAGCTGGCAGTGCTTTGTGGGCATAGTCCTAGATTGCCTTCTGAACTTGTCCTAGATTAATAATAAACCTCAGGGTCTGGTTCACTTCCTTCTCTAGTACAATGTCAGTAGTAAGAAAGGCCTCTCATAGGTCATTTTAAATGCGCTGAGCCTCAGACTATTCCTTGGGGCTACACAGACCCTGAGGAGTGCGATAGAAAACAAGTTCGTCCCAGGTTCGACAGGTTCTTGGCAGAGCTTTGCTAAGGTTTTCTTCAAAGTATGGTTTATTTTTTTTGCCTGTCATTGTTGGGGGGGGATGCCAAGAGGTATGTAGCTTGTAGTCTATCCCTAGGGTCATTGTGAGCCCCTGTGTGATTTTTGGCTATAAAAAAGGACCCATTATCACTCTAGAGGGACTTTGGAAATCCAAACTGAGCAATTATTTTCTTTAAAAGGGACCAGTACTTTGGCCACCTCATGTGAAGAGTTGACTCATTGGAAAAGACTTTGATGCTGGGAGGGATTGGGGGCAGGAGAAGGGGACGACAGAGGATGAGATGGCTGGATGGCATCACTGACTCGATGGACGTGAATCTGAGTGAACTCCGGGAGTTGGTGATGGACACGGGAGGCCTGGCGTGCTGCGATTCATGGGGTCACAAAGAGTCGGACACGACTGAGCGACTGAACTGAACTGAACCGAACTGAACCGACTTCCATGGCCTTTCCAGATTGGATGTAGAAGGCTACAAGCCATTCTGTGAAAGTGTCAATGAACACCAGAAGGTATTTATACTCTGATCATGACGGCAATTGGGTGAAATTTAACTGCCAGTCTTCCTCAAGATACGTCCCTAGGTATTGATTGGCCTCAGTAACAAAGGAGAGATCGGATTGGCTTGTGAATTATTATGGGCTCGTAAATCACTGGCAAGCATCACTTATTTCATTGTTCTTTTAAGCCCCTTCCCTGAAAAAAGCCTTTTGCACTGAGTCCCATAGTGCATCCTTCCCATTAAGGGATGGTATCATGTAAGCTCTTAGTTTCCATTGTTGGGAGTCAGGAATTAGAAACTTCCCTTCCTTTTTATATCAACACGTGCTTCCCTTCTCATAGCCCCATTCCTCAGCATGTTCTTGTTCCCGTGGGGAGTACTGGGGAGGCTGGGAGAGCCAACCACTAGAACCATAACTTGTTCAGGTTCCTGCAGAGGAGCTGCCTGTTTTGTGATCTAATCAGTTTTGCTATTTCCTTGGCTCACAGAACGTCCATCCCTCTGATGGCGCCTCCAGTGGACTATTGCTGCCTGGGTCAGGAGCTGCTCTCCTTCTAAAAGATCAAGAATCACATCTTTATGTTTTGGGGGGGAATTTCTAGCAGCTAACATGCCTCCTTCTTTGCAAATGGTAGCATGAACATGTAGCATATAGAACCCATACTTAGAGTCAGCAAAAATTTAATTTCTTATCCCTCCCTACTTGCAAGGCTCTTATTAATGCAATTAGTTTGGTTTTTGATGTCTGGGGTGGCAGGGCCCTGGTTTCTGTGACTTCATCTAGACTAAGGCATACACACCCCACCCTTTGGATTACCATTTCTATAAAACTGGTCCCATCAGCAAATCATCCAACTTCAGGGCTGTGAAGAATTTCATTTAGAAGATCAGATCAGCTGGAATTAAGTTTGTTCTGTGGTGTCTATACACTGTTGTGCTGTCTCCACTCTCAACCACTGGAAGCAGAGTTGAGTTGGTATACCTTTAAGGTCATTTGGGGGTGTCCATTGGGAGGGCCTGATATCTTGTTAACTTTTCTGCAGCCAGCCAATGATGTCCTTTGAATTCAGCACAGATTGTACCACTGAAGAGTTAACCCATCTAAGTGTAGTCCTAGGGTGAGCTTGGAAGCCTCATTAAGCAATAGGGATATGGTTGATCCTGTACAATATTATGAACCTCTACCCATAGTTCTTCAGGTACTGTATCAGATCAAGTCCCTTGAATCTATTTCTCACTTCCACTGTATAATCATAAGGGATTTGATTTAGGTCATACCTAAGTGGTCTAGGGGTTTTCCCTACTTTCTTCAATTTAAGATTGAATTTGGCAATAAGGAGTTCATGATCTGAGCCACAGTCAGCTCCCGACTTGTTTTTGCTGACTGTATAGAGCTTCTCCATCTTTGGCTGCAAAGAGTATAATCAATCTGATTTTGGTATTGACCATCTGGTGATGTCCATGTGTAGAGCCTTCTCTTGTGTTGGAAGAGGGTGTTGGCTATGACCATTGTGTTCTCTTGGCAAAACTCTGTTAGCCTTTGCCCTGCTTCATTTTCTACTCCAAGGCCAAATTTGCCTGTTACTCCAGGTATCTCTTGATTTCCTACTTTTGCATTCCAGTCCCCTATAATGAAAAGGACATCTTTTTTGGGTATTAGTTCTAGAAGGTCTTGTAGGTCTTCATCAGTTCAGTTCAGTAGCTCAGTCATGTTCGATTCTTTGCAACCCCATGGACTGTGGCACGCCGGGCCTCTCTGTCCATCACTAACTCCCAGACTTTACTCAAATTCATGTCCATTGAGTTGGTGATACCATCCAAACATCTCATCCTCTGTTGTTCCCTTCTCCGACCTTCCATCTTTCCCAGCATCAGGGTCTTTTCCAATGAGTCAGTTATTCACATCAGGCCAAAGTATTGGAGTTTCAGCTTCAGTATCAGCTCTTCCAATGAATATGCAGGGTTGATGTCCTTTAGGATGGACTGGTTGGATCTCCTTGCAGTCCAAGGGACTCCCAAGAGTCTTCTCCAACACCACAGTTCAAAAGCATCACTTCTTTAGTGCTTAGCTTTCTTTTTAGTCCAACTCTCACATCCACACATGACTACTAGAAAAACCATAGCTTTGACTTGATGAATCTTTGTTGGCAAAATAATGTCTCTGCTTTTTAATATGCTATCTTGGTTAGTCATAACTCTTCTTCTGAGGAGCAAGCATCTTTTAATTTCATGGCTGCAATCACCATCTGCAGTGATTTTGGAGCCCCCAAAATAAAGTCTGTCCCTATTTCCATTGTTTCCCCATCTGTTTTCAATGAAGTGATGGGACCAGATGTCATGATCTTAGTTTTCTGAATGTTGAGTTTTAAGCCAAAATTTTCCCTCTCCTCTTTCACTTTCATTAAGAGGCTCTTTAGTTCTTTTTCACTTTCTGCCATAAGGGTGGTGTCATCTGCATTTCTGAAGTTATTGATGTTTCTCCTGGCAATCTTGATTCCATCTTGTGCTTCATCTAGTTTGGCATTTCTCATGATAAGCAGGGTGACAATATACAACCTTGGTGTACTCCTTTCCCGATTAGGAAGCAGTCTGTTGTTCCATGTCCAGTTCTAACTGTTGCTTCCTGACCTGCATATAGATTTTTGAAGGGGCAGGTCAGGTGGTCAGGTAGGTCTTCATAGAACCATTCAACTTCAGCTTCTTCAGCATTACTGGTTGAGGCACAGACTTGGATTATTGTGATATTGAGTGGTTTGCCTTAGAAATGAACAGAGATCATTCTGTTTTTGACATTGCATCCAAGTGTCAGGGAAGTGTGTAATTTCCTCAGTTCTGTCTCACCACAGCAAAAATTTGAAGTGTCAGATGGACCAGGGTTATAGCTCAGTTTTATTGGCAAGCAAAGGAAAATACATCCTCGAGGCATGAGGGTGAGCTGACCCAAAAGGCATGAGAAGAGAAGTCCCTAGGCCCAATTTTGGCTCCTCATTTTATATGTCTTTTCTTCTTCCCCTGAGCCTGCCCTAAGTAAACTGGGCTAGCCAGGAGGGCTGTTTGTTTTACCTGAGGTTCTCACTCCAGTCCTCGGACCTTCCTTTGTTCTATTTCCTTGGGCTTTTTTTCCCCTTTGTCTTTTAGCCACCGCCATTTTGGACTCCTTTTTCCTAATCTAACTACCTAACACAAGTATTGCATTTTGGACTCTTTTGTTGATTGTGAGGGCTACTCCATTTCTTCTAAGGGATTCTTGCCCACAGTAGTAGACGCAATGGTCATCTAAATTAAATTCACTCCTTCTAGTCCATTTTAGTTCACTGACTCCTAATATGTCGATGTTCACTCTTGCCATCTCCTGTTTGACCACTTCCAATTTACCTTGATTCATGGACCTAACATTCCAGATTCCTATGCAATATTGTTTCTTACAGCATTGGACTTTACTTCTGAGAAGGTTACAGGCAGGAAGGACAGGGGTCTCCAAATGGAGGAAATAGGCTGCAAGTGTCCCATTTTTCTCCCTCTCTTAAGCAGCAGGAGGAAACAAACTACAAGTGTTAGATATTTTCCCCTTCTCTATACAAGTTTAAAAAGAGGTTTCTTTTAAAATGCTGTGTTGCCATGATGACACCTAGTTCCACCTGAACTTAACTTTTCTCAAACCTTGAGCTAACCAATGTATTTTTCTTATGGAAATGTTCGTCTTAAGCTATGTTAATGAACTATGTATTTACCTTAGATTCTGTCTTCAAATGGGTTCCACCTAAGACTCAGAATCCACTTAACAAACCAGTATGTTTTACTCATGCAAATGTTCTCTTAAGCTGTGTTAAGGATCCTGTATTTGCTTGGAAACCTGCCTTTCTTCAAGATTCATGTCAATCATTTTATGGCCTGGGACAACTCACCGTATGCCAATGTTATCTCAAAACGCATGTTATGGGTGAGGGGCCTGATGCCAGTCTCTGAGTTCTGAGACATTTCCTTTCTCCAGTTAGCAGACTGCTAGTAGCTATATAACATCTGGCTAATACTAGCAGGGAGACACTCTTTCTACCCCCTTCTGATGTCTATGTCAGAATCTTTCTCTATCTCTATTATACTTTAATAAAACTTTATTACACAAATGCTCTGAGTGATCAAGCCTCGTCACTGGTCCCAGATTGAATTCCTCTCCTTCAGAGGCCAAGAATCCTGGTGTCTTACATAGCTCAGCAACAACATTTTACTTCAATCACCAGTCACATCCACAACTGGGTGTTGTTTTTGCTTTAGCTCTGTCTCTTTATTCTTTCTGGAGTTACTTCTCCACTGATCTCCAGTAGCATATTGGGCACCTACCAACCTAGGGAGTTCATCTTTCAGTGTCCTATCTTTTTGCCTTTTCATACTGCTCATGGGGTTCTCAAGGCAAGAATACTGAAGTGGTTTGTCATTCCCTTCTCCAGTGGACCACGTTTTGTCAGAACTCTCCACCATGACCTGTTCATCTTGGGTGGCCCTACATGGCATGGCTCATCGTTTCATTGAATTAGACAAGGTTGTGGTCCGTGTGATCAGTTTGATTAGTTTTCTATGATTGTGGTTTTCATTCTGCCTTCCCTCTGATGGATAAGGATGGGAGAGACTGACTAGAGGAAACTGGGTCTTGTTCTGATGGGCAGGGCTATGCTCAGTAAATCTTTAACCCAATTTTCTGTTGCAGGTCAGGGCTGTGTTCCCTCCCTGTTGTTTAACCTGAGGCCTAACTATGGTGGAGGTAATGAAGATAATGGCAACCTCCTTCAAAAGGTCCATGCATGCACTGCCACACACAGTGCCCCTAACCCTGCAGCAGGCCACCGCTGACCCACCCCTCTGCCAATCACATTACCAGTCACATCTACAACTGGGTGTTGTATTCCTTTTGGCTCTGTCTCTTCATTCTTTCTGGAGTTATTTCTCCACTGTTCTCCAGTAGCATGTTGGGCACCTGCCAACCTGGGGTGCCTGCACTGGAAACTCCTGGACACTCCCAGGCCAGTCTGGGTCAGTCTCTTGTGGGGTCACTGCTCCTTTCTCCTGGGTCCTGGTGTGCACAAGGTTTTGTTTGTGCCCTCCAAGAGTCTGTTTCCCCAGTCCTGTGTATGTTCTGGCAGCTCTATGGTGCGGTTAATGGTGACCTCCTCCAAAAGTTCTTATGCCATGCTCAGGTCTGCTGCACCCAGAGCCCCTGCCCCTGCGACAGGCCACTGCTGACCCATACCTCCACAGGTAATGTTCAAACTCAGTCTCTGTGGGGTCTCCTGGTACTGAAAAGGTTTTGTTTGAGCCCTCTGAGTGTCTGGTGGGTATGGGATTTGATTCTAAATGCGATTTTGTGCCTCCTACTGTCTTGCTGGGGCTTCTCCTTTGCCCTCAGACATGGGGTATCTTTTATTGGTGTGATCCAACATTCTCCGGTCGACAGTTGTTCAGCAGTGAGTTGCAATTTTGGAGTTCTCACAGGTGTGTGAGATGAGTGCATGTCCTTCTACTCCGCCACCTTCTTTAGTCCCAGAGGTTCATGACATTGTGCAGGAGGCAGTGATCCAAACCATCCCCAAGGGGAAAAAAGGCAAAAAAGCAAAATGACGGAGGAGGTCTTACAAATAGCTGAGAAAAGAGAAGCTAAAGGCAAAGGAGAAAAGGGAAAATAACCCATTTGATTGCAGAGTTCCAAAGAATAACAAGGAGAGATAAGAAAGCCTTTCTCAGTGATCAGTGCATAGAAATAGAGGAAAACATTGGAATTGGAAAGACCACAAATCTCTTCAAGAAAATTAGAGATACCAACGGAACTTTTCATGCAAAGCTGGGCACAATAAAGGACAGAAATGGTATATGGACCTAACAGAAACAGAAGATATTAAGAAGAGGTGGCAAGAATACATAGAAGAACTATACAGAAAAGATCTTCATGACCCAGATAACCACGATTGTATGATCTCTCACCTAGAGCCAGACATCCTGGAATGTGAAGTAGAGTGGGCCTTAGGAAGCATCACTGTGAACAAAGCTAGTGGAGGTGATAGAATTTCAGTTGAGCTATTTCAAATCCTAAAAGATGATACTGTGAAAGTGCTGCACTTCATATGCCAGAAAATTTGGAAAACTCAGCAGTGGCCACAGGACTGGAATAGGTCAGTTTTCATTCTAATCCCAAAGAAGGGCAATGCCAAAAACTGTTCAAACTACCACACAATTGCACTCATCTCATATAGTAGCAAGGTAATGCTCAAAATTCTCCAAGCCAGGCTTAAACAATACATGAACCATGAAATTCCAGATATTCAAGCTGGATTTAGAAAAGGAGAGGAACCAAGGATCAAATTGCCAACATCCACTGGATCATCAAAAAAGCAAGAGAGTTCCAGAAAAACATCTACTACTTCTTTATTGACTACGCCAAAGCCTTTGACTGTGTGGATCACAATAAACTGTGGAAAATTCTGAGAGAGATGGGAATACCAGATCACCTGGCCTGCCTCCTGAGAAATCTGTATACAGGTCAAGAAGCAACAGTTAGAACTGGACATAGAACAACAGATTGGTTCCAAATGAGGAAAGGAATATGTCAAGGCTATATATTGTCACTCTGCTTTTTTAACTTATATGCAGAGTACATCATGAGAAATGACAGGCTGGATAAAGCACAAGCTGGAATCAAGATTGCTGGGAGAAATATCAATAACCTCAGATATGCAGATGACACCATACTTATGGCAGAAAGCAAAGAAGAACTAGACAGCCTGTGAATGAAAGTGAAAGAGGAGAGTGAAAAAGTTGGCTTAAAAATCAACATTCAGAAAATGAAAATCAAGACATCCGGTCCCATCACTTAATGGGAGATAGATGGGGAAACAATGAAAACAGTAACAGACTTTACTTTTTAGGTTTCAAAATCACTGTAGATGGTGACTGTAGCCATGAAATTAAAGACACTTGCCGCTTGGAAGAAAAGCTATGACCAATCTAGACATCAGAGACATTACTTTGCCAAAATATGTCCATCTAGTCAAAGCTATGGTTTTTCCAGTAGTCATGTATGGATGTGAGAGTTGAACTATAAAGAAAGCTGAGCACTGAAGAATTGATGCTTTTGAACTTTTTTGGTGTTGGAGAAGACTCTTGAGAGTCCCTTGGACTGCAAGGAGATCCAACCAGTCCATCCTAAAGGATATCAGTCCTGAATATTCATTGGAAGGACTGATCCTGAAGCTGAAACTCCAATACTTTGGCCACCTGATGTGAAGAACTGACTCATTGGAAAAGACACTGATGCTGCAAAAGATTGAAGGCAGGAGGAAAAGGGGACAACAGAGGATGTGATGGTTGGATGGCCTTACCAACTCAATGGATATGAGTTTGAGTAAGCTCTGGGAGTTAGTGATGGACAGGGAAGCCTGGCATGCTGCAATCCATGGGGCTGCAAAGAGTCAGACACAACTGAGGGACTGACCTGAACTGAACTGATGATTGCTCCTCCCTACAGGCAGCTTGCCCATCCCAGGGCCACTGAATCCAGTTGTTTTGGAAAGCAGTTGGTCTCTGATTTGTCGCATTTTTTGGGACTCCTAGTGTTATTCTTGACCTCTTGTGAATGTATAGAGTGAAAGGCTGTCCAAATTTGAAAGCCCCAATGCTGGTGCTCTACTCAGCTCAGTATTTAGAGTCTCAAGGCCCACTGGTGTTCCGTATTCCATTGAAGGGGTTCCCTTTCTTCTCACTTTAGAGCCTCATAGAAGGGTTTGGGACTTCCCAGGTGGTTCGGTGGTAAAGAATCCACCTGCCAATGCAGGGGACACAGGAGACACAGGTTTGACCCCTGGGTTGGGAAGATCCCCTGTAGGAGCAAATGGCAACCTAATCCTGTAGTATTGCCTGAAAAATCCCATGGACAGAGGAGCCTGGCAGGCTATAGTCTATGGGATCACAAAGAGTCAAACTCTACTGAGCAACTGAGCATGCATGCACAGGGGTTTTGCTTATAAGGCCATAACTTGGAATCTCTTAGATACGAGAGAGCCCAGCCAACCCCCCAAAAACTCAGAGTTGCCTCTTTGTGGTTGGAGATGGTTGCACTAATTGCTGTATTTCCATCTGTGGTCAGGGCTTGTGCCCCTGGGATCAGAACAAATCCTAAATATTGAATCCATTGCTGTGAGATTTGAGCCTTGGTTGGAGACACTTTGTATTCCCTTTCTGTCAAAAAATTTAGGACCCTAACAGTACTTTTATTTGAATCTTGTTTGGCCTCACTACTTATCAATAAATCATCAACATATTGTAGCAGAGCTCCTTTCTCAAGACTCCACTCCCTCAGTTCCAAATAGTTGGGGGCTGTTCCCAAAACCCAGTGGAAACACTGTCCAGGTATACTTGGTAGCCTCCTGGGTGTCAGAGCCCCTCCATTCAAAGCAAAAAGATATATTGAGGGTCTGGATATAGGGGAATATATGGGAAAACATCCCACATCTTTGAGGTTCAAACAGAGAAATGCTGAGAACTCCCAGGTACTTGGGTGTGGGTTTGGGTAAATAGTGATGCCTGCCTCATTCACTGTTCATAAACCAACACTCCCTGTTAGGCTTCTGAATGGGAAGGATGTTGCAAGAGATTGGCAGGGCCTAATGAGTCTGTGTTTTAGAATTCGGTGAGCACTAGTTGGATTTCCCTCAGGGCCTCAGGCTTTAAAGGATATTGTCTTTTCCAGGGGTATTTCCCTTAGGTTTTAACCTTATTTTTATTGGGTGAACACATTTTGCCCTTCCTGGCACTGAGGTATCCCAAACTGTAGGATCTACTCATTTCCTCATTTCTTGGGGGATATCTTGTGGAATATTTTGGTGACCAGCAGGTGGGTATTTGGGGCTACTAATTGATGTATTCTCTGAATTCTCTATCTCCTTGGACTTCACCCTGTTCTAAAACTACGTAAAGTGCAAGGGTTAGTCACTCAGTCATGTCCAACTCTTTGCGACTCCGTGTTCTGTAACCTGCCAGGCTCCTCTGTCCGTGTGATTCTCCAGGCAAGAATACTGGAGTGGATTGTCATTCCTTTTCCAGGGGATCTTCCAGACCCAGGGATCAAACTCGGGTCTCCTGCATTGCAGGCAGATTCTTTGCTGTCTGAGTCACCTGGGAATCCCTAGCTCCTCATTATTTAGCAAATCTCTTCCAAGGAGGGATACAGGGCATTCTGGCATATACAAAAAGGAGTGAGTAATAATAGTGGACCTGACACCACAGGCGCTGGGAGACGGCCCTACCTTTGGCTGTCCACTGGCTCCTGTCACAGTACAATCACGGTTGGAGAGGGGGCCGGCTGGCCAAGTCAGAACAGAGCAGGCAGCTCCAGTATCTACAAGAAACTCAGTTCTCTACGGCCACACAGAGGGTGACCGGAGGCTTTGCAGGAGTAATGAGGATGGATCGAGGGGGATCTGGAACCAGGCAGGCACTTGGGCCCCGTCTGTGAGTGTGTAGGAATCTCTCATCCAAGAGACTTGCAAGGAACTTGCAAGGTGGTCAGCGTTGCCCCTCAGGTATCCTATAGGAGGGTGCTCAGGACAGACCCCTTTCTGATGTTCTTCCTTCTGGCAAAAGGCATGTTGGTTTGGGCCCAGGTGGCTTCTAGGGCTCTGTCTCTCGAGATGGTGGGTGGATCATAGCAGCCAAAAGCTGTGTTTTCTTTCTTAACCCCTTAACCTAATTTGCTTTCTCCATGAAGTCTCAGTTGTTACAGATCTTAAAGGCCTCCCCTACCAAGGTGACAATGGGACTTGTGGCCCAGCCTCAAACTTCTGCAATTTTCTCAGGGTATTAGGAGTAGCCTGGGTAATAAAATGCATGAGCTGTAGAGTCCTGCCCTCTGTAGACTCAGTGTCTGTACTGGCATGCTTGCTGAAGGCCTCTGTCTGCTGGCTCAGTAAGACTGTGGGTTTTCATCTTTACCGTGTTATCTCTCGGATCTCGTCATAATTTACAGGATTCGCCATACACCTTTCAGTCCATCTGACAGACGAGTAACATAACACCTCATCCTAGCCTGGCCTGTACAACCTTCCTAGTCCTCACGTGGGTCATGTTCTGGGATTGCATCCACACCTGCCTAACAAAGTTGATGTGGACTGGGGCCACGAGGCCATCTACATGTTTCCTGGCCTTTCTAGGTATTCACTCCTTTTCATCTGGGGTACAGCAGTGGGCCACAATAACCATGATGTCCTGCCACGTGAGACAGAATGATATATCCATCCCTAAACTTGTCAGGGTTCTCTGAGAACCTGCCAAACCTCTCCTTACAGATTCCTAGGTCCCCCGTTGAGAAAGGGGATGTGCGCTCCAGTAATTGCTCTGTTCCCATCAGCTACTTCACGAGGGGCATGAAGGCCTTATGGGACAGAGGTGGGTGAACTTTGAACCTGATCCTGGATGACAGGAAGTTCCTCAACACATTACCCCAGAGGGATTAGTCTCTCCTTCCTGGTGTGATGGAGGAGATAAAGGGATATAAAGAGGCGAAGTTGGGATTGGTCAGAAGGACCTGAGAAGTAGGTGGCTCCAGGGATGCAGGTGGGGCTTGGTTTCGTCCCTGAGAGCTGAGGAAGGTTGAAAGCGGATCATTTAAGATGTTGTGTTTTCTGATTTCCCAAGCTTTTGATTACAGGAGTCACATTGAGTGAGGTTTTGGTAAAGGACCATGAATGCTTGAATGTAGAGAACCTCAGTTCATTTTTCCCATCTTGCGACAGCAAAGATCCAATTGCAAAATGGTAAGTATCATATACCTAGCATGTTTCAGGTGGCGGGGTCATTTCTTATTTACCAGGATTGCTCTTACCACAGATTTTCTCTTAGATAAGCTAGAGGGAAGGCAGCCTAATTAACAAAACATTGTCAAAGGACCACAGTACTGATTGTATAATACAATCAGATCAACATCACCAAATAGGGACTTATAAATTGCGAATCAAGTGGTTGTAAATGGGCACTTTCAAACTGTCTTTTGAGTAGGTTACATATTTTTCAGATATTTTTGTTTTCAGTTTTACCTGGGGCATTCAAAATTAGTGGGTTTCAGTGAGGTTTGCCATATGGTTTAATGGTTTCTTTTAAGTCTCAATAGGAAGGTCACATCAAGCAAATAATTTTTTTAGTATCTGCTAACATGTGGATGAGATGGCTGGATGGCATCACCGACTCCATGGACATGAGTTTGAGTGAACTCCGGGAGTTGGTGATGGACAGGGAGGCTTGGCGTGCTGCAATTCATGGGGTCACAAAGAGTCGGACACGACTGCGTGACTGAACTGAACTGAACATGTTTTCTGTGGTCTTTGTCGTAGGAGTCTGATAGAAAGTAAGAAACAAAGCAAGGCAGATAGTTAAAAGGTATAGATAGTTTATAACAGATAGTTTTATCTGTTATTTTATACAGATAAAATTTAATAAAGGTTCAGAGAAAAGAAATTTTTTGAGAGTTCAAGGAGGACTTCATGGACTATAAATCTGATGGACCTATAATCTCCACAGGCTGTAGACCTAATAATGGAAAGGATTTGTTATTGCCATTTTTATATTAAACAAGGTGAAGTGGTCAGAATGTTGGTGTTTTGGATCATAAAAAGTAGGTTTCTATCAATTCTCCTTCCTAATCAGAAAAGAGGGCTTCCCTGATGGCTCAGTGGTACAGAATCCACCTGCCAATGCAGGAGATGAGGGTTCAATCCCTGGGTCTGGAAGATCCCTGGAGAAGGAAATGGCAACCCACTCCAGTATTCTTGCGTGGAGAATCCCATGGACAGAGAAGCCTGGGTGGGCTTACAGTCCATGGGCTCCCAAAGAGTCGGACACAACTGAGAACTAACCAACAACATTATAGTTTACAGACCCATTTTCAGGCCATTTCCCTCCATTCCCTAACTTATGCCAGGGCCAGGCAATGTTACAGTAGTTTTTCTCTTCCCAGCCTATTTTGAAAATTTTCCAGTTTTTAAGGATACACTGCAGAGATGTTTCTTCTGGCTTAGAAGAGGATCCTTGCATGTTGAGTAACCTGAAGCCAATAAAGAGCCCTTCTAGAAGTGAAGTCTGGAAACATTTACCAGGAGGCTTTTGTCCTATAATAAGTTTCCCGACACTGAAGATGTTTCTTGAGATTGAGCATCTATGAAGTCTAGGATGTTGGCTGCTCAGAAGTGGCCAGTCCAATATGGAGTCTGTCACAGTGTCTGGACTGTCAAAGTCTGAAGCACAGAGGGTCCTGCTGCTGCTGCTGCTAAGTCGCTTCAGTCGTGTCCGACTGTGTGTGACCCCATAGACTGCAGCCCACCAGGCTCCCCCATCCCTGGGATTCTCCAGGCAAGAACACTGGAGTGGGTTGCCATTTCCTTCTCCAATGCATGAAAGGGAAAAGTGAAAGTGAAGTCGCTCAGTCGTGTCCAACTCTCAGCGACCCCATGGACTGCAGCCCACCAGGCTCCTCCGTCCACAGGATTTTCCAGGCAAGAGTACTGGAGTGGGGTCCTAGAGGTACAGAAAGGAACTCCTGGATGAATTGGAGATGGGCACAATGGAAAAACGCCACAGGGAATATTCCCACAGGGGATTTTTTTTTTTTCACATAGAGTAAGCTGTGAGGCTAGGAAGTAGAAGAACCCCAAACCCTCCCCCTTTTCTGTTTGGCAGCCATGATAAAACTGGGGAAACCCTGATGATTCCTTCTGACACAGGCAACAGTGAGTTTGAACAATGTTTCCCGTGTAATTTAACATACCAAATGAACCCAGTTAGTTTAGGATCTCTCTTTGGGATGCTCCAGGGGCCCCATGTGGCAACCATGAAGGGTCTTTGACATTAGCATTCCTTGACTGGAATATCCTATAATCTCCAGAAACATGTGTCTTCCCAAAGCACAGTTCCTTTCCTTACTATGGTGCAAGATGTATCTAATAAACCCAAACATCTTTAGTTTGCCTCTTACGAGAAAACGAAAGTAGGTAAATGTAGACCTGTTTAGCAATTAATGTTCCAGTATTTCATTTTACTTAAAATGACCTGAAAACTCAGTGAATTTCTATCATTTAACTTAACTTAGTTTTAAGTTACCAAAATCTGGAGGGACTTTTAAGTAAATATAACTAGGATAGAGTAATCATATTGGGCAGTTTTCCTTCCTGACAAAGTTGCTAACAGAAACAATATGTACTTAGTGACTTTCAGTGACCTAAGGTACAAGAATGGAGAAGGCAATGGCACCCCACTCCAGTACTCTTGCCTGGAAAATCCCATGGATGGAGGAGCCTGGAAGGCTGCAGTCCATGGGGTCGCCAAGGGTCGGACACGACTCTAAAGACAGATCTGTATTAAATCCACAAGCTTAAGCTAGACCAGTTAATTTTTGACAAAGCCAGATATCTCATAGTTTTCCCACTTGAATGTAAAAGGCCTCCTTTTTGCTCCCTCAGTCTGGGGGACTCCAGGTGGATCGGGTCGTTTCCGAGAGTCCAGGCACAATAGTTACGTTGCAAAGGCAGAGGAGAAAGATGCAAGCTCCTCTCTTTTATAGTTTTGCTCTTTAAAATCCTACTAAGTAACCCAAGGCTGGAGTTTCAGGCAATGTGGGCTGTCTTTGCATTTTAAGACTTAAAAGCTCCACTGTGCCCACACTGTAGACAGAGACTTGCAGAAGTGCATAAAACAAAGATCCTGTTAAAGACATGCACCAATAACAGAAGGCGGACATCCCTGGCGGCTCAGATGGTAAAGAACCCGCCTGCCATTGCAGTAGATGTGGGTTCAATCCCTGGGTCTGGAAGCTCGCCCAGAGTAGGAAATGGCAGCCAGCTCCAGTATTCTTGCCTGGAGAATCCCAGGGACAGAGGCGCCTGGCGAGCTACAGTCCATGGGGTGGCAAAGAGTCAGACACAACTTAGCTTCTAAACAACCACCACCACCAATGACAAAAACTTAAAGACACAAACAAGGAGTCTTCATGATGAAGGGGATGGGAGTGTAGGGGTGAGCACCAAGGGAGAGATAAAGGGAGGAAGGACAGAAAAGATTGAAAAAGAGAAAGAGACAGACAGAGAGAGATTGCCATTTCAATCTGCACACCTGTGGGTATCTATTCAGGCACCAACCTGTGCACTTCTAGAAAGGGCGAGTGAAGGAGGGAGCACCCTGTCCACTGTCCACCAGAATGATCAAGCTCAGGAACCAGCCAGTTGTACGTCATCTGTGGGACTCTCACCTATGCATACACCAGTCAGTAGAAATCTGCCACCTCAGCTTGTTCCCAGGGGGGCTTCTCTTGGCGGCAGGAAAGTACAGAGAGTACTGGGGTGATAGGACTTCCAGCCACTGCACGACATGAGGTCTGAACCACTATCATTCTTGTAAATCTCCCATCTGGGAGAGACCAAGTTCTCCCCGGTGTGAGGGGAATCTCTCCCCCGCTACTTGTCACCCATCAGGGTGAGCCAGTCCAGGCCAGAGTGAGCAGGTCTCACAAGCTGAGAGGAGTGATTCTGGGGCTGTCTGACGTCCACTGTCTCGGGTGGGTAGGACACAAGCTGGAGAGGACAGAGAGAGGAGAAGTAGATTTCAGGAGAGAGAGGGGAAAATGGCAAGGGAGAAAAGACAAAGAGAAGGCGGCAAACTTTGCCCGAATGAGGGTAAGGGGCCAGGAGGGCAGACTTACCAAACGTAGTAACTCTGAGACAAGAGAGTGAGTCAGGTGATAGCTTGTCACCCGTGGGGAAGCTGCTTTCAAGTAGGCCTGAGGGTGCCCGGATCTTCTCCTGGGAAGGGGACAATTGTCCCTCCATGGTTACCACAAATTATGTTACTGACCAGGGTTCTTGGCCTCCTTAATCAATAGAAATTGATAAGAGGACAGACATGAAATTCAGGCAAGGCTTTACTGGGGCCCCTGCTGCAGCAAGGGAGAATTAGAGCAAACACCAGTTTCCCGTGCTCACTTGCTCCCTGAGGGGCACAAGCTGGTCCCTTATATAGGGTGCGGGTTAGGGTGTTCAGAGGTTGGGCCAGAGGACTGCCTTAGGTGGTTTGCGTGTGGTGTTGTGTGCGGGGCTGGTGGGGGGGCATATGCTGTAACCTGCCTTTGTTCTTGGTTCCTCGGACATGGCAAATGGGCTATTGGGTCTTCTCTGTATCTTGTCCATAATTTTCCTCAGCTGTGTGTGTTCAGTTATTTTTAACCCCTTATAGTTTCTTTGTATTTTGTTGTGTTGGTATACAATATTTTCTTTCTAACTTATTTCACTGTCTAAAATAGGCCCTAGGTTCATCCACCTTATTAGAACTGAGTCAAATATGTTCCTTTTTATGGACCTTGACAGTTTGGAGGAATACTGGTCAGATATGTTGTAGAATATATATTCTCATGGTTCCTCAGGATTATGGGTCTTTGGGAAGAAGACTACAGAAGAAAGTGCCACTTTTATCACATTGTATGGAGGGTAGACTCTACCAACATGGCTTACCACTGTTGACGCTGAGTTTGAGCCAAGGTGTCTTTTTTATGAGAGCAAATGGAAAAACAGAATTGCCATTCATTGACCAGGAACAGTATAAGTGGAGTGATTTTGGAAACATCAAGAGTTTTAATTAGCCTTCTGATTAAATACTAAAAAGCTAAAGCTACCGAATAGGTTAGAATTTAGGAGAGAAGTTAATGGTTGAACATATAGATGGTAGAGTCTCTGGAATATAGATGCAATTTAAAGCCATGGACTAGATCACTAAGACCTTGAAAACAGGGGTGCAGCGTTATTTTTTTTTTAAGATTTCAACAGGAAGTTTTACTGCAAATGAGAACAGTTTTGGTTTTTACTTTTCCTGTTAAAACTTTTAATCTTTTTCTATTATTTCTGACTTTAAGTGAAATCTTCTAATAGCTCCGCATTAAGTATGATATCTTCTATGCTGTTTTGCATATGCTCTTTATCAGGTGAAAGATGCCTTCTAATTCTAGTGGCTGCTGCTGCTGCTAAGTCACTTCAGTCGTGTCCGACTCGCTAACCAAGAGCTATTGTGAATAAGAGTTGAACTTTCTCAGATGCTTTTTTCTGTATCTGTTGGTATTATAGACTTCCTGGTGGCTCAGATGGTAAAGAATCTGCCCGAAATGCGGGAGACCTGGGTTTGATCCCTGGATTGGGAAGATCCCCTAGAGAAGGGAATGGCAACCCACTCCAGTATTCTTGTCTGGAGAATCCTCATGGATAGAAGGGCTTATAGTCCATGGGGTAACAAAGAGTCAGACACGACTAAGCGACTAAGCACAGGGCACATTGGTATTATTAGATTGATTTTCTCACACTTAAAATTTATTAAATCATCAGTACATTCTTCTGAAATGGAACCATCCTTGCACTCCCGGGGAGAAAGCCTAGTTAATCACAATGTATATCATCATCCTTGTATCCTCTGCATTTCCATTTTGCAACATTTTATCTAGTACTTTTCATCTATATTCATGAATACAATGCCTTATTTTCTCATCTTATGTTGTTAGGAAACTAAAAGTGAAAGTGTTAGTCACTCAGTCATGTCTGACCCTTTGTGCCTGCACAGACTATATATAGCCTTCCTTGCTCCTCTGTCCATGGAATTCTCCAGGCAAGAATACTGGAGTGAGTAGCCACTTCCTTCTCCAGGTGTCTCTGATGGTAAAGAATCTGCCTATGATGCGGGAGACCCACGTTCAATACCTCAGTTCAGAAGATTCCCTAGGGAAGGGAATAGCTACCAACTGCAGTATTCTTGCCTGGAGAATCCTATGGAAAGAAGAGCCTGGTGGGCTACAGTCCATGGGGTTGCAAAGAGTCTGACACGACTGTGTGACTAATGTTGTGCGGAAGTCAACCATAATTAACATCTGTCTCAGAAATCACTTAGCAACCCTTCACTTCTCAGGGAAGGAAATTGAAGCTCAGAGAAGGGAACTCCAGAGTTGCATTGTTAATTATTGGCAGTATTAGATTTCTAGTCTAATGTGCTTTCTACCTTACTCTGATGATCTGCTCAGCAACAGTTCTTCAAAGAATGCCAGTGGGAAGACACCAAATGGCTATGTACATGCTGTTAGGTTGGTATGTGATATGTGAACTAGGGGACTTTCCCGGTGGCTCATCAGTAAAGAATCTGCCTGCAATGCAGGAGACATGGGTTCAATCCCTGGGTTAGGAAGATCCCCTGGAGGAGGGCTTAGCAACCTGCTCCAGATTTCTTGCCTGGCAAATCCTATAGACAGAGGAGCCTGGCAGGCTATGATCCATTGGGTCGCAGAGTCAGACATGACTGAGGATGCATGCATGCATGTGACCTAGAGTCATTTATCTCCTATGCTGTCTTTCCAAAATTTCATTTCTAAGCCTTTAAGAAAATGCTGAATTGCCAAAAGAATAAATACAAGTTTTGAGCTATAATTATTGCTTGAAAATGAATGTGCTTATTAAAAACAACTGTGTTGTTTTTCCTTTTTCTTTTTTCTAAACTATGATGTGAAACCTAGAGGGGAGAAGTGGAGTGTTTTTACATTCAAAGGTTTGAGAAGCACTACTATAGATATAAGTATTTAGGAGTTATTATGCATTGTAAACAATTAGTTAAAATTATGCAAACTTAACTTTGTAAAAATACAAAAGTCTAAAAAGATTTAGAATCTTTTGTAGTATTATCACATATTATCAGTGTGGTTTTTTTTCATTTGTTTTACCAGAAAACTCATTTTAGTTGCTTGGTTTTTTGTTTAAAGTAAAATTTCAGATTTTCCAAAGGAAGCATATTTGTT
The DNA here is from genome assembly GCF_016772045.2 of Ovis aries. Classification (NCBI taxonomy): domain Eukaryota; kingdom Metazoa; phylum Chordata; class Mammalia; order Artiodactyla; family Bovidae; genus Ovis; species Ovis aries. The sequence goes on along the minus strand of NC_056058.1, from coordinate 24,216,459 downwards.
CTGCCTCCTACATGATTATTTTTAGCAAAATCTCATTTAGAGGAGAAAAGGAAATGATTTTAAGTGTTCTATGCATAGAACATTCACTGCATAAATCTTCATAGAAAATTCAAATCCATTAAAAAAAAAAGTTTATTGAGTACTCACTCTGCATAAGCATTTGAATATACTGGGATTCTAAAGACAACGTTATTGCCATCAAGGAACTTATAAAAGAACAGTGAATATAGACACAACCAACAAAAATGCAATGCACAAAGATTTATAATGGAAGAAAACTTTGAGCTGGTTCTTGAAAAATGAGGAGTGGCTCAGACAGTAAAAAGAGTCCACCTGCAATGTGGGAGACCTAGTTTCAATCCCTGGGTCAGGAGGATCCCCTGGAGAAGGGCATGGTAGCCCACTCCAGTATTCTTGCCTGCAGAATCCCATGGACAGCAGAGCCTGGCAGTCCTCTGGGGTGGCAAAGAGCTGGACACAATTGAGTGACTAAGCATATCACAACACAAAGGGAAACAGGCATGTCAGGAAGAGGGAGTGAACAGAGCAAAAGCTTGTGAGGTAGCAGATCCTTGAGGCTGGTGCCTGGGGATGGAGGAAGATGCAGGAAGAGAAGAGTCTAGAAAACAAACATGAGTTTCACTGTCGATGTTTCAATGCTACTCTCTCGATTCATCCCACCATCTCCTTCCCCCACTGTGTCCACAAGTCTGTTCTCTATGTTTGCGTCTCCCTTGCTGCCCTGCAAAAAGGTTCATTAGTACCATCTTTCTAGATTCCATTTATACGTTAATATATGATATTTGTTTTTCTCTTTCTGACTTCACTCTGTATAATAGGTTCTAGGTTCATCCTCCTCATTAGAACTGACTCAAGTATTATGGCTGAGTAGTATTGCATTGTATATATGTACCACAGATTCTTCATTTGAAAGGTTGCTGCTGCAAGCCCTGTGTTACATCGGGATTCGTGACCTCCAGAGGAGAGGATTTTGATCTGGGGTCAGAGATGAGGCTTGACTACTTGCAGCTTTTTGTGTAGCAAAGTTTTATTAAAGTGTAATGGAGATAGGGAAAGCTTCTGACACAGACATCAGAAGGGGAAAGAAAGAGTGCCCCCTTGCTAGTGTTCAGCAAGGCATTTTATGTCTGTTGGAGATCTTCTAATCAGATAAAAGAAACACCTCAAGGTTGAGGGAGTTTCACCAGGCCCCTCTGCCACAGTGTGTTTTTTTGAGATAGGATGGCACATTTTTTGTCATCCCCAGCCATAAAGCAATTGACATGAAAACTGGTGTGTTGAGCCATTATCAGTCCAAGGTTTGAGAAAAGAAAAAAAGAGGTTAGTCTTAGGCAGAAACAGTTTCATCAACAGAGAAGGGAAAAAAATATGCATGCCACTTGCAGTTCATTTCCTCCTGCTGCTTTGGGACCTCTGGCCTTCTTACCTGTTAGCCTCTCACATTCATATGTTGATAGACATCTAGATTACTTCCATGTCCTAGCGATTATAAATAGTGCTGCAATGAACATTTGGGTACATGTGTCTCTTTCAATCTTGGTTTCCTCAGGGTATATGCCTAGTAATGGGATTGCTGAGTCATATGGTAGTTTTATTCCTAGGTTTTTTTTTTTTTTTTTTTAAGGCATCTCCATACTGTCTTCAGTAATGGCAGTATCAATTTACATTTCCACCAACAGTGCAAGAAGGTTCCCTTTTTTCCACACCCTCTCCAATGTGTATTGTTTGTGGATTTTTTGATGATGGCCATTCTGACTGGTGTAAGGTGCTATCTCATTGTGATTTTGATTTGCTTTCCTCTACTAATGAGTGATGTTGGGTATCTTTTCACATGTTTATTAGCCATCGTGTGTCTTCTTTTGAGAAGTGTCTGTTTAGGTCTTCTGGCAGGTGGATTCTTAACCACTGGACCATCAGGAAAGGCCTGATAAGTTGAGTTTTTAATATTTTACCATGCGAGCAATAAGGAGACAGCATGCTTTTATACTTGCATATTTTTTTAAAAGATTCTTTTATTTTCTTTTTTGGCTGTGGTAGATCTTCGCAGCCACATGCAAGCCTTCTCTAGTTGTGGCAAGTAGGGGTTACTTTTTGATGCAGCATGCAGGTTTATATGGCACCCCACTCCAGTACTCTTGCCTGGCAAATTCCATGGACGGAGGAGTCTGGTGGGCTGCCGTCCATGGGGTCACGAAGAGTCGGACACGACTGAGCGACTTCACTTTCACGTTTCACTTTCATGCACTGGAGAAGGAAATGGCAACCCATTCCAGTGTTCTTGCCTGGAGAATCCCACGGGCCGTGGAGCCTGGTGGGCTGCCGTCTATGGGGTCACACAGTGTCGGACACGACTGAAGTGACTCAGCAGCAGCAGCAGCAGCGGATTTATAATTGCAGTGGATTCTCTTGTTATGGAGCACAGGCTCAGTAGTTGCAACTTGCACACTCCAGATCACTGATTCAGTAATTGTGGCTCATGGCCTTAGTTGCTCTGTGGCATGTGGGATCTTCCCAGACCAGGGATTGAACCAGTGTCCCCTGCATTGCAAGGTGGATTCTTAACCACTGGACCACCAGGGAAGTTCCTATAAATGCTTATTTTAGGAAGGTAAGTTAGTTCGCTGAAGCAAACTGCAGTGGACTCTGGTGATGATTGTGTTTGTGCAGGCAAGGGGCAGTTACTGACATTTCCACACTGTATCACATGTGCAGAGAGTAACTCTTTAATAGCTCTGTAACTAGCATAAACACAAAATTTATTGTGCAAAGTGGAACACTTTTGAGAATAAAAAGTGGTTGCTTTTACTAGTTACACCGGGAATACAGTCGTAAATTGGGAGTGTCCTTGGCAAATTGAGAGGTTGAGTTACTTTGTAACTAGATGAAGTTTTCTTTAGTTGAAAACAAACAAGCACATCAAAACTTTATTTGGAAATTACAACTCAGACTCACCTAAATAAAAAATCTTTTCCGTTTAAAATAGTCATTGTCGGGTGAATATTTAGACAATTTAAAAGTCAAAGAGTAACACTTACACAGAGATTACTGTGAGTCTGGCACTGTTCTACACACTTGCTACATATTTAGTTAGTTATTCAATCCACAAGTAAGAGACTAAGGAAAGTATTAATATAAATTCTCAGTTTATAGGTGAAAAAAATCCAGACACAGTGATTTTAAGTGAATATGCCCAAGGCCAGCTGTTGACTTATTGGAGGCAGGATTCAAGCCCAGGGCATCTGGTACCAACATCTGTGTCCCAATCTTCCTCGTACTGCCTCTCAGACTCTTGGCCATGGCTTGCTTGCCTCCAAAATTTGAATTCTGGATAAACAAAGAATAATGTTTTGGTATAGTGTATGGTGCCCCTGGTGGCTGAGATGGTAAAGAATTCTGCTTGCAATGCAGGAGACCCAAGTTTGATCCCTGGGTTGAGAAATTCCCCTGGAGAAGGGAATGGCAACTCACTCCAGTATTCTTGTCTGGAGAGCTCCATGGACAGAGGACCCTGGTGAGCTACAGTCCATGGGGTCACAAAGAGTCAGACATGACTGACTAACACATATGTTCCATGCGGTGGTTGGGACAACCCTCCTCATTCCTAGTTGCCAAAGGCGCTTCATATCCTGTTTTGTAGGAGCTGGGTGTGGGCATGAGACCTTGCCTGGGCCAGTAGCCTCGACACATCCACTGACATGTCCTTCAGGGCTATACAACTCACAGACTGCTCTCTCAGTAGAGCCCATGGTCTCTCAAACAGACTCAACTCTGTCTCTAGTCCTGACTGTGCTGTAGATGCTCAGAACCTCAGCCTGGTCTCCTTTCCACCTGGAGAAACACACATCAATATTCATATGAACAGCACAAACTTTATGGACTGTTTTAAGACTATATATAGATCTGTTAGCTCTGAACTGAGCTAGGAAAAAGCCTCAACTCAAATGGGAAATAGTTTGGTTTGCTTTTGGTTTTGAGCCATAAAAACAAAAGCCTACTATAGCACTGTACGTCTCATAGTAGCTCAGAAATGAACTCTTATGTATTAGAGACTTCCTCTAAGAAGAAATTTGATGAGTTATGCTAGTCACCCAGGTGGTGCTTTTGGTAAAGAATCCACTTGCCAGGGCAGAAGACGCCAGAGACGCGCATTGGATCCCTGGGTCGGGAAGATTCCCTGGAGGAGGAAATGGCAACCCAATCCAGTATTCTTGCCTGGAAAATTCCAGGAAAAGAGGAGCCTGGCAGACTACAGTCCATGGGGCCACAATGAGTTGGGCATGACTGGACACAAGACAAGACTACTAGCTAAAGCCAAAGACCTAAGTAGTTTGTTTGTTGTCATTAAGCTATATTTTCCCCTTGACTCCCTTCACTGCCCTTTGTGTAAGAGCATACCTTCTAACCTATCACCTCAAAATTAGGCAAGGATTTGGGGGTAGAGATAAAGAATTCTGGGTTCTAATTTCAGGTCTACACACGATTCTCAGAGCCTTAGTTTTCTTATTTCTAATATTGGAATAATAATAATAATACCTGACATACCAGTTCTTTTGAAATTCAAGTGAAAAGTGGCGAGTAAAACATATTATAAATGCAATTCAAGGTTAATGTCAAAACTCATTTTATAATCTTGTTTATTTGGTTAACTCCTGTCTCTCACGACCCATATAGTGGATAGAACAGCGCCCTTCACAAAAAAGATATGTCCACTGGGAACTTGTGAATAGGAGCTTATTTAGAACTAGGGTCTAGACCCTCAAGGACCTTTAGATGAGATCATTGTGGATTTAGGGTGGGTCCTACATGCTCAGCTGGTAAAGAATCCATCTGCAATGCAGGAGACCTGGGTTCGATCCCTGGGTTGGGAAGATCCCCTGGAGAAGGGAACAGCTACCCACTCCAGTATTCTGGCCTGGAGAATTCCATGGACTGTATAGTCCACGGGGTCATAAAGAGTTGGACATGACTGAGCGACTGTCACTACATGCAATGACAGGCATGTTTATAAGAGAAAGGCAGAGAGGAGAGAAGTCCATATGGACACAAAGTCAGAGACTGGAGTCAGGCTGGCATGATCCCAAGAACAGCTGGCACCCCTCAAGCTGGATGAGACAGGGAAGAGCTCTCAGAGAGGCCCTGCCTCTCTTCCAGTTCTCTAGAACTGTGAGAGGAAAATTTCTGTTGCTTTTAGCCAACCAGTCATGGTAATTTGTTTTGGAGGTCTTAGAAAATTAATACAGTCACATCCACTCCATCAGGAAATCATGACAGCTTAACCTTCAAAAGATGTCCACACCATGTACTCCCTCCCCTGCCTGCCCCATTAGCTACACTAAGGCATGTGAGTGTGCTCAGTCATGTCTGACGCTTTGAGACCCCACAGACTGTAAGCTGCCAGGCTACTCTGTGCTCTAAGGCAGTATCACCTCATTGTGATCATTCTGTTTTTGTCTTGGCACCACCACCCCCTTCACAGTTCTCAAACAGCAAACAGAATATGACTTACAATGGAAGTCAAATCTTATCTGTCCTCTGCTCAAAACCTTCCACTTGCTTCTCATTTCTCTCCAGATATAACCCAAAGGCCTTAAACTACAAGGCTGGCTACCATCTGGCCCTGCTATCTCTCTGACCTCATTTCTAACCACCGTCTTAGTCCCAATTTCCTTCTTGTTCTGCAGATATGCCAGGCACCCTCCCTCAAAGCCTTTGGGTGTTCTTCCCTCTGTTCAAAGAATCACAGGGCTGCTTCCCTGTGATCTCAACTAAAATCCTACCTACTCAGAGACACCTTACACTTCTGGCTCACCCAAGGTGGCCTCCCCCAGTTATTGTGAAGATCACATCACCCCATTGACTTTCCTCAAAGTGCCCATCACAAACAGCACTCACTTTATTTTTCTGCTCATAGCCTGCCTCTCCCTTGAGAAGATCTGCCTCTCCCTCAGTGTAAGGATCTTGTCTGTCTTGTTCATTGCTACATTTCTAGTACTGATGCTCAGAACATTGCAGACACTAATAAATATTTGTTGATTGGAGAAACCAGCAGTTCTTACAGTTATTAAGGGTGTTGACCAAAAAGGATGGGAGATGGTAACTCTTTTCAGCACCACCCCAAACAGCACTCTATGGGGAGTAACCCAGACAGCCACCTACACACATTCTCAGGGGACAAGGTAAGAGTCACTACCTCAGGGACCAATCCACTGGAGCTGCAAATCATTTTGTGTGAAGTTAGGGCCCAGTTAAACAGTATTAACTCTTTAGCGAGGTATTTTAAAATGCTTTTAGCTGTCAAGTCTGAGAAATACATTAATGCTAATTCTACAGATGTGTTCCTGAAATAATTTGGAAATATGGTAAACAACAGTTATTCATATATTTAACACTCAGCAGTTTTAAAAGTGCTTTTGTGTGTCTTATTTTGATTCTCTTACCTGCTTTGATTAGAGATGGCAAGTATTCTTATCTTACAGATAGAAATATGGAGACTCAAGGAGAATAAGCGATCTGTATAAGGTTAACATGACAGCACAAGGAACACTAGGGCAGTCGGGACTCAAACCAGGACTTCTGATCGCAAATCTTTATATTCCTCCATTGTACTGCATTGATTGATTTATTTAGGGTACATTATTGAGCACCGACTTTCAGGACCTGTTTTAAGTGCAGCGCATAAGGTTAAGAAAGTGGATAATTTTCGATTTTCCATTAAAAATATGTGTAATACATGAACTTGGGGAAAATCAGTATAGTATCTGCCACCCTGCTCTCTCTCTTTCCTGAGGCAACCGCTCTTATCTGGAAATCTTTAAAAGTACATAGGATACTTCTGTTTGGGGAGCGAAGTTGCCTGGAGGCGGCATGCCCTTGGGTTGGGGGGAGGTAATCACCTTCCCTGGGGGCGGCCATGGAGTAAGTGAGCTACACCCAATAACAAGGGTTCTATTCTCGCATGCTGAGGTTGCGTAGTGGAAAGGAGGGCAGTCGTGTTTCTGGAGCGGGCAGCGCCCGGCCTGGTGGCACGAAGATCTTTGGACCCAGGTGCTCCAGCAGGTTTAACTGGCGGCTTCGGGGCCGGGCTCTGGGGGAGCGGGGCGGGGCGTGGGGCGGGGCGTGGGCGGGACTCAGCGCGGGGCGGGGCGGCGCGCCGGGGACGTGGCAGCCTCAGGGACGGGCGCCTCCGGTGGCCATCTTGGAGGCGGGCGGGCGCGCTGCAGGGTCTTACCTGCGTCTTGCTCGTCTTCTCACGGCCGTAGTCTTACACCCAGCCTGTCTAGCCTCCACTTTTCACTGCCACGCAGACACTATCTCGAGCCTGCAGGTAAGCGTTAGTCCGGCAGCAGTGCGGGTGCATGTGGGCAGCGGGATGGGGCTCAGGCGCCCAAACCAGCGCCCAGAGGCGCCTTGCCTGAGAGGTGGGCGGGCCGGCCGGGCCGGGAGGCGAGGGTCGCTCGAGAGCTCCTCAGCGGTACTGTCCAGGCTCCCGCTGTTGGAGCGTCCAGGCCTCAGCCCAGGCACCGGTAGGCTTCACGAAGCAAGCATTCCCGCTGTGGATTTTGCGGAGAGTGCGGCCCGGGGGTCTTGGCCGGTTCTAGGGTCCAGTCCCCGGACCCACACCGGCGCCCCGGGCTGTTTGGCTCCAACTTCCACCGCGCTGGCCAGAGAGGAGAGACCGGAGGCAGGCGACCTTGGCCCGGCCCAGCCCGCCTGGAGACGTGGCAGAGCCTGGGGGGAGGCCGCTCCCGCCTAGGAGACTCCCGGGTCAGCAAGTGGGGGTGGGCACTAAAAAGTAGCTTCTGTAACAGTGGATTCCCCTATAGATGCCCAGTGCCGCTCTGGAGGGCTTTGGCACTCTGCTGTCTCTTTGTTCATTTCTGGGGCCTGCTTCGAGCAAATTTGCAGGATAGCTTGTGTCCTAGATTGGCAGAATTTGTCCAGTTTAAGAGAGTGTCGTTGGAAGTAGTTCTTGAGAGACAGCCTGTATGTTTCTGCGAACATGACACATTTTGACATTCCAGTCTTTTTCCTTTACAGCCGCTATTTGGTCAGTGAACATTTATAGAAGTTATTTTTGGGATCAGAACTGGGAATGCAGACACAAAACTCAGACCTTCCTGCAGCAGTGCTGGCTAAAGGGTAGTAGAGAGCATCTTTTGAACCGGTAGTACATCAACAGTAGTAATCATTTTTAATAAGATTTTATCAGAGGTTCATTATTCCATCTCTTGCATCTTTATAAGTAGCCACCTACTTTTAAGAGAGAATCCAAGGCACAAGCAAATTGGAAGAGCAGAGTGCATCCAGAAAGGGACCCAGTTTTCCAACCCATTTCCATCACTTTTTCTTCAATGCTGATACATTAATATATTTTTTGTGTTGAGACTAAGCATTAGAACCTCTCCCAACTCTGACATTTCCCTGTTACTTTTATCACAGTAACTTTTCTTTTGTAGATGCTATTATATTCCCTGCTGGCTCAGCGGTTAAGAATCCTCATACAGTGCAGAATACTTGGGTTCGATCTATGGGTGGGCAAGATCCCCTGGAGGAGGAAATGGCTAGCCACTCCAGTATTCTGGCCTGCAGAATTCCGTGGACAGAGGAGCCTGGTAGGCTACAGTCCAAGGGTCACAAAGAGTCAGACACGATTGAGCACATTGTTTATGAATCCAAGATCTACCCAATATTGTCATTAAGCTAGTTCTCAAACAGTCTAGCTTTTAAAGACATAAAGAGATTGACCAATATTCCATTTTATGGGTTGTATTCCTTGTACAAGTTTGTTTGCAAGTGCATTCAGTAATGTTTATCTTTAAATTTGACTCCCACTAGTCACTTTGAGGATTGGTAGTATTTGTAGTAGGAAGATGAATAACCAGTGGAAAAAGGAGATGAAAAGAAATAGCTTTGTTAGGGAGTGATAAAGTCCCCAGGTGGTTCTGTCCCATATTATCTATCTTTGATCTGTTGTTAACTCACTGAGTCCTGTCTAATTCTTTTCAGTCCCATGGACTGCAGCATGCCAGGCTTCCCTGTCCTTCACTGTCTCCCAGAGCTTACTCAAACCTATGTCCATTGAATCAGTAATGCCATCCAACCGTCTCATCCTCTGTGCTCACCCCTTTCTCCTCCTGCCTTCAATCTTTCCTAGCCTCAGGGTCTTTTCCAGTGAGCCATCTGTTTGCATCAGGTGGCCAAAGTATTGGAGCTTTAGCTTCAGCATCAGTCTTTCCAGTGGATGTTCAGAGTTGACTTCCTTTAGGATTGACTCTTTGGATCTCCTTGCTGTCCAAGGGACTCTCAAGAGTCTTCTGTGGTACCATGGTTCAAAAGCATCAATTCTTCAGCATTCAGCCTTCTTTATGGTCCATCTCTCACATCTGTACATGACTACTGGAAAAATCATAGCTTTGACTATCGGACTTTTGTTGGCAAAGTGATGTCTCTGTTTTTTAATACACTGTCTAGGTTTTCTTCCAAGGAGCAAATGTCTTTTAATTTCATGGCTGCAGTCACTACGCCACAGTGATTTTGGAGTTGAAGAAGATAAAATTTGCCACTGTTTTCACCTTTGCCCCATCTATTTGCCGTGAAGTGGTGGGACCAGATGCCATGATCTTAGTTTTTTGAATGTTGAGTTTTAAGCCAGTGTTTTCACTCTCCTCTTTCACCCTCATAAAGAGTCTCTTTAGTTCCTTTTCACTTTCTGCCTTTTAGGGTGGTCTCATCTATACATCTGAGGTTGTTGATATTTCCCTCAGCAATCTCAGTTCCAAATTCTGCTTCATCCAGCCCGGCCTTTCACATGATGTACTCTGCTTATAAGTTTAATAAACAGGGTGACAGTATACAGCCTTGACATACTCCTTTCCCAATTTTGAACCAGTCCATTGTTCCATATCCTCTTCTAACTGTTGCTTCTTGACCTATATACAGATTTTTAAGGAGGCAGGTAAGGTGGTCTGGTATTTCTATCTCTAAGAATTTTCCACAGTTTATTGTGATCCACATAGTCAAAGGCTTTAACATAGTCAATGAAGCAGAAGTAGATGTTGTTGAATGAAAGGATTTTGCCTGTCTGGATATCTGCTTTCTACTTCCTGCGCGTAGATCGTTCATCTCCACTCACAGCAAAACTTTTAAAAGTGTTGTACATATTCGCTTTACTTCCTACCTCAGTCCAGTTGAAACTGGCTTCTATCCTCACTCCATTTTGGAAACAGCTCTCACTAAGTTTTAACTACAGTTTGGCAAATCTATTGACTTTTTCATATATCATCCTGTTTGGCTTCTCTGCAGCCTTTGATACCGTTGCCTTGAAATACTCAGCTCTGGTTTTTGGACACTGCTGCCTTTTGGTTTCTTTCCTGTTTTTGTGGTCTCTCATTCTTCTCTGCAGGTGTTTTTTTCCCCTCCTCGGCTATTCTTCAAGGATTCTTTGAGCCATCTTCCTTTTTTCACTTAGTCTTCTCAGATTATCTCTTTTCAGCACATGACTTTAGAGACTATCAGTGAACTGACGAAGCCCACATTTATGTGGTTTCTGAGCTGCAAACCAAGTCAGCTGTACTTGGTTGTTTCAAGGAGTTTGCACTTAGCATGTCCAGTATTAAATACTGTGTAATCCCTTCTTTCCCAAAACATCAGACACACACTTTGACCTCCTCCAGCGTTCCTTATCTTATAGAATGGCACCACCATCTGTCCAGGTGTACAAGTCACGCCTCTCTCTTTTCTGGACCGCATAGCCAGTCTATTGCTGGCTCTTACCACTTAAACACCTCCTGAGTCTATCCACTCTTCTCCATCTCCACTGTCATCACTTTAGGCTAAACCAAAGTTTTTCAGCCTTGGCATTATTGGTGTTCAGGGCCAGAAAATTCTTGTGGTGACTGTCCTGTGCATTGTAGAATTTTTAGCTCTATCCCCAGCTTTTACCTACTAGATACTCCCCTAATACTCTCAAGTTGGTTTTTTTTTTTTTTAAATATTTATTTATTTGGCTACACTGGGTCTTAGCTGTGGCATGCAAGATTGTTCTTTTCAGTGAATGGGTTTCTCTAGTTGTAACTTGCGGGCTCAGCAGTTGGAGCACGCACGCTTGGTTGCCCTGCAGCATGTGGGGATCTTAGTTCTCCAACCAGGGTTCGAACCCATGACCCCTGCACTGGAAGGCAAATTCTTAACCACTGGACCACAAAAATGTCTTCAGTTCAGTTCAGTCGCTCAGTTGTGTCCGACTCTTTGCGACCCCATGATTGCAGCACACCAAGCCTCCCTGTCCATCACCAACTCCCGGAGTTCACTCAAAATCATGTCCATTGAGTCAGTGATGCCATCCAGCCATCTCATCCTCTGTCATCCCCTTCTTCTGCCCCCAAACCCTCCCAACATCAGAGTCTTTTCCATTGAGTCAACTCTTCGCATGAGGTGGCCAAAGTACTGGAGTTTCAGCTTTAGCATCATTCCTTCCAAAGAAATCCCAGGGTTGATCTCCTTCAGAATGGACTGGTTGGATCTCTTTGCAGTCCAAGGGACTCTCAAGAGTCTTCTCCAACACCGCAGTTCAAAAGCATCAATACTTCGGCACTCAGCCTTCTTCACAGTCCAACTCTCACATCCATACTTGAGCACTGGAAAAGCCATAGCCTTGACTAGACGGACCTTAGTCGGCACAGTAATGTCTCTGCTTTTGAATATGCTATCTAGGTTGGTCATAACTTTTCTTCCAAGGAGTAAGCGTCTTTTAATTTCATGGCTGCAGTCACCATCTGCAGTGATTTTGGAGCCCCCCAAAATAAAGTCTGACACTGTTTCCACTGTTTCCCCATCTATTTCCCATGAAGTGATGGGACCAGTTGCCATGATCTTCGTTTTCTGAATGTTGAGCTTTAAGCCAACTTTTTCACTCTCCTCTTTCACTTTCATCAAGAGGCTTTTTAGTTTCTCTTCACTTTCTGCCATAAGGGTGGTGTCATCTGCATCTGAGGTTATTGATATTTCTCCTGGCAATTTTGATTCCAGCTTGTGCTTCTTCCAGCTTCAGACACTGCCAGATGACCCCGGAGGGGCAAATCACCCTTCTCCACTCCCTGTTGAGAATCACTAGTCTAGAATATTATTTGAAATACTTGTGTATCCTTCTTAAGGGTCTCCCTGCGTCTGTTCTGCGTAGATACCCTATGGCACGGTCTGCATTCTTTGGTCAGAGGAATGTTTTCAAAACACAAATATGAATTGCCTAAAGCAGCCTAAATGTCCTTCAGCAAATAAATGGATAATCAAACTGGTACATCTATAAAATGGAATAGTTTTCAGCAATGAAAAAGAACCAACCACCGATCCATCCAACAGCTTGGATGGATCTTGAGAGCACTCTTGCATGAAAAAAGCCAATTTCAGAAGGCTATATGCAGTGCGGTTTTATTTTTGTAACATTCATGAAATGAGAAAATAGAGAACAGTTGTTTGTCAGGGTGTATGGCAGATGAGAGGATGTAACCAAGGAATAGCATGTGGGAGTTCGTTTGGGGAGATGAAACAGTTCTGTGTCCTGATTGTGGTGGTGGCTCCGTGAGTCAGTGCATATGATGAAATGTCATAGAACTGCATACAGACTCACACATGTAAATAAACAGGTGAAATCCAAAGAAGGTTTATACTTCCAGTTACTCATATTGTGCCAGAGTTAATTTCCTAGACTTTATGGTTGAACCCTAGTTATGTAGGATGCTGTCATTGGAAGGAGCTGGGTTAGGGTACTGATGAACTCTGCTCTACATTGGCATCTTCTTCTTGTGAGCCTAACATTCCTTCATAGAAGTTAAAAGGCAAATACATCATCCCTAGTTTGAGTGCCCCCACAATGACTTTCTGTTCTTAGAAGATTCCACTCTTTAACATGGCTTGTAAATCTCAGTACAGTCTGGGCTCCCATCCAGGTCCCCGATCCTCATTCCTGTTCCTTTCTGACTTTCTATACAGTCACTTTTCCTGGCATGTACCCTCCTTGTCTTCTTTCCCTTTCCTAATTAAATCCTGATCATCCCTTTCTGACCCCAACTCAAAATCATTTTCTAACAAACAGAATTGTTCTTATCCTCAGAGCATATTATTCAGGCTGCAGTTCACTGTATGTTGGTGTTATTGATTGTCTCCTGGGCTGGACTATAAGTGTCATGTTTGTTTTTGCTTACACTCTTATTTCCAGAGGCACCAGTGTAGTGCTTGGCAAGTGGTTGACCTTTGCGGAATATTTGTAAAATGAATAAAAACTTTAAAAACGTATTTGATGTATTTAGAAGTTCTGATTTTATACTTGAAGCAGGCTTGAAAGTTTTGTAATTTTTAAGGACATTTTCTAACAGTTTGTAATCCATTTTTGTCTGTTAGGAAAAATGCTTGTGGCGCTTTTGCTAAAACCTGCCTTTTGTAAAAGCTGAGACCTAATCATTTAGCCATTATGTTGTTGTTTAGTTGCTAAGTCATGTCTGACTCTAGCAACCCCGCAGACTAGCCTGCCAGGCTCTCCTGTCCATGGGATTTCTTAGGCAAGAATATTGGAGTGGTTTGCCATTTCCTTCTCTAGGAGATCTTCCTGACCCAGAGATCAAACCCGTTTCTCTTGGCTTGGCAGGTGGGTTAACCATTATGGGGGTACGTTTTAGAATGTAAACAAATAAAAACTGGAACTAGGGAAGAATACTGGATGGGTTGCCTTCTCCTTCTCTAGGGGATCTTCCCAACCCACATATGGGGTTTGAACCCACATCTTCTGCATCGGCACGTAGATTCTTTTCTCTGAGCCACCTGGGAGGTGAAGTAGCCTGTTAACAGGAGTAGCCCATTTACACTGCTTAGTGAGGAGGGAGGACGTGTTTCAAAAATACTTTACATAATTTATTTTTGAAGTAATAGTGACTGGAATCTAGATATAAATCTAACATGCGTTTCTGTGGCAGAAATTAAATTAGTAATTTACTGTTTGAAATATATTGGGTAATTACATAGCTAACATAAAATTATTTCTCAGTTATGAAGTAGGTATATGACAATGTCTCAGATTGTTTGCACATTAAATAGTCTCACAGACTACTGTTTTAGAAATTTTGACAAATCCTTCACCTGGAAATAAGTAGCATTGTATACAGTAAAAACGGACATCTATCTGTTGGTTATTTACATTTGAGCTATGTAATTTTTATTTTATTTTATTGGCATATAGTTGCTTTGCAATGTTGTGTTAGTTTCTGCTGGACGACAGAGTGGATCAGCTACATGAATACATATATCCCCTCCCCCTTAACCCTCCTTCCCACCCCACCACCCCGGTCCCTCCCCGTAGGTCATCACAGAGCCCGGAGCTGAGCTCCCTGTTACACTGTTTCACACTTCCCCTCCCTGTCTGTCCTACACGTGGTGGCGTGTATGGAGCTGAGCTCCCTGTTACACTGTTTTACACTTCCGCTCCCTGTCTGTCCTACACGTGGTGGCGTGGTGGCGTGTATAGTCAGTCCTGCTCTGCCGCTTATCTCCCCCTTGCCCTCTCCCCACCCCACCACCATGCCCACATGTCTCTTCTCTGTGTCTGCACCCCTGTTCCTACCCTGCAAACAGACTCGTCTGTACCATCTTTCTAGCTTTCACGCACATGTGTTAATACAGAATATTTTTCTCTTTCTAACTTACTTTACTCTGTATGACAGACTTGGGTCTATCCCTGACCCAGTCTTGTTCCTTTTTATGACTGAGTAATGTTCCATCGTGTATACATACCCCTACATCTTCTTTATCTATTCATCTGTTGATGGCCATCTAGGCTGCTTCCGTGGCCTGGGTGTTGTGAATGGTGCTGCAGTGAGCATTGAGGTGTGTGTGTATTTTGAATTATGGTTTTCTCAGAGTATGTGCTCAAATGGTGGGATTGCTGGATCATATGTTAGTTCTATTTTTAGTTTTCTAAGGAACCTCTACACTGTTCTCCTAGTAGCTGTATCAGTTCACAGTCTCACAGTGTACGAAGGTTCCCTTTTCTCCACACCCTCTCCAGCATTTATTGTTGGTAGATTTTTGATGATGGCTGTTCTAATCAGTGTGAGGTAATATTTCATTGTAGTTTTGATTTGCATTTCTCTAGTAATAAATGATGTTGAACACTCATTTGTATGTCTTTGAAGAAGTGACTAGGTCTTCTATCCATTTTTTGATTGGGCTGTTAATTTTTTTGATCTACATGATTTGCTTTTATATTTTGGAGATCAATCCCTTGTCAGTTGTTTCATTTGCAAATACTTTCTCCCATTCTAAGGAATGGCTTGTTTATGGTTTCCTTTGCTTTGTAAAAGCTTTTTGAGTTTTATTAGGACCCATTTGTTTATTTTTCTTTTTATCTTTGTTACTCTAGGAGGTGGGTCAGAAAGGATCCAGCTGCATTTTATGTCAGAGTGTTTTCTGTTTTCCTCTTAGGAATTTTATAATGTCTAGACTTGCATTTAGATTTTTAATCTATTTTGAGTTCATTTTTGTGATGTTGTTAGGAAATGTTCTAATTTCATTTTTACATGTAGCTGTCCAGTTTTCCCAGCACCTCTCATTGAAGAGGCTGTTTTTCTCCATTGTATCGTCTTGCCTCTTTGTCAAAGATTAGGTGCCCATTGGTGCCTCAGGTTATCTCTAGACATTGAACTGTATTTCTGTTTTTGTGCCAGTACTGTATTGTCTTGATTAGTGCAGCTTTGTAGTACAGTCTGAAGTCAGGGAGCCTGATTACTCTAGCTCTTTCTGTCTCAAGATTGCTTTGGCTGTTCGGAGTCTTCTGTGTTTTCATACAAATTGTAAAAATTTTTTCTCCTAGTTTTGTGAAAACTGGCATTGGTAATTTACGAGGGATTGCACTGAATCTGTAGATTGCTTTGGATAATGCAGTCATTTTCACAATACTGATTATTCAGACGAAGAACGTAGTGTAGCTCTGCGTGTTTGCGTCGTCTTTGATTTCTTTCATCAGGCTCTTACAGTTTTCTGCATACAGGTCTTCTGTCTCTGCAGGTAGGTTTATTCCTAGTTATTTTACTCTTTCTGTTACAGTGGTAAATGGGATTGCTTTCTTAATTTCTCTTTCTGATCTTTCATTGTTAGTGAGTGGAAATGCAGGAGATTTCTGTGTATTGATTTTGTACCCTGCAACTTTATTGGTTAGCTCTAGTAGTTTCCTGGTGGCATATTTAGGATTTTCTATGTACAGTACCATGCCATCCACAGTGAGCTTTATTTCCTCTTTTCCAGTTTGTATTCCTTTTATTTCTTTTTCTTTTCTGATTTCTGTGGCTAAGATATCTAGAACTAGCTATGTTGAATACTATTGGCCGCAGTGGGCACCCTTGTCTTGTTCTAGAGGAAACGCTTTCAGTTTTCACTACTGAGAAGTGTTTGCTGTGGATTTGTCATATATGGCATTTACTGTGTTAAGGTAGGTTTGCTCTGTGCCCGTTTTCTGAAGCGTTTTTGTAATAAACAGGTGTTGGAATTTGTTGGAAGCTTTTTCTACATCTCTTGAGATTTTCCTATGATTTACCCCTTCGTTTGTTAATATTGTGTGTCACATGGATTGATTTGCATATATTGAAGAATTCTTCCATCCCTGGGATTAAACCCCACTCGATCATGGTGTGTGATCCTTTTAATGTGTGGTTGGATTCTGTTTGCAAGTATTCTGCTGAGGATTTTCGTGTCCATGTTCATCAGTGATGTTGGCCCGTGATTTTCCTTTTTGTGTGATGTCTTTGGTTTTGGTCAGTGATGGTGGCCTGATAGAATGAGTTTGGCAGTGTTCCTCCCTCTACAATTTTTTTTTTCTTTTGGAAGAGTTTGAGAAGGATAGGTGTTAGCTCTTCTCTAAATGCTTTATTTGCTAACTATACAAGCTAAAGCTGAAACTCCAGTACTTTGGCCACCTCATGTGAAGAGTTGACTCATTTGAAAAGACTCTAATGCTGGGAGGGATTGGGGGCAGGAGGAGAAGGGGACAACCAAGGATGAGATGGCTGGATGGCATCACGGACTCGATGGACGTGAGTCTGAGTGAACTCCAGGAATTGGTGATGGACAGGGAGGCCTGGTGTGCTATTCATGGGGTCGCAAAGAGTCGGACACGACTGAGCGACTGAACTGAACTGATAACAAGGTTTAAAAGTATACTTTTTATTACTGTGTAATCTTTATTACATTTTAATATTTTTACAGTTTTACTGAAATTGAAAAATGATGGAAGAAAGTGGAATAGAGACAACGCCACCTGGGACCCCTCCACCGAATCCCGGGGGCCTTGCTTCTGCTGCACTGTCCTCCTCCCCGGCTCCTTTAGGTACGTGCAGTTGTCTAGCATCAGTGGGTTTTGAGGAGAGTCAGGGTACTGTCATCTTTTCTCAGAGTCATTGAACAAAAGCCTAGAGACATACCTCAGAGATACTGTGAGTTCAGTTCCAGACCACTGCAATAAAGCAAGTCACGTGGATTTTATTTCCTCGTGCATATAGAAATTACGATTGCACTATACTGTAGTCTGTTAAGTGTGTAATAGATTATGTCTATGTCTAAAAAAAACAATGTACCCACTTCAGTTAAATACTTTGCTAAAGCATTGCTTTAAAATGCTGACTATCATCTGGGCCTTCAGCGAGTTGCAGTCTTTTTGCAGTGCCAGAGATCAGTGATCATGCATCACCATAACAAATACAATAATAATGTAAAGTTTGAAATATCTTGAGAGGTACCAGAATGTCACACAGAGACATGAAGAACAAATGCTGCCGGGTGAAACGGCACTGATAGACTTGCTTGACATAAGGGTTGCCACAAACCTTCAGTTTGTAAAATGAAGCAAAATAAACTGAGGTGTGCCTACATATTAAAACTTTTGTAATCTTTGCCAGGATGAAGGTAAATAGCCTTTTTTATTTAAGCCCAAAGGCAGAAAACATCTTTGTTTGCTTTAATTTTTATTTTTTGTTTTCATATTAACTAGAAATCATCTTTGTCATGACAGAAATATCCTAAAAAGCACGTTAGCTTTGTCTAATGTTCTGTGACTTCGTGGAGATTAACCTTCTGACCAAAGTTTTTGAGCCCTAAATTGTGAGGTTTTATGCTCGTATTAGCAGAGATGAAAAGCAGGTCTATTTTATTAAAAGCACAACAAAACAAACGGAAACACAAAGATCTGCAATACCATAACCTAGTTGTATATACCTGCTGTTTTTACTGATGGGAATTGAGAGTCATTTGCACTCAGTCATACTCATGTATTTTAAATTATGTATTTAAAGATAACTCTTGGGAATAGGATCTGTTAAATTTAAAAATTTTCCAAGATGATAATGAGATACTTTGAAAACTAAGTGAAAAGCATGTCACTGAAGCGTGATTTTTCCTCCCCTCTTTCCTAGCTGCAGCCAGCACCTTCTCTTCTCCAAGCGGGTCCTCTGTGCAGAGCCTGCCGCCACAGGTGTTCTCCACCCCCCAGCCGTCCCTGCCTCCTGTGCAGCCTGCGGCACCCTTGCCCTTTGTGCCATCTTCACCAGTTCCTTCGGTTCCTCCGCTCGTCACCTCTCTGCCACCTCCTGTTTCTCCACCGACTGGTGCTGCCTTCAGTCATCCTCCTCTATCCCACTTCCCGCCTTCCACCTCTGCCCCAAACACTCTCTTATCTGCACCCCCTTCGGGTCCTCCCACTTCGGGATTCTCTGTTGGCTCAGCTTACGACATTACAAGGGGACATGCAGGAAGAGCTCCGCAGACACCCCTGATGCCGTCGTTTTCTGCACCTCCAGTGACAGGTATTCTGTCATTGACACTTTGAAACAGGTGGCTATATATGGGGAATGTTTTATCTGTTTTGTTTTTTTAAACAGCTTTATCGAGGTGTAATTCCCATACAATTCACTTTCACATGTACCGTTTGATAGTATTTACTATATTTACCAAGTTGTGCAGCCATCACCACAGTCAATTTTAGAAGCTTTTAATCACCCCTAAAGAAACTGCATACCTGTTAGCAGTCACTCCATACTTCTCCCAATCCTCATGGTTCTCAGAACCACTAATCTACTTCCTGTCTCTGTAGATTTGCTTGTTTTGGACATTTCATATAAATAGACTTGTATTAATATGTAGTCTTTTGTGACAGGCCACTTTCACTTAGTGTGATGTTTTCAAGATTCATCCATGTTGTAACAGGTGTCAGAGCGTTCTTCCTTTCTAGGACTGAAATATATTCCATTGTGTGGATATACCATGTTTTATTTATTCATCAGTTGATAAACTGTTGGGTTGTTTCCACTTTTTGGCTATGGTGAGTACTGATTTTATGAACCTTGGTGTGCAAGTTTTAAGTGGAAATGTTTTCATTTCTCTTGAGTATGTACCTAGGTTCAGAATTGCTGAGTTTTTTTTTTTTTTTTTTCCTGAAGGGCTTCATTTTTATTTTTTTCTAAATAAATTGAAGTAAAGTTGCTTTATAACATTGTGTTAGTTTCAGGTATACAGCATAGTTACTCAGTTATACATATATCTATATCTATTCTTTTTCAGATTCTTTTCCATTATAGGTTATTACAAGATATTGAGTAGAGTTCCCTGTGCTATACAGTAGGTCCTTGTTATTTATCTGTTATACGTATATATAGCAATGTTTTTCTGTTAATCCCAAACTCCTAATTTTTCCCCTCCTCTTCGCCTTTGATAACCATTAATTAAAAAAATTTTTTTGGTCTGTCTGTGAGTTTGTGTTGTGAATAAGTTCATTTGCATCATGTTTTTAAATTCCACATGTAAGGAATAATGTGATATTTGTCTTTGTCTGATTTACTTCACTTAGTATGATAATTTCTAGGTCCATCCATGTTGCTGCAAGTGGCATTATCTCATTCTTTCTTTATGGCTGAGTAATATCCTGTTGTGTATACATACACCACATCTATTGAATCACCTGTTGATAGACATTTAGGCTGCTTCCATGTCTTGGCTCCTGTAAATAGTGCTGCTCTTGGGGTGCATGTCAGAATTGCTGAATTTAGTACAGCTATCAGACTACTGTCCAAAGCAGCTGCACCATTCATTTTACTTTCTTAGCACCAGTAAAGGAGGGTTCTTGTTACTCTGCATGAATGTTTTATTCCCTTTTCCTTGATTTTCAGAGCTTCCTATTTTCATTTAAAGTATTGAAATAAAACTGATATTACTTAATATGATTTTTATATGATATGAAACTTAGAACACGGTTAGTATGTGAAAGCAAAAGTTGCTCAGTCATGTCTGACTCTGTGACCCCATGGACTATACAGTCCATGGAATTCTCCAGGGCAGAATACTGAAGTGGGTAGCCTTTCCCTTCTCCAGGGGAATCTTCCCAGCGCAGGGATCTAACCCAGGTCTCCTGCATTGCAGGCAGATTCTTTACCAGCTGAGCCACGAAGAAAGGGAAATGTAAGACAAAATTACAAAATTTTGTCCTAAAATTTTGTGCAGTTATAGAGAAACACCAAGGTGAAGTCCTGAGTATAGCTTTACTTAAAAATTATCAGGACTCAACGATCCAGGGAGTAGTTTTATTTAGCCATGTAAAAGATCAAAATCAAGTAAGTGTATGTACCGTAAGTTGGTGGTATCGGACTATTTTATTTTCTAGGTCAAGAACATCTTTTTTTTGGCTTCCCTGGAATGGTTGTTGGAAATCAGTATTAAAACTATATCCTGTCATATTCTTCCTATTGTTTCTCTAATTTTAGGAAAAGAAACACCTTTGTTGTAAATTTTTTTTTTAATCCAGTTTGGATTATCTACTTTAACAAAAATTTTTGCAGAGTGCAGGTATGACGCCCATGTTTATGTATATGTGGATTTTCTTTTTGAGTTTAAATATTGTATATGGATATGTTTACTAATTTTTATTTGCATTTTGTATGATGAGCTTGAGTGCTTAAATCAGCTATTTTTATGCTTTAAGGAGAATCAGGCTATAGCTGTTTGCGTCCATGTGCTACATTGGGCAAACATGAAGTACTTTTGGGTGTCTTTTTGGTCCATTTTCAGGGCACTAGATAATAAGCCTAAGAAGAGGGAAAGAAATTTCTTTTTTGGAGTTTGTATAATTTAGGTGATTCTTTGAATTCATATCTCAGTGTTGAAATGCTTGAGTATATAGTAACATGATTAAAGCTGTTTTGAACTATTCATTTCGTATATTGTATCATCTTTTTTATAGGAGATATTTTATGGAATGAATTACATATGTTAACATTTTTGCCATTAACTAGGTATTTTGCCAACTCCTATTACTCAGCAAGCTGGTTTGACATCTGTGGCACAGGGAACTGGAACCACATCAGCCATCACTTTCCCAGAGGAGCAGGAAGACCCTAGAATTGGTAGAAGTCAGGATGAAGCTTCAGCTGGTGGACTCTGGGGTTTTATTAAGGTAAGGGGTATTTACTTTAAAAACCGTGTGTAAGTTTTTAATTATAAAACTTAAGAGAATTTTGAAAATAAAAAAGAATAGTATAAGGAAAAATCATTGTAAAATATCTTTTTAGTCTTATTACACTTCTGGGCTTCTCTGATAGCTCAGTTGGTAAAGAATCTGCCTGCCATGCAGGAAACCCCGGTTTGATTCCTGGGTCCAGAAGATCCGCTAGAGAAGGGATAGGCTACCCACTCCAGTATTCTTAGGCTTCCCTTGTGGCTCAGCTGGTAAAGATTCCACCTGCCATGCGGGAGACCTGGGTTCAATCCCTGGGTTGGGAAGATCGCCTGGAGAAGGGAAAGGCTACCCACTCCAATATTTTGGCCTGGAGAATTCCATGGACTGTATAGTCCATGGGGTTGCAAAGAGTCGAACATGACTGAGTGCCTTTCACTTTCACTGTACTTTCCCTATAGTTCCTCTTAGTCTTCTGGATGTGCATCTCTAGGTAGCTACATCTCTCTAATTAAAAGCAGAGTGGAGTAGTGACATGTGGACACAGTTTTGTGTCCTTCGTTTATCTTTACTTAGCGATCATGAACATTTTCCCAGCCATAACATATTCTTCAGTATACTTTGCCCAACATGTTATTCATTGATTTCCCATGTTGTATTTCACTAACCCGTTATTGGCATTTTCTGGTTGTAATTCTTATTAATAAAATTATGATGAGCCTCTTGTATGCAAATCTTTGTATACCTTTGCTTTATCAGAGTTAATTCCTAGTAAGTGTCAGTGTGAACATTTTTAAAACTACAGATATATATTGCTCTCCAGGTAAATTATACCAGAACACCCCGCTGTAAGATCTTTCACTTGTGAGAAGTGATTATTAATTGAAATATAGTATTTTCTAATTTGATAGGCAAAGAAAATAATACCTTGTTTAAATTTACATTACTTTGTTACTGAATTTGAGTTTTTTTTAAACTGTGATTTTTGACCATTTGTATTTTTCTTTTGTGAAGTCTATATTCGTATTCTTTGCCCAGTTTTGAATTGGGATTACTTTCTTTAGTGACTTCATAAGAACTCTTAATATTTTATTTTATGCTGTCATACATTGCCATATTCTCCATTTTTATCTTACATTTCAACTTTATTATGCTTTATTGACAAAATCTTCTAAATTTTTGGGAGTCATTTCTGGGAGTTTTTTTTAAATGATAAAAATGAACTTTACCTACTACATTGTGATAATTGTTTATGATTTCTTTTAATTTTCTTACGGCAGTATTTTTTTTTACCATACCATTTGATATAGCTGATACTTTGATGTCTGCCTCCATAACATTAAACTTACTTTTTTTCCAACCGCTTAATCGAGTATTCTACAATCATATCCCAGTGATTTGATGTCACCTTCATCTTAGTTACTAAATTGTGTGATAATGTCAGTTAGTGGGATCTGTATTTTATTCCCTGCTCTGCCTGTCCTTGCAGCAGTACCACACTGTTTTAATAATTGTAACTGTTTGTTACACTAATATTTATTGAGAGCCTACTCTGTGCTGAGGTGGGGATCGGAATATCTGTTGAGTCAGATAGAAAGGTAAGTTTGCAGTCTTTGCATTCTTAAAGACAAATCAGCACTTGGTTGTATAAGTTTTCTGTTTTTTCCTTCAAAATTTTTCTCTACTGGTATTTTCCATTTATTTTTCTTAACCACTTTCTTAAATGATTCCAACGTCACTTTGTCAAGTTCTCTTCAGTATTCTGAGGGTTTGGTTGCAATTTGACTATATGTTAAACATATTTTTTAATTGTTAGGTAGTTAAACTGATTTACAGCATTTGAGCTTTATGTATTAGGTGGCATTTTTTCCTAAGCTTGCTTCTTTTTATCACTTTGTGCTTTTTAAAAGTTTTCTTTATGTAGGAACTATCACTTCTTCTTGTTAAGAGCCTGTGTTAGCATGTCAATTGCCAGTTGTAATAGTTCAGCTGTACAGATTTTGTAAATAACTCTTCTAATATTCAGCATAAGATGGGTTGACAGTCTTGAATATCAATGTTATGAAGTCATTTTTAGTTTTGAATCACCTTGGTTTAATAGTAGGTTGAGACAGATGGAATCATGGCCTGTTAGCCAGATGCCATCTCAGGAGACATTGCTTCCTCTAAGTCTCTTCGACTGTGGGAGAAGCATACATGGAAGGAACTCCTCAGATCTGGTTCTTTCTATCTAATAGTGTGGTTTTAAGAATTCAAAGGGATAGGTCTGACTTTTTTAAAAGTGAGAGTTTGGGAACAAAACAAATAGGAAGTAGGAAAAAAGAAAACTTTCATAGAATATAAAGTATTAAATATTAAAGTAATAAGTAATTTTTCTGGGAAGTAAATTGTTTTTACTATTAGGGAACAAAATATGAGTCTTTGGAGAAACACTTGATTACAGTCTTTATTTGGGACCCTAATGGACAAGTTTTGCCTAGTCTTTTAAATGGGTAACTAATAATGAAGTGAAGTAAAAATATATGTATATACATAGAGATGAAATTAACATATATGCATACACATATGCATATATACAATAAACATACTTTCCAGGTCAGTGCTGCTTGAAATGGGGTCTGTAGGTTGCTGTCAATCCACAATGAGATAAAGAGAAGTTGAGAGGAAGCATTTGAAATTTCATAGCAATTTGACTTTGCCATAGCCTTATTTTTCTTACACTTTAGAGAAGCATAGGTCTTCAGTGCATTGGAAACTTGAAATTTTTTTCACCATCACAGTGATTTTTGCTTAGAATGAGTATTCACATGTGAATTTGTTCTGTGCAGGGTGTGGCTGGGAACCCTATGGTGAAATCCGTGCTTGATAAAACAAAACATTCAGTAGAAAGCATGATTACAACGCTGGACCCTGGCATGGCTCCGTATATCAGTATGTACTTAAACTAGAGCACCATCTGCCATGTAAAGTATGTGCTCATGTCAGCCACTGAATGTAATCCTACAGGTCTTGTAATCAGTGGCAATCCTATGTTCTTAGTTGATTGTTAGTCTTGGTGCTTTTAATTCATGTTTTCTTAGTCATCATTAAAATTTTTGAAAACGTCACAGCACGAACTTTGCAGGAATAAAAATTGTTTGAATTATTGGTATACTTGCTGATTTTAATTATAAATATGGTTAGTGTTGCTTCATATGAATTTTACTATCACTGTTGACATTTGAAGTGTTGCCTTGTTCATATTTGGCTTTTGACATTTCTCCAGTTATCTATTTTAATTACGTGTGTTTATGTGTAACTCAGGAATAAAATTTTTAGAGGCTGTTAGTCTGTTTACTAATAATATCTTATTACTGGGTTTGCTGGAAAGCTATTTTAATTTTAACCACCTTGGAACCCTCATTACCAAGAATTCTCCAGATGGTTAATATACATATCCAATAAGTGAAATAACATAATCTCTCAGCAGGATTTATGACCAATTATTAGTAAATCTATTGAAGATAATAATTAGTGGCCAAAGCTATGCACCAGGTGCTTGAACAGAGATTTTCAGTAGCAATAAAAAGTTAATAACTTTCTCAAGTCTCGAGTCTCTTGATAATTGACTGTCTAGTAAATGTCAAAAGATAAGACCTACTAATGGTAAGTACCATTTATGATCTGCCAGATACTAATTCTCATAAGAGATCTGCAAGCTAGGTGTTATTTTCCCCAAGTTTTAGATGAGGAACTTGTGTTCAGAGAAATTTATTATTATTCTCTGTCATACAACTTGGTGGAGCTAACAGCCACTTTGCTTCCCTTTAAGTAGAAAATTGAATCAAAGAATTAATTCAGTTGAATTGGTCTCTGTGTTTCTAATTGTCACTATTTAGAATTGGACCCTACCATGTATATTGATTTTATATATTCATAGTAATCAAGTTTGATATAATTTGTAGTATATATATTCTTTTTACAGGATCTTATTTTTAATGAGAAGAAGAGAATTAGTATTTTTGGAGCTCTTGTTGTTTGAATGGGTATTGTGTTAGACCCATTACCTATTTGAAACATTTACCTTATTAATCCTTAGAGCAAGCTCTGTGAGGTGGCAGGAATTTTTCTATAAGGAAACAAGCTCCGTGACTTCCCCAAGGTAATGGAGCTAGTAAATGATAAAACTGGGACTCAAACCCAAGACTTTCCTCAGGCTAGTACTCTGCATGACATCTAGAAAAAGGGGAAAAAAAAAGGAGAGAAAGATACAAAATGAAATTTCTATTATTAGCAGATAAAAAGCAGTAAGACTTGAGTGTGAAAAAGCTATTGACAACAAAAACTAGACCATTTGGATCTAACAAAACTCTAGCGGAAGTTAACCATATTTTTATACAAATATTTTAGAAAATCACTATAACAATTTCAAATGTATCAAGAAAGCATAGGAACTATTAGAAATGGATTTTAACACAGTTTAAGTTTCTACATTTTTTTTGATGAGCTGTCTTTATAATCATTAAAAGTGACATGAGTCATCACAAACTGAACAGTTTTTTGAGCTGAAGCCTAATGGAACAGTACTTTGCTTGGGTCAAGAGCTATGTCCCACATGGAGGGGAAAAAAAGACATATTCTTTTTCTTTCCTATGTAACCCATTGCTTTTAGGTTTTGATGACTTAAGAAATTCCAATAAAGATGGGATCTGTGGAACATTATTTCAATCAGGAAAAAGTTCATAATAAAAAGCTCAGATATTTGGAAAATACTTTCAACTGCTCCAGAAGACAGTTACTAAGGAACAGCATAGTGGTGTTTCAAGAGCAAATGTTTCACAGCTTTTCTGAGAAATTTCAGGACAAGATGTTAGATGACAGGTGAAGTGTGTGTGCTTACCTCATATGGTAGAGTCAAAATGTACAGGCCTAGGGTTGAGTCCTGATATCACTGCTAAGTAGCTGTGTTACCTTGGGCAAGACCTTGTTGGCCTCAGTTTCCTCAGCCAATTAAAAGGTTAATCTATATCTTGTGTCGTTGTGCCAGGTTGGTACTAATGATGTCATAAAATGTTAGTGCACGTAGTAAATATGAGAATTTCATTAATTTGAATTTTTCTTCTGGTCTTTTTAGAATCTGGAGGTGAACTGGATATTGTAGTGACCTCGAATAAAGAAGTAAAAGTTGCTGCCGTCCGAGACGCCTTCCAAGAGGTCTTTGGCCTAGCTGTGGTTATAGGGGAAGCTGGACAGTCCAACATTGCCCCACAACCAGTGGGCTATGCAGCAGGATTAAAAGTGAGTAATAGAACATCTTTTTAGGATATAGAAACTGCTGGTTTATTTTTTCATAATTTTGATGATAATTTGATGGTCTCTGTGGAGCTGTTGGGTTTTTACATGCTGAAATACTGATTTGGATTTTAATTGGACAACTCTCTAGTGTTACGACAATACAGTGGAGTTTTAAAGAAACCTAAAAATATGTTCTGATTATTGGGAGCAGGGTTTTAAATTTACCTGGCGATTCCCCCTTTTCTCTTGTGTTTGGTAAAGGGACTCAGCCACTCACTGAAAAATCTTTCTTAGCTTGCTTACTTTGAGTCTTCTCTTTCCTTGTCCTTTTAACTAATTTACCTTAGAGACCCAACTACCTGGCAAGTTATAGGCACAATACCTGTGTATAACCAGAGTTTGCCAGGATCTCACCAGTGTGTAGAAACCTATTAAATCTTATAATGCACTCACCAAAAGTAAGACACTGCTGAACTTTTTGGTAAAGGAAGACAACCTTGTGATTGCATCTGTAGGTGTCTATAATCCTTACATAACAGTGGCAGATGATAGAATGGCTTATTTTGAAGACAGATTTCATACACTTGCATACTCACACCTCCACTTGAATCTCACATACTTTGTCTTCTGGCCTATAATCATTAAAAACAAACAAACAAAAAACTGTCAGTTATCCAAACCAATCCTGTTACCATACTAGACATAGTCCCCTCTAGCCTTCCAGGTGCTAAGTTCCAAGAGTTCTGCCTTCCCTCTCATACATGTTTTATCGTCACCATCAGTATACAGACATGCAAGAGCAAATGAACAGTTCATCAGCATACAAACACTGCTCCCACCTTGAAAAACCAAAGAAAACCTTAGTTTTTTTACCCCTCTTTCACCATTACCTCCTACCTTTTTGCTTCATTTTGCAGCAAAACTTCCAGAGTTGCCCACCCTTTTATCTCTAGTTCTTGTCTTCATGCTGTCCTAACACTCACCTCAGCCAGGGGCCACCTGCCGCCACTCCACTGAGGATGTGCTCACGGTCGCGAGTGTAGCTCCGTCTCCTTTGCTCTAGCGCGGGCTTTAAGCCTCCTCTCTAATGGCTTCTATGCTCACGGGCGCCACACTCGGTTTCTTCCCTGCCTCTCTCGTTCCTTTATGCTTTCTTGGTTGGCGCTTCCTTTGCTCCCCAGCCTCTTGATGATCTCTGTCCCTTCATCTATGTTCACTGTGCTGGTGATCTCATCCAGCCCCATGGCTTTGAATAGCCGCTGTGTGCTCACAGGTTTGAGTTTATATCTCTAGCACAGACCTCTCATGTAAATTAGGTTTATATAAGAGTTGCCTTTTTGACACCTTCACCTGAATGTCTCAATATGTCTAGTCCTCAGCTACTTTTCTTACCTTCTGATCTGTTTCCCCAAGATTTCTCCATCTCAGTCGATGACATCTGTGTCCTTCCATTTTCTCAGGTGAGAAACCTGGAGTCATCCCTGACTTCTCTCATTACCCATGTCCAACTCATCGAGAAATCTTGTTCTCTGTACGTTCAGAGTACATCCAGCATCCGACTGCTTGTCGGTGTCTTCATTGCCCCCACCCTGGGGTGAAGCCATCACAAGGTCTTGCTGAAATCTTGCATTCACCTTCTAACAGGTCATCACTTTCTACCCCTGTAGCCCTGTAGGTTATCTTCAACAGAGGAGCCAGGATAATTCTTTCAGCACACTACGTCAGCCCACGTCACTGTTCTTTTCAGAACTTTGTTTCCCTTAGTGTAAAAGTCCAAATTTCTTACCATGGTTTCCATAGCGCCATATGACCTGTCTGAACTGGCCAATTTTTTTTTTTTTTTTGATTGAAGTATAGTTGATTTTCAATGTTCCAGGTGTATAGCAAAATAATTCAGTTATACCATATATATGTGTGTGTGTGTTCTTTTTTAGATTCTTTTCCATTATAGGTTATTACAAGATATTGAGTATAGTTCCGTGTGCTATACAGTAGGTTCTTATTGTTTGTTTGTTTTGTATATATAGTAGTGTGTATCTGCTAATCCCAGAGTGAAAGTGAAGCCACTCAGTTGTGTCTGGCTCTTTGCCGCCCCATGGCCTATAGCCTACCAGGCTCCTCAGTCCGTGGGATTTTCCACGCAAGAGTACTGGAGTGGGCTGCCACTTCTTTCTCCAGAGGATCTTCCCAACCCAGAGATTGAACCTGGGTCTCCTGCATTGCATACAGATACTTAACCATCTGAGCCACCAGGGAAGCCTAATCCCAAACTCCTAATTTATTCCACATCCCCTTTCTTCTTTGGTAACCATAAGTTTGTTTTCTATGTCTGCGAATCTGTTTCTGTTTTGTAAATAAGTTCATTTGTACTTTTTTTTTTTTAATTTCACATAAGCAATATCATGTTTGTATTTCTCTGATTTACTTCACTTGGTGTGATAATCTTTTAGTCCATCATTTTGCTGCAAATGGCCATTCCACATCTTATTTATCCATTCATCTATTGATGAACATTGGGGTGTATGTATCTTTTCAAGACAGAGTTTTTGTCTTTTCTAGATACATGCCCAGGAGTGGGGTTGCTGAATCATATTGTAATGCTGTTTGTAGTTTTTTAGGAAACCTCCATACTGTTCTCCACAGCAGCAACACCAGTGGCCTTCTGTTTTTCCTCTGGCTTCGTCTCCTCTAGTCTTCCCCCTTGCTCTCTCCATGCCAGCTGTATTGGCCTCCTTGCAGGTCTTCATCCTTGTCTATCCGGCTGCTCTCTTACAGTGTTTGCACTAGCTCTCTGTGAGACACTTTTCTCACATAGCTACTTGGTTGACTCCCTAACCTCCAAGTCCTCGAGTCTTCCCTGGGCAGTGAGGCCTGTCCTCACTGCTTGGTTCAGTACTGCAGGCTGCACCCACTGATCCTGCACTCCTGATCCCTCTAGCCCTCCTTTTTTTTTTCTTCTATAGCATTCAGCATTTTCTGATCTACTATATCATTTTTATTTTTAATGCCCTTTTTCCCACTAGAATTTGTTCTACAGGAGCATAGATCTTTGTTTTGCTTACAGAGATGAACTCTTAGAATAGTGCCTTTTTTTTTTTTGAATGAACGTCTAGCAGCCTTATGGAGGTAATTTGGTATCAAACCACAAATGCTACAATTCAAAGTGCTAGGGTAAACTTTTCAAAGTAATTTTCTCAACTAAACAGTCTAATGCAAAAGACGTTTTCACTCTGGGAGCTGTTTCAAAGTTTGGGGTAAACAAGCCTTACCAGCAGAGATCTTTTCCTTAAGAGAGCTCTAGCTGCCCATCTGCTGCCATACTGGGATAGTGCCTGTGCCATCAGACAGTGCACTGTCTTCACACTTGTCTCTGTGCGCTTCTGGTGAGACACGAAGACAGTGCAAGGTCGAGGGAGACCCAGAGAGTTTTTAGGAACTCTGCTTCTCCTCCCTCAATTTCCACATGCATTCTTTCCTAAAATGTTCTGACTGAATACATACTTGTAATGGAATCTCCTTTCTTACCTCCTCTTTATAAGCTCTGCCCTCTCCCATTAGAAAATAAAGACATACCTCATGTCCCCAGATTACCTCAGAATGTGAAATCCTCCCAAGCGTCATCCAAAGGGACAACTTCAAATAACGTTTTGGGTGTTATGGACACAAATGACACAGTGACTCACTAAAATCTTCTGGCAAGTCATGTGGTTTCTGATTGTTCTGGGGGAAAAAAAAAAAAAAAAAAAACAGAAAAAGGACCAGATAAGTTGTTAATACTTTCTAATGATAGATCACTACATGATTTTTGGAATATAACTCAAATTTAATGGTTTTTAAGGCTTGAGTCTTCAATATTTTGTTGTGCTAAATATCATTACATCAAAGATACTTCAGATGAGTACATAACTTGAAAGGCTGATGGAGATTTTTTTCTGTTAAAACCGTATTTTATGAACATAGTTTAGTTTATGTTGTGATTTTGTTATTATTTGACAGATTTGTTTTAGTATTGGTTTTTGCCCTTCAAATTTAGACATGGTTTCCTTTTCCACAGTCTTTAATACAAGCTTCAAATTCATTGAAACTGATACAAATATCAAACTGATTTGTAATTTTATCTGTTGTTTATTTTGGGTACACTAGAGGGAGCTAATGAGAAGAAAATAAAGCAGAATATTAAAATTTCAAACCAGATTTTTTTTCTATCTATCTGCTTTTATTTGAAGTGAGTGGTTTTTTGAACTAAACCTAAGTTTTCCTTTACTCATATGAGATTGTTTCAGTTTAGTTCAGTTGCTCAGTCGTGTCTGACTCTTCGCGACCCCATGGACTGCAGCATGCCAGGCCTGCCTGTCCATCACCAACTCCCAGAGCCTGCTCAAACTCACGTCCATTGAGTAGATGATGCCATCTAACCATCTCATCCTCTGTTGTCCCCTTCTCCTCCCGCCTTCAATCCTTGCCATCATCAGGGTCTTTTCAAATGAGTCAGTTTGCATCAGATGGCCAAAATATTGGTATTTCAGCTTCAGCATCAGTCCTTCCAGTGAATATTCAGGACTGATTTCCTTTAGGATGGTCCGGTTAGATCTCCTTGCTGTCCAAGGGACTCTCAAGAGTCTTCTCCAACACCACAGTTCAAAAGCATCAATTCTTCGGCACTCAGCTTTTTATAGTCCAACTCTCACATCTATAGATGACTACTTTGACTAGATGGACCTTTGTTGGCAAAGTAATGTCTCTGCTTTTTAATATGTTGTCTAGGTTGGTCATAACTTTTCTTCCAAGGAGCAAGCGTCTTTAAATTTCATGGCTGGAGTCACCATCTGCAGTGATTTTGGAGCCCCAAAAAATAAAGTCTGACACTATTTCTATTGTTTCCCCATCTATGTACCATGAAGTGATGGGACCAGATGCCATGATCTTAGTTTTCTGAATGCTGAGTTTTTAGCCAACTTTTTCACTCTCCTCTTTCACTTTCATCAAGAGGCTCTTTAGTTCTTTGCTTTCTGCCATAAGTATGACGTCATCTGCATATCTGAGGTTATTGATATTTCTCCTGGCAATCTTGATTCCAGCTTGTTCTTCATCCAGCCTGGCATTTTGCATGATATATTCTGCATATAAGTTAAATAAGCAGGGTGACAACATACAGCCTTGACGTACTCCTTTTCCTATTTGGAACCAGTCTGTTGTTCCATGTCCAGTTCTAACTGGTGCTTCCTGACCTGCATACAGATTTCTCAGGAAGCAGATCAGGTGGTCTGGTATTCCCATCTCTTGAAGAATTTTCCACAGTTTATTGTGATCCACACAGTCTAAGGCTGTGGCGTAGTCAGTAAAGCAGAAGTAGATGTTGTTCTGGAACTCTTTTGCTCTCTCGATGTAAGGAAATCAATCAACCATAATTAAAGTTAGGAAGCTCCGAGACTTCTCTAATGCTAAGTATTAACTTTTACTGAAAAACCAGGTATATTTATGACCACTGTCTTTTAGGTTATATTCAACAGACATGTTGTTACTATCCATTAGAAGTTATGAAGAAGTGTGGAATTTTGGTTATTTGGACCAAGTTGCTTAGTTTAAGCTCTCAGAGCACAGTGTAAGCTCTAGAGGCCTTTCTGCATCTTATTTTAGTTCTGAGATAATTACTTCAAATTATCCAAGCCTTTAAACTACCTAGTTTTTTATTCCACTTCACTGCTAAGTTCCTTGGTAGCTCAGGCAGTAAAGCGTCTGCCTACAATGTGGGAGACCAGGTTCGATCCCAGGGTCAGGAAGATCCTCTGGAGAAGGCAATAGCAACCCACTCCAGTACTCTTGCCTGGAAAATCCCATGGATGGAGGAGCCTGGTAGGCTACAGTCCATGGGCTCACAAAGAGTCAGACATGACTGAGCGACTTCACTTTCACTGCTGAAAAATAAAGTTAAAATTCCCTTCTCAAAAGATGGGATGAATATCAAAGTGTCTCTACTTGTGATTCTAAAAGATGTGCATTTAAGTAAATGCTGTGGTCAGAGGAGGAGAGAGGCTGATTTACCCACTCTGCGTTTTCTGGATTCCATGAATAGAAACAAGAAGTAAACTCACTATCCTGTCTTTCATAGGTGCTAGTTCATTTCAGGTAAATATTTTGTGAACCTTATGCAGTATAAGCCTTGTGCTATAGAGTAGTTAAAAATGAACCGACTGAGTTTCTGTTTCCTGGGAGCATGAAATCTAGGACTACTTTTTATGGTACATAGTTGAGATACCATCTTTAAAAAGTTGCGAATGAATTAAACAGCCCGCTAATCCCCTAATAGTTTTTACTGAATTAACATTTATTTACACATTTTTATAATAAAAGTTAGCCATAACTACCTTTTGGGAGGAGTGAATTAGGCAGATTTACTTTATCCCATACAAAGAATTAAGTTCATCTTAGCTGTTGTATTTTCTTCCAAATTCAGTAGTGACGTCCTTATTCAATTTGGTGATGCCATATTTACATACTTAGATTCCTAATGTTAGCTCTGTAGGCCTTGAGAAGCCCTTGATGTTTCTCTTGTTCACTTTTTCACGTTGTAAGTTCTTACTGAGTACCTGTTAAGTTAGATGCTATGCCAGGTAGCCGAGATATCAGAGTAAGCAGAAATACAGCTGGATTCCGTTGTCGTTTAAGTCACATCTTCTTTGATCTTTCATGTCTAGCAACTAATGACAAGTTGGTTTACATGTTCTCACACAGTTGTCACTTCTTTTTTTTAATTTGTCTCTGAAGTAGCTGCTTTTGTTTCTAAAAGTGCCTTGGCTTTCTTAATTTTTGTTTTTGAAGAATTGACCTCATAATCTCATTCACTGCTTAGTCCTGCTGTTCATGATAAAAATAGGTGTATTATCCATGACTAGTTTTACTCAGAAGTGTTTTATCTAGCTTTTTGAACTCATTCTCACAACATCATTCATGAGTACTTGAATGAAGTGATTGAAGTGATTAAAATGAAAGTAGTGAATGGCAGCCTTGTCCTCGTTAATCCAGCTTTTAGTTTCCTACTATCGATATATATTTCATTCATGATTTTTGAGTTATCTGTATAGTATTCTCAGCCCCTCAGTTTTATTTCATAAATGGCAATTATTTTCTTGAATAAGCTTTGGTGTAATGAATACATTGCAGTCAAAAAGACTGTCATTTTGGTGCATATTTTAAAAGTGAAGTCGCTCACTCGTGTCCGACTCTTTGCAACCCCATGGACTGTAGCCTACCATGTTCCTCCATCCATGGCCATATATATAAAAGGACTCAGAAGAGAAAAAAACATTTACTATTGATAAGACTGCTTACCTAGAAAAATTTGAGGGAATCAACCAAAGAACTGCTAGGATTGAAACATTTAAGGTGGCCTCTTGCCAGATAAACATTAAAAAGCACATAGATTTCTTATATTAGTAATAACCAATTAGAACATGGAATATAAAATTATTCATTTCACAATAGCAACCAAAATAATGCGTATAAGAATAACTTGGAGGATATGTTGCAGACTATCAATACTAAGGGGAGTATGAGCGAGCGTCTTCACTATTTACTCTCTGTTCTGTATATTTTCATGTTTATAATGAGTATACATGTATTTGGGTATAAATGTATACACATATTACTTATATAATCATCAGTTAGCGTATTTCATACTGATCAACTTGAAATAGTTTCTAATATACGCTGTTTCTATTCAGGGTGCCCAGGAACGGATAGATAGCTTGCGTCGGACTGGAGTGATTCATGAAAAACAGACTGCTGTGTCAGTGGAAAACTTCATTGCAGAATTGCTTCCTGACAAGTAAGTAAAAAAAAAAAAAGCATAGTTATAAGTGTTTTTTTCTTATAAAGAGAACTTTCATGACAGGATCTTGTCATCTTTTCTCTTAGCAACTTTCAAATATGCAAAATTCATTATTAACCCCATGCTGTACATTACATCTTCATGACTTATTTTATAACTGGAAGTTTGTACCTTTTAATCCCCTTTATCCATTTACCCTG
Source organism: Ovis aries (assembly GCF_016772045.2). Taxonomy (NCBI): domain Eukaryota; kingdom Metazoa; phylum Chordata; class Mammalia; order Artiodactyla; family Bovidae; genus Ovis; species Ovis aries. Next base: position 24,181,661 of record NC_056058.1, on the reverse strand, counting down.
CCTCCCACTCCTGCCTCTACATCCACCAATCTGTCCTTTGTATCTGTGAATTTACTCCCCCCCCCTCCACAGGTGAGGGAGAGCATATGGTATTTATCTTTGTCTGACTTACTTTAATTACCTTAATTCCATCCATATTATTGCAAATGGCAAGGTTTTCCTTCCTTTTTAATGGAATAAGATACTATTTTATATGCACATGCATATAAATATATATACCACACCACATGTATGTATATGTGTGTGTGTTTGAATGTATATATGTAAATCACATTTTGTTTTTCATGGACAAACACTTAGGTTGCTGCCATGCCTCGGTTGTTGAAAATAATGCTGCAATGCTTCGGTCTTAGTAGATTGTGTGTGTTTTTAGGAATTTATGCATTTCTTCTAGGTTGTCCAGTTCGTTGGTGTATAATGGGTTCAGTGAGTGGCTTATTACATTTCTCTTAGGAGCAAAAATAGTATTGCTCACACTGAATGTCTGGTAAAAAATGTATCTTATTTTAGAACTAGACAGAAAATATGTTAATGGTCTAGCTGTATCATCTCATTATGTGACCTGTGTAGCCTAGCTCACATTTCTACTCTTGTTTTCTCCTTTTTAATTATAAAATTTACATTGTGTTGCCTGAATTCTAAGACTGTGTTAATTATCAATTAAATAAGATACAGTGGTGTAGCTTTGACTTGAATGCCGACTTCGGTAACAAACACAATCATCTTGCATAGCTGTCAGGGTAATGGGAGGTCTGGCAAGATGGCCTAGAGGCAGTCACCAGGTTAGAGTTCTGTTGAGCACTACCTCTCATCTATGTAGGTTGGGAAAAAACCTCTAACAGCATAATTTGCCATTGTTTTTGAGGGCATTAAACTTTTAATAGATGGATTTTTTGATCAGAGAATTTTTTTTAATTTGCAGAATTGCCTTATATTAAAATAGCTTCCCAACCGTTGAGAGCTAACTTTTTCCTATTTACCGTGTGATTTTGTTGCTTTGGGGCTTCCCCTGTGGCTCAGCTGGTAAAGAATCAGCCTGCAATGCGTAAGACCTGGGTTGTATCCCTGGGTTGGGAGGAGCCCCTGGAGAAGGGAAGGGCTGTCCACGCCAGTACTTTGGCCTGGAGAATTCATGGACTGTGCAGTCCAGGGGGTCGCAAAGAGCTGGACATGACTGAGCGACTTTGACTTTGACACATTTAATTTTTGTTTTAGTATTGAGTAACACTGTGCTTAGTGCTTTGTAGCTATAGTATGCAAAAATGTACTGCAGCTTTGAGGGTCTATTATAGACCAGGTGGGAGAGAAAATATATACACAGATAAACAGTTTTAAATGACTCTGTAGGTGTGTAAATCTTTACTTATAGGAAATGTTACGTACATTTTCACTGGAAATAATTTGATGTGAAATAGTGTCAGATAAGAGTCACGAATGATTGGTACTTGAACTGAAGTTTGAAAAGTAGTTAAAATTTGGATAAGTGAAAAAGAATAGATAGGACATGCTATGTGGAGGAAGAGTGTAAAGATGATTAAGATACATTTGGGTGTCAGGGATTATATCAGGTTGGCTGAACATTGTTGGACAGAAAGTCAGGAGTAGTTTGGGGACAGATTAAAGAGCTTTGACTGTTCTGTTGGGAAGTTTGAACTTTCTGTATAAGCACCAAGCAACAATCCACTGATCATTATTATTTCATTTTTTCCCCTCTATTAACCTTTTAATATTGATGTAAGGGTTACCTTAGAGTTTCCATCATGCCTTTTCCATGTGTTACATTACCGTACAAATTATGACTGTTGATAATATGATTTACCCCCTACATCTTATGCAGTATTGTAAGTTATCTTAATTGTGCATATATTTTAAACTCAAGATACTGTTAGTATTCTGTGCATTCTGTTCACTTACATTTACGCTTTGAAGACCGTCCTTCATTTTTGGTTTTAAGTCTGGGATCATTCTCACTGTGCTTAAAACCATTCTTTGTACTACATTAGACTTTAGCCACGAGTTCTCTTAACTTTTGTCCGAAAATACCTTTACGTACCTTTGTTTCCGTAGGGTGTTTTCTCTGGAAAAGATGGGCAGATTCTTCTTATGTAATACTTTAAAGTTGCCATTATACTGTTGCTGGCTTCCATCATTTCTGCTGCATCAGCTATCCAGCTTGTTGTTTCTGTGAAGAGAGTGTGTTGTTTCCCTGCATTTACGATTCTTTTCGTCACTGTGTTTTTGCAGTTTTACTATGGTATGTATAGGTGTGCTGTCTTTGCTTATGTTTTAAACCTCTGTGGATTCATCGAGCTTGATTCTTTCACTAGACTTATGTCTTTTGTCCGTTTTGGAAAGTTCTTAGCCATTTTACATCAGCATTGGCTTCTGGCCCATTTTCTCTTTCTCGGATTCCAGTGACACATTGTTCACCTTCTGACTGTACCCTACTTTTCTCAGGTGGTCAGTCCCCACTTCCCTCTACTTGCTCACTCTAGTTTTCCTCTCTGTTCTTTAGCTGAGGATCTTCCATTTACCTGTCTGCTGCTGTGTAGCCTGTATACTTTTTTTTAATAGATTCAATTTATCTGTTGAATATATCTTTTCTTCTGTTGGGACTACCTTTCCCTCTGTTTTCTGTAGTGTGAGTCAGTAAAGATCCTTGTCTATTGAGTCCAGTGTATGGGCCTCATTTAGCCTCCCTTTGGTGTAACGATACAGCGCTGTCTTTGTCGATGTCTTCTCTCTGTCTTTTAGAGCTGGGTATTAAGCAACTCGAGAGTCTTCAGGTAATCCTGAGAAGGTTCACTGTTTTCTGTAGTAAACAGTAGTGAGGTGTGTGAAGGGTGGTTTGGTGCACTGCAGTCACGACTGACCTGAGTCCAGGCTGGGTAGTGCTCAGCATCAGCTGAAGGTCTTAAAGGGTACCATTATAAAGTTGTCTCTGTCGAGAACGTTACTCCATTTTGTCTTCCTTGCTCCTGCAGCTCTCGGATACCTTTGGTTATAGTTTATAACCTCATCCAGCTTTTCATTGGTCCACCATCAACTGCACCATCATATCTAGACATGGTATTTTTCCTGCCAAATATTAATGCTTTTTTGGGCAGAAGAGGAGCAAATAAGTAGTGCATGAGAGCAAACCCACAACCCACAACACTTGATAGTTTGCTTTGGCTACTAATCTTTGTGATGTTCCCGTAGGAAATAAATGCGCAGAAGATAGAGAAATGCATGCTTATAACAAAGGCAAGAAAAGACCAGTGTTGTTTGGCCCCTAACAGTGCAGAGCCTAACAGAGTAAAGATCTAGCTCTCTGTGATGGCCTTTGCATCAGTTCATGCTCCACGGGGAAAATGAGCATCTTGTGTACCAAAATGGAAAAATACCTATGTAAGCATGAACTGTCCTTATTCTGAAATTAACCTATCAAGTTTAAAAATATTTGGGTTATGTGTGAAATGGATTAAAATGTCCTTTTGGGAAGTAACTGGTGATAGTAGATAGTCTTTCTTTGGTAAAATACAAACTGGCATACCTGTATTAGCTCCTCAGGTTCTCTTTCGATTTTTTTCTGTTACATAAAATCCAGAGTCTTGGAACTACCATTCTGCTTAAGTCCAGGTGACTTCCTTATAGGATTTGGCCAAGTCTGCCTTATTTCACCAGCCACAAGGAGAGGCTGAGGAGGAGGAGAGAGTTCCTTGGTGGCTGTCCTTGAGCATGAACAGTGGAGACCGCCGCTCTTCCTCCTCTGGGTGGAGAGTGGAGCTTGGGTAGGACAGGAGGGTGGAGGGAGAAGGCAGAGTTCCTCGGCCAGCAGCACCAGGGAGAGGTGCTGAAGAGGTCTCTGACCATGACAGTGACGGCACTTGAGATTTGAGTTGGAGCAGAATGGGATGCTCAGGTAGACACACGGGGCACGAGAGCGGTGTGGAGACGGGGAGTGTGCTCACAGGCAGCGTGCGAAGACTGCTCGCACCTTCAGGGGCGCTGCTTTCCAGGAAGTCCGTGCCGTGCCTGGGGGCTGAGTCACTGCAGTCCTCTGCTGTCTGCACGATACACAGCTGTGTACAATCAAATACTGAGTCATATCCCAACTAAAATAATGATTCATATCCCAGATACTTAAAATAATGATTCATATAAGATAATTATTTAAGGCTCTCGATTTGAAGCAGTTTTGGGATATGAATACTGTAGACATAATGAACTGCCATTTTACCACTCAGGCAAAGTTGTTATTCTGTTTACTGTTTTGTTGTTTCTTTGAATATGTTAAAAAAAAGTTTCCTAATCTGTATTATATTTCATAGCACTTTAATCTGCATATTTAAAAATTTTCTTGCTCTGTATCTTCTCATCTAAAACCATGATTTCCTGCTTCTGGTTAATTAAAATGCTGATGATGTACGGATAACCTCACCTAAGTCAGTTTTAAAATTTTTCACTTTTTAATGTGTATCTTAAAATGGAAGAAATTTTTCTTGATTTCATGAAGCTGTCCTCAAAGTCTGATTCATTGTGAACAGTTCAGAAATTGTGATTAGAAAAATTTATCAGGAATGAGGAGAGGGTTTGTTATTTCCTGAATGAGCTTATTTTTTAAGTCAGCTAGTAACTTTGCAGCTTGGGTATATACGAATCATAGAGTTGGTAGTATAAAATTTCCCATGTATTAGCAAATGATGTTTTTAATTATGATAAGCTATTCGCATTTTCAGATGAATAAATTTATCTGTTGCATATTTGAGGACCTCTAATTGACATTCTTCTCCCTAAATCTTAGCAAGAAAAGGAATGTTCCATGATGCATGGTTTTCAGTTATTTTTGTTGTTCTTCCCCATTTTCCCCCCTCCTCTTGAAATTAAGCCAACAGGGCAATTTTATATGTTGCTTTTATGAGTTATCTTTTAATCAGTCTGCTAGTGTTTTATCCAAAGGACAGTACTTTGCCAATTCATAGAACTTACTTAGCACATACACAGCTTGAAACGCATACATTCTGTTGCAGGTGGTTTGACATTGGCTGCCTGATCGTTGAAGACCCTGTGCATGGCATTCATCTGGAAGCATTTACACAAGCCACACCAGTACCCTTGGAGTTCGTGCAACAGGTTGGTTTGATCCTTTTTCATTATGCTCCAGAAAAGCTTGAAATATTGTCCTCAAAATAAGATTTTTATTGGAAATATGGTATATTCTTGATTTTTCTTCCCTCTTTTCCCTTTTAATCTTTTCTCTTTTTCAATTTTCTGTCCCTTTCACGTTGTTTCAGTACCTCCCTACTTTTATTTTCCAGCGGTCTTTGCAAAGGTAAATCTATTACATGGTTATTTGCTCTTTTCTTCATTGTTCTGCTTGTTTGTTTTTATGATTGTGTTCATTACCTTTGGGTTAGAAAAAAATTTACCTGTTCTGATTTTAGGTTAACCCTTCATATATTGTCTCATTTGTCTCACATTGTCCTTCTTCCTGGTTACTCTAGTTCCTTTTTCTTTGTCCTTATCTTCGTCTTTAATTTGTTCATCGGTAAAGACATGTGGAAACATATTTAGAAGCAAGTTTACAAACCTTGGATGAAAGGCAAATGTCTCTCCAGTCTGCTGAAAAATGTTTACTTATCCACATAGTTTCCAGAAGAATGTAAGCATTAAGCGATAATGAGTTTCATTCCATCTACATTTTTGTTACTTTTAATCCTTTCTTGAACAAAATGGAACATAAGAGTTATTTACATTGGACTCTTTATACTCATAAATGTCATGTCAAAACTCTCAAAAGTTATTTGGGACCTTAGGTTTTTGAGAATTCTCCTGGGGTTCTCCCCCAAGAGAAAGTATGTATGATGTATACACTCACATATAAATTTGGCTTATGTGTTTATGGAGCCCCTTCAAGCAACCTGTGACCTTCTTAGGGCTTTACATTTTAGATGGGAAATAAGAATTGATGCTTATAAAGTTTTGTTTCATAATACCATACCACTGATACCATAATTTTTACCACAATTTCTCTTTAAGAGTTGAAGAAAGCATTTTTATATACATGGTAATGTTAAATTCACTCCAATATGAGGGTCGTTAAAATATTGTAAACAAATGCTATGCCTACTGCTATACCAATAATTTAGAAAAATTACATACTGTTGTTGATTTTCTAGGAAAATATTCTTGAATTAACAATGGCAGTTTATAACTATTAGGTTGAACCGTACAAAATTGCTTTTTGAAGTTAACAGCTACATGTTGGCAGTTTGATGTGATTTAAGTTGACTATCTTAGTGAAGCCTTTTAATGCAAGAATTTCACCTAGCTCCCCCAAAATTGAGTTGTAAGATTAGCCTAGCAGGCTGCGGTTTATGGCATTGCACAGTCGGACACAACGGAAGCAATTTAGCACGCACACACACACACAGTGGTGTTGTAAGTGAGGTATAAAAGATATTCAAAGAATAGATGACTGATGCATCTGATACACAGAGGTAGAAGTTTTCCAGTTTATTCTGTGAGTCTGGCTTGTAACCTAACCAAAAACAGTAATACAGTATCACTTAAGAACTAATTGGTAAAATTAATAAAATTTAGAAACAGAACAGTAAGAAGGGTTTTGAAACCAGTTCCTCTGTGTGTGTGAGGAGGTGAGGTAGTTCTTCCCACACCACCAAGCTGTTATCCAATACCTGCTGGATATCCTATAATCCAACCCAATTCTGACACTGTCTACCTATAAAGAGTGTTGGATCCCACACATTAAGGGGTCAGTACAAGTCCAGATCTCATAAGTGGTAGCATATGATCTCATGTACATGTTAAAAAAAGAGAAAGATACAAATGAACTCATTTAGAAAACAGAAATAGACTCACAGACATGAAAAATAAATTTATGGTTGCCAAAAGGGAAGGCGTTGGGGGCAGGGATGAACTAGGAGTTTGGGGTTAGTAGCTGTACACGACTGTGTATAGAATAGATAACGATATAGACTGCGCAGTACAGGAGACTACTCGGTGTCTTGTAACCTATAGTGAAAGTGAATCTGGAAAATAACATATACATAGGTACATATAATTGGACTACTTCACTGTATACCTGAAACTAATACAACATTGTAAATCAACAACGCCTCAATTAGAAAACAAGCAGGAGTGCTTTCAGAAGTAAGATATGGCTTCACCCTTTCAAACATATGGTATAATGCTCTGAGTCTTTTTCCCCCCCCCCCTTTTTTCCTTCATTCGTACTCAAATTTTTCTACCTTTCGAAGTGACTTAGGTTCAGCCTCTGGGCCAGTCTAGATTACAGACAGCAGTACTTAGTCTGGCAAGTTCCTCCCCCTCATCCGCTTCTCAAACAAGGTAAAGTTACAGGGGTGCAGAGTGGGTGGGCTGTCTTCACCACCAGGCCATATAGTGGCAATCACTGTCAGCCCTGGTTTTGCTCGATGGAGTGAGGGTTCATCCAGGCCCTTAGGAACTGTAACAAAGATTAAGACACACATTTACAGTTTCTGGCTTAGAAAGCATCTCTGTTTCTTGCACTTGCCACTTTGGTCATCTCACTGCTACCTCAGAGGGAGAGAAAGGTTGAGGTGATCTGAGAAAGAAAGAAAAAAAGTTCTTATCGCAGTGTCCTCTGCCCTTGGTAAGAACTGCCTGATCACACTAGCACCCTCCGCCACCTCCTCCCTCCCGGAACAACGCTGGACTCTACCCTGTGCAGACCCTCCTCTAGCTCTTCTTGTCTTGCAGGCCAGCCTCTCTCACCTTTCTCTCCCCATTTAGACAACTAGGGTTTCGGTTACCTGTTCAGTTCTCTATCAGACTCTCTCTGAGGGGCTGCCTTTACCCACTGGACATTATGGGCTGTACAAGTGTTTTCCTTATTCTGAAGAAATGGGGCTCAGCCATCCAAATTGGTGCACTGTCTTCTGTTCCAGTTCTCTTACAACACTCTGAACACTTGCCTCTACCACTGGGTGAGAAAAGCCTGGCCTGGAGTCAGCAAAGTCACCCAGGTCTACCCGATAACTTGCCAGATAAATGTTCAGGGCTGGGAACATGTTCCCGGGAAGCTGCCACACAGCCATCTGCAGTCTCTGTCCTTTTTTGCTGGCAGACAGAACAGTTCTTCTTGGCATTTTGTGCATCAAAATGCACAAAAAGAAGAGTGTGTCTAGGTTAAGCCAGTCTCACATTGCTGCACTAACCCCGTATCCACTTACTTCTTGGATGCAGGTGGCTGTCTCAGGAGAGCACAGGGGGATATCTGCCTGTGATTCCATTCACCTTCCAAGCCTGGAAAGGAGTTCTTCTGATGGGCATCAACATGTCCTACTTTAATGCATCCCTCTAATTCCCACAGATTTCCACAGGGCTATGTGGCCCATATGGACATCCCTTTTATAGGCCAGGTTGCCACTGCCCTCCTGTCTGACCATATGGCCAGGCCATTGGCCACTGCCCATGAGTCAGTAAAAGTCAAAGATAAGGGATAGCACCATTCAGTTCTTCCATCACTGCTGGGAAAACAGCATGCATTTCAACCTTACTGATCCAACTGATTTGTTTTTAACTTCCCCAGTCAGAGTGGTGGACTTCCAAATAGGATGTCATCTATTCACCCTGGAGCTGCCATCCGTAATCCCAGCAGCTCTTGGTTGTTCACTTTACAGCTGTTCATAGTGTGCTGTCTACCTGGCAGTTGGTTCCAGCAGGTCCTCTGTTGATTCCAAAGTCTGTCCTAGAGGAACAGCGACACTGGAGCTGTGAGTGTTTCCTCCTCATATTCCCCAGAGAGCATGCTTCTTTATAAACCATTTCCATGTTATTACGGAACACTTCTAGGCACTGCCTTCCCTATATGGGTGTTTCTGCATCATCCCAGATGTTATGGGTATTTCAGATTTCAAGATCACTTTATGTCCTTTAGTTTATGAGTAGCTTTAATTAATAATATCCTAGACTAGCAGTAAACACCCTTTAAGTAGAAACTCTCTCGTTTGAAGTCCAAGACGTCTTTGCTGGGAGGCACTCAGATTTTTGCCATAAGCCTCAGTCTGCCCTTCACATAGGACTATGGCACAGAGAATTTTGTCCCTACCAGCACTGCAGCTTCTATTCTACGCTGCGGGCTCAGACAATATCACTGGTTCCGAATAGCATGTTCAGTTGAAAATGCTTGAAGCGTGGTTTTCCATCCCTTCTGTTTTACAACAATAGCTAGAGAGGAACCATTCTCCAATGAGAGAGAGTCTCCATCCTCAAAGTACAATCCGGTTAAAAAGAGACAAAACACAGTCACTTAACAAAACCTGCTCAAACACCAATTCTACAAACTTACACATATTGTGATTCCATCATCAGTTCTGTTCCTCACTGCACTGACCACTGAGACTTCATCAACAGGTTTGGTTTTGTAATACTAGATAGGGGACATGTTCCCCAGCCAGACATGATATCCGTCCAGCTGTGTAAGAGAGACCCAGCTTTGTTACACCTGCTTAAATATTCAACTTCATAATCACATCAGTGATTACATTTTTATTTTCAGTCTGATTGTAGCACATTTCAGACCTTCACCAGTGGACTTTGGTAACACAACTCAAGGGACTCCCGTGTCAAGTCCTGGAAACTTATGTTCTCCACTCTTGTACATACTGATTTCCTACTTAGTTATCCTGCACAATTTAGCTCTTTCACGTATAAGCACATTATGAAAGTGAAAGTGTTAGTCACTCAATTGTGTCTGACTCTTTGCAACCCCAGTGACTGTAGCCCACCAGGCTCCTCTGTCCATGAAATTCTCCGAGCAAGAATACTGGAGTGGTTGCCACTCCTGACCCAAGGATTATCAAATGCAGGTCTCCTGCATTGCAAGCAGATTCTTTACCATCTTTGCCACCAGGGATGTGCCACCATGACCTGAGAAACAGCCATATTATATGAGCAGGTGAATAGCTCGGTCATCACAGAGCTGGTTGCACATGGCCTGCATAGGAGGTATATTGGCTGCTTCATCTGGGTGTTCCACTTGACTTTTATAATGGCATGATGGACAGACCCCTCTCAGGGTAAATAAACCTTACAGTGCTTTTATCTAGTTGACCAGACTGGCTTTTCCTTCAGAAGTAGTCTCCTGTGTGTCTGGATCATATATAATTGTCTCTAATGGTTCCACAACAAACTGTGGGTCCTGCATTGTTACAAACATGCTATTCTGTTCTGCAGCATTAAAAACCAAAGACTAGCCCCTAAATTGGTTATTTTCACGATCTATTTTAGCAAAGGTTAACTATTACTGAATCCACAAAATGAGCTGGCTCCTCCACACTGTACCCCTGGTTTCATGAGTTTCCTGATTTTGACTCCCCTCCCTAGTGACTATCTGTTTAGTGACCAGAGGTCTTAAAGATCTTTCTGTTGTCCCTGGGCAACTTCTCCCTGGGGAGGAGATGACTTTTAGACAAGTGACCAAAGCTCAGACTAATCAAAATCTGAGCTTGGTCTGTTTTCCAAGGCCCAAACCAGCATTTTTTTCTTTTAGTTTAGCTGTTGTACATAATTGTAACCAAAGATTGAATAGTTACCTTTTTCAAAAAATTAGTTCTCATTTCGTTATGCATTCAGTGAGCCTGCTCCCCAGGAGTTGGATGCATCTCTACACTCCATTATCAACTTTTTTACCTTGAATAATTGATTGCTGCACAGCTGCTGCTCCATACCACCCAGAAATCAGGTTCCTCATCCCCCAGTCTTTCATCCTTTCTTCTCAAACCACACAGTTCTGTGAGCCAGGCTCATTCTTGAAAATACTACTTCGGATAGCAGTTATATAGGTTTTAAATCCAATTCTAATGTTTGGGAGGGTTTTATCCCCCACACTACCAAGCCATTCTAGAACATAGCTAAGTGTACTATAGTTCAGTATTGACATTGTCTACCAAGAGATAGCACCAGAAGCCGAGGGTTCTGTCTTATAAGACTGTCCCCAGTTCCCAGATGCCAGTAGCAAGCCTAGGCTATCACCTGGAATTCTCACTGGCATACTATATATAGACTGAGAGTTGCAGTTACCTCCTCCTTGCTAAGTCACTTCAGTTGTGTTCGACTCTGTGCAACCCCATAGACGGCAGCCCACCAGGTTCTCCGTCCCTGGGATTCTACAGGCAAGAACACTGGAGTGGGTTGCCATTTCCTTCTCCAACCTCCTCCTTAGGAAGTCCATTTACTCACTAAATCACCAATTTCTTCAAAAGAATATAACTCAGGAGCAGCCAGATGGAAGAGATGGATAGGACAAGGTATGGGATAAAGACATACAGTTTCTTAGCCATCTCTGACCCCCATTCTTCTCAAATCTTCACATGTTCACCAACCTGGAATCAGCAAATCCTCTGCTTTTGAGTTTTTATGGAGGCTTTATGACTGATTGAACCTCAAGCCTCTGTCCCCTCCCCAGAGGTTGGGTGGGATGCAGGTTGTGAACAGGAATGAAAGTTCCAACTCTTGTCACAGAGTTGGTTCCCTTGGCTACAAACTTCTGTCCTTAGGTTACCTGAGAGCTTTTCAAATATCCCCTCAACACAACAAAAGATAACCTTTGTATGGCCCTTATTGCTTAGAACGTCCAGGGCAGCTTGTTGTCAGAAACTGGGGACAAAGACCAAATATGCATTTCTTAAATTATAAGTCACAGAATCCCAAACATTATATTCTGACCAAGGATTTGTCCCAAATTGGCCAGTTGGTTCAAATGCCTGTGAATCAATTTATGAGGTGAATATATGAACAGATTAAGGGAGAAAAAGCATTTCTTTAGTTGGAATTTGCTAGAGGTAACAACCACGCTTGGAAATCAAAAGAAAGCTGGAGTAGCAGTACTCCTATCAGACACAATAGACTTTAAAATAAAAACTGTTACAAGAGACAAGGAGGGACGCTATATAATGGCCAAGGGATCAGTCCAAGAAAAAGATACAAGAGTTGTAAACATATATACACATAGCATAGGAGCACCTCAATATATAATGTAAATATTAACAGCCATAGAAAGAGAAATTGAAAAAAATAACAATAGTAGGGGGGATTTTTAACAACCCACTACTGGTTAGATCATCCAGATAGAAAATTAATAAACACATGCCTTAATTGACCCATTAGACCAGATAAACTTAATTGATATTTATAGGACATTCCATCTGAAAGTAGCAGAATATACATTCCTCTCAAAGTGCAAATGGGACATTTCTCCAGGATGGGTCACCTCTTGGGTCACAAATCAAGCATCCGTAAATTTAAGGAAATTGAAACCATAGCAGACATCTTTTCTAATCACAGCACTATGAGGTTAGAAATTAGGTAAGGGGGAAAAAACTATAAAAAAGCACAGACACAGAAGGATTAACAGTGTTACTAAATAACCAGTGTATCACTGAGGAAATTAAAAAGTGCTAGAGAAATGACAGCAAAACCACAATCCAAAGCCTGTGGGATTCTGCAAAAACAGTTCTGAGAAGTTTATAGCAATACAGTCTTACCTCAAGAAATAAGAAAAACCTCAAATAAACAACCTAACCTTACACCTGAAGGGACTAGATAAAGAAGGAGAAACAGAACACAAAGTTAGCTGACAAAAGAAATCATAAAGATCAGAGCAGAAATGGAGACAAAGAAAGCAATAGGAAAGATCAATGAAGCCATAAGCCAGTTCTTTGAAAAAATAAACAAAATTGACACAGCTTTAGCCGTCAAGAAAAAGGACTCAAATCCATCAAATTATAAATGAAAAAGCGGAAGTTTACAACTGACACAGCAGAAATAAAAAGATCATGAGAGACTGCTATAAGCCACTGTATGCCAATAAAATGGATAACCCAGAAGAAGCAGGCAAGTTCTTAGAAAGGTACAACCTTTATAGACTGAACCAGGAAGAAGTAGAAGATACAACCAGTTCAGTCACAAGTACTAAAATTGAAACTATGATTTTAAATCTTCCAATAATAATTAAAAAACAACTTCAGAACCGGATGGCTTCACAGGCAAATTCTATCAAACATTTAGAGAAGAGTTATCACTCATCTTTCTTAAAATCTTCCAAAAAATCCCAGGGGAAGGAACACTCAGACATGTTCTGTGAGGCTACCATTACCCTGATACCAAAACCAGAAAAAAATATCACAAAAAAAGAAAATTACAAACCAGTATCACTGATGAACATACACACAAAACTCCTTGACAAAATACTAGCAAACTGAATCCAGCAATACCTTAACAGGATCATAGACCATGATCAAGTGGGATTTATCCCAGGGATGCAAGAATTGTTCAGTATCTGCAAACTAACCAGTGTGATACACTATATTAACAAATTGAAGAATAAAAACCATACGATCATGTCAGTAGATGCAGAAAAAGCTTTTGACAAAGTTCAATACCCATTTATGATAGAAACTCTCCAGAAAGTGAGCACAGAGAGCACCTACCCCAACATAATGAAGGCTATATATGATAAACGCACAGCAGTCATTCTCAGTGGTAAAAAATGGAAAGCATTTCCTCTAAAGTCAGGAACGAGACAAGTATGTCCACTCAGCACTTTTAGTCAACTACATTTTGGAATTCCTAGCCACTGAAACCAGAGACGATAAAAGAAATAAATCCAAACTGGAAAAGAGTAAAACTGTCACAGTTTGCAGATGACATGATACTATATATAGAATATCCTAAAGATGCTATCAGAAAACTGCTAGAGCTTATCCATGAATTCAGTCAAAATATAGGATACAAAATTAATACATAGAAATCTGTTGCATTCCTATACATTAGCAATGAAATATCAGAGAAATCAAGGAAACAATCCCAGTTACCATCGAATCAAAAAGAATACCTAGGAATAAACCTGCCTAAGGAGACAGAGACTTATACTCTGTTCTTCAATCAATATCTTAGAGTTCTCAAAGACGACACAAACAGATGCAGAGATATACCATGTTCTTAGATCGGAAGAATCAATGTTGTGAAAATGGCTGTGGTACCCAAAACAGTCTACAGATTCAGTGCAATACATATCAGATTATCAATGGCATTTTTCACAGAATTAGAACAAAGAATTTTACAATTTGTATGGAAACACAAAAGACCACAAATAACCAAAGCAATCTTGAGAAAATAAAATCAACTGGAGGAATTGGGCTCCCTGACTTCATAGTAATCAAAACAGTATGGTATTGGCACAAAAACAGACACACAGGTCAGTGGAACAGGATAGACAGCGCAGAGATACACACACACACCTATGGTTACCTAAGCTATGACAAAGGAGGCAAGAATATAAAATGGAGAAAGGACATCTTCAGTAAGTGGTGGTGGGAAAACTGGACAATGGCATGTGAAAGAACAAAGTTAGAATATGCCCTAACACCTTACACAAAAGTCAGCTCAAAATGGATTAAAGACCTAAAGGTGAGACTGGACACTATAAAACTCTTAGAGGAAAACATAGGCAGAAGAGTCTGTGACATAAATCGCAGCGGTATCTTTTTGGATCCACCTTCTAGAGTAATGAAAATAAACAAATGGAACCTAATGAAACTTAAAAGCTTTTGCACTGCAAAGGAAATCATAAATAGGATGAAAAAACAATCCTCAGAATAGGAGAAAATATTTACAAATGACAAACTGACAAGGGATTAATCTCCAAAATAAACAAACAGCTTTTGAAGCTCAGTATCAAAGAAAACAACCCAGTCAAAAAGGGACAGAAGACCTAAATAGACATTTCTCCAAAGAAGACGTACAGATGGCCAACAGGCACCACAACTGTTGAGCCTGTGCTCTAGAGCCCGGGAACTGCAAATGTGCCGAGGCTGCTGAAGCCCGCGCACCCTAGAGCCCGTGCTCCACAGCAAGAGAAGTCACTGCAAAGAGAAGCCTGCACATGCCACTACGGAAAAGCCTCCGCACCAGCGAAGGCCCAGCACAGCCCCAAAGAAACATCTTTAAAATTTTTTAAAGATCTAGATTGTATTTTAACCCTGAGTTTAGTGTGTTAGTGTGGGCATTTTAAATCAAGTACATGCGTGCAATTTTTTTTTTTTTGCTGCCTTATAATTTCATACATTTGGCAGCATAGCTGTGTTTCTCATGGTTTGTCATAATCTCTACTAAAAGTAACTTGAGGGACTTTGGAATGTCACTTAGAGATAGTTCCAGTGATTTTATTTTTAATGTATTAACAAAATCTCAATTTCTTTTTTCTTGAGGCTCAAAGTCTGACTCCCCAGGACTACAATCTGAGGTGGTCTGGCCTCTTGGTGACAGTGGGTGAAGTCCTGGAGAAGAGTTTACTCAATGTCAGCCGGACTGATTGGCATATGGCTTTCACTGGCATGTCTCGTCGGCAGATGATCTACAGCGCGGCCAAAGCGATAGCGGGCATGTATAAACAGCGCCTGCCCCCCAGGACCGTGTGAGAAGCCTGGCCCTGGGCTACTGACACTTGCTCACTTGGAGCTACTGGTAGAGAAGAGACAGACCCTTAAACTGGACAACTTTGGTCAGTCCAGCTGTTCTGATCATTTCCTGTAGGCTGCAGTTTTTCTTTTCTAGAAAGGTGTGGTATCATTCCAGTAGATGAAAAGAAACATGTCCTTTTTATGATTATATAATTTCACGTACCATAGTTCTCAAAAAATGCATAAATATTTTTATAGGACAGTTTGATATACCAGATTTATAAGGTGCAAATTCATGTGCTGAGGTATTTAACTTAATGATGTGTACTTGATTATTATTTTGTTTTTTAAGAAATAGTTGACTAAAGAACATATTTACTGAATATTGTTTAAAGGCATTGTTTCTTTTAATTCATGATTAATATCTTCCCTGCCAGTCTTTGAAGCTTTTTGTGTGTGCATGTGATCAGGTCTGATGCTAAGCTGTGGGCTCACCAACAGACTGTAAGACACCTACTTGGAGGGAGATGGTGCACTTTTCTATGCATATTTTTAACATGGGCCCCAATAGCAGAATTGATATTTTCTTTTTGGTTATCATACTATACACATATGGTCTGAAAAAAATTTTTTTTTTCAAGTAAGTTTCAGCATTTCACATTCATACTATATGCTAAACATTGGGATGATACATTTGATTTTTTCATTGATCTGTGACAACTAAGTGGCAAAGGATTCCAGTCTATTTAAATTAGAAGCATTGGGTATTTTTTGCATAATACTCTTCAGCACTTCCAAGTAAAGTCTTGACAGCAGCCATTATTTCTGCTTTAACTTATTTCTCCAGCTGTAATGGATACATTTTTGAGAGGAAGTTATTGTTTATGAGATTATACGACTTACTTTAAGGATACTTCTTATTTAGTTTGCCTTAAACACTGCTTTTCTAACTTTGTGCCCTTCTGCCTTTACTTTTTATGCAAGTTTTCAAAGAAACGATTTTATAGTGAACCTGGTTTATTCAGTGTATTACGTTTGTATTTAACGAAAGCTCCCCCCCCCCCCCAAATAATATATTTTACCAATTTGGGATTTATACAAATCAAAAATAAATACTTTGTCATATACTTTTGAACTCTATATATGAAAGTTTAAATAACTTTTGAAGATTGTTTCTTATATAAATGTAATTTAAATTTTATTTACTCTTCTATATAATTCTTTAGAGGTAAAAAAAAAATTAGCACAATCTTATAAAATCTTTTAAGGTGTTGAAGCTGTTATCCTGTACTGTCGTTATGTGTCGTTTGCTTTGTTTTAATATCATTTCAAGTACTTATTTGACTTCTGTTTTTTTTAACCTGAGGGTAATAAGATTACCTATTAATTTCCCACCTATGTTATGTGTTAATTTCCATGCCCTATATAATGACTGTTGAGTGCAATTCAGATATCTGTGTCATTAAAATTAATGAGAGAGAAGAAAGATGCGGCCAGTTGCTATAGCATAACAGGAACAGAATACTTATTTTCCCTTTTTACTGGTGTTTATGGAACACTTCATCTGTGTTTTCTCCATCTTCCATGATTAAGGGAAGCCTTTCTCTAACATTTATTTTAAAAAGCTGCCCTTAATCATGGTGTCAGACTAACGACACATCACTGTTAGGCATGAAGGAACATATGTCCATACTTCGTATTTCTGCTTTTTTCCCTTCTATTATAGGGAAATTTTACAGATCCTAAAAATAATCCGAGTTTTCCTTTGATCTTACCAAATGTCAGATATCTTAATTGATGTTTTTGGGGATTGTTTTCATAAAATAACTAACATTGACATCCCATTAAAGGAGAGTCTTCAGGTCATCAGATAGCAATGCGAGTTATCCTGTGGTTTGGGTGCAGCTGATTTCCCGGTAGATGGTAATTTGCACCTTCTGCTCTTTGTGAGTGGGTAAGGACTAGGGAAGGGCAGATGGAAAAGATGAATACATAACCTCATCCTGGCCACTTATTCCTTTTTTGGCCCAGAGTTACCTTTGAAAGGCTGATGCTCATCACCTATTCCACACAGTCAACTTTCCCAGCTTCTTGTTTATTTTTTCATGTTTGGATTTCCTTGTCGTACAAGGTACAAGAAAAGTAATCTCTCACACACCACGGCATCCTGGGCCAGGCAGCCTTTTACTGTTGGTAACAGCACAAGACATGCTGCTCATCAGCCTAAGGCCCCAGATCCCTTCACCAGTTATCCAGCCATCCTGTTCTGTTCCTGCTTGCTTCCTCATAACTCCCCCAGTAGCATTTTTCAGGGTGAGTTGAGCTGAGACTGTTTCTTTCATTTTACCCTCAAGCATGTTGGGACTACTTATCTTTAACACAGTTCTTTGCCACTACTGTTTTGGTCATGTTTGTGTGTGTGTGTGTGTGTTTTGTTTTTTTCTTTTGAAGTGCTCCCAGAACTACTTACTGAATTTGAGAAGTTTGTATACTTTTTAGTTAAGAAGTGTGAAAGAAAATAGGAAAAAAATGCAGGACGAGTAATTTTACATCAACCTCAATTGACAGAAGGTACTCAGATTACTCATATTAATAGCATCTTGTTACTAAGTATATTGGGTAACCTAGAGCTGGGCCCCAGATTCTGAGTAGAAAAGATTGAGCCAGTATCAGTAGTTTTCTCCTCTGACTCTCTTATTATTACTTCCCCTTTCTATGTGCTTTCTCTCAAAGATTAATGAGGTAGAAAATTGAGATGAATGGATATAGACAAAATGGTAGTATGATAGTAAATATAAGTAGATAACAGATGAAAGTGTATTGTATACATTAATTCAAAATCATGCAAGTTACTAATACACTCAGGGCCAGCCAAATTAGTTTAAGATGCTGTTGAAATTTACTTTGTTTCTTGCCTAGAAAAATTTTTAAACAGGAATTTGTGTTCTGTGAAGCCAAACTGGTAACATTCTATGTTCTAAAAGATGTTGGGTTATACATAAATTGAGAAACTTGGATTTTTACTCCCAGAATACGGAGAATAAGCTCTGGGAGTTGGTAATGGACAGGGAAGCCTGGCATGCTGCAGTCCATGAGGTCACAAAGAGTCGGACATGACTGAGCGACTGAACTGAACTGATGCAGGATAATGTATTGGATAAAGCCAATTTTGTACATATGTAAATATGTCATAAATAAATAATACCTCAACTTATATCCCAAGTGATTTTTCAAATGTTAATCATATTCATGTTATATTAGAAGTGCCCATTTTCCTTTTTGTCTCAACTTGCTACTGGCTGCCAAGAATTACGGAATAGCAACTTTGCCCATCTTTCAAGTGGAATGGTAACATTCAAATACAGCTGACCCTTGAACAATGAAGGCTTTGGGGAGCTGACCCCTAAACATACAAGTCCACATCAAGTCCACATACTTTATAGTTAGCTCTCCATAGCCATAATTCCACATCAGAGATCAACCAACCACTGATTGTGTAGTACTGTTCTGCATATTTATTGAAAAAACTGTGTATAAGTGGACCTGCACAGTGCAAACCCATGTTGTTCAAGGGACAACTGTGTGCCAGAGTTTCTAACTTCAAGGTTAAAGAAATCAGGATATTTGGGGGAAAAGGATACATTGGAGGTAGAAGGCAAGAAGTTAAGGCTGTTTTCATGAGGAACCCTCTCTGGTCATGAGTTTAATTTACCCGTGACCTCCAGGAGTATCCTCCTTAAAAAAAAAAAAAAAAAAAAAGTTTATTTCTTACTCTGTTTGCTATTCTGAGTCTTGGATCCCAAGATAAGAGATTTTTCTTTTGTTTTGGTGGGGAGGGGGTACATGCCAAACACAATAGGATATTGATTTGAGGGCTTTGTTTATTTGCCAAAAGGCAAACTCCGGGGCTTCCCTGGTAGCTCAGCTGGTAAAGAATCTGCCTGCAGTGCAAGAAACTCCAGTTCAATTCCTGGGTCAGGAAGATCCCCTGGAGAAGGGAACAGCTACCCACTCCAGTATTCCTGGGCTTCCCTGGTGGCTCAGCTGGTAAAGAATCTGCCTGCAGTGTGGGAGACTTGGGTTCAATCCCTGGGGTGGGAAGATCTCCTGGAGAAGGGGATGGCTACACACTCCAGCATTCTGGCATGGAGAATTCCATGGACTGTATAGTCCATGAGGTTGCAAAGAGTCAGACACAACTGAGCGATTTTCACTTTCAAACTCCAGTGCAGCCTGGTGTGCTACAGTCATGGGGTGGCAGAGTTCCAACACACTTAGGGACTGAATAACAACAAAGTATTGTTTTCAGTAGACAAGAAAAAAGCAGTTTGGAGCCCAGGAAAAGCCCTGTTGAATTCATACTTTGGAACTGGAAGAGGGGAAAAAATATTTGGCAGCAGAAACAAAATTGGCAAAGTCATTATTAAGGAAATTTAATAATTTAAGGATGAAGGAAATCTTTGGAACAGTCCATAAAGTGAACTCATTTTAAGGATTTAAAGCAGTCAGAAAGGAAAGAGGAGCTAACATTTATGAGATAAGTACCTACAGTTAGACAATGGAGTAGACACTTAACTTTTATAGATGACATAACTGAATCACACTAAGCTGCTTTTCCAGTATCATCACAACAAACGAATTACAAAGATAGAAGTCAAATGGAGGGTGTGACTTGCTAAAACATTTTCTTCCAAGATAGCCTGAATATTTGCTTCAGGAAATTAATGGGTAAATCACTTACAATTACTTGTTGAATCTAACTGAATTCAAATAGTGGCATGAGGACTTTGCCCTAGTGTACTTTTGATAAAGTAAAGTGATAAAGTGAAGTCGTTCAGTCCTGTCTGACTCTTTGCGACCCCAGGGACTGGAGCCTACCAGGCTCCTCCCTCCATGGGATTCTCCAGGCAACAGTACTGGAGTGGGTTGCCATTTCCTTCTCCAGGGGATCTTCCTGACCCAGGGATCAAACCTGGGTCTCCCGCATTCCAGGCAGATGCTTTAACCTCTGAGCCACCAGGGAGTGGTAGTGTACTTTTAATTTTACAATATTATGTTTAAGGAAAACTATGCCTTTATTTTTCGTTTGAGAGGGCTATTTTGGGCTTTGCTGCTGGTAGGAAAATATACTTCTGATGTCTGATTATTCTAACTCCCCAAATTAGGAAACCATAAACTAGGTTTACCTTTGAGTATCATTTTTAGGATAAATGCCAGAAATGTCATTGTTAAACTAGTTTTCAAGAAAGATAATGACCACATATATTATTAAACATTATAAAAAGACCTACAGGTGCTTTAGAAATATCTTTTTGAGAATCACCGCTATAGTATAAATCCTGACTCATTCTGCATTTACTAAGATATTTCAGAGAGCCATGTCACCAAGATGGCAACACAGGTTGTTCTTGACTTTGCCTCCTCTCACAAGAAGACCAACTAAGAATTATTCATGGACAAGCTACCATTAAGAGAATCCCAAGTCGTGGAGATGAGGCTCTTGAGCATTTCCCAGTGCCACAGAGACCAAAACACCACATTAGATGGTAAAAAGGAATGGCTGCACACCAACTGCACTGCTCCTCTCCTAGGCTGGAACAGCACCATGCTGTGAGCCGGTGGTAGGAAAAACGCCTAGGAGTGACACCCAGTATTGTGGGTGGTTTTGCGGAAGCTGCTACTCTGGTCTCCACTGGAGGGTGCAGGAGAATCTTCAGGGCGTGACCCACTGGGAATCTGATTGTGATGGAGAAGGGAGAAGCAAGAACCAGATCTTAGATCTTGGGAAACCGAGTTCATACCTATAGTACTCAAGTGCTAAGAGCAGCTTTGCTTATCTACAGAACCAAGTCAGTGGAGCAGTCTGACCAGGGAGGCCGCAAGTGCAATTCAGGTCCTCACATGAAAAGCCTAATCAGTCGTGGAACCTGCTCTGTCCCAGTCCAGACAAAGGGGTTTAGCCACAGGCCAGGAGACAAGGCCTGCCTGACCAGAAAGGCTGGCATGAATGCCTAGAAACTGAACAGCCCAGCAATACTTGAGCAGAGGATTGGCCGGCAGAGTTTAGAGTGTAGAGCAAGCCAAGTGGTTCTGTTCAGCCAGAGGATTTTGGGCACAGGACGACCTGAGTCATGATCACAAACTACGAGCCTTACTGGCCTTGAGGTTTGGTTTCCCACTGTGTCCCGACAGGGAAACAAATTTGAAGCACCGCCAATTCCTGGATACAACCATCAGCCTACTCAAAGGGACCCTAACTAGAACACACAGGAAGCTGTGTAGTCCATCCAACAGCCATGCTTACAGTGGAACCTGACACACAGAACACAGCCCATGGTTTTCCCCATCTGCAAGCAAAGCCACTGGCCCCACCTGACCAGGGAATTCATTTAGTCTTGCTTGATTTGGGTCTCCAGAAAACAAGCTGTACAGGCCCTGGGGTCTGTTCTGCTGTCCTGCCATAGCAAGGAAGCTAACTCATTGCTCCATCTTTGCTGAGTATATATCCAACCCTGACTGCCTAGTAAGCCTGACCAGAGAATCCAGATAGCTGCAGAGCCCATCCTGTAGCCTCACTTGGACAGAATATCAAGCCAGAAGTTTTATCCAACTGTTTTCAGCCAGTGGTACCCTCATACTGAGCCTCACAACTTGGCAGTGACTTCACCCCAAAATATACCTTGATAGCAAGTACCACCTGCCCAAGAATGTTATCAGCAGACATGGCCAGACACTCAAACTGAGCTGACCAGTGATTAACTTTCTCTGCCAATGTGGACCTGTAAATTCTGGAAAAGAAGACGGCTTACTCAAAGGCACAGATTCCAATGTAATGAATCAAGGATCACATAAATGGAGGTAAACATAACACCACCAAAGGAAACATACATACCTAAATGGTAACTGTAAAGAAATGGAGATTATGAACCATCAGACATAATTACGAATAATCCTCGAAGAAGTTCAGTGAACTGTAGAAATAATGACAACTAAACCAAGTTAGGAAAACAAAGCTTGAACAAATGAGAAGTTCAAAAAAATGGAAATCACTAAAATAAATAAGCTGGAATCAAGATTGCCAGGATAAATATCAATAACCTCAGATATGCAGATGACACCACCCTTATGGCAGAAAGTGAAGAGGAGCTAAAAAGCCTCTTGATGAAAGCGAAAGTGGAGAGTGAAAAAGTTGGCTTAAAGCTCAACATTCAGAAAACAAAGATCATGGCATCTGGTCCCACCACTTCATGGGAAATAGATGGGGAAACAGTGGAAACGGTGTTAGACTTTATTTTTGGGGGCTCCAGAATCACTGCAGATGGTGACTGCAGCCATGAAATTAAAAGATGCTTACTCCTTGGAAGAAAAGTTATGACGAACCTAGATAGCGTATTCAAAAGCAGAGACATTACTTTGCCGACTAAGGTCCATCTAGTCAAGGCTATGGTTTTTCCTGTGGTCATGTATGGATGTGAGAGTTGAACTGTGAAGAAGGCTGAGCGCCAAAGAACTGATGCTTTTGAACTGTGGTGTTGGAGAAGACTCTTGAGAGTCCCTTGGACTACAAGGAGATCCAACCAGTCCATTCTGAAGGAGATCAACCCTGGGATTTCTTTGGAAGGAATGATGCTAAAGCTGAGACTCCAGTACTTTGTCCGCCTCATGAGAAGAGTTGACTCATTGGAAAAGACTGATGCTGGGAGGGATTGGGGGCAAGAGGAGAAGGGGACAACTGAGGATGAGATGGCTGGATGGCATCATGGACTCGATGGATGTGAGTCTGAGTGAACTCCGGGAGATGGTGATGACCAGGGAGGCCTGGCATGCTGCGATTCATGGGGTTGCAAAGAGTCGGACATGACTGAGCGACTGAACTGAACTGAACTGAAAATAAATAATCCAGAAATCTTAGAACAGAAAAGCACAGTAACTAAACTGAAGATTTAAATTCAGAAGCTCAAATGCAGACTTGGCTGTGCAGAATAATCAATGATCTAGAAGACAGGACACTGAAATTATTGAGTCAGAGGGCAGAAACGGAATGAAAAAACCTTCAGGAGTTATGGGATGCCATCAAAAGAAACAGTATCTGCATTATGACGATTTCAGAAGGAAAAGATAAAGGACAGAAATTACATTTAAAGTTGCAATGGTTGAAAACTTCCCAAACCTGGGGAGAGAAATGGACATCCAAATCCGTGAGCCACAAAGGACCCCAAAGAGGTTGAACCTGAGTAGGGCTCGACTGTGACACATTATCATTAAATTGTTAGAAGTTGAAGGAAATTTTGAAAACAGTAAGCAAGAGAGAGACGTTACATACAAGGGAATCCCCATAAGGTTACAGGCAGATTTCTCAACAGAAAAATTTCAGGCCAAGACAGAATGGGATGTTATGTTCAAAATACTGAAATAAAAAACCCAGTCAACCTAAAATTCTTTATCTGATAAAACTGTTTTTCAGAAATGAAGAAGATAAAAGACTTTCCCAAATAAACGTAAGTGGAGGGAGTTCATCACCACTAGACCTGCTTACAAGAAATGCTAAAGGGAGTTCTCTGAATGAAAGTATAGATGCCAATTAACATGTTTAAAAAATATAAGGAGGTAGTGTAAAACTAACTGGTAATGGTAAGTATATCGTCAGAGTTAGATTTTGTAATATGGAAAAGGTGGTGCTTAATGCGCTTAAATTCTAGTATAAAAGTTTAAAAAATAGTGAAAGTAACCATAACTCAAATAATGATTACTATAATAATTTGTTTATATAAAATATTAATGGCTATTAAAATATTAATAAAATAACACTAATAATGGTGTTATTGGTAACATCAGTAATCTAAAGTGTGCAGGGAAGGAGAAAGGGTCAAGTTTAGGAATGCTCTAGAAAGTTATCAGTTTCAA
Source organism: Ovis aries (assembly GCF_016772045.2). Taxonomy (NCBI): domain Eukaryota; kingdom Metazoa; phylum Chordata; class Mammalia; order Artiodactyla; family Bovidae; genus Ovis; species Ovis aries. The sequence continues at coordinate 24,157,308 of NC_056058.1, read as the reverse complement.
ATAAGGTGTTATAATTTTAAAATATTTTTTGTAAGTCTCACTGTAACCAAAAGGGAGAAACCTACAGTAATTACACAAAACCACATGATAAAGAGATCAAGCATATGGATACCGAAAGAAACCAAAATGAAGTCAGCAGGATAAGAAACCAGGAATGATTCTATACAACAGCCATAAAAAATTAAGGAAATGACAATAAGTAAGTCCTTACCTATCAACAATGACTTCAAACATACATGGATTAAATTCTCTGATCAAAAGGCATTAAATGAATGCATTAAAAATAAGATCCAATGATTTGCTGCCTATAAGAGATTTTTTTTTTTAAAGACAGAGACTGCTAACAGAGTTAAAAAGAAATAAATAGCAATGTAATAATAATGGAAATACATCCTATTCTCATGGGTTGGAAGGATTAGTGTTCTTACAAAATGGCCCTAGTCCCCAAAGCAATGTACAGATGTAATGTGATTTCAATTAAATTACCCATGGCACTTCCTCATAGAACTAGAACAAATAGCACCCCTCCCCCCAATTTATATAGAACCGTGAAAGACTCAGAAATGCCAAAGCAATACTGAAGGAAAAGGTCAAAGTGGAAGGCAAAAGGCTCCTAGACTTCAGACAATACTGCAAAGTCAAACTAGCATGTGAAGTGAAGTGAAGTCACTCAGTCGTGTCCAACTCTTTGTGACCCCATGGACTGTAGCCTACCGTGCTTCTCCATCCATGGGATTTTCCAGGCAAGAGTACTGGAGTGGGTTGCCAATTCCTTCTCCAGAGGATCTTCCCGACCCAGGGACTGAACCTGGGTCTCCTGCATTGTAAGCAGATGCTTTACCGTCTGAGCCACCAGGGAAACTAGCATGGTATTGGCACAAAAACAGGCATGTGGATTAATGGAACAGAATAGAGAGCCCTAAAATAAACACAAACACCTAGAATCTATCTTTGACCAATATAGCAAGAATAGACAATGTGAAAAAGACAATCTCTTTTAACAAATGGTGCTGGAAAAGCTGGAGAGTCCCAGGAAAATCAATGAAGACTGAACACACTCTTAAGACCATACACAAAGATTAAATCAAAGTCATTTAGATTCAAATATAAGATGAAACCATAAATCTCTAGGAAAAAAAATAGGTAAAACACTCTCTGACATAGATTGTAACGATTTATGTCAATTGTAACAATTGACATTGTAACAACTGTAACAATTCTTAGGTCAGTCTCCCAAGGGCGTAGGAAAAAAAACAAAAATTAAAAAATGGGAGCTAAACTTACAAGCTTCTGTACAGCAAAGGAAACCATAAACAAAACAGGCAAAAGACCTAAGTAGACATTTTTCCAAATAAGACACACACATGGCCACCAGAGAGCAGTATGGAGTTTCCTCCCAAAATTAAAAATAGAATTACTTCATGATCTACCAGTTCCACTCTGGGTATTTATCCAAATGAAAGAAGACAGAAAGAAAACACTAACTCAAAAAGTTATCTGTACCCTCATATTCCTTGCAACATTATTTATAATAGCCAAAATGTGGAACTACCTAAGTATCCCTGATGCATGAATGAATATAGATGTGATGCATATAGGAAATAGAATATTATTCCATTTAAAAAGAAGGAGAATCTTGCCATTTACAACAACATGGATGGACCTTGAGGGCATCAGGCTAAATAATACAGGCCACAGAAAGACAAATACTAAATGATGTCGCCACCACAAAACAACCACCAGCACAATAATAGCAACCACGAACTCCTCATAGAAAAAGAGATCAGATTTGCGGTTACCAAAGACGGGGTTGGGGGAAGGGACAACTGAATCAAGATGATCAAAAGGGACTAGGGACTAGGATGTACTAGGGATATTGTATAAGAGAGTGACTGTACTTAATACTGCAGTATGATATATATAAAAGCTGTAAAGAAAGTACATCCTAAAAAGCTATCATTAAAAAAAAAATTTTTTTTTCTTTTTGGCTTCCTCTTTTTAATGTTTCCTTGGTGAGATGAGGGATGCTTAGTAAACTTACTGCAGGGTTCATTTCACAGTAAGTCAAACCATTGTAATGGTTTATATCTTAGATGTATACAGTGGTGTATGCCAATTATACCTCAATAAAACTGGAAAAAAATTAACAAGTGTTGGCAAGGATGTGGAGAGAAGGGAACACTTGTGTGCTGTTGATGGGAATGCAAATTGCTATTAAACAGTATGGAGGTTCCCCCCAAAGTTAAAAATAGAACTATTGCATGGATCCCTCAGTTCTACTTCTGGGCATTTATCCAAAGTAAATAACAACAATAGCTTGAAAAGCTATCTGCACCCTCATGTTCATTGCAGCCTGGCTTAGAGTACCCAAGACATGGGAGCAACCTGCATGTCCATTTGATTTGACAGACGAACGGATAAAGAAGTTGTAGTGCTGGGTTTGCCTGGTGGCTCAGTGGTAAAGAATCCATCTGCTAATGCAGGAGACACAGGTTCAATCCCTGATCTGGGAAAATTCCACATGCCTTGAAACAACTAGGCACAGGCCCCATGACTACTGAACCTGTGCTCTAAGCCTGGGAATTACAACTGTTGAGCCCACATATCACAACTGCTGAAGTCCATGTGCCTAGAGCCCTTGCTCCACAACAAGACTAGCCACCAAAATGAGAAGCCTGCACACCTCAGCTAAAGAGTAGCTGCTGCTCACCGCAGCTAGAGAAAAGCTCAGGCAGCAATGAAGACCAGCACAGCCGAAAAAAAAAAATTTATTTTAAAGAAACTCTGGTACATATATACAATGGAATACTATGCAGCAATATAAAAGCCTGAAATAATAACATTCGGAGCAACAAGGATGGACTTAGTGATGATCATACTAAGTGAAGTAAGTCAAAGAAGACAAACACTATATGACATCACTTACATGTGGATTCTGAATGATGCCACAAATGAGCCTATCTACAAAAAAAACTCACAGACAGAACAGATTTGTGATGAACGAAGCAGGGGGAGGAAAGATGGAATGGGAATTTGAGGTTAGCAGATGCAACTATTGTACATAGAATGGATAAACAATAAGGTCCTCCTGTATGGAACAGGGAGCTACATTCAATATCCTGTGATAAAGCATAATGGAAAATATATATAAAAAGAATGTGTACATATGCATCACTGAATCACTCAATATGCCAGCAAATTTGGAAAACTCAGCAGTGGCCACAGGACTGGAAAAGGTCAGTTTTCATTCCAATCCCAAAGAAAGGCAATGCCAAAGAATGCTCAAAACTACCACACAGTTGCACTCATCTCACATGCTAGTCAAGTAATGCTCAAAATTCTCCAAGCCAGGCTTCAGCAATATGTAAACCATGATATTCCTGATGTTCAAGCTGGTTTTAGAAAAGGCAGAGGAACCAGAGATCAGTTGCCAACATCCGCTGGATCATGGAAAAAGCGAGAGTTCCAGAAAAACATTATTTCTGCTTTATTGACTATGCCAAGCCTTTGACTGTGTGGATCACAATAAACTGTGGAAAATTCTGAAAGAGATGGGAATACCAGACCACCTGACCTGCCTCTTGAGAAATTAGTATGCAGATCAGGAAGCAACCGTTAGAACTGGACATGGAACAACAGACTGGTTCCAAATAGGAAAAGGATTACGTCAAGGCTGTATATTGTCACCCTGCTTATTTAACTTCTCTGCAGAGTACATCATGAGAAACACTGGACTGGAAGAAACGCAAGCTGGAATTAAGATTGCTGGGAGAAATATCAATAACCGCAGATATGCAGATGACACCACCCTTATGGCAGAAAGTGAAGAACGAAAGAGCCTCTTGATGAAAGTGAAAGAGGAGAGTGAAAAAGTTGGCTTAAAGCTCAAAATTCAGAAAACGAAGATCGTGGCATCTGGTCCCATCGCTTCATGGGAAATAAATGGGGAAACAGTGGAAACAGTGGCAGAGTTTATTTTGGGGGGCTCCAAAATCACTGCAGATGGTGACTGCAGCCATGAAATTAAAAGACGCTTACTCCTTGGAAGAAAAGTTATGACGAACCTAGATAGCATATTCAAAAGCAGAGACATTACTTTGCCGACTAAGGTCTGTCTAGTCAAGGCTATGGTTTTTCCAGTGCTCAAGTATGGATGTGAGAGTTGGACTGTGAAGAAGGCTGAGTGCCGAAGAATTGATGCTTTTGAACTGTGGTGTTGGAGAAGACTCTTGAGAGTCTCTTGGACTGCAAGGAGATCCAACCAGTCCATTCTGAAGGAGATCAACCCTGGGATTTCTTTGGAAGGAATGATGCTAAAGCTGAAACTCCAGTACTTTGGCCACCTCATGCGAAGAGTTGACTCATTGGAAAAGACTGATGCTGGGAGGGATTGGGAGCAGGAGGAGAAGGGGACGACAGAGGATGAGATGGCTGGATGGCATCATGGACTCGATGGACATGAGTCTGAGTGAACTCCAGGAGTTGGTGATGGACAGGGAGGCCTGGTGTGCTGCGATTCATGGGGTCACAAAGAGTCAGACACGACTGAGCGACTGAACTGAATCACTTTCCTGTGCAGCAGAAACTAACACACATTATAAATTAACTATATGCCAACTAAAAATAATCATAAATGGGACATTAATACTCCATTCTCAATAATATTTAGGTCATCCAGACAGAGACTTCATAAACAGAGGATTTGAACAACACTAGAGACCAAAGAAATCTAAGAGACGTGTATAGAACATTCTATCTGACACCATCAGTTTACACATTCTTCTCCAGTGCTCATGAGCCATTTTTTAGGCTGCATCATGTGTTAGGCCACAAAACAAGCCTTAGCAAACTCAAGAAGGGTGAGGTATCCTCTCTGACCACCATGGCATGAAACTAGAGATCAATAGCTGGAGAAAAACGGGAAAATTCATAAATGCATGGATATGAAGACTCTTCCGAGCAACCAATGGATCAAAGAAGAAATTAAAGGAGATATAAAGAAATTCCTAGAGACAATGGAAATAGAAACACAACATACCAAAACTGAGATAAAGCAAAAGCAGTTCTAACTGAGAAGTCCATAGCAATATATGCCTACTTTAAACACAAAAGTTATTAAAAAAAAAAAGAAACTAACCTAACTTAATGCATTAAGGAACTAGAAAAAGTAGTACAAACTGAATTCAAAATTGGTACAAGGTAGGAAATAAGATTAGGGCAGAAATAAGTGAAATAATAAGAGAACAAGAAAACAATAGAAAAGATAAATCTAAGAGCTGGATCATTGAAAAGATAAAATTAATAAGCCTTAGCTAGACTAAACAAGAAAAAAAAGAGGATCCAAATCAATGAAATTATAAGTGAGAAATGAGGCATCATAATTGATACCACTATCAACTGGTAACAGCCACTATATGCCAACAAGCTGGCAGTCTTAAAGAGGAGAAGTTCATAGACAAATACAACATACCACGATGGAATCAGAAAGAACAGAACATTGGTAAAGACCTGTAAGGAGGCTGAATTAAGCACCTGAAAACCTCCCAATGAAGAAAAACCCAGGACCAGATGTCCTCATGGGTGAATGTTAGCTAACATTTAAAGAAGACTCAATCCTGATTCTCAGATTGTTTCAAAAATTCTTAGAAGGAACACTACTAAACTCATGTTGTGAGACTCTGTTACCCTGACACCAAAGCAAGAAAAGGATGCTACCAGAAACGTACAGGCTGATATCCCTGATGAATATAGATGCAAAGATGCTTACTTAAATACTAGCTAACTGAATTTGGCACCACATTAAAAGGATCATTCACCTTGATCCATTGTGATTTATCCCTGGGATGCAAGGATGGTTCAGCATACACAAAAATCAATGTGATATATGTCATTGATAGAATGGTAGGGTTGGAGGAACATATGAATATCTAAAAAACTGATGAAATTCAACATCTGCTCAAGGTAAAGACTCTGAATAAATTAAATATAGAAGGAACAGACCTCAACTAAAGGTCATAATAAGTCCACATGTAACATGATACTCGGTGGTGAAAGACTGAAAGCGTTCCTTTAAAATCAGGAACAGGAAAAGGATGCTCCCTCAGCATTTGTATTTAACATAGTATTGGAAGGCCTACCAAATAATACAGGCTACAGGAAGAAATAAAAGTCCTCAGAGTTGAAAAAGAAGAAGGACAACTGTCTCTATTTGCAGATGACATTATTCTATATATGGAAAATCCAAAAAAAAAAAATCTTGATCTAACCATCCACATGAGTAAAGTTGCAGGACAAAAAATTAACAAACAAAAATTAGTTACGCACCCACGTATTAATGATGACTATCTGAAAAAGAAGAAAACGATTCAATTTATAGCAGCACTACCATGTTCATGTACCCTCTGGTGGATTAGAGGGTAAAGCGTCTGCTGCAGTGTGGGAGATCCAGGTGTGATCCCCTGGGTCCGGAAGATGCCCTGGAGAAGGCAATGGCAACCCACTCCAGTACTCTTGCCTGAAAAATCCCATGGATGGAGGAGCCTGGTAGGCTACAGCCCATGGGGTCGCAAAGAGCTGGACACGACTGAGCGACTTCACTCAGTCACCATGTTCATAGCAGTTACTTATAATAGCCCAAACATGGAAGTATCTAAGCATCTACTGCTGGATGAATGGATAAAGAAGATGTGATGCATATATGCAATGGAATATTATTCCATTTAAAAAGAATGAAAATCTTGCCATTTACAACAACATGGACCTTGAAGGCATTAAGCTAAATAATAAAAGTCAGAAAAAGACAAATACCATCCATATATGGAGCCACAAAACCACCATCACCACCACAACGATAGTAACCACCAAACTTCTCAGAAATAGAGATCAGATTTGTGGTTACCAAAGACAGGGCATTGGGGAAAGGAGGAATTCAATCAAGTGTCAAAAGGGACAAACTTCTACTTATAAGATATATGTACTAGGGAAAAAGTGTACAGGAGGGTGACTATAACTAACACTGATGTATGATACACATAAAAGTTAAGAAAGTATATCCTAAAGAGTTATAGAAAAAAAAAAAAGGAGCTTTTTTTTTCTCTCTGGCTTCTGTTTTCTTAGTGATATGAGGAGTGCTAACTAAACGTAGTGTTCGTTTCACAATACAGATAAGTCAAACCATTGTAATGGTTTATACCTTAAACGTGTACAGTGTTGTATGTTAATTATACCTCAGTACAACTGGAAAATAATTATCAAGGGTTGGCAAGGACATGGAGAGAAGGGAACACTTGTCTCCTGTTGATAGGAATGCAAATTTCTGTAGCCATTGTGGCCAACAGTATGGAGGTTCCCCTCAAAATTTAAAATTGAACTATTTCATGGATCCCTCACTTCTACTTCTGGGCATTTATCCAAAGGAAACAAAAACATTAACTTAAAAAGTTATCTACACCCTTATAGTCTTTGCCTAATTATTTAAAATTGCCAAGACATGGAAGTAAACTAAGGCCCCACTGATTAAGAAGAAGTGGTATATATACATAATAGAGTATTATTCAGTCATAAAAATGAAATATTTTCTCTTAAAACAACATGAATGGACCTTGAGGGTATTATGCTAAGTGGAAGACAAATAGAAAGACAGATATATTGAGATCTCATTTACGTGTGGAATCTGATTAACAGAAAAATGCTAAGAAAATCAAACTTGTAGAGAACCTATTAGTGGTTTCCAGTGTTGGAATGTAGCAGATGATAATGGGTAATGTTCAAAAATTAAAACCTACAGTTATTAAATATGCAATTAATGGGCACCTTTATCATGTAAGTAATATGTAGCATGACGACTATGTTCTTAGTCATATGACTTAGTTCTTAACACTATATTGCATATGCTAAAATTACTGAGAGAACAGATTTTTTTGTCCTCTAAGAAAAAATTTAACTGTGTGGTGATGTATATTAACTAGACTTATTGTGATAATCATTTCACAGTATACACAAGTTCTACATCATTATGTTGTACACTTGAAACAATGTAATGTTTATTATAGTGTCAATTATATATTTTATATATATGTCCATTTTATCCTAATTTTAAAAATGGTGGAGATAGCTTTATGGACAGGGAGAGGACTAATGAAGAGTTGAGGAAGCTGAGTTCCGGATAAAGAACAAAACTCAGAATGGTCAGGAGAATGTTACAATGAGCTCTTCCAAGGCAGAGCAGGGGGCTCATTCAAGCCGAAGAGAAAAACATTTGCTGAACTGGAAACCAGTGCGGTATACTCCAGAGATTGCTGTTCTCATCTGTATTTGTGATTTTGCATTTGGTTGCTATCGGTAAGTTGGACAAACCGATACGACTTCTAGTTTACAAAGACAATATCTACCCAGTTACCATTTTGTTTAAGCTAATTGCTACTGAAATGTGGATTGTAGCAGAATAGACTAAACTTGTTATTTGCTTTGTTATCTTTAGAAATTTTATGGGCTGAATTAATTGTGCCCTTCCAAAATTCTTACGTTGAATTCCTAAACCCGGTGTTTTAGAAGCGGAGGAACTTGGAAATAAGATCTGTAAAGGTAACTAAGGTAAGACTGGACCTATAGGGTGTGCCCTAAGCCAGTATGACTGGTGACCTTGAAAGAAGGGACTAGGATACAGGTCAGTGGAGAAAAGACCATGTGAAGACTTAGCGTGAAGAAAGCCATTTCCAAGCCAAGGAGAGAGGCTTCAGAAGACAGCATACTCTGCTGGCCCCTTGAACTTCAAGCCCAAAGAACTGTGAGACATGAATCACCACTATATTGAAAAGCACTTAAAAAACTGTCTCAGGCAAAGTCAAATGCCAGGAGGGCGCAGGGAGGCAACAGAGGTGGGAAATGTGAAGGGGCTGCCCTGGCAAACGCATAACGCACCCACGCATCAGGGACAGGAGTTCTCAGCTTCAGATAATTGCTGCCCTGGGGAGCTATGGGGCTTGGTGTGGCAAGATTTGACTTTTTCCCCCCAAAAGGATCCAGATGTCAGGACATTTTTACAAATTTGCCCAGTTCTTAAAGCCCTGACCAAAGAATTTATGACAAAGGATTGAGATCCAGTCTCTGGGCTCCCAGTTGTGACCTGCTGGAATCTAACTGTACAAATCTACATGTCAATTCCCCTGAGATGTTTTAAATGGGGAGAGCTCTGTGACTGGTGTGTGGCTGATGGGCCCCCAAAGTGTGGGTTTGTACCAACTGATCTCAAGAGCTGGTTTTTGCTAGAGCAACACGAGATGCTACATGTATATTATAGATATTGAGATCAGAGTTACATTTAGTTATCTTTCACTTAGATCACCTATCCTCTTTTATTGGGCTGTTTCATCCACACTTTCCTCCAAATAGTGTCAAGATGAGATTCTTTCTTTCCCACCTTTGCAGAGTTGCCGTATCCAGGATAAATCCCAACACTTTGTGAAAAATTAGGACCTAATGCATTAGCCTAAAATTCTTCCTCCAATTTTTTTTATCTTCACTTCTTTATTTAATATGAAAACAAAAGGGAGGAAAAAAAATCAAGTGTGTCTAACAAACATACCTAATTAGATTCTGAAATCTCTTCTGTAACATAAAAAAAACCCCTGAAATACTTTTGAAGCTGAAGCACCAATTAGCCGGGCTTGTCATGGAAAGAACACTTATAAAGCAAAACTCAGTACCACACTTAGAGGTTTGTGTAATGGCTTTTTGGCAGGCCGGGTGTTTTTCCCCTGTTTCTTTGCCTCTATCTAATGCTTTAAAAGGGTGTCGTCAAGTGTTCTTGTCAGCAGGAACCTGGCATTAGTACCTGGCATTAATGTCTCCTTCCTGCACGCCCCCCATTCCTTGCTTCAGCCTCCTGACAGTGAGACAGCCAGCCACCCAGGCAAGGTTTTAGGAATCTGATGCTATGAAAAAGAGGGCAGTAAATTAGGGACCTGGAGTCTGTCTGTCTCTTTCAGAACACCCCACTTCGGGTATGTGAAATGTGTGTTGCCAGCAGGAGTTTCTGAGACAAGATGATGAAGTAGAGGTTTGCTTATATGATTTTGTTTTTTCAGCTGACTTGGCCCTACTGGATATATAGGAGGTGAGAGAGAGAGAAAAATGATTAAACTGCCTAGTAGTAACAACATACCTTTCCCTGCTTCTTAGTGTGAGACTAAGGAATGGTAGATAAATATTTCCATGAAGTAATAACGTCCCCTTGAACAAGCTTCCATTAGTATATATTATAAAAAAAAGACAGTCTGCCAAATTCAAGTTCGAGTGAAAATGTGCATGGACTCACCGTGGAAAGGATAGAAATGTTCAGTATGAAATCGGAGAGACAGTTAAGTAGGTTTTCTGAGTTTCGGCTGTCGCAGGAAGAACAAGTCCACTTAATCATATACACATGTATACTACGTAACAGGGTAAGTTTCGCCCGATGAGTGCCTATTTCCAGGTCTCCTAAGCGCACACGCATTACCTAATTTAGCATTCACTTGCATGGAAAGCACAATTATCTCCATCCTGTAAGTGAGGTTCATTACTTGCTTAAGGCCACACAGCTAGTAAGAAGTGGCAGGAAGACTTGAACCCTGTCCTGTCGGGGCTGAATTTCATGTTCTTTCCATTGTAACCAGAGAGGTATAGATAAAATGAGGCTGACTTTCAAAGTTGTATAAAGTTGGATCTGTCTCGTGTGCATGCTGCTGTATGCCAGGCAACTTTGGGGGAATATGAAATAAATGCTCCTGATTATGCCAAGTGATAAAGTCAGAGAAAGACAAATACCATATCATTTCACTTATATGTGGAATCTTTAAAAAGAAGAAAAGAATTCATAGATACAGAAAACAGGTTGGTCGGTGGGGAAGTGGGTGAAATAGGTCAAGGTTATCAAAATATACAAACTGCCTGCTATAAAATGAGCCTTGAGAATAGAATGTATGACAGATTGCTGTAGTTCTTAATTGTATACTTATATATATGTAACATACTGGGTTGGCAAAAAAATTTGTTTGGGTTTTTCTGTAAGGTGTTAAGGAAAAACCTGAACAAAACTCTTGGCCAACCCAATACATATATTACATAACCATGTGCTTGTATATGTGAAAATTGTTTACAGAGATTTAACTAGACTTATTTTGATTACTTTGCAAGATATACACATACCCAGTCATTATGTAATGTATTGGAAACTAGTGCTATTTGTCAATTACATCCCAATAAAAATATAAACATGCATTTAGGTTATCACTCTAGTCTTGGCAAATTTTTGTGTAGAGTACTATATAGTATAAAAGAAAAAATATTTTAAAAAATGAAATCAAAGAATAAGCCTCGAGTTTTGTTCCAGGGGAGGTCAAAGCAGAGACAAAGGCATAAACAAGTGATACCAAGACTCCAGGAGCAGCACTTCCGTCAAAGCAGATGTGGGGGAGGCTTCCTAAGGGAGATGACACAGGTCAGGACGGGCGGCCAGGGAGTAGAGTGTTCTACATAGAGGGCAAAGCAAGAACATGAGCATGTGGTGTGTAGAGTGAAGGACAGCATGCCCTGTGGCAGGGGAAATGGAAGAAGGGGCTGGAGAAGTGGGCTGTGGTCGTTTTATGTTATTGTATTTTCCCATAAGATCACCAGATAATAAACATATGTGTATAATACATACATATATATATGTATATTTTTACAGAAACAGCTAGTAGCAGTGTAAAATACGTATTAATTAGCAAGGGAGAGAGAAGCCAACTTGGAAGGTATAAAAGCAGTTTCAGTGGGAACAGATCAGGACCTGGATTAAGGCAGTGGTGTCCAGGACAGATGAAAGCAAGATGTCTCACAGCTGGGTGATAATGCCAGCTCAGAAAAAGTGTCGTCTGCCTCCAGATTATGTTAGTACTATCCCTCAAGATGGTTTTCCAGGCCAAGAATCTGTTGTGACAGCAAGAAGGGCTTCTGGCAGTGAATACATATGTAGGATGTATTTATGGGCCTCACTGGCTCTAAAGGATTTCAGCTCACGAGAGGTCCATGTTCTGTTCTGGCTATGGACTGTGGAATATTTGTGTCCTGCCCTCATTACTCCAGTTTCAGAGCCAAGAGGAATTGTGTAATTTTGGGATCGTACCAGAATCATCAGAGGCATCCTGGAAAAACTCAGGTCCCATATTAGGGAAGTTCTCAGAGATACCTGATTAAAGAATGTCCTCACCTATGGAAGAATCGTGTTATCTCCAGGCATGTAAGACCCCTATTTTGTGAACCACAGATGGCTGCTGGGACTTGCCTCCCAAGCACCTTGCTTCCTAGCTTCTCCTTTCTCTCTTCCCTGTAAATCTGGCTAAGGATACCTTACCAAGAGTGGAATTCTTTGACTTTCAAATGAGACAACACATAGCCAGAGGCTGCTCCCCCGTCACTAGAGGGCACCAGTTGAACGTAAAATGTCCAGACATGACCGCCCATAAACTTATAGCAAAATCTCACCGATATGGATTGCAATAAGGTAACTTCCCCACTACTTCCTCCTTATTAACTCCATTTCTGCTACTGAGTAAAACAAATACGCTCACTTTGATTCTGGAATCGATCAGTGAGTTGGAGACACGGAGTTACGTGACTGCATCATCTTTGCTGCCGCTTTTCTGGCTCGTATCATGCGTTGGTTTGTGTGTAAAACCTGATATGAACTTTGCACATGATTGAATTTTTGATTCTGCAAAGGGGTGAAAATGGTTGGTATGGGCGGAATGTCCACCCCAGACAGCATAACTGCAAGATAAAATTATACCCCGATGCATATAGTTTTTCCATAAGACCTACTTGTTATGTTCTGTTGAAAATTAAGATAAACTGCTCAGAGGCTGTAACCCTGCATGGGATTGCACAGAAACAGAACCACAAAGAATGTGCCAACTGTCCAGTGTCCACTGCTTTGCGCAGAAGCCCGATCCCCTGTGCCAAGACCTGGCTGATGTTTGTACAAGCAAAACTGGGCTGATCCTCCCTTATCTGCTGTGTGTTTCCTAATCCATAATCTTGTGCTTCAAACAAAAAAAAGGGAAAGTGAGTATTCACCACGGAGCTATTTGATTCTGTGGCATGTTGACAGGTACTCTGTACTGAGTAGAACTACAGGGACTCTGCCTACCCCAGGCAGACCCAGTATCAGGTCAGCTATAATTGGCACCTGGTGAGAGGTCACGAAACTCAGGCTGTGGGAGCAAGTGCATTAGGGGCCCTGTGACAGCAGTTGCCATGCGTTTTCTGAGTGCTGTCAGGCAGGACCTTCAATCACAGCGTGCTTTGTGCTGTGCACTCTAAAAATGGAAATTAAACCATCAGATCCTCACCAGACTGTGAGGCTTGATGGATGAGCTTAATGAACCCAGGGTAAAGGAATTAGACCAAGTAGAATGTAGAAAAAAGGTGAAGAACCGAGAGGCTTCCATGCCCTTGGGAAATCTACATATTCTCCAGGACTGAGGCAAGTGGGTTGTGGGGGGTCACCCTGTGTGAAGGCAGGGCTGGCTGGAGGTCATGTTCGGTCACATACCGAGAAGCCACTGAGGCCTTATACCAGTTCAGCCTTAATGACATTTGTTTCAGCCTTATAGAAGAAGAAATGGGGCTTACACTTATTTTAAAAACTTACCCAAGATGACAGTACTCATTATAAGATGTCACAGGAGAATAAATAACAGCCACCATTGACCACATACATACCCCGTACCGACTGGCATTCTCTGCTCTGACCCTTAAGACACTTCAACAAAGGCATCACAACTATTTTGTAGATGAGAAACTCAAGGCTGCAAGAGCTTAAATCACTTACCTGCGTGCATCTCCACCTTCACCTCCTTCCGATTCTCTCAGCCCTGTCATCACTCCTCAGGTATCCTCAGCTACCCCATGTGTGCAGATTTACTGCTTTGTTCTAGAATTAAAAAAAAAAAATCCTGATCAGTGAATCTGTATGCATGCCCTGGAAATATAATTAAAATCAGGTCACCAAGACCAGCATCTCCCAGGTATCCAGCCCTGTGCTTCTGGCCATTCCAAGGGTTCCATGGCCAACATACTTAGGATACGACATGCTTTACCTTCTTTCTCAGAGGCTCCTAAACTCATCTACCACATGAGATCTGGGAAAATGGAAGAAATGTTCTTGAGGACAAGAAAGTCCTTTTCATTTGCACAAAGCCCCTGTGCTTCAACCACATGACCTTGAACCTCAGCCTCCTCCCTGTGGAATGAACTAATACACAGAAGAGCACAGAGAGAAAGTTCTGTATAAGCAGGGCGATTATTGCTACCATCATCTCCACTGGAAACAAGGCTCCTGGAGCATATGGCGGATGCACTGGGGGTCTCATCAAAGGTGTGGGCCCATCCTCCAGCGCATCCTTGACACAAGCGAAAAGGTGCTTGGGGAAAGGTTGGGATTTTCAATCAGAGAGTCACGGCTGGCACTCTGCTCAGCCTCTGTGTCTGTGTCATAAGATGAGGAATAAATAGTCTCTTCCTGCTACTTTTTGTGGAGATTAAGGAAGCAAAGAGCTCAACAGGTGTGGGTTGTTATCATTAGAAGGTCAAGGGACCACACTTGTCAAACTCGAGGCTCTGATGCAACCCAGGAGAAACTGAACTTCTCCAGGTACAGCTTAGATGCCACTGTGAGAAATTGGAAAAGTTCTTCATTTTAACATTTATTTGGCCCAAAGAATATTTGAAGGTTAATCTCATTCCTTCTAGAGAGAAAGTCTGATGAAGTGGCAGTAAAGGAAAGAATTCACAGAATGGAAAAACGTTTGGAGAAGAGTGAAGGAAACTCCTGGGAAAGGCTGCAGACCACTCTCTCCCCTTTGCCGAAGAGAGTCTGAGAAGCGGTCTCAGACCTCATCTGCAGGGAGGCAGCTCAGGAAGGTGTTCAGTGGCACGGCCGAGTGCAGGCGGGGAGGCAAGGTGAACGTGGGTGCCTACAAGGGACACTGTCTATTCATCTCTCATGATTCCACATAATCCTTTAAATAAACACAACCTGTTTCCATGTGAGTAACTGTCTCATTCCATAGATGTCTAATCGGAAGGAATAATAGGTATTTCTCTGGAAAATTACAGAAGATCAGAGATCCTTCCTTCCACGCTTGGCTCCACCCCATGTAAGATGGAGCACGTGGACTTGTAGGCGCTGAGCCAGGGAAAGCTGACCGAGGGTGAGGCAAGGTACGGGCAGAGGACGGGAAGGCTGGGGAAAGTCAGAGTCAGTTATTCGGAAGGACAGACAGGCTTCTTTTGTCAAGGCTGCTTACGCCACACGTTCTTCCCAGAGGCTGATTAAGTCCTACGAGGGAGAGAGAACCCACAGCCAAGAAAACAGCACACACCTTACGGAATAAAGCAAAGGAACATGTGTCTGTGCATATCTGTGTATATTTGTGTTGTGTGTCTTTACATCAAAAACAGAAAAGGTACGCTCTGCAAATCACAGGGGAGAGCAGCAATTTCGAAGATTAGGCATAAGCCATTGATGAGATTTTGACATCTTAAAATGGTGCACTTAATAAATTGCTTTCCAAAAACAAACAAAAAAAATGTCCACTGAAGTGAACTCAAGGGAAGCAAGACAGGTTTTTTCAGTTTAAGCCAAGTGATTGCATCCTGATGTTTGCTGAATATACATGGAAACACTTGTAGCAAAGAAGTGCTCAATAAATATTACTATCTTTCTCCTTCCTGTTTTTTTTTTTTTTTTCTTTTTGAAAGCAGGTAGGAAGGAGGAAAAAAATAGGGAAAGAGAGGAAAGAGAGAAGGAAGGAGAGAAGTTAAGAAAGAAAGGGAGAAAACCTTCCCTGAAGATTCTACCTGCCAAGACATGGAAGAAATCTGTGTCTTTAAATAGTGATGATATCTGTGGACATTTCAGGCAGTTTCCTACAGTGCATCCTGTGAGTAAATACCATAGTATAGGGTGCTCTTTAAAAATTAGACCTTACAGCCAGTTCACTATATAACACCAATGGCACTTCTTAAAGAGACATGACCACCAGCCATCAGACGGTTCCTCCTATGCTTGTGTCTTATCTCTGTGTGTTTCTCTTACAGAAGAAAAAAAAAGTTTTCTTTTTTTCTTAGAAGCAGTTGTGAACTGTACCTTTAAAATCTAACCTTTGAAATCTGGCTATGATCATTTTGTTGACCTTAGCTGGACTGTATTATTCTCTTGATGTCCGAAAGGCGTGAATAGATCTCTTTGTGTGCTCAGCCCTCCTCCAAGCCAGGCCAGCCTAGGTTTTGTTTTGGCATAGTCACAAGTACGACACAGACAAGTAGGTTTTGATTTACAGATATACATAAGTAGACGTGATTTCCTTTCCAGGAAAAGGGCACGATGGCCAATACGCTTTAATTTATACACACGGGGCTCTTTTAAAAGGCTGACCTGCAGCTGGGGCTTGGTTAAAGTGGGTCCTTCAGCAAGAAGCATTGCTTCCAAATGCTCCCTGGTAGACTGTCAGTCTGGAAAGACATGGAGGCAAGGAGGTGGGAGGGGAAGACTGACAGAGGAAGAATTTGGTGGGCAGGAACCTAAACAGCTCACTGTAAAGGTTTCCTAAATTTCACACACATCCAAATTTTCTTTCTCCGAATCTGGTTTCCTTTTAGTTATTTCCTGTTTGTCAGTCACGGGTGGTCTACCAGGAAACACCAACAGCTATATTTTTTCTGCTGTGTAGTTGTTTTGTTTTTAAAGATTTCTGTTAAGATGAAGTTGACCTGGTCCTGTCAGCTTGGTGTCAAGTTCCTAGTTGTCTGCATGGTTCCTTCAGGTGTCACAAGTGAAAGCTCCGACTTAACCATCCCCAAAGCTCAACAACATTTCCACGGGTCCCAGAACAATGAGTTTTTTGGATAAGTGAACGTTGGCAAGTTTAAGCAGGGAGGAAAATAGGGTCCTTTTGAGCATCAGGACTCTCCTGTGCTAGGTGGCCACTTGGCCGCTTTGACCACAGTGCGGGAAGGTCCAGGGAGGCTGTCTCCAAGTTGGCTAGACAAGCTGCACAGACAACAGATTTTGCTTGCCCACAGGCTGCACCCCTAAGCCTGGTGAAATGTCCGCCTTTTTTAGTGGGGACCTTAAAGAAAAGCGTCTCAGCGTTTCTAGCCCCATTCTGCACATTTGTCCTTTCTTTGTTCCCTGACAACCTGGAGAGACAAAGGCTCCTCTGTCCTTTGTTTGGTTGGCCTGCCCTCTGTGGAGCTCTCCGCTCCCTCTGCTATTCGAACTCCATTAGGACTCTTCCTGTGACGGGAAGGTGATAAAAGAAACACACTTCAGATAGTAAAAACAAGTGTCCAGGAAGGATCTTGTCATTAGGTTGAGATAAATGAAAAAGCCAGGCCTCTGGTCTCTCCGCCTGGATGTGGAGCAGCTGAGGAGGAAATGTCACTGAGCTCCAAGCAGCCGTCAGCAGGGTGGGCGCAGGGGGTGGGCTCCTCCCCGGTGCATGACGGAGCCAGGACCCGGGGGCCGGGGCACCTCCCAGCAGCGGCTCTGCCCACAGTTTGGACAGTTCCCCCTTCCTTTCTCTCATGTCAGTTTTTCCCTCTCCCTCCTTTTTTTATACTCTCACCGACCCCCTTTCCTTTCTTGACCTGTCAGTGTTCACCCTCTGTTCAACTCTCAACTCCAGTCATCTTCCATCCACTTAGCAGATCCCTCCTATGGCGTGACCCCTTCTCTATGGCATATAACACGTGTGTGTGTGTGTTGCTCAGTCGTGTCCTTCTCTTTGCAACCCCATGGACTGTAGCCTGCCAGGCTCCTCTGTCCATGGAATTCCCCAGGCAAGAATACTGGAGTAGGTAGCCATTTCCTGCTCTAGGGCATCTTCCCGACCCAGGGATTGAACCTGGGTCTCCCGCATTGCAGGCAGATCCTTTACTGCCTGAGCCACCATAATACTAGTAATGGCTGTCGGTTACTGAGGGTTTATTGTGTGCTTTCTATCTTGCTGTAGGTGTTCCAGCCACCTCTGAGGAGCTGTGTTCATCAGGATAGGCCAGTGGTTGCAATAAGCAGTCCCAGCATTGTGCTAAGAGTTTGTTTCTTGCTTTCATGCAGAGTTTGGAGCACGTGTTCTCACTGGCAGCATCTCCTGGGGCTCACCTTTAAGCTTCAAGCACTGGCTTCTCCACCCTTTTCATGATGTACCTTCCCCATCCTGGAGTTTTAGAATGGAAGGCAGAGAGGATGTGGAGGGTCACAAGAATGTTTTAGGGAGGCCACCGAGTGGTATCTGATTACTTCCCCCTCCCCCATCATCCACAAGTCTGATATATGGTCCCTCCTAACTTCAGGGGAACCAATAAATGCAGAGTGAAGGTGAAACTGCATGAAGGATGCATCATGGTCTCTTCCACAAGTGGGTGCTGTCAACCCCTCCACATAAGGAAGATGGGGCTCAGAGATTCAGAGTCAACAGCTAATAACAGGGAACCCCAATTCCAACCTTGCAAATCTGACTCCAGAGCCACACTTTTCTTCTTGTGTGCTGCTTTCTGTGATTCTCTTCTGATAATACGCGAGTCCCTCTTTCATGCTAACACTTCACCTTTACAGATCTTTACTTTCCCACTCATCATAGGGCTGCACCTACTGTACCAGACTGTGAATGCCCCAAGGAAAAGGAACGCTCTTTCTCATCACAGTATCATCAACAGATGATGCACTATGCCTGGGGAACAGTGGGGCTCAATAAAAGCTTCATAAATGAAGAACAGCTGCGGTTTGTGTGTGGCGTCATAGAAGGGGCCTGGGGGACTGGATTACTTCACTCTACAGCTTTTCTAGATGACTGTCAAGGAGTCTGGATCAATGCAACAACCACCTCCACGTAGCTATTTTGAGCCCAGCCATAAGACTGATCCTTTAAAAACATAAGTCATAGATATCTTCCTTCTCCCAAAATGTCTCCATGACAAAACTGTATCCAGATTTTTGTTTCTTATTACCATACGCTAACAATAGAAACCAGGACTACCCAGAGAAATGGCTGATTTCAGGGTGGAGACAGGAAAAATACAAGATGAGCCTGGTGCATTTTAGAGTAAGTGTCAGGAGATGAGGATATGCAAAACACAAAACAAAGTAAAAAAACAGGGCATGTCGAGTGGACACAGACACCAATGTGAAAGAAGTCCCGATGTCCAAAGCCAGAGCTATGGGAGGGGCAAAATAAGCAATGATAGTAACGGCTTATAATCCAAAGAATAAAGTGATTGTCCATGAGTCTATACTCACATAAACGAAGAACCAAATAATGGAAAAGGCACAGAATTCTTTATAGAAGAGTTCCAAATATTAAACACAGAAGGAATTAAGGAAATAGGAAATCACCATTAAAGCATCACCTGTTACAGTCAAGATTTACCGATGGATGCTATTATTAGCAGGCAAAACTTTGAGAGAAGCAGGATATTTTCATTCTTTGAAGTACTTCCTCCAAACTATTAACTGTAGGCATACCAGGAAGTTGTCTGGGTTTGGTTCCAGACAACTGCAAAATAAAGCGAATATTACAAAAAATCAAGGTACACAAAAATTTTGGTTAACACATACATACAAAATTCAGTTTAGGGCTTCCCTGGTGGCTCAGTGGATAAGAATCCACCTGCCAATGGGTCATGGGTTCAGTCCCTTGTCTTGGAAGACCCTATGTGCCATGGCCATCTAAGCCTCCACATCACAACTACTGAGCCCACACTCTAGAGGCGGAGAGCTGCAGCTTCCAAGCCCTTGTGTTTCAACTGTGGAAGCCTGGGCAGCTCGAGCCCCTGCTCTGCAACAAGAGAAGCCTCCGCAGTGAGAAGCCTCGTGCATTGTGACGAAGAGCAGCCCCTGCTTGCTGCAATTAGAGAGAGCCTGTGCAAAAGCAACGAAGACCCAGCACAGTCAAGAAGTAAAGTAAATGACCATATAAGAAATAAAAATTAGTTTACATTATGCTGTAGTCTATTAAGTGTGCATTAACATTACGTCTAAAAAATGTATATACCTTAATTTTAAATGCTTTATTGCTAAAAAAAAATGGTAACCATCATCTGAGCCTTCAGCTCATCATAATCTTTTATGCTGGTGGAGGGTCTTGCCTCAGTTTTGATGGCTGCTGACTGATCACGGCAGTGGTTGCTGAAGGCAAGGGAGGGGATACCCGCAGTAATTTCTTAAAACAGGACAATTCTTTTGCTATATTGATGGTCTCTTCCTTTCACTTGAATGTTTAGAGGCCATCATATTGTTATTAACTGGCCTAATTTCAATATTTTTGTGTCTCAGGGCATAGGAAAGACCATGGAGAGGAAGAGAGATGGAGTGTGGCTTGTCAAGGGAGCAGTCAGAAAGACACACAGTTATTTATCAATTAACTTTGTTGTTTTCTATGGGTGTGGTTTCTGGGGCCCTGAAACAATTACGGTAGTAACATCAAAGGTCACTAATCATAGATCACCATAATATAGTAATAATAAACATGACTGATATATTGTCAAAACTATCAAAATGCGACAGAGATACAAGTGAGCAAATGTTGTTGGAAAAATGGCACCCACAGATTTTGCCCAATTCAGGACTGCACAAATCTTTGATTTGTGAAAAAACACAGGATCTGTGAAGCACAATAAAATAAGAGTGCCTGTAATTGTGGTGGTTTTACCATACTTCCCACAAATTCTTTGTTACTGTTCATTCCAGAATGTGGAATTGTGGACTGGACTTTGGACTCATTTCTAATGAGTGTATGGAAAGGGGAAAATAGTAACTTTGCAGCACAGAAAGTTGGCAGGTATCACTTTCATCAAAATTAACAATACCATGGTAAACCATGGTAACATCATGTTCCTCACGACATGTGATGAGAAAGACTTCATTTCTGATGGCTTCTTCCTTCAAACCCATAACCCTAGTCCTTAGAAAACATCAGACAAACCAAAATTAAGGGACGCTTTACAAATATCTGACCAGTACTCGTCAAAAGGGTCAAAGTCATAACAAACAAGAAGGAGAAGCTGCCGCAGTTTGGAGGAGAGCTCAGGATGGTATCCTGGACTGGATCCTGAGACAGGAGAGGGACATTAATAGAGAAACAGGTTAAGTCTGAAGTGTAGTTCATAGTTTCAGACTAATATTGATTATTTAGTTTTGATAAATATGCCCTGGTTATACAAGATGTTTAGATGAAGGGAGACTGAGTGAAAAGTAATTGAGAACTTTCTGGGTTAATCATGGAAATTCTTCTATAAACTGAAAAATGATAGAAACCACTGAAGAAAAAAATCCTCTCCTTTCACACTGAGTCAAATCTGAAGTCCTTTCAGTTGCCTACAAAGTCAGACATGATGCTCACAATCCCCTCTCTGTCTTGCCTCCTCTCATTCTGTCCCCACCTCAGGCAGCTTCAGCTACAGGGAGACTGTCCCTCTTATTCCTCAGACACCTCCAGCCTGTTCCTACCTTGGGCCTTGACACTTATTGTTCCTATTGGTGGGAAAGCTTCCCCCCAGATATTTTCATGCCTAGCTCCCTTATCTCTTGGAGATCTTTACTCAGATGTCTCCTAATCAAGAGACTTTCTCTGACCCACCTGTGTCAAAGGACGCAGACGTCTGGCATAACCCACCCCCTCCCTTGCTTTACTTTTCTTGGTTGCTCTCAGCATCATCTCTCATTCAATAGACTTTGTCTGTTTTCCCTCATTCTTCCTTGTGGCAGGCAGAACAATCCACCCCCAAAGATGTTCATGTTCTAATCCCTGGAACCTATGACTAGATTGTGCTTAATCACTCAGTCGTGTCCAACTCTTTGCAACCCCATGGACTGTAGCCCACCAGGCTCCTCTGTCCATGATATTTCCCAGGTAAGAATACTGGAGGGGGTAGCCGTTCCCTTCTCCAGGGTATCTTCCCAACCCAGGGACTGAACTTGGGTCTCCTGCTTTGCAGGCAGATGCTTTACTGGTTGAGTCATCAGTGTTGCCATATGTCAAAGGGAAAAATTAAGACTGCAGATGGAACTAAGGTTGTTAATCATCTGACCTTGAAATGGGAAGGTTCTCTTGGATTGTCTAGATGGCCCAATAGAATCACAAGGGTCTTTAAGTGTGGAAGAGCGAGACAGAAAATAAATTGGAGGGATTCACCATGAGAATGACTCAGTTCTCCACTGGTGGTTTTAGACAATTAAGGCACCTGTGAGCCAAGCTATGGGCAGGCTCTAGCTGCTGAAAAAGATGGAAAACTCTTTCGTAGAGCCTTTAGAAAATTGTAGCCCTGCTGACATTTTGTTTTTAAACCATTTTGATCCTTGTCAGACTTCTGCTTTAAAGAACCATAAGAGGAGTGCTATGAAACTCCTAGAGGAAAATATAGCTAAGACACTCTTTGACATAAATCACAACAATATCTTTTTGGATCTGTCTCCTACGGTAATGAAAATAAAACCCAAAATAAACACATGGGACCTAATTAAACTTAAAAGCTTTTGCACAGCAAAGGAAACCATAAACAAAATTCAAAGACAGCCTATGGAATGGGAGAAAAGTGGAGAGTTACATACAGACAAATAAAAAATTAGAACATCCTATAACAACATACAAAACAAAAAACTCAAAATGGACTAAAGACCTAAATGGAAGGTCAGACACTATAAAACTCAGAGGAAAACATACACAGAACACTGACATAAATTGCAGCAAGTTTTTTTTGGATTCACCTCCTAGAACAATGAAAATAAAAACAAAATAAAATGATGAAACCTAATTAAACTTAAAAGCTTTTGCATAACAAAGGGAACCAGAAACAAAGTGAAAAGACAACCCACATAATGGGAGAAAATATTTTCAAATGAAGATACTGACAAGGACTTAATCTCCAAATATAAACGGGTCATGAAGCTCAATATCAGAAAAACAAACAATCCAATCAAAAAAGGCAGAACATGTAAAGAGATGTTTCTGCATAGAAGACAGATGGCCAACAGGCATATGAAAAGATGCTCAACATCACTGTTTATCAGAGAAATGCAAATCAAACCTACAACGAGGTATCACCTCACATCAGTCAGAATGGTCATCATCAAAAAGTCTACAAATAATAAATGCTGAAGAGAGCATTGAGAAAAGAGAATTTTGCTACACTGTTGGTGGAAATGCCGTAGATACAGCCACTACAGAGAACAGCATGGCGATCCCTTAAAAAACTACAAAATGGAGCCAGCATTTGATCCTGTAGTCCCATTCCTGGGCATACATCCAGAGCAAACCATAATTCGAAAAAACCTGTGCACCCCAATACTCATTGCAGCACTATTTTGTAATAGCTAAAACCACTAGACCATTCAGGTATGACCCAACTCAAATCCTTTACAGTTATAGAGTGGAAGTGACAAATAGATTCAAGGGATTAGATACGATAGACAGAGTGCTTGAAGAACTATGGACAGAGGTTCATGACTTTGTACAGGAGGGTTCAAGGCCATCCCCAAGAAAAAGAAATGCAAAAAGGCAAAATGGTTGTCTGAGGAGGGCTTACAAATAGTTATGAAGAGAAGCAAAAGGCAAAGGAGAAAAGGAAAGATATACCCATCTGAATGCAGAGTTCCAAAGAATAGCAAGAAGAGATAAGAAAGCCTTCCTCAGTGATCAGTGCAAAGAAATAGAGGAAAACAATAGAGCGGGAAAGACTAGAGAACTCTTCAAGAAAATTAGAGATACCAAGGGAACATTTCATGCAAAGATGGGCTCGATAAAGGAACAGAAATGGTATGGACCTAACAGAAGCAGAAGAGATCAAGAAGAGGTGGCAAGAATACATAGAAGAACTGTACAAAAAAGATCTTCACGACCCAATCATGATGGTGTGATCACTCAACTAGAGCCAGACATCCTGGAATGTGAAGTCAAGTGGGCCTTAGGAAGCATCACTATGAACAAAGCTAGCGGAGGTGATGAAATTCCAGTTATGCTATTTCAAATCCTAAAAGATGATGCTGTGAAAGTGCTGCACTCAATATGCCAGCAAATTTGGAAAACTCAGCAGTGGCCACAGGACTGGAAAAGGTCAGTTTTCATCCCAATCCCAAAGAAAGGCAATGCCAAAGAATGCTCAAACTACTGCACGATAGCACTCATCTCACATACTAGCAAAGTAATGTTCAAAATTCTCCAAGCCAGGCTTCAGTGTTACGTGAACTGTGAAATTCCAGATATTCAAGCTGGATTTAGAAAAGACAGAGGAACCAGAAGTCAAATTGCCAACATCCGTTGGATCATGGAAAAAGCAAGAGAGTTCCAGAAAAACATCTACTTCTTCTTTATTGACTATGCCAAAGCCTTTGACTGTGTGGATCACAACAAACTGTGGAAAATTCTGAAAGAGATGGGAATACCAGAGCACCTGACCTGTCTCCTGAGAAATCTGTGTGTAGGTCAAGAAGCAACAGTTAGAACTGGACACAGAACAACAGACCAGTTCCAAATCGGGAAAGCAGTACGTCAAGGCTGTATATTGTCACCCTGCTTATTTAACTTATATGCAGAGTACATCATGAGAAATGCTGGGCTGAAAGAAGCATAAGCTGGAATCAAGATTGCTGGGAGAAATATCAATAACCTCAGATATGCAGATGCCACCACCCTTATGGCAGAAAGCAAAGAAGAACTAAAGAGCCTCTTAAAAGTGAAAGAGGAGAGTGAAAAAGCTGACTTAAAACTCAACATTCAGAAAACTAAGATCATGGCATAGGGTCCCATCTCCTCATGGCAAATAGATGGGGAAACAGTGGAAACAGTGGCAGACTTTATTTTGGGGGGCTCCAAAATCACTGCATATGGTGACTGCAGCCATGAAATTAAAAGACACTTGCTCCTTGGAAGAAAAGTTATGACCAAGCTAGACAGCATATTAAAAAGCAGAGACATTACTCTGCCAACACAGGTCCATATAGCCAAGGCTATGGTTTTTCCAATAGTCATGTATGGATGTGAGAGTTGGACTATAAAGAAAGCTGAGTGCTGAAGAACTGACACTTTTGAACTGTGGTGTTGGAGAAGACTCTTGAGAGTCCCTTGGACAGCAAGGAGATCCAACAAGTCCATCCTAAAGGAAATCAGTCCTGAATATTCATTGGAAAGACTGATGCTAGAGCGGAAACTCCAATAGTTTAGCCACCTGATGTGAAGAAATGATTTGAGAAGATCCTGATGCTGGGGAAAGATTGAAGGCAGGAAGAGAAGGGGACAAGAGGAGGAGATGGTTGGGTGGTATCACTGACTCAGTGGACGAAACTCCGGGAGTTGGTGATGGACACAGGGAGGCCTGGCATGCTGCAGTCCATGGGGTTGCAGAGTCAGACACAACTGATCCACTGAACTGACTAAAAACATGGAAGTAAATTAGATGTCCATGGACAGTGGAATTGATAAAGGTGTGGTACATACATACAGTGGAATATTACTCATCCTTAAAAGAGAATGAAATAATGCCATTTGCAGCAATGATGAATGAAACATTAGAGATTATTATACTATATGAAGGAAGCCAGAGAAAGACATATAAAATGATATCCCTTATATGTGAAATTTTTTTTAATGACATAAATTGACTTATTTCCAACACAAAAAGAAACTCATGGACACAGAAAACAAAGTTACAGTTACTAAAGTGGAACCAAGGTGGGGAGAAGGACAAACGATGATGTTGGGACTAACATTTCCACACTCTTATGCATCTTCCCAGGGGGCGCTAGTGGTAAAGAACCCACCTGCCAATGCAGGAGACATGAGTCATGGGTTCGATCCCTGGGTGGGGAAGATATGCTGGAGGAGGTCACCGCAACCCACTCCAGTATTCTTGCCTAGAGAACCCCAGGGACAGAGGAGCCTGGCGGGCTACAGTTCATAAGGTCACAAAGAATCGGACATGACTGAAGTGATTTAGCACGGCGGGGCACTATTATGCATTAAATAGATAACCAATGAGGACCTACTCTATAGCATAGGGAACTGTACTCCGTATTTTGTAATAGCTTATAAGGGAAAAGAATCTGAAAAGCAATATATGTATGTATTCACTGTGCTGGTACACCTGAAGCTTAAATGATATTGTAAATCAACTATATTTCAGTAAAAAAAAAATTAAATATAATTAAAGAACTATAGGATTAAAAAACACGTTGTTTCAGGCTAATAAGTTTATGGTAACTTGTTACAGCAGTATAGAAGACTGACTCATATGCACGAAATCAATGACCTATTCCTAATGTCCGTACAGAATCCTGGGTCTGACAGGTGCTGTCATTTGTCCAGAGTGGGAACTGCTGTCCAAGGCAAGTACACAATCTTGCCTCTGACTGTTGTATCACAAAATCTCCAGAGGTGGTCAGAAAGACAGTGAAGTCCTGGGAGCACAGGGGCTGTGTCTGAGGGTACGTGTCAGTGTGTGTGAATGAGGAGGGTCAGTGCTGGTGTGAGCTCCTGTCATTCACTCAGTGACGTCACAGGCATGGTCCCTATCTTTGGGGTAAATGTTGTAAGGTCTTTACCATTTCTTGTGTTCAAGATCTCAGGTCTCTAGGTGGACTTGGACAACAGTCCTAGGCACTTTGCTTGAGTGCCTGGCACCACCCTGTCTGCTATAGACAAGATAGAAAACTGTCGTTACAGCATCCGACAGCTGGGTTTTGGGCTGACTCTGAGGCATTAGAGAAATCTTATGAGAAGCTGATTTATGAAGGCAGTACAAGCACCTCTCTTATTTATACTTACAGTCCTTTTCAACTGGAGTTGGAATTTTGAGGGGTTATAGATTGATGGGTGAATTTGCTTGTTTTTATTGTGTAGAATAACAGAAGAGCCAGAAGCAATATAACCGAAATACAAGAGAGCTTTATAAATAAAATAGGAATAATAGATACTTGAAAGATAATGTCCCCAAGCACTTTAGAAATGATGAAAGTGCCCTAGAAATGTTTAGATGAATGGCTGTATATTCCTTTTGGAATGGGTTTTGGTTGTTAAATTTCCTTTTCTGAGTAAGTCAGCAAAAGTTTTTACCAGATATAAGACACAAATTGAACACCAGGCACATCCACCATAAAGTGTTCATTGATTTATTTAATATAGCTGTAATCATGGTGGAGCGCTAGAAGACTTTGGTTGGCATGTGACAAGAAAACCTGATTCAACTTGGCTTAAACAGTAATGGGGATTTACTGGCTTATGTAACCATAAAGTCCCACAGTAAGGCAGGCTTCAGCAAAGTTGATCCAGATGTCTACAGTGTCACCAGACTGTGCTATTTTTCCCTGCAGTTGTTTCAGGGCTACTTTCCGAAGTGTGTTGGCTTTCTCTTGGACTGGCTTCTCTCACCTCTACTGGTTCCCAGCAGGGTCAGCTTTCCTACTCATATTTTGTGGACAGAGCCATCCTGGAAACATCCCATCCCTGGGAAATTCAGGGTTGATAACAGCAGAGCAGAGGTCCCCAGACAAGGCCTGCAGGGAAAATCTAGCCAGCTTCCTGACGTTACACATAAGGTCTTATTAGACTACAGTCATGCCCTTTGGCTTACACATTGCCCGTGGCTGCTCTCACACTGCAAGGGCAGGGTTGAGTGATTAGCACAGAGAACTATCGCACACAGCCTGAAATATTTACAGTCAGGCCCTGGACAGAAGTTTGCTGACCTCTGAAACACAGTCATAGGGAGTAACTCTGAGATAACTCTCAGCCCAGAAGCTGTTTTCTTCTCACCAACAGCAGGTAATTCATTCAAGTTCTCTTCTTTCTTTTCCCACCAAAGAACAGATGGAAGACTTTTCTCAGGCAAGTACAGCTAGTGGTTTTCAAGTGATGAGTCAGCTCCGGACATTTTCAGATTTACATGGATCCTCATAAATTGGGCTTCCCTTGTAGCTCAGTCGGTAAAGAATCTGCCTGCAGTGCAGGAGACCCGGGTTTGACCCCTGGGTTGGGAAGATCCCCTGGAGAAGGAAATGGCAACCCACTCCAGTATCCTTGCCTGGAAAATCTCATGGACAGAGGAACCTGGTGGACTGCAGTCCATGGGGTCGCAAAGAGTCGGGCACGACTGAGCGGCTAACACACAACACACACATAATAGCAACAGCTATAGTTAGAGAAATGGACTCCTCGAGGACCATACTGTAAATTAATATTAATACCAACAGCACTACTAGAGACTAGATTCTGTATAACACTCTCCCTATAGTAACCTCTCACAAAATCTTGAGAAATGTGTCCCATAATCATGCCTACTTTACAGATGAAGCACTGAGAGATAAAGAACCTCCCTGGTTTACACAGCTGGTAAGTGGTCCAGAGTTCATGGTGCTGATCAGTCCTCATGGCTGCCTCTCTGGACTGGAATTCCAGCTGAGCAAATGCAGACAGGGATTGAGAATTATCTGTGATGTGTGATGTGACTCAACACACAAAGAACAGAACAGGGCACTCCACATGACCAGACAAGGAAATAAAACATGAAGTCGGGGACAGCAGATAAACCTTTCCTTTAGCTACCCTCGTGAAACGTTCAAGCAAGGGCCTGGTGAGGAGGGCTTTGGAAGGGAACAACAAAGTTCCCTTAGTCCCAAAGGGCTAATTTCTAAATTACCAAAGTTAAAACCTGAGCCACATCAGTCACAGACAGAATGAGTTTCTTGGAATATGCTCCTTAGAAATCGCTCCATCGAAAAACGGTCCTGGGGTTGACTCATGTGTGGAACACAGCACCCACTAACCCACTCCAGGAAATTTCCAGGGCAAACATTAGGGGACTTTCAGAAATGCTAAATAGAGTAGGGAAACCTGTTTGCTTAACCCAGTATTTAGCCAATTTATCTGACCACCAAACATTCTTTGGGATATGTATAAGGTCTAAAGATATCCCAAAGAATAAACCATTTTTTAATTGAAGTATATTTGATTTACAATATTGTGATCGTTTCAGGTATACAGCACAGGAATTCAGTTACACACATATATGTATGTATCTATATTTTTCTATTCCTTTCCATTTATAGTTTGTTACAAGATATATGCTTGTTACAGTATGAAAAGGCAAAAAGACATGATACTGAAAGATGAACCACCCAGGTTGGTAGATGTCCAATATACTACTGGAGAAGAGCGGAGAAATAGATGTATAAAGAATGAAGAGTCTGAGCCAAAGCAGAAATGATGCCCAGTTGCGACTGTTTCTGGTGGTGAAAATAAAGTCCAGTGTTATAAAGAACAAGACTGCTTAGGAATCTGGAAAGTTAAGTCCATGAATCAAGGTAAATTGCATGTGGTCAAACAGGATATGGCAAGAGTGAACATTGACATTTTAGGAATCAGCGAACTAAAATGGAAGGGAATGGGCGAATTTTATTCAGATGACCATTATATCTACTACTGTGGGCAAGAATCCCTTAGAAGAAATAGAGTTGGCTTTATAGTCAACAAGAGAGTCTGAAATGTTGTACTTGGGTGCAATCTCAAAAATGACAGAATGATCTCAGTTCATTTCCAAGGCAAACCATTCAGCATCACAGTAACCCAAGTCTATGCCCCAACTACTAATGCTGAAGAAACTGAAGTTGAACAGTTCTATGAAGACCTACAAGACCTCCTAGAACACCAAAAAAAGATGTCCTTTTCATCAATAAGGGACTGGAAGGCAAAAGTAGGTAGTCAAGAGATACTTGGATTAACAGGTAAATTTGGCCTTGGAGTAACAAAATGAAGCAGGGCAAAGGCTAACAGAGTTTTGCCAAGAGAATGCACTGGTCATAGCAAACACTCTCTTTCAACAGCACAAGAGATGTCTCTACATATGGACATCACCAGATGGTCAGTACCAAAATCAGATTGATTACATTCTTTATAATCGAAGACGGACAAGTTCTATACAGTCAGCAAAAACAAAACCTGGAGTTGACTATGGTTTAGATCATCACTCCTTGTTGCAAAATTCAGTCTCAAATGAAGAAAGTAGGGAAAACCACTAGCCCATTCAGCTATGACCTAAATCAAATCACTTATGATTATACAGTGGAGGTGATGAATAGATTCAAGGGACTAGATCTGGTAGACAGAGTGCCTGAAGAACTATGGATAGGGGTTCATAACATTGTACAGGAGGTGGTGACCAAAATTGTCCCCAAGAAAAAGAAATGCAAGAAGGCAAAGTGGTTGTCTGAGAAGGCCTTATGAATAGCTGAGAAAAGAAGAGAAGTGAAATGCAAAGCAGAAAGGAAAGATACACCCAACTGAATGCAGAGTTCCAGAGAACAGCAAGGAGAGATAAGACAGACTACTTAAGTGAACAATGCAAACACATGGAGGAAAACAATAAAATGGGAAAGAATAGCAATCTCTTCAAGAAAATTGGAGCTACAAAGGGAACATTTCATGCAAAGATGAGCACAATAAAGGACAGAAACAGCAAGGACCTAACAGAAGAAATTAAGAAAAGGTGGCAAGAATACATAGAAGAACTGTACAAAAAAGCTCTTAATGGCCCAGATAACCACGATGGTGTGATCACTCACCTAGAGCCAGACATCCTGGAATGTGAAGTCAAGTGGGCCTTAGGAAGCGTCACTACAAAGAAAACTAGTGGAGGTGATAGAATTCCAGCTAAGCTATTTCAAATCCTAAAAGATGATGCTGTGAAAGTGCTGCACTCATTATGCCAGGAAATTTGGAAATCTCAGCAGTGGCCACAGGAGTGGAAAAGGTCAGTTTTCACTCCAATCCCAAGGGAAGGCATTGCTGGAAGAAATATCAATAGCCTCAGATATGCAGACGATACCACTTTAATGGCAGAAAGTGAAGAAGAACTAAAGTGCCTCTTGATGAAAGTGAAAGAGAGGGGAAAAGTAGGTTTAAAACTTACAAAAAATGAAGATCATGGCATCCAGTCCAATAACTTCATGGCAAATAGATGGGGAAAATGTGAAAACAGTGTTAGATTTCATTTTCTTAAGCTCCAAAATTAACTTGGATTAACTGCAGCCCCAAAATTAAAAGACGCTTGCTCCTTGGCAGAATAGCTATGACAAACCTAGACAGGATATTAAAAAGCAGAGGGATCACTTTGAATACAAGGTCTGTATAATCAAAGCTATGGTTTTCCCAGTAGTCTTATATGGTTGTGAGAGCTGGACAACAAAGAATGCTGAGCACTGAAGAATTGGTACTTTCGAACTGTAGTGCTGGAGAGGACTCGAGAGTCCCTTGGACAGTAAGGAGATCAAACCAGTTAATGCTAAAGGAAATCAACCCTGAATATTCATTGGAAGGACTGGTCCTCAAGCTGAAGCTCCAATACTTTGGCCACCTGATGTGAAGAGCTGACTACTTGGAAAAGACCCTGATGCTGGGAAAGATTGAGGGCAAGAGGAGAAGGGGTGACAAAGGATGAGATGGTTGGATGGCATCACTGAGTCAAGGGACATGAGTTTGAACAAGCTCAGGGAGACAGTGAAGGACAGAGAAGCCTGGCGTGCTGCAGTTGATAAGGTCGCAAAGAGACGAGTATGACTTAGCGACTAGACAACAACAAGATATTAAATATAGGATAAACAGACTCGTGGATATAGAAAACAGTTTTACGGATACCAAAGTGGGAGAGGGGACAGGGATAAATTGGGGATATAGGATTAACAGATACACACTACCAAAAAAAAAAAAAACTTTTGATTCATTTTGTTATACAATTTAAAAGCATCATTTCAATGCTTAATCATATGAGTTATTCCATATCTTATAATGTGAAACTACTGCTTCTCAAGTTAACTTTTTTTGGTTGTCTTTTTAATAATCTTATTAAAAGAGCCCTTCTATGGCAATTAAAACAGGAATCTGAAGCAGATGGGTTTCTGGGGGCCAGATGGACTGACCCAGCCAACCAGGTGAGCTTTCTTGCCAAAATGTGCTGTGTAGGACCCACTCATGGGCGGATCTGTAATATGAGGCTCACCCATTACAATGGTGGCGTCATAAGTAGTACTGCTAGAGAGTACTTAGGGGTTTCCTGGTGGCTCATGGTAAAGAATCTGCCTGCAACGCAAGAGACCTAGGTTAGATCTCTGGGTGGGGAAGATCCCCTGGAGATGGGAATGGCAACTCATTCCAATATTCTTGCCTGGAGAATTCCATGGATAGAGGAGCCTGGTGGGCTACAGTCCATGGGATCGCAAAGAGTCAGACATGACTGAGTGACTAACACTTTCACAATGTACTTATATGTGAAAGAGCTAAATTGTGCAGGATAACTAAGTAGGAGATCAGAATACAGGAAGAGAAATAAACCCCGCAAATACTGCAAGTAATAAATTCAAAGGAATTTAAAGACTGAAGCTATTGGCATGGCAGGGACTATTGCCAGCAGTGAAGGGTATGTGAAAGATGGGAACGTCTGAGCTGGAGCTTAAAGGGTCTAGTGAGCATGGGTGGGGTGGGGAGGGAGGAGAAGTTGGGGTGGGGCTCAGACCAGCAGGGGCAGAGGTAGCCTGGATGGACATAGGACTGGAGGCTTGAAGTGCGTAGAGGTGATGGATGTTGTTGGTGAGATATGAGAGGTGAAGTGGCCTATGCACAGAAGAGCCTAAAATCCTGAGAGGATTGTGGCTTTAATTCAGCTGATGACATTGTAGGCTTCTGAACATAATCAAAGCATGTGTTGTTTAACAGAGGTCTTGCAGGCTGCAGCATAAAAATGAACGGGGAGGAAGGAAGCTGAAAGAGGAAGTGGCGTTCCCTTATGACAGAGGAGAACAAGACCACTGAAGGATGGTTTAATCTAGTGTTGTGCTTCCAAGAAGGGCAAATTTCTAAATTACCAAAGTCATTGACTTTATTTTTTGTACATTTGTCCAGAGGCATTGATTCTATAATGGACCAACTGTAATGGACCCAATCCATTGTTTAATCACTGTCATAATTCAGAAATGATTTGCTTGCTTTCTTTGAAAATAACTTGTGTATGTCAAGGGCCTATAACCATATATATTGTTTATCACAATATCAGAAACAACTGTATGTTTTGGGAGTATTTCCTCCTGGGAGCAGTATGGTGGGGGCTGCGTGAGGTGGTGGCGGGGCTCAGTGGTCACTGCAGGGAGTCCTGAGGGGGTGAGCAGGGGAGGGGCACAAGGGGAGGTCATGTGCGCTCATCCTAAGCCCCTGTGGGTTAGGGTTAACTGCTCTTGACAGACTTGAGCCATTTCAGTGACTTCATTCCCAAGGGGAGAGTCTCAAATGCCACCATCTCATTTTATCACCCTTTCTCAATGACACCCAAATCATGGCCATCAAGTCCTGCTCTAAGATCCAAGTCAGTAACATATATTAAAGAAATTTCTGCTTTCCGCAGATGTGAAATATAACATGAGTCCTTAGTGAAGTCATTTGAGGAGGGGATTGCATCATGTAACGTGTAAATGACCTGCCTTAAAACCTCTTTGCCTGCTCAGCTCCATGAAGCCCCGTGGTGCCCAGCAGCGGCTCCTCCAAATCCCTTCCAACCCTGTCTCTAAGTCTTCAGGACCCTCTGGCCTTTTTACATTGCTTTTGCTTCTTAGACTGTTTCCTTCTCTCCCTATTGCTTCTGAAATTCTTCCTTTGCAGAAAATTCAAGCTTTTTATTTTTTTCTTTCTTTTGTCTAAATGCACATAAATCAGTGTAAGGCCTCTAGATACTTTTCTTCACTTTACTCACTGATCCATCCGTGAAACAAAGGCCAGGAAGCTGAGCAACTCAGCTGAAGAATCTTTCTTAGAAAGCTGAGGAGAAGATGGTGAAAACTGTGATTGCCTAATAGTGTACCTGCCTCACAGATGGGGGGGGTGACCCATATTACTAAGAGGCTGGAACTTCTAAATCCAGATTATCTGCAGATTAACTCAAGCAAAGATGATCTCTGGAAAGTAGAAAGCTGATTACAGCTAGCAAATCAATGGGCTCTAAACCCTAGTGGGTGCCTAAAAAAACTCTGACTTCAAATGAAGTGGCTCCTTTCCTGAAGTTTTCTGCTGCTTGGAAGCAAGTGTTTGGACGTCCTGATTTACAGGATGAAAAGACTCATGCACCAGGCCAGAGCCCTGAGTGCTGGGCAAGGCCAACTTGCTTCCCATGGTTGTAGTTTAACGTAAACCATTTCAGAAATTTCTGCGTGTTATTTGAGGACTGAACGGTGACTTGCTCTCAGCCTCCTGCTCTCTAGTGTCTGCCATCATCAAACCCAAAACATTACTATATCCAGCATCCACATCAGGTCCCCATGTTATGACAATGAGAGGTGGCTGGGTGAGATCTCCTTTCTGAAAACAACCAGGGCTTTCCTTGGCATTTCTAGGCATCCATAAGGAAATCTTTCTCTCCTGCTCTTCCTTGGGTCTGTGGGTCTGTTTTCTTTTACACTTTCCTTGTCCGTCTATCTGTCTCACAGTTATACATACTCCTGGCTACATGTCTGGGTATCTTCTCTGTTATACAGCTTTGTCCCAACTTGTCTTTGTGGTTTCTTCAGGAATTCCTTGAGCACAGAATATAACGCTTCCCTTTAGCCAGAAGAAATGGGTAGTAAGGTTGGCAATGGATAATCTACAAAAAGGATTTCAGCAGTTCACACTAACATGTTTAAGGAACAAGACACTACTAAGAGAAGGGATTAACTATATATTAAAATTATTCCCAGATGCCAGAAAGATTAGATGGAGGACACATATTTTAACTGAGAATCAGTAATGATGACCAGTAAGGATATGTCTCCTTATTTTTTACCAATAATTTGAATTTATGAAAAGGGAAAATTATATAAGGATATCAGTATTTTGAAGAATAGTGTGCTTTAATAGCCAGAAGGAACTTTAAAAATTACCTTGAGCAGCTCCCCAGCCCTGAGGATAAAGACCCAGGCTCACAGCAATGGAGTAACTTGCTCAAGGTTCTTCTGACCAGTGGTCAGAGCTTCTATGTCAGGGATCTAATATGTACCAGATGTTATTCTAGGTCCCAGATATGTCACAAATGAGGTCAAGGTTGCTGTCTTCTTGGGGTTTAAACATCAGAGGAGGAGGCAGATAGTAACAAACATGAACAAGAATATTTTAAACAGTGAAGACTCCTTTGATGTTATCAAAGGAAGGTCATGATAGAGAGATGGAAAGAGTTTCTGAAGACAGGACCTTGGTGCTGGGGCCTCGGTGGTGAGACTTGCTAGTCTAGAAAAGTGGTGGAAGTTTGAATGTGTGGGGCACCAGAGCACTCTCATGCCTCCAGATAAAGCAACCTTTTCAGTGCAACCATGGATGGAAGGTTGTCATCTCCTTAGGATGCCCCCCAAAAGAAAAGTAAAACTCATATTAAGGATATTCTATAAATAAGCATCATACAAATAAGCACCTACCATAGATAGCAACAGTCCTAGAGCCTTAAAATCTTTTATTTACACAGTATCCATTCCCTGCCTTTGAGCATCTTAAAGCCTGGTGAACTGCTTCTCATTGCAAAAAAAAAAAAAAAAAAAACACGACGTCCTGCGCTTTGACAGTAACCTGTATGCAGGTCAGGAAGCAACAGTTAGAACTGGACATGGAACGACAGACTGGTTCCAAATAGGAAAAGGAGTACGTTGAGGCTGTATATTGTCACCCTGCTTATTTAACTTATATGCAGAGTACATCATGAGAAACGCTGGACTGGAAGAAACACAAGCTGGAATCAAGATTGCTGGGAGAAATATCAATAACCTCAGATATGCAGATGACACCACCCTTATGGCAGAAAGTGAAGAGGAACTAAAAAGCCTCTTGATGAAAGTGAAAGTGGAGAGTGAAAAAGTTGGCTTAAAGCTCAACATTCAGAAAACAAAGATCATGCCATCTGGTCCCATCACTTCACGGCAAATAAATGGGGAAACAGTGGAAACAGTGTCAGACTTTACTTTCCTGGGCTCCAAAATCACTGCAGATGGTGACTGCAGCCATGAAATTAAAAGACGCTTACCCCTTAGAAGGAAAGTTATGACCAACCTAGATAGCATATTCAAAAGCAGAGACATTACTTTGCTAATAAAGATCCGTCTAGTCAAGGCTATGGTTTTTCCAGTGGTCATGTATGGATGTGAGAGTTGGACTGTGAAGAAGGCTGAGTGCCGAAGAATTGATGCTTTTGAACTGTGGTATTGGAGAAGACTCTTGAGAGTCCCTTGGACTGCAAGGAGATCCAACCAGTCTATTCAGTCTATTCTAAAGGAGATCGGTCCTGGGTGTTCTTTGGAAGGACTGATGCTAAAGCTGAAACTCCAATACTTTGGCCACCTCACGCAAAGAGTTGACTCATTGGAAAAGACTCTGATGCTGGGAGGGATTGGGGGCAGGAGGAGAAGGGGACGACAGAGGATGAGACGACTGAATGGCATCATGGACTCGATGGACATGAGTTTGAGTGAACTCTGGAGTTGGTGATGGACAGGGAGGCCTGGCATGCTATGATTCATGGAGTCGCAAAAAGTCAGACACGACTGAGCGACTGAACTGAACTGAATGTGACTTAAGCAGGTTCTGATCAAGATCCTGTCCTCTTCTAAAAAAGAGTCATTGTATCCAGGACTTTGGCTTCATGTTATATCTAGCACACATATTGAGGTTTAATTGTATTATTACACTTACAAAGTACAACAGTGTATATATATATATACACACACACACACACAGAGCATATAATATTGATTCTAAGATTGATTCTAATCATTGGAAATAAATGAGAAGAATCGGTGAAATTTCAGTGAGCAACTGCCAACATTGCAAAGCATTTTTTTTTCTTTTTAAAAATAAAAATTTTGCTAAATATATTGGGATTGAACGTAAAGAAGTCAAGCTTCAATTTGATCATTATTCTTCAGCCTGTGATCATCTAAGGAGCCACTAAGATATGGATTAATATATATTTAGTGCTGGTAATAGAAAATACATTTTGTTTAAAGTATTATCTCCATGCCTATTTTCAGAGAAAATTTCTCCCAGATTATGTGGGCTTCACATTACAATTGAAGAGGGAAAAACAGATAACTTCTATACTCATATTTAAATCTTGGAGACGGGGAAAGGATGGGAGAAAGGATAGGTAGGGAGTTTGTGAACATGTATACACTCCTATATTTAAAATGGATAACCAACAAGAATCTAATATATAGCACATGCAACTCTGCTCAAGGTTATGTGGCAGCCTGGATGGGAGGGGAGTTTCGGGGAGAATGGATACATGTATATGTATGGCTGAGTCCCTTCACTGTTCGCTTGAAACTATCACAACATTATTTGTTAATCTACTCTATTCCAAAATGAAATAAAAATTTTTTTTTTTTATTTTTAAGTTTTTTATTTTTTAAATTTTAAAATCTCTAATTCTTACATGTTTGGGAAATAAAAATTTTTAGAAAAGTTTGAAGAAAAGGGATAGTCAGGGTATTTTTTTTCTTTGTTTTTAAAAACAAGTTTAACAGAGATGTTGGGATTGTTTAAGACATTTCCAAAGGGTCTTTACAATGGTTATGAAATTGTCTTCCGTCTCACTGCAATAACATTCCATAAATTGTCGAGGGGGATGGGGTGACCGTAAAGAATCTAGAAGAGTTTCATAGCCTTGAAAATGAAAAAAATCCGCATGGCCTGATCTTTCTCCAGGAAGTGGGGGTTTATATCCAGTCACGATGTGTGAGCCAGAGTTGGGTGAGCTGCTTGCTACTCCGGAACTTGGCAATACAAGGCGATCTGATTGTTACAAAGCGTAGAATTTCTCAGAAAGTGTGAGTGGTGGAGGGTGAGAGTGTGAATGTACCCTTCCTGGAGTAAAACAGGACCTCCAAGGCTTCTCTGCGGTTTCCACTGAGCTTACTATCCAAGAATAAAACACGAGGTGCCAAGGATGTGATTTCCCACGTGCGGGCGTGTTAAGGAGATGGCAGAAGCTCTGTGAAACTGATCAAGGGTTCACAGATGTTTTCTTTGGACGCAGTTTGCAGTGCTATGGGAGTCTCTACTGTATTTCTCTCTCAACCCAAGTCTGGCTATGGAGAGGGGAAGAATGTCACCCTTAGGCCAAAGGAGAGGAGCTTCAGAGGGCCACTCAGACAGCGGACTTTGTGTCAGGCACACTCCATCCCCAGGTTTGACCCTGTGGCCTGGAGTTGTCAGAGAAAAGATGAGTGCAAGTCCTTGGGAGTGAATTAGACTGTGGAGTGAAAGTGACTGCTCTCCGTGGATCGGGAGAGCTGGCTCATAGGGAGAGCCAGCTTGGCCATGAGGACAGTCCGGAGTGGCACGAGGACGCCTCTGAGGCACATGCTTCTGAAGGCAGAGGGGTGTCAGTGGATGGCTTGAACAGAGGCACTGTCTTCCAAAGGCACTGGGGGCCCGGGGCACAGCTGGGTTTTCTGAGGAAGTTGCCCCAGTGTCCCACACAAATAAAAGTCAACCTCAGATATCGCCCAAGCCCAAAGGGCACTGACACCAATTTACATCTGTACGTTTTCTCTTTAAACCCTATTCCGGGGCCTAGGCACAGGGCAGGCCAGAACAGGAACTGGTGGTGGGAGGAGAGCTGACATGGTAGAACTCTGGTGGTGTGATCGGAGGAAGCAGACCTGGATGGAGTGATGGGGAGAAAACAAGTTTTCACTTTAAATGAGTTAGGAGTTTTGTTACTGTATCAGAACAGACAGAACTCTGTGTCAACCAGACCAGACTCGATAATGTTTGAAGGTGACCAGAGAATTTTCTCATCTCAGCATCCTCAGAAACCAGAGACATCTCTAAGATTTCATATCAGGTTCAGGAGAGCATGGCTGAGGGAGTTCGCCAGGCAGAGAAAAATAAAATGAATTCAGCTTTTGGATCAATTAGTAAGCTGGTTTCCTGACTGGAATACACACTGAGATTATGCGGCTTTTGAGTTCCAAGGAAAAGGTCAAATGCTGATGACCGGTGGTGGTATTTGCTCTACTTGCATTCTCTCTGAGACAGTGTCTGTAAAGTGCTGAGCACAGTGCAAGCCCTCCATAAACAATAGCATTATTATGCTAGGTATCTTTATTATTGCAGGCATCTGATTTAAGACATATCCAACGAGACTCTCAGCACTTCTCAACCAGCAGGTTAACAAGCAGAGAATAGTTCCAGACCTCGGTAGAGGGAGCTCTGAACCCATCCCTTCACAGGCCAAGGGATGGTGGTCCCTCTTCCAGCTGTGGCTCCCCTGGAAAAACAATTTAAGTGAGGTATTTTGGGGAGGTACCAAGGTCGAGCGATCAGGTCATCCTGACTTGGAATCTTGGCTCCACATTCAGTAGTGGGACAAATGATTAACTTCTCTGTACTTCAACTTTCTCATGTTTAAAAATCCAAAAATAACATATATCTACTGTGGGGGGACTAATATCTACTTAATTGGACTGATGTGCATAGTGGATTTGTTTGCTCTCTTCTTCCATTTCATCTAGCCATGGGCCTCTTTTTAAATTCATTAAACTCTCCTACAAAAGCCCCATTTTCTTAAACTTTACTGCTCTGTGCCCTGTTTCCTCCACTTACTTGGGAAAGTGGCTTAATAAATAGATCTCTACTAAGGCAGAAATGAATGATCATTGCTTAGACTGGAGATGACCTTTTAAAAGAGAAATTTGGAAGACAGGAGAGAAGAAATGAGACCCTGAAATTTCACGCTTGTGCCAACCTGATGGGGACGATTGAGGGATAGAAGCAGCACTTGAAGCACTCCCAGCAGGCTGCGGGGGGGGGGGGGGGGGGTTCCCTCATGACAGGACTATTTTTTTCCCCAGTGAGTATCCAACTCTTACAGCCAGTGACTGGCTACCTGCTCTGTATGCCTCTGCGCCCAGCTCTAAACTCAGACTGAGCTTTGCAACAGAATCACACTGGGTCTTTGTAAATCAGAGAGGAAGGCATGCTAGTCGAGAGAGAGGTGGCTTCTCAAACCCCAAACCAGACAGATTTCAGTTTAATTCACCAAACATACCCCCAACGAGAAGACGGCACTGAAATAGAAGGGTAGATGAAAAAAAAGATGAAAACTTTGCAAAGAAGAGCAGAAGACGGAGAGATGAAAAGTCCCCCTATTTAAATGCTCACGGTTGTCCTTGAACTCTTTATCTGCCTTCCTCGTGAGTTAATACTTATTTCTGTTGGATCAGCACACAAGCTAAAATCTGCCAGGTACCCAGCCAGTGACAGGAGGTCAGAGCCTAATGCCTATCCACGCCGTTTAATCTGGAGCTGGCATTTGGCAGTGTTTGTGGGGACTTAACTTTAATTAATTGACTCCTTAGGAATCGAGCTGACACAGTTTCCCTTTCATGGATTTTATAAAGTTGAAGATTTTTTCCTCAGAGAAGCTCACAGTGTTCTAAATCCCTGCGTCTGCAGAGGAAGCCATCACAAGTCTTCTCTCAGAGGGTCACTCTCCTCACACAACAAACACAAGGTTATTCATCCTCATGAAAAACTGAAAGGTTTTAAGGGATAATCAGAGGGATAATTCAGTGAGGAGACTGCAGAGAAATAAAAATACTATAACTGAGCTCTGGCCCCTGAACATTCTCCTCCTCTCCTTTAGCAAACTTTCCGGTAACTTCCTACCTCATCACACTGAACTTTATTGCATGATTTAGCGCTGCTGAAGAAACCTCAGCACCCTCCACTCCCTGCCCCATCTCAACCTCTCCCCAGACATTCTGAGCCCACAGTCGGCAGTCATCCCTAGTCTGGAAAGTACGCATGACCTCACGCTGGCGGCAGGAGTTGCAGCCTCAGGCTGAGTTGCGCTCTCCCTGGGGTCCAAGCGTGTGTGAACATGTCTGCAGAGCAGAGGATGGGGCTCCAGGGCTCTGCTTTCCTGTCTAACCAGGGCAGCAGGGTGAGAAGGTTCCTTGGAAGCAGAGTGAGTCACGCTTCAGGCATTGCACAGAGCTCCAGGGAAAGCACAGGGTGAATCTGTAATTACGCCCAAGGGTGTTGACGTACGTCTCAGGGAGGGGGCTGAAGTGAGGTGAGGTGAAAGCTGAAGACCTAGAGACGAGGTGCTGGTAGCAGAGTTGACTTTGATGGAAGACAGCTCCCTCGGCGGGCACAGCGCCTGCCTTGATGTGGCTTTGCTGGCAACCACCTTGCTGTGTGTTAGTGCCCTGGCCAGGTGGGAGCTGCAGGCAGCACTGCGGTCTGCAGTGCCATGCCTCTCGTGGGCCTGGTCAACAGTAATGGACATCGGGCTGCAGTGGGAAGTCAGCCAGGACAAGAGGTGGCTCCCGAGTGAACTGCAATAATACCTGTGAATACTGTGAGAAGCGAAACCTACGAAACCTCGAAGAACTGCCTCAGGGAGTTCTCAGGTACAAGACCACTCTGAGAATTCTCAGAAGCATCAGGCTGTATTCTGAGAGTTCCCCAGGCCTCACAGAGCTGAATCAGAGAAATTCTATGTAATGCATTGTTTTAAGACTCTTGCTGTCCTAGGCTGCTGTGTTACAGGAAACCAAGCCGTCGTGTATTAGGTTAGTGGATCTACATTTTGATTGTTGGTGGTGGGCCATGGGGATGAGGCAGCTGGAATGCTGAGTGAGAAGTCTGCTAGGCAAGGAAGTGGCTGGGCCCTGGAACTGGAGGGTAGAGAGACCCAGTGTGGTTCTTGACTTTCCCTTCTCTTTGAGGTGGTGGCTAGCTTGTATCAGCAGCACCACTGTTTCTGTGGAGCCAGGCCTATCCCTACGCTTCTAGTAAAACAGCATTGGGGATTCATTTTCTGGGAGTAGAGAGCAGACTAATTGAGCCATGGTAGGTAGCAAGTGGTGTTTGCAGAGGGGGATACAATTCTGGCCAGAGCATGTGTTAGATTATTGCGTACCTCTAGCCCAGCTGCTTTAGCATCATGGCGTGGTGGCCTTGGGATGGTGACTAGGTTTTTGAGTAGGGCAGGGACCTGTGTCTCCAGAGCTATAGGGCTGAGAGCAATCTTAGCTGAACAAGACACCAATGCATCTTTCCCCTGAATGAGGAGAAATTCTCATCAGGTCAGCTTTGGCAGATGTGCTGTTGTCTCTTCAGTAGGCAAAGACTGCACTGGCACAGTGGAAATAACAATCTCTGCAGCTGAATCCCCTGCTATAGACTGAATGTTTGTATCCTCTCAAATCCATATGTTGAAACTCTAAACCCCAAGGCAATGGCATTTGGAGAGGTGGGTCTTGGGAAGATGATTAGATGATGAGAATGGAGCCCTCATGAATGGGATTAGTGCTCTTATAAAAAAGGCTCCAGAGAGCACCTTCAACCCTTCCACCATATAAAAACAAGAGAAAAGGCCCTCTATGAATAAGAAAGCTATGACAAATCTATACTTCATTCTAAAAAGCAGAGACATTACTTGGCCAACAAAGGGCCACCTAGTCAAAGCTATGGTTTTTCCAGTAGTCAGATATGGATGTGAGAACTGGACCACAAAGAAAGCTGAGTGCCAAAGAATTGATGATTTTGAACTGTGGTATTGGAGAAGATTCTTGAGAGTCCCTTGAACTGCAAGGAGATCAAACCAGTCAAT
Organism: Ovis aries; assembly: GCF_016772045.2. NCBI lineage: Eukaryota > Metazoa > Chordata > Mammalia > Artiodactyla > Bovidae > Ovis > Ovis aries. The sequence continues at coordinate 24,114,621 of NC_056058.1, read as the reverse complement.
CCTAAAGGAAATCAGTCCTGAATATTCATTGGAAGGACTGATGCTGAAACTGAAACTCCAATACTTTGGCCACCTGATGCAAAGAACTGACTCACTGGAAAAGACCCTGATGCTGGGAAAGATTGAAGGCAGGAGGAGAAGATGATAGAGGATGAGATGGTTGAATGGCATCACCAACTTGATGGACATGAGTTTGAGCAAGTTCCTCGAGTTGGTGATGGACAGGGAGGCCTGCTGCAGTCCATGGGGTTGCAAGGAGTAGGATACGTCTGAGCAATTGAACTGACTGACTGATGAATGAGGAGGCAGAGCTTCACCAGACCCCAAATATGCCAGAACCTTGATATTGGACTTCCCAGTCTCCTGAGCCACGAGAAACAAATGTTTGTCATTTAAGCCACACAGTCTTTGGTATTTTTGTTACAGTATCCTGAAAGGAGTGAGATTCTGACCAAGGAGAGTATTCCATTTACTCATCTGAAAGGGTTGCTCATTTAAATGGACTGAATTTAACTGAATTTAATGGACTGAATTTAATTCACTGGACTGAATAAATAGCTCTGAGGCTTGGAACTTCTTTCAGGAAAAAAGATCTCCAAGATGGAACTTTCTTCATTGGTAGATTGAGGGACGAGAGTAACTGAATTAGAATATTAAAAAGAATGATACCTTACTAGATTACACTGGTCAGAATGACCATCAATATAAAGTCTACAAATAACAAATGCCAGAGAGGGTGTGAAGGAAAGGGAACCCTCCTACACTGTTGGTGGGATTGTCAATTGGTACAGCCACTGTGGAAAACAGTATGGAGGTTCCTCGGAAAACTAAAAATATAATTACCATATGATCCAGCAATCCCACTCTTGGGCATATATTCAGACAAAACTATAACTAAAAATGATACATGCAGCCGTATGTTCGTAATAGTACTATTCACAAGAGCCAAGACATGGGAACAGCCCAAATGTCCATCAACAGATAAATGGGTAAAGAAGATGTGTTTCATATATACCATGGAATACTACTCAGCCATAAAAAAGTGAAGTAATGCCATTTGCAACAACATGGATGCACCTAGAGATGATCATACTAAGTGAAGTCAGAAAGAGAAAGACAAATACCATATAATATCGCTTATATGTGGAATCTAAAATATGGCAGAAATAAATCTATCTACAAAACAGAAAGAGACTCATGGAGATCACACTTGTGGTTGTCAAGGCGGGGTGGTGCTGGGAGAGGAGGGATGGAGAGGGAGCTTGGGATTGGTAGATATAAACTATCACCTTTAGAATGGCTAACCCACAAGATCCTACTGTATATCACAAGAAACTATTATCCAATCTCCTGGGATAAACCATAATGGAAAAGAATATTTTAAAAAACAGTGTCTATATGTGAACAACTGAGTCACTTTGCTGTACAGCAGAGACTGGCACTATTGTAAATCAACTATATTTCAATTAGAAAGAAACAATGGTACCTTATTTTGTTTTCCAAGTTAAATAGTACAGAACAATCCCATACGTCACTGCAGATTATTGGAAGCTAATAAATGTATGTGTCCACTCAATTGCTGATTGCCTTCAGTGCTGATGCAATGGCCTCAGAAGAACTTTGAAGAATTTGAGAAATCAGTAGTTCCTGCTGGGAGCTATGCTCATGTAAAGATACAGAAGAGCCTGCAAACACAAGATAGGCAAGTGAGAAAACAAGTTTGAAGCTCGTCTTCATGAATTAATTATAAAATGCCTGAAGCAGAAGATCAGATCTGGTTTGAAAAATAAAAATGTCCTGCAGTTTAAATCACTGAGCTGTCCCCATCAGCTTCTAGAAATGATCTCTGAACTCAGTCTTTCTTTTCACAGTCCTTGTGAAATAATGAATCACTTCTCAAAGATGACGGGTGGATAAAATAAGAGATGAAACAACAAATAAGAAGATAAAAACATTTTCTTCCAGGAAAAATGAAACTAGGCACCTTCAAATCTCATAGACTTCGCTGTAAAAAGTTTTCCCTCTTAAATCATTATAGCACATATTTGCTTAAGTTTTGCTACATGTCCAGGACCAAGATTTAAGAATGAGTTGTGGTCTTATTTCAAACTTTTCTCAGCTAATGCAATGATCCATAACACAACGGCTTTATTTTTTCACATACTCGCTTCTAAAACATCATGTAGTCAAAATTTTCAGAGGTCAAATTAATTTTGGTCAGGCAAATTAGATTATGTCCGGCAAGTGTCAGAATGAGTAAAGGATGCCTTGAAGACCGTCAGGGGAAACCATCTCAGTCTGCAGGTAATAGTCAATTGATTAGAAACTTTGTTCATGTCATTGTGAGGGTCATCGTATCTCTAATTATTATTGCTGTCTCCTGGGAAAACCAGGGAATTTTATATCTCAGGGCCTGACTTCACCTTCTTTTCCAATGCTAATTAGCCTTTCAGGCCTGTTCAGGTTATCTGAAAACTGTCCTTGAAATGGAGATTTGTGTGCAGTAGGTTATTGTTGTAGATACTCGAGAATAATACCTGTAAAGGAGCAAGGGAAGCAAGACTGATCAGAGGAAGAAGTTGAGCTGCTACTGTTGCAACCAAGGCCTTAGCCTATCCTACAGGACCTCTGGAGCTGTGATCATTCTTCTGTGTTGCCTTGCAAGAAGCAAGGTATCAGTATTTTGCTTCAATCACTATTAGATATGGGCCATCCTCAGGGAGAGGTGTACCTCAGGTGAGGCAGTTTCCTTTGCTAAGGGCAATGCCTGGAAAGGGAGCCAGCTATGAGCCCTCAGGGGCCAACATTCCCCTCATGGAATGGAGAGAGATGGAGGGATAATCTGGGTGAGACATTCAGACCCACCACAAGGTCCCTTATTGAAGAGGTCCCTTAATTAGAGAAGTTTTTTCCTGTGGTCTAATACTTTGTATCAACCCACTCCAGTACTCTTGCCTGGAAAATCTCTTGGACAGAGGAGCCTGGTAGGCTGCAGTCCATGGGGTCTCTAAGAGTCGGGCATGACTGAAATGGTTTAACAGCAGCAGCAGCAGCAGCAATACTCTGTATGAAACACATTACCCCCCAGACTTCCTGGTTTAAAACAACAAACATAATTTATTATCGCTCCTGGTATCTGTGGGTCAGAAATTCCCAAGTGGCTGGGCTGGGGTGTGTGTTCTGCCCGAGGTGTGAATGTAGTCAGATGGTGGCTGAAGCAGCTGAGAGCTGGCCAGGCACCTTTCTCTCTTCCTGCAGTCTTGGGGCCTCTCCAAGTGGTCTCTTTGGCTGGCCTAGTTTGGCCTTCCTTACAGCATGGCCACCTGGTACTTCTCATTGACTTGGAGCTTAGGGCTCCACGAGTGAAGCCGCAAGAGAATCTGGAAGACACTGCCTGGTATCTTCTAACTTAGCCTCAGAAACCACTAGGTTTGTCAGGAGCCCACCTAATCTCAAGGGGAAGAGACAGGGATCCCACCACTTGATAAGGAGTGACAAGGTCTATAAGAACACACAGGATGGGACAGTTTTTGAGAATACAAAAGGTGATGAAGCCATGAAAAAAGTTTAAAAATAATGGTATAGGGACTTCCCTGGTGGTCCAGCGGTTAAGAGTCTGCCTGCCAATGCAAGGGATGTAGGGTTGGATTCCTGGTCCAGGAACTAAGATCCCACATGCTGCAGAGCAACAGAGCTCACGCACTACCACTACTGAAGCCTGTGTGGCCCAGAGCCCATGCTCCACAAGAGTGCCCACCACAACAAGAAGTCTGCACGCTGCTGCTAGAGAGGAGCCCCTGCTCATTGCAGCTAGAGAACGCCTAAGTGCAGCAACAAAGACCCAGTGCAGTCAGTAAATAAATAAATAGAAATAACGGCAGAATTCAGACCCTTTGAGTTTTCAGAATTATATATATATATGTATATAAATTCAATTATTCAAGTATTATGGATCTGCATTAGCAATAAAACACTCGAAGTGTGTAAGTTCAGCCCCAAATAGTCCATTAATTGTAAGGAACCAGATGTACAGAGACATCAAATCCAGCATGGCTGTTTTCTGTTAAGTGCTGTGTATGAGGATATAGCAGACATTAGCTGGGCTTCCCTGGGAGCTCAGTGGTAAAGAGTCCACTTACCAGTGCAGGAGACATGGGTTTGATCCCTGGCCTGGGAAGATACATGCTGTGGAACAACTAAGACCATGTGCCACAGCTACTGAGCCTGTGCTCTAGAGCCTGAAATGACAACACGATGCCCACACGATGCCACTACGGAAGCCCGAGAGCCTAAAGCCTGCGCTCTGTAACAAGAGAAGCCACTGAGATAGGAAAGCTGAGCACAGCAACTAGAGAGGAGCCCCTGGTCTCTGCAGCTAGAGGAAAGCCTGCAAGGCAACAAAGACGCAGCCAAAATAAATAAGAAAATAAAATTATAAAAAGAAGACACTAGCTGAAAAGCTTATTCCCATGTCACAAAAGCCAATTAAATGAATAACTTCTACATTAGTTTTCATTCATCATCGACGTAAATGTTTCATTTTGTAATGCATAGACCCCAATAGTCATTTCCCTTTTTTGTGGTGGTATAGATGGCTCAGACAGTAAAGAATCTGCCTGCAGTGTGGGACACCTGGGCTCAATCCCTGGGTTGGGAAGATCCCCTGGAGAAGGGAATGGCTACCCACTCCAGTATCCTTGCCTGGAGAATTCCAGGAACAGAGGCGCATGGCAAACTATAGTCCAGGGGGTTGCAAAGAGTTGGACACAACCGAGCGACTTCACTTAGGATATTAAGAGCAGCACTCATGTTTTCAACACACTGAACTTCAATTTTAGACCACAGACATACCATGGGCTTCCCTATTCTTACTTGCCCAAAGAAATGTGGTCTCCACAAGGGAAATTTGGACTTCAAATTCAGTTCCAAAACCGACGTAACTTTGCTATCAGGAAAATTCTGTTAGGTCTAACTAGGATGGACTTTTGGATTAGTTTTGTTCAGCGTTAATATGTTTGTTGCTCTGACGTCTATTTGATGTTTTCCCAGGAGGAAACCACAAACACTTCCCTGTGATGTAATGTGAGAACCTATCATCATGCCTCAGAGTTTTGCTCTTTGGTGACGGGATTCAGACACTTCTCACGTCTCTGTCATTTCATCCGACCTCTCTCAGTGCCATTCTAAGTAACTGGCAGCCACTCAATCAGCATTTGTTATGGGGGAACAAAAAATGTGTTTTAGGTTCAGAATCCACCCAATCATGCTTTTCACAAAAACCTCTCAATTGTTTTATTATACTATCCATTGGTCTGGATAGGAAAGGCTGTTTAGTTTACAACCTGTTGCTTTCAAATGCACAATGTACAATTTAGATGATAATAAATGAGGTTCCAAATCCTTTTATGATGCAGAGCACTTTGTAGCAGCGCTCGGCAGTATAATCAATGTTGTTTTCACGACTTACAGAAAAAAGCATCCGATGAAAAACTGTTGCAAAATGCCATTGTATTTTAGTGCTTCTACCAAAAATGAACACATCTAAAAATAACTTCTAAAAGAAATGATTAAAACCCCAAAGATATGTTTATCTTAAAGTAGTTAAATAATTGCCATCTGTACATTTCAAACTATATCCTAAAGTTGGAAATATTAAAAGCAAAGAGTTTTTATTGTTTGACAAATATTACATATTTTCCTCTCTAGAGAAGCTTTTCAACTTTTTTATCTCTTTGAGGCTAGAGGAGCTGGTTGGGAGATAGATTTGCATATTTGTTTGAAACCCATCAGAACCATCCTCAGTTCAGTTTCCATCTGCTCTGAGTCAGGAGTTCTGACTAGAGTTGGGTCTGGGTCTCTGGGTCTGGGTCTCAACATGCAAAACCACAATGAAGGGTAAGGCTAGGGAACATTTAAAATTTCTGAATATTATCAAAGGTGCAAAGAAATGCTTTGGATGCTCCTCCTACTACCTTTAAAACCAGTTGAGGGGATAGGGTAAAAAAAAATGGAGAGAGACAAAACCAAAGGATGGGAAAGAAAGAGGAGAGAAAGTGTTCCCTGCTGGTGAAGTAGCAGGAGGGCACCAACTGGGAAACAGCTTAACTTTGAGCGAGTGTGTGTGTGTTTTATGTATGTGTGTATTTAAGCTTGGTCATTATTACTTAGGAGAGCATCATAAGGTAGGTTGGTATAACGCGTCTATGCATTTTTATTTTTAGCGTGTGCTGAGTTGCTTCAGTTGTGTCTGACTCTTTGTGACCCAATGAACTGTAGCTCGCCAGGCTCCTGTGTCCACAGGATTCTCTAGGCAACAATTCTGGAGTGGGTTGCTGGGCCTTTCTCTGGAGGATCTTCCCCACCCAGGGATTGAGCCCCAGTCTGTTACATCTCCTGAATTAGCAGGCAGGTTCTTTACCACTAGCATCACCTGGGAAGCCCCTTTTATTTTTAATATTGAAGGAAAAAAGCTCTCAAGGAGCTTGGGTCATAAGCAGGGGCCATGGCTGCCAGTTCAGAGAACCCAGATCACTGTCTTCTCAGGCACTTCTTCTGGTTAGCAATGATGAGGGGCAGAGAGTTTCTTTTTTTTTTTTTTCCTTTAAGGGAGAAACACTAAGGGATTCTGGGGAAGTGACCTTGAATGTTCTCTCAAAGGAAGAACGCAGGCAGTTCTACTCTATGTTTTTCAACCTCGGTCCTTTGTTCTCCTCAGACTCTCTGAAATTTGTCACTTTTGTCATTTTCCTTTTCAGAAAGTGACAGTTCCCTGGAGATTTTTCACTCCACATCATCTCTTGACCTTTCTCTAAGAGGTTGTTTCTCATTTCAGTGCCAGCTTGCTGCATGGCCCTTTTTTTTTTTTTTTGCAAGTTTTTTTGGGTAAATTCTTTCTTGTGTGAACTTTCTGTACTTCAGGCTGTATTTTACACTGGGGCCAACTCTCACTTGTTAAAGAAAAACTTATAGCGAGGATAAATTAAAATAATAACCTCCCCTGTTTCCCTGCAAGCTCTTGTATTCTACTAATTCAGACTTCCATATTTCAAATCTTATGCAAATTTGACTTCTGAGGATTTCTTCTGAAGTTTTGTAGGCAATTTCACTGAATCTGAAGAAATATTTGCTCCACTGAGATTATTGCAGAAATATCAAACCTTGGAGGATTTGATATTCCCCTTTCTCCTTAGTATGCTTTTTTTGTGATGTGAAAGTTCAATATTCATAGATGATCAAAACCAGTAGCATTTATATTTTACTCTCCCTAGTTTGAAGCACCACTGATACAAGTGGATAAGATATTAAGAAGAAATATTTATTTAATGATATCTTCTGAAATAAGAAGGAAGAAATAATTTGGAGAAAAATGTTGTCTTTGACAGCATGAAATTATTCCTGAAGTTTTAATGATGGATAAAATATTTTCACTAAGCATTGATTTAAAATAGCTCAACTACTTTATTTGTTGAAATGTAGTCTACTTGGACTTCAGCTGAATCACCTGATTCCATCCAAAGTAGACAGTAAAATAAACATCCAATATGGAAAAAGAACCTGGTAATATTATAGAGATACAAGAAAAAGAAGGGAAATGAATCTATCCCTCTTTTTCTTGTTTTAGAAACTTCTGTACAAACCAAGGTAAGCAAAGATGAGTCAGAGAAATCCTAGAAGTTAACACAGCATTCATGGAAGACAGATTTATTTATAAAACTGCAGTAGTTTAAATATGTTCTAGTAAGTGTTAAATCTTTACTTATCCAGTTATATTTTCTTACCTCTCAAAAACTGTACTGTCTCTGAGAAGTTACATAAAAAAATTTTTCCATCATGGAATTTTTCGAATTATTTGGGTGAGTAAGCAAATTTGTCATCCTCCAACTCCTAGTATTAAGTGAGTAGCAACTGATGAAAAAGTGCTTAGGCCTCTTTGGGCTGGGATGTTGGGGAGGACTCTATATCTGTTTTAGAAGAAACGCACTTGCTCCAAAGTAAAAGTGATACAAGGGGCTCCCCTCTTTTTTTCTTGAGTTTACTAAATGTCCTAGTTTCCTGCTACTGCTATAAGAAATACCATCTCTTACACTTGGTAGGTCAGAAGTCAAAAGTCAGTCCCACTGGGCTAAGCTCAAGGCATTGTCCAGGCTGTTCCCTTGTAGAGGGTTTAAGGGGAGAAATCGATTTCTTGCCTCTCTCAGCTTTCAATGGCTGCCATCGTTCTTTGGTTCACAGCCCCTTCCTCTATCTTCAGAGCCAGCGGTGTTAAGATCTATCTTCTCTGACTCCTGCTTGGGTCCTTACACTTTCTGCCTCTGATTTGAACACCGCCTGCATCTCTCTTGTAAGGACCCTTGTGATGATCTGGGTAGTTGGGCTCCCCTGGAAGCTTAGTGGTAAAGAATCTGCCTGCAATGCAGGAGATGTGGGTGTGATCCTGGGTCAGGAAGATTTCCTGGAGAAGGGAATGGCTACCCACTCTGCTATTCTTGTTGGGAAATCCCATGCACAGAGGGATCACAAAAGGGCCTGTGGGGTCACAAAAGAGTTGGACATGATTCAGCAATTAAACACCTCCTCCACCCAGATAATCAGTATAATCTTCTGGAGATTATACTGGAGAAGATTTCCTGGAGAAGGGAATAGCTACCCATCTGCTATTCTTATTGGGAAATCCCATGCACAGAGGGATCACAAAAGGATCTGTGGGGTCACAAAAGAGTTGGACATGATTCAGCAATTAAACACCTCCACCACCCAGATAATCAGCATAATCTCCCCATCTCAAGGTCTTTAACTTAATCACCTGGAAGGGCCATTGTGCTATGTTCCATATTCACAGGTTCCAGAGATGAGGACGTGAAGAACATCTTTGGGGACCCATTAGTCCGCACACCCTAGTAAACAAATGCTCTACAGCCCTCAGCATTTTTCTAACTGAGCCATCTTTTAAACGTTAGAACACCAGGATGCCTTAGACTCAGCAGGCCCTATTCTCATATCTGAGGAGGAAGTTATGAAAGGGTAGTGCAAAAGTTTAAATGGAAGCCCTGTTACAGTTCTAATATTTATACCATCTTGTGGCACAGAGATCTCTCTGGTAAAGATTTATTTACAGACTTTGGGCTTAGGAACTTAACTTTTAACCTTATACCCCTGTTTGCAAGAGAGAAAGAGAATAAGAATATGTAGATTGTGTGAAATAAATTTTAGGAGTGCTTTGCTTTTTTGGACTTCTTCCCAGCAAAAACAACATTTTCCATTTACAGTTGGTGCCACTTTGAAAATGATTTGTCAAGGTTTCTTGAGGGTGGTCAATGAGTTTCAAATATTCTTATCGATGAACTAGATTAATTTTTACACTAAAACTTTTCCCAAAAGCATTAAATCAATATGCAGATATTTCTGTCAACTATTCTGTTCTTACTTAGGTACCACATTTTATGCTGATTCTCTATTCCAAAACAGGGGGACATTCAATAAAAAGGTACCTTGGAGTGAGATAGGGACAAATGAGCTCCAGAAATACTGGCAGATGGGAATAACAGACTGGTTGGCAGAGGGCAAAATGGGCTGAATGGTCGCAGTCAGAGTACTGACTCCCATATCCATCCCCAGTATACATGGTGGTTTCAGAAGGCTGAGGGGCATTTCAGTAGGTCTCAAGAATTACCCTCAGCTATCTCTGTACCAGAATATTCCATGGGAAAATCTTTATGTGCAACTTCCTAGTTTTTTCTCTTTTTTTCATTTCTACACCGGGTTACTATTGATTTTTAAAATTTATTTTTAATTGGAAGATAATTGCTTTACAATATTGTATTGGTTTGTGCCATACATCAACATAAATCAGCCATGGATATACATATGTCCCCTCTCTCTTGAACCTCCCTCCCAACTCCCACCTCCCACCTCATCCCACCCTTCTAGGTTGTCACAGGGGACAACTTCCTAGGTTTTTCATTCATTGCTGGAGCAGCCCCCAAGTGGAGACTTATCCTACTGCTGCGGACCTCCACAGTCTGACTTTCTGTGCAATGACAACATGGGCAGCCACTGAAAAGTGCCAGAGCAAGGGGAGAGGCCGGAGCAGCATCCATCATGTGCCCATCTTTGACATGACCCATTAAAATGTCAAAGATTTCATTCCTCCCTTCACACTGAGGGTTCATCACAGTCTTTGTCATAATGAAATAAGTCGTGTAATAAGGCTTCTTTTAAGATTTTCTAGATCCCAATAAATCTGTCTGCATTTCATTTTAATAAAAAATTTTTAAATTAGTCACAAAAATGCCAACAACGCCCAGTCATCATAAATCCTAGTTTAAACGTTATTTAAGGTGAGTAAGATTTCTCGTTTCACTCTTCAGCTTATAATTCAGTTAGGGATTTGATTTTCAAGAAGTCAGAAACCTATTTTTCTATACTAAACTATCTGTTTTTCTTGAGAAACATTAATATTTTTCCTTGTCTATGTATAAATTAGTTCACCTAGGCAGTGGTGTTTCTTTTTCAGTTAATCTGTGAATTGGATTTTATGTTACCATAGATGTCTATTAATCACTTATGAAAGTACAAACATTAAATCTATGGCTTTCACTTTTTTTTTTTTCACTGTGATCCACAATAAGAAATGCATTTTATGGTGTAGCCTAACATAGATAACATACTGAAAAGCAGAGACATTACTTTGCCAGCAAAGGTCCGTCTAGTCAAGGCTATCGTTTCTTCAGTAGTCATGTACGGATGTGAGAGTTGGACTGTGAAGAAAGCTGAGCGCCAAAGAATTGATGCTTTTGAACTGTGGTGTTGGAGAAGACTCTTGAGAGTCCCCTGGACTGCAAGGAGATCCAACCAGTCCACCCTAAAGGAGATCAGCCCTGGGATTTCTTTGGAAGGAATGATGCTGAAGTTGAAACTCCAATACTTTGGCCACCTCATGTGAAGAGTTGACTCATTGGAAAAGACTCCGATGCTGGGAGGGATTGAAGGCAGGGGGAAAAGGGGACAACAGAGGATGAGATGGCTGGATGGCATCACCGACTCGATGGACGTGAGTTTGAGTGAACTCTGGGAGTTGGTGATGGACAGGGAGGCCTGGCGTGCTGCGATTCATGGGGTTGCAAAGAGTCGGACAGGACGAAGCGACTGAGCTGAACTGAACATAGATACACATTTACTCTTTTTTTTTTTTTTTTTTCTGGCTGTGCTGTGTAGCATGTGGGATCTTAGTTCCCCAACCAGGGATCTACCAATGCTCCCTGCAATAGAGTGTGTGTGGAGTCTTAACCACTGGACTGCCAGGGAAGTTCAACATTTACTTAGTTTCCAAACAAAAGTTTTATGAGAACTAATTTCCCTTCTTTTAGACGCAAGCTGCTATTTTCTGTTTTATTCTGTTTCATTAAAAAAAAAAAACTACTTGTTATGACCCACTAAATCGAGCAATATGAGAAATATTGTCTTACTAAATAAGACAAAAACTCATTTTGATTTAAAAGGGAAAACAAGATCATGGGCAATCCAAATTAATTGTCTGACATTTTCCATTATAAAAAGATTAAAACATTAAATCCTTGAATCATGAAGATTTGTGAGGATTATGGTTCTTTTTTGTTAGATGTATAATGTCTTTTGGAACACTGATATTGAGTATCTCAGACTATTAAGAAAAATGAGATTTAAAAAAAGCTGTGGAAATGGTTCAGCCTTACATGGTCAATACAATCCACTTATAAACCCATGGTCACATTTTAGCACATACGGAATCTTTTCAAGGGTGTCCACACAAGCTAAATGCATATATCTAAGGGAGTCAAATGTTAGCCTTTGTCTTGATCACTTGTAACCCCCTTCCTCACCAAAAGAAAGGAGTTACAAGGGTTGAGTGTTTTAATTTTGGAATAACACCAAGATTATCTCCGTCATAGAAGCTTCAAGATGCTCTAAGGGTGTTCTGTTGGATCAGAGGAGAAGGTATTACTGGGAAAGGTCAAGTTTTGCCCAATGGAGGATGAAGTTTCCTTTTTCAGCTGAGCTGAGCTGTCCTCTAGAAAAGGCCATATGACCATGTTGAGAAGTTGAAGCCCAGAAAAGATTAAGATGCATCTCTACACCAGAATTCAAAGGTGAAACAAGATTAAGCTGTAGAGTAGGAATGAGAAACCAAACTCTTGGTTTTCCATTGGTTATCACTTCAATGTTGTGAACATGTATAACTGTTTCCAGTTTTTCCTCAGACCCTGTGGTGCCTCTGTTTTGGAAGAACTCCAGGCACATCGTCATTATCCTGCCTGTTGCCTGGCCCAGCTGCTTCTGGGCAGAGGGAGGCCGGAACCCTCCTTGGTGGCTGGTGGTCCACTGGTATTTCTTAACTGTGTATGAAGCACTTCTGCTGGAGAGACACGTTTTTCTTACTTTACTCCTCTAACACATTTTTTTTACTGAATATAAATAACTTCAATTCATCTTCACTTTTATATTGCCTAAGTTTCTGATTCCACATGCATTTTGCATCAACTGAAGAGTTTGTTGAGTGGGTGACCTTCACATCCTTTTACAAGGAGAAAATACAAAATGAGAGCTGGGATTACCATTTTAAATGGAAGAGCTATAGTTGGAAGAAAAATATCTCCTCAAGGTCCTTGAAACAGAGTTGATTAGTCACAAAGAGGCAGAGGCAAAATACCTCTCCTCTTTTTGCACTGTTTTTGCAGCATTTCTTGACTAGTCTTTAGGTTCTAGGTTTTAAAAGGAAACCCCTATATGCCAAGAAGGATGCGTAAGAAATGGAAATAACATTCTCTCAGTCTCAGGGGCTTTGCATCTGTACTCACTTCAACTGGCCCAATAATACCATTTTTTTCCTTCATCAGATTGTCATGGAGCACTTCCTATGTGCCATGTTCTTACACACACACGCACACACAAAATATATTTTATATAGGCACATATGTATCTTCCAGTAAGTACTAGAGAAAACAACCATATATCAAAGCAAGAGGTAAAAGGAGTATGGAAGGCAAGCCATAGCTCTCAATTATAATGACCTCTGACCAGAATCCTAAAGTCAGGGAGAGAAGAGAGCCCTATATGCATGTGCAAAGCCCTGAAGCGGGAACTGCTTGACAAGTCTAAGGGACAGCAGGAGGGTCCACGTGTCTCTGCTGAGTGAGTAGTGCAATAGGGGGAGGGGCAGTGGCTCGGGAGATGGTACATGAGACATTCTTACACCACAAGCTATTTGCTGCTTATCTAAAATGCAAAATTAACTGACCTGTATATTCTTCTTAATCTATCTGGTAACTTTTTTTCTTCTTCCCTCCCTCCTTCCCTCTTCCTTTCCTTTTGCACAGTTGTAGTATTCATGTGCCATTCAGTTAGATTCACTTTTTTTCAGTTTGCAACCAGTCTCAATTTTACTTTTCCATCCTTATTGATTTAATTTTGTTTTCAAATATGCAGAATATTTGAAAACTTTCAAAAATCATAACTGTACAAAATTATGTCCTCAGAAAAGCATCACTCCCTCCTCTGTCCCTTCCACCACTGGTACCTTGTTGGCCACCGACTTTGCACACCCAGGGTTCATCATTCCTCTATGTTTTGCAGTGATAAGGAAACAGATGCATAGTTTCTAATTTTCCTGCAAAATCTGGCATTCTAAATATGTTCTTTCATACTCGGCTATTTTCCTCTTAATAATATCTTCAGGAAATCCCTCTGTATCAGTTTCATAGAAATCTTTTTTTATTCTTTCTGAATAGTTGTATGGTATTTTACTGTGTGTAGTACAATAGTTTATCCAACTAATCTTCTGTGCTTGAACATTTAGGAAGTTCCCAGTGTTTCACACTTACAAGCAATGTTGCAAATGAACAACTTTATGCATACATATTTTTGTATTGATGCATGTGTATCTTCAGGATAAATTGCTGCAAGTGGGACTGCTGGATTAACAGGAAATCCACGTGTAATTCTGTTAGTTAATGCCAAGTTGCCCCCATAGGGATGGTACCGTTTTACATTCTGACCAGCAGTACATGAGATTGCCTGTTTCTCCACAGCCTCACCAAGAGGTTGTATTGCCACGCTTTTGAATTTTTGCCCATCTGATGAGCTGTTGTTCAGTTGTGTCTGACTCTTTGTGAACCCATACTTTTAATATGCAGTCTACTTATTATGAAATTGAATATCTTTTTATATGTTCAAGACACATTTTTAGATTCTTTTTGTGAATCATCTGTTCACATCTCTTGCCTATTTTTTAATAGGGTTTTTTTCTCTCAAAAATAACTCATTGTCTCTTAGGGATATTAACTCCTTAGTGATAATATGCTGCAAATATTGTCTCACAGTTTGCCATGTATCTTTTGATTTTGTTCACAATCTTTTAAAGCTGATCAATTTCTGTACTTAATATTCAATTCCTTTGATCTGTCTCTCAGTTCATGGACCGGGATATGTTTTGAAGCTAGAGCTGACAAAACATGATTTGTTTGATGTGGGACATCAGAAAAAGAGGAATCAGGCATTAACTCCAAGATTTTGACCCAAGCCACTAGAATGCTAGGGATTCCACTTACCGAGGGGCATTCATTTTTTGTGGGGAATACCAAGAGTTCTGTTTTGCATATATTAAGTCTGGGGTGCCCGCTAGATCTCCTAGTAGAGATCTGAGGTATAGATGGTTATGAATGGATTTGGAGAAAATGCAGGAGATAGACATTTAGAGTCAGCCATGTAGAGACAGAATGTAAAACCATAAAGCTGATGTTTCAATACAAATGTTATGTCTGTTCTGAAAATATTTTCAGGGTTTAAGTCACTTGTCCAGAGCTGGGCCATGAATCTAGCTTTTGTCCTCTGGTCTTGTTTTCTAAACCTGTCATAACAAACACCACAGACTGGGTGGTTTAAACAACAGAAATTTACTCTCTCCTAATTCTAGAGGCTAGAAGTTCAAGATCAGGGTGTAGGCAGGGTTGATATTTTCTGAGGCTCCTCTCCTTGACTTGCAGACAACTGTCTCCACCTCTCTCTGTCTTCTCATGGTCTTTCCTCTGTAATGTATGTGTACTAACCTTTAAAAGGCCTCTAGTCATATGGATTAGGGTCTACCTTAATGACCTCATTTTCATGTAATTACCTCTTGAAAGATTTTATTTCCAAATATAGTCATATTCTAAGGTACTAGAGATCAGGCCTTCCACATAAGAATTTTGAGGGAATGTAATCATCCCACAATGCTTCTCTTTCTAGGATACAACTAAAGAGTTGGACATGACTTCGTGTCTGAACAACAACAACAAATGTATCTGAGAAGAAACACGGATTTAGAGTCTGAAAATATATTGTTCCACAAAGGAATTAAAATGATGATTACTTCAATGCATTGGAGTTAGTATTTCTCCTCTGTTTGAAGGATATTTATGTGGAGGATATAAACATGAGTGATATTTAATATGAGCCCACTGTCCTCAGATCTGCTCCCAGGGAAAAGCCCTTGTTTTCTCTGGGAAACATGGGATATGGAAAAGCCCCTGACATAGAAGGTCCAGCAGTAAATTTGGGTCTTGTCTGTGCTGGAGGGAAGTTGAATGAACACATTTTTGAATTTCTGTCTATATTTATCTTAGAGAAACCATTCTTTGACCACTAATAAATGTGCATTAATATAAACCAGAAACATCTCTCAGGTTAAAAAACAAAACAAAAACAAAAAACCCAAGTTCTGTCCATATAAATTTAGCTACAAGTAACTTCAAGGAAATTTCTCCTTTTAGATAGAATCCTGCTATTCAGGAAAATTAAGAGTCCAGGCATGAATTACTATAATTAAATTACTAAATACTTATATATTTGTAAACACATTACAAAGAGAAGACTAAAACTCTCTGGGCTTCTGGAAATTATTCTGTAAGTTCTCCCAGTCACCTTTACTTGCAAAGATCTTAAAAGTTCTTTCCTACACTATTTTGTAATCTGTTTTTTAATGCTTTCGCTGCTTGGTTATCATTCACTAGACTATACGTCTGGATATAGGAAAACATCTTTAATAACAATTAGTAGCTGAAATTCATCGAGATTCTGTGGGAGACCAGCTACTTTGAGTTTGCCTTCCAAGAATTTGTAGTCATTTCCTAGAACTTTGTCACTGACATCTGTGTTAATTTTTTTTGGAATTAGAATAGGTTATCTAACATTTCTACTTCTCAGACTAAATTATATGAACTGAAGAGAATTTGCTTCAAAACATTAAACGGCAATAAAGTTTGAACAACTTAAACTTTGGCTATGATAGTCTAACAGGATTTTTTTTTTAAAGTATAAGATTGAACGGTGTGTCAGAAAGAACATCCAATTTCCTAGCTTGCTTAGGAAGGTGACATGGGCAGCCTAAAAGGTGATGTCAGTTGTGGGTAATGGACAGGAGAATGAAATAAACAAAAGTTGTGAGATGAAATAAACAAAATTCACACGAAAATGTGAATGTTGATTTCACCAGTACACAGATAATTAAGGTTAACTCATCCTTCAGTCACCAAGGCTTCCCTGGTGGCTCAGACGGTAAAGAATCTGCCCACAGTGCAGGAGACCCTGGTTCGATCCCTGGGCTGGGAAGATCCCCTGGAGAAGGAAATGGCTACCCACTCCAGTACTCTTGCCTGGGAATTCCCATGGACAGAGAGCCTGGTGGGCTACAGTCCATGGGGTCACAGAGTCAGACGCAACTGAGCGACTTTCACTTTACTTCACATCCTTAAAAATTGGAAAATCTACCCTAGTGAGAACAAAATGTGGAAAAGAAATAACTTCTAAACACAGTCTCATATCCTACCCCATCTTCCAAGGATGGACCCTCATCTTCAAAGGCCTGTGACTTTCTGCTGCACCTTGGGCTCAGGCCTTGCACACAAACATTACCTCCAAACTGGGTTATTCAGGCAGCCACAGAGATACACGGTGAAGACTGAACACTTAAAATACTAACACAATACTTCATCCCTGTTTTGGCATTTCTCCTTTTTTCAATAAACAAAAATAGCCTGGGCCACTCTAGAGCTGTGAGAACCCTAGCAGAAATAAATGACTTAAAAACATCACCAACAAAACATCCTCGCTGGTTGTGGGTTCATTGTGCTGTCATGAGCTGCATTCCCTAAAGGATGTGGTTTGGAGCATAAATAAGGATTCCCCAGGCCTGAGTCCCTCTCTCCTGTGGGCCTGACTCTGCTTCCTGTCCTCTGCAACTGTATTTTGAGGGAAAGTCACACGGGACTTTGGTCTCTGGTCTCTTTGGTCTCTCCTTTATGACTGCTCCCGTCCAGTGGGGGTTATAATCTGGCATACTTTGAAAACATACCAAACTCATCCCAACCCAGCCAAAAAAAAAAAAATCGAAACAGGTTAAATACAGCTTTCCCTGACCTTGTCATGATTAGCTCTTCCTAAGGTATTTATTTTTAAGATCGACGCTATCTGCTCGTTATCTGCTTTAGAGAGTATGAAATGACAGCAGAAGTGAGTGTGCTGAGCCATTGAAATGCTATCCAGTGGGCTTATTATACATCTGGATCACACACAGAGAGAAACAATGAGATCTCTCCTTGTAGCCTAATTCACAGTTTGGGTTAACTTCGCTTTTATTACGTTCCTGATAAAATCCACTGGAGTGACCAAAACCACAACCAAAGTGCAATCAGAAATATGCTTTCTCTATAAATTCACATACATAGAAAACAGGTGAATAGAGTTTCCCTTGTGGAAATAAATGAAGACCACCCAAATGAGGTCAAACAAAGTCTATTGCTTCAGGGCTTACTATAGCAAGGGAGTTAGCCACCATCACTTGTGTTTGGCAGATACTCAAAGTCAAGCAACGGCAAGGGAAAATGTCACAGTGGAAAAAGGGAAGGCTGCAGGTATGCCCTGATGAGGCTTTTGGCGTGAGGAGGCTGTAGAAGCAGGACATCCAATATGATTGGTTAGGGGTGAATATCTGGCTTTCTCCACTTGGTCTGAAGATGGAAATGGGGGTAAATTAGGGAAGATGTCAATTAATAATCAGCTCTTGGTTATTTGGGGCCAGTTGCCACAAGGGTAATTGAATTTGGGGTCTGACTGCTGCAGGTTATGAGTTAGAGTTCTATTTTTATTGATACTTACAGCCTGGCTGTTTAGTCTGTACAGAGTCTCTCTCACCATGGGTGATTATATATTCATAGGGACTTTTTCCATATCCTGAAATGGATCCTGTTTTCTATTGTATACCACAAACAATAGTTTCCCTCAACACTGATTTTCATGTTGGAGTTTTACCTTTATATATAATCAAAGTTTTTTCTTTATGACTTCGAGAATTTGTAGCTTTACTAAGAAGGTCAGTTCCTTATAAAATTACAACATATGCCTCCTAAATTTCCTCTTAATATTATTATAGTTTAAAAATAACTTTGAAATCTAGATAAACTTTATTTTTACATTGAGTGTAAAGAGGAACTGCAATCCAGGGAAAATTATGAGCCAAAAATATACACACACCCGAGCATTCACTGCATCACTATTTACAGTAGCCAAGACATGGAAGCAACATAAATGTCCATGGACAGATGAAGGGATAAAGATGTGGTACCTATATACAAAGGAAGAGTACTCAGTAATGAAAAGAATAAAATAATGCCATTTGCAGCAACATGGATGGAACTGGAGATGATCATACTAAGTGAGGTAAGTCAGACAAAGACAAATATCACACAATATCACTTATATGTGGGACGTAAAAAAATGATACAAATTAACTTATTTATAAAATAAAAATAGAGTCACAGACATAGAAAACAAACTTATGGTTATCAAAGGGTAAATGGGGGAAGGGTTAAATTAGGAGTTTGGGATTAAAATATACACACTACTATACATAAAATAGATAACCTACAAGGACCTATTGTGTATCAAAGGGAACTATAATCAATATCTTATAAAGATCTATAATGGAAAAGAATCTAAAAAAGAATATACGTATATGTATTTATACATATAAACTGAATCACCTTGTTGCATACTTGAGACTAAAACAACACTCTAAATCAACTATATTTCAGCAAAAACTTTTTTAAAAGTATCACAAGAGAAAAAGGATCTACAGTGTTATTTCATTTTCCAAATGGCTAGCCGTTTGAAATTATACTCCCATTGTATAATTCTTCTCTCATTGATTCAACAACCCATCTTTAACAAATACTAAATTCTGATATCTATCTGCATTTGTTTCTGGACTTCATTTGCTTTTTGGATCTACCTATCTGCTTTAATTACTGGAACATCAGTTTATTTTGAGGGAATTATCCTTTTCTGCTGCTGCTGCTAAGTCGCTTCAGTCATGTCTGACTCTGTGCGACCCCATAGACGGCAGCCCACCAGGCTCCTCCATCCGTGGGATTTTCCAGGCAAGAGTACTAGAGTGGGTTGCCATTTCCTTCTCCAATTATTCTCTTCACTTGGTTTTAATTAATTTCTTTAAACTTAGGTCACTGAAAAAATTACTTTCTAAATTTAAATTTTCATGGGCTTTTTTCCCCTGTGACTATTTAATACAGTTATTGCATCATAATATAAGAATGTGATTTGTATGATTTCTGTTTTTTGATTATTGAGGCTTATTTTGGCCTAAACCATATCAATTTTTATGAAGTTCTTATTATTAAAAAATAAAGTACATTATTTATTTCTCAGATAAAACATACATACATGTTCAATCTATGATAAACCTTGATTCATGGACCTAACATTCCAGGATCCTATGCAATATTGTTCTTTACAGCATCAGACTTTACTTCCATCACCAGTCATATCCACAACACAGTGTTGTTTTTGCTTTGGCTCCATCTCTTCATTCTTTCTGGAGTTATGTCTCCACTCTTCTCCAGTAGCGTATTGGGAACCTACCGAACTAGGCAGTTCATCTTTCAGTGTCCCATCTTTTTGCCTTTTCATACTGTTCATGGGGTTCTCAAGGCAAGAATACTGAAGTGGTTTGCCATTCCCTTCTCCAGTGGACCATGTTATGTCAGACCTCTCCACTGTGACCCATCCATCTTGGGCGGCCCTACACAGCATGATTTATAGTTTCATGGAATTAGACAAGGCTGTGATCCATGTGATCAGTTTGGTTAGTTTTCTGTAATTGTGATTTTCATTCTGTCTGCCCTCTGATGGATAAGGATAAGAGGCTTGTGGAAGCTTCCTGATGGAAGAGACTGACTGCGGGGGAATCTGGGTCCTGTTCAGATGGGCGGGACCATGCTCAGTACATCTTTAATTCAATTTTCTATCAATGGGTGGGGCTGTGTACCCTCTCTGTTATTTGGCCTCAGGCCAAACTATGGTAGGGGTAATGGTGGTGATGCCAGCCTCCTTCAAAAGACTTTTGACCTGGCTGTTGTATTCAGTTTCCCAACCCTACAGCAGGCCACTGCTGAGCCACGCCTCTGTTGGAGACTCCTGAACTCTCACAGGCAAGTCTGGTTCAGTCTCTTGTGGGGACACTGCTCCTTTCTCCTGGGTCCTGGGGTGCACAGGTTTTGTTTGTGTCCTCCAAGAGTCTGTTTCCCTAGTCCTGGGGAAGTTCTGTAATCAAATCCCACTGGCCTCCAGAGTCAAATTCCCTGGGAGTTCTCAGTCCCTTTGCTGGATCCACAAGTTGGGAAATCTGTTGTGAGTCTTGGAACTTTCTTAACAGTGCGAGAATTTCTTTGGTATTATTGTTCTGCAGTTTGTGGGGTGTCTGCTCTGTGGCTCTATGGTGTGGCTAATGGCAACCTCCTCCCAAGAGGGCTTATGCCAGATGGTGCACGTCCCAGGTCTGCTACAGCTAGAGCCCCTGTCCATGCGGCAGGCCAGAAGATGGCAAGAGTGAACACTGACATTTTAGGAATCAGTGAACTAAAATGGACCAGAATGGGCATATTTAATTCAGATGACCATTATATCTATTACCATGAACAAGAATGCCTTAGAAGAAATGGAGTAGCCCTCACAGTCAACAAAAGAGTCCAAAATGCAGGACTTTGGTGCCATCTGAAAAATGACAGAATGATCTCTGTTTGTAAGGCAAACCATTCAGTATCACAGTAATCCAAGTCTATGCCCTAACCATTAATGCTGAAGAAGGTGAAGCTGAACAGTTCTATGAAGACCACAAGGCCTTATAGAACTAACACACACACACACGCACACACACACACACACACGCAAATGTCCTTTCATTTCCTTCTCCAGGGGATCTTCCCAACCCGGGAATCGAACCTGGGTCTACTTGCATTGCAGGCAGATGCTTTAACCTCTGAGCCACCAGGGAAGCCCCTTTCATCATACGGGACTGGAAGGCAAAAGTACGAAGTCAAGGGATACCCGGAGTAAAAGGCAAATTTGGCCTTGGAGTTAAAAATGAAGCAGGGCAAATGCTAACAGAATTTTGCCAAGAGAATGCACTGGCTATAGCAAACACCCTCTTCCAACAACACAAGAGAAGACTCTATACATGGACATCACCAGATGGTCAATACCAAAATCAGATTGATTATATTCTTTGCAATCAAAGTTGGAAAAGCTCTATACAGTCAGCAAAAACAAGACTGGGAATTGACTGTGGCTGAGATCATGAACTCTTTATTGCCAAATTCAGACTTAAATTGAAGAAAGGAGGGAAAATCACTAGACCATTTAGGTATGACCTAAGTCAAATCCCTTATGATTATACAGTGGAAGTGACAAATAGATTTAAGGGGTTAGATTTGATAGACAGAGTGCCTGATGAACTATGGATGGAAGTTTATGACGTTGTACAGGAGACAATGACCAAGACCATCCCCAAGAAAAAGAAATGCAAAAAGGCAAAGTGGTTGTCTGAGGAGGCCTTACAGATAGCTGAGAAAAGAGAAGTGAAAGGCAAAGAAGAAAAGGAAAGATAAACCCATCTGAATGCAGAGTTCCAAAGAATAGCAACCAGAGATAAGAAAGCCTTCCTCAGTGATCAATGCAAAGAAATAGAGGAAAACAATAGAATGGGAAAGACTAGAGACCTCTTCAAGAATATTAGAGACACCTAGGATATATTTCATGCAAAGATGGGCACAATAAAGGACAGAAATGGTATGGACCTAACAGAAGCAGAAGATATTAAGAAGAGGTGGCAAGAATACATGAGAAAACTAACCAAAAAAAGATCTTAATAATGCAGATAACCATGATGGTGTGATCATTCACCTAGAGCCAGACATCCTGGAGTGTAAAGTCAAGCAGACCTTAGGAAGCATCGCTATGGACAAAGCTAGTAGAGGTGATGGAATTCCAGATGAGCTATTTTAAATTCTAAAAGATGATGCTGTTAAAGTGCTTCACTCAATATGCCAGAGAATTTGGAAAACTCAGTAGTGGCCACAGGCCTGGAAAAGGTCAGTTTTCATTACAATCCCAAAGAAAGACAATGGCAAAGAATGTTTGAACTATCACACAATTGCACTCATCTCACACACTAGGAAAATAATGCTCAAAATTCTCCAAGCGAGGTTTCAACAGTAAGTGAACCAAAAATTTCTAAATGTTCAAGCTGGATTTAGAAAAGGCAGAGGAACCAGTGATCAAATTGCCAGCATATGCTGGATCATAGAAAAACCAAGAGAGTTCCATAAAAACATCTACTTCTGCTTTATTGACTATGCCAAAGCCTTTGGCTGTGTGGATCAGAATGAACTGTGGAAAATTCTTCAAGAGATGGGAATACCAGACCACCTGACCTGCCTCCTGAGAACTCTGTATGCAGATCAAGAAGCAACAATTAGAACCAGACATGGAACAATGGACTGGTTCCAAATTGGGAATGGAATACATCTAAGCTACATATTGTCATCCTGCTTATTTAACTGATATGCAGAATACATCATGCGAATAGCTGGGCTGGATGAAGCACAAGCTGGAATCAAGATTGCTAGGAGAAATATCAATAACCTTAGATATGCAGATGACACCATACTTATGGCAGGAAGCAAAGAAGATCTGAAGAGCCTCCTGATGGAAGTGAGAGAGGAAAGTGAAAAAGTTGACTTAAAATTCAACATTCAAATGACAAAGATCATGGCATCTGGTCCCATCACTTCATGGCAAATGGATGGGGAAACAGTGGAAACAGTGAGAGACTTTATTTTCTTGGGCTCCAAAATCATTGCAGATGGTGACTGCAGCCATGAAATTAAAAGATGCTTGCTCCTTGGAAGGAAAACTGTGACAACAGCATACTAAATATTAGAGACATGACTTTGCCAACAAAGGTCCATCTAGTCAAAGCTATGGTTTTTCCAGTGGTCATGTATGGATATGAGAGTTGGGCTGTGAAGAAGACTGAGCGCCGAAGAATTGATGCTTTTGAACTGTGGTGTTGGAGAAGACTCTTGAGAGTCCCTTGGATTGCAAGGAGATCCAACCAGTCCATCCTAAAGGAGATCAGCCCTGGGTGTTCTTTGGAAGGAATGATGCTAAAGCTGAAACTCCAGTACTTTGGCCACCTCATGCGAAGAGTTGACTCATTGGAAAAGACTCTGATGCTGGGAGGGATTGGGGGCAGGAGGAGGAGGGGACGACCGAGGATGAGATGGCTGGATGGCATCACTGACTCAATGGACATAAGTTTGAGCAAGGTCTGGGAGTTGGTGAAGGACAGGGAAGCCTGGCCTTCTGTAGTCCATGGGGTCACAAAGAGTCAGACACAACTGAGTATTTTAACTGAACTGATGATAAACCTCAAAACCTTTATACCCTTATGATCTTAAATATAAATAAGAAAGTTATATTAAATCTCTCTGTCTGATTTTCGGATTTCTCTTTGAATATCTAACAGCTTTTGGTTCATATTAAACAATGTAACTGTGTAAATTTTTGTGACTACTCTAATGTCTTGGTGGATGTCACGTTGATCTTGAATGCCGCTTTCCCACTGTTGTTGGTTTAGTCGCTAAGCTGTGCCCGACTCTTCTGTAACTCCGTGGCTCCTCTGTGAACAGTATTTCTCAGGCAGGAATATTGAAGTCAGTTGCTATTTCCTTCTCCAGGGGATCTTTCAGACCCAAGGATCGAGCCGGGGTCTCCTGCTTTGTGAGCAGATTCTTTACCACCTCTTTCCCAATATTGGATGGGAAATTCATAATTGGGAGGTAATAGGAAATTAAAGAAGAAGGTGACTAGACTTAAAAGAAAAAAAAAAAGAAACTTGGACAGAACTTGGACTGCTAATCTCCTCAAAGAAAACATCTCAGTGATAAAGTCCTTCTGTTTCTGAGAAGCAAAAAACCTCTTCATAAGACTGTTCTCGATCAATACAGCCGCAATGCTGCCCAAGAGTCTTCCCTCACTTGGCACTTTTGCTTCCACATAGCCCATTGCCCATTTATTTACTTATTTTTAGATACTCAGGATCCATCATTAGGAAGCCACGAAGACCGCTAGGCTTTTGTGTCTTGGCAATAGTCTTCCTTTTAGGCTCTTACTGTTATGTATTGATTGTATAGGTCAGGGTTTCCAGTTCTAAGTACTTCATTCTACATTCTTTGTACTATCTTTAGATTAAAATGTTGAGGAAAGAAAAAGAAAACTGGCTGCCAAATTGCAATTAGATTGCTCTCTGAGTGGAGATTTCATGCATTCAGTGAAATGGTTTCTGATTTCCACTGGCCTACAAATCTATTTTGTACCTATCAAGTCTGGAAACACCTCTTAATTCCAAAATAATGTGATTTCTAGGTAAAAGCAAGAGGTATGACTATACCAGGGGCTGGGAGTACCATAACCACCTGTGCAATCCTATAGGACAGTCTAATTGTCACTGATTTTTTTTTTCTTTTCAAAAGAGGAAATCAATCTGAAATTAAATTTCTATAATGTTAGCTGGCTTCCTGTGTAAACTAACAAATTCTGAAAACCCATTTATTTGTCAGGCTGTGTGTCCTGGTATTTTATGCAAAAGATATGGTAGCGTAAACTACTGTGAACAGTAGAGAACACAAAGAACCTGTAGAATATTTCTTCAGTTCAGTTCAGTTGCTCAGTCATGTCCAACTCTTTGCAACACCATGAACCGCAGCAGGCCAGGCCTCCCTGTCCATCACCAACTCCCAGAGTCCACCCAAACCCATGTCCATTGAGTCGGTGAGGCCATCCAACCATCTTATCCTCTGTCACCCCCTTCTCCTCCTGCCCTCAATCTTTCCCAGATTCAGCCTTTTCCAATGAGTCAGCTCTTTGCATCAGGTGGCCAAAATATTGGAGTTTCAGCTTCAACATCAGTCCTTCCAATAAACACCCAGGACTGATCTCCTTTTGGATGGACTGGTTGGATCTCCTTGCAGTCCAAGGGACTCTCAAGAGTCTTCTCCAACACCACAGTTGAAAAGCATCAATTCTTTGGCGCTCAGCTTTCTTTATAGTCCAACTCTCATATCCATACATGACCACTGGAAAAACTATAGCCTTGACTAGATGGACCTTTGTTGATGAAGTAATGTCTCTGCTTTTTAATATGCTGTCTTGGTTGGTCATAACTTCCCTTCCAAGGAGTAAGCATCTTTTAATTTCATGGCTGTAATCACCATCTGCAGTGATTTTGGAGCCCAGAAAAATACAGTCAGCCACTGTTTCCACTGTTTCTCCATCTATTTGCCATGAAGTGATGGGACCGGATGCCATGATCTTAGTTTCCTGAATGTTGAGCTTTAAGCCAACTTTTTCATTCTTCTCTTTCACTTTCATCAAGAGACTCTTTAGTTCTTCTTTGCTTAGAGATGGGAATACCAGACCACCCGACTTGCCTCTTGAGAAACCTATATGCAGATAAGGAGGCAACAGTTAGAACTGGACATGGAACAACAACTGGTTCCAAATAGGAAAAGGAGTACATCAAGGCTGTATATTGTCACCCTGCTTATTTAACTTGTATGCAGAGTACATCATGAGAAACACTGGGCTGGAAGAAGCACAAGCTGGAATCAAGCTTGCCAGGAGAAATATCAGTAACCTCAGATATGCAGATGACACCACCCTTTCGGCAGAAAGCAAAGAAGAAATAAAGGACTGGAAAATGTCAGTTTTCATTCCAATCTCAAAGAAAGGCAATGCCAAAGAATGCCCAAACTACTGCACAATTGCACTCATCTCACACAATAGTAAAGTGATATTTAATATTCTCCAAGCCAGGCTTCAGCAATACATGAACTGTGAACTTCCAGATGTTCAAGCTGCTTTTAGAAGA
Organism: Ovis aries; assembly: GCF_016772045.2. Lineage (NCBI taxonomy): Eukaryota > Metazoa > Chordata > Mammalia > Artiodactyla > Bovidae > Ovis > Ovis aries. The sequence goes on along the minus strand of NC_056058.1, from coordinate 24,088,328 downwards.
GGCAGAGGAACCAGAGATCAAATTGCCAACATCCACTGGATTATCGAAAAGCAAGAGAGTTCCAGAAAAACATCTATTTCTGCTTTATTGACTATGCCAAAGCCTTTGACTTGTAGATCACAATAAAGTGTGGAAAATTCTGAAAGAATGGGAATACCAGAATATTTCTTCAACGATTAACAAACATATTGAGGAGAAAACACCCCGCCCCTCCCCCCCCAAGACCATTAGAAAATGGTAGGATACAGTCAACTGCTAATTTAAACAGCATTGTCTATAAACTTTCTGGAAGTTCAGAGAAAATTTTTTAAATTTAGATATACTTTGATTACTCAGGATAAAATTTTTTGTTTTAGACAAGATGCTTCTTCCAATCTCTGTAACTGAAGGCAGATCAGGTAATTTAAGGAGTCTGGGAGTGAGTAACATCCTTTCCCTCAGCTTGGAATTTCAACTTTTCCCAGCTAAGTGTAAGAAAAAAGTCAAGCCTAGATTTACTGAGTGCCAGCCACTTGCCAAGTGCTTTAATGAAAATCTCCATTTTTACAGACAACAAAAGTGCAACTAGGATTATTTCATGCCGGAGGTTATTGAGCCAGGAGGCAGTAGGGCCAGAGTTTTATACTGAGTCAGAGCTCCTGATCCTTCAAAATTGAAATCATGCCTTTGGTGAAACTACACACATGCTAATGAATGCATCCCACTCATTATTTATTCAGCTAGTTTTTCATATAAATGACTAGAAAGCAGACATTTTATCTTTTTTGCAAACCGCATGTTATCTTCCTAAGCAATGTGCTCCGGTAAATCTTCTTTAGATCATTTCATAAACATTAGAACCAGGGGAGGAAAAGGATTCTCAAAATCCCCTAAGCAGGGTTGCCAGATGCAGTAGATACAGTACAGGATATTCAGTAAAACATTAGGGATATCCTTGTGCTAAAATCATCATTAAATTATTTACTCGAAATCTGTGTTGAACTGAATATCCTGCTTTGTATCTGGCAGCCTTATTCCAAAGCCCCCATTCACAATTTCATCCTTCTTCTCAAAATGGCAGATTTTCCCTTGCTAGATATTTACTCTTATTTTCTCTCCTATAAGCCCTATATAAGAAAAAAGCAGATGGGGAGAGTGGCCGTTAGGTGCTTATCAAAAGGAGACTTTTGTTTCGATAACTGAGTCATCAGCTCTCTGTGCATGGTGTAGAAACTGTAAATTTCATCCCTAATTCCAAAAATTTCTGACTGGTGGCAAAATCTTTTAAATGACTTTATTAAATTAAAATTGTTCTGTTTTACTGGTAAAGAGTCTTAGATGAGAATATTGGAAGGTAGGAGGGAGACCTATGCCACCTACGCGTGCGTGGGTGCTAAGTCGCTTCACTTGCGTCCAATTCTTTGTTACCCTATGGAGTGTAGCCTGCCAGGTTCCTCTGTCCTTGGGATTCTCCAGGCAAGAATACTAGAGTGGATTGCCATGCCCTCCTCCAGGGGATCTGCCTGACCTAGGGATCAAACCCCCATCTCTTACGTCTCCTGCATTGGCAGGTGGGTTCTTACCACTAGCGCCACCTGGGAACCCTTATACCACCTACACCATGCATTAAACTTAAAGTTTTCTGTATATTAAGCCCCAACTTTAAGTTTTTTGTTGTTGTTGTTAAATACATTTCAAGAGACAATTTTCCGAATTTCCACATATTGCAGTCATGTTGGTGACCACAGTCTCTGATGGATGGTTGGTTAATTAAATGATACAAAATCAATCTGGAAAACTTCCCAAGAATCTGTGGTCAGTTGCGGGAAATACACATGGGAATCTTAGACAAATTCACTGTCAAGACTGCCACGATGAAGGTATTAAAATTCATCCATGGTTTTCAAACAAAAGGAAAATAACTGAATGTGGGTGAATGTACTGTCTCTGGAAAGATGACCTTCTTATTTTCCAAGGATGAAACTTCATCAAAAACTTGAAAATAGTTTCTACACATGATGGAAAACAGAGCATGGAGAACGTGAAACAAGCCAGTAATTGAAGAAAAAACTCCAGTTTTGGTCAATGTCTACACAGGGGAATTTTTAAAATGCATATGTCAGCCCCAGAAGACAAGTTTTATTGTATTCATGACATGCTCCTGCACAATGTTTTAGATATCTCTCTATTAGTTATCCCCGAGGGATGTGTAGGAATGTAAAGTTGATAGAGATTGCAAGGTGACCTGCTCCAGCTCCTCCCAAGGTAGCAGGGAAAAGGCAGTTTTAATCACGGCTTAATGGAGAGGTGAGGATGGGAGTGGGAGATGGAAGCACAAATACTTATTTGCAAAAGTTTTAAAAGTAATTGCTAAAAAGTTCCACTGAGAGAGATTAAATGATTTTCAAAATCAGCCACTCAAGTATCTCATTTACCAGATATTTTTTCTTAGGACTTCATTAAGAGCTCTTTGATTACATTGTGAAAACAATGAATACATCATTCTTTTAACCTAAATTAAAATATAGTTTCTCCAGAGAGAGGTGCTTCCCTCCAGCTTCAGATAAGGGAAGGTGGTAGGGATAGACCCCCAGTCGTAGTGGGATCCCAAGGCTCTGAACATTTGCACTCTGAAACATAATTCAGCATGTTTTTTGTTTGTTTTTTTTTAAAACATCCCAAAGAACAAATCCAATTCTTCAGTACATGATAAGTATTTCAGGTGTTAACAGGATTTAGTAGGAATGTAAGAAAGCAAATTGACATTGTCCCCCACCCCTACCACTCCCCTCTCCCAAAAAACAAACAAAAAGAAAAATCCAGACAATAAAATTTCACATTAGGTATTTTAGCACTTCACCATAGTTTCTCTCCAGCTGCCTCAAATTTCTGCTTTCTTTCCCTTCCGCCTCTCAAACGTTCCACTTTTTGGAGGAACACTGCTCTCATCCTCAGCTAGTATATCCCACTCAGCAAAAGGCAGCCCTATGGACAGAGGGGGCTTCCCTTGTGGCTCAGCTGGTAAAGAATCCGTCTGCGATGTGGGAGAACTGGGTTTGATCCCTGGGTTGGGAAGATCCCCTGGAGAAGGGAAAGGCTACCCACTCCAGTATTCTGACCTGGAGAATTCCATGGACTGTATAGTCCACGGGGTCACAAACAGATACAACTGAACGACTTTCGCTGTCTATGGACAGAAGGATCCTGGAAACTGCTCTCCTACTGACAGTCATTATCACCCCAAAACCCTTAGGATCTCATGTCCTATACCCAGTCACTTTTCAAGTATTCTTTAAGCAAGTTTTTTCCTTTGTGATAACATACCTCAGGATGGCCCCCAGTGATTCTTGCCTCCTGGAGTTCACTCTTCTTGTGTAATCTCCACCTACAATGAATCGTGGCTAAATTATCATGGCCCATATGACCAAGAGAATCTGGGAGAAGCGACCTTGTATGACACCTGAAGACAGGGCTTAAAGTCATTGTAGATTTCCCCTTGGTTTCTGGATAATTCACTCTGGAGGAAGCCATGCCTCTAGGACACTCAAGCAGCTCTGTGAAGTGGCCCATGTAGAGAGAAACTGAGGTCCTGCCAACACCAGCATCATCCACGCTGCCAGTCATACTAGTGAACTTTCTTGAAACTGATGACAAATGTCTTGACTGACATTCGACTAAAACTCAGAGATCCAAACTCAGAACCACCCAAACTACCACTGAATTCTCGACTCATGAGAACTGCCAGAGAAAATGTTTCTTACTATTTTAAGTGACTGAGCTTTATAATTTGCCTTTTCTGACTGTAAAATAATACGAAATACATATTGGTCTCAGCCCTAGTTCGTGCTAATATTTGCTGTTTGATCTAGTTCCTGACACAGAGTTCCTAAAATATTTGTAATTTCCTAAGTGACAGATCTTTTGATCTAATGAGATGACTCTGGGTGGGCTCCTGGGTGGGGACTGGTCACCAGAAAGACCAAGCCACGATTAGAAGCTTAGAATTTTCAGCCCCAGTTCCCATTCTTCAGAGAGGAGACAGAGGCTAAAAACTTAGTTACCGATCAATCATGCCTATGTGATGAAGTCTCCACAAAAATCCCTAAAATATGGGGTTTGGAGAGCTTCCAGGTTGATGATCACATCCATGTACTAGGATTATGGTACACTTGACTCCACAGAGGAATAGGAGCTTCTGTGCTCAGGACCTTTCCCGACATTATCCTATGTACCTCTTCATCTGACTGTTCATTTGTATACTCTGAAATGTCCTTTGTAATAAATTGGCAATACTAAATAAGCCATTTTCCTAGGTTCTGTGAGCCACTCTGTTAAGTTATTGAGCCCAAGGATGGGGTCACAGGAACCTTGATTTGTAGCTGAGTCAGACAGGAATTGTGAATATCCTGGGATATCCAATACTTGTGACTGGTGTATGAAGTAATCCTGAGACACTGAGCCCTACCTACAGGGATTGCATTAACCTAAGCAGTTAGTGTCAGAATTACTTCATGTGGATAACCCAAACGTTTGCAGTCAGACTGTTTCCTATTCAACAATAATGAATAAGCAATGCATTCTTAATGCAGGCAGTGATTCTAACTCAGTTTTGAGGTATTAAAAATGCCTCAGGATTCACAGTATTGGATGACTTTTCTATTTCTGATCTTCCATCATGTTTTCTTAATAAATCAATATGGAGAAATACAGAAACTGTTACCCTGAGTTTCTAATGGATTAATTATTTAAAGTATATTCTATTCAGACCTAAAGACATTAAAGCATTATAGCAGTGGCCCATCTGGAGCCAAGAAAACTAGATTCTCCTTTTTTTCAGCTACATGGTCTTTGGCACGTTATTAATCTAAGACCCAGCTTTTCCACCTGTAAAATATGCAGAGTAATCACAAGTATCTCACAGAGATCTGAAGGAATGAAATATAATAGTACATGCTCTCTGTACCCTGCATGGCTTGTAGTGAATGCACAAGAAATGTTGGCTATTATGGAGCTGCTGTCCATATTAAAAGCATATCTGTTCTGAATACATTTAAAATGGAACTTTGGCAGATAAAGGATAGAAGTGCGAATCCAAATCTTGCCAGCATCTTATTTTCTGTTAACAATGTTAACCAGATCTGAATGACTTCCTATTTATCTAGACTAGTTCACAGACAACCCACTGACGCTGTGAGCTTGGATGTTGTGGAATGCTAATCATTTCTAACAATGTCAACTTGGGGAAAGCACCAGCTGGAGGAAATTTAATCAGGGATATCTTCCACATTTTATGTTACAGTCTACCTACACTTACCATAACTAGTTTGCATAGAGAAATCTTACAGTTATAGAATATTCATGAACTATTCTTAAACCTCTCACGCTTCATTTCCTGGGTTTATCTATTCTTCCATCACACACACAACACACACACTTAATCTGCTCAGAAATCACTTACTGGTTGATTTATTGGTAATTGTGATGTTCCCTTGGGCTAGTAGATGACACTGATCGTGAGATTACTCTGTAAATGGGGAAGAGAAACAGATGTTTCTCTCAAAAAGAGTTGAAGTCTCAGAAAAAAGGGAAATTTAAAACTCGAATAGAAAACGCCAACTAGAAGAGAAAAGTCATAAATAACGAAAATATGGAAAACACGGGAAGCCATAAGGAAAGTATTTGCTTGGCGTGAAAAATTAGTACAGAATTGACTCAAGGGCAAACACTATATGAGAATGTCTTATGCCTGTCACTAGAACTTACGTTTCATCATTTCCCTTTAGTCAATTTCTTTAAGAAGAACTCTATAATTGATTAACAGCACTAAAATGAAGTGAAAGTTTAGCTTGCAGATGCCTTTAAACATTTACCATAAACCTTATAAGTTTACTGGGTTTTTTTCCATTTCTCTTTTTTTTTTAAATTTTTATTTTTACTTTATTTTACTTTACAATACTGTATTGGTTTTTCCATGGGGGGGAAAAAAAAACAAACAAAGATTTCATCACAAATACAATCATACTGAAAAAAAAAAAGTTTACTGTTTATAAACATTGGCTTAATTTAGGTTTTCTGGCTCTTTATCTTCAGCATTGGAAATTGGGGAAAAAAGCCTATGTATTGAGGAATAAGTTGATTAACTGGGTCACCAGGTAAATAGGGGAGAATACTGCTTAGAAGACCCTGGGCTATCACTGAGACAAAGTTTTCCCATATGTATACAGAAATCATATTATCTGTTCTTCCGTCATATCTGAGCAATAAGTCAGTCAGTGACTAGATCTGGTCCATGAGATGTAAATACACTCCTCATGTTTATTACTTTAAGACAGCAAATTTCAAATGAATTCCACAACAAAAATGGGGAGGCCAAAGAGGGAGCAGTGATCAGAGTTTAGACCGTGAGTCTTCATCCTGAAAACAACAACTTAGGGGAATTGACACATACTGAATGCTAAGTGCTTAAGTGCACCACTGGGCTTCCATCACTCAGATAAGATCCAGGAAGTTCTCCTTTGGGAAGTCTGAACAGCCTAGAAGACCTAAAGTCATTGACATCATAGTTTTTTGATAAATGGCCCACCCAGATAACATAATAATGAAGTTCCAAGGCAACAAGTCTAACACACACATGCGGAGCTTCCAACTAGAGAAGACCTCCAAGATGGAAGAAAAAAACCAAAACAAATAGGGAAAACACGACAAGGCAGGAAAAGAAAGCAGTGAGGAATAAGATATCTTCCAAAGTCCATTCTACATATTCCAGGGAATTAAGAGACGTTAGTGCATTCATGAATTGAAAACAAGATACTAGGTAAAAAGCATTCAGTAAACCAAGAAAAATCTTTGGAAATTGAAAAAAGATGATGGCAAAAATTATAAACTCAGTGGAAGAGTTGAAAATACAGCTAGAGAAATAGACCAGAAAGTAGAAAAAAAAAAGATAAAAGTGAGGGGAGATAAGAAATTTAGAAAACAGTCTACAAAATATAATACACAACAATAGATATTCAAAAAGAGCAGGGACAGAGGAAATTGAAGGTAGGAAATCACTGAGAAAATAATTGAAGACATTTCCCCAGGACCGAAGGTCATGAATTTTCAGATTAAAAGAGTTCATGGGAGGCTTAAACAACGAATGAAAATAAGCTTATGTAAAGTACATAAATGTGAAATTTCAGAACTGGGCACAGAGTAGATTCTCAAAGTTTCCAGATGGAAAAGCAAGTCATACACAAAGTGTTAAAAATCACATTAACTCTATAAGCTAGAAAAATCAAGAAATTCTTTAAAATTCACAAACAGTACTATTTCCTATGTAGAATTTAATACACAGCCAAAATATCAATCACATGAGAGGAGAAAATGCAGATATTGTCAAACATATGACCCATTCCCCACCCCCCCGCCCCACCCACCCACTGCCTGCCAGAAAACCATTGGAAGATGTGGTCCACTGAACCGAGGAAGCAAATCAAGGAGGAGGAAAACATGGGATACAGGAAACATGGAACTCAACACTGAAGAGAGGCAAAGGGGTCTCTGGAAAAATAGTGAGGAGGGATTCCAAGAATGCTAGGTCAGAGTCTCTACTGCCAGCTTTCAACCCTGAGAGGAAGGGACAGATATAATGAAAGTCAATGAAACCACTGTATTTATTGATGAGATCCATGATGTGATAATTAAAAATTATGACTTCCACTAAAAATTGCTGTCTCTCTTTTAATCAAAATCTTGGTAAGAGCCTGCAGTTCCCATAAATGAATAAAGAAGAAAACATGAAAATTCCCTGAACATGACTGAATCTGCTTTATATCCCATTATTTAGACTCCATTCTATTTTTCTATCAATAAAGATTGAGTATCCTTCTGGTAATATGCTGTTTGTCCCTTTTTAAGAAGTCACACTAATTTTGCATCATAGAAGTAGGGAGTGCATCAGAAGCACTCTCAGCAGGAAATCTGAGGGCTGGGAAACTCTGCGGCTAACTCGCTTCAGTCATGTCTGACTCTGTGCAACCCCATAGACGGCAGCCCATCAGGCTCCTCCGTCCCTGGGATTCTCTAGGCAAGAACACTGGAGTGGGTTGCCATTTCCTTCTCCAATGCATGAAAGTGAAAAGTGAAAGTGAAGGTGCTCAGTTGTGTCCAACTCTCAGCGACCCCATGGACTGCAGCCCACCAGGCTCCTCCGTCCCTGGGATTCTCCAGGCAAGAACACTGGAGTGGGTTGCCATTTCCTTCTCCAATGCATGAAAGTGAAAAGTGAAAGTGAAGGTGCTCAGTTGTGTCCAACTCTCAGCGACCCCATGGACTGCAGCCCACCAGGCTCCTCCGTCCCTGGGATTCTCCAGGCAAGAACACTGGAGTGGGTTGCCATTTCCTTCTCCAATGCATGAAAGTGAAAAGTGAAAGTGAAGTCACTCAGTCGTGTCCGACTCCTAGCGACCCCATGGACTGCAGCCTACCAGGCTCCTCCACCCGTGGGATTTGCCAGGCAAGAGTACTGGAGTGGGGTGCCATTGCCTTCTCCGTGGGGAACTCTACCCCTGTGCAATAGTGGGTAAGAACATGGTCCTTACAGGACAAGGCGTGTAACTCAGTTTTCCTTTAAGGAATCCCCTGCAGTTTATATGGAGAGCTAAACTAAAGTGCACAGAGCCTTTGATTTTACATGGCGGCCACTGAGGCTTTCTAAATAAATTTGTGCTTTTCAGTTCAATCCTGGAGATTGTGTGATTGAGTAATTCCTCACATGGTTTATTCCAGAAATATGCCCCTACATTTATTAATCCTAAGATCTAGAATTTCAGTGATTTTATTTAAAACATGCAGTTATTGAATTGTTTTGGTATATCTTGTTGTAAATTAATGCAACTCAATTTAACTATAGTTGGTTATTTATAGTATGTATTTAGAATGATAGGAGAATTGAAAAATATCCTTCACAAAATTTTATAGATGAGATACTGCTTTTTCTCTCTGCCTCAGCACATCAGGAAGACATGCGATGGTCCCATTAGAAACACCAGCTCCCTGTAAGTAGAGCCTGCCTCTGTATCTACCCTTGTGGGTATATTCTTTTCTCAGTTGACTGTGATCCATGTTCTCTTTCAGACAACTTGAACATTGCTGTCAAAGTTAATCTATTCAATTTATTAAAGTCTTCCCTCCTTATATTTGTATTGGGATTTGACAGATGAAATAATGATAACTAATGGGAATTACTGAAATGAAAATGTTTACTTTTGTTTATAGAAGTTACTAATGAAGTTCAAGGTACATTTTTGTTTTATTAGAGGAAAAATCCTTTTAAGTAAATTTTCACATGATTGGGAAAGATCAGAAATATTTCAGTTCCATTTTACCTGAATTAATTGCTTAGAGAACGTGCATTTTCCCCCATGACAAAGTAATAACTTGTGTTTGGGTTTAGTGTCTCAAATCCTAACATCAGATTTAAAAGATGTATTTCTTAGCTGATACCTTCTGTGGCTTATCCTCAAGAAAATATTATTTGTCTTGAGTGATTCTGCATAGTCTCTTCGTCTTGAAAACATGTTCTCTAATCCTTTTTATTTGCTCGAAAATAAATAATGACGAAAAGACCACTATGATGTTATCAGACAGTAACTTTCACAAGCATATGCATTAAAACAGATATTGAACTTTGGTTTTAAAGACACAAGAGTTTTTTTTTAATACAGTCTGCTTTGCATTCACCCAGCAAAACACCTACCTTATGCACAACTCAGTATTTTGAGTATCATTTGGTACTTCCAGAGTTTCTGAATATTACCTTTGAATCTTATGTTGTAAATTAAAATTTTAAAAAATCACACAGTTAGTTATATAACTTCTAATCATAGCCCTGAGATATGCAAAATAAATGCAACTTAGTTTTTAATTCTGAACTCAGAATAGAATGGCTTCTGTTTTTCATTCTGCCTAATACAAAAACTTTATCTAGTTACTTCTAAGTAATCTGTGTTACTCAGAGATTTGTTCTCAATCTCTTGGGTAAATATTCAGTCAGACCCAGGGTTTCCACCTTCTCTCCAGGGGCAAACAGTGTTCAGTGGTGGGATTGAGAGGAATAAGTGTTTTTCCTCCCAGTGGGAAAGACACTTGAGCTTCTCACTAATTTGAGTGCATGTCCTTGTGTGCGTGTCTCCTTGTGTGTACACTCAGGGAGCAAGGTATCCCTGCTGAGTGTATGACTTTGTTGTTAGCACCACTTTGGATTGAGTTGCAAAGGGTAGTTTTATGAAATGCTATATTTTGGAATACAAACTGTAAATCTAATTTAAAAATCCCAGAGCATGGAATGTGGCTGAGGAGATTTCAATTTTCTTGTTGCCCCTTAATTAGGAAGTTCCAGGTTCATCATGGAGGAGGAGGCTGAAGGACCCCACCAATTTTAAGATAAGATGATTTAACTGATCAAGATATATATTGATGTGTATCTATACATAGATTTACCTATTTGTGATTATATATTGTATTCACACTGTATTTCTATCATTTGAACTGATGGCCTTTTAATTTGTATCCCCGTATTATATGCTTGATTATATCCAAAATCACTGCAGATGGTGATTGCAGCCATGAAATTAAAAGACGCTTACTCCTTGGAAGAAAAGTTATGACCAATCTAGATAGCATATTCAAAAGCAGAGACGTTACTTTGCCAACAAAGGTCTGTCTAGTCAAGGCTATGGTTTTTCCAGTACTCATGTATGGATGTGAGAGTTGGACTGTGAAGAAAGCTGAGCATCGAAGAATTGATGCTTTTGAACTGTGGTGTTGGAGAAGACTCTTGAGAGTCCCTTGGACTGCAAGGGGATCCAACCAGTCCATTCTGAAGGAGATCAGCCCTGGGATTTCTTTGGAAGGAATGATGCGAAAGCTGAAATTCCAGTACTTTGGCCACCTCATGCGAAGAGTTGACTCATTGGAAAAGACTCTGATGCTGGGAGGGATTGGGGGCAGGAGGAGAAGGGGACGACAGAGGATGAGATGGCTGGATGACATCACTGACAAGATGGATGTGAGTCTGAGTGAACTCCGGGAGTTGGTGATGGACAAGGCCTGGCGTGCTGCGATTCGTGGGGTCACAAAGAGTTGTACACAACTGAGTGACTGAACTGAACTGATTATATGCTTGAAAATTTTAAGATTATGTTGTATATATCATACACTCACATGCAGTAATTAATGCTCTCCATTCTAACATTTTCACTACTATTCAAGATATTTAGGTCAAATACATTCTTGGAATGCAACTAATCTGAAGGAAACTTCTGTGAGACTCCTGTGAGGCATCTTTTCACTTCCCCATTGCAGTGCTGTGAAGGCCATAAATGAAGTGTTACACGATTCCCACTTCTCATCACACCTGAGCAGCTGCACGCACTCACGTAGAAGTCTTTCTGAGAGGAGCTGTGATGAATGTGACATTCCCTCCCTGGCCTCTGCTGCCCCTTTCGGCATCACCTCTCCTCAGGCCCTCTGAGGGCTCTGAGGACCTATGGTCTGGCTCGAACAAGAGTGCGCTGTGGTTTTCCCTACTTTCGTGTGTGTGCCAGTGGACATACAGAAAAGAGAATGAGACTCTGAATAACACAACCACACAGCAAGTGCGCAGCCAGTCAGCCACAGTGGAAGATTCCCTGAGGAGCTGCAGCCTCATCTTCTAAACTAAACTCAGAATGTTGGTGGCAAGAGGTGACATACTCTGTCCCATACCCCAGCATCTCAGGCCTTGAGGGATGCTCACCAGATTGTACCCAAGGGAGCAAAAGGGAACATTATTAATACTATTGTGCCTTGATGGACCTTTTAGGGATCAAAATCATGGAGAGAGGTGGGACTTCAGGGCCTTGGGGGTGACAGAAAATTTCCCTTTGTCATCCTGTTGGAATTGAGGTCCTTGAGATACAATAATCTTTCTCAAAATGTCAATTTTGCCTTCCTGGCCTAAAAATATAAATCATTAGTGTTGTATGCAAAAGGGACCTATTCTATCCCCCATAATCAGAGATCTAAAGGTTTATTTGTTAATTACTAATAGCATGTAGATTAGAGTTTAATGGTATACTGAGTCACTCCAATACTTTGGCCACCTGATGCAAAGAACCGACTCATTGGAAAAGACCCTGATGCTGGGAAAGATTGAAGGCAGGAAGAGAAGGGGATGACAGAGGATGAGATGGTTGGATGGCATCACCGACGCAATGGACATGAGTTTGAAAAGGCTGCAGGAGTTGGTGAAAGACAGGGAGGCCTGGCGTGCTGCGGTCCATGGGGTCACAAAGAGTCGGACACAACTGAGTGACTGAACTGAACTGAGTCACTCCCACCTGGTTAGTACACTTAGAGTGGCAGCACCCGTGAGCTGGCAGGGCTTCTGTAAGCATTGCTTGATATACTATCTGTGAATGAGTCTGGGTCCCTTGACCTCAGGGAAATGGGAGATAAGCCTGGATGAAGGGTGCTCCTATCCTGTTGTTACCCATGTCTCAGGGACCTTAAAGGGGTCTAGTGTGCTCAGTCGCTCAGTCGTGTCCAAATCTTTGTGGCCCCATGGACTGTTGCCCACCAGACTCCTCTGTCCATGAGATTTCCCAGGTGAGAATACTGGACTGGGTTGCCATTTCCTTCTCCAGGAGACCTTCTCGACCCACGGATCAAGGCTGCGTCTCTTGCATCTCCTCCACTGGCAGGTGAATTGGAGCCACAGTCAATTGTTAGCTCTGGTCTCTGGCCCTAGTACCAGGCCTATGGCCCCCCACATTCTGGTAAAGGATCCAGAAATGACAGCAACACTGTTAAAGTGTGCGCTTTTTTTTCTTTTAGATTTCCATGAGCCTCTCTGTTGATGTCCCATGCCTCTATGAATGGCAAACACGCCTGAATGGATAAAAGTATCTTTAGAATCAGGAACAAAGACGGTGTTTCCTAGCAGATTGCAATATTGCATTGCCATGCAGAAGGCTCAAATTTTCTTTTCTGCTCTGCCAGGCATTTTGCGTCCTTACATGGAGAGAGAGAAAAGAGTGAGGGAAGACCTCTATGTGCTATCAATTTTAGTTTCTTCAGCTATAAACTGATTACTAAAATAAGTGCCTTTTAAATGAATCTGTGAGAATAAGTGAGATATTGTAAGCAATAAATGGTGAATTCCAACAAAAATATTCTCTAATCACAGAAGTTAGTGAATATAATTAAAAATGTGAGGAGCCACCCCCTGTAAATATCTGATAGATACTTATGAAATGTAGTTATAGCAATGATACTTCTTTTTTTTTTAGAAATATTTCTAAATTCTTCCTGAAAACTGAGATCTATATGAATATATGTTTATGTTATAACCTCTTCCAAAAAAGAAATTCTTATTACTCGCATCTGGGGAAAATCTAAACACAAAACTTAGTATTTGTTTATAGGTCTTTGCTCATTGTTACCCATATGTTTATTTAACACAAAAGTATTTTGTCTTCATTAAAATTTGGGGGGCTTATAGTAATGTAATAGCAGTGACTCAAGTTCAATTAATATTTTAATATTTATATTTGTAATAAAGGCAAATGGTTTTGTTCAGCCTGATAATTGTTTGCCCTTTTATTTACAGAAATATATATATTGAACTTCGACTTATGATTTTTCTAGCTATTTGCTTCTCTATGGTAATTATCTACTGTTCAGTCTTTAGCTGCAGCACAACTTAAGCAATATATGCTTATGCATATACTAGAGACCACAGGCAGAAACATGTCAATCAAGTCTGGCTGAAACATGAGCTGGTTGGTGGTTTACTTGCTAAGCTGCATTCAACTGTTTGCAACCCCATGGACAGGGTCCGCCAGGCTCCTCTGTCCATGGAATTTCGCAGGCAAGAATACTGGAGCAGGTTGCCATTTCTTTCTCCAGGGGATCTTCAGGAGCCAGAGGTTGAATCTGCGTCTCCTGCACTGTAGGTGAATTCTTTATCCACTGAACCACTAGGGAAGCCCAAAATATAAGCTACTTGAAATGAAAATACATTTTCCTTGCTCACTGCAATTAATGACCTAACTAAGGTTGAGTCACTTGAAAAAGAAATTTTTTTTAAACTAAGTTTTGATGTTAGAGGTATAAGTGGTAAATCAACTATACTTCAATTATAAACAAAGAAGTTTAAGTGGGTTGAAATTCATGAATTGACTTATCATGCACATAAGTCCATGTATAGCTTAAGCTGTCTCGTAGGATGTAAATTAGGCACAAGGATAATATCTGATGTTCAGTTCAGCTCAGTCGCTCAGTTGTGTCCGACTCTTTGCGACCTCATGAATCGCAGCACGCCAGGCCTCCCTGTTCATCACCAACTCCCGGAGTTCACTCAGACCCACGTCCATTGAGTCAGTGATGCCATCCAGCCATCTCATCCTCTGTCGTCCCCTTCTCCTCCTGCCCCCAATCCCTCCCAGCATCAGAGTCTTTTCCAATGAGTCAGCTCTTTGCATGAGGTGGCCAAAGTACTGGAGTTTCAGCTTCAGCATCATTCCCCCAAAGAAATCCCAGGGCTGATCTCCTCTAGAATGGACTTGTTGGATCTCCTTGCAGTCCAAGGGACTCTCAAGAGTCTTCTCCAACACCACAGTTCAAAAGCATCAATTCTTCGGCACTCAGCTTTCTTCACAGTCCAACTCTCACATCCATACATGACCACTGGAAAAACCATAGCCTTGACTAGACGGACCTTTGCTGTCAAAGTAACGTCTCTGCTTTTCAATATCTGATGTTAGAGGACCATAAATCCTAGGACAGGAGATCTAACATGTATGGAGGGTGCTTGGGGTTTTCATCCACCTGAAATGCCCTAAGCATTGTTCTGATAAATGTTGAGGAGAGCTACATGACGTCCAGCGTTTATTCCAATTTGTTAATTCTAAGATTTTTCCAACTGGAATGAAAGTATTCTACAGTGCTTTCACGTTACTCAAATTTTAGAGGCTCTGAGACTTGCATATAGGCTCTCACTTGTATTAATAACTTCTAGATGCAGTAGTGTGATTTTTAAAATGTAGATTTGAAAGTAAAATGATTTGGTCTTATGCCTTGCATTAGCTCTCTCAGAGATCTTGCTATTCAGAAATAATATGTTCATGGTGATCAGGACAGAAACTAGCTGGAAACTTTCTGAACTGGCACTGAGCCCATTTCTTCCCTGGGCACTAGATAAACTCACAACAGCAGAGTTCAGTGTGGTTAAAGATGTCCAAATGAAACGCAGAAGCCCCATGCACCTCTGAAGCAATCTCTTCATCTCAAGGTTTTCTCTTAGGTTCAGAAGGATGTAGCCTGATTTGAATTACACTGAAAGTACTCTTCAACCCTAAGGCTATCACCGGAACACATTAACAAGCTGGAGATTTCTTTCTATTTGTATTTGTTTTTTCTCTTGTCTGTGATGAAGAATGATAATGGGGTGAATCCATGACTTCCATTAACAATCATGGCTCATATCCCATCATTTCAATTCTGATGTTAATCATGGTGAAGGCCCAGCAGCCTCTTGAAGCAGTGCTGAGCAGGGTCAACTGTGAACCAAATTCTCAAAGTAAAACATAAAGGCAATGTTTTCAAATAGCTTATCAAGAAATGTTTTCCCAAATAGCACAGTCCAATTTCAGCAACTCTTGAGATGTGACATTTCAGTTATTTATTTCCTTGTTCTTCCTTCCTTTCTCTTTCCTTATACTGGTTTGAAAATTCCTGTGATCCTTAGCATTTATATTCATTGCTGATTGTCTGATTATCACTGTAATTCATTTGGATGAGAATAATATGGGTGTTACTCTCAAAGGTCTCATATAGATGAATTAAAAAAAGAATATGGGACCAATAGCCTGTGAGTCATACTTGGCCCATCAACAGTTTTTGTATGGCCTAATAGCTGCTGCTGCTAAGTCACTTCAGTCATGTCCGACTCTGTGCGACCCCATAGACAGCAGCCCACCAGGCTCCCCCGTCCCTGGGATTCTCCAGGCAAGAACACTGGAGTGGGTTGCCATTTCCTTCTCCAACGCATGAAAGTGAAAAGCGAAAGTGAAGTCGTTCAGTCATCCCCGACTCTTAGCGACCCCATGGACTGCAGTCTACCAGGCTCCTCCGTCCATAAGATTTTCCAGGCAAGAGTACAGGAGTGGCGTGCCATTGCCTTCTCCGGGCCTAATAGCTATACAATAGCTAACTGTCATGAAGAAGGCAATGGCACCCCACTCCAGTACTCTTGCCTGGAAAATCCCATGGATGGAGGAGCCTGGTAGGCTGCAGTCCATGGGGATGCTAAGAGTCGGGGACGACTGAACGACTTCACTTTGGCTTTTCACTTTGATGCGCTGGAGAAGGAAATGACAACCCACTCCAGTGTTCTTGCCTGGAGAATCCCAGAGACAGTGGGCCCCCATCTATGGGGTCGCACAGAGTCGGACACTACTGAAGCAACTTAGCAGCAGCAGCAGCAGCTAACTGTCATAAAGGAAATCAGTCCTGAATATTCATCGGAAGGACAGATGCTGAAGCTGAAACTCCAATACTTTGGCCACCTGATGTGAAGAACTGACTCACTGGAAAAGACCTTGATGCTGGGAAAGATTGAAGGTGGGAAGAGAAGCAGACAACAGAGGATGAGATGGTTGACTGGCATCACCGATGTGATGGACATGAGTTTGAGTAAACTCTGGGAGCTGGTGATGGACAGGGAGTCCTGGCATGCTGTAGTCCATGGGGTTCCAAAGAGTTGGACACGACTGATAGACTGAACTGAATAGCTATGAAGGAAAGATATATGCAACTGAATGTAGAGTTCCAAAGAATTGCAAGGAGAGATAAGAAGGTCTTGTTAAATGAACAGCGCAAAGACACAGAGGAAAATAATAGAATGAGAAAGACAGAGATCTCTTCAAGAAAAATCGAGACATCAAGAAAACATTCCATGTAAGGATGGGTACAATAAAAGACAGAAATGGTAAGAATCTACAGAAGCAGAAAAGATGAAGAAGAGGTGGCAAGAATACACAGAAGAACCATATAAAAAATAGTCTTTAAAAAATTTTTTTATTTTTTTTTATTTTTTTTTTTTAGTTTTTTTTTTTTTATTTTAAAATCTTTAATTCTTACATGCATTCCCAAACATGAACCCCCCTCCCACCTCCCTCCCCACAACATCTCTCTGGGTCATCCCCATGCACCAGCCCCAAGCATGCTGTATCCTGTGTCAGACATAGACTGGCGATTCAATTCTTACACGATAGTATACATGTTAGAATGCCATTCTCCCAAATCATCCCACCCTCTCCCTCTGAGTCCAAAAGTCTGTTGTACACATCTGTGTCTCTTTCCCTGTCTTGCATACAGGGTCGTCATTGCCATCTTCCTAAATTCCATATATATGTGTTAGTATACTGTATTGGTGTTTTTCTTTCTGGCTTACTTCACTCTGTATAATCGGCTCCAGTTTCATCCATCTCATCAGAACTGATTCAAATGAATTCTTTTTAACGGCTGAGTAATACTCCATTGTGTATATGTACCACAGCTTTCTTATCCATTCATCTGCTGATGGACATCTAGGTTGTTTCCATGTCCTGGCTATTATAAACAGTGCTGCGATGAACATTGGGGTACATGTGTCTCTTTCCATTCTGGTTTCCTCGGTGTGTATGCCCAGCAGTGGGATTGCTGGGTCATAAGGTAGTTCTATTTGCAATTTTTTAAGGAATCTCCACACTGTTCTCCATAGTGGCTGTACTAGTTTGCATTCCCACCAACAGTGTAGGAGGGTTCCCTTTTCTCCACACCCTCTCCAGCATTTATTGCTTGCAGATTTTTGGATCGCAGCCATTCTGACTGGTGTGAAGTGGTACCTCATTGTGGTTTTGATTTGCATTTCTCTAATAATGAGTGATGTTGAGCATCTTTTCATGTGTTTGTTAGCCATCCGTATGTCTTTTTTTTAAAAAGGTCCTAATGACCCCGATAACCATGATGGTGTGGTCATTCACCTAGAGCGAGATATTTTGGAGTATGAAGTCAAGTGGGCCTTAGGAAGCATTACTATGAACAAAGCTAGTGGAGGTGACAGAATTCCAGCTGAGCTATTTAAAATCCTAAAAGGTGCTGCTGTTAAAGTGCTGCACTCAATCTGATAGCAAATTTGGAAAACTCAATAGTGGGCACGGGACTGGAAAAGGTCAGTTTTAATTCCATTACCAAAGAATGTTTAAACTATCCTAAGACTTCACTCATTTCACATGTTAGCAAGGTTATGCTCAAAATCTTTCAAGCTAGGCTTCAGTAGTACATGAACTGAGAACTTCAGATGACAAGCTGGGTTTCAAAGAGGCAGAGGAACCAGACATCAAACTGCCAACATCTTACTTGTCTTCTGAGAAATTTGTATGCAGGTCAAGAAGCAACAGTTAGAACTAGACATGGAACAATAGACTGGTTCAAAATTGGGAAAGGAGTACGTCAAGGCTGTATATTGTCACCCTGACTATTTAACCTATATGCAGAGTACATAATGTGAAATTCCAAGCTAAAGGAATCATGAGCTGGAATCAAGATTGCCAGGAGAAATATCAACAACTGCAGATATACAAATAATACCACTTTAATGACAGAAAGTGAAGAGGAACTAAAGAGCCTCTTGATGAGGGTGAAAGAAGAGAGTGAAAAAGCTGGCTTGAAACTCAACATTCAAAAAACTAAGATCATGGCATCCAGTCCCATCACTTCATGGTTAATAGATGGGGGAAAATTGGAAGCAATGATAGATTTTATTTTGGGGGGCTCCAAAATCACTGCAGACAGTAACTGCAACCATAAAATAAGAACACGCTTGCACCTTGGAAGGAAAGCTATGACCAACCAAGATAGCATATTGAAAATCAGAGACATCACTTTGCTGACAAAGGTCCATATAAGCAAAGCTATTGTTTTTCTAATAGTCATGTACGGATGTGACATTTGGACCATAAAGAAGGCTAAGCACTGAAGAGCTGATGCTTTTGAATTGCTGTGTTGGAGAAGACTCTTCACAGTTACTTGGACAACAAGGAGATCAAATCAGTCAATCCTAAAGGAAATCAACCTTGAATATTCATTGGAAGGACTAATGCTGAAGCTGAAGCTCCAATACTTTGGCAACCTGATGAGAGGAGCTGACTCACTGGAAAAGACCCTGATGTTGGGAAAGATTGACACCAGGAGGAGAAAGGATGACAGAAGATGAGATGGGTGCGTGGGTGGGTGGCATCACTGGCCTAGTGGACATGAATTTGAGCAAACTCAGAGAGATAGTAGAGGAGAGAGGAGCCTGGCATGCTATAGTCCATGGGGTCGCAAAGAGTTGGACACGACTTACTGACTGAACAACAACAAAACAAAGAGCTAGGTATGGTTTCGTATTTTTAAGTAGTTAGAGGGAAAATCAAATAAAAATTATTTGGGGACACATGAAAATTACATGAAATTCAAATTTAGTGTCTATAAGTTTTATTGGAACACAGGCATGCTCATTTGTTTATGCATTATATATGGCTGCTTTCATGCTACAACAGAGTTGAGTAGTATGTATCAATACTACCTGGCCTACACAACTGAACATATTTTCAATCTAGCCTTTTACAGAAAGTTTGCTGACTCCAGAATTAGAATACGAAGTAGGAAACTCTAAAATGCAAACATGAAGAAGTGCTGCCCTGAGGAAGAAATGAGTAACTGCCAGGGACAGCTGCATTTTCCACAATCAATTTTTCCCGTTTAGTATTTTGAAGACATCTCATACTTGTGGAGTTTTTCCCATCAATATTATTTAGCCTGATACAAGCTAAGGTGACTCCACATGATAGTGAGTCACTAGGAAATAACTCTTCCCACTGTGATGAGGCTTAATGAGAAAACTGAATCCTTAGGAAAGGAGAATAGTGCTTACACCTAAAATATTCTCATAAATATTAATAAATAAATGTGCATTGTGAAGAGAATCGGAGAATAATTTTCCATTCTGTCTGGTATGGCCTTGGCTGGTCTATGGCTGAAAAAGAATCCAGGCCTAGAGTTTAATGTATGAAAGAATGATGGGCATAGAAGAGATGCTTCCTCAAGATTCTCCCACATAGCTGATTTCGAAATTCTCAATCTCTTCCCCGCTGCCTAGTTAGCCATTTTGGGTTCAAAATGGGTTAATGCCTTACCTTTGAAGTTTAGGAGACTTACAACTCTCAATCCTATTTCATGTTTTCATTTGTCGGGTTCTGATCATTATTTAACTGGGTACATGTTTTTGAAGGACATTTTCAATATTGCATTCCTCTGAAAAGTTTCTGAGTATCATGTCTATTAATTAATGTCTTAAAGAGAGGGAAAATGGGAGGAAGAGGGAAGAAAGAACTAGTTTTCAAGAATGATCCTTACAAATCTATAGTAATCAAAGCAGCATGATACTGGCACAAAAAAAGACACACAGCTCAATGGGAATAGAATAGTGAGCCTAGACATAAATCCATCCACCTGCGTGGTCAATTAATCTGGAACAAAGGAGGCAAGAATATCCAATGGAGATAAGACAAGTCTCTTCAATAAGTGGTGTTAGGAAGACTGTACAGCTACAAGTAAAAGAATGAAATTAGAACATTCTTTAATATCATACAAAAAAACAAACCAACAAACCTCAAAATGAATTAAAGATCTAAATGTAGGACCTGAAACCATAAAACTCCTAGAAGAGAACATAGGCAGAGCACTCTGACATAAATTGTAGCAATGTGCTTTTTTGGATCTGTCTCCTAAGGCAAAAGAAATAAAGGCAAAAATAAACAAACTGGGACATAATTAAATTTAAAAGCTTTTGCAGAGCAAAGGAACCCATTAACAAAACAAATAGTAAGCTACGGGATAGGAGAAAATATTAGCAAATGATATGACTGATAAGTGGTTATTATTCACATTATATAAATAGCCCAGACAATCTAATATCAGAAGAACAAACAATCTAATGAAAAAAACTTGGCAGAAGATCTAAATAGGTATTTTCCAAAGAAGACGTACAGATGGCCAACAGGCACATGAACATCATTAAATGTTAGAGAAATGCAAATCAAAACCACAATGAGATATAAATTCACACCTGTCAGAATGGCTAACATCAAAAAGTCTACAAGTAACAAATGTTGGAGAGCCTGTGGGGAAAAGGTAACTCTTGTACACTGCTGGTGGGAATGTAAATTGGTGCAGCTACTATGGAAAACAGTATGGAAGTTCTTAAAAACAAACTAAAAAGAGAACTACCACGTGATCTAGAAATTCCCCTCCTGGGTATATATTCGGAAAAAACAAAAACATTAATTCTAAAAGATACATGAACCCCAATGTTCAAGGCAGCACTATTTACAACAGCCAAGATAAGAAAGCAACACAAATGTCCTTCAACAGATGCATGGATAAAGATGTGACATTCCATATATACAATGGAATGTTGTGAAGTGAAAGTTGTTCAGTTGTGTCCGACTCTTTGAGACCCCATGGACTACACAGTCCATAGAATTCTCCAGGCCAGAACACTGGAGTGGGTAGCCTTTCCCTTCTCCAGGGCATCTTCCCAACCCAGGGATTGAACCCAGGTCTCCTGCATTGCAGGAGGATTCTGTACCATCTGAGCCACAAGGGAAGCTCAAGAATACTGGAGTGGGTAGCCTATCCCTTCTCCTGCGGATCTTCCCGACCCAGGAATCGAACCAGGGTCTCTTGCATTGCAGGTGAATTCTTTACCAACTGAGCTATCAGGGAAGCCCTACAGTGGAATGTTATTTAGCCATAAAACAAATGAAATTCCGCCATTTGCAGCAGCGTGGATGTTAGGCCTAGAGAATATTATGCTTAGTGAAATAAGTCAGAGAGAGAAAGACAAATACTGTTTGATATCATTTATATGTGAAATCTAGAAAAGAAAATGAATGTATATAGCAAAAGAAAAACAGACCCACAGATGTAGAAAACAAGCTAGCAGTTACTGGTAGTGAGAGGGAAGTGGGGAGGGGCAAAAAAGGAGTGAAGGATGAGATAGAAATGACCATGCATAAAATAGATAAGCAACACGGATACCTTGTACAGCACAAGAAATTATAACCATTATTTTGTAATAACTTTTAACAGAGCGTGATCTATAAAATATAGAATCACTATGATGTGCGCTGAAACTAATATAATGTTATAAATCAACCATTCTTCAATAAAAACAAAAAAAACAAACCAACCAAAAAAGAATGATGATCTTGATTCATTATTATCTCCTTACACAGTAAGTCTTTTAAAAGACACATTCAGCTGTTAAATTGCTCCCTGGAATTAATTAAAGAGCAAAAACACACTCATGGACAGCAAATGGAGAGGGCTAGCACATGTCTCCCAATTTGACATCCAAGGAAACTGAGTCTTGAAAAGGTTAGTGAATTACCCGAGTTTATAGAGTTTGAGAAGTGGGAGAACTGGAGTATGTACCATTGAGTGGAAACGTTGCATTCCTTCCGCTTGATCACAGCTATGCCCCTGTTATGGGATATAGTGAAAGCTACAGGGCTAGATATAGCTGTCTTTGTTGGACATGGTTTAAATATGTTAACTTAGCACATTATACTTGCCTGGGAAATCCCATGGACGGAGGAGCCTGGTAGGCTACAGTCCATGGGGGCGCTAAGAGTCGGACACGACTGAGTGACTTCCCTTTCACTTTTCACTTTCATACATTGGAGAAGGAAATGGCAACCCACTCCAGTGTTCTTGCCTGGAGAATCCCAGGGACAGAGGAGCCTGGTGGGCTGCCATCTATGGGGTCACACAGAGTTGGACACGACTGACGCGACTTAGCAGCAGCAGCAGCAGCACATTATATATCTGAAAGAAAATCCCGAGACCCATCATATGATCTGTATCACCCAACCCAGGGCTCCTTAGAAGTCCCTGAAGCCCTATACCTGACAACATCGGCTCTTAAGCTTATATTGTCTCGAGAGCCCCATATTTACATCAAGGCCTGAATGATAGCTTTCCTGTAAAAGCAAGATAGATGCAGATGGCTCACAGAAGAATGAAGAGAAAGCCTTGCCAGGTGGGGCCCTCCAGATAACTCAGGGCTGACTTGACCAGATGTGTGGTATAGGGAAGAAGTGCTGGCAGGGAAAACCAGTCTTAAATCAGGAGTGGAAACATCGCCTCACTCAAATGGAATTCTGTAATGTTTACCATCAGGTGGGAAGGGATCACAGCAGTCCTGGTATTTATGAAGGGCTGACTTCATCCAGACAGGACTCTCTGGAGGATAAGAAGCTGCTCATGGAGGTTAAAGTATAATGAGGGAGATGGGACATCTATGATGTGACAGTTTGCTCATTAAATAAAATTGTGTCCCTTGTAAAGAATCTGAACTTGGGCAGCTCCTCTGATTTATAGATGGCAATAGTTATAGTTATATACTGACTTATCCATTATTGCATAATAGTAGCTGTTAGCTCAGGACGTAAATGAGGAATTTTCCATCCATATAAAGAAAGAGTGTATAGGTTAATCCAGTGGTCTCTTGAGGCCAAGTGCCTCCACTTAAATTCCTCATTCATCACTTTTCTATCTGTGTGATATTGGGCAAGCCAAGAAAACAGTTTGTGTTTCAGTTGCAAAATTAGGATAACAATATCTAATTTCTGAGCATTAAATAAACCATCACATGTAAAGCACATTTAAGGTGTTTGATACATAGTGAAATTTAATAAAAATGACTGTAACATACATGTTAATGTTCCAGAATAGAATTCGATATATCTTTAGGGTTTCAATTCCAATTGAAGGATAGGTAGTAGATTTTAAAATCATAAAACTATTTGAATTTGTTGGATTTATGCTGCAATGAAAAATTATAATATACTTTTATCATGGGAAGATGTGTCATTATCATTGGTACAATCAGAAGAGAAAAAAGTAAAATTTATGATTATATACTAGCTTGTACTTATATAAAAGCATATACTTTTATGTCCCAGAAACCATTCTAAGCACTCTTATGTAAACTTAATTTGCTTAATCCTTACAACAATGCTAGGAGATTGGTAAGTACTATGATTAGCCCCACATTATATACATGGAATATAGGCAGAGAGAAACTGAGAAAAAAGAAAAACAAGGCCACCATTTAAATTGCTTTTTTTGTCTTATGTGGATGGTAACTATGAACTCTGAACTTTTCATTAGCTGTCATTCTTTTCTATGTTTATAATCTGTTCGTTTAATTTTTAAAGTGACGTTTAATTTATGAATTATTTATATAAGATTTTGCTGATCCCACGGAGGAGAGTCATTTGAGTACAAGGCCAAGCTGACCGAGGAACTGAACTGTAGTGGATGGGAAGTTTCTGAGGATCATTTACAGATGGGTCAGAAAACTGGAGAAGCCAACACGAATGACAATTGCTAACAATAGAAATAATTTTGAAATAACATTCTGGTTTAATATGACCAGATTCCAAAGTGGTAAGGATGCTGAATATAGGTACTTAGTCAATTGTTTTATGAAGAAATCCTAATGGCAAAATCTCATCTAGCAAATAGTTCCAAGAAGCTTTCTGTTGGAAGTACCAATAAAAGGTTCATGATTTCTAACTATTCTCTGAAATGACTCTTTAGTTAGGTCTTTTTAGAATATGCTTCTGCTTGAAATCCATTGAATTTATTTCCTTATTATAAACAGTAACCTTTGAAAGGAACAGAGTCCATGCTATTATCAGCCACTCGGTTGAATTGAACCAATTACTCAAATCATGATGGATTTGAATTAGTTTTCTTTGTGTTTATGAAAATGTGCTTGTGGAACTGAATTTTTCTTTTCCATCATTCATCTGTGAGAAGAAAGAGCAAGCATTTCAGAGTAACAGCATAATTCCCCATGATGGGGGGTTTACAGGCAACATTGAACTATTTGGTACTCTAACAGATTGTGGAAAATGCTTCTAGATATCTGATATTTTCAATTTTAAAGGTAGGATTGTGTATTGAAGTTGCTGCCGTGCTTTATCTGCAATAGACTCGCTTTTCTCTTCTGCCCCAGAGAATGGCCTGCATATACGTTAGAGCTGGATAGAGTTTCCTGAAAAAGGAAGAGGAGCTTCCCACATCTCACTACACTTCAGAGCCTTAAGTCCTTAGCTTCCAATAGCTGACTTCTGACTCTGCAGGTGAAGACTCTAAGCAAATAGTAATGTAGAGTTCCTCCATTCCTTCTGTCTACGAATGAAGCAGTCTATAAGGCAATATTGCAAGCTACTTTTCTGAAAGTCATGTGAGAAAATGCAAGAAATCTCTCTCATCCTCCAGATGAAAATTTTCTCCTGCAGCACTGGTGGCCCATTCTACCCTGAAGAGGTAGAAGGGCTTGTACTACCTCCAGTTATCCTGATGGAGGTGATAAGTATTCTGGTAAGCTCTTCCAATTGATGCTTTTGAACTGCGGTGTTGGAGAAGACTCTTGAGAGTCCCTTGGACTGCAAGGAGATCCAACCAATCAATCCTGAAGGAAATCAGTCTTGAATATTCATTGGAAGTACTGATGCTGAAGCTGAAACTCTGATACTTTGGCCACCTGATGCGAAGAACTGATTCAATGGAAAAGACTCTGATGCTGGGAAAGATTGAAGGCAGGAGAAGGAGATGACAGAGGATGAGATGGTTGGATGGCATCACCAACTCAATGGACATGAGTTTGAGCAAGGTCCAGGAGTTGGTGATGGACAGGGAAGCCTGGTGTGCTATGGTCCATGGGGTTGCAAAGAGCTGGACACAACTGAGTGACTGAACTGAAGCTCTTCCAAGCATGGGAAAACAGTGGTGACTTTTTTCTTCTGGGCATGTGATAGATGGAGAATCTAGAATTTTAGGTCTGGTTATAACCTTCTTAATAGCTGGGGAGTGTGGGACGCCAGAGTTGAAGATGACTTGGTCCCACAGCCGTTGTAAGAGTACAAATCTGTCTTTGCCTCCCCCGTGTCACAATCCAAAGGGCCAGGAGTGTTAGGTAACTCTTCATGCTCTTTTCTCAGCAGATTACACTGTTCTGAATGTGTTATGTCCAAAATGATATAAAATTCCCTCAAACTATAGTTTGTTTGCATTCTAATTATAATATATAGCCTGAGACTCAAAACCATTTTCCCTAAAATAAAGGAACTCAATATTCTTAGAGTAGCAGAACATTGATTGCCATATTTATTGATACTTCCTACAGTAAAACATCCTAGAGATGGAGTGTGGGGCTCACTTTTGGTTCCAAGCCACTAATTAGAGGACAGTGTTGAGAAATGATTTTATAATATAACACATGAACATAAAGTATTGATGAATATTTCTGCTTTAAATCAAGTTATAATAATTTATGTGTGATTACGTGCAACTATAAGTTAGACCATCTATCCCCCCAGATCCAGTGCTATGACCAGTTTGGAGCCACTTGTAATGTAGAATTTAACTCAAGGGCAAATTTAACTGTCTAAATATAAGAGGTGAGGCAGGCAGCAAAAGACCAAGAGATCTCAGCTGCCCCCTAGTTGGGTTAGCAGTCTTGCTATATTCACGGCGGCTACTTCAAGATCTGTGTTAACCTCAAAACTCAAAATCCATGCAGGAAGCTAAGTGGGTCCATCCCCATTAAGAACATGAACTTCAGGTAAGAGGGTGGGTTTTTCCCCCTTTTCTTTTCTTTTTGCTCTGAGGAGCTTTTTGCCTCTGCACTCACAAAGGCCTCAGGCTTATGTTCTCCTCAGAGGACTGCAAAGAAGCAAAATCCATTAGACAATGTTTATGCCTTGAGGAGTTCTAGTCTAAATGATCACTTCTACCTTATTTGAAATGATGCCATGCTTTTAAAATTCTGATTCTACATGGATCTGGGAGAGGGGTTGGTCAAGGTCAGGGTGGTTATAAGAAAGATTTTAGAGATTCTGTATAGTTGGAAAAAACCAGTAGAACAACAAAAGATGGCACAGGAGAATAAGTAAGACAAATATGAATAATCTCTAATTAGCAAAAAAATTATTTTTGAAACATTGCAAGTAGGTCAGAATGATGAAAAGAGGCACCTACATTCCCCTAAGGATATCAAACCCAAGAAATGGTTGGCTGCCTTATTGTGGAGATCCAGCTCCCTCCCACCCGTACGCCCCTCAGATTCACCCAGGCCATGCTGTTTCTCAATTTGCTGGAACAAGACATTCCTGCAGACCAGAGGGGCAATGCTTAAAATTCAGATTGGATGCAATCTCATGTAGTGTTTACATCCACCTTCCCTGCCCACTAAGAAATGAATATCACTGTTTTCCCAAAGGCCTCTATCAAACTCAGATACTACCATGTATCTTTTAAGACACTACCTTGTCTATTTATCTTAGGCCCTGCAGAAAAGTTAGAGATAGGCAAAAATATTTTAAATGTGATTGTTGTGTTCCTGAGAAAACCACTTCACTTCCTCAAACCATGCCTACATCAGTTCAGTTCAGTTCAGTCACTCAGTCGCGTCTGACTCTTTGCAACCCCATGGACTGCAGGATGCCAGGCTTCCCTGTCCATCACCAACACCCAGAGCTTGCTCAAACTCATGTCCATTGAGTTGGTGATGCCATCCAACCATCTCATTCTCTGTTGTCCCCTTCTCCTCCTGCCTTCAATCTTTCCCAGCATCAGGGGCTTTTCCAATGTCTGCATAGATATAAGATAATACAAATATTTTGTATGCTGGGATAGTATGGTCCCTGGGAGGAACCAGGTATGATGCATGATCCATTAGGCTGGAGCCAGGGTATGGGAGTAAATCGAGAAATGTCAGGCTGTGGAAACCCATTGTGAAAGAGCCAAAATATTCTGGGATTGAATCAGAAAGACAACATGTTCAAAAGACTGCCTTGTGGCACCCAGCTAGAAAGGAAATAAGATGTAACCCAGAAGAGGACCCAACAGATCAGAGGCTAAAGAAAGCAAACGAACCTAGACATCAGAATCCAAGTGGAGACTTAGAAGAAAAGGGGAAGCAAAGGGGGGTAAGCAGGAGATCTGATCTGTATGAGGTGGGGCTGGGTGGGAGATAGTTTGAAGAAGATTAAAGCTCAAGAATCCTGAGATGCCAAAGAAAGGTTATTGTGGGAACATAATCTATGGACGGGGGAGGGAGGGTGTGCTTCCCTGGTTGCTTAGGAGATAAAGAATCTGCCTGCAATGCAGAAGAGCGTGCATTCAATCCCTGGGGTGGGAAGATCCCCTGGAGAAGGAAATACCAACCCACTCCAGTATTCTTGCCTGGAGAATTCCATGGACAGAGGAGCCTGGTGGGCAACAGTCCATGGGGGTCACAAAGAGTCAGACACAGCTGAGTGACTCAGGTAGATGGGTATCTATGGGAAGTCACTCTGTAAAGGGTAAAACTCTGGTTAACTGTAGTGGTAGACTATGTCACTTGGTGTTCTGTGTTCCTATCTAGGGAAGGATTATACTACTCAGCCTATTAAATTCAGATGTGGCCGTGATATTTGCTTTGCCCAATGAAACTGAAGCCACTTGGCAGAGGTCTTAAGAACTAGCACATACATGCCATGCTCTCTCTTCTCTCTACCTTCATATCTGGTAGAGGCCAGCCCCGCTGTCTGAATCTTGGGATGAGGGTAATGACATCGGAGTGGAGTCCCCACATGACCCTTAATGAATGTGTAGCAAGAAAAAAATTTTTCTTATTTTTTTCCACTGAAGTTCTTTTTTTTCAAAATCACAGAATTATCTAGCTGCTTTTGACTGATACGAATGAAGATTACTGGTTGGAAGGCAGTAATTAATGATTATGCCTCATTGGACTTATTTTAATATGACAGGCAAAGTACTACAATGATGTTGCAAGGGAAAATAACGAGGAAAAATACCACTACAATGTTTATTTAGGAAGATCTGCAACAAAGAGTGAAGTCTGTGGATAAATTATTACCTCTGCTAATAGTATAGCCAGTCAAGTGAAAAATACATTAATAAGAGACTCAGCTTTCTTTATTCTCAAGTACCTTACAGTCTAATCAGAAAACCGTAACAAATTCATACTCACACATACACATACATTTTGATAGATAAAAACATGTAAAAGGGTTCAAGTCTTGCCACTGTAAAAGTCAAAAGTCAAAGGAGACCAAAGGTACAAGCTTGCTGAAATGTGTTGTTATTCTGATTATCACCATCATTATTTTACTGTTGCTTTTGTGGTGTTAGATATTAAGATGATAAAACGAGTAGTTGTTGACAGGAGTTGAAAATATAAATGCCATTATTCTGATTTGTCCTATTTAGTATCCTGAGCCTTTGAATGGACGATACTTGAGGGAAGAAAGGTAATTTATTATTTTCAATAAATAGATGGCTTAGGAATAGGAAGCGTGGTGGTTTTGTAATGATAAGACTACAGAAAGAGAAAGGACTGAAAAACAAAAAGATGCAAGTGACTCTAATCAGGTAGGTAGCCACACAAAACATGGACTCCATCCCTAGAGGGCAATGAAGACAGAGGAGACTCAGGAGCCAGCGAGGACTCATCTTGGCTCATAGAGGCTAATCCTTAAAGGCTGGACCAGGGAAGGGGTCTCTGCTAAGGGCGAATGTCCCATTCTGCCCCCCTGACTTGGCCTGCAAATGTGGGCATGTGCAGGGAACCATGCAGAGATTTTTCTTCATCCTTTTTGCATTTGCAAACACAGCTTTTCTTGGCTTACACATTAGTAATTCATAGTCCACTGAATATTGTATTGGCATTTGACCCAAACCCCTAACCATATTCGTGATATGCAACACTGATTATGGGGCTACTGGGAACACGAAATGTTCATTTTTCTCAATTGACCCCACATCTACTTTTGAATTAAGAAAAATGTTGAGAACAAAACCAGGCCTCTTACTGAAACTAATGCTGAAGGGCATTCTCATGAGGACAAAAGCGAATGGAAGGCAGACCGGGCTGATATCTGCTCTGTCTCAGTCACTTTAAAGTGTTGTTCTTGAGCATTTCAAATGAAGAGCTGACTTTTTCACAAGCTCTCTGAAAACTGTTACTGAATTGTATTTAGTTCAGTTCAGTTCAGTCTCTCAGTCGTTTCTGACACTTTGCGACCCCATGAATCACAGCACGCCAGGCCTCCCTGTCCGTCACCATCTCCCGGAGTTCACTCAGACTCACATCCATAGAGTCAGTGATGCCATCCAGCCATCTCATCCTCGGTCGCCCCCTTCTCCTCCTGCCCCCAATCCCTCCCAGCATCAGAGTCTTTTCCAATGAGTCACCTCTTCGCATGAGGTGGCCAAAGTACTGGAGTTTCAGCTTTAGCATCATTCCCTCCAAAGAAATCCCAGGACTGATCTCCTTCAGAATGGACTGGTTGGATCTCCTTGCAGTCTAAGGGACCCTCAAGAGTCTTCTCCAACACCACAGTTCAAAAGCATCAATTCTTCGGTGCTCAGCCTTCTTCACAGTCCAACTCTCACATCCATACATGACCACAGGAAAAACCATAGCCTTGACTAGACGGACCTTAGTCAACAAAATAATGTCTCTGCTTTTGAATATGCTATCTAGGTTGGTCATAACTTTTCTTCCAAGGAGTAAGCGTCTTTTAATTTCATGGCTGCAGTCACCATCTGCAGTGATTTTGGAGCCCCCCAAATAAAATCTGACACTGTTTCCACTGTTCCCCCATCTATTTCCCATTCAGTCCCTATTAAATTACTGAGCAGTATTTTCACTTTTGTGGTAGTAATATACACTGAATAAACTTAAGTATATGCTATTGCTTTTGTTTATGTACAGTTGCTACAAAATAAAGTTTATAAAATACCTAGTTTTTGTTTTTAAGTTAAATATGTTATCTAGTGTTTCAGCCAAACAACCATTTTAAAATGATTTTATCCTTCAAAACTTGAGAACAAGTACACCAAACCTTTCCTAGCAATGGGAAAATTCATCAGATACATAATAAAATTTTTTATGTGTCTGCTACCACTAATAACATATAACCTATTGTATTTCATAGCTTTCTTCAAACGTTCTGAAGTTTAATGGGAAATAAATGTATACACGCAAATAAATGGATAAATAATTAAACAGAAGTTAGAAACATAAGTGAATAGATAACACATAAAAAATAGTGGTTGTAAGAGTGATATGGGAAAACCAGGGCAATAGTTTAGATTTTAGGGCACTGCGTGTGATTACAAGAAACCAGATTTTAAGTGTACACAAGATGTTTGAGGAAGACAGAGAACGATCTGTTTACTTGCATGCAGAATGGACCACAGCCCTTGAGGGGTGATTCTGGGAGTGTGATAATTCTCTGTTCTCAAAGAATTATCCAGCCATTCACTGATGGTCCTCAGGATGATCCTGTAAAGAGACTCAAGGGGTTTCAGGCAGGATTTTTATTTACTTCTTAATATTTGGCTCATACTACACTGACCGTCTTTGCAAAGTGAAATTGCAAATAGTCAAATTACGTAGAAAGAAAGGCTTATACTATAGCTACTCTGTGCAGTACTCATCTCTCATGGCTAACCTCAGGGAGAATGAAATTTTAACAGTTCCTCCTTTTAGTTCTCTTGATATTTTCTTATTAACAAAGTGACCCACTCTTCCCTGTTTGGTCAACAGTGACGTCTGTGCTGTTCCTTCTATCAAAGGGATGACCTCACTCGGTCCCCACCACCACCCATCTTGATAGTTACATCAGGATTCTGGCCTACCAGTTAGTTACCTCTACAATCTTGGAAGGCAGTGGGGTCGCTCATTTGTCCACAGGCCTTCCACTTCTTCTTTGTAGCCCCTGTTTTCTTCTCGACCCCGGTCTTCCCTGGCACACAGTCCCCCCTTACAAAGCTGCAGCCTCCTGTGTGTGTTTCCAAAGCTCAGCATCACTAGGCAGTGCTTCTCCGTGCACACTCCTCTCTCAGAAATAGTTTCTGTCTGCCTCTTGTTGCACTACGGTGTCTTTATCGCCATGGGCTTCTATTCCTGTCACTGTTTACTCCCACTTTAGCAAGAGGTAAGAAGGGGAGCAAGGGGGGAAGGAAAAAAGAGAGGAGATGCATGTGTTCTGAATGGGCATTCCAGTTAGAGTTTTTCAAAGCAGGCAGTATGCATTTTTCTAATGATTGGTTCAGGCATTCAATCCATTTTTTCAAAGAGGTACATGATTTTAAGCTTAAGGTTCTTTCCTCATAGAGTTAAAATGCCTAATATGGCCAAATATTCACCGAGAGGAAAAAAATTTAACTATATTACTTGCTAAGTGTAGACGTCAGACACTCTACCTCATTAATCATATTGGTTTCTTATTTGAAATATAGATTCTTGGCCTGATTTAATTAAATACTCTGGGCCAGGGCCCACCTCTTAAATCTGCAAGCTTAATAAGCTTGTGATAAAATGTAATACTAATGCTATTTTATTTATAAATTAAATGGATGTAATTTAATATTAATAACAGAAACACAGGTGATTTATAACATTTAAGTACTTGCTATACATAAACATGGGAGAAGGAAATGGCAACCCACTCCAGTGTTCTTGCCTAGAGAATCCCAGGGACTGAGGAGCCCGGTGGGCTGCTGTCTATAGGGTTGCACAGAGTCGGATATGACTGAAATGACTTAGCAGCAGCATACATAAACATTTCATATATATTATTTAAAGGAAAAATTATAGATGGCAGGCCTCTTACAAACTTTGGGTGTAGAATCAAAAGAGAAATATATACCCTTAATATCTGCCTTTTAAAATAATATGCTATATGACTAGAACTGACTGATCTCATTGACATGATTGTAAACTTGAACATTTTTTCAATCAGCAACTAATTATGTTACTCATAAAATGCAGTGTTGAATCAGCTGAAGTTTATATTCAGTGATCACACATCATAACTGCTATTTATTACTATTTTCCTCAGCCTTCTTTCAGTAATTTCTACAACTTTAAATATCAGGAACCGAGACTGGTTTTTCACTATATTTTTAACAAGGATTTTTTAACTGCTTCATATGATTTTTCTCTCCTCTGAGTGTTTTCATATTGATTTTTCAGTGGCGAGATTTTTAGTTCCAGAAATTTGTCAGGTATTAAAGTCAGGCTAAAAGGTCAGTAATTCTCAGATACATTCTGTTTCATTTTATAAATCATCTTAATGTTCTAAGCTGCTTAATCCTCAAGTTTTCCATGTATCTTCTCTTCTACAGTGCAGCTGTTGAACAGAAAGAAAGAACCCTGCCAAAATGACAGCATAAAAATTTAGAGGGATGGTTTGTATAAAACCCTAATTGGTACTTTATATGACATTTTAAAGGCATTAAGTATTTCAAAGTCATTAAGCAAATGGTTATTATTGTACGAGTCATTTTAAAAGAATAAATTTACCCACCAGGATGTTAACTACTCAGTGTGAATTTCCTTTGAGCAGTGAATAAGCCATAGTGATGTTCTTTTATTTTCATGCTGTAATTAGAATTAATAACTAAAATTTTGCAAATATTATCTCTAAATAGAATTAATATGATATGTTTTGTGAAGTTGTTCCCTTTTAGGATTGGACATCAGCTTTTTTATGAGCATGATGCGTTTCATTCCTATATGTTTTACTGTTTTTGATTTAGGAAGAAATAAACTCGATAATTTTTAGGGCAATCTGTAATCCTGACAAGTATGAAATTCTATTAGTGTTTTCTTTCTTTCAGATATAATTCCACTGAGTTGCACATTGCTTGTCTCTCATTTTCATTTTTATATTTCTCTGTGTTCCAGCTTCATCGACTACTAATTGAGCATTCACCACACAACAGATGTGATGGTACAGAAATGCATTCAAGAAAAGATTAAACCAGGAGGCTGCCAATTGCAGTTGGACTTTAACCTGCTTGCTTTTTAATAATTCTTGAGTATAGATCCTTATTTATAGGCTTGGTATAAATATTATTAAATCTTTCCAACTATTCCCTTGAGCTTTGAATGTTCACTGACCTGTGAAGATAGCCAAGTGGATAAATAAGCTTGTACTTAGACCTGGAAAATCAGAGGGCTATTAGAGCTCATTTTGATTTTTTTTTAACTTTACGTTACATGATGCATTGATTTTTTTTTTAAGTAAGAAGACATTTAAAAAAGACACACTTAAACTGACTTCCAATTCTCTTTTAATGAATCGAAAGTGGTAGAGTCATCAGTGCATATCCCAGCCTGTTTTCACATCCTCAATTTCACATTTGCTGCTAGTCACATAAGTTACACTTGGCTTTAGCCTTGGAAGGCTAAAGAGAACCTCTGAAGGCAGAAGTTAACAAAGGACAGGGGCTCTAAGAGCTGTCATGTCCATTCTTGCCACCCCATCCATCTTACTCTGTGTATTCTATTCCCCATTCCTTCCTTGAAAAGAGTGGTCAGCTATGTCCAATGTCGTCACAAAGAACAAGAAAGATTAATGCTAAAGAGTTATTTATTTATTTATTTATTTTGGTTTAGGCAATTAAAAGCTACAAATGACCTTGTGAAATCAGGTCCTGTAAGAACATGATTCAGATGCCTGCTGGGTGAGTAGCGAAGGGAAGGGGAGGAAGTGGGGAATAGTGGTGGTGGGCTTATCTGAAGCTTAGCAACCATGGCCGGAAGGTAAGCTCCTAGGGTTCTTACTAGGAAGCCTCCTAGCCTTGTGCAGTACACAACCTGAAGAAACTCAAGCAGGGGCGTAGTACCTATAGTTTTTATTCTGAGCACACTTAACACAGAACATATCTGATGCGCAATGAATGAACTTAATGGTTCTTGAATAGCGTCAAAGAAAAATTTACCTAAAAGAAGGAAGAAAAGATTTTTTTAACCACTAATCTAGTGATGAAAATAAAAAGAAAATCATGTTTCTGTTTTGAAAATTACACCAAGAATCAATTCAATTAGATTTTGAGAATTAGGTAGAGTCAGAAAGAAACAATGATAATTAATAATAGTACAGCCTTGTGTTGACATAAAGCTTGGCAGCTCATGAACTTTTCCTCATATTCATTGCCTACTTCTTTATGGAAAAGTGCAGTATAAGAAATTTAGGAAAGAACTGTAACCTAAAGAACGTTAAAAGTGAGATGAAATTAGAAGGTAGGAAAAGTTCTTAAAATAGATTTCTAACAATACTAACTCAGGGTATCATGTGGTAAAAAAACTGAATTAACATTCAGGAATAACCCTGGGATCAGAGAAGCATTGTATATATAATCTATGAAATCATCCTATTTCACCAAATTTCATGTTAGTCTGAAACATGAAACATCTCTGTGTAGCCTTATATGTTCCTGTTTAAAGCTGGACTAGAAAGCAGAAATTTGGGGAGGAATTCAAACAACTATAAAGATTATCAAAAACAAAAGGACTGGAACCTCCTATGAAATGTTCAAAGAGATAAACTTTTTGTAAGTCCTCTTCACTGTTTCAGCTCATGACGACTGTCATAATGTAACTGCAGGGGAGAAGGGCTGATACTGATCATTCCAATGATAATTATCTTATAAAAGAAATATCCAGACTTGGCCTGAAGATCTTTGTAGCAGCATATCTTCATCAAATGTTCTTTGCCTTACCTAGTTCAGCTTCCTTTGTGGAAGAGCATTCTAACAGAAGCTTGCGGTGGTTAATGACCACAGAGGGGATAGAAGAGAAAAATGCGCTGACTCACTGAGACGCTGACTACACGGAGGAGTTAGTGTAAACAGAGGTTGTCAGAGGGGGCTTTGGAATCTACTTCTCTGGAGAGTTTTAAAAATAGGCCAGGCACTCATCTCCCTGGGACGGGCTCAGGCTGCACAGTAGCTAGAGGACAGCCACAGCCCTCTCGTGTTCCCTGCTACCTCTACTGTCTATAGTTGACAACAATATCTGAGGGGCCTCTGGGCAGGGAACTGGTGGTAACCTGGCTCATTTCTAACTAGAGTCCTTTTTCACCCCATGGAATGATAAGTATATAAGTGAGGGTGGGGTCATTGTTCCCTGAACCACACTCTGTTAGCATTACCGAGCAGGGTGCTCCGTCCACCAGCACCGTCGGCTGAAAGGCATGGATACCAGTTAGTATTGAATGACAGCGCTCTGTTGGATTTTATTTGTTCCATTGTTTTGTGTGTCTGTGTGTCTTTGTGTATGAGTGTGAGGGAGAGAAAAAATATAGGAAGTTACACTAATTGGAAAGGAGATTCGGTTAAAAAGTCTGGAAAACATCCGGGGAAAATACCTTCATGTCCTTGTGAAGCATTTGATTCTGATGTTAGACTCCAACCTTTAGCATTTGAATTTCCTTGGATCTGAGGCTTATCCAGGATTGTTGCCTCTTGCTAGCAGGTGGGGGTTTCCTCTTAGAGAATGAGCTCCATTCTAGTCCCCTAGAGCTACTGGGTCATGGCCAGCTTCTCAGGGGAGCCGAAGAGACAGCAGAGCTGACAGGCACAGCGAGAGTTAGCTTTAAATACCTAGCACCCTATTATCTGGTGGGTGGGTGTTGTTGCTAATTGTTCTTCCATTTCAATAAAGAAAGTGGTGAGTTACGAAAAATCAAGGATGTTCCATCTTAAGGATTAGGCTGAATGCTTTCAAGAGAAGCACTTTTTTTTAAGATGAATTTTATCCTATAATATTTTTCCAATTTATTCGGGTACTTTGTCCAAGGAAAACAGTATATGTGTTATGCCATGTAACCAGAATCTTTAGAATTAGTACAACTTTTTCTCAGTGAAGGTCTATCTTTATTCACCAAGTGGGCTCAGATGGCCTGTGTGGGGTGGGGTACCTGCCAAGGTCACAATCATGCAGGCTGCCCAGAGGAGAGTGGACCTGGCAACCCACCACCTAGTAAATTTACAAACAGGTGGTGAAACAAGGATTTTCTTTTGTACTTGTTCTTTCCTCAATGCCTCCCATAATCGTTGCTTTTCTAAAAGGTCAACTTTGTTTTTTTTTAGGAAAAGGAGTCTTTCCTTCATCTCCTAAATGCTAAGTTGATGCCCTTCCCTAGAAGTCTTTC
Source organism: Ovis aries (assembly GCF_016772045.2). Lineage (NCBI taxonomy): Eukaryota > Metazoa > Chordata > Mammalia > Artiodactyla > Bovidae > Ovis > Ovis aries. Next base: position 24,051,204 of record NC_056058.1, on the reverse strand, counting down.
CATTAATTAAGTTGGCCTGAAGGTCATAAACCATGATCGATATGGAGGCTGGTTGCTGCAAGGTGCTAATTGACATCCCCAAAGAGGAATAGTGTCAACAATCAATAGAGAAGAGCAGGACACTGGTAGACTCATGGCTTTGATTTTTGAAAAGGTATGGGAATGCCCTGTGATGTTTTCCCCCCGTACTCCTTTTGAATGTTAATGCTTTCTTGAAGATGATTTCAGACACACTGCTAGGATACTGCCTCTACTCACTGAAGCAGAATTCTCTGAAGAGTTGCTGAGGCAGAACCGAAATCATGGCTCGCCTCAGAGAAGCAGCTGTATTGGCCGCTAATGATGCCTCACACAGAAAGACGATGCTCCTTTAACTCGGGGTTTTAATGGGAAGTTTCTAAGCCTGAAACAACAGCTTTAGCTCTGGGGTGTGCCATCAGCTGCTTGCAGCTACCACTGCCTACTGCTTTCTCACAGCCTGGTCGGGAAGAATGGAAACTAAGGAGGCTTGTAACTACCTGTAACTGTTCCACCAGGAAATGGATCAAGTGTTTGTTCAGCCAGCTCCAGGTATTTGACCAAAATCTGTGTCTATGGTGGGCTAATTAAATGCTTTCCTCTAACTTTAAATATATGCATGAGCCATGATCGCATGGATGCCTTTTGGATCCAAGTTCTGAATTTAGATCGAGCTGTCAGATAAAGTCTAATTAAATAGTTGCTAGGTAAAGTTAATGCACGGGGGTGAAATGTAATGATGCCTGTATTTTTAAAGCATGCTTAAGTTTATAATGCTACAGATACTGGATAAGAGAATAGTAAAACAGGCTTTTTTCTTTGCTAAGCTGCAGTAAATTATTCTTGAAAGCTCTTTGCCCATTACATTATTTTCTATTCGCCTAAAACATGCAACCTTCCAAAATGTAACAAGGATATTCTAATTTGGATCATGACCCAAACAACTCATAATGATAGTGCTGACTGTCCCTGTTGTCCCTGGGCAGTGTGCAGCTCTAGCCTTTTGAGGTATCAGCAAGCACTCTCTTTCACTAGGAAACACACAAGGAAAGAGAAGGAAAACTGAGTTGAACAGTAAGGTTATTGTTTGGACTTTAAAGTTCCAGTTTGCTCATGGTGCCTTTTGACACCCCCGTTTACTGACTGGGCACTCACAGGCTATTTTTCTGATGTTCTCAGCAAAGCTGCAGTCTTGCCCTGCAGTCCCTTTAAAACTGGTAAAGCAGATGTTAGGAGGAAGGTGAAAATAGGGAGGAAGCAAAGCTGAGGTCAGGGCTCAGGCTGAAGATAAAGGTCCCCTGCTGACCAGCATGGTAAACTGGCTACAACAGGGTTCACTCCCCAAACCAAGCAGCAGATGTGTCTGCAGGCTGACTTTGCAGAGATGAGCAGAGGAAGCCGACCTCCTGTGCAGCAGTGAGGTCTAGCAACAGTTCTGAAACTGCCTGTTGAAATTTGTAGCTGACCACATTCGCTTGTCTTTAAAATTGTTGTCTATGGGCTTTCTATTAGCCATGCATCTAATTTTCGAGTGTATAAATTAATATTTACTCCTAACCATCCTGTGAATTTGGAATCATCAGGGCTATTGTATCAGAATAGGAGCGGTGTTGAAAAAGAGGAACATGGAAGTTGCCATGCATTTCTGTGAGCCAGAAAAATGGGGAGAGGGTGGTTAAAATGCCTGAAGCACTTAGAGTCAGGAAATCTCTACCTCGAGATCTTGGCTGGGCACCAAAAGGGCCATGTATTCTTTGAATTTATAGGAAACATTTTGCATCTTTGCATGTATATCCTGGAATGCAAGTTGTTCTTCGCTGGATTCATACACAACATTTCTATGAGAAATGAGGTAGCTTTGGTGGTGGGCTCACAGTTGTGGTGGGAAATGTGTAACAGGGTTGACTGGGGTGTTTACATGTCAGGGGTGGGTGGCTGGGATGGACGATATACCTCCAGACACTCCAGCTATACAGACAGCAATGCAGTTGAGGCTTCCTTAAGCTCAAAAAAGTAGAGAGTGATTCTATTCTGCCTCACTTTCAGGATATATTATTCCTTCCATTTTTACAAGACATGTTCACATCTCAACAGCCGAGCTTCAGCACTATTACAGGATAATGCAGCACTTTGAGGAAGTTTGTTCCTGTCAGTTGTTGCAAATTCAGTCCTGCCTACCTAGCCAACTCCCTCCCTATTTCATAGTCTACAGATTGGTCTCACTAGGCTGCTAGATAAATATAAGCAAGGTACACAGGACGTCTTTGTGGGACAAGGTGTCCTGTCCATCACATGTGAGTGTAAACTGGACAAGCCTGTGAGTGTTCTTGCTTGATGGTTGAACTGTTTTTACATCGGCTTTTGAAAACACATCAAGTCACATAACTAGGTTTGTGGCCTACAAGTTTTAAAAATTAGGTACAGCAATTATATGGTTTCGGAGTACTTAAAATACAGACTGCATTGTTTCACAGCACCCTGCAGAGCATTAGCAGTTGAAGGATGATGACCTTTGAAGGGGGCTACTCTTGAGTTTTTTGATTTGGGGTGGTTTATTTAACAATCTCCATTCCTGCGTGGGAAAAGAGCAATAAATCTCATTTTGCACAACAACGAGATAAAGAGAAAACACTCCTTCCTCATCACCTAGTTTTTGAACAGCTCACAATGTGCCAGGCGGGACTATACACACACTGCACCTACTGCGGCTGTTATTGCAACCCATCGCAAGAGGGACGACCACAAAAGTGAGACGGTGAAATCAAATGCCTGTGTGTGCTTTCCCAGGACAAGGGGCCAAATGCAATGAATGAACTCTGTGGCTGTCCCTTGAAAAGTCAGAAATATATCATTACTTTAAGATAGTTCTCTCCAGACAAAATATTTTTTCTTACTGTGAAATTTTATAATGAGATGAACAGCCCAAAGGTTCCAAGCTTGAGAAGGATATGTGTTGACATTGATAGTTCCCATGTAAGACAATACAATTCAGGATATTTTAAATGGCTACCCTTCTCCATCCAAAAGCAATCTAGGTAAGAAAGGATTGACCCCTTAAACAGAAGGGAGAGTGCTTAATTCCAGCTGATTTCTATATTTCAGACCCTACCCATCAGCAGCGAGGCCAAAGAAAATGTAAAAAAAAACAAACAACTGCTTCTTAAATCATGAGCTCTGTGACTATTAAAATGTCACTGTGACTCAGACTATTTGTGATTCTTTGAAACAAGATCTATTTCAACCACAATGGTCTAACATCCCAGTTAGGATGGATGACATGTTCTTTTTTTCACCCCTTCTCTGTACCACCCAGCACCTCCAAGCTTGAATTCAGTTCCCTGAACTCTAAGGGGCCAGAGGTTTGTTTCAACCTCTATTTAGAGAGGCAATGATCCCAAAGCAGCAAGGAATTTGTCAAGGAGCCTGTTGTTTAAAAAGGGGACGGTGAGGAGCACATCCTCAGGAGATACATCCTGTAATAGGTGCCGCTGCAGAACGTAGGTGAACTGTTCCCAGGGACAGAACGCAGGAAGCGTCGGTGCCTTGGCTGAAGGGAGGACCGAGGACCTGCTGGGGAGGAGGACTTTGGCGTGGACCGGTGCGGGGGGCGGGGTGGAGGGAGAGAAAGCCGCAGGTGGGAAGAGGGCGAGGAGGAGAGCATCTGGCGGACAGCATCATGACTCAAAGCTCAGAGGTGGGAAACCTGGAGGTGTTCAAAGGATACCAGGTGTGAGGTGGAGCTGCTGAACGGCCAGAGTTGGGACTCTCTCCCTAGGTGACTGCAGATCAATTACATGTAAGTTTGTTCTTGTCCACTGGTCATTTTGCTCAAAACCAAATGTGATTTGATCTTTGTTCCTTTCTGAACTTCCTTTGAAAATACAGTAATACCTCAGAAAAATTCCACTGACAGATTGCCATCTAATTTGTGGTCCAGAAAACAGGTGTATTAGGTCCACATGAGGTTTAAGGGGTTAGTGAGGGGTCTTGGATATTGGAGTACAAGGGTTTTCTGAGGGGAGGAATGGTAAATTTGAGCTTAGAAAGATGAATCATGACGCAGTATAGAGGAAGAATGGGGTAAGAAAGAGAGGGTTTCTCTGCAAACGGACTAAAGTGAGTGGCTGCCAGTGAGAATGGCTATGGGTGAGATGGACTCCTCACACGGGGCTTTGTGACTAATTCAGGGTGTTTGCACTTTGTGAACTTAGAGTCCAAGGAGCTTAGTTTGAGAAAAGGGATGTATTACATGACTTTTGAAAATGGCAGCTTTCAATTAAGGTTTCCTTGGTCCATGTTAAAATTAGACTTTATTTCCACATACAAATGGACCAAGCAAAGGGAAGACAGGTGTGCTGCGTGATAGGGAAAGCCAGTCAGGATTAAAATACTGCTGTGAGTGACTCTGGTCCTTCTTAAAATAACTGCCTTTTGTTGTTATTAATGCTGATAATGGTTGCATCAAAATCTTTCAAAATAATTTACTTGCCCACATTCCATTATTCATCTGAAAGGAGCATTTCATTGTTTAGGTAAAAGCAATTATGACCATTCCCTAAGAATCATTTCTACCCAAAACGGGACACTTTACTCTCAGGCACTTACAAAATTTGGATGCCTTTGAATATTCTTGTACTGTGGTGGCCAAGTGATTATATTTATTTCTATTTCTGCATCTTACACTGATGCTTCCTTTAGCTTAAACATGCTGTTGAGCTTTCCAAATTTGTAAATTATTGATTAGTTGATTGCAGTTTTAAAAACAAGCAGGCTCTTCTAGGGATTTCAAGCAGTTCCAGGCAAAACTGGAAAATAATTGGCATTTCTTTCTGAATCTCTGGATCTCCATCTCCCTTCATAACCATCTCCTCTTCTCATCTCTACCCACTTTCCCTCATCCTTCCCCAGGACTCTCCCTCTGGACCATCAACTCATAGCCCCCACGTCTGGTTACCGCAAGCCCCTCTAGCAGCTCCTTGCTCCCAGCAGGATCTTCCTTCAATTTCCTTTTTATCTACCTCTTTTCCCCCTCCTCCAAACAGGAACAGTATTCGAAGACAAACCCCCGCTAATGTGTTAATGTTTCATTTTCCCTGGTAGAATACTGCACTTTAATAGAGATCTGTGATGATTTGACCAAATGAAGTGATACTAATAGGAACTTGGGCATCATAGTATGCTGGGAGGGGAGAGGCTTACAATCTGTAAAGATCTGTAGAGTTCTCAAAATGCTTTCATCTCTCTTGTCTCCTCAGTTTGGTTTATCTAAAAGGGGTTGGTGGTGAAAGGCTCAGAGAACAAGAATATATACATTTTTATTTTAGCAGGCTTCTCAAAACCCGCTAAAATATCAGGTTGCAAAGAGGGTTGCAAAGAGGTTGCAAAGATCAGGTTGCAAAGAGGGTTAACTATATCCTTAGATCTGCCTTTTAATCAGCATAGCATGGTAAAATTGCAAATTAAAACTGAGTGTTAAGACATTCTAATAGTTGGCTTCCCTGTGAAGAAGTGAGGCTCCAGACTCATGTATAGAGAGATGTTGCTGATAATCTGAATTGAGATGACTAGGTTGTTTACTGGGGCTTCTTGTAAAGGTTGCCCATCACTGCATCCCCCAAATGAATGGTGTACCAGTTCTAAAACCTGAGTTGTGGAATAAGCCTAGGAATTATAGGATGCTTAGCTAAGACAAAAGGACTTGATACTTTGCCTTGTACAAAGGACAAGGCTGGAGAAGACTGGTCCAGGGTGTCATGATGGTGCTCATCATGATAGTAAAGTGAAGACCAGGGGTGGGAAGGGAGGGACTGGAAAAGCATTGCTACATTAGTCAGACAGCTCATGGCTAAAGGTATCATTAACACAGTTTCAAAAGGTTCTATATCCACTTCTCCACTGTTGTCATTGAACTTCACAGATCTAGCAAACTTTGTGTTGTAAATTTACCCAGTTAATGGTCCTCTTTTTTCTTCTATTTCCCTTTCGGATTATGTAATGTTTTCATTAAAAAAAAAAAAAAATTCCTAAAAATGCAGACCTGTCTTGGCTGTGTTAAAGAACAGATGAAGAAAGTGGCTCTGGCTTCACTTGGGCCAGAGGGAAAATGGACATAGTAAAATGGATTTTAGTAAGCCATGGGAAGGCCAGGGATCAGAAGGACATGGAAAGACAAGAGGCAACATAGTGGGTCTCAGTGGTAAAGAACTCTCCTGCCAATGCAGGAGATACAAGAGATGAGAGTTCGGTCCCTGGATTGGGAAGTTACTCTGAAGGAGGAAATGGGAACCCACTCTAGTATTCTTGCCTGAAAAATCCCATGAACAGAGGAGCCTGGCAAGCTACGGTCTGCGGGGTCGCAAGAGTCAGACACAGCTGAGCACAGCACAGCTTAGACATCTATTCTTCTATCACCACGAAGCTTTCTTTTAACCCAGGTTTTGGGGAATTTTTTGTTTGGTATGATTAAGTCCAGTTTGGGTATTTGGTTGGGTATGGATGTCCTTAGAAGCACCAGGGAGAGCTGGCTTGGCTACCTTTCCTGTCCCCTCTTCAGTTCCTATTAAGATTAGCACCCAAGACGGGCAGGGTACTTAAAAACAAGCAAACCAAGCCCAATCCATGAATATCCTCTATACGCCTAAGGAGATGTTTTTAAAAAACAGTCAAATTTTCTTCCAATCATATTTTAAAATAAAAATGAATCATAAATCAATCTACTGCAACTATTCCAACCTTGAAAATATTCAGAGTCAAGGAGCTGCAAAATATTTCCCCTAAACTGGTCACTCCTTCCTCCCAGATACCAGTTGTAGTTCCCTTATAAACTATTTTTAAACTGTGATTTTATAAACTTTGAAGTGTCAACATATACACAAACTGTTGTTATGCTCACTAATTCTATACCTCAACACAATGATTAATAAGTTAACTGAAGAAATACTGTGTTAATCCTTTAGGCCATAATTCTATTTTTATTTGGTTGCTTATTTTCATTGAGCATAATTTCTTTTGAATTCATGGTAATTTCCATAGATGACTATGTAATTTTTTTACAGATAGATTCATAAATATGTCCTATGATTTACCTATATAGTAATGTCTGATGTAAGTACTTTTCTTTATCAAATTTGATTTAAATGGGTTTAGTTCAATATATGAAGCTTTCACTGGCCTCAATGGCTACTTCAATATGCCTTTAAAGACAAACAGTAATATCCACACACCTTAGTTTTTCTACTAGCAAAATGGAAATAGTGATAACATTTCTTTCTTTCTCTTCCTCTCACCAAATGGTCTTAAATAAACAGTAGGAAGCTGCTGTAAGGCTTTTAAAAAATGCAATCAATTTCTTTTCCCTAGCTCGGTTCTCTAGGTCCTTTCCAGGATCAAGTATTGAACCATGTTTTTGTTTTTTGATGAAAAGAGAAAAAGCAGCAGGAGTTTGATGGTTGGGAGTCTGAGAGTCCTCCCTTCTCCCTTGGCCTAGGCGAGGTGAGAGAGAGCAGAGAAGAAGCATGGTAGCTTCCTTAGTCCTGTCTTCAGTGAAGCAACACTTAGTTTCCTTTGCTTTTCATCTTTGTATGCTTTTCAAAGGTTTTCCCTGACATTCATCTTCATGATAGCACCGTGAGATAGCATGCAGCCATTTCTACTTCTCATCTTTCCAACTTAGGGACCTCTTCAAGGTCCCACACACAGTACCATGGAGGCTAGAGACTCAGGACCCAAACCCAGTGCTCCTTGAGAGAGTTTCTATGTTAAGCACCTTTTCCAGCCTGGCTCAGACAATGAAGAATCAGCCTGCAATGCAGGACACCCAGGTTTGATCCCTGGGTCGGGAAGATCCCCTGCAGAAGGGAATGGAAACCCACTCCAATATTCTGGCCTGGAGAATCCCATGGACAGAGGATCCTGGTGGGCTGCAGTCCATGGGGTCGCTGAGAGTTGGACACAACTGAGCACCTTCACTTTCACTTTTCACTTTCATGCATTGGAGAAGGAAATGGCAACCCACTCCAGTGTTCTTGCCTGGAGAATCCCAGGGACGGGGGAGCCTGGTGGGCTGCTGTCTATGGGGTCACACAGAGTCGGACACGACTGAAGCGTCTTAGCAGCAGAGTGACTAACACTTTTCCAGCCTCAGTTTCCTCGTGCTACAGAGATCCCTGCTTTCATGGAGCCTGTGATAGAATGGCTATCTTCTGTTGTGTTTAGCTACAGTCCTGGCACACAGCTGGTATCCAGTCAATGGTCTCATTATAAGAATGATATGAGAGTATTATTATTGGAGGGAATCTGGAAGAGACTTGGCAGGGAGGCTTGGTTTGGATGTCAAGTTGGCAACACATCTGAGGTCAACATTACCTTGTACATTTCTCATCTTCTCTACTCTGGTTGCCCTCCCTGCCCATCCCTCCTGGCCCCAGGTGGCTACCCTGAGAACAGTCTGGTAATTTCATGCAAGAGTAACATATTCTTCCCCATAGTTATATGTAATTAAGCATGCCTGTTGAAAAAGCTTTGCGAATGCTTCTTCTCTCTGAAAAACAGGATGGTGAGCCTAGAAATAAAGTTGCCCTTTGATGTTTACTCCCTCTCCTTCCCTTCCTTTCTCTCTGAAGGCTCTCCAAGGTGCAGCCACCATGATCTCGGCAGGCTGATGATGGAAGAGAAAGAAGCCGGGAGAACCTGTGCTCCAGCATCCCTGGACAATGGATGGAGGACAGCCAGTCCCTTCTCCTCTGTTGCCCCTTGGGAACGTGTCATCAGATTCTAGCATGTCTCTGGAGCAGAAAACCACATTTGTTTTTGTGATTTTGTTGTTTATTTTCTTGGGCATCCTCATCGTCAGGTGCTTCCGGATTCTTTTGGACCCATATCGGAGCATGCCAACCTCGACCTGGGCTGACGGACTTGAAGGCCTGGAGAAAGGGCAGTTTGACCATGCCCTTGCTTAGCAGGATAGAAGCAGGAGTCCATCCTGAGGAAGAGAAGTGCTTTGTGTCTCAGTGAGAGGTTTCCTTTAGTCACCGTTCTCAGCAACTCAAAGTCTTCACCCTATCTGATTCTAGAACCACAATCCATTTATTCAGTAAACATTTGAGGACATTGGAAATGGAGGTTTCTATTACCAATGCAAAATAGGAAAGTTTCAGTTTCGACATTTACTCAATGAATGAATATTCTTGAATGTGTGTGATGATGAAGTCAAGAGTACCAATAGTGACTTTGCCTGAAATGAGGCCCTACTGGACCTGGGGGGCCGGACTAGGTCACCAGGAAGACAGACCTGGTTTGAATCTGAAGGCAGAGCCAGAACAGACTTCCTTGCTCTAATTTTGTCCCCCAGCTTGTTTTATTTTCATGGGAATCTGGGTCCTGGGCAGAGAATGAGGAGGATGCTGCTGAGTGGATGGACCCACAGCAGGTACTTGTTGTCTCCTAAAGCTAAGAACAATGGGAGGCAATTGGGAATGCTTAGAAGAAGTGATTGATCCCTGGGAAATATGAGTGAGGATGATGTTATTTTACTTTTCAAATAAAATGAATTCAAAGGCTTGTGGAGGTTTGCAAACTATTTACTAGGCTAAGTGCATTCTATGTATTCATATTAATAACATGAGTAGAGGTAGTGATACATAATCTGAATTTACTTTCTTTGCACAACTGATCGAAATAATAGGTGGCTATTTCAAGTTGTGCTTTTTTTTTTTTTTTTTCAATAAAAAGCTAACTGTTTGGAGGAGAAGACATTTATAGTCTTAAGAAGAATGTATGCTTATGACTGATATAGAAACCAAATAAAACTTTTCAAGAAACAGAAGTGTCTCCTCTCTCTTATTTCAGCGCTCTGGAGGCAGTGTGTTGTATCAACTGCTGAGGACTAATTGTTCTGAGAAAGAGAAAAAGACCAAAGACCATAAAAGGTCATCTAATTCATCCCTCTCCCATTTCAGGAAGAGCTTCCTCAGATTGACACATGGGACCTATTCTAAGCACTGTTTAAGTCTCCCAAAAAGAGAGATATGAAAACCTCTTATTTCAGCTCCGTACGGATAGGAAAATCTTTCATCTAAACTAAACTCCTTAAGGCTGCATTTAAAGTCTATGTCTTCTAATTTTCTCCTCAATTAGCCTTAAAAAACAAAAAAAAGTTTAAAAAAGGAACTATGCCTAAAAAGGCAGCCTTTAGTAAAACTTCTCCCTTGTCTTATCCTTTCTTTTGTAACTTTTTGGAGATTCTTCTGCTCAGCTTTCCCTTGTCCCCCGTATTCCCTCTTGATTTATTTTCATTTAAAAAATAATAGCTCTATTAAAATGTAATTTACATACCACAAAATTTAGCCTTCTAAAGTAAACAATTCACTGGTCTTTAATATATTCACAGAATTATGTGACCATCATCACTATCTAATTCCAGAATTCTATACCCAGTACCAGTCATGTCCCATCCCTCTTTCTTCTCAGATCCAGTAATATCTAATCCAGCTTCTGTCTCTATGGATTTGCCAGTTCTGGACATTTCATACTAATGGAGCCTAGGAGCACATGGTCTTTTGCGTCTGGCTCCTTTCACATAGCATGTTTTTAAGACAGATTCACCTGTGTTGTAGCATGATCTGTATTCTATATCTTTGTATGGCCAAATAATATCCTGTTGTTTGGCTAGACTGTGTTGTATTAGTCTCTCTGTCATGTCCGACTCTTTGCAACCCCATGGACTGTGGCCCACCAGGCCCCTCTATCCATTGAATTCTCCAGGCAAGAATACTGGAGTGCGTTGCCATTCCCTTCTCCAGGGGATCTTCTCGACCCATGGATCGAACCCGGGCCTCCCACATTGAAGGCAGATTCTTTACCATCTGAGCCATTATTCATTTATCATGGCTATTCATTGGCCAGTCTAAAAGGAATGCTGCTATGAACACACTGGTACAAGATTTTGCGTGGATATGTGTTTTCAGTTCCCTTGAGTAAATTCCTGTGAGTGGATTTGCTAGCCCATATGCTAACGCTGTGTTTAACTTTTTGAAGAACTGTGAGACTGTTTCCTAAAGCAGCTGTATTAGTTTGTATTTCCACTAGCAAAGTATGTAAATTTTGATTCTAAACTCTTCCCAACGACTCAGCTTTCTTTAGCTATAGAATTCATAACTGTGATCACTTATAAGAATGAGCCAGATTAAAAAGATAACCACCTCTTGGTTTCATCATGCTACAAGTTAATTGATGCCTTCAGAGATCCTACATTTCTAGTTCCAAAAACACAACACCGATGCTATCTATGGTCATCCTGTGGTCTATTAAGTCACCTAAGTATCTTTTTTTCTGAAATACTATTGCATCTTTCTTTAACCTACTCATTGTAAAGTTTCTTTTTTCTTCAAATGTACCATGTCATGTGTATCCTTATTTAATTTTTCTCCTGTTTTATTGGGCATCCATTCAGGTACTTATTGAGTGCTTTGAGCCTGGCATTTCTAGCACTAGAAAGAGGAAAATCATAAAACTAGTTCTTGCTCTTGAGTAACTGTCAACCTCACTGAAGAGCTGAGAAATGAAAGAAGGCGTGTGTCTGCATCATTGTTCAAACAACTGTGGGAACCTATGGTTCCTACACCATCAGAATCCTCTGAGAGCTTAACAAATATATATGCACCCCCACTAATTTTTATTATAAAAGGTGTATATGACCATGGTAAAAATGTAGAAACAATATGGAAAGATATAAAATAAACAGTCAAAGTTAAAATTCTGCCTCCTTAGTTCATTCCAGCTCCTTAGTTCCTCTGGGGGAGCTTGTTGAAAATGTAGATTCCTACAGCCTTCCCTCCCTACAGAGCAATTCTGTAGAGGTGGGTCAGCAAACAGATGCTCTAGGAGATAGAATATGGGAGAGATGGCTGAGGGCCAAGATAGTCATGGAACCGTCCCGGGAAACAGTGAGTCAGGTGAGGATAGTGTGTTTAAGTGCATGGTATAAAACTTTATGCAATCTAAGTTGCTATTCTGAAATGAATTATGTCTTGACCTAAGATGACAGGCGTGTTTTAGATATGTTCATTGGAAGAGAAGAGGAAAAGTTGTAGAAGAGGAAAGGGGGTGAGGATGTGGGGCTTAGAGGAAGGAGAGCAGCCTGTCTGGACAATATAGTTGGAGGGAGAGTTGGAACTCTTATGGGAAGGATAAGGGTGGAGCTGAACATCCGAAAGTCGGAAAAGGCAAAATGAAGGGTGAGAGTCACTGCAGATTCTTGAGAAAGAAACTGACATGGGGAGTGGTGGTCAAGGCCAGTGTCTGCACCCTCCCTTGGGGCCACGCTAAGATCTGCTACTAAAACAGGACAGACGTAAATAGCCATCTGCCCTCCACGAGGCCTTGGAACATGGGATTGCCAGTAAGTGCCACGGGGCCTCCCAGAGCCTGCTCTTCTTTCTCTCCTCACTTTATCCCCCACTCTATTTTTGTTTTTCCTTCTCAGATTACCGCTCCTTCTTCAACCACCCCCTCACTGGTTGGGCTAGTTTGATCCCACCCTGAATATGGGTCTCCCACGCTCCACCCTCCCTTGTCCAGAGCCAGCGACCAGAACAAGTGATAAAACGCTTTGGGGTGTTCAGAGTAAATTGATCCCTCCAGTGAGAAGTGCTAACCCTCTTTTTTAATTACTCAGGACTCCTTGGGGTGAACAGCCTATTCTTGAAAGGTCACAAAAGCCCTCTCTCTCCTGGCTTTCTGGCTACAGGAGTTATAGTGCAGCATTTTGCCTACCTTACAAGATATTTATAATGAGTGCAGCTGCCCTCTATCATGTATATCTGTATCCTAGGATGACAAAAATTACTTTCCCAAGGTCATGCTAGAATAGAGCTGACTTTTGATTCAGAAAATGTGGCAGACTCATTCTCAGTCTGAGCTCTGTGCTCCCAAGAGACTCCAAGTTCTAGACCAACACGGCTTCTTCCAAAAGACCTCTTTTTAAAAACATCTTAAACCCTGGAAAGTAAGTCTCATATGGGGTTTGAAGGAGATTAATTTGACTCCTGCTGTTAAACTAATGAACATTCCAAGTAAGATTGTTCTTTTACTATTTTTAAGGGTTAAAGCTGAAACAAAATAAAGCAACAGTTTTAGGAGGCAGAAATTAAGGTGGATGTTTACAGGGGAAAAAAGTACCCATTCAAGTTCCATTGTTTTATTGAAACACTGAAATTTTTATATTATGTTGATAAATTCGGTGTGATGACAAATTTTACTTGATGACAAATTTTATCTGATGAAATCATTGAAAGAAATCTCATAGTTTCAAGATGTCAACTTTCAGAACTGATGTATAAACCATATGGAAACATAATTATTTTCAAAAAAAATATTTTAAGCTCCAAAGCACTGAATAAATCCTGAGATGTGATTTGTGAGATCTGAGATGTATGTCTTCCGAGATAAAGCATACAAAGAGGGGTGCCTCAATTACTGATTCATCACAAAGTTGTAGAGAGCTGTGATCTCCAGAAAATGTGTTCAGTTCTCTATATGTGCATATTCAGGGTGGGATCAAACTGGCCCAAGCCAGAAGAGTTTAGTTATTTGCTTGTTTTGAGATGCAAAAGAAGGACAACCATTTAAGCTTTGTCTCTCCTGTTACTTAAAAGAATAAATGAATTATTTCCAGAGAGGTGTCTACCTCTTTAGAAGCAAATCCTCCCTACCCTTACAGCTTGCTCTGGCCTGATGAGTCAGCACCCAACACTTCAGCCAGTCTGGGGCTCTTACCAAGGTCAACTTTTTAGAATAGGATTCCCTGCTGAATTTAGAATACAGTTGAAGTTTTGCTTCCAGTTTCCTGCCATAAAGTGTACTCACATCTTGTCACAAAGCACCACAAGATATTCCTATATAATTCCATCCCATAGACTTCCCCAATATCCTGATTGATGTGTCTATGCTTTAGCCTGCGAGAGATTTCCTTAAACCATTTTTCAAAGGGGATTTCCATTTTCTTTTCCCTTCTAAGCTTCCCATTATTTTCTTTTAAGCCCTATTATATTCTTAGAGCTCCAAATACTAGGCAGCTTTTAAGAAGGCAGCTCTTCCCGGATTCTCTGGAGTTTGCAAAGCTGGAAAGAAACACTGCTATCATCTATTTCAACCCCCTCACTTTTGATGGAAAGAAATAGGAAGACAAAGAGGTCGAACGGCATGCCCATAGTCGCATCTCCACCCACTAGTTACAGTTGTATCATCTTACATATGTGGTGTGTGTCCACATGAATTCAAACAGAATGAACAGCTAATAAATCTGCAAAGTGAAAAATGTCCTTTTGTTAACTGTCATGAGAGTTACTCTTAAAACAGTCTCCTTTTTTTGGCAGTGGGGGAGCGGTGGTGGGGGGAAGATGTGTTGTATTTCTTAAAAACAACCCTATGAACAGGATCTTTTCCTTAGGGATATTCCCAAGCTTCGGTTTAGGTGTCTGGACAATAAGAGGTATTTCCAGGTAAATTATAAAGGATCCCTTAGCAAAGATTCTGGTTCTCTAGACACAGGATAATCAATCTAGGATAAGGCTTCAGAGTTTAATTCCAAATAGATCTTTGAGCTGTTTTTCTCAGCTGAAGAGGCCCGCCAAGGGAGATTACAACATAAAGTTCATAAAGGTTTTGGATACAGCCCTATCTCTGGGTTATCAAAGAGATGTCTGGATCCTCTTAGGACAGAACTAGAGCTTCAGAAGTTATACAACAAAGTATTTCAAGTTTGAAAGTACCCTTTATCCTTTTCTGTCATGCATTTTTTCCTAGTTACCTCACTTATTTCTTATCCTCTCTTTTCTGATAAGTGGAGTGCTGGAAGAAGCTGAAAACAACATTAAATTCAGTACTGCTCTGGTAGATAAATATTTCTTCAACAGTCACAACAAATGGCTGCCTGAGTCCTGCCTAAACATGTCTAACTTCTCAAGGAGTCCATTCCATCTTGAGCTCATTCTGTTTTACAGGACAGAAGTGTAACCTACTGTAAACTTGTATTTTGGCCATTTTTGCCAGGTGGACACCATTGTTTTCTTCTGAAGTGGCAGATTTCTGATATTCTTTAATAGGACCACCCTTGAGATGTACCTGTTGTTGAAAGACAGTTCTTCATGGCTCCTTCCTCCTTTTTGTACGTCCTTCTAGCCGAGGCACTGACAGAGTTTAATTCCCTTGAAAGCTCTTTGTTTAGAGATAGTATCTCTCTTGGTAGATGGTTGGGCAGATTTGCTTGTTGTTCAGTTGCCCAGTCATGTCCGACTCTGTGACCCCATGGACTGCAGCACACCAGGCCTCTTTGTCCCTTACCATCCCTCGAAATTTGCCCAAGTTCATGTCCACTGCAGGTAGCCTATAATAAAAGAGTGGGATTTACTGAGCTTGGGATTCCTCTCTTGTAATGCCACCTATCGTGTGCACAAGCATCATCTCCTCCAGTTTGCATTGCCCTGTGCGAACTGGGATAAGGAGCTGACACAGGGAAATGCTGATACTCTGGGTCCTCTGATTGTTGTGAGTAATGAACTTGTCTCTGGCTCTGAGTCTTGTGCTTTCTACCAGCATCCATGAAACTGTGTCAGGCTAACAGATCAGCTTGCAAGAATGGTCAAATCTCAGCTCCTTCAGATTTCTTGACAGTTATCATTATTCCCCCAGGATAAAAATACTCCAGTTCCTTCCGCCACCCTATAGTGTCATATGTTTTGAATCATCTCTTGTTCTTATCAAACATTCTGGACGCTCTTCAGTTTAGCTATGTCCCTGCTGCAGAGAAAGGAAAATAATAACCCCTATATGGCTGACTAAAACAAGTGGAACCAAATTCTGATTTATTTTGTTCTGAGACGCACATGTTACAAGATGCAGCCCAAGAGGAAATGATCTTTTATTTTGCAGCCACATTACTGTTCATAGCAAGCCATTCAAAAGGCATCACAGGCAGCTGAAACTCTGTGGTATTTTTATGTATACCAAGGTAGAAATTTACCTATACTATGTAATGCCAAATGTTATGTCAAACATAAAATCCCATCTTCTTCTGGTACAGTTTTACAATTTTGCATCCCAGCCTAAGAATTTAAAATTTCTCTTTTTTTATTTCATTGTATTCCATTTAGTTTAGTTCGTCAGTTTAGGCTTTTTATAATCTGATTCCCTCCTTATCATATTCATTGGGCTCACCATCTTTGTGTCATCAGTACATTGGCTCAGCAAGCCATCCATATTTTTTTTTCTACATTAATGGCAAAACTTCAAACATATCAGAGCCAAGTACAGAGCCCTGGGTCATGCCACAGAGATCTCAATGCATTTAAGGAGTCTGTTGGCAGACGTAATTGTAAGCAAATGTTCCCCACAGGAAACTCCATGGAGATAGACACTCCATGGAGACGTTTAACCAAGAGGAAACCTAGGAAGCACGATGACTCATGCAAGTCTGCAGCAAAGTTCCAGAAGACAGGGAAACCACCAAAGTGATGGTCGTACAACTTTCCAAACTCAGCTGAAATGTTATGGATCCAAATTGGCAAATGGAAGTCACACAAATGGCAAAAAGAGCCTCTATCCACTTTTGCTAGAGCTTCAAACTCATAGGCAGTGAAAAGATTGTTAGCTCTACCTAGCTCTCTGTCCAGCATTGTGACTCTGGTTACACATGAAAACAATCTCACACTATCTGCTGGAGAAAACTCCTCCTAGTGGCAGAGATCATCAAGCATATACTAATCCACTTGAGGAAGCAAATATTAGATAATAGCATGGATCAGCGAAGGAGCACACACTGGGCGCTCAGGCAGCTTGAATCTTCACTGGTTCTGCCAGGAACTAGCTGAAAGGCTTTGTACAAGCCCCTTAATTCCTCAGGGCCTCATTTTCTTTTCTTGTAAACTGAGATATATGGACTAGTTAATCTCTAAGTACCTAAGTACCTTTTTTCTCTTCCTAAAAAAGCATTTATAGCTAGAACTTGGGAACCATTTACTGAACACCAACATGAAAGAGATCTGAAAAACTTAGTATGTCTCAGATCACATGGCTAGTGTGAGGTTACACGAGAATTTGAATGTAGGTGGCACAGTGAGTAAAGAATCTGCCTACAGTGCAGGAGACAGCGGTTCGATCCCTGGGCTGGGAAGATCCCCTGGAGGAGGGCATGGAAATCCACTCCAGTACTCTTGCCTGGAGAATCCCCTGGAGACAGAAGAGCCTGGCAAGCTACAGTCCATAGGGTCACAAACCGTCGACCCTACGGATGCCGTCTCAGCTCAGCACACACTATCTGCCAAACAGCACTAGCAACAGAACCAACAGCAAAAACTCTGAAAAGAGCAAAAACTCTAAAAGCAGAAATGGTTTTCTAGAAATACTAAATTGAATCGACATTCTGCTGACACTTTTGTTGTTGTTATTTTTAAGAAACTACCTGGAAAAGAGATTTTATGGGCTAACAAGTAAGCCTTTCACAGGGCTGTGAGGTTGACTTAACATACTTAGTTTTGTTTTGTTATGGATATTCAGCTTGTTTACATTCAGCCTCCAATCCTCATTCATTTTGTGACCTGGGGAAAATGACTTAACTGTTATACCTCATTTCTCAACTGTAAAATGGGCATGCTATTAATAGCATTCTCCCCACATGCCTTTTTTCAAGAACTAAATGAGACTAGTATCTGATCAACAAGCTTTTGACAAACACTGACTCGATAGCTGTTACAATGAAGGAGGGATATTTTACATATGCACCTCACTGAGACACCAAATTATTTGAATATGTACCCCAAACACAAGACTCTACCTTTAAAAATTAGGCTATTAAGGGCAAATTTTGTAAAATTGTACTTTGGGATTAGTTCGTGTTCCTACATTCAGGATATAAGGAAGAAAATATCCAGTTTTAAAGTAATGATTGATTTGAGCTCAGTACTTAAAAGCTTTATCTTTGGAACTAGTTCAGACCTCTAGGCATCGAGAGACAAGGTTTCTCTTTTTTCATTCCCAGAAGTGCTCTTTCATCATACAGATTTTTTTCTTTACATGAGCCAACTTTCAAAATATTTGGAAACAGAAAGGATTCACTCTTAGGTTTCTTATCATTGCTTTGCTGGTGACCTTGATAAAGTCAATTGAGTTCCTTCACTTTCTCCATAAAATGGAAGTAACAGATGGGACTATGAAGCAAATAAATCAATGATCTTTTAAGTGTGCAAAATCTTGCCAAACTATTAAATATAAAAATACGAATATTTGAAAATAATGAATTTTTGTGTGCCCCCCAAAAGAAATAGATTAAGCACAGACTTTATTGATAAAACAAGATAAATGGCAAATGTTATAAATGCTACTTCATAGTCCCCAAGTAATGTATTTAATCCTGAAATATTGGAGAATTTACTGTGGATGTTCTCTAGCAGTATAATCCCTGCCCCTTGCCAGTCTGCCACCCCGTCTAGGATAAGTAAAGGCTTTTGCAGCTATTTTTAGTTTTAAATTAGTTTTAAATAGGGAAAACATTAATCTTGTGATTACCCTCCTCAAAGAGTTCCAAGACTGAGCTTTCATGGAGGTCACTCTGTTCCTCTGAGGGGTCTGTGACTGAAGTTTCAAAGAATACCCAGCTAGCTAGTCCAGGAATGAAACTGTGTGTTTATTTAAATATCTCACCAAGGAGGGCAAAACATGAGAATGATACGTCCTCAAACTTTTGCAAAGAAATTCTTGGCAATAAATCTCGTTGACTCTTTGGAATTGGATAGGTCTGCTTAGTACATTGGACCGTTTTCCAAATATCAGGTTATTGGCTACAGCTTTTGGTGGTGAGGTTTCTATGGGGCAAACACCTCTGGGGAGAAATCTGTAATTGGTGCATCCTAGAGGATGTCATTGGGGGATTGAATAGAATAGCCCCTGTGGTCAGCTATGATCCTCCCCCAGAGACTTTTCTCAAAATGTAACTTCCCCCTTGTGCCCTAGGAAACCCCTACCTGCTTTCTTGGATTGTTCTACATTGCTGAGTCATTCTCTACCTTTGCTTATCTTTCTGGGGGATTTAAATTTAAGGAGTGAAAGTTTCCAAATGCTGTGAGATCACATTTTGCATTAATCAATTAATTCATTCATGCATGTACATTACTGAGTACCTAATGGCTATCAGGCACTGTACTGGGCCCTCATTAAGTTTACAGAGGTATATACATATACCTACTCTTGAGGAGTAGACATGCTAGTTGGGAAGCAGAAAAAAGGTTAAACTCCTATCTATTACTTAACTTTTGAAGAAGCTAACATTCTGATAAAATTTTGCCCAAGATGCCCTTAAAGTTTGATTTGTTTCCATTTACCTGCTAGAAACAGTATTATTTCCCATTAGTTTTTAAATGAATATAATTTTAAAATGCTTCAGAGAATTCAATAAAATATGATAAATGAGTAAATGTTATTGAAATATATAAATGTCTTAAATGACATCCTCAGATCCTAGGACTACCCAATGTTTTCTTTTTTTGAAATGTCCTTAAGATAGATTTAAGAAAACACTTGGATTTAGGCAAAATGATGAACCCTAAGTTCTGGGAAATCAAATTAAATCAGTTGAATGGTGAATAGAAAGAATTCTCCAGGTAATTAAGACCTTTTCTCCCCTAAGAACCAGTGCTAAAGTCTGTAAATGAGGAGAGGGTTGATACTCTGATCAGCTGATAGAAAAATAGTATCCACAGTGCCTGAAAACTCTGGTTAATCGGATGATAGTAATTATTTATAATCATCTTTATTTCCTGCATATTTCCTAGTCAGCATACTGCTTTAGATATAATGAATACTTAATAATTATTTGTCACATAGAAGCTAATTTAATTGAGGTTAAGTGCCTGAATATCTACTTTTCCCTGTGGCCACTGAATACTGTCTGAGATAAACTTCCATATTCTGACTCTTGATATCTATACTCTGACTCTTAAGTTCAAAAACATGAAAGGCCAGTTACTGTGTTTTCCTTTTTTGCCCCATTAAAAACATTTCTAGTAGGTCCTCTGTGAAGGAGTCGTGTGTGTGTGTATGTAGGAATTTTCCTTAGGGCTGACTTATTTGGGGAATAAGTTTTACTTTCTAACCATCCTTTGAACCCCATGTAAAGAATATACTTAAAAGTAGAAATATTTTGGTGATTTTGTCTCTTTTAAAGCTAAACCCATATTATATGAAATTTCTGCTTTTTAAAAGATACCCTGTAACCACAGTTTGAAACGGAATTTAGCATGATAAACATTTACTTAAGAAACATACCAGGATAGAAGAATTGGGTGATGGATTATCATACATTTAAACAGCCACTAGCAAAAACTAACCAACTCTTCTTCAATTTAACTTGACTGGATCTTTTTGGCTGGCAGCCTTTCTGTACTCAGCTGAACTGGCAGTCTTCATATTTTAAAGAGACACATGGATTTTCAAACTTAATCTTTAAATCCCTAATAGCTTGGTTTCTGCTATAACTCACTAATTCCCTTCTGCTTGTTCTAATGAAAGGAAAGGTTTAACAAGGAGGGATGAAATTATTGTCGTTATTGTTTTTTAAATCAATAACAAATTTTGAAATTAATGTGGAGCCTTTTGTTAAAGGAGACCAAAGGCACTGCATTATGGCTTATACATTTTTTTTTTTTTACATTTTCATGCATCCATTTTTCTTATTAATAGCCAAGGTTTCAAGTTACTATGTCATTTTCCTTTGTTCAGTCATCTATTTGACAAGAATACATGAAGAGTTTCCTACGTGGATGGCATTCTACTGGATATACACTGAATCAGATAGCATCATTGGCTTTGAAATATTTAAAATCCAATAAAGAAGCTAAGGGTCACAAATATACATCAGATTTCAGACTGAGTGTGGGCACAGAAGGATGTCTCTGCTGTTTGGTCATAATGAAGGAGGTGACGTTTATCTTAGGTCTTAAAGAATAGATGGAATTTCTATATGCAAAATCAGGAGAAAGAGGAAGGATGAATGAGGGGGTATAAAAGGTAAAAGATTGGAAAGTGGAGGAGTTGGGTTCTGGAAACATCCAGAAATTCCCTTCAGGGGCTCTAGGACATCCGGTCTTCATTTGTAAAATGAAGAACTATGTCAGGTGATCTCCACCTTCCTTTCCAGCTCTATATTCTCAGTTCAGTTCAGTTCAGTCGTTCAGTCATGTCCGACTCTTTGCGACCCCATGAATCACAGCATACCAGGCCTCCCTGTCCATCACCATCTCCTGGAGTTCACTCAGACTCACGTCCATCGAGTCAGTGATGCCATCCAGCCATCTCATCCTCGGTCATCCCCTTCTCCTCCTGCCCCCAATCCCTCCCAGCATCAGAGTCTTTTCCAATGAGTCAACTCTGCATGAGGTGGTCAAAGGACTGGAGTTTCAGCTTTAGCATCATTCCTTCCAAAGAAATCCCAGGGCTGATCTCCTTCAGAATGGACTGGTTGGATCTCCTTGCAGTCCAAGGGACTCTCAAGAGTCTTCTCCAACACCACACTTCAAAAGTATCAATTCTTCGGCGCTCAGCTTTCTTCACAGTCCAACTCTCACATCCACACATAACCACAGGAAAAACCATAGCCTTGACTAGACGGACCTTAGTTGGCAAAGTAATGTCTCTGCTTTTGAATATGCTGTCTAGGTTGGTCATAACTTTTCTTCCAAGGAGTAAGCACCTTTTAATTTCATGGCTGCAGTCACCATCTGCAGTGATTTTGGAACCCCAAAAACAAAGTCTGACACTGTTTCCACTGTTTCCCCATCTATTTCCCATGAAGTGATGGGACCGGATGCCATGATCTTCGTTTTCTGAATGTTGAGCTTTAAGCCAACTTTTTCACTCTCCTCTTTCACTTTCATCAAGAGGCTTTTTAGTTCCTCTTCACTTTCTGCCATAAGGGTGGTGTCATCTGCATATCTGAGGTTATTGATATTTCTCCCGGCAATCATGTACATACATATACTTTTTATCCTTCCCCCAAGAAACACTGCTTATTTCAGTTTAAAAACATATTTTCTTTGGCTGTTAGTCACATTGCCCCCCAAACACCAAGTTATATGAGGGTTGATCCTGAAGTCAACTTTGATGTACTAATTAGGTCTAAAGTCTCTTTAAAGAATCTGCCTGCCAATTCAGGAGACATAAGAGATGCAAGTTGGATCCCTGGGTTGGGAAGATCCCCTGGAGGAAGAAATGGCACTCTCTTCCAGTATTGTTACTGGGAGAATCCAATGGACAGAGTAGGACGGTGAGCTGCAGTCCATGGGTTCACAAAGAGTTGGATATAACTAAGTGTGCATGCATGCACACACGCACGCACACACACACACACACGCACACACACACACACACACTCTTTGGTCAGAGATCTAAAATATATCTAAGACAGGAGAAAGACATTACATTTTAGACTTCTGGTACAGGTTAACCCTGATTATTCCTGCCTTGTGTTTGGCATAAACCTGTGATTTAATTCGAGATCCTGCCTTCCCTTATAATCTTAAACAGATTATTGATCTTCAAAAAACTGGGCCTAAAAATGGCATTGGCTCATTTCAAATGAATAATAACCAACTTTTTGTGCAAGTTGCTAATTTGGAAATATAAGCAATGATTTTCATTCAGCCATAGCAAAGTAGTCAGCATATGTAGAATGCTATCTATGTACCAGGTATTCTATATGATGACTGTGAATAAATTCTTGTGATTATCCCCAGACTCTGTGAGTTAGATGCTGTTATTATCTCTACCTTATAGAGTAAGGCTAGGCAGAGGACATTTATGTTACTTGTTCAAGATCACACAATAAATAAATTGGAGAGCAGGATTCAAAGACAGCGTGGCTTTAACCCCTATTATATTTCAAATAGAGGAAATGGGTATCTGGAATGCATAGAAACATTCTAAAAAGTTTAGGCTGCAATTTAAGAACCAATTACAATTTCTTAATCAAAATCACAAGCTAATTGGAGATTCTGTCTTTTCATTATATCAATGCTCATTTACTTAGCATCCATGATACAGCATAGCAATGGAAGACATGGTCCTGCATAATTATAATAAAGAGTTCTTGCCCTTGAATTAGCTATAATCTAGTTGGGAAGACAAAACTGATGCACAGAACATTCAGAGAGCACTAAAAGGATGCAGTTAAATATTAAGTCGAATGGTGCATAAAACTGTCCACTAGATAGGCAGGAAGAGGGGGAATTCAGAGGACTGGTGGGCTAGGGAGGAGTCACAAAGGATCTTAAATGATAGGAAGAAGCTGGATGCGGAGCTAGAAGGCCATACCTGTCAAGAAGATCAAGGTGAAGATAAATGGAAGCTATTTAGCATCTGAAATAATATTCCACCATCTGGGTGTACCACAGTTTATTTATCCACTTACCAACTATAGAACATCCTGGTTGTTTCAAGTGTTAGCATTTGCTCAGTTTTTCTGTGTACCTAAAACTGCTCTAAAAAATAAAATCTGTTTTAAAAAAAGACAAGTGGGAGCTCAGGGAGAGGAGCAAACACGGTGCAATGGTTTCTTCTCTTCATGCCCCGCTCTCCATCTTCTTCATCTTTTCCCTCTACTCCCTCTCTGCTACGCCTTCACATTCATACATCATGCAGCCATGCGTGTGGCACTGTGCATGTGTATGTAGGTGAATACACATAGGTTTACTTCCAAATAATATTCATCTTCCACCAGTCTTAAAATGTTTTTGAGAAACTCACAAGCATGATAGGTTGCTGGGAGATGACAATCTGTAATTTTTACACCTGCCTTTTACACCTAACCTGTAAAATCAGAGGGTATGAGAAAGAAATGAGGTATTGGCTGCCCCTGACTAAATCCAACAAAAATATCCTCCTTTCAGAAATCAGGGGCAGGTCAACACCTACATCAGGGAGATATTTTTATTAAAAGAGAACTCTTTATTTGGCGAAATTGATTGTTTTTTGATTGACACCGTATTTCACTCTTACCTGTACACATTTTTGGTTTATCATTGCTATGGGCAATAGAGAGAAAATTGCTCTGTAATATTATACCTCTGAGTTCAACAATAAAATCTAAGAAAAATAAAATATTCCTCCAGTACAGTGAGTTAGGTGACAGAGATGAAAATTCAGTGTTATGGGTTGAAGTAAAGTTGTGAATCATGGGTAATATTACCAAAACAAATAGTTTCATAAGACCAGGATAAGGAATTCTTATATAAAATTCACAATATCCTCTGCTATCTTGATTATATAAAACAAAGGGACCAACACTTCTGTCTTAATTTTGAGACATAGTAAATTGGACTGGACTGGTCACAGGATTTTTACAACTGGTAAAAATATATTGCTTTGTTTTTAACTGAAAATTTCTATAATTCACAGACTAGGACTTAAAAGCTATCTTTTCCAGCGTCCACTGAGTATGATATTCTTGTTGTAGTATTGTATTTTTACCAACTTCCACAAGCAGTTTCTGGAGCAGTAGCCATGTCTGTGTTCTGCAGATGTACTCAACTGGGTCAGTGCTATTTAGACACTATCATATCTGTAAGTTCACTGACACAGGATAACCAGGGGCAAAATCAATCCTCTCTTCTTTTATTTTACAAAACCCATCATGAACTCATAGATGTGATAAAAGGCATCAGCAGCAGCATTATTTCTGATTCCATCAAGAGGAGGTCTATCTGTGTATGAGATTTTGTGCCCATGTATGTAACCAAGACACTAGCTTCTTGGAGTAATCAGATATATTCTAGAATTCTGGAGTCACTTTTCCTTTAATATTTAAGTAAAAAGTTCATTGATTCCTCTTTTCATATATTGTTGCAAACCTAGAATATTTTTCAGTAACTACATTGGTTTTGTTGCTGTTGTTGGGGTTTTGTTGGTAAGCAATATCGCTTTACATTTTCCCTGATGACTTCTGCTTTCTAGTTCTTGTTCTATTGAATTCTCAATCTCTTCTCAGCCTTTCACTCACTGTTAGGCCATTTTCTGCACTGCTTTATACCATCTGAATCTCTCTACTAGCACAATCCTTTGAATACAGGCTATGTGTCTATCAGATTTTCCTGAAGGACTTGGAGTGCTAAAGAAGAGTTATATAAAATGCAGTCTATTTGACAGACTGACTTTCAGTGTTAGTCTTGTTCTTAAACTCGATCATTCTTTTTGAGTTAATTTCTACTGGTTAACTTGACTTTGGCTGCAATCTACTGTCATATTGTTGGGTTCCTCTCTCTTGCTTCAGCTATTTCTCTCTCTCTTCAGCTTGCTAATCCTTAATCACAAAATTCCTGTTCACTTCTTCTCTAGAATAGTTTATGTATATCATCAAGTTATAGAAGAATATTTATAAGTATGGTTACTACTAGCCTCTGCTCTGAAGACCCAATCTTCATCATCAACACAATCCTTGATATTATTTATGTGGTTAACTTGTACACTTAAAATGTTTTCCTAAAGAGTAATATATGCTGAAAATATTATAGAAGAAATGATGCATCTTGGGGTTGTTGCAAAATAATCTGGGGGAGATTTATAGGCAGAAGTAGACATGAAACAATGGCGACAGTAAGTTGTTACATCAGTATTGCTCTGTTATGTCAGTATTGATCATGGCTGGTGAAGTTGGATGATGGATACATGAGGTCCATTATGCTTTTCACTTTACTTTTGTTTATATTTAAAATATCTTATAATAACAAGCTGATGTTTTTCTACCTGATATATATATATATGTATAAGTATATATAAATATATACATATGTATAAGTATATATAAATATATACATATGTATAAGTATATATAAATATATACATATGTATAAGTATATATAAATATATACTGTATAATTTATGTTAGTTAATCAATGAACTTTTTACTTAAATATTAAAGGAAAAGTGACTCCAGAATTCTAGAATATATCTGATTACTCCAAGAAGGGAAGTTCCCCCAAGAGGGAAGGGATGTATGTATACATTGACTTTGTTGTAGAGAAGAAACTAACACAACATCGTAAAGCAATTATACTCCAATAATAAAGTTAATAAATAAATAATTCCAACAAACAAAAGTCCAAATTAGACGGCTCCCCAGGTGGATTCTATGAAATATCTAGAAAAGAGGTAACATCTATCATTCTGAAACTATTTTTTAAAATCACAGAGGAAGGATCATTCCCAAACTCACTCTACGAGGCCACCATCACCCTGATACCACAACCAAAGAAAAATATCACAAAAAAGAAAATTGCAAACCAATATTACTAATAAATATAGATTCAAAAATAGTCAACAAAATACTAGCAAAATAAATTTAACAGTACATTGAAAAGCATCATGCACAGAATCAAGTGGGATTTATTGAACAGATAGATGGGAGAGTTCTTTGATATTCACAAGTTGATTGGTATGATAGACCACATTAACAAATTAAAGATTTAAACCATGTGACTCTCTTAATAGATGTAGAAAAAGCTTTTGACAAAATTCAACATCCACTTACGACAAATTCTTCAGAAAGTGGGCACAGACAGAACATATCTCAACATAATAAAGGTCTTGTATGACAAGCCCGCAGATAATATTCTCAAGGGTGAATAGCTGAAAGCATTTCCTATAATACCAGCAATGAGAGTTGGGTGCCCACTCTGACCACTTTTATTCAACATAATTCTAGAAGTCCTAGAAATTTTAGAAGTCCTCGAAGGTGACCAGAGGGGAAAAAAGAAATAAAAGGAATCCAAAGTGGAAAAGAAGTAGAAATGTTTGCAGATGACATGATACTATACAAAGAAAATCTTAAACTTGCTACCAGAAAACCACTAGAACTTATCAGTAAATTCAGTAAAGTTACAGGATACAAAATTAATACATCAAAGTCTGTTGCATTTCTACACACTAACAATGAAAAATCAAAAAGAGAAATTAAGGAAACAATGCCATTTACCATCACATAAAAAAGAATAAAATACCCAGAAATAAATCTACCTAAGCAGGCAAACAGAGGATGAGATGGTTGGATGGCATCACCAACTTGATGGACATGAGTTTGGGTGAACTCCAGGAGTGGGTGATGGACAGGGAGGCCTGGCGTGCTGCAGTTCATGGGGTCGTGAAGAGTTGGACACGACTTAGCGACTGAACTGAACTGAAGGAGGCAAAAGATTTGTACTTAGAAAACTATAAGATGTTGATGACAGAAATTGAAGATGACACAAACAGATGGAAAGATATACCATGTTCATGGACTGGAAGAATCATATTTTCAAAATGACTGTTGAAAGGCAATCTACAGATTCAATGCTGCTGCTGCTGCTGCTAAGTGGCTTCAGTTGTGTTCAACTCTGTGCAGCCCCATAGATGGAAGCCCATACAATCCCTATCAAATTACCAATGGCATTTTTCATATAATTAGAACACAAAAATCTTAAAATTTATACGGAAATACAAAAGACCCTAAATAGCCAAAGCAATCTTGAGAAAGAAAAATAAGAGCTGGAATAATCAGGCTCCCTGACTTCAGGCTATATTATAAAGCTACAGTAATCAAAACAGTATGATACTAGCATAAGAACAGAAATATAGGCCAATAGAACAGGATAGAAAGCCCAGAAATAAAGCCACACACCAATGGTCAGTTAATACATGAAAAAGGGGGCAAGAATATACAACATAGAAAAGACAGTCTCTTTAAGGGCTGGGAAAACTGGACACCTACACATAAGAGAATGAAATTAGAACATAACACCATACACAAAAATAAACTCAAAATGGATTAAAGACCTAAATCTAAGGTCACGTAAAACTCTTAGAGGCACAACACTCCTTGACGTAAAGCACAGCACATCTTTCTGGATCTGTATCCTGAGAGTAATGAAAATAAAAACAAGAATTAAAAATGAGACCTAATTAAACTTAAAAGCTTTTGCATAGCAATGGAAACCATATTCGAAAGAAGACAACCCACAGAGTAGGAGAAAATATTTGCAAATGATGTGACTTACAAGGGCTTAATCTACAAAATATACAAACAGCTCAAATAGCTGAATAGAAAAAAATTTAAAAATGAGCAGAAGATCTAAATAGATGTTTCTCAAATGGCCACAAAGCACATGAGAATATGCTCAACATCATTAATTGAAAGTGCAACTCAGAACCTCAGTGAGTATCACCTCACACTGGTCAGGATGACCATCATCAAAAAGTCTTCAAACAATAAATGCTGGAGAGGGTGTGGAAAAGGGAACCCTTCTATTTTGTTGGTGGAAATGTAAATTGGTGCATCCACTGTGGAGAACAGTATGGAGGTTCCTTAAAAAATGAAAAATAGGACTATCATATGATCCAGCAATCCCTCTCCTGGACATATATCTGAAGAAAGCCATAATTTGAAAAGATACATGTACCCCAATGTTCACAGCAACATTATGTACAATAGCCAAGACATGCAGTCAACCTAAATGCCCACTGACAGAGCAATGGATAAAGAAAACACGGTACATATATACTGTGAAATATTATTCAGCCATAAAGGAGGATGAAATAATGCCATTTGCAACAACATAAATGGACAGAGATCATCATACTAAGAAAGTCAGAGAAAAACAGATATCATATAATATCACTGATATGTGGAATCTAAAAAAAAAAAAAAGATACAAATATACTTATTTACAAAGCGGGAACAGACCCACAGATTTAGAAAACAACCTTATGGTTACCAAAGGGGAAAGGTGGGCAGGAGGGATAGGTTAGGACGTTGAGGTTAAAATATACACACTACTGTATATAAAATAGATAATCAACAAAGACTACAAATACAGTATAAGAACTCTACTCAATGTTCTGTAATAACTTAGATGGGAAAAGAATCTGAAAAAAATATATGTATACCTGAATCACTTAAACTAATACAACATTGTAAATCAATTATACGCCAATATAAAATTTAAAAAAATTAAAAAAGCACACTAGACAGGTTCCTTTGTGGCTCAGTGGTAAAGAATCCACCTGCCAATACCAAAGACATGGGTTCCATCCCTGATCAGGGAAGATCCCACATGTGGTGGAACAACTAATTCTGTGCACTGCAACTATTGAGCCTGTGCTCCACAACAGGAGAGCAAGAGAAGCCACTGCCGCCTCAATCAGAGAGTAGCCCTTGCTCTCTGCAGCTAAAGCGCAGCCTGCACAGCAACGAAGATCCAGCACAGCCAAAAATAACTAAATAAAATGTAAAAGACACGTTAGAAATATTTTAAGAAGAGGTGTATGGATAACAACTGTATTAGTTATCTTTCAGTGCACAAGAGATTATGACAAATTTAGTGGACAGCAACAACAAATATTCATTATCCCAAAGTCCTGTGGGTCAGGAATCTGACCATGGCTTAGATGGATGTCTTTGGATCAAGCTCTCACACAGCTGCAAGCAAGTTGATGATCAGAACTTAAGTCATTCCAAGGCTTGACTAGGTAAGTATCTGTTTCCAAACTCATTTATGTTGCCCTAGGCAGGTCCCAGACCCTCACTGACTGTTGGCCAGGGTTCCTTGCCCATGTGTGTCTCTCCACTGGGTAGCTCCACAACATAGCAGTGGTTTCTTTAGAGGGTGTGTGTGTGTGTCTGTGTGTGTGTGTGTGTGTGTGTGTGTCTTTTGTGTGTCTGTGTGTGTGTGTCTTTTGTGTGTCTGTGTGTGTCTGTGTGTATGTGTGTGTGTGCACACACGTGCTCAGTCATGTCTGACTCTTTGCGACCCCATGGACTGTGCCCTGCCAGGCCTCTCTGCCCATGGAATGCTCCAGGCAAGAATCCTGGAATGGGTTTGCCATTTCCTATTTCAGGGCATCTTCCCAACTCAAGGATCAAACCTGAATCTCTTGCATCCCCTGCACTGGCAGGCAGATTCTTTACCAGTAGTACCACCTGGGAAGCCCAGAGAGTGATTAAGAGACAAATTTAAGCTGGCAGCCACAGTCTTTCATCTCCCAGTTTCAGATGACATGCCATTGCTTCTGCTACATTCTGTCTGTTAGAGGCATGTCAGCAAATCTAGTCCAGAAGGGAGAGGATGACATAATGCTAGAATACCAGGAGGTGAGGATCTTTGGGGGACATGAAGGAGGCTGTCTACTACACAGTCTTTAGGCCCTGATGATTCACATTCAAAATACACACTCTCCCTTCCTAGGTCCTTAGGGTCCCATTCCTTTACAGCATCAGCTCAAAGTCCAGATTTTTATCATCTAAATTAGGTCCAGGCATGGATGATATTTCTCAGGTATAGTTTCTTAAATATAGCTTTTTGTGCACAGTTTTCCTCAGCATGCAGATCTGTGAAACTAAAGATCCAGGTAATCTGCTCCTTACATACTCAATATATAATGGTGAAATCAATAGGCCTATAAGATAGCCATTATAAACATTCCTAATCAGAAAAAGCAAAAAATGGGAGCCACCAAGGAGAATCTGGTGAGTAGGAATTCTGAAATCTAACTGGGAAAATGTTGGAAATCCCCTGATTGGTTCCAGCCATCATTCTTCATGGCTTTTAACGATGCCCTCTGGCCTTAAATTGGTTGACTTGGTCTGCATAGCAATACCACAGGCTAGAGTGGCTTAAACAACTGAAATTTATTTTCTCACAGTTCTGGAGGCCAGAAGTCCTGTGTCAATGGGCCAGCAGTGTTGACGTCTGGTGAAGCCTCTCCAGACAGCAGATAGCCACCTTCTTACCATGTCCTCACATGGCCTTTCCCCTGTGCAGATCCGATGAGAGAAAGAGAGATCTGAGGTCTCTTCCCTCAAAAAGATGTTGGTCTTGTCCAATTAGGGCTCTACTCTCATGACCTCCTTTAAGCCTCCAGGGCTCCTTGAAGGCCCTATATCCAAGTATAGTCTCATTGAGGGTTAGGGTTTCAACATACAAATTTTGAGAGATTCAATTTAGTTCATAACAGGTTCTTAATTCAGCCTCCTGACTCATCCTTCCTATTTCATGAAAGATATCACATTTGCCCATGAGTACTTTTCCCAGCCTACTTTCTGATATCTTGGGGGATCCATTTGCCTCTTTGTACTTTTATGCTGTCTCTTTCCTTTTCAACCCAAGGTGGCATGGTACATCTTTAATCTCAAAGAGCCTTTTATTATGACTGAATAATTCTCTGAGGCCCTACCTTTCATCTTGCTGAGGTCTTAACAAAAGATTTTGCTGTCATACCCTCAGCTTTATCTCTAGACCAACAGCATAATATTATGTCCCTGGTATTTTTGCCAAAAATGCACAACTGAATTTAATCATGAGGGAACATCAGACAAACCCAAATTGAGAGGCATTCTTCAAAATAACTAACCGGTATTCTTCAAAAGAGTCAACGTCATGACAGATGCAGAGAGCCTAAGGGACCATCTCAGATTAAAGGAGACAAAAGGTATGTGATTAAAAGAGATGAAAGGGTGTGACAGCTAAATACAGCATGGGGTCCTAGACTGGATTCCAGTACAGAAAGTGGACATTAGGGGAAACTTGGCAAAATCTGAACAAAATATGTAGATTGCTCAATAGTAATTTAAGGAAGCTACATGAAAGTGTACAGCCATAGTACAATATTATTTTAAAAACATTTTTTTGTAACTGTGATATTCAAAATAATAAGCTTTGTTAAAGCTTTAAATAATTTACCAAGGAGCAGTTATACAGAAAAGATGTGAATTTTAAGAGCGTACACTAGGAAGTAGTTGCAGGGGAATTGTCAGAAAAATGAGCCAACAGGCAAAACACATTACTTTGGCATTTCCAACTATTTCAAGTTTGAGGCCTCCATATTAAACTGATTATGGTCAGGAAAATTTGATCTGTGTTGAACATTGAACATCTATGTTGATTTTGCTCATTTTATTTATGTTTTATAATAGAAATGTAAAGATACAAAATAGAAATCTTTTCCATTCCATCATTTAATGTCAATTCAATAAATTACACATTTGTGAATCATTTATCTTCATAGCTATTAAATAACAAACCAATAAGTATATAATAGTACATACTCAAATAAGCAGTGACGGTATAGCAGAAAAAGTCTTATCCCTATAGGTTTGCATGCTGGAATGCTGTTACGTTAGTGGAATGTTAGTATCACAGTCTTACAAGAAATAAGACAAAGTAAAACAAAGAATGTCCATTATCTGGAGTCAGGGCCACAAATCCAAGCTTAGGACTGGTTATTCCAGGGCCACTGGAAATGAAAACTTGTGTACCATGTGGGTGGAGACACTGAGGCATAATTTAAGTTTGCCTCAAGAATGACACTGAGGCATAGTTTCAGTTTGTGCTGACATTCAGGGATATATTCATCTCCAAACTGGCAAGTTTGCAAAACCAAAGGCCTCACTAGACAGTCCTGATTCAAAACTGAAGTCATATCATATGGGTTAGAGCAATATTGACTCATATCCAAGCCAAGCAGGAAAGAAATGCTATATGATTAAGATAATTCCAAGAGAATAATAGTCAATGAAAAAGGGTAGACATGTATAGAGTATAGAGTAGTCATTTGCACAGTTTTTTATCATCATAGTTTCTGTTGCTGCCCTTTCCCGGTGACATGAGGTTTGGAATGATAATCAGTTCTGATCGTTGGTTTCAGTATAGCACGCCCTACCTCACAAGTGTTACTGTGCACACTAATTAAAGAAATGCATAGATCAAGAACATGGCACAGCAAGCATTCATCATTTGGCAGCCTTCATTTATGTCCTGGTGATGTTAAGCCACATCTAAGCAGACTAATATTTTGGGGAGAAGTGTCCCACAAAGACACTGGATAACAAACCAGATACAAGGGGAAAAACAGAAAGAACTTTCATGACCATTTGCTCATATTCCATGAGCTAAGGCAAAAGTGATAGCTAAATAAGCCTTGCAAGTTTCAGGGTTCCACTTAGATACTACAGATCTGTGACTTAATCCAGAAAGACTATTTCTGGCCTCTCTGCCCATAGGTGGAAGTGGAACTAATACGTTCATTTTATTGCTCAGGAAATGAAGATAATTCAGCTATAGCAGCATGTCTTAAAGAAGCACTAATAATATCTTGGATAAGATAATTCTGAACCCGGTCCCCTGAAGAGTGGGTAGGTG
This sequence comes from Ovis aries, assembly GCF_016772045.2. Lineage (NCBI taxonomy): Eukaryota > Metazoa > Chordata > Mammalia > Artiodactyla > Bovidae > Ovis > Ovis aries. The sequence goes on along the minus strand of NC_056058.1, from coordinate 24,017,980 downwards.
GGGAGAATTCAGTAACTGGAAATTAAGGGATCCTGAAAATGAATTTATCAGGCTTTCATTTCATATGCATGAACTGAAGTTCAAAAATATTATGCTATTTTCTACAATTAAAATATATCTTCTGACGTTGAGCCTTCATTTGGGTTCATGCATACAAACATAATTTATTTTAGGTAAACTCAATGAAAATATGGTAGTTTCTCAGGCACTCTTAGTCGATAATGCAGAAACATTCTGGATAGAGCTTCCTTTTTGGCTTTTATCCCTGGATTTGAATCTAAGAATGAGTGGGTTGATAAAGAAATTTTGCTCCAAATCCATGCAATATTGTTGGGAAGGGAGCCATTTGCTTCTTAGTCCTGCTGTGTTCTGACCCTATGCAGATGTCCTTTGAGCTATAACTTGCCTGCTTTAATTTTCAGGCACATCTCATGGCTTACCATCTGCCAAAATGCATGATTTTTAGTCAATGTTCGATTGTTAGACTCTACCCAGGGTTTATCTATTTAAAATTTGTGATGCTGTCACGGTCTCTGGTTATGACACTGCGTTTTCCCTGGCCCAACTTCCAGTATTCTCTTGGTTTCCCTTTCCATGTCCAGATTATTCTCCCCATCTTGAGATTCAGGGTTCAGGGATGCTCAGAGGCTCTCACTCCATCCCTAACACCGTTTCTGACTCATCTCTGCTCTGTTATCTGCACACTCTGTTCTCATTAAGGACATTGGCTTGGTGTCTGTTCCTGAAGTTCAGACTGCACGGGTGAAGTATTCTTTTCTATTGTAATGGTACCAGGAACTCCACCAGGCAGTGAGACTCACCCAGAATGCAAAAGATATGTCCTTTCTGTTATCAGAAAACAAAATTTAAGGGACAATTCCATTGTTTTTTTTCTCCATCTTCCGGTGTCAGGTGAGAGATGGGGAGGGGCAGGAGCAGGACACAGAAATGGACAAAATTCTTTAGTCTTGCTTTTTTTGTTTGTTTCTGTGGTTGGTTGGTTCTTGCTTCTCTTCCAAATCTTCTTTTTTCTAGCATAGCTCAATCCAGTACTCTTGCCTGGAAAATCCTGTGGACAGAGGAGCCTGGTAGGCTGCAGTCCATGGGGTCACTAAGAGTCGGACATGACTGAGCGACTTCACTTTCACTTTTCACTTTCATGCATTGGAGAAGGAAATGGCAACCCACTCCAGTGTTCTTGCCTGGAGAATCCCAGGGACGGTGGAGCCTGATGGGCTGCCATCTATGGGGTCGCACAGAGTTGGACACGACTGAAGCGACTTAGGAGCAGCAGCTTTCACTTTCATCAAGAGGCTTTTTAGTTCCTCTTCACTTTCTGCCATAAGGGTGGTGTCATCTGCATATCTGAGGTGATTGATGTTTCTCCCAGCATTCTTGATTCCAGGTTGTACTTCTTCCAGCCCAGCATTTCTCATAATGTACTCTGCATATAAGTTAAATAAGCAGGGTGACAATATACAGCCTTGACGTACTCCTTTTCCTATTTGGAACCAGTCTGTTGTTCCATGTCCAATTCTAACTGTTGCTTCCTGACCTGCATACAGATTTCTCAGGAGGCAGATCAGGTGGTCTGGTATTCCCATCTCTTTCAGAATTTTCCACAGTTTATTGTGATCCACACAGTCAAAGGCTTTGGCATAGTCAATAAAGCAGAAATAGATGTTTTTCTGGAACTCTCTTGCTTTTTCGATGATGCAGCGGATGTTGGCACTTTGATCTCTGGTTCCTCTGCCTTTTCTCCGCCCACATTAACGCTTTCAAAACCAGGAGCCAAGAATCTAGAGTTTTCGCTCCCCAGTCCTAACAGAGAAGAGATTCTAGGTGAATGGGAGCCCCATATCTCAAGACCTATCATGGAATGAGCACAGGAGGAAAAGATGAATTGGTATCAAATGATTATCCTGACAAATAAATGTTGTTCAGGTCTAATGTGGCTTCTCATAGAATTCCTTCTACTCACGCCTCTGCTAATAGTAGCTTGTAGAGCACCCTAAAAAAGCATTCTAGCATCTCATACACTCTCCTGATAGAGCACCACCAATTCTCCTTGGAGGGGTATTCTGATCTCATTCATTCCGCATGCATTCCACTCTCTGTTATCAGGCTCCCTGTGGTCTCACAGGCTAGTCCAACCTTCCCTTCACTTTCCTGGTTCTTCTCCCTCAGACATAAGGCCAATTTCAACTGTCGTAAGACTCTTTCCCAAAGAGTCTTCTTTGGGAAAAGCATATATCTTCTTTGAGGAGCTAAAACTTAATTCCTTCTGTTTCCATTTGTTTAGGATTTGTTTCATGATCGTTACATTTTCTCCTTCTACAAGAATATGTCACTTGAATGTAATGATCATGCCACATACTCTATTTACATGCTATGAATTGTTTATCATGTCATTAGTACATGGTAGTGCTAAATACTGATTCATTGTTCTACACTGGTTTAAAAAGAAACATGAAAGTTTAAGCAATGTTATAAATTGTTTTCTAAGTTTCAGCAACAGTTTGGTTTGTGTTTCCTGGACACACAAAAGGTTTCTGAAAAAGCAAAACTGAATAAACCTAAGTTCCTAAATTTTTACCAAATGATTTATAATTAAATATTGATCATAGATATGAAAGGTTTTTAAATTTTCTGAGGAAACAGTCTGGTTTGCTTCTGTATATTTGTGATTACTTTTTTTCATCATGTTATGCTGTTTTCTGAGGCAGCTGTCCTTGCCATTTTAAAGGTCTCTTTAAAAGGCATGGATAGAAAAATATGTTAATAAAGCAAAGAAAGACCAGTACACCATGAATATAAATATTAGAGGAATGATTAGATATATTATTACTATCAACTACAATAATAATTTCTCAGAATGTCTTGTAGATAAAAACAAATTAACTAAAAATTCCAATGAATAGATCAGAACTATGTTCATTTATAAAGTTAACTAAATAATTATATATTATTCTATTATTATTATTTTTGTCTTACTAATAAGATTTGGTTTTGTCAGTATTCCATCCATCTATTCATTCATTCAACAAATGATTATTAAGCACTACTTGCTAGGTATTGAGGTTACAATAGTCTTTACTATCAAATAACTTAAAACTGTAGTTCCTAATTCTATTTACCAATTTAATTTTCTATGTTAGAAAGAACTATAATTGAAATTAGATTTTTTTCAAGGGGATTTATCTGGTGGTCTAGTGGCTAAAGCACTATGTTCCCAGTGCTGGGGGCCCAGTTCGATTCCTGGTCAGGGATCTAGATCCCACATGCCACCAACAAAGAGTTTGCATCCCTCAACTAAAGGTCCTTTGCACAGCCAAATATATAAATAATAATTTTTTCAAAAAAGAGGGTTTCCCTGGTGCCTCAGTGGTAAAGGATCTGCCTACCAGTGCAGGAGACACATGTGCAATCCCTCGTCTAGGAAGATCTTACATGCAGTAAAGCAATTAAGCCCATGTGCCGCAACTACTGAGCCTGCGCACTAGAGCCCAGAGCTGCAGCTACTGAGCCCGAATGCTCTGGAGCCTGTGACTTGCAACAAGGGAAGCCACTGCAGCGGGAAGCCTGTGCACCACGAGTAGAAAGAACAGCCCCAGCTCGCTGCAGCTAGAGAAAAGCCCGCGCAGCAACAAAGACCCAGCACAGCCGAAGACAGAGAGCAAGCAAATAGAAAGAACTCTTCTCAAGCATCTTCAGTTCCGTTCAGTCACTCAGTCATGTCCGACTCTTTGCGATCCCATGAATCGCAGCACGCCAGGCCTCCCTGTCCATCCCCAACTCCCGGAGTTCACTCAGACTCACGTCCATCGAGTCCGTGATGCCATCCAGCCATCTCATCCTCGGTCGTCCCCTTCTCCTCCTGCCCCCAATCCTTCCCAGCATCAGTCTTTTGCAATGAGTCAACTCTTCGCATGAGGTGGCCAAAGTACTGGAGCTTCAACTTTAGCATCATTCCCTCCAAAGAAATCCCAGGGCTGATCTCCTTCAGAATGGACTGGTAGCATCTTATAAACTCCCTAACCAGCATTATTTTTGTGAACAGTTTTAGAAATTTTTAAAATAATTCATGAATATGTTTAAAAGCTAAAACAGCAATAAAATTTTCTAAATACACGACTATTCCAAATTTTGATTTAAAATATGTATTTGCTTTTTAACTTCTGGTCAACAAAATGCTTGTGATTTGTATTGAAAGAGACAGCACAAGGACCTATACTTTTCAAAGGTAACTGCCTTTATGGGAGACTTTATGAGAGAAGAGCTTTCTTTGTGGCTCAGATGGTAAAGAGTCTGCCCACAATAACAGGAGACCCAGGTTCGATCTCTCCGCCAGGAAGATCCCCTGGAGAAGGGAATGGTAACCCACTCCAATATTCTTGCCTGGAGAATTCCATGGTTAGAGGAACCTGACGGGCTACAATCCATAGGGTTGCAAAGGGTCGGACATGACTAAGCAACTAACACTTTCTTCAACAGAAGAAAAGATGCTCAGAAAGCCAGGCTCACTATTGTCTGAATCAAGAGGTTTGTTTTATATTAGCACTTAGAAGATAAACACTAGCAGTGACCAAAGATGGTGGTGTTCACTGGATATTATCTGACTTTGAGTGGGTGGACAGAAAGAAACAAAACTGCTGAGAAGCAGAGCCAAGTAAACATCTGTGCCAGAAATAAACATGCGTACCATCATAACATCACCGCCACTTATCTGCTTTGGTAGATAAATAGCCACTCTATTTATTCTCCCCAGGAATATGACATTTGTCGGATATTATTTTCCTTTAGATAGCTTTCAGTAGGATGTGAAAGAGGGTACAGACAAACATACCAGGTATCTAATAACTCTGGATAATTTAATATAGCCCTACCGAACATTCTTCATGGCCAGAGGCTGTCGCTTGACAAAACTACAATATCATCAGCATCTCTGTTCTTGTCACTATGCTGTGTTCTGCTAATGTCTGTGGTGCTTTGCTGGCCCAGGAGAGTGTGCTGAATATTAGGAATGACTCAAAGCTCCATATTCATTTTGAAAATGAAATACAGTCCTGGAGGGAAGAACGGACCATTTTCTGTTCCATCTTCTGGGCCAGCATTGAAAGCATGGTGCACAGAATCCCAATTACATTTCTTTTTCCTTTGCTAGAAATGGCACATAAATTACCAATCTCCCTTCTAAAATTCAAAAGTAATCTAACAATTAAAATGTATCTCTGTTTAGAAAATATTAGAGCCTAGTTGCTCAGCTTTTTTTTTACTTCAAAGCTGAACAATGTATTTTGAAACAGCGTTCTCTTTAGAGGAGATTTTTGTAAGCTTGCTTTGATTCTTTGAATGCTCGGTTGGTTCCTGGTAGGGTTACTTTAGTTTGTTTAGTAAAGCCCACATTAGGATTTTTGCCGTGTAGGTAAAAAGTTCTAGTTAATTAAATCACATCAATCAATTGCATCCATTTCAATTACTGTTTGAGATGTGATATACTAATAACTGTTCCTTTTAAAAACTACATTAAATGGGCCATGAGTGAAGGCTAAACCACTTGAAACATGACCAAGTAAGGAAAATTTACCACTGGAAGGGGTCTAAAGGATAGAGGGATTTTTATTCATAAATACCAGTTAGGTTCTCTGGTAGAGAGTATTATAATATCAAGTTACAGAAGCCTAATTCACATGGGGTGGGGGTGTTCTGAATTTCTCATCTGATCTGAATGGAAACACAGGTAATTTTTATCACCCAGGTCTTCACTTTTGCCAAAAGTGAAAGAAAAACCACTTTTTCACATGGGAGAAAACCACAATGTAAGTCAGAAAAAAGAAAAAAGTAGCTGAATAATCATTTTCCATTGTGTAAGTTGTTCTGAGATTCTCTGTTTTTATAATAGACACCACATAACATAAAATGAATGGAAGAGAAATTGCCAAGGATCTCAGAAAATGTAAAATTTTTAAAAAGCCACTTGAAAACTTGCCTAATGTATCTCTCAGGACTGGAAGAACTATAGCTATTTTAGGTCTGCCCTTCTGATCCCCCTTTCCTTCTAGTGAGTCAACAGAATTCAATAATCAAATGCTTCGAAAGATGGCAAAAGGTCTGACATAATTCACAAGGAAATGGTTGGAATTACTGCTAAGGGAAGGCAGAAACTTTAGGTGCATCTTTGTTGAGTCTAGATTTGATTCAAAACCAGAGGAAAGTCATAAAAGCATCAAGCAAAAAAGACAATTGAATGTTTGTCCTTCCTATAGAGACAGTTCAGTTCAGTTACTCAGTTGAGTCCGACTCTCTGTGACCCCATGGACTGCAGTCCACCAGGCTTCCCTGTCCATCACCAACTCCAGAAACTTGCTCAATCTCATGTCCATTGAGTCGGTGATGTTATCCAACCATCTCATCCTCTGTCGTCCCCTTCTCCTCCCGCCTTCAATCTTTCCCAGCATCAGGATCTTCTCAAATAAGCAGTTCTTCACATCAGGTGGCCAAAGTATTGGAGTTTCAGCTTCAGCATCACTCCTTCCAATGAATATTCAGGGCTGATTTCCTTTGGGATGGACTGGTTGAATCTCCTTGCAGTCCAAGGGACTCTCAAGAGTCTTCTCCAACACCACAATTCAAAACCATCAATTCTTCGGTGCTCAGCTTTCTTTATAGTCCAGTTCTCACATCCATACATGACAACTGGAAAAACCACAGCTTTGACTAGACAGACCTTTGTTGGCAGAGTAATGTCTCTGCTTCTTAATATACTGTATAGGTTTGTCATAACTTTTCTTCCAAGGAGCAAGTGTCTTTTAATTTCATGGCTGCAATCACCATCTACAGTGATTTTGGAGACCAAAAAAATAAAGTTAGCCACTGTTTCCCCATGTATTTGCCATGAAGTGATGGGACCAGATGCCATGATCTTAGTTTTCTGAATGTTGAGTTTTAAGCTAACTTTTCCCTCTCCTCTTTCACTGTCATTAAGAGGCTCTTAAGTTCTTCACTTTCTGCCATAGGGTGGTATCATCTGTGTATCTGAGGTTATTGATATTTCTCCTGGCAATCTTGATTTCAGCTCATGTTTTATCCAGTCCAGCATTTTGTATGTTGCGCTCTACATATAAGTTAAACAAGCAGGGTGACAGTATATAGCCTTGACGTATTCCTTTCCTGATTTGGAACCAGTCTATTGTACCATGTCCAGTTCTAACTATTGCTTCCTGACCTGCATACAGATTTCTCAGGAGGCAGGAAAGGTGGCCTGGTATTTCCATCTCTTTAAGAATTTTCCACAGTTTGTTGTGATCCACACAGTCAAAGGCTTTGGCATAGTCAATAAAGCAGAAATAGATGCTTTTCTAGAACATTCTTGCTTTTTCCATGATCCAATGGATGTTGGCAGTTTGATCTCTGGTTCCTCTGCCTTTTCTTAATCCAGCTTGAACATCTGGAAGTTCAGAGTTCATGTACTATTGAAGCCTGGCTTAGAGAATTCTGAGCATTACTTTGCTGGTGTGTGAGATGAGTGTAATTGTGTGGTAGTTTGAACATTCTTTGGCATTGCCTTTGTGATTGGAATGAAAACTGACCTTTTTCAGTCCTGTGGCCAATGCTGAGTTTTCCAAATTTGCTGGCGTATTGAGTGCAGCACTTTCACAGCATCATCTTTTAGGATTTGAAACAGCTCAACTGGAATCCCATCACCTCCACTAGCTTTGTCCACAGTGGTGTTTCCTAATGCCCGCTTGACTTCACATTCCAGGATGTCTGGCTCAAGGTGAGTGATCACACCACTGTGGTCTTACGGGTCATGAAGGTCTTTTTTGAATAATTCTTCTGTGCCACATCTTCTTAATTTCTTCTGCTTCTGTTAGTTCCATACCATTTCTGTCCTTTTTTGTGCCCATCTTTGCATGAAATGTTGGTATCTCTAATTTTCTTGAAGAGATCTCTAGTCTTTTCCATTTTGTTATTTTCCTCTATTTCTTTGCACTGATCACTGAGGAAGACTTTCTTATCTCTCCATGCTATTCTTTGGAACTCTGCATTCAAATGGGTATATCTCTACTTTTCTCCTTTGCCTTTAGTTTCTCTTCTTTTCTCAGCTATTTGTAAGGTCTCCTCAGACAACCATTTTTCCTATAATGACAATGGTAGTTCTATTAGGCTTCCACAAGGTCTCAAATCAAGTTTCTGGACTTTATCTACCATAAATTCCCTTCCTGAGACTCCTAGAGAAACCGACATTCAAGGACAAGGTGCTATGTAAAAAGATTTAATTAGGGACCCAGGAGGTGGCAAAGATTTAGCATTATGCAATCAAATTAAATATTCTTCTGAAGCTTTCTGTTTTCTCAACAACTTAGCAAAGTTACTCAGGATATAATAAATCCAATGGAGAATAAAACCAAGTGATTAATCAATAGTGGCAAATTCTATGACCTTTTCAGAGGGTACTTGGTTTTCCATTTTTGCTTGAATCCATTCCAAGAAGAACTAACTTCAGAAATAACGTGGAAAATCATTTGATCCAGTGTCAAAAATTTAGGATTTGGTTAGAAAGGTTAAAATTGTGCCTTTATGTCTGAGGATTTAGAGAGTACTATTTCAGTGAGTTCTTTACTTTTAAAAGTTTTAAGTGTCCACTGTGGACTAGCTTCCCAGGTGGCTCAGTAATAGGGAATCTGCCTGCCAAGCAGGAGACATGGGTTCAATCCCTGGTTTGGGAAGATCCCCTGGAGTAGGAAATGGCAGCCCACTCCAGTATTCTTGCTTGGGAAACCCCATGGACAGAGTAGCCTGAAGGGCTACAGTCCCCGGGGTTGCAAAGGAGTCAGGTACGACTTAGTAACTAAATATCAGACATAGTGGACTAACTGGGAAAGTACTGAGATCTCTGGTTCCAGTTTTTTTCATTAATTTGTTTATTCATTTACTCACTTCCATCACTCATTCTTTCCACAAATACATGTTAGAAATTACTATGTACTAGGCACTATGCTAGGCACTGGTGATACTCTCAATCAAACTCAGCCTTTGTCCTTCAAAGCAAGAAGAAAACATGTTACCAAATGATGACTATACTATAAACTTCTTTAAAGGAATTTACGATTATGATGGGAGACCTCACCTACTCTGGGCACCAATGAAAGGCCTCCTTGAGGAAGCAAGGTTTAAGCTGAGACCTGAAGGGTGAGTAAGAAGATTTCACTATGTGAAGAAGAGGGAAGAGCATTCTAGGTAGAGGGATTAACATACAAAAGCCTTGGGCAGGAAAGAACATGATGCTCTGGAAAAGTTAAAGAAAGCCTAATGTGATTGGAAGCAGCAGCAACACTAAGGGTTTGATTCTTGGTTTCTAAAGACTCTGTTTCAGTAACCGAAACCAGAACTCCCTGGAAAAATGGCCAGTTCCAGGACTGGAGAGGGAAAGAACAAGATGAGCCTCAAATACCTTGCTGTCAGAAAGTAACAAGGTGATCAAAGAATAGAGAGGACTTGTCAAAATAACACTAAAGCAAAGCCAGCTTTAAGAAGCTTAAGTATTGAAATAAATAATGATAGTAGTATATTATAAAACAGTGAATTAAAATAGAAAATTATGAACCTATATTGATATATTTACTATACAGAAATAAATTTAAAGTTTGGTAAGAAGTGAGATATTTACATAGTCTCAAATTACCTTCCTATAAAATATTTGTTAATTTCAAAGGGAAAAAGAATACTTCACAATGGAGGATCTTGGCAGACACCATGATCAAAATGAACTGAAGGTAGGAGAAGGTGATGACAGAGGATGGGATGGTTGGAAGGCATCACTGACCCAATAGACATGGTAAAGGACAGGGAAGCTTAACATGCTGCAGTCCATGGGGTCACAAAGAGTCAGACATGACTGAGCGACTGAACAACAGCAACAGTAATCACAGAAATAGAAAAGTGAAAGTGAAAGATATAGATAATTCTATATGGAGTTATTTTTAATAGCTGCAATATGTTTTATCATGTGGTCCTAGTAACATATTTTATTTATCCAATCCTTTTTGATGACTATTTAAACGATCTTTAATTTTTCTAGAAGTGTACATACCACCAAAATAAATATCCTGGTGTATAGATCCTTATACTTTGGCTTAATTATTTCTGTATAGTAAATACCTAGAACTACTATTGATAATTTGATATGCAAATCTTGATATTACCAGACTGCCACCAGAAATGTTTACCCCCATAAACAGATTGTAAAGTACCTGCTTATCCTTACCCAAAATGGGTATTATTAAATATTTAATATTTTCAAAGTTGGCACATGAAAAGCAATATATTGTTTTAATTTGCTCTTTTTTGTATAGCTATTTTACATTTTATTTTTTCTTCGGAGTTTTAAAAAGTATTTTAAGATGAGGTTGTTTGAATGGCTCTTAGGTGTTATTTCCTCTTACTTTTTTGTCCAAAAGTGTATTTCTTACCCCTTATAAATATTGAAATCCTTATTTAAATAATTTCTAGAAGGCTGTGTTAGTATGACAGGCAGCCTCTAGGCTAGGATGGCCCCCAATGGTCCCAGCCACCTGGTATTCGTAACGCCCTGAAATCCCCTCCCCCTTTGAGTGTGCACTGTCCTTGTGAGTCCCCTTTTTGTATTTTCAAGAGAATATAGTAAAGGAGATGGGATGTCATTTCCAAGATCAGGCTATAAAACTCTGTGACTTCTACTTGTGAGCAGATTCTCCTATTGCTGTCTCAACTGCACACTTTGAAGAAATAAAATAAGCTGCCATGCTGGAGAGCCCACCTGACAAGGAACCTTGACAAGGCTCTGGCCAAGATCCAGCAAGGAACTGATCCTCAGTCCATAAGCCCATGAGGAGGTGGGTGCTACCAACAGCCATGCAGGCTTGAGTGCGTCTTTCCCCAGCTGCATCTTCAGATGAGACCCTAGGCCTGCCTGACATCCTGATCACAGCCTTGCTTGTAGCCATTTTATTGCATTATACTGTCTTGCAATGAAATGCCCTCTGTGGCATATTCTATCTCCAAAGTTTACAACAGAGCCTTTCGAATATACAGAACTGTGTCTTCAATGTACTATATTTTATAGTACAGAGATCCAATGTTTATTTTGAGATTCCAGGATAAATGGGTTATCATATACTATATGGCAGTTAGTAGATTTTAGAACAGCCGAAAGGAAATTTGACCTCAGGATTTATTCACTGTTGACACACAAAGTTGACAACAGCTCTAGTATTTGTGCTTGTTATTCTTGTTCAAGATCTTACTGGCTACTTACTCAACATTTTACCCTTCAATTAGTAGCGGCATTCTTAAGGATACTCCTCTGCTTTGCCTTCCCAGTAAAGACTGGAAATTCTATGCCAATTTACTTACATGTACTTGTACTTATATAGATTTGAGCACCTGCTTATGTATGTCCAGGCTTGTCTAGATTCTGTGAAAGATAAATAAAATAAATATCTTCCTGTTGACACTGGGATGCATTTTTCCTTAGAAAATGTTTAGTGTGGAGAGCTCGGTATTGTACAAAGGCACATTCATTCTGCTTATGGAGATGAGAGGACACCTCAGTTGCCTCTTCTAGAATAATGTTTGCTACTTAGCATTTCTGTGTTAATGTGAGTGAAAGTGTTCAAAAACTTGAGAGCATTTTGCTAATGTAAGTCGTTTGTCTAAGAATGTCTCATTTGGCTCCCTGCTTACGAGGCATGGCCAGAGAGCCACAAATTGTCATTTAGGGGAATAAGGAAGGCCTCTCTTCCCTTTCTACCTTGCTTCTGTCTCCTTGACTTTGCCTTTATCACTTTAAATCCCACCTCAGGAGAGTCCTCTGATAGAGATGAGGGTAACATGACTTACTTCTACTCATTTAAATGTTTATTATTATGATAATTAGAGGAAAATTTTAATAATTCCATATAGAGATTCTATTTACACATTCACTAAGGAGAGATTTTCACAGAATGAGTAATTCAGCAGTGCACAAAATATGTCTATGTTCTTATCTATCAAGTCTTTCTTTCTCATACAAAGGAAGGTGACGACATCAGAGTTAGATGCAGACTAAATAGGCTGGAGAGAAAGGCCAGAATAGAGGAGTGAAGGAGAAGGGAAGCCTACCACCTCACTTGTAATATTACCCTGGTTGAGTTATCTTTGAGTGACCACTACACATTCTGTTTTAAACAAAACTGAGTAGTTGCTTCCCCTTCTGCCCAAAGTCAGAGTTTGTTTTCTTATTATCAGCTTTTATTGTCTGAATTTGATCAGTTAAGGGAAGTCAAGAAATCTATGTTAAAAGTTCAGAGAGTTCCCAACCTTGGCAATTCACAAGAAATAAAATTCATGATGCCTCCCATAAAAGAGCTGAGAGGCTGTTTTACTTCCAGACTTCAGTTTACAAGTACAAAGGGAAAGATTGTTGTCAATGGAAAGTTCATACACATATTAGTAGGAAGATGAGAACTGATCCACTAGGAACAGCTCTAGTACTATTCACAGGGCACTTGAACAATAAGGCAGTAACTCAACACAGGACTTCCCAGGTGGCTCAGGGGTAAAGAATCTGCCTACCAAGCAGGAGAGGCAGGTTCAATCCCTGGGTTGGGAAGATCCCCTGGAGAAGGAAATGGCAACCCACTCCAGTATCCTTGCCTGGGAAATCCCATGGACAGAGGAGCCTGGCATGCTATAGTCCATGGGGTTGCAAAAGAGTCAGACACAACTTAGCAACTAAAATGAAATTCAGCCTAAGAGAAACACCTTACATCATTTTGTCCAAGGAGTGATTAGTATCTCCGGGTGACACTTCCTCAGGGTTCCACCTCTACCTTCTGCATGTGGAGACTTTCAGAATGACAGATAAGCCATACAGTGTGACAGAGAGACAGGACAGGATTTGGAATCAGAACACTTGGAGTCCACTCAGTACTTCCAGCTATGTGAGCAAGTCATCACATTCTTTAAACCTCAGTTTCCTCATCAGCAACAATCTCATCAAGTTGTTCAGAAGTTCATTGAAATAAAAAGTGTGGGCTATGTTGTTCTACACGTTACACTCATGATTTTTATTGCTATAGGTGTGTATAAATTCCAGAACATTCCAAGAGAAGCAGCATGACTTATTTAAACACAGATGTTATGACAGTAATATAATTGCCACTCATAAGCAGCATGAAAGATTCAAGTCTTCATTCTGTTCTGTTAGGATCCATCCAATGATATGCCTGGAACAAAGGATCCCTGGGAAGTTCTCTTAGTAGACATAAAAAGATATCTTTGAGGTTCATTATGTATATTTTTAAAACGAAAATAATTCAACTAATTTCTAAAAGTGTATATATTTTAAATTCTACCACACACACACACACACACAAAGTAAGTCTAGCCAGCCATTTATATAAATAATAACCCTTTCTGACAAGAGTTTTAAAAGAAACCAATCCTTAAATTAAGTTGCCATGCCTTTTTGCATTCAATAGAAAGTGGATGCAAAAAAAGTGAAGCTGGAGATTATGCTAACTAATTTTTGTTCTTGAAAATATGTGAGGCACTGAGATGGCAGAGAGGGAAAACTTTTTCAGTTTCCAGAAGTACCTGTAGTTGCTAGGCCTTTGATTAAATATTCAGTGGATGAATTTGAGCACTCTACTTCATGACTTATAAATATCCATGGTAACATTTTTGACCTGCCTAGACAGCATATTAAGAAGCAGAGATATTACTTTGCCAACAAAGGTCTGTCAAGTCAAAGCTATGGTTTTCCACTAGTCATGTATGAATGTGAGTTGGACTATAAAGAAAGGTGAGTGCCAAAGAATTGATGCTTTTGAACCGTGGTGTTGGAGAAGGCTCTTGAGCGTCCCTTGGACTGCAAGGAAATCCAAACAGTCCATCCTAAAGGAAACCAGTCCTAAATGTTCATTGGAAGGACTGATGCTGAAACTGAAACTCCAATACTTTGGCCACCTGATACGAAGAACTGAGTCATTTGAAAAGACCCTGATGCTGGGAAAGATTGAAGGCAGGAGTAGAAAGGGATGACAGAGGATGAGATGGTTGGATGACATCTCCTACTCGATGGACATGAGTTTGAACAAGCTCCAGGAGTTGGTAACAGACAGGGAGACCTGGCTTGCTGCAGTCCATGGGGTTGCAAAGAGTCAGACATGACTGAGCAACTGAACTGAACTAAAATGAACATTTTGAGTGGTGGTGGGCTGCAGAAAATACATATAGCACAGTGATGGAAAGTATGGATCTTAGTAACAAAAAGACATGTATATGAATTTCAGGCTCTCTAATTCATAGCCATGAGATCTTGGGTAAATTATTTAACTTTTCCAAGTCTTACTTTCTTTATATGGGAAACAGCAATAACAACGATCACCATCACAGTGTTAAAATGAATAATGTAAATAGGATATATGTTTAAAGATAAATTTTAAAAGATATAAAAAGTCTTGAGGACATACACTGTAACTACTAGTTAGCCTTTAAAATGTCATTTCTGAAGTTGTCAATTAAATGGAGAAACGTTAGTTTAAGGAGAGATTGTTAGCCTAAGATAACCTGTAATATCATCTCATTTGTGCTTTTGATCTCCTTTGCATCTCCAACTTCAACGAAGGGAGTCTGATTGTATATTTTTATTTCGTAAGCAAAACTCATGAAACCTCAATGTGAGATTTATGTTTGCTTTTTTTTAAAAAAAAAAAATTGCCATTAGGTAAATCAAGAGCCAAAGGAAAGCAGTTCCCGTAGTTGTGACTGAGCAACCACCTCCACTGGCAGGAGTTTTGTTTGGCTGTTGCTCTGCTGAATCTGCCATGTGTGAAATGACAGGAGGGTCATTCATGAAATTCAATCTACCCACAGAAAGCAGCCAAACATGACAGCTTATTTTGGGAACCATTCTATCATGAGGATACATTTGTTCTTGTCGCAGCCTCAGAAAGCCTGCCTTTTATTAAACCGTGTCTTGATTAAAGGAACAGCTGATGTCTACTACCTAGAGAATGGTGTTCTCTTGACAAAGTTGCCTTATCATCAACACATATTTTATTGTAAATATTTGTTTATTGCCTGTTTCCAGCAGCACAGATTGAAAGATGGCTCCTGGAAGGCTGAGCACAGTCATCTCATTAATTACAAACAGAAAATTCTTATAATAGTGCATATGACATTTTAATCTTATAAAATGTATAAAACAATATACTTCTGAAAAAGCGGACATGGGAATGGCACTGCTAGTTCTCTACTCTTTTCATTTTTAAGTTTCAGACTTGTGGTATAGTTCACCAAAATTCATTTAGTAATTAAAATTTAGAAACCAATTTAGAAGTTACTATGTTTTTACTAGAGTCTTTAGGTGAAAGTAAATAATTGTTTACTAATTGTAGCTAAAATTAAGAGTGACATTTGTTAAGGCACTTAATTGTGCTTTTTATTCTCTTGAATTATTTTCTTAATCTATATTCTCTACCTGTAATATAATAAATTAACTATAGTTTCTACCCAACCTTGGGATTTACAGTTCACGTAACTTCTTTTACTAATGCAACTCCAAATGGCCAAAGTAATCCTTTGAATGATGAATAATAAATGCAATACCTTGAAAGTGGGAAGGTAGCTCCATTTTACCAGTTTCTAGGCCTTCACACTCTTATTTAATGTATTTCAGATTCAGTAAGCATCTCACAAACATTTTCATAAAATAATAATAAAGGCTTATCGGGACAAATAATAATTCACTGGCTGAGGTGCATCTGGTAGACTGTGAGCATTTTTTCTCCCTGTGTGGTATAGGTTGAGTGTTCTTAAAATTTAGAACTCTGACAAAATAGCTTGCCTTTTTAAGTTACTCTATTTAAACTTTTTCCCTTATTTTTGACCTGCCACACATAAACCATTCCAAGGTCAAATTTGTTTTCTTTTCCTCAGATTGCAGTTAATAATTAATTTCTTCCCTAAAATTAAAACAATAACTAAAACATTCTCAATGCTTTTTAGTTGTTCAGAGTAGCTGATTTTTGAATAATTTCTGTATGTTTTCTGTGAAACACAAATACTGTCCTGTGCTGAAAAGGGCAGATTCTAAGAGGAATTGTTTCTCTACCACACTGATAGCTTATGATGATGAATGCTTCTAGAATGGCAAAACATCCCCTGCTTTGAATGAGTACAGATGGTGCCAATTGTCTTTCCTATTTGTCATTTACTTTCAACTCACATTCACATCAAGTTCCAAAGTGTTGTCTTCTTGGTGAAGGATAATGATGAAGATGTGACTTCCAGGTTAAAGAGGTGACTTGTCAGTCATATTCAGATTCTCATAGTTGGAGCTGAGACCTCTTTCCTGCTACTCAGTGGCCTGATGTTTATCTTTTTATAAGGGAAATGTGTGTACTTCTCTCATATTGCTGTTCTCTCCTGTCTTTTATCCCAACTCTGAATCTTCTGATCTCTCCTTCAGTGTTCTAGGCACTTTAGGGAGAGTATTCTGCTGCTGCTAAGTTGTTTCAGTCGTGTCCGACTCTGTGCGACCCCATGGATGGCAGCCCACCAGGGTCCCCCATCCTTGGGATTCTCCAGGCAAGAACACTGGAGTGGGTTGCCAGTTCCTTCTCCAACGCATGAAAGTGAGAAGTGAAAGTGAAGTCACTCAGTCGTGTCCGACTCTTCGCGACCCCATGGACTGCAGCCCACCAGGCTCCTCCGTCCATGGGATTTTCCAGGCAAGAGTACTGGAGTGGGGTGCCATTGCCTTCTCCGGCATTGGATGGTTAAAGCTTCCCGAATGTATTTCATCCTCCCTCACTATGTAGCAGCCATGGGATTGGAATGGCATTGATACCCCACGCTTAGTCCTAAAGGGTGGGTTCTCCCAGGTCCTTTCCTGTTGCCACAATAATTGGTTTTATGGTGGACATATATTTCAGCTTTAAGCTAATAACATTTTCCAAGTCAATGGAACTCAGCTACTTAGGACCATTCAATTAGAACAAAACATATGACTTTTGTCTAATATTAGGGAAAGCAACCCTCTTTCTCTATCTCTAGCCGTGAACAAAGTCACCTGGAATCACATTTACCACTGGCAGCCATTCTATGCCCATGAGGAAAGTAAGTCATCAGAAGAAGCCAATGCTGGTAATAGAAGAATGGCAAGATGGAAAGATACTGTGTTCTGATACCATCTCTGGCTGACCTTGAGGTACTTTTAATCTCTTAACCTTCTACTTGCATGAGCCAGCAAACTCCCTTATGAGTTAACTGCTATGAGTTGCCTTTCCTGTAAATTGTAACTGAAAGTATTCTTCACAATACAATGTCCATCAAAACATGTTCATTTATTTGGCCATGAGCCATGAAAAAATTCTAGGAGAGATGATTTTCCTGAGAAATAACTTCTTAAGATTCTCTACTGTCATTTAGTTTGGTTTTACTTATTTGAGTCTAGATTCTTTATTAGAAGTAAAAAAAAAATAATTAGAGATGAAAATATAATATTTAAATAAATTACATTTAATTTCACAGCTAATCTATAAGAAATTTTAATAGAGATACAATTAGAGACTCTAAATAGATTCAATAGAACCTAGTGTAGCAAAGTATTTGGAAAAACAGGAAAAATATTTTAAAATATATTAACCCAAAAGAGAAATTTCTTGGAACCATTACTGTTTTCTCCTATGTCTAACTCCAGTATCTTACACAGTGATAGGAACATACATGATAACAAACATTTTTAAATGAATGAGTGATTTACTCTCAAGAAATAAATAACTATAAAAGCACAGTTTGTCAGTCATAGAAGGAACACAAATATGTCCTCAACAAGACAATGTAACAGTTAAAAGAAAGCAATGAATGTAAGCAAACTCATGAATGAGGACTGGGCTGTAGGTTGAACAACTGGGTTTCCTGAATAAAAATCAATAGGAATATGAAAAATTGAAGTGCATGAATTAGAGTTGGGTTCGAAGCAACAGAAACCAATCTGGGCTAAGAAAAGAAAAATGGAACTACCTGGCAGTCTATCAGGGCTCATGAAATCAGCAGAGTTTGAGTTGCTTTAGGAATGGACAGCAACCAAGGCCATTCCAGAGACTAAGAAGCAGGGCTCATAATAGGGAAACTTTAGGTCAGGATGCAGCTATGTAAGGGAGATGACAAAGTGAAGGTTGTTTGTGGCCTGAATGAAAGCCATTCCAGTGGATACTATGGATAGTTGGAGAAGACTGAAGAGAGATGGAAAAATAAGCAACTTTTTGGATGAATTTTTCTGTGAAGGGGAGCACAGCAAGACACGAGGCCAGACAGGCTTTAAAGCACTACTTAGCGTGTTTCTCTGACAATGGGATAGGACTGAACGACTGCCGGAACACTCTTCCTTGCGAAGGCCCTTAGGCTGCTTCTTTCCCATCCTTTGTGTTTCAGTTCTATGCTGTCTCCTGTTCCTAGTTGTGCATTCTTGTTCTATTCTTTCTATAGCACTTGTTTCTATCTGAAATTATCTTCTGTAATTTTTTTTATTGATTCCACCAAATAAAGTATGAAATTTATGAGGGTAGCAACTTTATCTTGCTTTTTATCACTAGATCACCAGCATCTAGAAAAATCCCTGTCATGCAGCAGAGCCTCAGTAAGCGTTTGTGGGAAAAAATAAATGAGCATATGGATAACTAGAACTTCAACTGCTTATTTGATTCTTATATCACTTGTTTGAGATTCTAAGTCCCAGGATCCAGTTGCTGAACAGCCAAGTTCAGAGGCTATGCAGTCCTTTGTCTGCATAGTATTTGTCCCTCCTTGGGTTATACAGTGAGTGCCGAGTACATGAATTTATTGCCTCTCTAAAACTGAACCCAAAGGACAGAGACAATTCTTATAGGGGCATTAAGAGACTATTTGGGATTCCTAGTATGACAAATATTCATGTAATATAGAATTGTCGGGAAGGAAAAAGAATATTGACTTTCTTCCATTAAAAAAAGCCAGAGAAGAAAAGTTGACATTCCTGCTCATCAGCTAACAGCTTTTAATTTTATTCCTGTTTTCTGAGGAAAGACTTTAGGACCAAGGGGTAGGCAAGCCTCTCTGCTCACCCAGATAAACAACCCTCTTCATTAAAGCATGCTGGAAGCCTGGAGATAATTAGACCCACTGTGTCAAGCAATCAGCAACACAGGGAAGAGGTCACAAAAAACAATGACAAGAGAGCTGGCTAATTCTTGAGAGAAACACAAGGAAAGCTGTTGCAATCAACTGAGAGATGTTTGGGTTGTTAGCAGCTCATGGACTGAACAGTCCATGTACTTGTTTGTGAAATGTTACTATGGTTTCTGTCCCCTTTACCCCCTCTTCCTGTCCTCCCCCAGGTCAGACACACCCTGACTCCCAGCCATGGGCACTGTTACCTTACGTCTATTACAATGAAGACATAGTTAACCTCCCTAGGTCAACTCTGTGAAAAGCAGTCATCAGCCTCCACAGAACTGTGCCTCCCCAGGGGGAATATCTATGAGGTACTTCTGTTTGTTTTAATTCATTTATTCTTTCTTTTGGTGCTTGGGATCTGTTAAGCCAGGACACCCTTTGGAACATCCAACACTTTCTTCATTTCCTCTTTTTCTAATAGAACATTCATGGCCATTAGAATGACAGCCTGATAAAATGATCGGTTCCGAGGGAATGGGGACCAGTATTGATTTTATTTATGCCTTACACCATGCTTAGTGCGCAATGGGTCTTCAACGTTTGGTGAGCTAGCGAATTGAAAGTGAGTGGACAGATAAAAGCCAAAGGGCTCTTTCCCTAGCAGAAACTCTCAAAACCTCCACTGCAGCTTTGTCTTCTCTCCTCAGCCATTCTAATTCATTGTGATCTACTGTCTGTTCTGTCTTGCTCTCTGCTCACTGTATGTTTCTTCCTCTACCTTCTTTTCTGGTCTTATTTTTTATCTCATTTCTTCTCTGACATAAGTTTAACAAGAAATCTTGATAAGTATTAGGATGAGAGCACATAAATTATGTATACTCCTTAGGATTCTTCTTTGTTATATATACATATGTGATTTCTGATTCTAAAATAAGATGTACTCCTGACAGACAAGTAAGTTTTCAGATTATGCAGAGTGGTCTTTAAGAGGCCTGATGAGCTTATGATTTTTTTTTTTTTAATGCTGTTAATGGAGAAAGTGCCGAAGATGCATATTTATTTCTAGAAAATTTAAAAATTCCCCCTTTTCCTTTAGGCTAGAGGGAAATTTTGTTATTTATCCTCAAGATTTAGTCCATCTTTAAAAAATTAGTTCATTTCAATGACTTTCATTAATAAGTTTTTTCCTTCAACTTAACCACAAAAGGATACAATCATTTATTTCATTATTTTGCCTGTTCAGTCAAAAATTCTGTAGACTAATATGTCTTCAATAAACCTGCTAGTTTCTTCACCACTTCCTTCTGAAATCCTTCCCTGTAGCATTCATTTAAGGGGAAGTAATAGTGGAAAGATCACTTTGTTTTTCAAGGACTTTTTGAAAGTCTGTTTTTGTACCAGCCATATCTCCTCACCTCTTTTTGATCATGAGATGTAAGATAAGATTAATATGCATTATAAATAATTAGTGCTTACAGTGCCTTTCACCAGCCATTACTGAGATGACCTTCCTTCCAAAAACTGGTATGAACCAACCACGCAGTGAATATCTGCACATTCCTCTAAAAGGCAGTAAAGTGTAATCCACTCTGTGGGTTTTTTAATAAGATGGGCTAGGGAAACAGAACAGAATGTTAAAGCTGGAAGGGTGACAGAAACAACTCAAGTTGAGTCTTTCATATAAAAAAAGTCATAAACAGGTAAGATGATTTTCTGAATTTCACGCAGACTGCTAACTAGAGGCAAGGCCAATACCCCAGTTTTTATCTTTCCAGATCTACCTAATTAGTGTTGAGTTTTCCTCCTAGAACACCAGCTGCCCATTGGTTCACAACTTTAGTTGTAGCATTTGTTTTTACCAGGAATCTGGGTGACAAAGTTCTGTTGGAGAAGTAAATGCTTATCATACTCTTTAGTTGATAAGCTACCACTGATTTCATGTTATTTTGCCAACAAAGGTCCGTCTCAAAGCTATGTTTTTTCCAGTAGTCATGTATGGATGTGAGAGTTGGACTATAAAGAAAGATGAGCACCAAAGAATTGATGTTTTTGAACTGTGGTGTTGGAGAAGACTCTTGAGAATTCCTTGGAGAGCAAGGAGATCCAAACAGTCCATCCTAAAGGAAATCAGTCCTGAATATTCATTGGAAGGACTGATGCTGAAGCTGAAACTCTAATACTTTGGCCACCTGATGCGAAGAATTGACTCATTTGAAAAGACCCTGATGCTGGGAAAGATTGAAGGCAGGAGGAGAAGGGGATGACAGAGGATGAGATGGTTGGATGGCATCTCCGACCTGATGGACATGAATTTGAGCCAGCTCTGGGAGTTGGTGAAAGACAGGGATGCCTGGTATGCTGCAGTCCATGGGGCCGCAAAGAGTCAGACATGACTGAGTGACTGAACTGAACTGAACTGATTTCAGTACTCTTGTAGTGTATGCTCCATCCCTAGAAATAAACTCTGTGATTAGAACAATTTCTCTCCTACCAATCCAATTTATTTTGGATGCACTGTGTGATTAGGTTTGTGTGAGCCCAGAACATGAGAGTTTAAAGCCCAGGAGTGATTCTGTCTCTCGACTGAAAAGGTCCTATATGTACTTCCTGCCAGAGCAGGGAGTGGAGTGAATACAAGTTGTCCTGGGTCCACAAATGCATCCAGGGAGAGATGTAGCAACTGGCTGGAGAAAGTGGCCGTGTTTTTTTGGACAAACAACAAGGAAGAAGGAGCAGTGGCTACAGATGATTTGTGACAGTGAGCAGATCACCAGCTAATCGGCATAGTTTATCACTTCTGCAATCCTAAATCAGGATAGAAGCCTTAATTAGGATGTGGCCAGGTGCAGTTTTCTGCTTGGGGCCTATGGGTCCCAGGAAAGGAATATTATCACAGGGGGAGGTGGTTTGTGATGAAAACTATCGGCAGCCTGTGAACCAATCCATTTCTGTGACTACCTACACACACTCAGACAAACAGTGTGACTGTTTCCTTAGCATTGGCTCTAAATGTAAACATGTCATGGTTTGAGCACAAAAACCATTGCTTGTGGCCCACTTTGAGTGCATTTTCCAGAAATGATGAATACATAGTGATTTTCATCTACCCTCCTGCCTGGATCTGATTTGTGAGATGTTTTTAGAGGTTACTGTGGCTTTGTAATTGAAACTTTTTCTCTGGGAAGCTAACGGTCCTTTCCTCAGCCATTGTGGTTGCCTAGTAACAGGGACAGCAGAGTAGTAACAGGGATTCTAAATGTCTAAGGAATGGGGATAGTCGATGTCTGACTCACGGACAGGGTACCTCAGGGAGCCCGATTTGAGATGGGAGAATGTTACAGCAGGGCATCTGTGGCCTCAGGGTGTGAAACCCCAGGGAGAAGCAGGTGAGTTCCTAACTACTCCCATTCCAAAAGAATTCATGGGAATTTATAGATAAAGTAGCCTTCACTTGGCGTTTCAAAGAAAACCTTTCCTTCATGGTCTGGGGAAAAACATCAGACAGACTTTTTCTCCTTTCCTGGAGAATGATCCCTTTCTTTGAACACGGATGGCTTCTCAGATCACAGGGCAGGATCTGATATGCAGAAGGTGTTTGGTAAATATTTGTTGAATGAAGAAAATGTTCCTCACTCATTCTTCTCGAAATCACATACTCACTCCAGACGCTACACTGGTGTGAGAAGGGGAAGTTGAGGTAGCCCTTTTTTAGAATCACTGGAATGAAATGTCATCTTTGCTGCTCCGCTGTCAAAAGATGTACACAAAAGAAGTTAGGTCATTCCAACCATACTCAAACAGAAATCCAAACCAACTCTGGCTATAAATATGGAAGTATGGTTCCCTGCTACAATCAATCTATAGTTAATCATTAGGAAATCTGCATGTTGACACAATGCTCCTTTCCCTTAAAATGTAAATATAGCTTCCACTTAGAATTTTCTTTTAAACCTTGTATGAGAAATGACCAGAACTTTTCTATAGACAGAGCTATATCCTAGAAAATGATGTCCTTGTGATATGTACACATGTAACTCTAGTCCTGATTTATTAAGATTTAAAATGTATTTTCATTATATGAAGTGTGTGCTTACTTGCTCAGTTGTATCTGAGTCTTTGCAATCCCTTGGACTACAGCCCTCCGGTGGAAATTTTCAGGCAAGAATACTGGAGTGGGTTGCCATTTCCTTCTTCAACATGAAATGTGTGAGCCTTGCTTTTATTTCCTTTTAACCTATGTTTATGGTCCATAAATGAAATGAGAAATTCACAAATTCTCCTGGTTGTGAGAAACATTTCTATGTGCAGAGGAGTCTGTGACTCTCAAAAGATTAACAATCTTTTGGGGGAAGGAAGTTTTTTGAAGGTAGTTTCTGTTAAAGAAAATAAAAATCTAGCAAACACTTGTTTTCATTTCTCTGAACACGGCAATTTCAAGATGACATGTCAATGCGCTGACAATTGGAGAGGTGCATGCAATGTTACCAAATGGAGGGAAAAGTGGCCTATGATAAAAACAACAACAACTTTGAAAGGAACAGCCCAGGGTACCATAAGCAGGGAAGTCAAGTGGAAAGCAGGGCTTTGCTCTCACTGTAAATCATCAGTGGTATGTCTGTTCTCTTGATATATGGAACAGAGTCTTCTGTGCAAGCATGGAGCAGGGCTCTGATGAAGAAGACAGTGGACGACCATGAAATTCCACTTCACCTTTCAGTTCAGTTCAGTCGCTCAGTCGTGTCCGACTCTTTGTGACCCCATGAATTGCAGCACGCCAGGCCTCCCTGTCCATCACCAACTCCCGGAGTTCACTCAAACTCATGTCCATTGACTTGGTGATGCCAGCCAGCCATCTCATCCTCTGTTGTCCCCTTCTCCTCCTGCCCCCAATCCCTCCCAGCATCAGAGTCTTTTCCAATGAGTCAACTCTTTGCATGAGGTGGCCAAAGTATTGGAATTTCAGCTTCAGCATCAGTCCTTCCAATGAACACCCAGGACTGATCTCCTTTAGGATGGACTGGTTGGATATCCTTGCAGTCCAAGGGACTCTCAAGAGTCTTCTCCAACACCGCAGTTCAAAAGCATCAATTCTTCGGTGCTCAGCTTTCTTCACGGTCCAACTCTCACATCCATACATGACCACTGTAAAAACCATAGCCTTGACTAGATGGATCTTGGTTGGCAAAGTAATGTCTCTGCTTTTCCATATGCTATCTAGGTTGGTCATAACTTTCCTTCCAAGGAGTAAGTGTTTTTTAATTTCATGGCTTCAATCACTATCTACAGTGATTTTGGAGCCCCCCAAAATAAAGTCTGACACTGTTTCCACTGTTTCCCCATCTATTTCTCATGAAGTGATGGGACCAGATGCCATGATCTTCGTTTTCTGAATGTTGAGCTTTAAGCCAACTTTTTGACTCTCCTCTTTCACTTTCATCAAGAGGCTTTTGGTTCCTCTTCACTTTCTGCCATAAGGGTGGTGTCATCTGTATATCTGAGGTTATTGATATTTCTTCACCTTTAGAACAGTGCAATTCAGCTCTTTCACTTCTAAGCAGGAACAAACTGGCCCCATATATCTGCTTGCCTTAATTTCTCTCCCCTCCTCTTCCCAGGCCCTTGAGACAGACCTGCTCCACAGTGTATATAGTTTAAACCAAATGGGAACTTGCACCTATGTTGTCTAAGCCAGGGATGGTTAGGCACTGGATGCAATTAACCTCGGGAATGAAACAAAGCTCTTTATCCTCTCCTAGAAGAGATGAGGTGGTCAATAGGTGTATTTCTGAATGAATTTTATTAAAATATTTATCTACTTGGACCAATTGGTGAAAAAAAGGAGGTAAAAAGTTGGGAGAACAGATATAAAGATTTTTTTCACTGAAAGGAATGAAATATTTATGTCCTTATTAAGTACTGGAAAAAGCAACTATAAGGCCTATATGTCATATTATTACTTCCTGCCAAAAGAAATTTGCAGATATTTTTTCAGCTCTTCTATGAACCCTGAAGTAAGAAATCACTGCAATAAAAACAAGCTTCATAAATATATTTGTTAATTCTAATTTGTTTTCTCTCCAGGCTAATAGGCTTTCTAAAGCTTTTGTTCCCTTAATTATGGTACAATATGACGTGTCCTGTGTATGCCGAGTTACTATGGTTACCCTGAGGCCATGACTCATGACCTTTAAATATTATTGTCAGGCAGCCAGAGTTGCCTTTTAAACCAGTAGTTTTGTTTCAGGCATTACTAAAAGAAATTATCTTCAAACAGTGCTTTTTCTTGCATATCTGTGTCACATCTGAATATGCACATGTATTGGACTCAATTTTTTTGGGGGGGGGGTTGGCTTCATTCAGTGACCAAATATTAATTTCTTGATTAAGCACAGTCCTTGTCTTCTGGGAAGTGTCATTGAGAAATGCAAAAATACAGGTAGACAAATAGCTCTACAACATCATGAAATGAAATAAAAATTATAAAAGACAGACATCCAAAATCTCCTTGAGGACACAGAGGCAAGAAATGGTTCTGACCAGCAGAACTGAAGAGGCTTGGCGGGGGGTGGGGGAGGGCAGGGAGCAGCATTCGAGTTGTATAAGGAATGAGATTGGCAACCTACTCCAATATTCTTGCCTAGTGAATCCCATGGATAGAGGAGCCTGGCGGCCTACTGTCTCTGGGGTCGCAAAGAGTCAGACAGGACTGAGCAACTAGCACTTTTACTTTTCATTGTCATGAAGAATAGGTACAATTTTAACAAACAGAGATGAGAGCATGAGGAAACAATCTAAGAAAAAGACAAACACGTGCCCTGGAACTACAGAGTAGTAAAAATCAAGTTTGGCAAAAACACCAGTTTTTGTGAGCTAGATTGATAGAAAGTAAAATTAGTTAAAAGGCAAGAGGGGCCAGCTTATTAAGGTCCTTCAAATGGTTTGCTGTTTTGCCCAGCAACTGTGATGATCAAAAGTGTGTTTTCCATTTCATGATAAAGAGGTACCGTCAAGTAGAAAGCTGATTTAGGTATGATGCAAGAAAAACAATTATCTCTCTCAGGACCCTGGTGGGTCCTTCACTAAGTGGGAATTTAATTAATTTTGTTCAATAGTCACTGATTACTCTGTGAACATTTTAAACGGTTTGACTTTTTAAAGTAAGAGATATGCACAGAAATATGGGAATAAAATAACACACTCATTAGGGAGATAGTAGGATAGAAAATAATAAAAGTGCCCCAGTATTGTAAAATAAGGCTTGCTGGCTGGTAACAACAGAATGACTTAATAAGATTGGAGGTTTCTTAACTCAACCATTCATTCATTTGTTTGTTCAACAAGTATTTACTGACCATCCTAGCCATCTTGAAGATGTTAGGGATAGAGTTACAAAATAACAGCACAAAAAATTCCCTATCTTTAAGGAATGTATATGTTCAGCTGAGAGGAAACACAATGGATATAATAAACACGCAAGTACATAAAGTGTTAGAAGGTGGTAAACACTGCAGAGAAAAATCAATCACAGTAATTTGGATGGACAGAGGAGTGAGGAGCCTAATTCTAAATGAAGTACATGTGGTAGGCTTGCCTGAGAAAGGATATCTGAGCAAAGGAAAGAAAGAATTAGTAAAAAGCCCGGTGGACAAGTATAGATGAAAACTTCCTGGCATAAGTGATGGACGAACAGTAAGAAAGCCAGTGTGACTCAAAAGGGAGGAGTTGAGAAGAGGAATATGTGATGAATTCAGACAGGTAAAGGGGGGGTGTGTTTGGGAGGAGAAGAAGGGAATGAAATGGAATCCTACAGTAGGTGGAAAGGTTGAATGGCAAAGACATTTTTAGGAGCTTGTAGGTCATTACATGGCCTTTGGCTTTTATTCTAAGTGAAACAGAATCATTTATTGGAGATTTTTGTTTGTTTTTATCAGAGGAGTGAAATAATATTTTTACCGTTGATGTGTATTGAAAACTGAAGGTAGGGGGCAAAGGTGAAACCAGAGAGAGCTGTTTTGGAGGTTAATGCAACGGTCCAGGTAAGATCGAATGTAGCTTGAGGTTTAAACCAGGTCGTTAGCAATTCAGATAGTGAAAACTGGCCAGGTACCGGATATGGTATGACGGTAGATCCCAAAATTTCCTGTTGGGTTGGACTGGTTTCCATGACAAAAAGAAAAGTTAAAGTTTTGGCCTGAGCAACTGGAAAGATAATGTCATCAGCAACTGAGATGGAGAAGCCTGCAAGTAGAGCAGATTTGGGAGTAGGAATTAGGAGTTAGGTTTTAGAAATGTTGAAAGTGAGATGTCTATTAGACATCCTGGTGGAGATGTCAAGAAGGCAATTGAATGAATGAATCTGGATTTCAAGGGAGAAGTCTGCACTGGAAATATGTACTGGGGAGTGGTCAGCATATTGTGTTAGTTGCTCAGTCATGTCCAACTTTTTGCGACCCCATGGGCTGTAGTCTGCTAGGCTCCTCTGTCCATGGAATTCTCCAGGCAAGAATACTGGAGAGGGTTGCCATTCCCTTCTCCAGGGGATCTTCCTGACTCAGGGGTTGAATCCAGGTCTCCTTCATTGCAAGCAGATTCTTTTACTGTCTGAGCCACCAGGGAAGCCCCAGCATATTAATATTTAAATCCCCGAAGCTGGAGCAGCTCACCAAGGGAGTGAATGTGAGCAGAGAAGAGAACAGGCCAATGTTGAGAGTTGAGAGAAAGAAGAAACAACCATCAAAGGAGCCTGAAAAGGAGCAGTGGATGGAATGGGAAGAAAGTCTGGGACCTTAGAATGTCCTGGGAGCCAAGTGAAGAATGCATTTCAAGGAGGGAATCTTGAATCATGCCAAAAGTTGTTAAGATGAACTGTGACACATGACCACTGGTTACAGTAATGTGGACTCATCAGTGAATTCAGTAAGAGCAGTTTCTGTGGAATAATAGTTCCGAGAGTCTGAATGGAGTGGCTTTAACAAAAAATAGGAAGAAAGGAATTAGAGACAGTGACAATATAGTTTTGCTCTAATGGGGATCAGAGTAATCAAGCAGAAACTAAAGGGTTAAGAGGGCTCAAGATGCAACAAATAACAGCATGTTTGTAAACTATTGGAAATAATCCAGTGGACAAAGAGAAATTGATTGAGAAGCAGTGTAGGAGACAAAGAATTCTCAAAGTCTGCTGTTTCATAGGATATGTTTTTCCTCTCTCTTTTTTTTTTTTTAGTTGAAATAAGATATTTTGCAGGTTTTCAGAACAGATTGTACTGTTCAGACTGCTTATTCTCAAGAGGACCTTTAAAGGCTATTTTATCTTCTTCAAGTAAAGTTTACATTCCCTAGTTTTGACTTCCTTTAAAAATGTTCAGAAAATGACATTGGGAGGAAATATTTTAAAAGATCCATCTTCAGTGTTACAGCATAAAGATCTATTAGATGTGGGGTGTGTATGTGTGTGTATGAGTGTGTGCATGTCTGAGAGAAAATTTTGCAATTCTGAACTCTTACTTTATTTCAGCACCACATCTGGAAATTCAGCGTCAAATACACAACAAAGAAACACAAAACCGGTAAGAAAAGAGGTTTGCATGAGTTTCTCTTTTTAAAGCATTACAGTTCATGAAACTGTAACTTCTTTGATTAATGTAGAGATTTTTCTAACATAGTTTGTCTTTGATATTTTACTAGTAAACACTTAAAAAAATAAAACATGTACTTTTTCAAGTAGAATGTGTTAAAGTGGGCAGGGTACCAATGAAAGGATGCTGCTGGGCAGGAGGGAGGTTGGTATGCAGTGGCTGTGATCGCACTTTCCTTGTGATCTCACACTGCTCTCTGGGGTCCTGCACAAGCATAGACATCCTGGGTTACTTCAAAGTATTTGCTTGTATACGAGGAAACTCTGGAATTTAGACATGAAACAGATTGGGTAACTCATCTTACTTGGTTTGTTGGGGTTTGGGTTTAAATCACAGTCTCTTCCCGATATTCTCAGTTCATTCCCTTTCAAGTCATTCTGGGGCAGCTGGGTCCTTTCTACCTAGTCCCCCTAGAGGCCTCAGTGACAATTGGGTAGGTCGGTGTTACAGCTGTGATGAGTTCACGGAGCCTCATTATACTAGCTTTCTATTTTTATGCAAGTTTGAGGATTTCCCTTAAAAAAGAAAAAGAATGAGCTATCTGTAGACCTTTGACTCAATTTTAGTAAGGATCCCCTAGACTCTACCCACAGACATTTCTGGAACAACCTTTCCAGCTCTAATGTAAAGGCAGTGTGGTAGAGAAGAAAGATTGCCGGACTAGGAATTAGGCTGTAATGATACCCCAAGTCACTTAAACTCTCCAAGCCTTGTTTTTCATCTGTCAAATGAGGATGATGAGACTTTATAGTCTATTTGATATAAGATGGTTGGGCTATCTGCAAGTGTACAGTGGTATAGCTGTTAGGAATAGATTCATGTCAAACAGACTACTCTGTGCACCGTGGGACCTTGCCCTTTGGTTTCTCTATTTCTTTCTGGATTCAGCAGTCTTCTTTTCTACTCATGACCCACCCCGGCATCATCAGCTAAGAACATGTGATCTAGTGAGGTACATATTCAGAACCTTACTTCCACACAATTATTTTTGTTCAGTGTTAACATCTAAGAATTCATTGATTCTGGCCCCAGACAGACTGGACATACGTCTCAAACCCACAGAAATTTTCAGGAGGTGGGTTTTTGTTGAAGAACTAGAAGTCAAAGGGAAACTAACTTAGATTAGTAGAATAAGATTTTAATGAAGAATTTTTCTACCTCTAGTTATCATTGAAGAGCTATTTACGGTTTTGTTATCCAAAGGAAGAGTATCCCTCACTGGCACTATATGAAAACATTTTCTCTCTGGTTAGTTGTAACCCTTGAGCTAGTAGTTTAATTGGAGTTTTGGAAATGGGAGACTTCAGCCTACCAATCTCTGTTGACTGCCTTTTCTCTAACAATGCTAATCAGTTAACACCCTAGAGGTAACCCTCTCACTGGCTGCCTAAGACGCTGAAAAGGACAAGGTGCCAATTACTACATTTAGGATTTCTGCCTAGGGCTCCCAATTAGCTTCCTGGAGTTCAGAATCTATCTTCTTTTAATTTACATTTCACATAGTTGAGAGCCCTGGGGGCTTGAAGTAACTGCTTCGGCTTTAGTTACTGAATTTTTACATTCCTAAAAGAATACATTTAGCTTGAGGTAGAGGTTAGGATTAGAGACTTGAAGGCCATTGGATGGTCACAATTGGTGCTGCCTCCTCAATGCACAGCCCCCTTCAAATCTTGGAACTCAAAGGATGATTATTTAGCAGATCAGATTCTGCTCTGTACCACAAGGAACCACGCTGTAGGTGGATCTCAGATGCCTCTTTTGAATAGTTGTGGTTAGCTGTGGTAGAGAACACATGGATGAAGGATAAAAATGTCTTTAATTCTGTAAAGGTATCTTAAGCACCAAAGCAGAATGAAACACACTCTACCTTTGTGGCGCACCTGGCCTCTGAACAGTACTTTAACATCTTGACTTTCCTGGAAAACTGTGCATTCTTAGAGTCTTTATTCATCTCTGCAACTAAGTGGCTTCAGTCGTATCTGACTCTGTGCGACGCTATGGACCGTAGCCCACCAGGCTCCTCTGTCCGAGGATTCTCCAGGCAAGAATCCTGGAGTGGGTTGCCATGCCCTCCTTCAGGGGATCTTCCCAACCTAGGGATCAAACCCTTGTCTCTTATGTTTCCTGCGGTTTCTTTACCACTAGCACCACCTGGGAAGACCCATGCATCTCTGTGTCCCTGAGAGAAAGTTTGTGATACCAAACGGCATTCACTCAATACCATCTGAAACAGAAGGACTGGACTGAGTTCCAGGCAAAGCACTAGGAGACTGACAGATGGCTGTCTCTCTGAATTGTTACAGCAGCAGATGGGGGTGGTTTTTTTAGAATCATCACTATTGTACTTTTCTTCTCCTCCTCTTCCATGAATATTGTTATTATCCCCTTAGAAATTAAGAAATTTAGAGTCAAGGAGATTGAGGGAGAGTCCAGCTGTTGAGTGATTGATGAGTCATATGTTAACTGCAGAGCAAGAACATTATGGTATAATCCAGTGAGAATTTACATAGATTCACTTTTCAGGTGCCAGGTTACCCCTGTTTATCTGGACCATATTAGAATGTTATTTGGAATTGTTGCCTTTGCTCCATTTTAACATCCTCTGACAAAGAACAGCTAGTGCTTATAAATCATCTCATTTGAAATTGTTTAGGAAATAAATGTTCTACTGCAAGGAGGCGTGACCTGAACCAGATACCTGACTCAGGGTTTCTCCCCGTGAACTATTTCTGAAAACTGTGATACATAGAAACGAACAATGTAAAAACATCACGTGACCTTTGGTTATATAGAGTGGTTCATCCAAAAATGAGAGTGTGGCTATGAATTCATTAATGCTAGAATATATATGAACTATTTCACTCATTTTACAAAACTAGGCTTATTATAAAACCTCATAAGCCATTTAGGGTTCAAATTATAATTCAGTGATGACTTCATTAAATAATTATTAAGAGCCAAAAATATTAAAGCACTTAAAAATTTTTTAATTCATAAGGTCAAGTTCATAGCACACTATATAGGAAGTCAACTTTATAAAACAAGCTTAAATTAGCTTTTAAAATCCTACATTTGACAAACCGGGAAAGACAAGAATGCCTTAAATTGTGTCAAATTG
Organism: Ovis aries; assembly: GCF_016772045.2. Lineage (NCBI taxonomy): Eukaryota > Metazoa > Chordata > Mammalia > Artiodactyla > Bovidae > Ovis > Ovis aries. The sequence goes on along the minus strand of NC_056058.1, from coordinate 23,986,045 downwards.
TATAACTTCTATTCTTCTAGTATTAGTATTAGGATAGCATTATTTTTGCAGGAAGCATCACATTTCTGATATTTCTAAATTTTAGCATTCTGAAATTGCTTTCAAAAGATTCTTAAGCAAACTTTCAAATCACTAATGAATTACAGTTGTTAAATATTGCTGGTATTTTAAATGAGCATTTCAAATGATTTAAAGGAGACATTCCTACTTATCTTGAAATGAGATCAATATAGAATTGCATTTCTATGTATATTTAAATATAAAGGTTTATGGTGTTATAAGAAATAGGTTATTTTACCACTCCAATATGTAAGAAATGATATCTCAGAACTGTTTTAGATTTTGTTTCCTTTCTTTTCCTTTTATTTTTTCCTTTCTTCTTTCTTCCTTTTTCTTTTTTCCTTAAGCAAACTTGACAAATATAATGTGTACAAGTTGATGAGTTTTACCATATGTATACACATGGGAAACCACCATCACAGTCAAGATGACGATCTTTCCATCACTCCCAGAACTTTCTCATGCTCCTTTGTAATCCCTCTTACTCATTCCTTCCCACCTTATTTCCAAGAAAGTGCATTTCATGTTGTTATGTATTGTTTTACATTTCCTTGAGCTTTCTATAAATAAAGTCATACAATATGCAACTTTTTACTGACTTCTTTCACTCAGCAAAATTGTCTTGAACTTCATCCACCTTTTAGTGTGCATTAATAATTAATTTTTATTGCTAAATAGTATTCCACTGCACTGAATGCACCAGTTTGCTCATGCCTTCACCCACTGACTGGCATTTAGATTATTTCCAGCTTTTGACTTTTTACAAATAAAGCTGCTATGAATGTTCATGTACAAATCTTTGTATGGACATATGCTTTCTTTCTTCTTGGGTAAATCCCTAAGAGTGAAATGGTTGAATCACATGGTAAGCTGTATTTTTAGCTTCCTTAACAACTCTCAAACTACTTTTCAAATTTGTAGTATCATTTAACATTCCCACTAGCAGTGTGTGAAAGTTTTAGTTTATTCATATTCTCTCTGATTCTGGTAAAGTTATTAAGTTCAACCATTCTAACAGGTGAGATAGTATCTCATTGTGGTTTTAATGTTCATTTCCTTAATAACTAATGGTGTTTGAGCACCTTTTCATCTATTTGCCATCCTTCTATCTCATTTGGTGACATAACTATTGAAATGTTTTGTCCAACACAAATTTTTAAGTTGTGTTGTTTGTTTCTTATCATTGGGTTTTGAAAGTTCTTTATACATTCTGCTGCTGCTGCTGCTAAGTCGCTTCAGTCGTGTCCGACTCTGTGCGACCCCATAGATGGCAGCCCACCAGGCTCCCGCGTCCCTGGGAGTCTAGATACATGTAATTTTTCTGATGTGTGTTTTGCAGGTATTTTCTTCAGTCTATGGTTAGTCTTCTCATTCCCTTAGCAATGTCCTTAGAAGAGCAGAAGGTATTAATTTTGATGAAGTCTAATCTATCAATTTGTACTGTCAAGGATCATGCTTTTGCTATCTGATTTAAGAAATCTTTGCCCAAGGTCACAAATATTTTCTTTTTTCTACCAGAAGATTTATAGTTTTAGGTTTCACATTTGGATCTGTAATTTACTTTGAGTTAATTTTGCCTGAGATGACCAGCAGCTGAGTCTATCACCAGGAATTTTACTTGAAGGCACTCCATTGCTCCAAAGTCATCCCCATTCATGGGTCAACCTGCGTCCAGTGACTGGTTGATGCAGGGCTGCAAGACCTGGGTCCCTTTTTTTGAGGGCAATCCTGAAGGGCTGGGCCAACTCGCTAATGGAATCAGCTCAGGCCACTGTTGCATTTCTGCTTCTTTTCTTCCGTTATACGTGTTGCTTATAAGAGCCATCTCCAATAAGCCCTCTGTAGCCAAATCTCTGAGAGTCTGTAACCCTGGAACTCTAACCCCATAGAATAACACAACCAGAATAAGTCTAGCTGAATGAATGAGGTTTTGTGAATGGAAATTCACAAGAAATGCAAAGCAGCAAGACAAAAGATATGAATAGAAACTCTCTAACTTTCATAGTCCTTCAGACAAATCTTTCTTGACATGAGAGACTTAATGAAAATCTGCAAACTTTAAGTAAAACATTTAATAAAGCATGGTAGAGCTTCTCTGGTGGCTTAGTGGTAAATGGATCCACCTGTCAATACAGGACACATGGGTTTTATCCCTAATCAGGGAAGATCTCACATGCCTCGGAGCAACTAAAGCTGGTGTGCCACAACTACTGAGCCCATGCTCTAGAGCCCAGGAGCCACAGCTACTGAGCCCACAGAGTGGGCTAGAGTCTGTACTCCACGAGAGAAGCCACTGCAATGAGAAGCTCATGCACTGCAGCTAGAGGGTAGCCCCCCATTGCCGCAACAAAGACCCAAACACGGCCAAAAGTAAATAAGCTTTTAAAAGCATGGCAATTTCCATGGTTTCAAACTAACAATTGGCTTTTTTCCTCCATAATGAAGAGTATAGAAATCAAAACTTTATTTCTAGGGACATCTGCCAGTTTACCTAGATAGTATCCAATATTACCAACATTACTATATCTGGACAGGTAATGTTAGCTCCCCAGATGCTGGAACACGAGGTGTTAGTCTGAGTTTCTACATACTGTTCAACCTCTCATGCCTCACTTTTATATCGATATCTTACAAGAAATGAGGCACTGATCCAGGTCAGGCTTTCCCTCTCCTCTCCCACAGTTGTCCCTATATAATCATCTCAAAGTTCAGCTAGTTTAATAACCTAAATTCTACAGGTAACAACTTCAACAGAGTGTTCAGGTCAAACAGTACATGGAGAGGTGGTAGCAATGGCATCATTGGTGAGAAATATATTTCTGTTTCCTTGACTACTATCAAGAAATATCAAAACTTCATTAAAGTTTTGGAAGGATATTAGCTGCAATTGGCTAATGGCTTATCTTCATATTATATTTATCTGAATGATTCATTTCTTCTTCACAATAGCCATCCACACTGGGAGGCAGAGGGACACTGTTGATCGTTGATACTGAGGGGCCTCTGGATGGGAGCCTTGCCTGGGAGCGCCCTCCTGCGATCCAGGCGGGCGGCATTGGGAGGAGAGTGTGCAGCAAGTGCTCAGCCCAAAGTGCAGACACACCATGTCTCCTCCTACTTCATTAGCCAGAGAAGTTACATGGCCAGAAACAACTCCAAGGACTGGGCAAGTGAAATCATGTCGTGTGCGAGAAGAATTTTCAGAAATATTTTGGTGGACAAAAATTAGAGCAATACTGGGGACTTCCCTGGTGGTCCAGCGGTTAAGAATCCACCTTCCAATGCAAGAGACACGAGTTCAGTCCCAGGTAGGGGAACTAAGGTCTCACATTCTGAGGGGCAACTAAGCCCAGGAGCCAAATTACTGAACCTCATGCCTAGAGAAGCCCATGCACCAAAAAGAAGGGCCCGTGGGCCATAACTAAGAACTGAGGCAGCCCAAAACACACAAACAAATCATAGCAATATAAAGCTAGACATAAATAAGAAAATAATTAAACCTAAGAAAGGAAATGCTATAGTTAGATACAAAATAAAACATTACCTCCAGAACTTTTCATTTTAATAATAAGTTCTATCCAACTGAAGGGTTAATAGAGAGAGTTAAAAAAGAGTAGTTTAAAATAAGATTGGCCAAAGAACTAGGAAGTGTCCTTTACAAAATTCTCTTTCATAAGCAGTTAGGCAAGACAACCTGTTTTGTTTTTAATTTTTCTAACAGAGTAAATGTATAAGAAACAAAAGGTCCTGTTTTTGCATGCAAATGTGTTCCTTTTAAAAAATGTCAACAGGCAAAGAAATTTACCAAACACGTGGCACTGAAACAGATTGTTTACAGATAGACTGTTTTCCAGAATGTCCTCAAGAAGCATCAGTGGCGCAAAGGACCTCTGTAAACTGAAGTATTTGAGTGTCTGCAAATTTGTTTCATCAGATGCCCATGACATTTTTTTCTCTATTTGGCTTCTTCAAATGGCAAAAAGTTCCAAACAACAGGCATTATTTTGGGAGAAAACATGGTAATTTGTGCTGACTTTTTTTTTTTTTTCTCTGAGAGTGGAAATGTTAAGGAGTATGTGTATACACACAACAGGAAGTTTTGAAATGTAGAAAGGGGACAGAAATTAAATATATATATATGACTATATAAAGGTTAAATATATTAGTTGAATTTAAGGATTACTCTGAATAAATACTCTGGATAAACTCAAGTTTCATGTATGTGTCCTCAATCGTGTTTGACTCTTTGTGATCCCATGGACTGTAGCCCCCCAGGCTCCTCAGTCAATGGAATTTTCCAGGCAAGAATACTGGAGTGGGTTGAAATTTCTTCCTCTAGAGGATCTTCCTCACCCAGGGATAGAACCCATGTCTCTTGTGTTTCCTGCAGGCAGATTCTTTACCACTGTGCCACCTAGAAAGCCCAAGTTTCATGTATAATTTGCTCATTTTCTGACTGAATGTTCAGATCAGAGGAAGACAGGGCAAGGGGAAAATGTGCTCTGGGGACCGTGGAATTAATCAGTCTGACTATGAGAGCACACTTCAACTGCTGTCATCTGAAGAAAAATACTTCCCCAAATTTCTAGATTTCCTTGAGAGAGACTATCCCCTGAAGGGTTCAAGTCAGTTATTCAATCTAGGAATCAGTCTCCCTTTGGGAGGCTGACTTTGGATGCTTGGAGAGAAATTGGCAGGGAGTGGGGTGACCCGGGGATGAGAAGCATAAGGATGCAGGCTCTCAGGGATAAAGTCTGGCCTCTGGCTGCCCTCAGTCTCATCAGGAAAGTTGGATAACATCAGCTTAATTTGTTTTGATGGTTTTGTAAACTGAAATTTGCTGCTGGGAATAATAGCTCCAGGTCATCATGTCAATAGCTGAGCTGTTTAATTTAGGTAAGGTATCAGAGTGAATCAGTTATTTCAAAATATGTCTAATAATTTGAATCAAAGTGATGTATTATCTGTACTTAATGAGGTTCAGAGAAATGGAATGTTTCTCTAAGTTTTGATTAGATTTTGCTTCTGCAAAAACTTCACTCTCCTCTCAAAGTTACGCATTAATGCACAAAGATGAAAAGGTAATTGAGTCTCCAGAAATTCTATATCTCATAAGAAACTGTACCACTATTCTAACCCACATAAGAAGAATTTATAAATATTCAAAATAAGTATTAGTACATATTTGTAGCATCTATTACAATATAATATCCTGCATATATTAAGGTCTCATATAAATCAATGAGGAAAAGATTAGCCCTTAAATTGAAAATGGACAAAGGACAAAATTTCTAATTTATAAAGAAGACATACAAATACCCAACAAGATATCCAAACGGAGACAAAAATAAAAACATCTGAATTTAGATATCATGTTTACCTGTAAGTTTGACAGACATAGAAAGTATTGAAAATATCATATTGTCAAGGGTGTAAGAAAACTCTGATTCTCATGTCACAGGTGGGAGGATGAAATTGGAGGATGTAATCTTAAATATGTGTCAAGTATATAATCTTTAAAATCCAGTAACCACTTTTTCTCTTTATACTATTAGAAAAACAAGGTCACAAAGATACACATATATGCTTATTACAGGTTTGACGAATAGTGGGGAAAACTGCCTGTGCACATAGTAAAATTTATTGTGAATGTTCAAAGTTACGATAGCTTTTAAAGTTAAAATTTGAGGGAAATGACATTATTATTCAAATATAGATACCTATGAAATTCTATTAACTTAAAATGATAGGAATTTAACCACGTATAACCATGTGTAGTATGAAAGTTTATATGTTATTCGTCTTCAGGTACACACACACACAAGCCTAGAAGAGTATACACCAAATACGGTGTCTAAGGAGAAGGCAGTGGCACCCCACTCCAGTACTCTTGCCTGGAAAATCCCATGGATGGAGGAGCCTGGTAGGCTGCAGTCCATAGGGTCGCTAAGAGTCCGACACGACTGAGTGACTTCACTTTCACTTTGATGCACTGGAGAAGGAAATGGCAACTCACTCCAGTGTTCTTGCCTGGAGAATCCCAGGGACGGGGGAGCCTGGTGGGCTGCCGTCTATTGGGTCGCACAGAGTCAGACACAACTGAAGTGACTTAGCAGCAGCAGCAGCAGCAGCAGCAGCAGCAGCAGCAGCAGCGGTGTCTAAGTCTGCTCAGGCTGCCATAACAAAATACCACAGCCTGGGTGGCTTCAAACACAGACACTGATTTCTCACAATCCTAGAGGCTGGAAAGTCAGGGATGAAGGTACTAGCATGGTTGGGCCTTCTTCAGCGATCAATGAAAAGAAATAAAGGAAAACAACAGAGTGGGAAAGACTAGAGATCTCTTCAAGAAAATGAGAGCTACCAAGGGAACATTTCATGCAAAGATGGGCTCAATAAAGGACAGAAATGGTCTGGACCTAACAGAAGCAGAAGATATTAAGAAGAGGTGGCAAGAATACACAGGACAACTGTACAAAAAAGATCTTCATGACCCAGATAATCACAATGGTGTGATCACTCATCTAGAGCCAGACATCCTGGAATGTGAAGTCAAGTGGGCCTTAGAAAGCATCACTACAAACAAAGCTAGTGGAGGTGATGGAATTCCAGTGGAGCTATTTCAAATCCTGAAAGATGATGCTGTGAAAGTGCTTCACTCAATATGCCAGAAAATTTGGAAAATTCAGCAGTGGCCACAGGACTGGAAAAGGTCAGTTTTCATTCCAATCCCAAAGAAAGGCAATGCCAAAGAATGCTCAAACTACTGCACAATTGCGCTCATCTCATATGCTAGCAAAGTAATGCTCAAAATTCTCCAAGCCAGGCTTCAGCAATACATGACGCATGAACTTCCAGATGTTCAAGCTGGTTTTAGAAAAGGCAGAGGACCCAGAGATCAAATTGCCAACATCCGCTGGATCATGGAAAAGCAAGAGAGTTCCAGAAAAACATCTATTTCTTCTTTATTGACTAAGCCAATGCCTCTGACTGTGTGGATCACAATAAACTGTGGAAAATTCTGAAAGAGATGGAAATACAGACCACCTGACCTGCCTCTTGAGAAATCTGTATGCAGGTCAGGAAACAACAGTTAGAACTGGACATGGAACAACAGACTGGTTCCAAATAGGAAAAGGAGTCCATCAAGGCTGTATATTGTCACCCTGCTTATTTAACTTCTATGCAGAGTACATCATGAGAAACACTGGACTGGAAGAAACACAAGCTGGAATTAAGATTGCCGGGAGAAATACCAATAACCTCAGATATGTAGATGACACCACCCTTATGGCAGAAAGTGAAAAGGAACTAAAAAGCCTCTTGATGAAAGTGAAAGAGGAGAGTCAAAAAGTTGGCTTAAAGCTCAACATTCAGAAAACGAAGATCATGGCATCTGGTCCCATCACTCCATGGGAAATAGATGTGGAAACAGTGTCAGACTTTATTTTTTTGGGCTCCAAAATCACTGCAGATAGTGACTGCAGCCATGAAATTAAAAGACGCTTACTCCTTGGAAGAAAAGTTATGACCAACCTAGATAGTATATTCAAAAGCTTGGTTGGGTACTAGCTTGCAAACAGTTGCCTTGTTGCTATATCCTCACATGGGTGAAAAGGGGAAGGAAGGGAGAGAAGGTAACAGAAAGAGGGAGTTCTCTGATTTCATCTTACAAGGGCACTAATCACATCATAAGGACACCACTCTGATGACTTCATTGAAATCTAATGACCTCCCAGAGGACCTATGTCCTAATACTGTTACACTGGGTGTTTGAGCTTCAACATATGAATTTGAGGGAGCCTGGAACATACACCTTCAGTTCATAATAAAATGTGGCAACTTCTGGGTGGTAAAATTCTGGATGATTTTCACTTTCATTTTTATATCTTTTATATTATGTAAATTTGGGGGACATAGTATATTGAAAATTCATGGCTCAGTGATGTCACTCAATACCTGTCTTTTTCCTGTCTCATTTCTCATCTCTGTAATATTGGAGTCCACTTATCTGAGTATCTGTCCTCCCTTTCTCAACTTTTTTCACATTATGAGCTCCTGGAGGGTAGAAAATTTGATGAATTCGGCTTTATCTCTAGGCTTTAGCTCTGGACCTTACCTATCAATGGCAGTTAGTCAATACACGAATGATTCTCATGTGTTTGTTATTGAATAGCTGGTCACATTTTTCAGTTAGGGAAGAAAATGTTCTTGAATCATATATTTAATGCAAAGGAAAATTAAACTTTAAGATATTTTAAAATTAGATGGAGTTCAGAAACATTCTTTGGAAAAAAGTAAGTCCTGTTTTGCCTGCCTCAAATGCCTAAGGAAAATGCTATAAATTCTAGAACAGTCTGCTTTCCCTAGGGGCTATTTCTACTTGGAATCTTTCTTAAAATAGAAACATCTATGTCCGTGGTGGTAACTATATTCTGAATCTTATTAATTTTTCTAATTCTGAGTAAAGCTGCATTTGGCCTTTTGCCTTCAAATGTGTTCTTACATTCTTTTCTGACAATTATGTTCTGAAAATCTACAAAAAGTCTCCCATAATAACTTTCTTTGTGACTGCTTAACATGTAATGCTGAGATCTGAATGGTCCAATTTCAGAACTGCTTTGTGGCAAAAACAAGCAAACAGTCTAGTACCCATAAGGTAACTTTCAAATTACTCAAGTTCTTAACCCTCAGTATACTAGGAAAATAATCATCATTACTGACCATTTGAATTATATAAACTCATCTAAAGTTTTTTCATTTTTAAAATTATTTTCAAATCATTGACAGAAGAATAAAGGCATAGGTTGAAAAAAATGAATCTCATCAGAAATTTTAATCAGAATTTAAACACAGCAAATCTACCTATTACCAAGTAAAACTTTTGACACATCACTGTTATAAAATACAGCAGAATACTGTCACACATTTCCTTAACAAAGTAGGGAAGTCCAAGTTCTGTCGCAAAATTCTGTATGATATAGCCTGTCCTGTGTGAGAATCTCCTTTTTTGTCTTTAGAGGTGTGTGTTTCATTTACTGATTCATGACCGAGGACGTTCACCTACGTCTCTCGGAAATCATGATCTAAAGATGCTTAGTCTGTTTCACTTACGTGATTGATTCCACCACTTAGAGCTGCATTGTCTTACAGAAATATATAATTTAAAAGTCAAATATCTAATTTAAAATTTTCTAGTAGCCACATTAAAGTTCTTAAATAAAAAGGTAAATAAACTGTAATACGATATCTTCTCTAGGGCTTCCCCAGGGGCTTAGTGGTAAAGAATCTGCCTACAGTGGAGGAGATGTGGGAGATGAAGTTTCAATCTCTGGGTCGGAAGGTCCCTGGAGAAGAAAATGGCAATGGAATGGATGGAAGTGGGTTGAAATAAAATGGAAATGGCAACCCACAGCCAGGTCCCCTGCATTGCAGGCAGTCTCCTGTGTTGTAGGTAGATTCTTTACTGGCTGAGCCACCAGGGAAGAGGCAGCTACATGATGCTAATGCCACCACTAATACTAAGAGTTTCTGATCCTTATGGTCAAGAGCTCAGGCTCTTTCCTTAGTTGTAAGTTCCCAGGAGCTATACCACAGAAACATAAAATCTAGAGCTTAAAAAGATGATTAAAAAAATAATAATAAAACAAAGCAACTTCCCTCTATGGGTCAAGCATTATGCTAAGCATTTTTCCACATGACCACATTTAATCACCATGGCAGCCCTCAGTGAGTTAGCATTTCCTCCATTTTTTTTACAGAGGAGGAAGTGGAGGCTCAGGATAATTAAATTACTTACTTAAAGTCAAACAAACAAGTAATCAGTCAGATTCACACTTGAAACCAACAGAACCCATTCCAGTTAGTATTCAGGAGAAAACGGATTTCAGAGGATGCCTACGAGAGTGGAGATCCAACCAGTCCATTCTGAAGGAGATCAGCCCTGGGATTTCTTTGGAAGGAATGATGCTAAAGCTGAAACTCCAATACTTGGGCCACCTCATGCAAAGAGTTGACTCATTGGAAAAGACTCTGATGCTGGGAGGGACTGGGGGCAGGAGGAGAAGAGGACGACAGAGGATGAGATGGCTGGATGGCATCATGGACTCGATGGACGTGAGTCTGAGTGAACTCCGGGAGTTGGTGATGGACAGGGAGGCCTGGTGTGCTGCAATTCATGGGGTAGCAAAGAGTCGGACATGACTGAGAGACTGAACTGAGGGGAACTGAGGAGAGTCAGAGAATCGGTCTCGGAGACTACACCCAACTTCCCTGTCAGATTCTGGTAGAGAACCTATTACTGCTGCCACTGGGCAAAGGCCCCACAGCCCCTCCTACTTCCTCTAAGATGTTACTTTTTTTTTTTTTAAGATTTTTTTGATGTGCACCATTTTTAAATATCTTTACTGAATTTGTTACAATATTGTTTCTGTTTTGTTTTGGCTTTTTGGCTGCGAGGCATGTGGGACGTTAGCTCCCCTACCTGGAATCAAATCTGCACTTCCTGAATTGGAAAGTGAAGTTCTTAACCACTGGACTGCTAGGGAAGTCCCTGAGATGTTGCTCCTAAGTCTCCTGTCACTGCAGCCTCCAAAAACAGAACGACCCTGCTCACCCAGCCAGATTCCATTCTGTTTGGTACCTTTCACATCACTCTCGTTTATGCTGAATCCTCAAGCTGCTGTGTCAGATTTGGGGAGCCTAAGTCACATGCCTACAATGGGGCATGGAGGGGCAAAGGAAGCTGGAGAGGGAGCTCCTGGCTTATTCTTTGGGGAGATGGGGTTCATGACGTGGGAAATACTTCAAACAAAGAAAGACATGGCATGACAAATGGCCACTGCAGAGTGCAAGGTGAATTAGATGTAATGATCTCATCATTTCACAAGCAACTGAGTCCCACTGAGCAAGCTCTGCCATCTTCTTTGATATCTGGCCATGCCTCTTAGTAATATTTTGACTGGGAGACCTTAAAAGAAGTGGAAATTTACAGCAAAAGAGAGCTCTCTCATCTGTCCTCTGCTTTTCTTATCACAATGGAATGTACTATGGAAATTGTGGCTACACTTTTATCTGATCCAAAAGGATGCATAACACATTTCTCCTTCAGATCTTGGTAAAGAGGGGAGTCTGAGCAAATGCCAGGCTGGGTTGAAGGAGGGGGAGCCTGATCATGGAAAAGGTTTCTCATGGAACATCAAGTTCAGCTAAGGATTTCTTTGCTAGGTTTTGGAAACAGCATCATTAGAGACTTCAAGTTTTTAATCACTGAAAGTTAACTTTTAAAAATTTTTTCTAAAAGTTTACTTATTTGGAGTCTAAAATTCACTGCTAGACAAAAGATTACCTTCACTTTGAACAATGTCAATCATAAATCATTTGTGGTTGACTATATAGAGAGTAGAAAAAATTTATTCACAAAACTAAATTTGAAAAACTTCAATCTGGGCAATAAAATTCTATCACCTTCCACATAAGCTGAGCTGAAAATCCTTCTTCAGGCATTTACATTTAATGAAACGCTGGGATACACTGGGAGGATGAAAACATTGTTGGCCAACACACCTAAATATTCAAAATCCAGTTGGAAACGATGTCTGAGAAAATAAATAAGCCTGTCACTAAAAACTAAGTTGTACAAAGCATTATCCTTACAAACAAGGGAAGTATTTGCATTATTAAATGTCCCACTAAATCAAAATTTAAGACAAATAATATTTGGTAAATGTTTTAAACTAAAGGAATCAAATCTTTTCCTTCACGAGAGTATTTTGCTATGCTTTTTCCTTTTCTTAAATTTCAGTTTTTATTATGTGCAATCTTTTTTGCAGTTCTTTGTCACAACAATATTAATCACAATTAATACTAATTCCTTCATGCCATAACTTATCTGCTCTATACATTTGTTTTATGTTATTTAAAATTTTATCTGTGATAAATATATAAATAACATAGAATTGATCATTTTAAGCATTATTAATTTACAGTTAAGTAGTGTAAGGCATGTTCATGTTTTTGTGCAAATGATATGCAGAACTTTTAATTTTGCAAATCCAAAACTCTATACCTACCTATTAAATAGCAATTCCTCATTTCATCCTCTCCTTTATTTTTTAAAAAAATTAAAATCATTTTTTTGGAACCTAATCAAACTTAAAAACTTTTTCACAGCAAAGGAAAACACAAACAAAATGAAAACACAGCCCGCAGAATGGGAGAAAATATTTATAAATGAAGCAATCAATAAGGGATTAATCTCCAAAATGTACAAACAGCTTATGCAGCTTAATATCAAAGAAACAAACCATTCAATCAAAAAAATGGGCAGACGATCTAAATAGACATGTCTCCAAAGAAGACATACAGGTAGCCAAAAAGCACATGAAAAGATGTTCAGCATCATTAATTACTAAAGAAATGCAGGTCAAAACTATAATGAGGTATCACCTCATACCAGTCAGAATGGCCATTATCAAAAACACAAGTCACAAATGCTGGATATAGTGTGGAGAAAAGGGAAATCTCCTTGGTGGGAATGTAAATCGGTACAGCCACTACAGAGAACAATGTGGAGGCTCCTTAAAAAAACTAAAAGAAGAGCTACCATATGATCCAGCCATGCCACTCCTGGGCATATATCCAGAGAAACCATAGTTAGAAAAGATAACATACACCCCGATGTTCATTGCAACCTTCAAGTTCATCAGCAGACGAATGGCTAGAGAAGATGGGCTAGATATATACAATGGAATACTCCTCAGCCGTAAAAAAGAAAAAAGTACCCATTTGCAGCAACATGATAGACTTCACAACCGTCATATTGAGTAAAGAGAGTCAGAGGGAGAAAAAGAGCATATGATATCAGTTCTACGTGGAATCTGAAAAAGGGTATAAGTGAAACACATTTATGATTACCAAGAAGGGAAGTCAGGGGTGGGATGAACTGGGAACCTGGTGCTGCCGTATATACACTGCCATATGCAAAATAGACAACTAATAAGGATCTGCTGTACAGCACAGGGAACTCTTCTCAGTACTCTGCAGTGACCTATATGGGAAAAGAACTTAAAAAAGAGTGGATGTATGTAAAACTGATTCATTTTACTGTACACCCAAAACTTACACAGTATTGTGAATAAACTATACTCTGCTGCTGCTGCTAAGTCGCTTCAGTTGTTTCCGACCCTGTGTGACCCCAGAGATGGCAGCCCACCAGGCTCCGCCATCCCTGGGATTCTCTAGGCAAGAACACTAGAGTGGGTTGCCATTTCCTTCTCCAGTGCAGGAAAGTGAAAAGTGAAAGTCGCTCAGTTGTCTCCGACTCTTTGCAACTCCATGGACTGCAGCCTACCAGGCTCTTCTGTCCATGGGTTTTTTCCAGGCAAGAGTACTGGAGTGGGGTGCCATTGCCTTCTCCAAAACAATACTCTAGTAAAAATTAATTAGTAAAAAAAGATATCAGCAAATGTTATAAACATTGAAGCAATTTGAAAAATGGGTCAGGGTATCCATAGACAGAGGGGGAAATTATGTTTTAAAGTCTCTGAAAACATTCTACTAATGTTTTGGTAGAATTCCAGTTGAGCTGTTTCAAATCCTGAAAGATGATGCTGTGAAAGTGCTGCACTCAATATGCCAGCAAATTTGGAAAACTCAACAGTGGCCACAGGACTGGAAAAGGTCAGTTTTCATTCCAATCCCAAAGAAAGGCAATGCCAAAGAATGCTCAAACTACCGCACAATTGCACTCATCTCACATGCTAGTAAAGTAATGCTCAAAATTCTCCAAGCCAGGCTTCAGCAATATGTGAACCATGAACTCCCTGATGTTCAAGCTGGTTTTAGAAAAGGCAGAGGAACCAGATATCAAATTGCCAACATCGCTGGATCATCGAAAAAGCAAGAGAGTTCCAGAAAAACGTCTATTTCTTCTTTATTGACTAAGCCAAAGCCTTTGACTGTGTGGATCACAATCAACTGTGGAAAATTCTGAAACAGATGGGAATACCAGATCAGCTAACCTTCCCCTTGAGAAATCTGTATGCAGGTCAGGAAGCAACAGCTAGAACTGGACATGATGTGAGAGTTGGACTGTGAAGAAGGCTGAGCGCTGAAGAATTGATGCTTTTGAACTGTGGTGTTGGAGAAGACTCTTGAGAGTCCCTTGGACTGCAAGGAGATCCAACAAGTCCATTCTGAAGGAGATCAACCCTGGGATTTCTTTGGAAGGAATGATGCTGAAGCTGAAACTCCAGTACTTTGGCCACCTCATGCGAAGAGTTGAGTCATTGGAAAAGACTCTGATGCTGGGAGGGACTGGGGGCAGGAGGAGAAGGGGATGACAGAGGATGAGATGGCTGGATGGCATCACGGATTTGATGGACGTGAGTCTGAGTGAACTCCGGGAGTTGGTGATGGACAGGGAGGCCTGGCGTGCTGTGATTCATGGGGTCACAAAGAGTCGGACACGATTAGTGACTGAACTGAACTGAATGTTTTGGTAGATGCTTATGGCATGGATAAAACTCAAGACAAATTGTTCATAAAACTACATAATACATAATGTTTTAATACCTACAAACATCAGAAATACTTTCAATCATTCTCATTAGCAAGTGCTAATGAATGAGGAATAATCAAAGGTTACAGTTCTCAAGATATTTCCTATATACCTTGATTATTAACCAAGATTCACAGAAAATACCCAGTGCTCCTTGTTTTTCTTTCAGCAACATCTTACACTAATTCAGAATTACTCTCCCTGCTCCCAGTGATTTCAGAACAAACCCAGTCTAAATTGATTTATTGGGGAAGATCAATCAGCAGATGTTTGGCAAGCAGAAGGTACAATGTGCACTGGCCCACCTTGCTCGTGCAAAAAAAGACAAAATAAGACAATGTACACAAAGCTGTTGACTTTAGCCCTAGGGTTTCAAAGATACTATCTCATCTGAAGACATGAACTCATTATTAATGCTTAACAGCTGGTTTCATCTCTGATGTTGAAAAAATGCTTTTTCCCTCTGACAGTAAAAGAACTGGAAAGAAAAGCCATTATAAATATAAGATAAATCACACGAAAGCTCTATGAAAACTTACTTATTCCCAGAACAAAGAAATTCACATCAATGGCAAAAAAACTGAAAAAGTTTATCAGTTATGTTTGCTGTTCGTGGCAGACCCTATTAACTGCCTACCCAACCTCTCTTATCACCTCTTCCTTGCTGATAAAATATTTATTTGGTTGTTTATAATGAACTTGAGTCCAAGACATAATCATGATGTATACAGGAAAAAAAATCACGTTTAACAGCAAATCACCTTGCTACATCCTTTCTCTTTTTCTGTTGTGAAAGAAATATATTCTCATTATTAAAATCTTTACTTCACAGTCAGCATGACAGGTATACTAGTGTGGCTCAGTTACAAGAACCAGGCTTCCCTGGGAGTGTATTTTACTTGCTCTACTGTCCAAAGAGAAGAGCCATCCCAATTTTTTTGAGTCTGGGGCATGTCTCTAGGAACAGCAGATTATTCGCGTGTTCATCTGCATGATTTACAATAGAGGCAACAATAACATATTCATACCCTCGTTCATTAACATTTGGTATTTTATTTTAGAATATAAAGTAAAGGTGCTGGAATACACTATTTCCTCTAAACAAAGAATTTATAATTTGGATTACACAAGTAGCACTGAGAAAAAACATTTAAGCAAGTTGAAAGTAAAAGCGAAATTGTGTTCTTATCGTGTGTGTGTGTGTGTGTGTGTGTGTGTGTGTGCAAGCATGTACAAAGGCTTTTTTTTTTTCTGGTAAGGAAACTGACAGGTATCATTTGTTAGTCAAAGAGGTCTGTAATACCCAAAGTTTTAAGAAATCCACCCACGAAAATCAAAATGCCAGAGGGCTATTTTAAGTCACAGAACACATTCTGTAATATAACATGAACCCAAATCCAGGTCTCCTGTAACCCAGAATCTGTTTTACTGCTAACTTTAATTTAAATGATGAAAGAAACAGACTATTTACTAGGTCCCTTTTGTCCTCTAATACTATCCGTTCACAGTCTGTGAGAACTTATCAAGCAGTATTGCCTGAGATAGACCTGGGGTATTTGAAAATAGGTTAGAACTTCTGTTACCTCCTTCTAACATCTACTAGAATCCTCATCAAGGAGAAAAGAACAGGCCCCAAAGCACAGAGTAATATATTGTGAGTGAGCATAAAAATGTTCAATTAACCAAAATTTTGACATTCATTTTCACATAAAACTAAATCCAGGACTTTTGTATTGGAGAGAAATTCTAAACTGAGTATCTGGTGAGGGTGTTAATCCTGAATGTCTGGTTACAACCTATTTCCCCATTGCTTAGCACAGTACCTGGCAAATGGTGAGCCCTCAGTAAATATTTTTTGAACTTAAATGAATTGAATCACTTTCAGTTGAACTAAAATTAGCTGGCCTATTAAGAGTTTTAGGTAAGCCATTATTTAAAGTTATATTTATGAAGCTATCATATGTTATACAGCCATTTCTCTTTAACTTTCGTGCCAACAATCTTTTTACAAATTAAAACCTGAATCAACGATTCCTTTCTAATACCTTTTTTTTCTGCTCTATCGGTGATGCTATGGAAATGGAAAAGGCGTTAACCTTTCACAGGTTGTAAAGGTCGATCTTGTAAAAGGTCGACCTTTACAAGTGTGGGGTTTTGTCCAGAATAACAGTATCTTGGAACTGTGCTAAAGTGACTTGATATTGAATTCAAGTCCATCTTGGACTTAGTCCAGGGGAATTCAGGGAACATAGTTCTGGAATGGCCACCTGACAAAACATTCAATGTATAATTTATCAGAGGTCACTTAGATAGAAGGTCTCTATGCTTTTAGATTTTATAAACCAGTAAGAATTTCCATCAAAAAATAATTGCTTAGTTCTTGTAGGACTGCCAATTTTTCAGTTTTTTCAAGACAAAAAAAAAAAAAAACAGTAAAACACAGTAATTCCCATGTACTATCACTGCCATTTGTTAAAGATACATCTTCTTAACACAAACATATATGAATGATCATAATCTCAGAATAAAGGACAGTCCTCTAAATAGAATAAACTTGGCTTCATGAAAAATTCACAATGTCCTTTTCAAAAGTTTGCTTTCATCCTTTTCTTGCTGACTGGTAAAAATGTTGTCACAAATCAACACTGATGTATGGGCTGGCATTGGGGAACCGCTAACAGAATTAGACCCTTTCGGCCTGAGAGTTCTTTGCTGCTTGCTCCATATCCACTCTCCACCCTTCCCCCGCTTGCTCTTTCCAGGGAGCTGGTCTCTCTGGGCTTGCTGTTGAGGTTTTCTTGCCCTCTGGTTTCTCACTGGGTTCAGCCCAAGGAACATCTAGATAGAAGTACAGCAGGTGAGAGGAGAGGAGGGTCAGGCTATTTATTCCACTGGTCCACCCACCACCACTGCCTGGACACAGGTTGGCAGCAGCTGTATTTCTCTGCCCAAGACCTCAGTGTATAGGATGGCCCTCCCTGCAAGCTCTCTTTCTAGATCCTGTGACAACATTCCTACAATACCTCTTCCCCTATTCTTCAGGTCAAGGTAAAACAAAGAGTCTCTTCGCATCTGGTTAAGGGCAGGTGGGCGGTGGGTGGAGGGGCTGTCTTTCCATCCTTGGTTGACACCCTTACCTGTACTCTCACCATTCTTTTCATCAAACTGCCTTCGATCTCTTTAACTATGTTTCCTTCTGAAAACCGACCAATGCACTTAGAGATGAAAAAACTAAAGCCTCGAGAATGGGCTTCTCTGGTGGAGACCCTGAGTCAGGAAGATGCCCTGGAGAAGGAAATGGCAACCCACTCCAGTATTCTTGCCTGGAAATCCCATGGAGAGAGGAACCTGGTGGTCTACAGTCCACGACATCGCAAAAAGTTGGACATGACTTAGCAACTACAGAAGTGAAGCCCCAGAGTCATATAGCCTGGGTCACACAGTGAATCAGGTTAGGTCTACAACTCCAGTGTGACCTTCCAGATTCCAAGCAGAGTTCCCCTTAGTCAGTGCTCATCCGTCATCCTCCCTTGACCATCTCCTCTTAGGTCACAGAGATGAGCACTTTCTAGAAACTCTTTCCACCAGGCTTGGACAATAGATGTAGTTGGTTCATGTTTCAAATATAAATATTTTATTTAGTGATTAATGACACAACCTCAACCACAGAGAAATACTGTTTTCACTTTCTAGTTGGAATCAGGAAAACTAAATTGTTAAATGGTTGCCTAAATAGAAACTGGCAATTTAGCCTAAGAAGCTATCGCAAAAGCTAAGCACAGAAGGGCATGAGAGGGACCAGCTTTCCACTGTAAAATGAATTCTGATGACTAGAGATTGAGGGAGGAGTGGAAAAAATCTGCCTGGAGGTAAAGGGCTGAGTTGGGGGGCTGAGGGAATACTTTAATATACGTGAGAAATACAAGCAGGTCCTAGAAGGGTAAGGCAGTTTAGGGAGCTTGTTGCTTGTCAAGCTGGGGGAAAGAGGAGTAGGGCCACAGTAATAAACACACAAGACATCAAGCAGGAAGCATGACTGTTGCAGAATGTGTTGAAAGCATGTTTTATCTGGCAGGAAGTTACTGACCACTAGGCAGGGGCTGCTGCTGGAGCCCTGGACGTTAGTTGCTCCAGACTGCTAGAAACATTTAATTGTCTTAAACTGACTCACTGCAAAATGCTCTTCTGTAAAGGCAGAAACCCATAACCGCATCTTTATTTAGCAACCTTGATTTTAAAGAAATGCACCCACATATTTAATATATTAACTTTGTTCTAATTGCATACTTGACTGAATTTCCCACTGCTGTGGCTTAATCATTTGCTGTTACAGAAGTGTCTTAATGGGAACTTTCTTTTACTAGGGTTTAAAAATTAGTTAGAAAGTTTTTAACATCAAATGATTCTCTCTAGAGGAATTAGGAGAATACAATCAGCACTAAGAATATTAATTGAGTACTTCATCCGTCCAAGCAGTTACCTGATTTATGTCATTTAATCCTCACATCGACCCTGCCATCATCACCCAACCCACACCCACTGCCTTACGTCTGGCCCCGACCTTGGCACGCAGACTTGATCTGGGGCTCTCATCCTAGTCAGTGTTCTAAGCTGGATACTTGGAAAGTATTGCTCAAAGGAGTCACTGTTACAGCCTCTCAGCATGAAGGACTGCTCCATCTGGTGCGGTCACCTCTGACTGCTGAGCCTTCAGTCAATCAACAACTCTTTACTGAGCTCCTAGTAAATGCTCAGGGCAGTGCTATCTGGCTGCTGCAGGTGGGTGTCTTTCTAAGTGCTGCACGTGGATTCAGAGGCAGGTGAAAGATTTCAGGGAATCAGAGATCTTGAACCAGTGCTGAAGGGTGAAAGGGGTCTGTATGGCTGAGGAAGAGCAAGGTCATTGTAAGACAGAAACATAATGACTCAGAAATAGGGAAGGGAACAATGGAAAGGTACTGAGTTGGGTTAGAAAAATTAAATTAGAACAAAGAATAGATTTTCCTCCAAATTCTTAAATGAGGAACATTTGTAGCTAAAAAGGAAATCTACTCTCACAGTGTTGCAGAAGGTTCATCATCCAGTACACTGTCCACTTTAACACAAGAGTGTAATAATCAAATGTCTTGACTATAACCAAAAGCTCACAGAATTTTTAGTATTCTGTAATATTTGGGCTCCAAAATCACTGCAGACGGTGACTGCAGCCATGAAATTAAAAGACGCTTCCTCCTTGGAAGGAAAGTTATGACCAACCTAGATAGCATATTCAAAAGCAGAGACATTACTTTGCCAACAAAGGTCCGTCTAGTCAAGGCTATGGTTTTTCCTGTGGTCATGTATGGATGTGAGAGTTGGACCATGAAGAAGGCTGAGCGCCGAAGAATTGATGCTTTTGAAGTGTGGTGTTGGAGAAGACTCTTGAGAGTCCCTTGGAGTGCAAGGAGATCCAACCAGTCCATTCTGAAGGAGATCAGCCCTGGGATTTCTTTGGAGAGAATGATGCTGAAGCTGAAACTCCAGTACTTTGGCCACCTCATGTGAAGAGTTGACTCATTGGAAAAGACTGATGCTGGGAGGGATTGGGGGCAGGAGGAGAAGGGGACGACAGAGGATGAGATAGCTGGATGGCATCACGGACTCAATGAACGCGAGTCTGGATGAACTATGGGAGTTGGTGATGGACAGAGAGGCCTGGTGTGCTACGATTCATGGGGTCGCAAAGAGTCGGACACGACTAAGTGACTGAACTGAACTGAATATTCTTTTACTTTGACCATCCTGATTATTTTAGGCATATGTACTTATATTACTGATAGATATTTAGGTAGAAATTTTTAGGACAAAGAGTAGAAACCGTGCTGGAGTTCACCATTTGAAAATCTACAGACATAGACTCAATTCCCAATCACCTATATATATCATACATTTTTACTTTTGATTAAAGTAGTTGATGAGGAAATCATGTTAATCACCAAGACAGTTTTGTGTTCATAAGAAACATAAATTGCTTTATATACAGTGTGTCCACATGTACCTGAGGAGAATAAATTTAATGATGTAAATCCCACCTTTCTGCTCTTATATCATTGCACCCTGCAAAATAGGGACAATGACCAACTACACGTGTTTACACTCCCTGAAAATAGACACCAACCTCCAAAACTTCCAACCCCAGGTATTTACTTATTTCTGAGATTCCCTGTGTGCATGCTCAGTCCTGTCCGACTCTTTGCAATTTCATGGACTATAGCCTGTCAGGCTCCTCTGTCCATGGGATTCTCCAGGCAAGAATATTGGAGTGGGTTGCCATGTCCTCTTCCATGGGATCTTCCTGACCCAGGGATCAAACCCATGTCTCCTGCTTTGGCAGGTGGATTCTTTACCACTGAGCCACCTGGAAAGCCCTATTTCTGAGATTATTCTTGATTTAATCTGTAGTCTTTTGTTTGGTTAATGGAGGTTGTTTCCTATTAAAAAGTGCTTGACTTTGTATAAGACATTTTTACTCCAAAGTAAACACATTCATGGCTCTTTCCCTTAAAGGAGAGGGGGCAGGAAGGCAGTTCAGGGAATGGGGAGTGGCGACTGGGATAAAGGTACAGAAGACACTCTTTGCACTCCTCACAGTCTGCTCAGGACGCTCCCTGTTCTATGACATACAATGCTCTCTTAAATCTACCTGTACAAAAAGCCCTATGATATTTAATATCAGTCCCCAGTCAAGCCTGTTTCATTTGGCTTTGACTTGTAATTCTTTTGTTTTACTGGAAATGGTTGTCCTTTCTGGCAGGGAAAATTAGGGATGTTTGGAGAAAAAGACCTAGAAAAGTAGATTAGATGATCTTGCTGGGTTTACTCACAAGGATTTTTAAAACTTCCTCTTGAGGTCAAATACTAGACAAGAAGATTCTCCTTAGAAATAGTGACCTAGATCAGGGACCCTTAGTTGTTGTTGTTTGTTTTTTAATAGTCTGGACTCTCAACAATTTCCCCTTTAGGCATAAAATGTTTTGCTAGATAACCTACCTAAAAATATAAATACACAACTATTTTGTTTTGCAGCTCATGTTTAACATGAGATGTTTTAGACTGATTCTTGAAATTATTAGAATCATGTATGGGAGACTGAAAGTTATTGGTTCATCCCTGAATAGATAATATCACTGTTCATCTATTAGAATATCACTGTTCTCACCCAAAATGTTCACCCACCAAAGGCTGACCTGGGGGAAAAGTATACAGTCTTGTGTGACTTAGGAGCCATGCTCTTTTTGAGACAGAACATTTTTTTGCCCCTCATCCCATGTAGGTTCAGTTTTATCAGAGGTCCATGGCAAGACTTTAAGGTTCGGAGAATGGTATGAACAATTGTAGAAACTGAATGAATGCCTTATTTTTATGGCTGGTTCCATTTACCACCAGATGGCTCTATTGTATCGTCAGGAAATGCACATATGTGTAAAATTGGTGGGCTCCTAGACCAAAGGGAAAATAAAGCAGCAGTTGTTTTTTTTTTTTTAAATGTAGGAACACAATTCTTTCCTTCCCCTGGAGTTAATTGGAAGCAGCTGCAGCAGCCTGCATATTCACAAGAAAACAGGACATACCCAAGGATATAGGAACATCAGAATCCTAACACCAATGGGGTTTTCCTTTGACATTTCCGCATTGCTATGTATTTATTAATTAATTGTCTCAATGGCCAAAGAGTAGTCAGGAAGTGCCCTAGCCTTAGTAATGCTGCTGCTGCTGCCGCTAAGTCGCTTCAGTCGTGTCTGACTCTGTGCGATCCTACAGACGGCAGCCCATCAGGCTCCCCCACCCCTGGGATTCTCCAGGCAAGAACTCTGGAGTGGGTTGCAATTTCCTTCTCATGTGTGAAAGCGAAAAGTGAAAGTGCTAGTAAGTGATAATTCCATGCCAATTTTGTGTACTCTTTGCTTGTACATGAAAAACAGCAACTTCAGAACAATTTTGAAAGGCGAAGTCTACACATCTGGTGATTTGAGTCATATTAGCAATATTCTGGGGATGTATACTCTGATTCTAAACCATGTGGTATCTTTGCTTTAATGGAACTTGTGATAAGAAGGTGACAATCAAAGGAAACAAAAGTTTCCCTGAGTTGAAATGACTAAGATAGTTGAATGTTTTTTTAAAAAAAATGTAGGCATACTAGGTGACATCTCTTACTGGGAATGTGAAATTTGGCTCTAACCTCTTGAAAAATATTTATATCAGAAATAAAAGTTGTACATTAACCAAATTTCAACATGGATATTTTATTCTACCTTTGTAAAGTTGTTCATTGTTCATTAACATGCACTTTTTAACTCTGCCTTTAGACTCTAAACTGTTAAATAAAACTATTGTCTTTGTCACATTTCACTATTTTATTGCTATGTTGAAGAAGAAAAGGAAATGATATATGTGAGTTTATTAAGCCTGTCCTTAGTCCACAGAGTTGTTTGAGATGCATGCAGGAAACTACCCATGTCAAAAAGTAATACTTGGTTATTGTTTTAAAGAAAGAGTCCCTGGAACCCGAACAGATGGTGTTTACTTTGGCACGACTCGAGACCTTGGAGATTTGCCTGAAGGAAGCAGAAGAAAAGGCTAAAGTCTTATCTGAACAGGTAATACTTGTCACTGGGACTGGAAATATATGTTCCTCAGTGTGCAATAGAGCGAAGAAAATCTAAATATGTGTTTCAATCTCTGTACCTACGGATACACACACATACACACAGCATTTCATTCAGTTCAGTTATTACAATAATCACTTCAATCTGTATGGACCTTTTGAGCCTTTAAAACTTCTCTTACATTTTTGTATTTTGTTTTCATTCACCACAGCCCATGAGCTAGGGAAGCCATCTTTAAGCAAGTAGACTTCTGAAATAAGGGAAACATATTTGTATTATAAACAGATAAAACCTATAGGAAACCCACAGGAGCAACTCTTTCCAGTTATGTGAAGAAAGAGAGGTTTTCAAATATTGGCATCCCTCTTGGGTTTTGAAACTCACAGAGGCAAAACAGGTAACAGGTGAAGCATAGCTTCATCTGGGCAGTCAGGTAGGTCATCAGCACACACACCAGGTCTATTTCAGAGACACTGAGCGTGACTATCAGTAAAGCTCAGACCATTTCCTGACACCGTGACGCTTTGCAAACAGTATAGTGTACATGGCACAAATCCTACTGTTACTGTAGCCCTTCCCCTGGGGAGAGGGCACTTGGCCAAGAGTCTGGGTCCTTCTACAGGGCTCTGGTGCTCACTGTTGGTGGCAGTCAATAGAATAAAAAGGACAGAGACCTTGAAATGTTACATTGATTTATCATGGATTGAGCCATTTTGCTAGTAAATTTTTAGAAACTTTCCCAAAAAAATTAAGTAAAAATAAAAAAAAACAATTTTGAGTTTTTAATAACAAGGGTCTATACAGCAAAAGTTGAGTACAATAGAATTTTACAAGAATTTTTGCAGAGACTAGGGGAGAAATGTGCTAAATACAATTAATATGTAATGTAGAAAGTGAAGTGGAATGCTAGTGGCTAAGTCATGTCCAACTCTTTTGCGACCCCATGAACTGCAGCCTGTCAGGCTTCTCAGTCCACAGGATTTTTCAGGCAAGAATACTGGAGTGTGTAGTCATTCTCTTCTGCAGGGGATCTTCCCCCCAGGGATCGAACCTGGGTCTGTTGCATTGCAGACAGATTCTTTACCTTTTGAGCTACCAGGGAACATAGGTAATGTAGGGATACGTGCATAAATAGCCTCCATTTTTTTTCTACATACCCAAAATGTACTCTCTTACTTTGGAATGTGTTTACTGCTGGCTGCCTAAATGTGACATATGCAACGGGTCACAGGAGCCATCCATCAATTAATGAAACAGTGGTATCCCTAGGCCCAGTCCCACTGGGGAGATTCCATCTCACTCACATGCCTTAACCTGGCTTGCCAACTGGTCTTCTTTTTTAAACCACCCATAAAAATCAATGGAGAATGAAACAGCAATCCACTTCAGTATTCTTGCCTGGAGAATCTCTTGGACAGAGGAGCCTGGCAGGCTACAGTCCATGGGGTCAAAAGAGTCGGACACAACTTAGCTACTAAACAGTGAAAAGCAAGCTTCAAATTGTGGCAAAATCTGAATTACAAAGATTTTTTTATAGTGCTAAACATGAGGTATGATTCCACAGCATAAAAACCAAGGATTTCAGAGCATGCAAACCTGGAAGAAACTGGTAATGGTGAACTGAGGGCACCCTTGCTGGTATTAGGTTTCACTAAGAAGATGTATTTTTACTTTGTAATTGAATGTCTTTTAATGCTTTCAATAATTTAAATCAGTAAAATTCAACTCACCCATGAAAATCCTCATCCCTTTTGTTCTTTATAAAATATCTTTATCCAATACAACTAGTCTTTAATATTTAAGATTCTTAACTAGATGATCCCTTTATGTAACATATAACACTCAGATACTTCTGTTCAGTGTTTAGCAGATTAATTGTATAAAATGGAAACTGGATTTCACCATTTCTTTGTAACTACCATGAGTAAGATACCAGTTAGCTGTTTGGGGAAAGAAAGATATGCAAAGCTTTTCTACCCAAGTAGCTCACACCAAAAGAATCACAGTAAGGGCTGGAGAGTGAAAATAGGTGTTTGTCTGGCTCCCACATAGACTGCAAAACAGCATTAATATGCAGGATCTGTATGTGTTATTTTCCTGAAGTATTGCCCCTGGAGTTGCCAAATTTGTATACAACCAAGGGAATTTAATTGGAAGTTGGCAATGGTGTGAGGCAAAGGAGAACATTACATGTGAAAAAAAGCCCATTACAGGCATTTTTAATATTACATTTTTAATTAAGTTGAGTATTTTATTAGATTTGGCTGTCTCCACTGTTACTGTTGAAACAGGTTAATCAAGTGCAGACACTAGTCTCAGAGGATTTACTCCTGAAAGTTTTGCTTTCTTCAGTGTTTCAGTTTACTCTTATTCTTGATGAGTTAAAACTGTAACAACAGTTGCTTCCCCCCTATTTTTAAATTCAGTAGATGTTTTAAAAGTGGGATGACAGAAGGACAGGGAAAGGTAAGGGCACCTTATAGTTGAGACAGGAGGAGATTTCTGAATGGGGCACCTGTCTCAAACAATCAAACATTTGTCCACTGGGTGCCACTGTCTTCCTTACCAGGCTAGGCCACTTTGTGGTTGTAAAAAGAGAAAGTGTCTTTAGTGGTCCAGACAGTGTGTGTGTGTGTGTGTGTATGTATGTGGAGTATATTTTTCCTGTTTGCATGTATACATGTTAAGTTTTCTTTTAAATACCATTAATTTAGGATATGGGACAACAGACTGGTTCCAAATAGGAAAAGGAGTACGTCAAGGCTGTATATTGTCACCCTGCTTATTTAACTTCTATGCAGAGTACATCATGAGAAACACTGGACTGGAAGAAACACAAGCTGGAATTAAGATTGCCAGGAGAAATATCAATAACCTCAGATATGCAGATGACACCACCCTTATGGCAGAAAGTGAAGCGGAACTAAAAAGCCTCTTGATGAAAGTGAAAGAGGAGAGTCAAAAAGTTGGCTTAAAGCTCAACATTCAGAAAACGAAGATCATGGCATCTGGTCCCATCACTTCATGGCAAATAGATGGGGAAACAGTGGAAACAGTGTCAGACTATTTTTGGGGGGCTCCAAAATCACTGCAGATGGTGACTGCAGCCATGAAATTAAAAGAAGCTTATACCTTGGAAGGAAAGTTATGACCAACCTAGATAGCATATTCAAAAGCAGACATTGCTTTGCCAACAAAGATCCGTCTAGTCAAGGCTATGGTTTTTCCAGTGGTCATGTATGGATGTGAGATTTGGACTGTGAAGAAAGCTGAGTGCCGAAGAACTGATGCTTTTGAACTGCAGTGTTGGAGAAGACTCTTGAGAGTCCCTTGGACTGCAAGGAGATCCAACAAGTCCATTCTGAAGGAGATCAGCCCTGGGATTTCTTTGGAAGGAATGATGCTAAAGCTGAAACTCCAGTACTTTGGCCACCTCACGCAAAGGGTTGACTCATTGGAAAAGACTCTGATGCTGGGAGGGATTGAGGGTAGGAGGAGAAGGGGATGACAGAGGATGAGATGACTGGATGGCATCACCGACTCAATGGACGTGAGTTTGAGTGAACTCCGGGAGTTGGATGGACAGGGAGGCCTGGCATGCTGTGATTCATGGGGTCGCAAAGAGAAGGACACGACTGAGCTACTGAACTCAACTGAATTTAGGATTTGTCACAAGGAGGGCGGGAATGCTAGCTAGCTTTCATTGGTAATTCAGATCATTTTGTCAGCCCTGTGGTTGGACACTGGCCAGATGGGCTGGCCTGATGGGCTAGAAACAAGTGGGGAGAGGAGAGGAAATGTTGAGGATAAAAATTTGTGCTGAAACTAAGGAGTGAACTGTCAACCACTGGGTCCTGCCTCTGAGAATAGGGTAAATGTTGATGTTATTATAGTTTAATGCTCTTAGTGATGCGCATAGAACCAACCCAGACAGATGCCTCGAAATTCATCTACACTAAGCACTTGTAGGTCCTGGGTCCCAGGTTACTTAAACTTAACCTTCCTAGGGTCTCTTCCGGTAAGACCTCTGCTGGTTCACTATGCAAAAGGAGAAACTTAGAAATAGTAAGGAAGAAAGGAGTTCGTGGCACTTCTCCTGTGAGGTCACACCGTGAACAGACTTCTTTGTTGGTTTCCCTTAGCTAACAATTATTCTTTATTTCTCTGTAGTCATGTCACTAGTGTCAAAAGAAATATGAGATCAGGATAATTTACAATTAGACTTTTAATCTGGGCTGTTCATAGCTCTCAGAAATAAGTTTTCAGCAAGTCAGCAGGCCAGAGGTAGAAAGGGACATAAGATTCCATCTCTTGTCCTGGGTAATAATGGTAAGTAATTCAAAACATAACTAAATTTTGCTAAAGAAAACACTTAAATTTCCCATAGATTATGATCAGTGAGAGGAAAGTTCTGGAAATTAGGTAGTAGATTAAAGACTAGAAGGAGGAATGGGAATGAAGGAAAGGAGTTAAGGAGGAGAAAAGAAGAGTATAAAGTTTTCAGGGAAAACTCATAAAAGAGCAGGTTTTGCCTGTGTGCTGGTTTCTATCAGCAATGCACATGGGAGGAGGGACAAAGGAAAGGGCTCATGGGCTGCAATTTACAACCACACAGGAGGAAAGAAAGCCCACAGCTTCTATGCTAAGAAATTGTCAGGAAAAGCCACAGTTTCACAGGGAGCACAGATCCAGAGATCCCAGAGCACAGAGGGATACCTCCGGCCAGCTCCTGAGCTGCTTCCTCTGGAGACAGCGCTGGTCCTGAGTCTTCACTCATCATCAGTCTCTGGTTCCCGGCTCCCAGCAGCAGACCCAGGAGAGTTCGGGGTTTGCTTCTGCTCCACTACTTGCTAGCTTTATAACCTTGGGCAGTTCACTTAGTCTCTCTGAGTCAAAGCTATCTTCTATAGAAGAGGGTAAGCACACTGGTTTCATAGGGCTGTTGTGAGCTTTGAGTAGGTTCTCAGTAAGTGTGAATTATCTCTGCTCCTCATAGTGGTCATAACAGAACGGTGTGAACCTCTGAGTCATGGGCTAATGTGTGTGTGTGTGTAAGTTTGCTTTTTTATTGGTGTCTCTCAAAATGTTTGAAAGATACACAAATCACAACACATTGGTTGCTTAAGAATATCAGAGTCTTTCAACCAGGAAAGACTCCATCCCCACCCCAGCTCCTTTGTCCTATTGGCTTTTTCACTGCCTCGCTTTCTTTCCCCCTCTTCCTCAGCTCCTCATTTGGTAAAGGGACTTCTCTATTACTTTAACCTTCTTTCCTTCTGCTTCATTCTGTCCATTCTCAATATGATTTATGATTTTCTTCCATTAATATATGGTTTTGCCCAGATGGGAAGCTGAATGGACAGTGCTGGTACCTGGACTTTCTGGGGTTTCAGGGACAGAAAACTCAGGAGTGGAGAAAATTTGTGATCATTTTCTTATCAAGGAGGTGAATCCAGTAATAATTATGTAGTCAGAATTAGCTTTAGGCATCTTTTGGATACCATACTTAGCAAAATATTAGTTACATGTGGTGTGTGGCATAAAAAAAAAAATATTGGGAAAGAAATGTCATGCTTTGAAGCAAGAGCTTGGAGGTGGGAGGCTTGATGGAGAATGGACCTTTTTTCCTATTGTTTTTTCCAGGTAGGAAAAGGATATACACAAGATACAGGAAGGGGCCCTTAATGACCTTTTGGAGCATAGAAATAATTTTGCCCCTTTTGTTTTCATAGAGAGAGATTTATTGGTAATACTCAAAATGCAGAGAAATTTCAAAGGAGAAGAATATGGTAGTTTCATTTCTCAACTTTTGAAATAAAGCACATGGGATCCTTTTTCGTACTTAGTAATAACTAACATGCCAGTTAATTTTTCCTTTACCCAATGAGAGAAACATTTATGAAAGCTCAAAATAAAATTAATAATAGCAACTTGCTATATTCTCACTCTTTACTGAACTTGGTCAATCATGTTATGTTCAAAGGCAGTTTCTTCACTTTTTTCACCTGGGATCTCCCTGCCTGAGGTTATCCTCGATCTTAAAGAACATTAGAAGCAACAATGGAGGCAACGTTTGAAAGAGGGTACAATTGGGGGGTGGTGTCTGGTTCTTATCCTACAGGGGTGCAGGCCTGGTCCCAGACCTCTGCCAAGTATTACCAATGGTAGGCAGAGAGTGGAAGAACTAACATTTACTAAGCACCTATAGTGTTTCAAGTACTGTGCTTAGACTGATAGACATTTCATCTGCCCCACATAAGAACCTTAGGAGGGGCACTATTATAATCCCTGTGAAGAAAATTGAGACTGAAAAGCATGTGATTTTCTCACCACTGTGCAGTTAATAAGCAGTGAGGCTGATATTAGAACATGAATATTTTTAAAATCCAAAGACTGTTCTTAAGAACGTGTGATCATAGATCAAAGCCATGTAAAGAAGTTTCTTACTCAAGCAGCACTGGACAGAAAGAACTCACCTTGATTCCCAAACTAGAACCGAGAAAGCTTGTTAGACAGATTGTGGGGTCCCACCCCCAGAGTATCTGATATGTTCACCTGGCATGGGGGTCAAGAATGTGCATTTGTAACAAGTTTCCACTCTACACTGAAGCTTCAGCCCTAAACACAAGCCAAAGTGAAGCTGTCACTCCTGTTCTGTGTCCCCCAGCTGCACAGTAACTAAATGAATCAGTTAAGATTAGTCTGGGATGCATGAAACAAACAACCCAAATAAGAGTGGCCGAAACAAGTAACAGAGTAAGTCTGGACACATGCAGCCCAGAACAGGCTCAGTAGCTCTGCAGCCCTCAGAGGCCTGAGCTTGGTCTCCATGCATTCAAACGTGGCTTCCATCCTCAGGGTCCAAGAGGCACCTGCAGACATACATAGAGCCAAGCAGCGTGAAGATGGAAAGACCAAGTGCAAACCAGACATGGACAACTGAGCAGCCTCTTTGAAGAGCTTTTCTCTAATACTTCCCTAATGACTTCTTACTTATGCTTGACCACAGTTTTTACCATGGGGGCTAGGAAATATAGGATTTTAGGTGGGTACATTGTCACCCCAAGAGCATGAAGACAGTTTTACTGACATTCTAACATGTATACTATCATGTGAATTGAATCCCCAGTCTATGTCTGACACAGGATGCAGCATGCTTGGGGCTGGTGCATGGGGATGACCCAGAAAGATGTTATGGGGAGGGAGGTGGGAGGGGGGGTTCATGTTTGGGAATGCATGTAAGAATTAAAGATTTTAAAATTTAAAAAATAAAAAACTAAAAAAAAAAAAGTAAAAAAAAAAAAAAAAAGAAGAGGAGAATGGATATTAGGCTGCCAAATATGTCCTTTGCTTATCCAACCCCTTGACAATTCTGTTCCTTTGTCCTGATAACTTCAATGTTCTTTTGCATGTGAAGATCTGGTTTCCCCATTTGTTGAAGAGACAATGTTTCCCCACTGAATGGTCTTGACAGCCTTGTCAAAAATCAGCCATTCATAAATGCAGGACTCTGTGGACTCTCAATTCAATTCAAACGCTCTGTAACACTGTGACTTTCAGCAGGTACTTCTGGTTGTAAATCCCAGGTAAATTTTTGAGCTGGAGTTAGATTCAGTCTTCTCGGTCCTTTACCAATACTCTCTTTTAGTGTAAGGACGATCATAAACCCCTCTGACTTATGCACTGGTTTCTGGGGATTGAGTGAGCCATCTAACTGATCTTTTTACCTTTAACACTGAGCAAAGTAAGCAAACCAATAGAAAGACAAAGACTCTAATAACTGAAATTTATTCATCACTGTGTATCTCAGGCTGTAAAGTAAACTCCATTGTTTGCTTCTTAGTGTTCAATCTGTTTACTTTACATTTAGCTACAGAAAGAACATAGATCTCCAGCAAATTTTTAGATGCCGATTATGTGTATGACTAGCTAAAAGTGATTTGATGCATACTGAGATTGTCTCAAAAATGTTCTGGTTCTTTTTCCATTGTTTAAATGCAACAGTGGATCCCTTGATGTCAAGTTTATTTGAAATAAGTAATGTGCCCTTGGTAGGAGTATTCATTTCTGCAAATGCTCAGAAATTATGCTTGATATGCCAAGCCGAAATCATGAGTTTTTGTGAATGAGTTTTTGTTTTCCAGTCTGTTTGGAAGTCTACTTTAATGCCACAAAATCACAAACAGCTTGTTTAACTTGGAAAGTCTTTCCTAATCACCATGAAACCTAGTAATTGAGAATTTTGTTAAACAATTTGGTTCTAGTTTATTTTATTACAGAAGATTTCCCCCTTAACAGACACACACACACACACACACACCCTTGTATCTAACCAATCATTAATTTTAACCCCCTTACTGAATTGTTGCACATTGACTGGGAACCTCAGAGAAAGTAAGAAAAGACTACAAGCTGGGGAAGAGATGTGTTGTTTTGAGTAGAATCAAGCACAATGAAAATTTGGTTCTAGTTTATTTTATTACAGAAGATTTCCCCCTTAACAGACACATACACACACACACACACCCTTGTACCTAAGCAGTCATTAATTTTAGCCTCCTTACTGAATTGTTGCACAGTGACTGGGAACCTCAGAGAAAGTAAGAAAAGACTACAAGCTGGTGAAGAGATGTGTTGTTTTGAGTAGAATCAAGCACAATGACAAATGGGCTTCTGTTGTCGTTGTTATAGGAGGGACGCATGGATTTCTGGCCTATTACATAACTAAAGACTTCCTTTTGCTTGTAAATGTCAAGATCAAACTGAGGTCAGTTTTAAATAGCTGACCGAGTACTAATAAATGTGACTTTCTTGTCTAAACAAAAAAACAAAATCCTCTCTCCCTTATAAGTCTTGGCTCTGCTGATAAGTGCAGGTGTCTTTTTTGCATGGACATAACCTTCATTTTCTTCTTAAGACTGTCTCAGTGATGGCAAGCTAACTTTCACTTTGTTAATCTCTACAAGGAAATTAGTAAATCAGGTGTATAATTTTGTTTAATTATTCATTTACTCTTTCAATAAAATATTTGTTGAACTCTTAACTGTGAGCTAAGCACTCTGCAAGGTACTCCTATATATATATGTTGCTGCTGCTGCTAAGTCGCTTCAGTCGTGTCCGACTCTGTGCGACCCCCTGGACTGCAGCCTACCAGGCTCTTCCATCCACGGGATTTTCCAGGCAAGAGTACTGGAGTGGGTTGCCATTGCCTTCTCCCCTATATATGTTAGCCTCCTGTATTTCTCCCACTGGCCCTGGAAATGTGTATTCCCATTTTGCAAATGATGAGAAGCCTTTTGTGGGATTGCAGTCTGCTTGTATGCTTTTTCTAGACATTCTCCCTTGATGACTTGCCTTCAGAGCGCACAACCTATCAAAAAGAACCAAGTCTTCCTCCTGATCCCATGTCTGAACTTCTAACTGCCTACTGATAGGTCCACCAAAGCTCTAAGAGGCAACTCAAGCTCTACCTGTCTGTTAGCTTCCTGTCCCAAATCTGTTCCTGCTCTCACATCCCCTAAACCAAGGATAGCTGCCAACAGTTCTCTTGTGGCTATATCCGAAATCTGTGCTGCTTTGATTCTCTCCTCTCCACACCCTACACATCCAAATGCTAAGGACTACCAATGATGCCTCTCAAAGAGTTCTTCGGTTCATCTTCTTTTCTCCATCTCTATCGCCACTGCCCTTGTCCAAGCCACCAACTCCAGAAACTTCCCCCTACTTTACTTTCATTGTGGTGTGTATTGATGGCTCAACACTACAGCCACAGGGAAGATTCTGCAACACAGACCTCATATGTTTCCTTACTTAGATCCTAAATTAGCCCCAATTTACTCTCAGGATCAAACATATACTTCTTAACAAATTTTACAATCATCTGTGGTCTAATCCCCTGTTTGTTTCTCCAGTTTTATGTTACACCACTCCCAGTATATTACTATTACACCACTTTCAATTTCTTAAAAAGTAGTATATTCTCTATTACCTGTCTCATCTATTAAAAAAAAAAAAAAGGCTTTGTTCCTTGTGCACATCCGTGTTTTCCTCCTTTGTGACCCCATGAACTGTAGTTCACCGGCTCCTCTATCTATGGGATTCTCCAGGCACCAATACTGGAGTGGGTAACCATTTCCTACTTCAGGGGGATTTTCCCAACCTAGAGATTGAACTAGCGTCCCCTGGGAAGCCCCTTGTTCCTTACAGCCAAGTATTAATTAATTCATCCCTTTCCTTCTGCTTCTGCAGAGAATTGCTCTGCTCTGTTCCCATTGCATCCTTTCATTCTCTTTTCTGTTATCCAACAAAATTCAACAAATTTCTCCTTTTGGGTCTTCAAATAGATGGTCACTTACTCCAAAATATTTTTCTTCCTCTTTCAAGTTTGAGTTAGATGTCCTTACTAGGTGCTCTCATAATCCTTCTCCCATTTTACCACGCCCACCTCTGTCAGTTGGAACTATTTGTCTGTATCTTCCACCACACCACATGAAATAGAAGTACAGACAGTGACTTCCCTAAGGTCTCAAATCAAGTTAGAATCTATCCATTTGTCTCTCTGATGTCAAAGCTCATGCTCTTTCCATCAAAACATTCAGAATTGACCTATAGGCAAAAAGGAGACATTAAAGGGTTTGAACAGTATTCAGATTTGCCCTCAGAGAGAAAACTCAGAGTCTACTGAGAAGAACAGATTTATTAGAAGGCCAGAGTCAGATATTTCAGTGTATGCTGCTGCTGCTGCTGCTGCGTCGCTTCAGTCGTGTTCAACTCTGTGCGACCCCATAGACGTCAGCCCACCAGGCTCCCCTGTCCCTGGGATTCTCCAGGCAAGAACACTGGAGCAGGTTGCCATTTCCTTCTCCAATGC
The DNA here is from genome assembly GCF_016772045.2 of Ovis aries. Lineage (NCBI taxonomy): Eukaryota > Metazoa > Chordata > Mammalia > Artiodactyla > Bovidae > Ovis > Ovis aries. The sequence goes on along the minus strand of NC_056058.1, from coordinate 23,951,907 downwards.
ATGAAAGTGAAAAGTGAAAGTGAAAGTGAAGTCGTGTCCAACTTCGCGACCCCACAGACTGCAGCCCACCAGGCTCCTCCGTCCATGGGATTTTCCAGGCAAGAGTACTGGAGTGGGGTGCCATTGCCTTCTCCATATCAGTGTATAGGCTCTTGCAAAAATCCACGTAAGAGATGATAAGTACCTATTAGTAGTGAAGAGAAGAAATAGACGAGAAATATTTGTGAGATGGTTTGGTGATTAATTAAAAGGGAAAGTAGTATTCAAGACTGATCCCAACCATTGCATCAGAAAAAAAAAAAAAAAAAAAAAACCCTAAGAAGGCAATAGACCTGTACTCTGAAAACTCTGACACTGACTGGAAAAAAAAAAAAAAAAAACAGATGGAAAGATTTAACATGTTGGATTAGAAGAGTCAATATTATTAAAATGATACTATCAAAGATAATCTACAGATTCAGTGTTCGGTCAGGTCAGTCACTCAGTCGTGTCTGACTCTGAGACCCCATGGACTGCAGCATGCCAGTCCTCCCTGTCCACCATCAACTCCTGGAGTTTACTCAAACTCATGTCCGTTGAGTCGGTGATGTCATACAACCATCTCATCCTCTGTCATCCCCTTCTCCTCCCACCTTCAATCTTTCCCAGCATTGGGGTCTTTTCAAATGAGTCAGTTCTTTGCATCAGGTGGCCAAAGTATTGGAGTTTCTGCTTCAGCATCAGTCCTTCCAATGAAAATTCAGGACTGATTTCCTTTAGGATAGACTGGATCTCCTTGCAGTCCAAGGGACTCTCAAAAGTCTTCTCCAACACCACAGTTCAAAAGCATCAATTCTTTGGTGCTCAGCTTTCTTTATAGTCCACCTCTCACATCCACACATTTCTGGAAGAACCATAGCCTTGATGAGACTGATTCAATGCCATCCCTATCAAATTACCCATGGCATTTATCACAGAACTAGAAACAAATTCTAATTTGTATGGAAACACAAAAGGTCCCCAATAGGCAAAACAATCTTAAGAAAGAAAAACGGAGCTATAGGATTCATGCTTCCCTCACTTCAGACTATACTTAAAAGCTACAGTAATCAAAACACAAAAACAAACATATAGATCAGCGGAACAGGATAGAAAGCTTAGAAATAAACCCATGCACTTATGGTCAAATAATCTATAACAAAGGAAGCAAGAATATACAATGGAAAAAGATAGTCTCTTCAAGTAGTGGTGCTGGGAAAACTGGACAGCTACACATAAAAGATTAAAATTAAAGTATTCTCTAATACCATATACAAAATTAAATGCAAAATAGATTAAAGGTCCAAAAGTAAGACAAGATTAATTTCCAAAATATACAAAAGGTCACAGAGCTCAACATCAAAAAAACAAATAATCCAATTTAAAAAAAAATGAATGAAAGACCTAAGAAGACATTTCTCCAAGGAAGATATACAGCTGGGCAACAGGTACATGAAAAGACGGTCAACAGTGTTCATGATTAGAGAAATACAAGTCAAAAATACAATGAGGCATCACACCAATCAGAATGGGCATTATCAAAAAGTCTGCAAATAATAAATGCTGGCGAGGGGAGGATGTGGAGAAAAGAGAACGCTCTCAAACTGTTGGTGGGAATGCAAGTTGGTACAACCACTATGGAGAACAGAATGAAGGTTCCTTAAAAAACTAAAAACAAAGTTGCCATATGATCCAATAATCTTATTCCTGGGCATGTATCTGGGAAAAACAAAAACTTTAGTTTGAAAATGTACATGCACTCCCGTGTTCATAGCAGCAATAGTTCCAATAGCCAATACATGGAAGCAACCTAAATGCCCATTGACAGATGGATGGATAAAGAAGATGTGATTAACACACATACACACAAACACACACATGCACAGGAACATTACTCAGCCATAGAGCAGAATGAAATAATGCCGTCTGCAGCAACATGAATGGACCTAGAGATTGTCCTGCTAAGTTAAATAAGCTGGGCAGAGAAAAAAATATCATGTGATATCACTTAGAATATTTTTTTAAAATGATGCAAATAAACTTATTTGAAAAACAGAAATAAACTCATAGACATTGAAAAGTTATATATTCATATGACCCAGAGGACATATTTGGAGATTAAATGGATCTTAGGAATCTCTGCCTGGATCCCTAACTTTATATTTTAACTATGAACTGACTTTTTGGTGAATATTTGTATTTTCATTCAGAGTTTAAAGAAATGTTTCTTCACTCCTCAGAGTTCCCTGCTTTGCCCTACCCCAACTTGGTGGTATTTCGGTTAAATTTGGTCCCTTCCAATTTCAAATGTTGAAGGTCTAACTCCTAGTATCTTAGAACACAAATTTATTTGGCAATATGGTTTTTGCAGATGTAGTTAGTTAAAATGAGGACATGTTGGAGTAGGATAGGCTCCTAATCCAATAAGGCTGCATTCTTATAAAAGTGGAAATTTGGACACAAACATACAGGGAGAAGTCATGCAAAGATGAAGCTGTAGACACCAAAGGCATGCTTCCAGAAGGCGAGGAACATCAAAGAGTGCCAGGAGCCAGAAAAGAGTCACAGAGGAGATGCCTTATCAGAGCCCCTAGAGAGAGCTAACCCTGCTGACCCTTGGTTTTGAACTTTTGGCCTCCAAGGCAGTGAGATAATAAATGTATATTTAAGCCACTCAGTCTGTGGTTCTCTAAAAGCAGCCCCAGCAAACTAAAACTGGGGGTAACCATGCTTCTAAATTATAGACTTAGGAAGTCTATTTTAAGATGTACATAAACCTAGGAATGGCTAGAAATAACTTGTTAAAAGCAGAAATGTTAATAAATGTAAAAGTCTGTTTTGTCTAAGATGGGGGGTAGGATGAAGAATTTGTTGTTTGTTTTTAGCTGTAAAACTGAAAAGAGACCAAACAAGTTCTGTGACCTGAAAGTATCTTCAGACACAGGGGTTCTTGCCCATTCCACAGGTAGGATAGGTAATTTTTACAGTGCTTGCCTCAGTTATTTATTGCCAAGGAATTTAGTAGCTTGTAGTACTAGTCCAACTCAGCTTGCAAAACTTTTAGCACAAGGGAAGCCTGTGTTTTTAAATAGTCACTCCTCTCTGTAGTGTGAGTTCTGCAAGGGTTGCCAAGACTCAATTTGCTTTTGAGTGGTTTTTGAGTGACACTGGAAACCTCTTCTACAATATTAATTGCTGTGTATGTGGGTGTGGATTGTGGAGGAGATGATCTAAAAGAACCAACAAGAGGAGATAAACATAACAATTCACATTACTATGAGGTGGTTTTAAGAATTCTCCTCTATGAAGGATTGGGTAGATGGTGAAAGAAAGAGTTTTGAATGTACTTGTGGCTTAAACATATGGATGACTGGTTCCACTTATTAAGAAGAGGGAAGTCCTGGGAAGCTATAGAATATGAGGAGTTAATTTTGAATATATTCATCCTTTCTTAAAATTTATTTTATTGAAGTATAGTTGATTTACAATGTTGTGTTAATTTCTGCTATACAATATGATTCAGATATATATGTATATTCTCTCCATATTCCTTTCCATTATAGTATTCTAGGATATTGAACATAGTCCCCTATGCAACACAGAAGGACCTTATTGTTGGTCCATTCTATATGTAATACTTTGCATCCGCTAACCCCAAACTCCCAATCCATCCCTCCCTCACCCCTTCTCCCCTTTGGCAGCCACAGGTCTGTCTCTATGTCTGTGAGTCTGTTTCTGTCTTGTAGATAAGTGGACTTCTGTCATAGTTTAGATTCCACATATAAGTGACGTTACATGGTATCTGTCTTTCTGACTTAGTATAATAATCTCTAGATGCATCCATGTTGCTGAAAATGGCATTATTTCATTCTTTTTTGATGAAGGCATTAGTTGTTGGTTGCCTAGTAAGTATTCAAGTGACAATATTAAGTAGGTTGTTGGATATGTAAGCTAAGTGGTATATGCAGAGAAATTGGGAGCCATAAACAGGTGTATGACTAGTGTTTCAACCATGGCACCTAATGAGATCTGCTAGGACTGTCAGATTTTGATATTTAGAGGAGTGGAAGAAGATGAAAATCTAGCCAAGGGAACTAAGAATCAGGAAGAAATCCAGAGACTCGTATTCTGGAAGCAGTAAGAAGAGTGTTTCATGAGGCATGGCATCCTCAAATGTGTAATAATTTACTGGGCAATTGAAAAAGATGGCCCAAAATGTGTCCACTGCATTTGGAAAAATGAGACTCATAGGCAACCTAGGCACAATCAGTTTCAGTAGAGTAGTGGGGGCAAGGGGCAGAGGCGAAGAACAGAGATTAGGAGAGGGAAATAATCCAGGGTAGCCCTCTTCACAGCCCCGGGGAATTTTTTCCCTGTAGCATAAAAGGGAGAGAGGTTAGGAGAGAGAGAGGGAGGGAGGAAGGGAATTCTGAGAATCTAATTTAAGACTCAGAATTTAAGGGTGCCTCTACTTTTCAGTTAAATGAACCAATTAATTATCTTTTTAATGGAAACCAATTTGCATTAGTTTTCTGTAATGTAACTGAAAATGGTCTTGACAAGTAGAGGAGTTAGTGATACACCCAAAACTAAAACATAGTACACCCCCTACCAAAGGCATGCCTTCTAGCCTTTTTCTTGATGGTGACCATGGAAGAAAAGGACAAAGAAGGCTCCCAGAGGTTAGAAACAGAGTCAAACAGACCAGAAACCTCCACCTCCACTCCGTGCATCACCAGGATAGGCCTTATTATTGCTGACTGAGAGAATGTGATGCTTGCAATGGCCTATGACAACTGTAAATTGTTTCCCTTTCCCCCTCCTTTAAAGGAGAATAGTACTGTGATTATCCTGTTTTCCCTGTATTTTATTAGGGAGGGTACATTAAAAATTGTCTCATGTCTGTATCATGATGAGGCTCATCTGGATTTGATTCAGAGAGATATACACAAAATGTGAAGCCAGATGTAGGAACTTGACATGACTGTTCGTTGTCTCCTTTCAAGAGGGAAAGTGCATTTTGGATTAATGTCGAATAGACACACGGTATCAGGCAGAACACTTAGGGGGAAGCACATCCTCATGACCATGAGGATGTAATTGTGCTGAACATGGAGGGTGAATTTTAATTGGCTTCTGTTTTATGTTTACCTTTTCTGGAGAATAGTTCCTTCAGGCTCCAATCTTTTAATAATCCTGGGACCATCAACCACAATATTCCTTACTAGAAGGAATGGGATTGAAGCACATGACCTAGGTCCAATCAATTAGGATATCCCATTTTCCTGACCATAAAGATCAACCCAGGAGTGGGCCTATGAACACAGGTGGGGCAAATACAGTTCTTTTCCAACTTGTTATTGGAGGACACACTGTTTTACTATTGAGGACCTGAACCTGGAAGGTGACAGGTAGCATCTTCCCCAGTGTGTGAAGAAGGCTTGTCTGCACTGGAAATCATGAAGCCAACACATAGGAACAGTGTCAAGATGCAGAGGTAAAAGGAGAATACTATGATTTCTTCGGGGTCTGTGGAATCTAGTTGTGAGTGAAACAGAAATCTACTTCTGATTCCCCAGTTATATAAGCCAATAATTTTTTTTTTCCTTCAGAAAATAAAAAAAGAGTGAGATGACTGTAAGAGACAATGGTGTGGGCAGACAATCATTTTAAGAAGTTTGAGTGGGAAAAGCAGCATAGAAATGGGATGATGATTAGAGGAGGGGGTGGGGGAGAGTCCAACAGACAGCTTTTGTTTATCACAATTACTATGACATGTTTATATGCTGAGCAGAATCATCCAGAAAGGGTAAGAGAGAGAATAGAATGCAGAAATGGAAGGGGACTGGGGGGCTCTGGAAATTACAGGAGCAAAGGCTTTTGACAGATTAGAGGAGATGAGATTCAAAGCCGAGTAAAAAGGCTGGCCTTTGATAGAAGAAAGGTTCTCCATTTGTTAAGTAAGGGTGCTTTTTCCTTCAACAGAAACCCAATTAAAGTAATATGTTAAGGCCGGCTATCATCACACATAAGAGTAAGTCCAGAGATGGAGCAGTTCCAGCATTTGCTAATTCAACAGCTCAAGAATGTCAACAAAAACACAGGTGTTACCCATCCTTTGCTCTCCCATCCTCAGTGTTGACTGTCTTACACAGTAACTGCAACAATTCCAAGCATTATGTGCAGTCAGAACGTCCTGCAAAAAAAGAGATGTTCTTCCTCCTGTGTATCTTTAAAAAAAATCTGGTAAAGAGCCTTTTCCTCAAGGCTCCAGGGGCCTCTACTTGATTGCAGGCTCATGCCTAAAATAATCTTTTATACCTGGGAATGGAGCCCAACAGGGCTGGCTGAGCAACAGTGATTCATTTGCTGGAAATGGACAAGACCAAGCTTCCCTAAACACATGGCAGCTGGCTGATCCAAATTGGGTGTCTGGTAGAAAGGGATAAATGGGGAAACGGTCACTGGGAAAGAGATTAGTAGAGTCTGCTGCAGGAAGGTTTATATATTGGCTGATGAGAAAGTGAGGGAATAACCATCTGGCAGCCTCTATTTTTTTCAGTGAATTATTGATGAGGTGATCATTTGGGATAAAGGTGGAATTTTTATAAGAAAGAATGAAATGATATTTGAGGAAAGAGCAGAGAACAATAAATAGCTTTCTCAGAGAGGAAGAATGCATATTTCCCAATAGGAAAATATAGTATTTTGATGTCAGAGGAGTATTGAGTACCTATGTGAACTTTGAGTTCGTTCATCTAAAATTAAACCAATTTTTTTTCCTAATAACATCTAGTGAAATGGAAATAATGATGACAATTTTCTTAACCATTGAGAGCTAACTAGAAAGTCATTTTCTTTTAAAGGAGGTGAAATTCACATAAATACAATTAACCATTTTTAAATGGATACAGCAGCATTTAGTGTGTTCACAATGTTGTATAATCACAACCTGTCTTGAGTTTCAACATTTTTCTCCATCCCAGAAGAAGAATTACTTCCTACCCAGTAAGTAATGATTCCCCATAATCCCTTCTACCCATTCCCTGACAACCAACCACTAATCTTCTGTCTCTATGGGTTTATCTATTCTGGGTATTTCTGACAAAAGGAATCATGCAACATGTGATCTTTTGTGTCTGGTTTCCTCCTGTTAGCAAAATCTTTTCAATATTCATTCAAGTTGTAGCAAGTATCAATAATGCAATCCTTTTTATGATTGAATAATATTTTTCATTGTATGTACACAACACAATTTGTTTATTCATTTGTTAACAGATATTTGGTTTCTACCTTTTAGCTTGGAGAAGGAAATGGCAACCTACTCCAGTATTCCTGCCTAGAAAATCCCATGGATGGAGGAGCCTGGTGGGCTACAGTCCATGGGGTCACAATACCTTTCAGCTATTAAAAATAATGCTGCTATGAACATCTATATACAAGTTTCTGTGTGGATATATGCTTTCATTTCTCTTTGGTACATACATACCCTAGGAGTGAAATTGTTGGACCATACAATCCATATAATAGTAATTCTATTTTTAGCTCTTTGTGGAATCACAAAACTGTTTCCCACAACATCTACACCATCATACAAGGATTCTTATTTCTCTACATCTTTACCAGTACTTTCTATCTTTTAAATCACAGACCTATATGCATGCTATATTTGAAACAGATAAGCAACAAGGACCTTCCATACAGAGAACTCTGCCCAATATCCTATAATAACCTAAATGGGAAAAGAACTTGAAAAAGAATAGATGCATGTATATGTATAACTGAATCACTTTGCTGTACACCTGAAACTAACACAGCATTGTTGATCAAATACTCCAATATAAATTTTTTTTTTAAATAGCCATAATAGTGGCTGTGAAGTGAAATCTCATTGTGGTTTTTATCTGCATTTCCTTAATTAGTGATTGATTATATTGAGTTTTTTTAAATTAGGAAGTGCCCTATTTTATTCACACAATCATTAATCACAACTGCAAAAGCAGATTTATAGTGCTACATATCAATAACAAAATGGGAAGGAAATGAAATATTAGAGACATCTTGTAAAACTGCAAAGAAATACACACTAAGCTAAACATCTTCAGTTAAACCATGGTTTCACAACAGGTTGTTTTATTTTTTCATTTTCACAATAAGTTATTCCTTATAGTTATTTTTTTCCCTTTCTGAACTAATTCAGATATGGCTTTGTGTACAAGAATTTTTTTCTTGGTCTTTGGTTTAACTCTGTTGGAAACTACCTTGCTCTGGTGAATATCCATAAACAGTAGTGTCATTTGCCTTCTGATCAATGTAGAACCTACTTTTTTTTCCCTGAACCCCTGGACTACTTTGGTGATTTGCTGACCTTTGTAGTGTCCTCAGACCAACTGGACATTGTTGTCCTCGTGGATGGGCTAGAGCAGATGCACTCTGCCACAGTTCCTTGGAGAGATGCTATGATTTTCCTGTATACATGGTACTAGGTATACTTTTAAACATCTTTTCTTGTGTCTATTGGCCATTTGTGTGTCATCTTTGGAGAAATGTCTGTTGAAGTCCTTTGCCCATTTTTAATTGGGTCATTTGTATCTTTTTTTGGTTGGGTTGTAAGAGTTCTTTATATTGTACATTCTTCATACTAAATCTGTATCAGACATATGATTTATAAATTTTTTTTCTCATGCTTTAGGTTATTTTTTCACTTTCTTGATAATGTTCTTTCCTGCACAAAAATGTTTAATTCTGATGAAGTCCAATTTAACTATTCTGTATTTTGTTGCTCCTGCTTTCAGTATCAAATAATCCATTTTCAAATCCAAGATCTTGAAGATTTTCTCCTGATTTCTTCTGAAAATTTTATAGTTTTCCTCTTCTATTTAGATCCATGTTTAGTCAATTTTTGTTTATGGAGTGAGGAAGGGGTGGAGTTTCATCTCTTTTGCACGTGTCTATACAGTTGTCCCAGCACCATTTGTGAAGAAACTCTTCTTTACCTATGATATGGTCTTTGCACTCCTGTTGAAAACTGACTGGCTGTAGATGTTTGGGTTTATTTCTGAATTCTCAGTTCTATTCCATTGTTCTATTTACGTATCTTTATACCAACATTGACACTGTTTTTAATTACTATAGCTTTGTAGTACATTTTTAAATTGGGAAGTGTGAGTCCTCCAATTTGTTTTTTATTATTGATTGATTGTTTTGGCTATTCTGGGTCCTTGAGATTATGTATGAATTTGAGAACTGGCTTTTCCATTTTTGCAAAGAAAGCTAATAAGTTTTAGCAGTGATTGCACTGAATCTGTAGTTAGTTTTGGGGAGTTTTATCATCTTAACAATATTAGATTTTGCAACATGCAAACATAACATATTTTCATTTAGGTTTTCTTTAATTTCTTTCAGCAATGTTGCGTAATTTTCAGTGTATCACTCTTTCACTTCCTCAATAAAAAGTTTATTTCTTGGTAGCTTATTCTTCTGGATACCACTGTGAATGGAACTGTTGTATTTCTGTTTTGGATTGCTCATTTCTGGTTGTATTAATAATGCCTTTAAAAAACATTCAGATGATTTGATATCCAGGGCCTTGCTGACCCTGGAGGGACTGCCCCCACACTCACAATGCTTGCCAATCAATTCCTAGAAATAGTGAAGGACTTCTCTGTAAATGTGCCTTTCATATACAACTGACCAACAAAACACAGGCCCACTGTTCCTCTGCTCTAACCACCCCAGGTACAGGTACCATACAAGCAGGGACCATCTCGATGTTCCGGAGCCCACTGAAATTATCCAAACTAGCTAATCCTCACCCTGATTATCTTTACTCACGTGTTCCTTCCCATGGAAGCTGCAATAAATGTTCCTGCCCACATTCTCCCCTTGCTTCCTCTACTCCTGACTGACCCTTTAGTTCATATATGTCCCCTCCATATCATTACCCTCCTCATGGTGTGTCATGCCCCTCCTCTTGGGGACTGTAACAAACTATCTTTCCAATGATAATCAACTCCAGATCTGTTAACCTCACTACACCTGAATAATAATTAGTCTACATTTTAAAACATAGGTGTATAACAACCCAAATTAATTTTTATGTGTTTATCTTATACCCTGAAACTCTACTAGATTCATTTACTAGCTCCTTGGAAGAAAAGTTATGACCAACCTAGATAGTATATTCAAAAGCAGAGACATTTCTTTGCTGACTAAGGTCCGTCTAGTCAAGGCTATGGTTTTTCCAGTAGTCATGCATGGATGTGAGAGTTGGACTGTGAAGAAGGCTGAGTGCTGAAGAATTGATGCTTTTGAACTGTGGTGTTGGAGAAGACTCTTGAGAGTCCCTTGGAGTGCAAGGAGATCCAACCAGTCCATTCTGAAGGAGATCAGCCCTGTGATTTCTTTGGAAGGAATGATGCTAAAGCTGAAACTCCAGTACTTTGGCCACCTCATGTGAAGAGTTGACTCATTGGAAAAGACTCTGATGCTGAGAGGGATTGGGGGCAGGAGGAGAAGGGGATGACAGAGGATGAGATGGCTGGATGGCATCACTGACTCGATGGATGTGAGTCTGAGTGAACTCCAGGAGTTGGTGATGGACAGGGAGGCCTGGCGTGCTGTGATTCATGGGGTCGCAAAGTGTCGGACACGACTGAGCGACTGAACTGAACTGAACTGAATTGAGTAGTTTTTCCTGGGGATTGTTTGAAATTTTCTGTATATAGAATCATGTCATCTTCATGTGGAAATATTTTATTTCTAATTTACAGTTTAGATTTTTTTTTTCTTTTTCTAGCTTATTTGATCTGAGTAGAGCTCTCAATACAAAGTTGAATAAGCAGTGGAGAAAGCAGGCATTCTTGTCTTGTCTTGATCTTAAGGGGAAAGCTTTCCATTTTTCAGCACTGAATATGATGTTAGTTGTGGCTTTTTTCATAAACACTCTTTATCACATTGAGAAGGCTTTCTTCTATTCCTAGTTTGCTGAGTGCTTCTATCATATCATGAATTCTGTCAAATAATTTTCTGCATCTATTGAGATGAACATATTGTATTTTTCCTTTATTCTATTAATGTGTTATGTTAATTGTGGGTTTTTAAATGTTGGTCTGCCCTAGCATCCCTGTGATAAATTCCACTCATTCTTGATGCATACTCTTTGTAATGAATATCCTTCTGGATCCAGTTTGCTATTATTTTGCTGAGGAGTTTTGCATCTCTTTTCTTAGGTAATGTGGGTTTATACTTTTTTTAACAGTATCTTCGTGTGACTTTGATATTAGGGTAATGTATGCAGAAGTAGTCACCTTTTCTGTTTTTTAAATGAGTTTGTGTGAAATTAGTGTTTACTGTCCTTAAAATGTTTGATGAATCCACAGTGAAGCCGTCTGATCTTGGACTTGGTTGAAAGATGTTGATTAAAGACTCAGTCTCTTTACTTGCTACAGGTCTATTGAGAGTTTCAAATTTTCTTGAATCAGTTTTGGCAATTTATGTCTTCCTAGGAATTTGTTCATTTCATCTAGATAATATAGTTGGTTTGCATCCAATTATTCATAGTATTCACTCATAATCTTTCAAATTTCTTTAAGGCTGGTAGTAATTTCCCTAGTTTTCCTTATTTTTAGTTATTTTTTTCTTTTCTTTATTTTTTGTTAATATAATTAAAGATTTGTCAACTTTGTTGATCACTTCCAAGAACCAACTTTTTGGTTTCATTGATGCTTTTGTATTCTGTTTAATCTCTGACTTAGTATTTATTATTTCCTCCTATTGACTCTGGGTTTAGTGTTCTCTTTTTCTTCAAGTTCTAACTTCAAGGTATGAAGTTAGGTTGCTGATTTGACATAGTTCTCCTCTTTTAATGTACATGTTCCATCTATAGGTTTCCCTCTGGCCCTGTCTTCACCGCATCCTCTGTCTCAGTGTGTTGTTCTGTTTTTCTTTTTATCTCCAGATACTTAATTTCCCTTGTGATTTTTTTTCTTTGACCCATTGTTTCTGTAAGAATGTGCTATTTCCATTTATTTTCAAATTTCTCAGTTTTCCTTTCGTCTTTAACTTCTAGATTTATTCCATTGTGATTGGAGAAGGTACTTTGCATAATTTCAGTCCTTTTAAACGTATGTAGAATTATTTTGTGGCCTAACATATATGGTCTATCCTGGAGAATGTGCCCTGGGCGCACTTGAGAAGACTGTGTATTCTATTGTTGGATGGATTATCCTGAACATATCCGTTAGATCCACCTCGTCCATAGTGTTGATGAATTCTATTTGCCCTTGATCTTTTGCGTACATATTCTACCCATTATTAAAAGTAGGATATTGAAGTCTCTACTCTATAACTATTTATTACTATTTATTTCTCCCTTAAATTCTGTTAATGGTTTCATATATGGGGGAGGGTCTGTAGTTTGATGTATAATTTTGATAAACTAACCCTTTTATCAATATATTATATCCGTGTATTCTGTAAAAATTTGACTTGGCGTCTATTTGATGTTCTCTGATATTAGTATAGCTATGTCAGCTCTCTTTTGGCTCCTATGCACATGGAATATCTTTTTTTCCTTTCACTATTTGTTTCTTAGAGGCGGAAGTTACTCTATTATAAGTGGTGTATACTTGGATCACATTTCTTAATTCTTTTTTCTAGTCACTGTCTTTTATTTGCTGGGTCTAATCCAGTTACTTTTAAAATACTACTGATAATAAAGGCCATAATTCTGCCATTTTGCTATTTGTTTTCTCTGTATTTTACATCTATTTGTTACTCACTTCGTCCATGCTGCTTTCTTGTGTGCTTGATTTTTGTGTACCATTTTAATTCCCTTTTCCTTTTCTGCATCATCTTTAGTTATTTGCTCCTATAATGTATATGTCAGTATACTTGGTAGCTTTCTATAGTGTCCATAAATCTCTTAGGCTCTGATCACTTCTCTGTATACCTTTTTCTTCCTGCTCCTTACATCAGGTAATTTCAGTTGTCCTGTCTTCAAGTTTTCTTGATTCTGTCATCTTCTAGCTTATATCTGCTACTGAACCATTTCAGTAATTTTTTCAACTATTTTGTTTCCTAACTTCAGAATTTCTACTTAGTTTCTTTTTATAATTTTTATCCATTCATATATTTTCTATCTGTATATGTATCATTCTTATTTCCTTTACTTCTTTGTCCGTGGTTTCTTTCAGCTCTTTGAGGAAATTTTAAAGTATTCATTAATTAAGTCCAAAAGTTCAATGCCTACACTTCTTCATGGATAGTTTTTATCAATTAATTTTCCAATAAATGAGTCATACTTTGCTTTGTGATCTTTGTACTTATTTGTTGAGAACCAGACATTTTGAATATTATAATACAGTAACTCTGGAAATCAGATTCTTTCTACCTCCCCAAGACCATATACAATTCTTCCCTCCTCTACAGTTTGTATGTTTGGTTACTTTTCCAAAGTAATTTTGCAGAGACCATAATTTTTGTCTTGTGTGGTTACTAAAGTCTCCTATTCCATTGCCTCTGTAGTTAGCCAATGACCTTACAGAGATTTCCTTAAATGCCAGCATCTTTGTTCATCATGCACTTTCCTGGATACTGAAAGCATTCCACTAGAATCCAGAGGTAATAAATGGTTAGTTCTGACAGTTCTTGCCAGCTCAAAAATTATTTAAGCGGGAGAACCAATTCCTAGAGCTTCTTAATCTGCCATCATTTTGAAGTGCAAGTCACTTTTTTTACTTTCATCTTGAATATTAATATGAAATGTATCAATATACTTTCTTGACTGCATCAACAAGCTGTGCAATGAATACAGTTTATCTTCCTTTGACTTTTAATGATATTGCATTACATTTATGATGACCTTCTATTGAATACCGAGGTATATATTAAAGTTGAATATTTTAGTGGATTTATACAGCCTCAAATGTATAATATGAAAATTGTTCCTTTGTTTTACGTAATTCTTACGACAAATGTTGTTCGTGCTTTTAAAATCATCTCCTCCCCCTAAATTTGTTAGAATCAGGCAGAGGGGAAGGTGCCGACTCTTCAAAAATCAAAGGGAGAATATCAGCCTCCCAACATCATGTGAACCATATGTTCCAGCACAGATAGCTGGTTAGGAAACATAGAAACTGATTACTTAAAGAATAATGCATTTCTACTCTCTCTTATAAGCAGATATCTGATACTAAGTTGGACTGAGCTTTTATCTTTATTCTCTTTCAAACGAGTAACTATAAAACTAAGCAGTTCCTATGAAAAACAAACAAAAAAAAGCAATAAAAAGGAAGTGGTGCCCAAGGCCCCTAGAGCTTTTAAATTCAACTGGGATATCTTGCAGCTTACTAACTTAGGTTTCCTCTTACTTTCTTTGATACCTTGTTTTCTATCCTATAATTTGAATTTGAATTTAAGCAGCATTCCTAAGAGCTTCCTGAATTGAAAATTAAATTTTGAAAAGTTCTAAAACTCCAATCAAAACAATGGAGTGAATTCAAAATGGTAGCTATTATCTTGCAACCCAGCAATAGAGCATATTCTTTTATTCAGTACTTTAAAAATACTTAGATATATAATTATGTTATTTCATTTTATTTTCTTTCATTTTTTCTGTTCTTTCCTTTTGGATTATCAGTCTTATCTGATAGGTCATTTTCAAAAGGGCTGGGGCAATATCAGTAGTCTTATGCTAATAAACAGTTTCATCATTATATAATGCAATCCAACATTAGTTCTTGCTTCAATGTATCCACAGGAGGCAGAGATAGTAAGATCCCTTTATCCTGCTTTTGTGAGATTTTGAAACATATGACAATGAAAATATCATTTAAAAAGTGAATAAATGAAATGTTTTTAGCAAATATTATTTCTGGCCAATCTGACTGAATTTTGTTATAAGTTTTGACAGAACTCTCCCTATCCAACCTTCTGGGAAATTTACAACCTAGTTAGAATACACATGATTGGAGAACTACCCCGTAAAAACATAGCAAAGCGACATAGTAAAATTTTATTATGGGCTCATAGGTCATAACATCAGAGGGTTGTGAGGTCAGGTCTAAAATACAGATATTGTGATTCCATGTCAAGATTTCTTAGAGATAAGCTGAATCTGAGCTAAATATATTTGAGCCAAAGGGATATTCAGACAGAAATTTATTATAAGAGGAGAGCAAAGAGATGGGATTGGTGTGTATATAAAAAGGGACTGAGATGGCAGGACAGACTTTTCTCAAGTCTTAGAAAAAAGGAAAATAACTTTTCTTCAGGTAAATAAGTGAACACACAGAGAAAAAGTGCCGAAAGCCACATGATCAGGGGAAATCATAGATCTCATCTTTGTAGGCAGTCTCAGAGTTAGGCTTTGGATATACTATAGAACCCAAAGTGGGAAACAGACCAATGTAGATCCCAATCTAACCTGTCCTTATTAGCTCTGGGAAAGCCCCTAAAAGCACCTGACTTCCAATCTTTAAAAGAGTCACAACAGCAACAAAATAAAATGTGTGGTATGCTGTAGCTACCAAACAAATGTTAGTTGCTATTTTTCCATAGATCTTACTCACTTATGGTCACGATTATGCAATTTTAGAGTCAGACAATTTATCAGCAGAATGCTTATGGCAGCAAATAAAAGAAAACTCAATGTCTAATCAATAAGGAAACTTATAAACTCACTAAAGGTAAGTTCCAAGGTAGGAGATGCTTCAAAATTAGTTGGAAAAACATTTCAGTAGTGTCAACAAGAGCCAGGTTTGCTCTGTCGTCCACACGTCCAGCCAGAGAGTGGCTTTGTCATAGAACAGGCTGCCTGGATGTTTGTAGGATGGCTATGGTAGCATTCTTGTCTGTGGATAAGAGAAAGTGCTTCTCCAAATCATCAGAGTTCCTCCTGGCCAGCGTGGGTGGTGCAAACTAGGTCATATTTCCTACACATTAATTGTTGCCAGAGAAGATCCAGGATCTGATTGGTTGAGGCCTTGATTCCTAAACCAATGGGAGGAAAATGGATGGAAGGAAAGAGAATGGGATTGTCATGATTATTAGGGCCCCATTTCTGGGGTCAGACTTGGGCTTTGGGAGTCACACCTAATGCCCACTACTGAAAACTTGGGTTCCAATATTTACTATCTATGTCCTTAGACAAGTTATGCAACCTTATTGAATTTCCTTATCTGTAAAATGAATATGAAGCTAAACTGAAATAAATATGAAAACAAAAGGTTCTCAGAATATCTGATATGTACTAAGTACCTGGTAAGCATTAAGTAGTACTAATATTATTCATCTATACACTTTCACATTATGGAATAGTTTTTAAATCGTCTGCTTTTCTGAGTAAATTGTGAAAATGCAAACAATATCACCTTTATTTTTTACCTCCAAAGCTTACATATAATAAAGATCCAACATATTTCTTTAGCAATGAGTGAATACATGAATATCTGTTGAGTAAATGAATAAAGGCCTAAAAACAATAGGAGATAGATTTAAAAGAAAGATAACCAAATGGTGACTGGATCAATCATTCAGGATATGGGAACAAAATGGGACAGACTGAGAAAGAATATATTTGAGACTAAAAAAATACATCAGACTTAGAGAGGACTTTTCCCTGAAGACTAGAGTGGTTACAGGAAGCGAGCAAACCAAATATAAATTGAGTTTAGGGTAACCAGCTCACAGAGGCTGTGACATCTTCAGACACTTAATTTTATAATTCGATAAATAATGAATATTTGGATAAAACCTATGTGAATGCTTACTGCCGTCGAGAGGATGTAGATGAAATAATAATAGGAACTACTGAGTGTTTGATGTATTCCAGGCATTGTTCTAAGTGTTTCTCTTGTGTAGACTCATGTATAAACCTCAAAACAAATGCATAAGATAAGTACCATTCTTTTTATCCTCATTCCTATTTACAGGTGGGAAAGTCAAGCCCAGAGAGTCTGAGCAATTTGTCCAAATCACAAAGATAGCAAGTAGCAAACTGAGACTTTTACCCAAAGTCTCAGAGTCTGTGTCTTCAGCCATTACACTCTACTATGATGAAATGGAAGGGTGCTCAGAGAACTCAGATTACATTTCCAAACCATCATGCACCCCAAGAGTTAGATGTATTAGTACTCATGCAGAGCTCCTCAGGCCTCTCAGGCCACTGAGAGCTGAAAGGCAAAGACAACAGTTCATGGCACATGTGCTCCCTCTGACCCTCCCTTGTGGGCTTCCCTTGTGACTCAGCTGGTCAAGAATCTGCCTGCCACGCGGGAGACCTGGGTTCGATCCCTGGGTTGGGAAGATCCCCTGGAGAAGGGAAAGGCTACCCACTCCAGTATTCTTGGGCTACCCTGTGGCTCAGCTGCTAAAAAGTCCTCCTGCAATGTGGGAGACCTGGATTCGATCCCCAGGTTGGGAAGATACCCTGGAGAAGGGAAAGGCTACCCACTCCGTTATTCTGGCCTGGAGAATTCCATGGCGTTGCAAAGAGTTGGACACGACTGAGTGACTTTCGCTTTCACTTTCTGACCCTCCTGTTGTGCTTTCATCATTCCCTGCATATGACACAATGACTGCATAGAGAGCCAACTAGACAAATACTTGTTGAGTGCATGGATGCGTGCATGGATAGATGGATGGATACCAGCGTACGTGATGTACCCAACTTATTTCCATGGCAGACTAACCTCTCAATGCCTCTCAAGTTGGTAAATGTCTCTAAATATTTGCTGCCCTTTTCAAGATGAGATGGTATGCTTTGCAATAATTCTTGGAATAATATGAAAAAGATACTTAGAGATAAGCCAAGCCTCAGGGCTCGAGATCTGGAATGAATACAAGGTTGTATGTCCCTTTCCAGGGACTCTTTCAGAATTGTTGCTGAGCTAGAAAGAAAAATCACAAGGGACTCTCTAAGAAGGCTAAGGGACTAGGGATTATCCAAGTACCACTCTCCTCAGAAGTCTACAAACAGGAAAACACTCATCTTGATACATTTTATGGTTATGGTTAGCACAGACCTCTCCTGGAGAAGAAAATGCAACCCACTCCAGGATTCTTGCCTGGGAAATCCTATGGATAAGGAAGCCTGGTGGGCTACAGTCCATAGGGTCACAAAGCCTGGGACAGGATTTAGTGACTAAATGACAATAACGAAAGCCCTTGATCATCTGATTTTAACTAGAAATTCCTGCATTTCCCTTCAGCTCCTTCTATCCTGGTGCTGCTGCTAAGTCGCTTGAGTTGCGTCCGACTGTTTGCGATCCCATGGACTATAGCTTACCAGGCTCCTCTGTCCATGGGATTCTCCAGGCAAGAATACTGCTGACGGTTGCCAGGCCCTCCTCCAGGAGACGTTCCCAACCCAGGTATCGAACCTGCATCTCCTACTGCTCCTGTACTGCAGGCAGATTCTTTACAGCTGCACTAAAAATTCAAGGGAGGGAGTCAGAATTCCTCCCCTTTCTAGAGAGCTGCGGCCTCCCGTGGGGTCACAAAGGGTCAGACATGACTGAGTGAGTGAGCACGCATGCATAACTAGCTAGTATTTTGGGGGTTTCCCAGGCACAGAGGTAAAGAATCCACCTGCCAATGCAGGAGATGTGGGTTCTATCCCTGGATCAGGAAGATCCCCTGGAGTAGGAAATGGAAACCACTTCAGTGTTCTTACCTGGAAAATCCCAAGGACAGAGGAGCCTGGTGGGAAGGCTACAGTCCATGGGGTCACAAAGGGTCAGACATGACTGAGTGACTGAGCCCGTAGCCTCCAAAGAGTTAAGTTTCAAGAACCCTATCTAAACCACAATACAGATTTCAGATTCAGCTGTACAAATAAAATACAATGTTGAAACATAATAAAGATGAGTGTTGAGACTGTTGTACTAGACATCTCTCTGCCTGCTGTAACTACATGGTCTCATCTCTTGCCCAGAAAGATCTTTATTATTAAAAATAAATGAAATAAAAATAATTTCCTTATCTCTCTTTACTAATCATTTGTCATCTATGAGAATGTTTCAAAAGCCATTTTCATATTTAAGAGATATTGATGGAAGGCAATTCATTTGTAAATTGGACTTTAATAAAATAAGCTTTAAAAAAGTCATTGTACTTCCATGCCCTTACAAGCACATTTCTTCAGCTTGCAGTCTCAGAAGGAACAAAATCAAAGCTGCTTGAGCAAGTTTCCTGGCTGGAGAAAAAGCTAGAAGCTCTGGACTATAGGGAAGACAGTGGAGAACCATACAAAAAAATGGTTCTTGCAAAAGACCAGGTATGTCATGGAAGAAGAATAATCTTTATTTTAAAAGCTACCTAAACATATGAGCTGAAAATCCTATAGTTATTTCTGGCTGGGCTGGAAGTTCATATTTAAGTTCAAGATGGTGAATCACAGTTTTTGTATTTGCTCAATGTAACTGTATTTTCTGATAGAATATTCACATAAAAAACAAACTTTCTTGGTGATATTTTTAAGTTTGATATGTATTCTTTTGAATCATATTAAGGGAATATTCTATTTATTTTATAAGTGATATTGACTATACAAATATTTCTTAGTTTTCAATTGAACTTAATCAAGCAATAGCTTCTTTCTGGGTAGTGAAAGAAGTTGATCAAAACATTTTTCATAGACTTTTAATAAATTACTTTATGAGAAGTCACCAATCTCTGAATCTCAGGACATTTATATATGTGTCATTATGTAAATTTATCTCTTGTCGTTTTCTATCTGCTTTTGTGATAGAGGGATGGATAGACAGATAATCTATATCTATATATAGGTATATATATCTTTACATTAAAACATGTCCATATATTCCAAAGGCAGATACCAATTCATTTGGTCCCACATGTATGTATACATGATGTGATATAAGATAGGTTAACTTTATCTGCAGTACATCAAGCAAACATTATTTTTCCCAATCATGACCTAGTTTTTACTATATTGATATACTTTGTTGATGGGTTCTTCCATGGAGTGGAAGAGAGAGATGGGAGCGATGATCTATTTAATGATGATATTCAAAACATCTAGCTGAGATAATGCTGCCATTTGTAAAATATGAGAACCAGTACATATTTACATCTGGAACACTTTGAATATGTAAAAGGAAGAGTTACACACTTTGTTTCTAAACTCTACCCCTTTTCAGTGCATTGAGAAATTACAAGCTGAAGTAAAAGCTTCCCAGGAGCAACTTGCAGCCCATGTAAGTGTCTTCTGCCTTTTTTCACCCTTTATTTTATATCATTGTTATTGTGCGAATGAACAGAAATGTTTCAAAAGTTGCAACTATAGTCTCTCCACTGCAAACCAATCATAGGGCTAAGAACCAGCATTTTTACTGCCTCTATAGAGTTGTTTTCCATAAATAGAATTCTGATTTACACTGATGATAAAAATTGCAAGACTGAGTTCTTATATATAACCAGATGACCTAATCAGATATGATCAGGATAAGAGAACTGGAAACTAAGGGTAGAAAAACAAGCAAGCTGGGCTAGTTGTGAGTGAACAGAAGTGGAAACTTTAGACACCTCCCCTATAGGCCTAGGACAGTTCTTCTTAAACTTTTGTATATGGAGAAGTATCTGGAAAACTTTTCGGAACAGTTTTCTGTACGCCTAGGATAGGACCTGAGAATATGTGCTTCTAGGGAATGCTGGATTCAGATGCTGCTGCCGCCCATCTTTAGACCATATTTTGAGCAGCATTATTTTATATATATTTATTTTGCCCCAGTCTTCTGGTTTTTAGGCTAATGACCATATGAACAAATCAGATAATGAACTGCCCATTTTCTGCTACAAGTCTTCCCCGAGAGAGAGAAAGAGAGACCCTCTGAAGTTCCAGGGGAAATTTCATTTATACATTCCCTATCTTCACTTAGAGAACAGCTTAATGAGCGTCTCCTGCCACAACAGCCTTGTGGATCCATGTGCATAGACCAGTGGCTGTGGTCCTGCCACTGCCCCTTCTAAGGATCTGAGAATGCCAGGAGTGTTTCCTCAAAGAGTCACTCGCCTCCTCTCAGTTATCTCCTCCAACCACATCCTGCGTGCTAGGGAATGACTTACTGATTAACAAGAGTGGCCAGTCTGAACAACAAACTCAGACCAGTCTGAGAGACTGCAGCCCAGAAGTCCTAGAGAAAAGACCGCAGAAGAATATATTCTGGTCACCAGCCCTTTGAGGTTTGCGATGATCTGATCTGGATAAAAACCACAATAGTTGCCCCATTTTTTGTCCTGGGGTAGACAGAAGCTAATCTGCAGTGGCAGTTAGCAGAGATTTAGACTAAATCTAGATTCTTTTCTGGCCTTGTGTGCTCAACTGACCGAGACTGAACGTGACTCAGGCCTGCACTGCTGACACTGTGACCGACTCAGAGAGAAACCTCTCTCGTAGCCGAGCGTTCTCTCCCCGATGCCCCTCCGCTGGCCTGCCTTTCAGGGTACTGGGTAAGGACTAATGTCAGAGGATGTCACCTCATGCCAGCTGGATCCCTACAGCCCTTCACCCAGGGAGTTTGTAGCTCAGAATGGTTTAAGGAGAGAGATTTGCTAAGGTTCAGTTATTAGCTTCCAGCATCTCTTCATGAAAAACTGATGAAAAATCATGGTCATGGGAGCCTTCGGGAAATTCCTGCAGTGTCTTCTTCCACTGTTTGGCTTCTGCAGTCGATTCCTGTTCCATGCTGTTCCTGCCCCAGGTGTGTCGGAACTGGGAGTGCTCCCTTGTGTTAGGGTATTGATACCAACCAACGAGATTTCTCCTGTGTAATTGTCAATGTTCAGCTCATAACATAGCAGATTAATCATTAAAGTTTTGCTTACTCATCAAGAATATTTAAATGAAAATAATAATAATAATAATGTTTACTGAAGTGGACTATGTGTTTCCTAGGTGATAGGTGCTTTATGCATTACCTATTTTACTTCTCAATACAATTCAAAAAGGTGAGCATTATTTTTCAGATATGAAAACTGAGCCTTAGAAATTAGACCATTTGTCACACACCATGTTGATTGTGAAATCCATGCTTTTGCTCTCTCAACGTGCTACCTCTCTAAACTGTATTTCCCACACACCACTGGAAGCGTCAAACATGTTGATAAAGCTTCTATCTCTAGTCTCTTTTCTCTGTCTACTCTGAGTGATTAATCAGTTCATAACTCTTCAACCCTTCCATGCAAGTAAGCATAGCCTCCTCCTCTACCAAGTTCGATCTTAATAATCTGATCACAGCTCCTCAGCGCTGTAATGAGCATTTCTTAAAACACTGTTCCTGGGGAAAAAATTTTAAATTATGTTAATAGGTATTCTGAAAAAAAAAATATGAGCAGGGCATTGGAAATAAAGTTAAATTAAATATGTTCATTTACTGCAGGATTTATCAATCTCCAAAAAAGGGCCAGAGTATGTAATTTCCCAGTGGTGTTTGTCCTTGAATGACATTTTAAGCATACTACCTTGGATCCTGCTGGTATACTGCACTGAATTAAAACTCTAGGTTTGCTAAATATGACCTGAATATCTCGTGGATATCCTAGGTTCAGCACATATGAAGTCAAATTTATCATTTTTTATTCTTATCTCTTCAGTGTGTTCATTTGTGTTCCCCAGGCATGGTGAATAATATCACAATGTTATTACATACTGTAGATCCAAACTTAAAACAGTATTAAAATCCCACCTGTTTCTGCTTGTATCTCATATTTTGCTACTTGTTGCCTCTGAGTATACTTTTACAAATTATCTCACTTCCATGTCTTTAATTCTATTGTCCTGCCAATCCCTAGCTCTTTTTGACCATCATAGTTCTCAGTTATTGCTACTAGCCCCAAATTATCAACATATTCAAGTTCAGAGCCCCCACTACCCCTGCCTACCGCCTCACCCAATCACAATGTAGCCCACTGGCTCTCACACCATCAAGCCCTGTTTGCAGAAGAGAGAAAGGATAAAAAACTGTGTGTAAGATTTGCTGTGGGGGCAGAAAACCAAAAAGAGCTGGAGGTTAACACTCATGGGAGAATGAAATGTCCTGGGGGCTCAGAGAAGAGAAGGGGGATGAATGGACCAAGGTGTGGGAGTGGAGCCCTGAGAATGCGGTGAGGAGACAGGACATCAGAAGGCTCCTGGGAGTGCTGGAACATTCAAGGTTAGGAAGCAACTGAGAGTATTAGTGAGTTTTTCAAGCAGTTTGGACTTACACCACCTACAGTATGTGAGAGTCACGTGTAGAGTCTAGAATTTCTGTCTGGCTGTGCCTCCCCAGTGTAACCCTGCTGCAGGATGTGACTACCGCCAGGCTCTCCCGGCTTCCCTGCCACTCTGGAAAGTTTTCCACAGGACTGTCCCATCTCTGGCCTTCATTTCCCTGTTCTCACTCACCCCTTTCTCTGCCTCAGTCCAGTAGGCTAGTAAAATAGAGCTGTCATCTTTCTCTACACAGCCAGAGTCTGTCGGTGCCCTGGGACTTTGCTCTCTGCGCTCTCGCGGTCCAGGCTGTCCTTCTCTCTCCTCCTTTTTCCAAATAAATGTTACTCTGTCTGTAAGACTTGTATCAAGGACTAACCTTTCCCTTAGCTCCCAGAGTATCTTCTCTGGGCTCCCTAACCTCCTGTACTTCATCTATTTTAGCTTGAAACACTGCATTTTATCTATTTATTTTTATTGGGGTATAGTTGCTCTATCGCTTCCCTCATAGCTCAGTTGGTAAAGAATCCACCTGCAATGCAGGAGACAATGGTTCAATTCCTGGGTTAGGAAGATCCGCTGGAGAAGGGATAGGCTACCCACTCCAGTATTCTTGGACTTCCCTTGTGGCTCAGCTGGTAAAGAATCCGCCCACAAAGTGGGAGACCTGGGTTCAATCCCTGGGTTGGGAAGGTCCCCTGGAGAAGGGAAAGGCTTCCCACTCCAGTATTCTGGCTTGGAGAATTTCATGGACTATAGTCCAAGAGGTCGCAAAGAGTCAAAGACAATTGAGTGACTTTCACTTTCACAGTTGCTCAATAGTTTTGTTACTTTCTGCTCACATTTTACTGATGCTCTCTGTTTACACCTCTGTCCACCGCTGGACATGAAGAACATTGAGAGCTGCACCAAGAATGTGTGGGCTCATTGCAAACCAATCAATATATGTTGCTTAACTGAATTTTACCCTGATCATGTCATTTCCCCTGTTCCAATGCCAAGAGCTATCACAGTTGCCCATTTTCCCAGTATAAAGCCCAACCTCCTGACTATGGCTTTTATCCCACTGAAAATGAGGGGTCAATCCCTTCTCCTGTCCCCTCTCCATCACACATCTGTGATCCCTGAGTAAGGCCATGAATTCCTGCCCTGGGACCTTTGCTCATTTGCAACTGGAATATGTCCCCATCGTTGTGTTCACCAGATTTTCCCCATGCTTTATCAAGATTGTTCCTTCCAGACAGTTTTGTCTGACCATCAAACTGGAAGTGATCTCTCCTTCCTTGGTACTTTCACAGCCCTCCTCTGCACCTATCTTCTGTCCTTTATCACACTATGACCCACAACAGAATTATTTGATGGCCCAGCTCTTCCCCAAGACTGTGAGCACTTCAAGGATAGGGAGCAAGTTTGTTATTCTTTATGCCCCTCACAGTATCTGGTTCAATGCTTTCTACATATTTCATTGAAATGAATTGCTAAAATGGATAAATTTAATATAAGCTTATTTTGGAATTTATAATAGCCTACTTTAAATCTCTGGGAAAGTTATTTTATGAAATGTTATTCCTTAGAAATGCCAGTTACATAAGGCATTACTTTAATCTGAAATTGATACTTTCAAGGTATAACATGGAAGGGACAAAAAGGTAATGATTCCTTAGAGTGAAAATAAAAGGAAAAAATAGCTGAGAAAGAAAAATTTGTAAGAAACCTCAATTTCAGAAGAAGTAAGAAGAGCAGCTGAAGGACACTATAGTCTTAACATGAAAATTAACAATCCAAGGTCTTAGTTTCTTTTTACTCAGGATTCACTCTCCTAGAAACCAATAGTCAAATTATATTATTATATAATTAAATTGATAGCTATGAAATGTGAAAAAGGTACAACATTTCAGAGTAAAACTGTCACTGCCAATATTTTGAAGATTAAAATCTCATCCCATGAACTTTAGGAAGTCTTGTCACAGCTTACACTTTTAAAAGATTGCCAAGAACTGCCCCTCTCAGCACACACATGGACACCCACTTGAGCCACCCACAGGACTAACTTGCCCTGGGCATTTTCGTTACTCCAGTCTGCCTGAGTTTATCTACTTAAGAGACCTATATGGGATTAAACAAATATTTCAACTGAGTGCTTATAATAACTTAAATATTATTGCCCATATTAGGGCAATTTAAATCAGGACTATGAGTCTTAAAGGAGGAGGGATAAAATCCTTTTAAAATGAATGCCTTCCAAATTGTTGAGTTCATTGCTTGCCTACTTGTAGTATTTGGGAAATATAATTACTCATCCTTGTTCATTCACTCTGCCATCGACAATGTGATTATCTGCAGTAGTCCAGAGGTTTGCCTCCCCTCACCCCTCACCTCCATCCCAATGGCTAGTTCACCTCTTGGTCGAGCTACCACCAAGACTGACCAGAGCCCAAAGGTCTATAATATTCCATAGAATTATTCCAAAAGAGAAGTCTAAGCAACTGGATGATAGATGCTTGAGTGTAACGCTGTTCTTTATTCATCTTATATGCTTGAAATAATTCATAATAAACAGTCACAAATATCCAGAAGAAGAAACCCTTCCAGTAAATTATACAGGGTGCTTCAAGCTGTAGTTTAGATATGTGTGACTTTCAAATCAGAAGCTCCTGACCTTTCCAAAGTTTCTGAAGACCTGGAAGCAACAGTCCTGATACTCAGAGTCAGGAGCAGAGGGCACGGAAGGACCACCTTGAGTACCATGACAGAATTTTCCCAAAGAATTGGTTCAATTGCCTCCTTTCCTTCTCTAAAGAAGCTACCAATTCCCATTTTACTTTCCAAAGTAAGGATCCGCAAGAGCCACCAGTTTAGATCCAGTGCAGACTCCCCTCCCCTAGAATTCCAGGCCCTCTACTGATCAGGCTTTTCCTGCTATGATAGAGAACATGGGCGACTTTTGTTGTTGCCATGTTTTGGCTGCCTAAGCATTCATTAACACTCCCTCCTCGGCGGTACCTCGATATCCTTCCCAAATATGTCTCTCTCAATGTGCAGTCTTGGAAGGCATATAATTCAAAGTACCCTGTCAGCTGCTAGCTGAGAATGGGCATGTGCCCAACTGGACTCTGAATATTAACTCAGGGGAAGCAAGAGAGGAAAAACACATGGAACTGATATACCCTACCAGTGACACCCAGGCATCACGGCACCGGAGCTTGAGCTGCTCTATCTCCTGTCCGTTTCTGAATCTGACTCCTGTCCATTTTAGGAACCACCAAATAATCCTAACTAGCTTGAAGAAAATTCCCTTTTTCTGTATCCTCATCAGAATCAGATTTGATTGTTTATTTACAGCTGAGATGCGGTAATTCTTATACCATCCAGATTGTTCTCAAAAGTATGGCCCTGGGACCAGAAGCATGAGAGTCACCTGGGGCTTGAAATGCAAGTCTTGAGGTCTCATCGCACACCTTCTGAATCAGAAGCTCTGGGAGCGGGATCCAGTAGTACGCTTCCCAAGTCCTCCAGTGAGTCTCATGATGGCTTGTGTCTGAGACGCACTGCACCATCCAGCACAATCCCCATCTCTTTCAGCCTAGACTCTCCGCTCTCCCCAGTACCATTGTCCCTGACCAGTATCTCGCTGTCACCCTCATAACCCCTGCCTCAGAAAAGCATCTCCAGGCCTCACTCTTAGTACAGCAAGCCAGGACCATGGCCCGTGGGACACGTTTGTCCAACTGACAAACCAAAGGAGAATGGTCTTCCTGCTCCTTGCCCTCTAAAGCTCACACTTCTATGTACTCTAGAAGTATTACCTTGTTCCTGCAGCTTGTCATGACTAATTTTAGGATAATGTGACAGTAATTAATAGCTTAGAGTCATACAACAACCTACACTTTTCTAAATGCTCCCATCCAGATTACGTCATCTGTTTTTCACAACAGTCCTTGAGGCAGGGAGTACTCCACCTTTATCAGATGAGGGAAGTGAATCAAAGAAGCCTGCTCACAGAAAACAGCTTACATGGAACAAAGCAAAGACCTGAGTGTAGATATTCGGACTCCGGGGCCCCTGTTTCATAAGCATGATTTCACTTTCATTTGAAACTTTTTGCTAAATATATATGCCAACACACATGCTGGTTGTATCAGTAAATTAATTTTTAGATCTTTTAACTTTAGTATCCTCTACAGACCTCATGTCAGAGTGAATCAGCCTGGGAGACTTTGTTAACGGGATCTGATAGAGTCCTACCTGGGGCCAATGAGGAATGGGGAAATTCCTCCCCTGTGGGTCTTTCCTTTTGAGCCAGACGTTAATCCAAATGGAAAATTCTTCAGTGATTGTTTATGAACAGAACCCATTGGTACTAAATGGCTGCATGAGGGATAAATCTCAGAAATATTTTTATTGCTCTAGTTGGTTATAGTTAACCCTCTCTACATCCTACCTTCGTAATTAGGTTATCTGGGCTTAATACTATTTTGAACCTTCATCTTAACCCTTTATGTGGTTATGCCGTGGTGCATCTCCTACGTGCTTGCACTGGAGAGGTGACAAGTCGCTGAAGGATGACAGAGGCTTTCCAATCCCATTGGTGAGTGTTGCTGCCAAACCTCTCAGGGAGCTTGGAAGGGGAGAGTCTGAGCTCTCACTTCACATCAGCAGGTTGCTCATAATCTCTGAAGGCAGTACCCTCTGAATTATGAGCCATTACATGGCTCCTGCCCAGCAAGAAGTGGTTAAATAACTAATAGCACATGGATGAAGCAATATTCAGTATAAAACTTTGGAGTGCTACCAGGACCTTATTTAATTAAAATTACCGTTTTCTCTCTTTTTCTCTTTCTCTCTCTGTCTCTTTTTTTTTTTTTTTTTTTTGGCCTCAGAAAACTAAGGCCCAATATGTTGCTGTGAGAGCCACTAATACCAGCTGTAGGATCCTCTACTAGTGAAGGCAGATTGAGAATGCAGGGACCTGAGGCCTGAGTTTGGTCACTCAGAACAAGCAAGCCTGGATTCTGGCTGATAGCCAGGAGGCTCATTTCCCCTTCTCTAACTCGATATGGAGCCTGTCTGCTCACTCTCCATAGATGATGAATAAGTTCAACAGGAACAAGCCCCCAAGGATAATCCTTGTCTATCCAGCGACTTTAGAATCATGGCATGTGTTTGATCTTTGTTAGCCACCTACTTGGACACATAATCGAATCCACTTATTCTGTGAATACCTATTAGCTGACTATGCACTTCTTCAAACATATATTTCATTTACTTGATAAGCTTGGACTTATACCGACATCCTCTCAGAATATACAGAGTTTAGAGGCCCAAGCATTTCAATCTATTCATAGATTTTTGGTATACTCTCTAATTGCTTGTCAAAAAATCAGGTGGAGACAACACAAGATTGTTCCCAGCACTTTCCTCTTTGCTCCTGAGCTGCATTAATCTGTATAAACTACCAGCCATTAATGCTCGCACAGAACTCACTCTATACTGTTATTATCAGCAGCTACTAGAAATCATGTTTTATTTGTTCCCTTAATAATTGAAATCACTTTAAGATGAGTGAGAGTCATACCTTTCCGTTATGAAGAATAGAGAGATAAGCTATAGATATGAATCATAACAGTTTTGTAAAGGCCACTGGCCCTGGTACTGGGGCTTCCCTAGTGGCTCAGTTGGTATAGAGTCTCCCCACAGTGCAGGAGACCCAGGTTCAATCACTGGGCTGGGAAGCTCCCCGGGGAAGGAAATGGCAACCCACTCCAATATTCTTGCCTGGGAAAACCTAATTCCTGCCTTTATAAGAGCAGTAATGGAGAGCTAGTTGCTGGGTTAGTGACTTAGCCCTGCTACCCCAGCTGCATGACTGACAAGGGTTACTAAAGTTCTTCTCTTCCCATTTGGGTAAAGAAGCTAATAGCATTCTTTAGCCTCATAGGGTACCATGGAAGATACGTAAACTGGCGAAGTGAGGTAATGCCTGTGAAGTAGTTGGCAGTGTGCCTGACACCTACCAAGGTTCAAAAAAGATATTAACAGTTATTCCAAAATGGACTGTTTCAGTAACAGTTCCACAGTTTTATGGGGTTGTCACAAATAATCTGTTGGAATGAAGTACTTCATTTTAGCTGCCAGTTTGTTTATAGAGAGTGCTAGGAAGCTGATTAATCAAAGACTCAAAATTAATTTCTGAGGAGACTCCTGCATTCTTTAGTACTTCCTTAGCTTATTTCTCCTCTTGGAGAATGTCTTCTGAAGCCTTTTGTAGAACTGTCTCCTTTTGATTTAATTGTGTGTCTGTCTTTATCTCTGATAGATTGTAAGTTTCTGATTCATGGTGTCTGCCCAGTAGTAGGTTCTCAACAAATATTTGTTTAAAAAAAAAAAATGAATGAATCAGTTAATCAGCGAGTGACTGAGTGAAGGAAGGTGAGCAGCCTTTTAATTTAAGAGAGTTATTTCAGGCTCCACAATTTCTAAAACTAGATGTTAGTTCTAGCTCCAACCCAGCTGACCATTTCTACCAGAGAGTTCTGTGCTTAACTGCGCTCCAAGAGTGATATTTGAGCTCAATATTTAGCTTTAAAAAGCTGGGATGAAAGGAAGCATATCACAGAAGAGTGCCTGAAATAAGGTCCACTTTTCCCTTTCAGATAGATACCCTAAAATCCTTCCTGAATTAAGTGAGATTAGCAAAAAGTCACACTTTAGACTGCATCAAGTTGTCCTAGAACTGCTTTTATTGAATGAGAGGAAGGTAGTATGGCATGATGCTAATGACTTAGTTTGGGAAGATTTTATTTAAAAAAAAAAATTGCCCTATGGAGTTTTTCAGTATATTCACTGTCAGATTATTGTTAAAGACATTTATTATTTTACTAGAGAATATGTCTTTCTGTAATTTCTGTAACAGGAATATTGGCACTTCCACTGAGCATTGGACTTGCTTTTACTCCATGGATTCTGTGCTTCTATTAATAGTTATTCTGACTATCAGAAAGGCTGGAGCCAAGTCCTCTATACCTTGGCTCTAGAAAGTGATAATGCAGGATGTCAGGGCATGAGCTTTGTGAACCGACCTTCACACCTGCTTCATTACCCTTAACTCCTTCTTAATGTATCTTTCAAGTTTTTATTTTAGTGACTTCTAGTTCAATTTATTTACCTTTTCAACCCACCCTAAATTCTTTCTGAAATGCATCAATATCAAATTAAACAACAAATCATCAGAAAAGTATTAATAATAAAACTGATTCTATAAAAGTGCTGTGTGCAGTTCTCCCAGAATTGGTTCCACTGACTATGGAACCAATATAGAGATATACCATAGACTGGAAGAATCAATATTGTCAAAATTACTATACTACCCAAAGCAATTTATAGGTGGAATGCAATGCCTATCAAATTACCAATGGCATTTTTCATAGAATTAGAACAATGTAACAATTTGTATGGAAACCCAAAAGCCCCCAAATAGCCAAAGCAGTATTAAAAATGCAGCTAGAGGAATCAGGCTTCCAGCTATCCTACAAAGCTACAGTAATCAAAACAGTTTGGTACTGGCACACTAACAAATACAGATCAGTGTAACAGGACATAAAGTCCAGAGATAAACCCATGCACCTATGGTCCTGGGTGTTCATTGGAAGGACTGATGTTGAAGCTAAAACTCCAATACTTTGGCCACCTTATGTGGAGAGCTGACCCATTTAAAAAGACCCTGATGCTGGGAAAGATTGAGGGCAGGAGGAGAAGGGGATGACAGAGGATGAGATGGCTGGATGGCATCACTGGTTGGGTAGTCACAATGGACGTGGGTTTGGGTGGACTCTGGGAGTTGGTGATGGACAAGGAGGTTTGGCGTACTGCAGTTCATGGGGTCACAAAGAGTCGGACACGACTGACTGACTGAACTGAACTGACCTATGGTCAACTGATATATGACAAAGGAGGCAAGAATATACAGTGGAGAAGAGACAGTCTCTTCAGTACGTGGTGCTAGGAAAACTGGACAGCCACATGTAAATAAATGAAATTAGAGCATTTTCCAACACTGTTCACAAAATAAACTCAATATGAATTAAAGTCTTAAATGTAAGGCTGAATACTATAAAATGCTTAGAGGAAAATGTAGGCAGAATACTCTCTGACATAAATCACAGAAATATCTTTTATCAATCCACTTCTTATAGTAATGAAAACAGAAACAAAAACAAGCAAATGGGACCTAGTTAAACTTAAAAGCTTTTGCACAGCAAAGAAAACCATAAACAAACCAAAAGACAACCCATGGAAGAGAAGAAAATATTTGCAAAGACAGTGACTGACAAGAGATTGTTCTCCAAAATCTACAACAGCTCGTGCAATTCTACGTCCAAAAAACAACAACAACAACAACAAAAAAAAAAAAAATCAAATCCAAAAGTGGGCAGAAGATCTAAATAGACATGACATTTCTCCATAGAAGACATACAAATGGCCAAAAAGCACATGAAAAGATGCTCAACATCACTAACTATGAGGGAAATGCAAATCAAAACCACAGTGACTTATCACCTCACACTAGTCAGAATGGTCATCATAAAAAGATCAACAAACAAGGGATGCTGAAGAGGATGTGGAGAAAAGGGGACCCTCCTACACTGTTGGTAAGAAAGTAGACTGGTGCAGCCACTCTGGAAAACAGTAGGGAGGTTCCTTAAAAAAGTTAATATAGAACACCGTATGAACCAGCAATCCCATTCCTGGGCATAAATCTCAACATGCAATCTCAATGTTCACTGCAGCACTATTTACAACACCCGCGACATAGAAGTAACCTAAATGCCCATCAAATGGGCAGAATGGATAAAGAAGACATGGTACATATATACAATGGAATATTTCTCAGCCATTAAAAGGAACACAATCGAATCATTCCTAACGAGGTGGATGAACCTAGAGCCTATTATACAGAGTGAAGTATGTCAGAAAGGAAAAAACAAATACATATTAATGCATATATATGGAATCTAGAAAGATGGTACTGATGAAATTATTTGCAGGGCAGCAATGGAAATACAGACATAGAGAACAGACTTATGGACATGTGAGTAGGGAGAAGGAGAGGATGGGATGTGTGGAAAGAGTAACATGGAAACTTATGTTCCATCTGTAAAATAGATAGCCAATGGGAATTTGCTGTATGAAGTTTGAGCCTTTGCTCAAACCAAGGCTCTGTAACAACCTAGAGGGGTGGGATGGGGAGGGAAGAGGGTGGGAGGTTCAAGAGAGAGGGGACCTATGTATACCATGGTTGATTCACGTTGAAGTTTGGCAGAAACCAACACACGCACAAAGATAAACTTTCTAAAATGTGAAAGAATAAAAAAAGAAGATGTGGTACATATATACAATAGAATATTACTCAGCCATAAAAGAACAAAATAATGCCATTTGCAACAACAAGGATGGAGCTAGAGTGAAGTCACTGAGACAGACAAATATCACATGATATAGCTTATATGTAGAATCTGAAAAAAAATACAGTATAAATGAGCTTATTTACAAAACAAATATAGTCACAGATGTAGAAAACAAACTCTTGGTTACCAAGGGGGAAAGCAGGGAGGGTTACATTGGGAGACTGAGAATGACATATACACACTACTGTATATATAAATTATCTATTTATTCACAGCACAGGGAACTCTACTCTCCCTACACGGTAATGACCAATATGTGAAAAGAATCTTAAAAAAGAGTGGTTATGTGTATAGGTATAACTGATTCATGTTGCTGTACAGCAGAAATTAACACAATATTGTAAATCAACTATACTCCAATAAAAGTTTTAAAAAGAAGCCTTAAGAGAATTAATAAGATTGATTCCATAAAAGCATCCTGGGCAGTTTTTTCAGAACTGGTTGCATGGACTACAGAATCTGTTACATGAGTTTTACTTACAACTCTCACAGGCTGCTCATTGACTACAACAGAGTAAATAGCTATCAAGGCAAGTAAGGACCTCAGGCAGGTCCCTACAATTTTCCCTTTGCCAACTTCATCTCCTGACCTATTCCTCCATCCCCTCCTGCCAGTTGACACTCAAAGACAGTGCTGATTTGAGGGTTTGGAATTCACTGAGTTTATCTACAGGTTCAGGCCTCCATCTCTTCACAACTTAGGCCCTTGCCCCTACTTCAACCTATACTGGTCTTTCAACAAGGTTTGCAGATGTCCCCGGGTGAGAACCTCTCCTGACTCCTCAGACAGAAACTCACCTTCCCTCTAGTCTACATTCTACGGCTATCTTTTAACCTTTATCCTACTCCATTAGCTGAGTCCTCAAGTTCTAGAGCTTGACTTTATTCACACATGGTTCTTGACACAAAAAGCTGTTCAACAGATGCCTTGTGGAGTGATTAGACAAGTAAATGAGAGAAATATCTGTCTGTAGATGATGGCTGCTTTTTAATGTTAATTTTTAAAAATGAAACAACAAATCATGTCCCTCTACAGCAAATCATCTAGAAATATCAAGACATTCTTTATAACTTTATTCTATTTTCAAAAGGGAAAAACAATCATCAAATAAAAATTTATATCTTAAATGAATATAGCCTTGCATTTTATGAATATTCAACTTTATCTCTTCTCTTGATATAATTTATACTGTTATTAAACATTAACTATAATGTTTAATTTAACCATACTTATTTATTTATACTCTAATTTCACAAAGAATTTGAGATGGCCTATAAAAATGCAAGGATGAAATAGTTGAATTTTTAAAAGCATATAAATAACCATAATTGAGAAAATATATATTGAAATAAAATAGCAATAAAAGAAGAAAAAATAGAGTATTCATGTTTAAGTCATGAATTTCCTCACAGCGTAGTTGAAACAGATATATAGCTTTGGTCTTCTGGATGGCCAAAGGCAAAACACAGAAAATAATCAAATAGTTATTATCATATTAAGGGGAGGAGAGGTTATTACTTATTTTCTAATGAGTTAATTCTGAAATGAGTTTTTGTTGGATTTCATATAGGGGATATGGAGAGATATAGTGAAAGGGAAAAACCCATCAAAAATATCAGATCAGCAAGTACAGTAATAGATTTTATATGACTGTTTCTATAATTTCCATTAAAAGAAGCCAAGGGCATAACATGCAAATAGTTAATCTTTACTCATTGTAACTATAGCTGGTTGGATTGCATATTTGTTTAATCCCCAGCTATTTATAATAACACAAAAAGCAAATTCAACTGCATTCAAAGGCCAAGTAAGTAATGCAAGAGAGGGAAGATGGCCAGGACAAGTCATATGAATCTGGAAAGTGCATTACTTACATAAAAGTGAGAATAAAGCCCAAGTTGGCCAAATTATCCAATTTTTCAGAAGATGAAAATCCAAATTTTTAGTGAAAATTTTTTCGTAAATTTAGGCAATTATTTCAAATAAACTAGAATGCTCTGTATGGCAAAGCACATTTATAGGCATCCTAAATAAGAACTTGATAGTGAATTTTAAATTTAGACAGCTATTTCATTACTTCTATCCTATAACTTTGAAGTGTTTATTACAGAGGACATGACTGTGTGATTACACATGAGGGGAGTTAGCTTGTTTTTATGGTTGCTGTTTAAGTTACTTTTATTTTATTACTTAGGATACAACTAATATTGTAAAAGAGATCCCAGAATTTTGGTGACTTAACACAACAGAAGTTTATTCCCTGCTCATTCTAGTGATAGTCTATTTTGAAAGTTCTTGTTGGTGGGCAGGTTCTGTTCATTCATCATCAGTTCAGCTTAGTTGAGTCGCTCACTTGTGTCTAACTCTATGCAACCCCATGAATCGCAGCATGCCAGGCCTCCCTGTCGTCCATCACCAACTCCCGGAGTTCACTCAAATTCATGTCCATCGAGTCGGTGATGCCATCCTCTGTCGTCCCCTTTTCCTCCTGCCCCCAATCCCTCCCAGCAGCGGAGTCTTTTCCAATGAGTCAACTCTTTGCATGAGGTGGCCAAAGTACTGGAGTTTCAGCTTTAGCATCACTCCCTCCAAAGAACACCTGCGGCTGATCTCCTTTAGAATGGACTGGTTGGATCTCCTTGCAGTCCAGGGGACTCTCAAGAGTCTTCTCCAACACCACAGTTCAAAAGCATCAGTTCTTCGGCACTCAGCTTTCTTCACAGTCCAACTCTCACATCCATACATGACTACTGGAAAAACCATAGCCTTGACTAGACGGACCTTTGTTGGCAAAGTAATATCTCTGCTTTTGAATATGCTATCTAGGTTGATCATAACTTTTCTTCCAAGGAGTAAGCATCTTTTAATTTCATGGCTGCAGTCACCATCTACAGTGATTTTGGAGCCCCCAAAAATAAAGTCTGACACTGTTTCCACTGTTTCCCCATCTATTTTCCATGATCATTCATCGTAACTCAGCGTCATTCAAGACTGAAGGCACCTCTGTCATCTTTGACATGTAGATTTCCAGTTCCTTTGGGATCCTCTCTATTTCCATTGACAGAGAAGAGATTGTTGATGTGTTTGCTTGAAAGGTTTATAACAGGCCATATCTGGAAGTGGAGAACCTAACCTCTGCTTGTATTCCGTTGCCTAGAACTGAGTCATGGGGCCACACTAACTGCAAGGAATTCTGGGAAAGGTAGTTTAACTGTGCATGCAAGAAGAGGGGAGAGTGGATTTTGATGAAGGGATATTAGATTCTGCTGCACTAGTAATTTAAATCATTCATCTCATCTTATATCTATAGGTATCCAGAACATGATGCTAGAGTCAGTGACATTAGAAATTGGTTTATAAAAATTATCATGATGATGATTTTTATTAAACCAAGTAAAACTTGAGATTAAAATTTATGCAATAAATTCCAGAAAATCAAAAGGTATGAAAGAGAACATAATTATCCCTCCACATCTAGTTCCATGACATTCAATGGATAAAAGATCAAATTGCTTAAAATTAAAAAAAATATATATATATCTATATCTATATCTATCTATCTATATATATATATATCTATATCTGCCAAGGCCTCCTTTTGTCATTGTTAGCAGGAAACTTGGTCTCAGGCATTCGGCAGGAAGACTGGTCTTTCCTGCTCAGAGTCTGCATAGGACCCTCAGGGGTTTTACCATCCCAAGATTGGGGGGCACAATTTTCTAGTTAAGTGTGGCTGCTGTTCCCTCTCCTCCACACCCATGACTATTGGCCCTTCAAGGACCAGTGGCCCTTTTCGTTCAGTGCTAAGCCTTACCATAAGATTTGTGGGAGCTTCTGGTCTATATAAAGCAATCAAAATTTAGCCTCTTTTAACATACATTCCTATGTCTTACTAACCAAAGAACTTGGGTAGAAATGGAGTATGGTCCCTGCCATCTGAAGAACCCCCAGTACCCCATCCTCTTTATTTTGAACGAGCCAGCTTCCTCCCCTTGAGTTTGTTTACATTCTTTTCCTTCCCAAGACAATGCACGCGCCACCCCACTACTTATTTTTAGGTTCTTATGTTAGTGAGGCCAGGACTGTCAACCACAGACAGGCTTTCCAGATACTCAACACTCCATCAGCAAATGTTAATTTCCTCTCCTTGCATGACAGCGCAAGTGGGTGGTGTCAGTGCTGAAGTAGAGGCAACTGCCCTTCATGATGGTGAAGTTTCCAGTTTGGATTTGTTTGAAATTTAAGGGACTACCTAACAAGTGAGGTAGAAATGTGTGCTTTGATAGTTGAGGAAAAATAGGATATATTTTGAAGTTTATTTTGTTGTTAAATGTGAAGCACTAAAATTATTAAGTAAAATAAAACCTAAGCTGTTAACTTTAGCTGAATTAGCATTGAAATTGATTTTGACCAGTCATATGTTAGATAGCTTCTAATCCCCAATGATCAGTCTATCATCACTACCAGTTTACAGTAGGCAGTAACATTCATAAGAGGAAATGTGAGCTCTCACACCAGTGATCATACAGTATAAGAGTCATTGTCAAGGTCTGAGAAGAAGGAAAGAGATGGGGGAAAAGACCTCTCGCCCTGCCTCAATCTCTTCTTCACAATACCCACACATCCACCCCTGCCCCAGCAAACTGGGCAAGTTGACTAAATGTTTAAGAAATGCTTGAACATCAACTGCTTGTATATGACATTTTTCCCTCTGAACATTCTAGATACACAGTGGGGTGAGAGGCCTGCTCTCCTGGCTCATGAGCTGGGTGACCTTGAGCAGACTGATTTTCTGAGGCTCAAGTTCTACAACTTCAAAATGGTGATAATGTGTATCTAGCTCACACGGGTGCCATGAGGATTAAATGAGTTAACACTTACCAAGTTCTTAGATCAGTACGTGCACACAGTACATTTAGCTAAGTGTTAGCTATCTAATAGAACAAAACAACAACAACAAACCCAGCAGACATCCCTACAACTTTGTTCACTGCTAACTTTAATAGCATCCTTGGTAAGAGAATGCTCTGAGAATTCTGCCTCATGGTTATCTGTGAAATAGTATAATCCTAGAACCTACCTCAGTAGGGCTATTGTGAGGACCAGTA
The DNA here is from genome assembly GCF_016772045.2 of Ovis aries. Lineage (NCBI taxonomy): Eukaryota > Metazoa > Chordata > Mammalia > Artiodactyla > Bovidae > Ovis > Ovis aries. Next base: position 23,914,101 of record NC_056058.1, on the reverse strand, counting down.
GGGATGACACAGGTAAAGAAGACAGTGCTTGGGACAAAGCCAACCCTCATTAATCTTGACATTAATTTCACTGTTGCTACCTTATCTTGATCATCATTTGTAATAAATGCTTGGACATTTTTCTAACAGTGTGAAAGCATCTAGTTTTCAGTATTAGACTGCCTTTTATTGAGTTTGACTCTTAATTACTCCCTGTCTTCACAATAAATATATGTCCCTGTTGAACCTAAAAAAAGTGCTTATTGTTATAAGTACTTATTCTTTTTGCACACAAGGAGAGCATGAAGAACACTGTCTACATCTGCCAAAGGAGACACAGAGGAATAACATGGGTATTTTTGCTCCAAGTCACCTGAGTAAGAATACGTGATTGCATTAGGCAGCTGTCAATGCTGTGGGAAATGGAAAACTAGGAGTTTTGTAACTGGAAAAGATCATCTTTGTTGCTAAGAGGCAGTTCTGACCACATTCCTGTCCCTCAAAGTTTGCCTTCCTAACCTTTATCTCCTTGACCCCCTTGGAGAAAGTTATCCTACCTGATTCTGATTCTTGCTTGACCCTGTAAACAAACATCCCAACTGGGAGGTCTGATGACTCATATTCCCCCTGCGTAGTGCTAAATGAAATGCAGCTGATTTAGCCAAAGTTTCTTTGAAATTCTTTTTTGGATGCACATTTCTGGAAACATCAGTGTGCCTGTGGTTAGGGAGCCACTGCAGGGTCAGCTGCATACACCTTTCCATGTCCCTATTTTGTTCTTCTGGCCTCCTGCTTCAGCCTCTGCATTCCCAAACACCATCAGGAACCCCTCTAGAATAGATGCTGCTGCTGCTGCTGCTGCTAAGTCGCTTCAGTCATGTCCGACTCTGTGCGACCCCATAGATGGCCCTCAATTGAATCCACCAGGGAACTTCAGAACGGTCAAGAATTTACTTTTTAAGCAAATATATTTTCATATCTTTTCCTAGAAATCATTGAAGATGTCAATCTCCTCTTTTGCAAAATGGAAAAGGGAAGTTGTTTCTAATTTTAAATGTTAATTTCAGTAACTGCTTAAGTGCAGATATTTATCATTTGTAGTGTTTCAAACATAAATCATCTTATTTTTTTACCCAATCTCTTCCTCTTAAGTCCTATTTATTGAGAACTGACATAAACTTTACTGGAAGACTTTAGGGAGACAGAAGGGTTGGGAGAGTTCTCTTGAGCCTTAATAAATGAAAAGGCACTGTCATAGCCTCAGAACCTACAATAATAATCAGCAACCATACAACATAAATGGTTTAAACAGACTTGTTTAGACGGGTGTGATTTCTCAAAGGAGGGTAACCAGTCAGAGAGTCGACAGATGCTTTAGATATGAGTCACCTTAAAAATGAAGAAAGCCTAAAATAATAACTCCACACCTTTTAAACTTATTTCATTAAAAATGTATGGCAATATTGTGTGGCCGGGACTAAGAACTTGAGCTTCTCACAGAAAGGATAGAAATCATTCACAAGATTCCAGGAAGAGGCTAAGGAATACAAACCCAAAAGACATCCTTATTAATTGTTCATTCTTCAACTATTTGTGCTGATCCTAACAAGCCAGGCTCTCATCCTCCAGGCTTATTGGGTGCGGGGAGATTTGATTGTGAATTGTTATTGTCTGTCTTCATGGAAGAACTAGCTAGGAGGAAGTGTCAAGAGGAGGAGCAGGAGGAGGAAGCCTGGTGATCAAACAGAGAGGCTGCTGCTGGAGGAGGGGAGAATGCCTGGTGCACCAGGCGGGGGGTGGGCACAAAAACAATGCAAACAGTCAGACTGCCAAGTTCAGAAGAGGGACTAGGCGGAAATGAGAATAAGAGGCATTATGCTGCTTTATGGAATTGCTAATGAGTATACTGCCAGATATTTAAGGTAAGCCTTAAAAACAAGTTATGTCCAGCTTGAGCTCATGGGAATGTTTCCCCCTGAACACTCTTCCACTCCTGAAACATACCCATCCCCAGAGACAGAGCTCATGAGGGAGCAAAAGTAATTAAGGAGCTATAGCACAGTAACCCTTAAAAGGCTGCAATGTTCAGCTAGTCATTGCTGTAATGGAAAGTTACACTGGATAGAAACCTAGGATTGAGGTGGAATTCAGCCTAACCACGAGCATGTTAAATGCTCATAAATGTGCAAATTTTTAGTATATTGGAATAGTTCAAGTTTAGTCAGAGGAAGACTCAGTTAAGGATAGTTCCATGACTTCTCCAAAAGTGTGTTGCCTGGGGTGTTTACTTTGCCTTTCAGCCATCGATCTCAGGATATGAATTTAAATTTCAAGATGATTTCCTAGCAAATGGATCTTTTGCTGGTCAGTTTCAAGTGTGATTCCTCTGGGAATTCACACCAATGAAATTATATGCCTCGAGGCTCTCACTGCTCCCCCATTCAGGTCTTGTATATCTGCATTGTCTTAAACATTGTTGAGAATAAATGATTGTATTCAATAATCTTTAAATATACCAAATTCATTTTCTTAGTATACTCTGTAATTAGTTTTCATGGATGGGTTTTTATTTTTATTTTCAAGATCATATGTTCTGGGAAAATTTTCTATCCTAAAATATAATTCTATACAGCCCTCGTGGACAAACTTTATGTGAGCAAGGTCCCTCGTTTTGTAATGACTATGTGTTGCCTGAAAAATGCACAGTAGTAAGACTCCAGGCTGGTGTTTCTCAGTCTGAAATTGAAGGTTCACAGATATATTCATAGGCCTATACGGTGTATGCATACACTGTGTGCCTTGGGAGCTATTGTAGGCATCAACTTCAATATATTTTACAAAGTATCAACTGATATTTGTGACATTTTCTGTGGATGCCCACATGCTAGAGCAAACCAAACAGAGTAGATAAAATGTCAAAACATCAACTGAAGCACTGCTTCTAGATTTCATTTCAGAGTGATTTAAGAAACTCAAAACTCAGTCTCTTCATTATGTGCAGTAACCTATTGAGGATGAAGGGTGTCAGGGAAAGAATCAGATTTAACATAAGTGATACATTTAAGAATATTCACAGCTTATTGCCTAGAATTTATCTTCAACATCACAGAAACCATCCTCTCATAGGTCTCTCAGATGGCCCACTAGCGTCTAAGGAGTCTCTTTATACCAGAAAGTATAAGAAGGGATTTGTTGAAAGCAATGGTTGACTATGTTATTGATTAGACATTAAGCATACAACATGTACATACAAAGTTCAAAAATCACAAATTCATATTTTTCCTTCAAACTTTTCATTCATCCTTGATGATTAGATAAAGCTATTAGACATTGAACTTTAAAGCTGTTGTTGTACATTAATATATGTCAAAGAAAGTAGTAGGGCAGGGAGGTTGATTCATAAGACCACCTAAACCCTTAGACTGATGGACTTGGAAAGAGATAATGATTCCAAGGTAGTGTTCTACAGAGAGTACCTTAGAAATCAACATAGTAGTGTCAGATATCACAAAGGGTTCATATTGTATCAGTGAAACTTCTTACACTCTGAGTGGTAGAAAGGATTTGCCCAATTGAACCTAAAAAGGAGGGCTGTTCTGAAAAAGAGATTTGCCAGGGCTCTAAAGCTCACAGGTGAATTTGGGGCAAGCTACTGACAGTTCAGCATTAGTGGGGCCTCTAAGGTAGAGTCCTGTGTTAGCAATTGTATTCTTGTTTAACAGAAATACATCCCAACAAATTTAAGCAGGACAGGAATTAAATGAAGATTCATGAGCGACTTCCAAACTCTCTAGGAGGGTCAGAGGGCCACACTTGGAAACTTAAGCTATGAATGATGCTCAAATTACTCAGAACTGTCCCAGAAGAACCATCTGCCCGCCACCACTATTTTGCCCCAACTAGTACCTCTGATTCTAGTCCTGAAGATTCCTCTGGAACATCTGCCTGTGTGCAAGGTGTTTCTGCTCTGAGTGGAGTGCACCCCAAACATGTTTTGATCTGAATTCTGGCATAGATGGTTTTGACTGGTGGAGAGCAGGGCTCAAGCAAGCACTTGAGGATGCAAGGGAGGTAGAAGTGAATTTTAGGTGCCTACCTTGAGAAACTAATGACTTGTAGGTGGGGAAATCTCCAAGTTTAGGAAAAGTGCTCAAAATGCTTGGAAGGCAAAAAGAATGGCATATTTCCACCACACCCATCAAACTCAGAATCTGTGGCGAGCCTCATCAGGTAACCTCCTGGTTTTCAGACAAAAATAAATCAAGGCAAATTTAACTGTAGCCTAGGAGAGTACTAGAGTTCATAATGATTGACTTCCTCCTAGCTATTTGTTTCTTTACATTTTGTTCTTTACTATATCTGGGTTTGATGTGTCAAATGAAGGCAATAATGTGATATTGTTGTTGTTCAGTCATGTCAGACTCTTTGTGACCCCAGGGACTGCAGTACTCCAGGCTTCCCAGTCCTCGCCATCTCCTGGATATTGTTACTAATATTTATACTATTTTATACTAATTTAGTAGTTATCTTTTTATTTATGAATGATCACATATTGTGTGATTCCACTGATATGAAATGTTCAGAGTAGGCAAAATCCGAGACAGAAAGTAGATTCAGTTCAGTCACTCAGTCATGTCTGGCTTTGTGACCACATGGACTGCAGCATGCCAAGCCTCCCTGTCCATCACCAACTCCCAGAGCTTGCTCAAACTCATGTCCATCGAGTTGGTGATGCCATCCAACCATCTCATCCTCTGTCATCCCCTTCTCCTCCTGCCTTCAGTCTTGCCCAGCATCAGGGTCTTTTCCAATGAGTCAGTTCTTCACATCAGGCGGCCAAAGTATTGGAGCTTCAGCACCAGTCCTTCCAATGAACATTCAGTACTGATTTCCTTTAGGATTTACTGGTTGGATCTCCTTGCAGTCCCAGGGACTCTCAAAAGTCTTCTCCAACATTACAGTTCAAAAACATCAATTCTTCAGTGCTCAGTTTTCTTTATCATCCAATTCTCACATCCATACATGACTACTGGAAAAACCATAGCTTCGACTAGATGGACCTTTGTTGGCAAAGTAATGTCTCTGTTTTTTAATATGCTGTCTAGGTTAGTCATAGCATTTCTTCCAAGGAGCAAGCGTCTTGTAATTTCATGGCTGCAGTCACCATCTGCAGTGATTTTGGAGGCTAAGAAAGTAGATTACTGGTCGCTATTGGCCTGAGAGAGTGGTCGGGGGTGGATGGAGAATGGGTACTAATGCGAAGAGGCTTCTTTTTCTGTTGGTGAACGTTTCCTGTAATTAGATAGCGATGAGAGTTGTACAGTTTTGTGATATACTAAAAACCACTAATTGAACATTTCAAAAGGGTTAATATAGTATTAATTTCAATGAAGAGAGGAAAGATGCAAGGATATTTCTCAATTTTTTGCCAGATAATCTAAATGTAGGTCTGGAATGGAGTCTGGAAATGTATTTTTAATTTGGAGGCAGCTGGCCTATGACCCACACTTCAAGAAACTTTATACCTGAGCATATGTTACACGTATAACTCCTAAACGATAACACTGCAGAAGTACTCATAGAATTCACAGTTCTTCCAATTATACTCCCCGTGAACAACACCATCCTGGCACCTTCCTTTCTTGCATTTGAGGAAAGGCAGCAGTTTCCTCATACCCTGCATCAGGGACTCACAGTAGAATTCAGCTGTGCTGGGCTTTTCTGGCACAGTTATTAGCTACTCAAGTGGATCCTTGAGTTGTCAGTTTTGTAAAGGGTTTATACATGTTTACTCACATCAACTGCAGAGTGATTTTTCCCCGGAGTGTTAAAGCCCATGTCCCAGATAAAGATCTTCTGTCATCCCTCAATTAAGTAGTCACTGAACATCAGGGAGGACACACACTAGACAACTGCTAGGAAACAAACTAAACAGGAATTTTCTTATGGAGCAAGAGGTGCCTATTTCTCTCTTATCCCTAATAGAACTCTGGGCGTTGGATAGTTACCACCTACTTATGTCAACAGACCCTGCTTTGGGCTCCTAGCCCTGTACTCCTATTATCTTTAAAGTCTGATTACGACAAGCACAGGTGGCTCTCTGGTAAACAATCTGTGTGTTATTTCCAGAGGAATATTTGAGGCTGTAGGGTGATGGTCTTTATCTGATGTGGTGGAGTCAGTGATATGATAGTATATGTTATCGTCTATTGAGTCTGAATGATCACGTCTATAAAGATCTGAAAAGAGCTTCCATCTCAGCAAAGGTTTAATACCCCAGTGCATGTTTGCACAGGGGCCAGGCCTTCTGATGGTTTTTCTTTTTACATATCTCTACTGCCAAGTTGCATACACTGCAGCGTAGCTTCTGAGATCTTCTCACAAAGAAGTTTACTTTCTCCCTGGGAGATTTATAGGGAGATTCGAGAACTGGTTCGAGGTTAGAGTCATTGTGTCTTACTTGGAACAGGTGGGAAGACGCTTAGGCTCCACTTCCTCGGCACAAATGAATAGTCCATTGTCTGCACAGTGTCTGTATTTGTCCAAACAGTCTTGTTCTCCATTTTTGGGATGGCTTTATCCTTTTTTGTTCTCACAAAGTATTTTAAAGCACACACAAGCATATACACACCCTCTGTAGTATCTTTCATTTAACCTCAACATTTCATATACAATCATACACTAACTGATTTGTATTATTTTAATTTTTTCCTATTTTGAGTATCTAATGCTGCAAATGTTGTGTGTGGAACTGAATGAAGATTATTTACCTCAAAAATTGTCATGTACATTTATGACATTTCATTCATGTTACATTTTTAAATAAGCCATTCTTTCAAAGTCATTCTGCTTGGTCCTTGCTCTATAACTCCACAACAAATACTTGGCCAAAGGTCAATAATACAAAAGTATATGAATTTTAAAATTTCCTTCTTTTTTTTCCTACCTTTTCATTACTTATGTCAATAGCACTTAATTGCTATAGACTGTAACATAGAAAAACACATGTACACATATACACTGTTCAGAGTTGGGATGGTTGTTTGTTTTTACAAAAATATGATTTTAATATGTATCATTTTCCAATTATATGTACACCTTTCTCCCCTTATCAATAAATCATAGGCATCTTTATATATTTTTTTAATGATACACTCTTAAACCACTGAATTTTTCAACAAGAAATATTTTAATCTAAATATATTTAACATTAAAATGTCTCATTAGCTTTTTTAAAAAATTTTTTTACTTTTTATTTTTATTTATTCATTTATTTTTTTATCACTAGCTTTCATATTATACTTCTCATGCCCTCTGGTCACCATATGGCTGACATTCTTTCAAACATCCTTTTATCCTCTCATCCCTATAATACAAGTACATTACATGTGTCTATACACGCACAAAGTCCAAGCAGGCAAAGTGCTCACAGTAACATTAAGTGATGACTAAAGGCTAGTGGTGTACTGGTGAATGTTTACCTAACAGCTCTTGGGAGAGGGGGAGAACCCCAATTTATAGTGTTTGCCTATTTCAGTGTTTTAAGTAAGTATTCCCACCCTCCTTGGCCCTTTTATGCTGAAATTTAACAACTTGCTCTCTCAAGCCTGTATGAGCTGGCTCCAGATTGCCACTGACATGGCCACGGTGCTAACAGAAGATGGTGCTGGAACTTCTGTAGGGCAACCTGAGGCTAGTAGAGACCCTCCTCTAAGGACCAGCCTCTTAAGAAATCCAAAAATCTTCTTAGCCCCTTTTCTTGATCCAGTTCTATAGGAGGTTAGGGAACTCATCTTTCTAAGGTTTCCATGCACCTCTTCTAAACTCCATAAGGATATTTAGTGTGGGACTGGGCAACCAGGTTTTCACGGACTTTATGGGTTTAGTTCCATTTTACCAATGTTGGCGCTAAAATTTTATCCATGTATCCTGTAGGAAGTCACAAAGCCTACTTCAGAACCTACTGTACCTGGCATCTGGAATTCAGAGTGATAGACAAGAAGGGAACTAGAAAGATTAGGTACCTCTTACACAGTCCTTAAGCCCTCTGGTGTTTAAAGAAGCTTTCCTAATGGCTATTTCCTCCATGGCAGCAAGAGGATAACTGCCGTAAGAGGTTTCACATGCAAGATGGTGCCCAGAAACCACGGAGCAGGTGGGCTAGCACAAAATTCAGTCAATTATGAATCATACTATAGAACTTAATTTTGAAACAACTATACGTATTTCCCAAGCTCTACTGGCTAGCTTGGTTTCAAAAATGTAAATCAAGGGGATGGTTAAGGGAAGACTTAAATAAATTGAAATCTAGAGACAAGTCAATCCCTACTGGACTCTGGCATTTTCTAAACCACATTTGAATCACTTGTCCTGATGCTTTTCCCCTAAGGATAAGAAAATTGCCAGTGCCACTCCAAGGACAATATCGAAAGCACGGTAGGACCCCTCACTTATCACCAAATATCACCTAATTAAGAAACACTGCAAACAGCTTATTTCCTTCTCAGAGTGAAAAGGCTTTCACTTTGTTCCTTGGGTACACTGTTTAACTTATACCCTGGCCTCATTCAGGTTACATCACCTGCAAAGAAAAAAAAAAAAAAAAAAAGCTTTTCCCATCTGTCATTCCCTTGATGCCCAAACTGCCTATGAGTCTGAGGAAACTGAGAGAAATCAAGAGTTAAAAGTTCTGCTTAAGACCTCACTCATTTATTTCCCAAGTATTCAAAAGGATGCTTATGGTAAGAAATAGCAGTCAACAAAACAGACTAAATCCCTTCATGGAACTAATATTGTAGTGGAGTGATAAAGGCAAAAAAAAAAACACACTAGTAAATGTTTAAAATGTCACATGGTGCAAAATGGTTTATGACAAAAGGGGAGTAAGGGGATCGGGTGGATCCTAGGAGAGGGGGTTATTTTATACAGAGTGATAGGGAAAGGTCTCACTGTAAGATGATATCAAAGCAGAAATGAGAGGGAGTGAGGGAATGACCTCTGGCAATGTCTGGGGAAGGACATTCCCCCAGAGCTCTGGGAAAAGCAAAGCCCACATACCTGGTTTCAGAGCACAGATTTCTGCAGATGAAGAGCTCTGAAGCAGCAAGATGGCCCTCAAGCACAAGGGGCTGCTACAGGGTTAGACACTACACCAAGTGCCCAGGGCCCTGAGGCACAGTGAGTGACACCTGGCTTCAGGGTTAGACTATGTCTGTGTTGCGGCCTAGATGCCATCCTTGGTGCCAGGCCTCAAGGCAAGATGTCCAGGGAGAAAAGGAACCAGTATCACTCAGTGCTCTTCACAAAGTACCCAAACCCAGAAAAATATCTTGCCTATCGGCTCTGCAAAATTCCAAGCAAAACTGCCCCTCCCCTAATGGTGCCTATGAGGGCATTTGGTGGTTTTTGTACTTGTGCTCTGAATTGTTACCACAGTGCTGGTGCAGAGGGTAATCCCACCGCACAGGTGTTTCTCCCACACTTTGTATGAGGAAAGTTCGCCTTTTCACATCTGCAGGTACAGTTGATATTGACAAAGCCTGGGGCTGTTTGTAACCACACCTCTTTCCCCTACCATCTGCCAGGTCTACCTCTGTCAGAAAGACGCCCTCACTTTTTATCACTGAGCGCGTTTGACCCATATGCCCTTGAAAGAGTCCAGAAGCTTCCATATGCCTCCTTGTTAGAATTCACGTTAGAAGGAAATGGCACCCCACTCCAGTACTCTTGCCTGGAGAATCCCACGGAGGGAGGAGCCTGGCAGGCTACAGTCCATGGGGTCACAAAGAGTCGGACACGACTGAGCGACAAACTACTAACTACTACTAAATGTTACATATGTTCCGCTCCTCTCTCTACTTATTTTCCCAGTTCAGTTCCCCACCCTAAAGATTATTTTGCTAGTGAACCGCCCTCCCTCCATCACATGGGTTAAAGGCCACAAAGCTACACTGGGCCAGCTTTTCCCCATGTTGGCCAATAAACTCTATTCTCAAGCCTTGTTGAGGTCTCTGCCTTACTTCTAAAGCAGCCAGTGAGAACACAATGCTCTCTTTGGAAAGAGCCATCCCCAAAGTGCTATTTGCCTCTGACCTCTACGGTCACCCTTAGAGTCCTTCTTATATGTTCCAAAGAGGTCATAGGATTTTCCCCAATGCTCCTTTACAATCGTGTTTCAGAGTTTTTATTAAAACTGGTGAAAGGCTTTCTGTTCCATCTTTGCCCTCACAAAAGAATCATTATTGATCTGCTCTAATTGCCAACTAGTCAATTTTTTCTATGCTGATGGAAATCATGGGCATTTCCAAAATGCTCAGTCCTCATGCCACCTGGCACACCAGACCAACGAGGTGGTCACATCAGCATGCGCTTCCAGCCAACAGCAACATTCCTAACCACGAACATATTCAGGAGACGAATGAGAGCAAGCCAATGGAAGAATTGAGATGTCCATTACCACCTCTTGCTCTTTGAGAAACTGTAACACCTTAAAGCGCCTGTCTTCAGGGACATGACCAAGGTGGAAAGCTGTGCTTCACTTAAGAAAAAAAACTTAGCTGCTGTAGGTTTCTTTGAAACATTAACAATAATATCAACAACTTCTTTCCTAGCCACTCCAAAGGGAAGGACAGAACAAATAATATAACCTTTAGTTTTGATTGAGAAAAGGACTGGAATTGCTCAATGTCCCATGAAATTTATTTCAATGGATCCTGTTTAAGTGTGCCAGCTGGAGAAAGTATTATTTAGGAAAGCAAACAAGCAACTTTCAGAAAGGAAGGAGGACCTGTGAAATAATGTGGAAAAATTTTCTTTCGAAACCCCTGTTCTTCATGTTTTCCTCACTGGGGGTTCATAGAAATTCAACAGGTTTTGTTTGAGCATTTCCAAAACTCTCCACATCTTTCACTGAATGAAGTTCTTTCTGAACACTTTTCTCATGGAATTTCACAGACGCAAGGACAAAGATACAGTTGCCTAGATTTTAGAGAGCGTTAATTTCAACATTGTCTAAGATCGATCAAGATGAAATCTGTCTGTGTTAAAAAATCAATTGTGATTCATGGAGACGGGAGCTCTGAGCGCTCTATAGAAAGCAGGGTCACTGCGTAACTCACCCACCTTCTCTCCTCCTGCCCCACGGGAGATGTTGTCCTCCAGTCAGGGCCACCCTCTCCTGGAAAAGAGAACGTTCAGGAAGTCACACAGCTTCTTACAAAGTAGCTATTTTTTCACCACCTAAGTTATAATAAACAAGGCTGCTTTGGTGCCAAATCTTTGAACTCAAACATACTTGTTTCAAGACAAACAATGCAAGTTTTCATTAAAAGGCTTTAAATGGGAGAGGACAAACTGGGTAGTTTTCAAGTCCATGGCCTTTAAGAGAATCTGGATATCCAGACAGGAATACCACAATAGAATGGTCCTGCTCTTTGACCAAATTTTAATACTCTTATAAAACTAAAGATTCATTAAGTGTTTGCCTGAAGAGCCATGCGAAGGACTAAGAATGCATGGTCACTTAGAAAGGGATTGCTAATAGTACTGCTTCTGTTTTATCTGTTAAGACTCATTCCCAATTTACCATGAGTTTAAAAACAAGTTATCCACAATAGCATCAGAGGAACAGTTCTGAGACATAGCCCAGAAGCCAGCAGGTCTTATGTGTGGTATCTCTCCAGAACATGAAGAGTACTGTCTGTGAAATAAATGGCATAGCAAATAAAGCTCTGAGCAGAAACATGTGGTCATCTCATCTGCCATAAATAGTGACTCCCAATGTCAGCAGGACCCTTGGAGGCCATCTGGTTCAAAGCCCATACGCAGCTGAAATGTCTCAGCAGCATCCCAGTCCTTGAAGGATGGCCAGCTATACCCCATCAGGCACGTTTCTGGCTCTCAGTGGTTCACCAGCCTTTCAAGTTACAGCTCAGGAGGCCACAGCTCTTCTAGGTTTGTTATACCTAGGTTTCCAAAGGAATAGCCCACAGTCCCTGGTTCTTTTGAAGGCCTCCTGAAGGCCTTCAACCAATCCAAAAATACAAGTCCTTTCTTCTATTTATTGCCAAAGATACACAATTCCACACACACTTTCGCTTTTATGAAAAACTAAAGATTTTTCTAATAGTTAAATAGAAGATAGGTTAGTACGCATGACTGATATTTGAGGTTCATGAACTAAACTCAGCACATGTTAGGATTTCAGGAAGAAGGTATTTTATAAGCAGTCAGTCTGCGACAAAGTCTGCAGTGCTGGAGAGCTAGTGGAACGCATGTCAACAACCAGTGCGCTGTGCTTTCAGGGCTTCATTAACCTCGCGACTTATCTTTGCTTTGTAATTACAAATTAATGTCGGTTTATCTTCATAGTTTTCCATTTAATTTATTGAGGATTTTCTGGTTCCTGAGGATCCTTTGGTTAAAGCTTACTTGGTTATTGTTAGTGAATATTTGCATTATTACCTTATATCTTTCAAAGAACTACTTATTAGAATATGCACATATTGAAGTTTAAATAGGAATCACCCAAGTCACTAACGCTAGAGAAAATATATATGACCCGCATGTCACCATCTCAATCCACCTCCATGAAATGGCTAATTACATGCACCCTGTTGGTAGGTGTGCTAATTGAATTTGTGCAGACTAAGTGAGGTATAACACACTATCAAGATAAGTGTGATAAAAATACATGTATTATTTTTTGGTGTGGAGGGCACTGTTCAGAGCACATGTGTATAAGCTCAGACTACAGATTGTTTCTTTTTTCCCTCTTTGTTATCACTGAGTTCTTTTTAATTGAAAAGGAGAAATAAATAAGTAGATGGACTAGAGATTTTGGCTCTCTCCATCACCCTTCACTGAAATGGTTTATGATTTTTTAAAAAATGTAAGAACCAGTGCTTTAAATCACAACATACTCTGAAATGCACTAAAGTCAGAACGGTATAAACATGAGCCTTTTATTTTTTACTGGGGACACAGCTGATTCGCCAAAGAAACAGTTTTAGCATAGATGAAACTAAACAAGGGACAAATTCTTATCTCCTTCTGGCTGTCCCATGTCCAGTGTGTGTGTTTCTGAACCACAGATAAAATAGACTGTCTGTTTATCTTTTAGGAGTGCTTTAAGACTTTAGCCAAAATTTGGCTTCAAGAAAATCTGGCATTTGTGTCTTCAAAAGACAACTGTCTCTGATTCTTCTGTGGTTTAAACCTAGTCATTCTTCTCCTTGCTGAGTTTTGACCCATCATGATCTTGAAATAAATTTTGTAATGCACTTAGAACTAAGTATGTTTTACTAGAAAACAAGAATAAAGACCACCTCTCAGGTTTTTCTACCTCCAAGTGTCCTCATGACATTGTGCTGATAATTTTAATAATTTTTTAAAAGAATCATGTTTTTTTTTTTACCAGTATACCTTTCTACAGATAATTTGAAGTCAACTGTTAAAACATTTATACTTATTTTTAAAATATGATAGAACAAGAGAAAACAGAAATGCTGAATAGCACATCAGTGAAGTGGATGAATTACGCCACTTAGATTGGCTGTCCAAGGCCTGTGTTCCAAGGTGTTGGCAGTGGAAGAAGCAACATATGAGAAGGACTGGGCAGGCTTTCCAAATTAAGCCATGAAAATTCCCAGAATGCAGAGCCCTTTCTAGAACACTTGAACTGTGTCTTCATTCCTTCTAGGAAGAGTAAAAGGAGTACAGGTTTTTCCGCAAGCACCAAATACCCATTTGGTCTGTCAAGACTCTGAATCTTGGTAGTAAACTTCAAAGGCAGTTTTGAGCACTCTCTTCTAACACCTACTCTTTTGGGAGGGTGGGGTGAGATATAACATTCACTGTGTCCTTTGGGAATAAATCCTAGAAGAAGAATGTTGCCCTGCAGTCTCCCCCACTTTAGATATGCTTGATGGCAGCATAGAAAAACTCAGTTTCAGTTCAGAAAATTTTGATCATTCTCATGGTGAATGATTAGCCCGAAGTCTTAGAGCTGTCTGACATTTTAAAACGTTGATTTACACTGGCATGGTTTATTGTCTTTAAATACGGAACCTTTAGGTTCTTAAATATTTAATCAGTATAAAAGTATTAGGCACGGTCAGCAGAAGAATTCTTTGTGCTGCTGTCATCAACACTGGCAAGCCTCGCCTGCACCGGCCACAGCTGTGCAATGTACAAGGGCTTTATTGAAATACTGGACCAATGTATAAATGTCAAAACAATAAAGGAACTCTTTCCCCCAACTTGATCTAATCTGCCGGATAGTAACTTCCCACTCCTTTGGAGTAGTCCTAATAGTTCCTGGAAAAGAAAAACAAGAGGCATACCTATACCTGGATTCTCCCTGTATAAAATCTTTGACCAAGCTCAAGGATTTCCCATTATTTGATAACAATTTGCAGGTCAGATTCATTATTTTAAAAATCTTCATCCAGTGTTTTAAAGAAATTTACTCTTCACTTTTGATGCATGTACTCTGGGGGAAAAAGCTAGACTTCTCTTGAATAATTAGAAACCATTGGGAAGAATGCATTACACTTGAGAAGAGCAGTGCATCATGGCGCTTACTTATTGTTCTATTATTAAGTAACAGGAATGGATAAAAGAGGCAATGTTGTGATCCGTTTGGAATCAGAACCCTTTAACTTTCTTCCCTGTCATCACACTGTCCTTGAGACTTGTATGAGGAAGAAGGAATAATAAGGAATAAGACTCCTTATGGGAATACCTTAATCCTCATAAGGTAATATGATAAATGTTCCTTTGCTTCCCTGGTGGCTCAGATGATAAAGAATCTGCCTGCAATGTGGGAGACCAAGGTTCAATCCCTAGGCTGAGAAGATCCCCTGAAAAAGGGAATGGCAATCCACTCCAGTATTCTTGCCTGGAGAATTCTCTGGACAGAAGAGCTTGGCAGGCCCCAGTCCGTGGGGTCACAAACAGTTGGACAGAACTGAGTGATTAACACTTCCACTTCACATAAGGTAACCTCTGGATTTTTCAAGCACATTTGAGTAATCTGTTACACGTCTAACAAACGAAAAGACAAAACAAGGGGTCCGTCAGAAATAGTGTGAATTTTGTTTTCTAATTACTTCTTATCTGTGCATCTAATAAATACCTATTCATCATTAGTTATGCGCCAGGCTCTGCGTTCACAGAAGAGTGAACAGCATAAAGATTGCCTCTGTCCTCTGGCACTGTTGGACTGGTGGACGACTGAATCAAGTTAAAAGGCATTTGCAAAGCAGTATGAAGAGTGCGAAGGTAGGGGTAAATACACCTCTTCGTGACAACACCTGACAAGAGTCCTTAACTGAGGCTGGGAGAAGGTGAGGGGTTTTCCTAGAAGAAATGACATATAAATTGAGACCCAAAATACACATAAGAGTACAGGTGAGCGAGACTATCAAGCAAAGGGAAGTAATGTTCATTTCTTCAAAAATGAACATAGGCATATTTTGGAATAGAAAGATATCCAGAAATAAGTCTAACGAGGTAAGTATGGCTAAGAGCAGATGGTAGCCACTGAATGGTTGTAGATATAATCAGGTTGATATTTTTTAGAAATGTCAAACTGAGGGCAATGTAGAAAATGAACTGGAGAGGATAGACCCAGGATACGTACTGCAGGAACCTGGGTCAGAGGTGATGGCTTTCTGTGGATGGAGACAACAGGGAAGGAAAAAAGAAGGTCGACTGTGAGAACTGTGACATGCAGAGGGAACGGGGAGAACCCCATCAGATGCAAAAGCTTGAGGATGGAGTGGAAGGTGAGTGACATTCCCAGAGGGAGGAAGCTATTGAAGAACAGGTGGGGGAAAGAGAATCAATTTCATTTTGAACACACTGCCTTTGATTTGCCTATGGGGCATGATAAATACACTTGGTTAGAAGTAAGTCGAAACTGCAGATCTGAAGTCAAAAGTGAGAGAAGGGTAGGTTGGAAAAGTCTCATGTGCAAATCAAGCGAATAAAATAGGAAACTTAGATTCTCCTGTGCGGGGTTTTGTTTTTTTTTTTTTTTTCAGAATTGTTTTATGGTAGCTAACTTCATAAACATTTTCTGGAGTCTGCAAAGAAGAAAACAAACTACCTCCCACCATTGTCCTTCAAATATGTGTGACAGCACTACAATTCCTAAAGCATTTGTTTATTTTTAACATCATTGCTGGAAACCAAAAAGAAGAGACAGGAAGGAACAAAAGAAATTGCTGGAGGAGGAGCTAGGTGAAGAATAGCGAACACCATGAAATGTATTTTTTAAATTATCAAAGTAAAAATTGTCTAATTTCTTAAAATATCTGCAATAAAAATTAGGTTATTTCTTTATAAATACAATGTTTTATTGGGTTTTTATTTTTAGGTTTTTTTTTAAGGTTATGTTACTTCTCAGATAAATAATTTCCAGAATCAGGGCTTTGTATCTTTGTTGATTTCTATGTTGTTGTTGCTGTTGTCATTGTTCAATTGCTAAGTCATGTCTGAGTGTTTGCGACCCCGTGGACTGGGGCCTGCCAGGCTCCACTGATTTCTATAGACACATTAAATATTCTTGAATATAGTTGCAGTATGGTTTCCCCAGCTGTAACCCCCACAACTGTATACTGATAGCAAAATAGACATAGACAAGGATCTCTGACAAGTGAGAAAACATACTGGTGGTTTTACCAGGCAGGAAGAGAAAAAAGCGTACATTTTTGCAACAGATTATCCATTTCCCTGGAAAAAAAATCTGAAGTGGAACAACAAAAAAAACCCGGGAATTCCTATTTCTTCACTTCAGTTCAGTTCAGTCGCTCAGTCGTGTCCGACTCTTTGCGACCCCATGAATCGCAGCACACCAGGCCTCCCTGTCCATCACCAACTCCTGGAGTTCACTCAGACTCACGTCCATCGAGTCAGTGATGCCATCCAGCCATCTCATCCTCGGTCGTCCCCTTCTCCTCCTGCCCTCAATCCCTCCCAGCATCAAAGTCTTTTCCAATGAGTCAACTCTTCGCACGAGGTGGCCAAAGTACTGGAGTTTCAGCTTTAGCATCATTCCTTCCAAAGAAATCACAGGGCTGATCTCCTTCAGAATGGACTGGTTGGATCTCCTTGCAGTCCAAGGGGCTCTCGAGAGTTTTCTCCAACACCACAGTGCAAAAGCATCAATTCTTCGGCACTCAGCCTTCTTCACAGTCCAACTCTCATATCGACACATGACCACTGGGAAAACCATAGCCTTGACTAGACGGACCTTAGTCGGCAAAGTAATGTCTCTGCGTTTGAGTATACTATCTAGGTTGGTCATAACTTTTCTTCCAAGGAGTAAGCATCTTTTAATTTCATGGCTGCAATCACCATCTGCAGTGATTTTGGAGCCCCCCCAAATAAAGTCTGACACTGTTTCTACTGTTTCCCCATCTATTTCCCATGAAGTGATGGGACCAGATGCCACGATCTTCGTTTTCTGAATGTTGAGCTTTAAGCCAACTTTTTCGCTCTCCTCTTTCACTTTCATCAAGAGGCTTTTTAGCTCCTCTTCACTTTCTGCCATTAGGGTAGTGTCATCTGCATATCTGAGGTTATTGATATTTCTCCTGGCAATCTTGATTCCAGCTTGCGTTTCTTCCAGTCCAGCGTTTCTCATGATGTACTCCTATTTCTTACCTACCTTTTATTCATTCCAAATTTATCTCTCAGATTTTTTTTTATAATCTAGATAGCAAAGAAATAAAAATAGCAAAATGCTCACATCCAAGAGATATTCATTTGCCTTTTCAGCCTCTAGAAAACAAAGGTTTCCTCTAGTGTGCAGGTGTGCTTTGTCTTGTTAATTTTTTGTCAGTGGATACATTCTTGTCCTTCCCAGGCCTCAAAAACTAGGAATGAAACTGAACTCTGGCAGAGATTTCCAGTAATTAATTAATTCACAGTAATTAAGCTGTGGAGACTGAGAAAAGGAATTATTACTCTGGTATTAGTTTGCTAAGGTTGCCATAACAAAATACTTCGGACTGGGTGGCTCAGATAACAGAAATGTATTTTCTCATACTACTGGAGGCTAAAAGTCCAAAATCAAGGTGTTGGCAGGGTTGCTTTCTCTTGAGATCTTCCTGGCTCGAAGACAGCTACCTTCTTGCTGTCTTTGTGGCTCTTCTTTTTTATGAGCGCATGTTGTTCTAAGGACATCAGTCAGACAGAGTTAGTGGCCACACCAAAAATCTCATTTTACCTTCATTACCTCTTTAAAGACCTTATCTCCAAATATAGAAGGTTACACACTGAGGGTTAAGACATGAAAATATGAACTGCGGGGGAGAGACAATTCAGCCAATACCAATGCTCACATTCATAGGGTCAGAGGGTTTGGGAGGCAAAGGAAACGGACACTGTTTCTTCCTACTCCTATGACTTTATAATCCACAAATGAACTTAAAAAAATTATTCTTTATGGAAAAGTAAAAACTTTAAGTTATCTAAATATAGAATGCTAAATGATAGTTTAAGAATGTAGTTTGGCAACCCACAGAAATCATAATTGAGTATCTGTTAATCCACTGTTTTTAACTCACCTAGCAAGCCTGGCTCAGAGGCAAAACCTCCAGGGCTGCTGAGTTGTTTACAATTAATTCTGAGGGATGCCACGTCTAAATTTGTACAAGCTGACATGCGTGCTTTTTTTTTTCTTTTTTGTAAAAGGGCTAGAGGTTTTCTAAATCTAATTCGACAGTTTGGAAAATAAATCCTAATGGCAAAATAAATGTTTTCCCCCTAAAACCTCAATTATTTCTTCTATCGCAAAGCTTTTGTATTTATGCTGTCAAAAATTAATACTGTATTTTTTAAAGTTCATAAGCATTTAGCACTAACTGTAGTAAAAAAAAAGAAATGAATTTAAAATCAAATCTGTAATTATAAAAATGAATCATGCTTTAGAATATTGTATGTGTATGTATTCACACATATATGCTTATGTATACATAATTAATACAACTCCAATTATAGAATTAGCAAACATTGCATGTGACATATTTTTATAGGGTCTGAGTTTTCTCACATAACTTTACTACCATCAAAATCAACACTCATATTGTATGCATGGGTTTTTTTCAGATAGTTGTTATTAGGAAATCAGATAATGCCAAAAAGGAAGTGATTTCTTGAGGTCTTAATCACTGAATGTAACATACTGATTTTCAGGAGTCTTAGAAATAAAATAGTAACTATATAAAAGTAATTCCTAATGGTAGAATTTCAAATATTATGACATAATGGTAGAAACTATATCCTTGATATTCTTTCTCAGACAGTGACACTGTCAAACTTCAAGTTTGCTTTTTTTTTGAAGATTTGTCTTCATTTAGAATAAAAAGATTGAAGTAGTAAAAATGGGCATTATCAAATAAGAAGAAACTTATTCCACCTTAGAACTCCCTTAGCAGACTTTTGGGTAAAGAAGTTAACTGGAAGTGGAAACAAATGACGATGACTCAGGACTCTGCACCTTTAAAGAAGACATATCAGATGCAGGAAATCTCCCAAGCTGCTGTGAAGATGTTGAAATGTTGGGTTACAACAATCCCCCCATCCCATTTTTAAAAACCTTGAATATATAGTCCAAACTGGAACTGGAAAAAAAAAAAAAGAGGAAATTTTCAGATGTCAGGTGTGCAGTATAACTCAAAGTGAAAGTGCTGAGCTGAAGTTGATCCCAATAAGCTCAATAGAAATTAGGAACAAGTAATCAGTACATGGTTGAGGACTTGGATTACTTGCAGAAGATAAACTAGACCATAGGACTCTGGGAGCAAAGAGCTAGAACTGAACCTTCATGTGTGAAGCTAGGGGCCAGGAAAGTCTGTTTCACAAATGAAACGGAAACAAGAAATTTCTGGAATAACTAGGAGGAAGTTTCTTTTTTTTTTTTGTTTCAAAGTAATGCCTCTTCTTTTTATTTTTTTTTATGATTTTTTTTTAGTTATTTATTTTTTTAATTTTAAAATCTTTCATTCTTACAGGCGTTCCCAAACATGAACCCCCCTCCCACCTCCCTCCCCATAACATCTCTGTGGGTCATCCCCATGCACCAGCCCCAAGCATGCTGTATCCTGTGTCAGACATAGACTGGCGATTCAAATCTTACATGATAGTATACATGTTAGAATTTCTATCCACCATTGTATGTTGAAATATAATCAGCCACAGAAATTGAAAACCTAAGCTTGCTCTGTTCATGGATAGAGGTCTGACTATGTGTGATACACAAAGCCCTATATCCCCAAGCTGGGAAATTAACATTAAAAATCCATCAAAGACTAGCGCAAATGGTACTACCACAGAGATAAACTGCAAGAAAGAGATTATAACATGATGACCACGCTGAATAAAGTAACCACCATAAGAGTGAGTTGGCAAGCAAATGGAGGATTTGCATAGCATACTGGGAATGGAGATAATGAAGTAATTTTAAAAGGACTTCAAATTATTCACAATGTTCAAAAAGGAAAGGAAGGAAAACATAAAGCAAAGGCAAAGTGGTATGAAAAAGAATAAGATCTGAAAAATTACCTAAGAGAAATTCTAGAAAGAAAATATATAGTAATTAAAATTTTTAAAAGCTTAAAAGAACAAATTTAACATTAGACTAACAGAGAGAATAAGTGAATTGGAAGAGACAAGATTCTCTTGGATCACACAGAATCCAGCACAGAGGGATAAATAAAAAATATGGAAGAGAATTTAAGACATATGGAAAAAAAGAATGAGAAGATCTCAGAATACCAACAAGAGAATAGAGGAGAAGAAATATTCAAATAATGAATGTGAATATTCTTGTAGATAAGAAGCATAGAAAGATAAGAAAAATTTCATCAAGTTCCCAGTAGAAAAAATGTAAGTAAATTCACATATAGGTACATTGTAGTAAAATGTCAAACAGTAATAATATAACAACAAAATTCTGTAAAGCAACTATCCTTCAATTAAAAAATAAAAAATTCTTTTTAAAAAAGTAATAATGTGACCTTACGACAATCAATGCCAAAAAAAACAGAAAATCTTAAAAATCCACCAGAGAGAAAAGATGTATGCCTGTAAAGAAACAAACTGATAGCAGACTTCTCATCAACAGTGAGTATTGGCAAGAGACAATGGGAAAGAATCTTCCTAGGGCTGAGACAGTAATATTCATCCCCAAATTCCATACACAGCTAAACTATCACTCAGATCAAAGTAGAGCAAAATAATTAGATAAATGGAGCCAGAAAGATTATACTGTCTTCTCATGGAAAGAATTTCTAGTATTCGTCATCAAGCAGGAAATTGAACCAATATAAAATAGTAGCTGGATACAAAAAATAAGTGGCAAGCAAAAAAATAAGTAACAGATTTCAGCAAATATAATTTAGTGTTGACTATTTTGAAATGTTTTTAAATAGATTCATTTAGAGAGCTTTAAAAGTGAGGTAAGATTCCACTATACCCTCCCCAGGATGCCTAAAATGGAAGCAATTAATGATATTAGGTATTGGCAAGGGTAAGTAGCAACTAGAACACTTAACCACTTGTGTGGGCAGGGAAGTTAACACAATAACTCTGAAAACTTAACTTGGGCATATTTGTCACCTAGCTATTCTATTCTGTTGGAACATTTCCAACATAAACGAAAATTTAACCAGAAGAAATATACTAGAGTGCTCACACAATCTCTATTTATAATATCTCCAATGTAAACAAACCCCAAATCCATAAGAGAATGGATAAAATCATTTATATATTCATACAACAAAATATTAACAACAAGAATAATGAGCAAAATTAAGCCACCACACAATGATACGCATGAGCCTCACAAACATAATCTTGAGTGAAATAAGCAAGTCATGAAAAGGTACATCCTGTGTGATTAGGTATAGTTACAGTATAAAATAAGAATCAATTTATGATGTCAGACATAGCCAGAAAGAAGGTACAAGGTGAGTTTCTAGAGTGCTGATGATATATATCTCAAGCTAGAGGCTGATTATTTACATGGATGTATCCAGTTTGCGAAACTTCACTGAGCAACACACTAATGATATATGTATGCTTTTCTGCACATACTATGCTGCAAAAACCAGCAAAAAAAAAAAAAAAAAACTAAGCTAAAGGACAGGTGCCCCAGATTATTTATTAATTAGGAATGGGGGAAAATGAGATTTACAATGCTGCTATCTTGAAAACACCACCCTGGTCAAGTGATCCAGCCTAGCATTATTAGGACATTAACAGGACAACATGTTATTATATGCCTTCTGATAAGAGGTATAAAACAATCTATATAGTCTTCTGGTCTAAAAGGTTTAACCTAGTTATGTGAAAAAAAAAATTGTTGAATGAATCCAGGCTGTCAGACATTTTACAAGACAACTTATGCTGAACTCTTCAAAAATACGATTATGAAAGAAAATAAAAGGCAGTGACTTATCCAGATTAAAGTAAAGAAACATGATAACAAAAGGCAGTGGGCATATAATCCTTGGAATGATGTGAACTTGAAAAATATACAAGGGCTATTTTCAGAGCCATTGAAGAAATTGAAATGTAGACTGGCTATTAGGTAATATTCTTGCATGAATATGAATTCTGGAAGTGTACAAAAGGCATTGTGGTCATAGAGAAGAATCATGTTTTCTTAGAGGATGCTTGCCAAAGTATAGGCATACCTCACAGATACTGTGAATCTGGTTCCAGACCATATCAATAAATCAAATATCAAAATAAAGTGAGTCACGTGTACTTTTTGATTTCTTGGTGCAGACAAAAGTTATATACTGTAGTCTATTAAAAAACAATGTACACACCTTAATTTAAAAAAATACTTTATTGCTAAAAAAATACTAACCATCATCTGAGCGTAATGAGCAAGTCAGTCTTTTTTACTGGTAGAGGTTCTTGCCTCCATTTTGATGGCTGCTGCTTGATCAGAATGGTCATTATTGAAGGATGGGGTGAATGTGGCAAATTCTTAAAATAAGACAACAATGAAGCTTGCCACATCAATTGGCTCTTCCTTTTACAAACAAGTTCTCCATAGTATCCAATGCTGTTTGACAGCATTTTACCCACTGTAGAACTTTTCTCAAAATTGGAATCAGCCTTCTCAAACCATGCTGCTGCTTTATCAACTAAGTTCAGGCAATATTTCTAAATCCTTTGTTGTCATTTCAACAACAACATTCACAGTATCTCCACCAGCAGTAGATTCCATCTCAAGATACCAGTTTCTTTGCTCATCCGTAAGAAGCCACTCTTCATCTGTTACAAGTTTATCGTGAGATTGCAGCAATTCAGTCACATATTCAGGCTCCACTTTGAGCTCTCTTGCTATTTTCACTACACTTGCAGTTACTTCCTCCCCTGAAGTCTTAAACCCCTCAAAGTCATTGATGAGGGTTGGAATTAACTTCTTCCAAATTCCTGCTGATGGTGATATTTGGACCTCTTTCCATGAATCATGAATGTTCTTTTTGTTGTTGTTCAGTTACTAAGTTATGTCCGACTCCTTACAATCCCATGGACTGCAACGTACCAGGCGTCCCTGTACTTTACTCTCTACCAGTGTGCTCAAACTCGTGTCCATTGAGTCAGTGATGCTATCCAACCATGTCATCCTCTGTTGCCCTCTTTTCCTCCTGCCCTCAATCTTTTCCAGCATCAGCATCTTTTCCGTTTAGTTGGATCTTTGCCTCAGGTGGTCAAAGTATTGGAGCTTCAGCTTCAACCTCAGTCATTCCAATGAATATTCAGGGTTGACTTCTTTTAGGCTTGACTAGTTTGATCTCCTTGCAGTCCAAGGGACTCTCAAGAGTCTTCTCCAGCACCACAATTCAAAAACATCAATTCTTTGGTGCTAAGCTTTCTTCATGGTCCAACTCTCATATCTGTATATGACTACTGGAAAAACCATACCTTTGACTATATAGACCTTTGTCAGCAAAGTGATATCTCTGATTTTTAATATGCTATCTAGGTTTATCATATCTTTCCTTCTAAGGAGCATGCTGTGCTTTTGAACTGTGGTGTTGGAGAAGACTCTTGAGAGTCCCTTGGACTGCAAGGAGATCCAACCAGTCCATTCTGAAGGAGATCAACCCTGGGATTTCTTTGGAGGGAATGATGCTGAAGCTGAAACTCCAGTACGTTGGCCACCTCATGCGAAGAGTTGACTCATTGGAAAAGACTCTGATGCTGAGAGGGATTGGGGGCAGTAGGAGAAAGGGATGACCGAGGATGAGATGGCTGGATGGCATCACGGGCTCGATGGATGTGAGTCTGAGTGAACTCCGGGAGTTGGTGATGAACAGGGAGGCCTGGCGTGCTGCGATTCATGGGGTTTCAAGGAGTCGGACATGACTGAGCGACTGAACTGAACTGAAGGAACATGCATCTTTTAATTTCATGGCTGCAATCACCATCCACAGTGATTTTGGAGCCCCCCAAAAATGTCACTGTTTCCACTTTTTCCTCATCTATTTGCCATGAAGTGATGGGACCAAATGCCACAATTTTGTTTTCCTCAATGCTGAGTTTTAAGGAAGCTTTTTCACTCTCCTCTCTTACCCTCATCAAGAGGCTCTTTAGTTCCTCTTCACTTTCTGCCATTAGAGTGGTATCATCTGCTTATCTAAATGTTCTTAGTGACATCTAGAATGGTGAATCCTTTCTGGAAGGTTTTCAATTGACTTTGTCTGGATTCATAAGAGGAATCACTATATATATGGCATGTATAAATTTATGAAATTTCTTAAATAATAAGACTTGAAAGTCAAAATGACCCCTTGATCCATGGACTACAGACTGTATATTGTGTTTACAGGCATGAAAACAACCTGAAATTCATGTTTATCTCCATCAGAGCTCTTAGGTGACCAGGTACATGGTCAAGGAGTAGTAATATTTTGAAAGGAATCTTTTTTTTTTTTTTTTTTTGAGCAGTAGGTCCCAACAGTAGGCTCAAAATATTCAGTTAACAATGATGTAAATAGATGTTTAGTCATTGGGCTTTGTTGTTCCATTTCTAAAGTACAGTAGGATAGAGTTAGCATAATTCTTAAGGACCCTAGGATTTTCAGAATGGTAAATGAGCACTGCCTTCAATTTCAAGTTGCCATCTGCATTAGCCTTTAATATGAGTATCAGCCTGTCCTTTGAAGCCAGGCAGTGACTTTTCCTCTCTAGCTCTGAAAGTCCTAGATGACATCTTCCAACAGAAAGCTGTTTTGTTTACCCCCAAAATAAGCTGTGTAATGTAGCCACCTTCATTCATTAACTTAGCTAGATCTTCTGGATAACTTGCTGCAGCTTCAACATCAGCACTTGCTGCTTCATCATGCACTTTGATGTTATGGAGACAACGTCTTTCCTTTTCCTTAAATCTCATGAACCAGCCTCTACTAGCCTCAGAGTTTTCTTCTGCATCTTCCTCACCTCTCTGAGCCTTTATAAAACTGCAGAGAGTTAGGATCTTGCTCTGGTTAGGCTTTAACTTAAAGGAATATTATGGCTGGTTTGTTTTTCTATACGGATCACTAAAACTTTCACTACGATCCTTAATAAGGCTGTTTCATTTTCTTATCATTAGTGTGTTCACTGGAGTAGTACTTTTAATTTCCTTCAAGAATATTTCCTTTGCATTCACAACTTGGCTAAGAGTTTGGCACAAGAGGCCTACCTTTTTGTCCACCTCAATTTTCCATGTGGTTTCCACACTAAATCACTGACAGCTTCTGATTTAAAATGAGAGATATGTGCCTCTTCCTTTCATTTGAAGGCCTTTCACTTAGAGGAGATTGTAGAGTTATTCATTGGCCTAATTTCAATATTGTTGTGTCTCATAGAATAGGGAGGCCCAAGAAGAGTGAGAGAGATGGGAGAATGGCCAGTCAGAGGGCCATTCAGAACACATACAACATATACCAAGTTTACTGTCTTATAAGGGTATATGGGCACAGTTAGTGGCATCTCAAAACAATGACAAGAATAACATCAAGATCACTGATTGCAGGTCACTATAACAAATATAGAAATAAAAGAGTTTGAAATAGTTTGAGAATTACCAACATGTGACGCAGAGAGGTGAAATAAGTAAATACTGTTGGAAAAATGGCACTGATAGGTTTGCTTGACACACGATTGTCAAAATCTCAGTTTATAAATAAAAATGCATAAAACATTATGAATCAACTATACCCCAATAAAAATTAATCTAAAAATATGCACATCTGTGATGTGCAATAAAGCAAAGCACAATAAAAGAGGCCTGTATGTAGGAGTTCTATGCCATATTAGCAACATAGTTAAGAGAGAGATAAAGCAAAAGTAGCAAAAAGATAACAATTTCTGAATCTAAATGAAGGGTATATGGTGCTTATTGTACTCATCTTTCAACTTTTTTTAGGGTTGATGCTTGTCAAAATAAAAATATTGATGATGGAGTAAACTTAGATGCAATTATCATTTTATACATCCTGAACATGTAAGGCTGTAGACACTGGAGGGAGATCTGAGTTAAATTTTTTTTTTTAATGTTCAGTCTTCAACAAAGGAGGCAATAATGGGAAAAAGTCTCTTCACCAAGTGGTGTGGAGAAAGTTGGACAGTCACATGTAAATCAATGAAGTTAGAACAGCCCCTCTCACTGTACACAAACACAAACTCAAAATGGCTTAAAGACAAACATAAGACATGACAGTATAAAACTCCTAGAAGAGATATAGTCAAAACATTCTCTGACATCAATCGTATCAATGTTTTCTTGGGTCATTCTCCCAAGGCACTAGAAACAAAAACAAAAATAAACAAATGGTACCTAATAAAACTTACAAGCTTTCGCACAGCAAAGAAACTGTAATAAACAAAATGAGAAGACGAGCTAGAAAACGGGCAAAAATATTTGCAAGCAATGACACTGACAAGGGCTTAATTTTCAAAATATACAAACAGCTATACTACTCAACAACAAAAAAAACAAACAGCCCAATCGAAAAATGGGCAGAAAACCTAAATAGACATTTCTCCAGAAGAAATTCAGACGGCCAGTAGGCACATGAAAAGATGCTATCAGCCATTATTAAAGAAATGCTAATTTTAAAATGCTAAATAAAGAATCAAAGATTAAATTCAAATAAATAGTAGTGAAATAAATGGAAACATATGAACTTTTATATATTGTTTTTTTTAAAACAGACAAAATCAGCAAGATATGAAAAATAAAAGCATGAAAAAGTAGTACTCACAAGTGAAACAAATGTCCAATAAATATATGAAAATATCTTTAATCTTACTACTAAACAGAAAAATAGAAATTAATACAAGGATACAATGTTATTTGATTGGAAAAAATCAAAGAAGCATCAAATATTGGAGACTATATGAGAAATGGAAGGTCTTACAAAATGCTGGCATGAGTTGTTTATTAGCATATTAACTCTAGAGCCATCAGGAAACACCTACTACAGCTGAAAATGCACTGTCCTATATCCCTATAATCCACGTTTCAGTATTTTCCCTGAAGAAACTACTGTACCAGGATAATCACTGAAGACTATTACAGATATAGACATAGATATGCTATCGTATACATTATCTATATGCTATTATATATATTATCTATATGCTATTATATAAATATATTTCTATGGAAGGAAAGCCATGACAAACCTAGACAGCATATAAAAAGCAGAGATGTCATTTTGCGAACAAAGGTCCATACATTCAAAGCTATAGTTTTTCCAGTATTCATGTATGGATGTAAAAATTGGACCCTAAAGAAGGCTGAGCCCCAAAGAATTGATGCTTTTGAATCATGGTACTGGAGAAGACTCTTGGGAGTACTTTGGACAGCAAGGAGATCCAAGCCAGCCAAGCCTGAAGAAAATCCACTCTGAATATTCATTGGAAGGACTGAGGCTGAAGCTGAAGCTCCAACACTGTGACCACCTAATGCAAAGAACTGACTCATTGGAAAAGACCCTGATGCTGGAAAAGATTGAGGGCAGGAGAAGAAGGGGGAATCAGAGGATGAGGTGGTTGGATGGCATCACTGAATCAATGGACATGAGTTTGAGCACACTGGGAGATAGTGAAGGACAGAGAAGCCTGGTGTACTGCAGTTCATGGTGTTGCAAAGAGTCAGACATGACTTAGTGACTAAACAACAAAATGCTACTATAGATGGTATGACAGCATTAATGTAAAATTTTAAAAATATGTATGAAACAATGAAGGCATAAAAACATATCTATAGTAAAAATACATGTAAAAGAATCTACAGAACAAAATAGACTAATAAACAAATTTTAACCTGAAAGAATCACTCAAAAATTCAAAATAGCAGTTGCTTGTAGGGAGAAAAGAAATTTGGGAAACAGAATTGGGGGTTGGAACAAAGTGGCTTTCAAACTTATTAGTAATTTGAAATTGGATTACTAATTCAACAGGATAGTAATTTATGCTGCCTCTGAACGAAGTCAACCAAAACCAAACTACATATTTATATCTTGTTGTTTTCTAGATAAAACCAAAGGAAATGAGAGTACCTCAGAGCCTGGGAATCTGTGAATTATCTTGGCGCACACATGTGGCATCTTAATTGTGCCAGTAGGTCCTTAACTGTGCCAAGCTACTGTGGACTCTTGTGGGGCTTGAACCTCCTGATAGTTGAAATGGTAGCCAAAATAGCCAATCTTTTTAAGTAATTATTCTCACCTTAGCCAAAGGGGTGATTCTGCAAGCTGATAGAAATTGAGGGAATTTTTAAATTATGGCCACATTAGAAAGGCTTGGCCCTCTTTTTAAGAGCAAATCTTATTTTTTGGTTGTCCCCAATATAGTTCTTACTCAGACAATACTCTTGGAGTAAAATTCAAGTGTTAACATTCAGGTGGCCTGTCCTTTTCTTTCATTTCATAGTCTTGCCTCGTTCACATTCAATGATGGGTTGACAGCCGATAATCAGTTAATCAATTCTCTGATAGCACACAATTTATATCTCTATTCTAGCAGTTTCAGTATCTGAATTATTATATTAAAATTGTATTGTGTTAAAATTATTTTAAGTGAGCATCAGTTTCAAAATTATTTAAGCTTCTAGTTCACTGTTCTAGTTTCCAATTCTGGCACATTCAGTGCTCAATAAATATATAATGATTTGAATTTTGATTTATTTCTTCCAGTCTCTGTTTATACTACATCATAAAGATAAAATAGTAAACTTCTTGAAAGCAGGAGTATTATCTTCTCTGTATTCTGCTTATACATTTTACTATTCCTTACTTATTTATCTATAGGAATTACTTTGTATTGCTCAAATGATTAAGAAGAATATTTTAAATATATTTTTCCTTACCAAAGCAAAACTCTCTATGAACCTTCAGAGACTTCCAGCGCTTGAAACTAGTATTCTTTTTGCAGATAACCTATTGCTTGTGTTCCTAGAATAAACCTTTGTAATAAAAAAGCAAATATTCTAGCTAAGCAAGATTGTATTACTGTAGCTGGGCATAGTAGTGTTCGAATAAGCTGTATAAAAACAATTATATTGAGTTCTTTGTCTCTCGGGAACTTTCTTCATCTTTCCAACCAAGACAGAGACCTTGAAACTTTCTCTTTGATCACACACCAAAAAACTTACACATATTTTACTATCCATCCAAAAGAAGTAATTTGAGATCAAGTGAAGAGAAGGAAAATCACAGGAACAAAAAGTGAAATGTTAATATGGTTTTACTATAGTGCTTAAATGAACTTTATAAATCATGTGAATTTGTTTTATATTGTAACACGTAATCATAGCATCTTTTCAGGCAAATATTTCAAATTGAAAAGCAATCTAAAATCATCACGAGGAGAATTTTTTTAAAGGGAGCAACTGTTTTGTTCAAACAGCTAGCTCTCCTGGGTAGAGTCAAGCAATCCTGTCCCTCAGGGCTGCCTACTAATTGCTTAAGCCTGCAGTGAAGGTAATACAGCTGCGAGTGTCTTGGACCAATAAAAACATTATCATCTAATGAGTGAAGAAAATGTGATTGCACAATAACAAAATGAGGGTTAATGTGTTGTTCAGTCAGTGCTCCAGGAGCCTACAAGGGCCAATGTATATTTTCCTTTCACAAAACAGAGAAAAACAGAGTTTAAATTATTGGAAAATTGGTATAAAAATTAAAAACTACATTGTTCCAAAAAATTTGCTCTCTTGTCAGCCAAATTCTGCCAACTGTCTCAGAAAGTACATGCAACCTGAGAGGAAAGATGAAAAATAATGGTCATGTCTTTAAATTAAGCTAAGAGGTATGATTTTAAAGACAAGCTTAGTTGTTTCTATTTGTTCTGTGGTATGTACTGGATACACATACATCCATGCCTGTGGGCTAAGTCACTTTAGTCATGTCTGACTCTTTGTGAAGTCATGGACTGTACAATGCCAGGCTCCTCTGTCCATGGGATTCTCCAGGCAAGAATACTGGAGTGGGTTGCCATGCCCTGGGATGTATGTGTACCCAGCGCACATACATGTCTACTGGGTACACACACATCCCATCTCATTTAATAAGAAATTCAGGGGGATTCTCAAGTAGGTAGCATAATTACTTAAACTGAAAAATGATGAGAAAATTAATCCCATATACCAAGAAGTAGCTCACATTTTTCAGCTGTCAACCTAGAATCCACAAAGTTTCCCAAATTCACTCTAATAGTTTCCCTTTGAAGCTTCTTCTCATAAAATTCCTTTTGCCCAATTTCTATGGCTAAATTCCTAATCAACTTTAGTCAAGTCCCCAGTTGAATGCTGTTCACCGAACAGCTTTCCCTTCCTTTGAATGCTGGATCTTCTTATGACTCTCCTCAGTTAATGCCCCAGGTTATGGGGATTCTAGAGAAATATTTTTCTCCCTTATTTGAAGGCAAATGCTCTGTGCACAGGGATTATGCTTTAGCTCTGTTTTAAGAGTCACCCTGAAAAATGGCACCCATTACTATCAAAACAAATACTCATTATTTAATACTGAATAATAAGAATTAGACCAGAATTCATACTGAATTTCTGAAATTGAACTCTAGAAAAGTGTTATACAAATATGTTATCTACTTGAGTCACCCCAACTTTCACTCTTCTGTTTCATCTCCCTGACACCTAACAGACTGTCACACTTTTCCTCAGTTGATAGCACAGAGAAAGCAGTGTTTGCACTTGGTTGTCCCTAGAACACCTTACAGATTGTCACACACATAGTTGACAGGTAGCAGGTACTGACGAGCACAGAACAGCCAGACAGTAGGGTGCTTTACTTTCACTTGGAAAAAATTATGATTAGAGAGTTCTGTGTGCTTGGTCCCTCAGCTGTGTCCAACTCTTTGTGACCCAGTGGACTGTAGCCCACCAGGCTCCTCTGTCCATGGAATTTTTTAGGCAAGAATCCTGGAATGGGTTGCCATTTCCTTCTCCAGGGGATCATCCCAACCCTGGGATCAAACCTGCATCTCCTATTGTCTCCAGAACTGCAGGCAGATTCTTTACCTGCTGAGCCATTGAAATGATTACTTAAAGGGTTCTAGATTGTTTAATTGAAAATCAAAAGATCTTACTGAAGACTTTGAGGATGCTGAGAAAATATCCCTCAGTCATCAGAAGACATTAATTTTCAAGAAACATTCTAATCACAATAGTAAACATAAACATATCCAGGAAATAAAATCCAGTTGACAGTAGTTCTTTTTTGAAACTGGGAATACGTACAAAGTTGCCTTCTGGGGATTAGTGGATGAGCTGTCAGAAATCTGAAGTCTTCCCAAGGGCTCTCTTAAAACTTCCTTTCTATGGTTCCCTGTGACCTTCTCTAAAGACTAAACTCTGCTGTATTAATTACTTGCTGATTTTCCCTTTCTCTTGTCAGTAGTGAGAAGAGGTAAAAAGAAAATGAGACTAAGAAAAGGAGCCCTAAAAGTGTTAAGACTAGATTTCTTAGTTTCCAATTCCCATAAACACTGTTTCTTTGTGTCCCAAACCCTACCATCCAGCACTGTGAAAGCAATGTTCATGTTGCAGCCTCCACCTCAATGATGTGACGAGAATCTGTATAGCACAAATATCCTATTGCTACGGTAACTCAGCTTCAAACACTGACCCTCTGGGCCTTTTCTACTGCTGCTGCTAAGTTGGTTCAGTCACGTCTGACTCTTCGCAATCCTATGGACTATAGCTTGCCAGGCTCCTCTGTCCATGGGATTTTCCAGGCAAGAATACTGGAGTGCGTTGCCTCGCCCTCTCCTCCAAGGGATCTTCCCGACCCAGCGATCAAACCCATGTGTCCTGAGGCTCCTGAATTGCAAGCAGATTCTTTACTGCTAAGCCTCCAGAGAAGCCCCCTGGGGCTTTTTTAGCAAGGATAAAATCCTCTCCCAGAGAGGCTGAATATGCCAAGTAGCTCCAGAGGAAGTCACTGGTGTTCTTTTTAGGGAAATGTCTCCCATCTGAGCTCTGGATTTTTCAGCTACTTCATGCTCACAGCTCTTCTTCTGTGTGGGAGGCACATACGTTTTTAACTCTATTGATAAGCTAAGGAAACCATTATAACTCAAAAAGAAGTATAAACAGGTTTTGGAATTTTTAGATAGTAATAAGGTTGCCCATCACATGTACTTAAAGTGTTAGTTGTTCAGTCATGTCTGAGTCTTTGTCACCCCATGGACTGTAGCCCATCAGGCTCCTCTGTCTATGGAATTCTCCAGGCAAGAATACTGGAGTGGGTAGCCATTCCCTTCTCCAGGGAACCTTCCTGACCCAGGAATTGATCCTAGGTCTCCTGCATTGCAGGCAGATTCTTTACGGTCTGAGTCAAACTCGGCAAAAATACAAGTGTTCAATTATAGTTCAACACTACAACAAAAGTTAGATGATTGTTGAAAGTCTTGTGCTTATAAAACATATAAAACCATGGGGAAGGGGGCTTCCCAGATGGTGCTAGTGGTTAAGAACCCATCTACTAATGCAGGAGACACTCGGGTTTGATCCCTGGTTTGGAAAGATCCCCTGGAGGAGGGCATGGCAACCCATTCCAGCATTCTTGCCTAGAGAACCCCATGTACAGAGGAACCTGGCAGGCTACAGTCCATAGGATCACAAAGAGCTGGACGCAACTTAGCATGAATGGATGTACCATGGGGATGTACCATGGGGAGATGCTCACTGCATAGTGCTAAAACAGAGGGATGCAAAACTACATCAATGGTATGTGGCCAGTGCTATACATATGTAGTTGATCCTTGAACAGCATGGGTTTGAACTGTGCTGGGCTACTTCTACACAGGTATTTTTCAATAATTAGTACAATAGTAATAGTAGTGATTGGTCGAACCCTGATGAAGAACCAGAGATACAAGGGAACTGGAGATACTGAGGACCAACTATAAATCACACACAGATTTTTGACTGCACAGAAGGTCAGCGCCACTAACCTACAGGTTGATTAAGGATCAATATGTGAATGTGCATTAGGCGCCAAAAACCAGGAAGAAATATACCAACATGTTGGCAATATGACTATCTTTTAATATTCATGGCGATGTCTTTCTTGTCCTTAAATTTTATGCTCTTTAAAGTTTTACAATGAATATGTGTTCACTTTTAAATCACAAAATGAAAATAACCATTGGTTTGGTTTTTTTTAAATATACATTTAAATCTGACTATTAAAAGGAAATGACGAAGAAAAGAAATATCAAGGATCATTGCCCTGAGTTGCAGTGTAGTAATTAAAAGATTGGGCTTTGGAGTAACACTGCATGGATTCATGGTCTTAAATTAACTTCTCTAAGCTTGTGTTTTCATGTAGTCGGATGCGGATACTATATTTCTTCAAATCTAAGATTCCACAGATTGTAAAATACATACATCTTCATTTTGTGTGGGCTTCCCTGGTGGCTCAGAGGTTAAAGCGTCTGCCTCCAATGCGGGAGACCTGGGTTCCATCCCTGGATCGGGAAGATCACCTGGAGAAGGAAATGGCAATCCACTCCAGTATTCTTGCCTGGAGAATCCCATGGACGGAGAAGCCTAGTAGGTTACAGTCCAAGGGGTCGTAAAGAGTCGGACACGACTGAGTGACTTCACCTCACCACACCCTCATTTTGTGTGCCAATAAGATCTTCAAGTGCTGCCAATACTTGGTTTTAAAACACATTCTATTTCAGAAAGTGAAATAAACAAGTCAGAGAATTGCTGAATTATGGTAATAATTGTACCTACCTTCATTAGCTTTCGTAAAGACTGAAGAAAATAGTCTAAGTTCTTGGAAAAGTCCATAACCCTTAATAAATGCTTAACATTATGGCAGAGTCACTTGAGATGGCTAAGACAAACCCTGAGGGTGAAGGTGGAGATTTCAGTCTGAGAGGCCTGAGGAGGGTATGTCAATGGACATTTAGAACAAGAGTGAAGGTGGGGAAGAGCGACTCTAGTCATGGAGACCTGAGGCCATCCTGTTGTTTCTCAACTAAGTATGAGAGCCTTGGGTAGAAAAAGCCTACAAAAGGCAAACATTTGTGAAAATATAGACAAACGGAACCTTCATACGCTGCTGGTAGGATGTAAATTGCTACAGCCACTATGGGAAACAGTATGGAGTATCCTTAAAAAATTGATCTGTTAACTTAAGACCATATGATCCAGCAATTTCACTTCTAGGGAAAAAAGTCCAGAAAAAATGAAAACACTAATTTGGAAAGATATATGCACTCCAATCTTCATAGAAGTTCTATTTCTATCAATGAACAATTGAATTAAGGAAATGTGAGACACACACACACACACACTGGAATATTACTCAGCTATAAAAAAGAATGAAATATTGCCATTTGCAAGAATGTAGATAAACCTAGAGAATATTATGTTTAGTGTAATAAGTCAGACAAAGACAAATACTATATAACATAAGGAATCTAAAAAAATACAAATAAATGTATATGTGAAACAGACTTATAGATATAGAAAACAAGCTTATATTTACCAAAGGTAAGATGGAAGAAGGGGAGGGACAAACTAGGGGTTTGGGATTAACAATTGCTATATATATAATAGCTAAGCAACAAGGATATATACTGCATAGCACAGGGAACTATACCCATTATCTTGTAATAACCTATAATGGAGCAGAATCTGAGGAAAAAAAAAAATTCAATCACTATGCTATGTACCAGAAACTAACACAATATTATAAATCAACTATACTTCAGCAAGTAAACAAATCAATAAAAAAGAAAATAGAGCCATTGTTTTAGAAATCAATATTACATAGGGTCGTAAAATGTGAAATCCTCAAGTAACTGAGTAAGAAGTTAAATGTTGAGGGCTGAGGAGAGAAAAAGAGGAAGAGGAAGAAAGTTTGAGGTTGAGTCGCTTCAGTATTACAGTCATCAAACGGTCTCATTTATCTCTAATGTCTACTGAGTAACCACAGGACGCAAAGAACCCTAGAGTTACTCCAGTGTTCTTGCCTAGAGAATCCCAGGGATGGGGGAGCCTCGTGGGCTGCCGTCTATGGGGTTGCACAGAGTCAGACACAACAGTGGAGATGGAGTCACAAGGAAAAGCCACATTTGCAGTCTCTTTTAAAGACTTTTCGAACAAGAGAACGAAATAAAGACACACATGCAGCGGTATTTGCAATGTGCATGCCTACAACAGTGTGTATGAATTATACTAGAACTGAATAAAGATAAACGCAAAAGGTGGGCATGCTAATACAAAGTATCATTAAATTATTTCACATTTCCTGAACTGCAACAAGGCTGGAGGAAATTAATGTTTTTCTTCAAGTGCTTTTTATGAAAGACCTATTGTGACTGAACATAAAGCATGCATATTTATCTTTGCTTAAGAGCAACAGTAATAAAAGAGAGTTATTAAAAGCATTACAAAGCAATGCATTTTATCATATTGGTCACTTAAAGAATAAATCTATTATGTTTTTATTTATTCATGTATAGAGTACTCACCAAATATTTACTACATGGGTGCTTAAGTTAGATGAATGCGAAAGTACTGGCAAAGGCTATGGCTAGGGAGTGAAGTAAAGAATGTAGACCAAGTGGGGAAATCCAGTGGAACGAGTCAGCCAGACCCTGGCCAATGAGCCTCTTCAGGTTTAGCGTAGAACAAATCTTGAGTAGAAGCAGACTTGGCTTGGAAACGGTCCTGAAAAATGAAATACTCTATGGTGCCCAGAAATGCATGGAGGTCAAGCAAAGGGAAAAGGAACTGTTGACAGATTTTCCTTTAGATTTTATGCAGTCTCAGCAGGCAAATCAGTTTCAGAGTACAGAACAGTGCTGTTGTAGAGTCTGTAGTAAACGTCAAGCTTATAAATTCTGAAACTCAAGAGAACAAAGCACATCCCTATGGAATACATTATTATTCAGGAAGAGCAAAACCTGTTAGATTCATCCTCCAAAGAGCATGATTTATTCTTTTCAGAAGAAAGACTCATCAAAGTACATCAGGCGGGGTCAAACAGAGTGACTGATAGCTAACACTATGCATAAGCATTAATTTTAAAAGAGTGACTTTTTTAAAGTAGCATTTGCGGTTGTCATTTTTTGTTTTAGCTTTTAGAACAAAATCTTTTTGGTTTTCAAAAAATTAAAGAGTTCTTGACTTCTAGAGTGGAAGGGGCTTCATTCATCTTCCTGTCTTGCTCTGGCCCTTGTAATCCTTCTGGAAGAGGCGAGACAGGTTGAGGTCATGCCAAGCTACTTCTTTATCTGTATTGTCTTAGAACAAAAAAGGTTGTCCAACCTGTGTGTGGGTGACTTCTGCTTTCAATGAGCACTAAGAAGAGCCTTGCAGTGGGTCAGTGTCCCCAGAGGGGAACAGTAAGCATGTCTTTCTATGGGCAGTTATATCCTTTGGACCAGAGGGCACAAACTTGTACTTTACCCATCAAGTGGTATATATGGTTCAGTGAAGTCAAGGTGAAAGAAAAAACACCAACTGAGCAAGTGCAGTGGTGAATATTGACTGACGCTTGACTTCATTGTAGGAGCTAAAGGAAACAAAGGAGGCTGTGATGACTGCGCAGCAGGCTCCATTTTAGAGGGGTAGCTGGCATTTGGCTGCCCCGATTGCTATCTGAGGAACACAGGCCTGGGGGGCCGGCGCCTCTGGATTTTCATGGGCTACTTACCTTCTTGGGCAGGTTGGGTGTGGAGGCACATCAGGTCTGTGCTTAGACGGGCCCACACTTGCTCTCAGGCTCTGTTGTCACTGTCATAAAATTCGTAATCGTTTTTGAACAAGGGTGGCTGCATTTTCCTTTTGTATTAGACTCCCCAAATGATATAGCCAGTCTTGTTTTCAAAAGATACTGTGCATCTACACTTTTCTGTGATACATTCCCATTTTTAAATACTGTCAATGAGTTCAAATTTTAAAATGTAGTGAACGGTACACAATTGCAAGCTAACTGGCCTAAGAACAGGCAACACATTTCAACCCTGTGGATCATCTCAGTGAATATCCTGGAAGCTTAAAACTTGGAGCTGTGAGCTCTTTGCTGCAACTTGGCCAATCCCCTTATTCTCCGAATGAGGGAAGAGTCACAAGAAATAAAAACAGGAACACTGGCTTTCACATATAGCACCTGCTACACTGGGCCTGTGAGGAGCAGCTGTTGCTGCACGTACTCCCCAAATGAGGAATCTGAGTTTTATGGCATCTGTGACAGTGTGTGCTTTCTGCCTCATCATTTTAATTTTGTGGATGATGGATCTGCCAAGAAAGTTTCTTTCATCTTTTTGTGACTTATATTTATTTTCCCCAGTGATTATAAACCACTGTTGATTTATTACGATTTACACAGTAATTATCTGAGTACTATCTCTTGAATGAGATGGTTGGATGGCATCACTGACTCAAAGGACTTGAGTTTGAACAGACTCGGGGAGACAGTGAAGGACAGGGAAGGCTGGTGACTGAAGTCCACGGGGTTGTAAAGGGTGGGACATGACTCACGTGTTACTCACGGCTTAGCAACTGAACAACAAAAAACAACCATCCGTTGACCTAGTCGGGGATCTGTACATTGCTATGGCCTGGCCAACTGTAGGAACTACATTATCAGATCCCACCCGTCTTTTATGTGAACCATTTCTTTCTTTCCTCCTTTTTCCCAAGATGC
Organism: Ovis aries; assembly: GCF_016772045.2. Classification (NCBI taxonomy): domain Eukaryota; kingdom Metazoa; phylum Chordata; class Mammalia; order Artiodactyla; family Bovidae; genus Ovis; species Ovis aries. Next base: position 23,875,909 of record NC_056058.1, on the reverse strand, counting down.
CCCCTTTAGTAACATGTTATATGATATAAGAAGGGAAAAAATAGTGTGTACAAATGTGTAATCATATTCTAACATGAGTGCTTAAATCTCCTTAATCTTTAGCATATTAGAAAAGTATGCATTTTGGGGTTATAAGACATTGTAAGGACTGGCTATTTTTAAGATATTTACTTTTGTGTTGTGGTTCTCCGGTGGCTCAGATGGTAAAGAGACCTGGATTTTATCCCTGGGTTGGGAAGATCCCCTGGAGAAGGAAACAGCAACCTACTTCAGTATTCTTGCCTGAAAAATCCCAGGGACAGAGGAGCCTGGTGTGCTGCAGTCCATGGGGTTGCAAAGAGTTGGACACGACTGAGAGACTAAGCGCACAATATTGTGTTGTACTTACCTCCATTTTTTAAAGAATGTGAAATAAAAAATAGTCTCTTCAAGAGCCCTAGTTCATATCTGTTTGCCTTTCTGCCCACATTTCTGTTCTCTGCCCTGTTCTTTGGCAACCTGTGGCCTCAGAGAACTCTGGTGGTCATCAATAACTGAAAATGTGCTTTCACAGATCCTGGAGCTAGCCACGATATTACATTTCTAATAGTGAAATTTTATACCTGAAGCTCTTATATAATCATTGCATTCCTCCGCTCCTCAAAGTCTCATTTTCAGAGTCAATTAAACTTAATGGAGTAGTAGGATTTGGATACAACTTAATTGAAAGATACTGTGACGATAAGACAGGTGTTAATAGGAGTGGATTTGACAGACAACAGAAGAAAATGTCAAAAGCAAATAACCTGTGCCTTGGAAATAATGGAGCCTTAGTCCCATCTAGTTAAGGGTTTGTTTTAATTTAAGCAGGGTTTTTTTTGTTTTGTTTTTTTGTTTTTTGGAATGCTCACCCTCCCTTGCAAGGGTGTCTGTCCTTCTCTAGGTCGCTCCAAGTGGTTAGTTGATCTATCACACCCAGGGTGAGACTGGACTGGATTTCACTCTTGCGGAGACAAAGGCTGGAGAGGGAAGGACGGGTGGCAGACAAGTGTGATGTTTTGGGGACGCAGTTGGATGTGGATGGCGTACCTGCTTGCCATGCCTTCACGATGGCAGCCTGCCGGGCTGTTGGGCCCACAGTGCCCTGGGTTTGCTCCTTTGTTGTTTCATACCCTTTGGTGCCAGCAGTGCTCTGGCAGCTGATACCACCAACAGGTGCCCCTAAAATATCCAGTGGCCCTGGGAAGACAGGAGGAAGCAACGTTTGCAGCCACAGAGGGCCTCGTGCCACCAGTCCACAGGGTATTGGCTTCTGTTACTTGTTTATTATTTTTAAACCAAAGGGTGCCGCCCTTTCTCTGTGGTTCTTTGAAGACAGCCAGATGCCATTGCTTTCCTCTGCTCTTAAGAAGGATCATATGTGAAAGATAAATAACCCCAAGATAATAGGAGGGAGCTGGACTGACTTGAAACAGCCACAGTTGTACCAAAACCAGGGAATGCCACAGTCCAAGCGAAGCAGGGAAGATGGGGTTTTCATTTGAAGAAAGAGCGGCTATCATCCAAAGAAACTATGTGATGCGTGTAGGATATGTTGGTGTATCCAGTGTGTTATTCTTCAATGATGCATGGTGTTCACAGGCATTCAGCGAGAAAGACTACATTCAGGATCTGGCTCCAATAAGCAGAGCTAAGTCATTGTGTACATGACCAGCCAACTCTTCCTATTTTCCTACACGTTTCAGCCTTCTTCTGTTAGAGGAAAATACTGTAGGCTCCAAATAAGAGTACCCTGCGGGCACATCAATGACAGGCAGGGGCGTCTCAGGAGGTGATAGCTCGAAGATAGAGCAGTTTCAATCAACCACAGTCCAACTCCATCTCCAAATTAACTTTAAAATATTGGGTCTGTGGAAGAGTCATTTTTTCAGTCAGAACTTGGTCTATCAAAGAATGGCATTTCCTTTTTCCCTCTTGACTTCACTGAAATGATCAGTTCTGAGAGAAGAAATGCTTTAGATCAAAAGAATATCAAGTGTTCAGAATGACTTACCCAATGTAAATCATTCCCCCCAAAGCTTGATGTTTTATATACTTCACATTGAAAACCTTCTTAATGTACATTCTTACCAATCTGAGTGTGCCCTGGGATATTTAATTTCACTCCATCCATCAGTCTAACGTATTTTTATTTACTAAACACCTTTGGATCAGACATACCGACTAGAGCCATTCTGGAGAGAGCTGAGGAGTGACTGGGAGATGACCCTGGAGAACAGTGATAGTGGGCAACCCCTTCAAGAAGTCTGGTTGTGATACAAACAGCCCATGCATCTCAATATTCCAAAAATAGCACAATCAAAAAAATAAGCAGTTCAGTTCAATTGCTCAGTCATGTCCGACTCTTTGTGACCCCATGGACTGCAGTATGCAAGGCTTCCCTGTCCATTGCTAACTCCCGGAGTTTACTCAAACTCATGTCCATTGAGTCAGTGATGCCATCCAGCCATCTCATTCTCTGTCATCTCCTTCTCTTCCTGCCTTAATCTTTCCCAGCACCAGGGTCTTTTCAAATGAGTCAGTTCTTCGTATCAGGTGGCCAAAGTATTGGAGTTTCAGCTTCAGCACCAGTCCTGTAATAGACATTTCTCCAAAGAAGACATACAGATGGCCAACAGGCACATGAAAAGATGCTTATCATTGGTAATTATTAGAGAAATGCAAACCAAAACTACAGTGAAGTATATCACCACACACAGGTCAGAATAGCCATCATTAAAAAGTCTATAAGTAATTGCTACAGAAGGTGTAGAGAAAAGCAAGCCCTTCCATACTGTTAGTAGGAATGCCAGCTGGTGCAGCCATGGCAGACAACAGTCTGGAGATTATTTAAAAAACTAAAAATGGAGCTATCACATGATCCAGTGATCTCACTCCTGTGCATATACCCAGAAAAGATGAAAACTCTAATCCAAAAAGATGCATGCATCCCTGTGTTCACAGCAGCACTATTTACAATAGCCGAGACATAGAAGATGTGGGGTATATATACACTCACACGCACATATATACAATGGAATATTACACAGATGTAAAAAAGAATGAAATCATGCAGCAACATGGATGAACCTAGAGATTATCATACTAAGTGAAATAAATCAAACAGAGAAAGACAAATATCACATGATATCACTTATATGTGGAATCTAAAAAAATATGATTAAAAGAACTTATTTACAAAACAGAGAGAGATTCACAGACTTGGAGAGCAGATTTGTGGTTGCCTGGGGAGGGGAGAGGGAAGGATAGATTGGGAGTTTGGAATTGACAGATACACTCTACTAATGTCAAATGGATGGACAATAGAGACCTATCGTATAATATACAGACTAGGGAACTGTATCATCTTATAACAATCTATAATGGACAGAAGCTGAAAAAGAATCTATCAATCTATCTCTAAGTCATTTTGCTGTACACCTGGAACTGGCACAATGTTGCGGATCAACTATACTCAGGAAAAAAAAAGATCTGATTGTGAATGTAAGTTGAGGGTGATAGCTGGAGGGGGCTGGGGGATGAATAAGGTAGTTTCTTTGTCAATTTGTTTATAAGCAAGGCTTATGCACATCTGTAGCTGTTAAGAATGAGCACCAAGGTGTATGAAGACACGGAAGATCCGATGATATGATCAGCAGGGAAAGTCCTGGCAAGGTAGGCAAAAACAAAACCCAGATCATAGAAGGGCAAAAGGGAGGGGCAAGCCGTGTGCAGAAGGGGGCACTTCTTCCATTGTGACAGCAAGGGATGGAGAGCAGGGCAGAGGCCAAAGCTAGTGACTCTGTGCCCTTCAGGCTCGGAGTCTGAGGAGCTCTGGTCTCAGCTGTGTACCTGAGTGAGTTCTGTTATCTGGGACTGACAGGCCACCGCCAGGAAGGAGAGGAAACGGCAAAAGGAGCACAGAAGAATTGCAAGGCCCTTCGAAAACTCAGTTTAGACCTCGATACAAGACAATACAGTGCCATGAGAAGCGCAATTTTGAGAATTTTCTCGCACAGAATTCAGTCCCATCATTGTTGGGTCCAGAGGGACAAGGACCAAGGGAAGCCTGGTGCAGGAGGTGGCAAGGGTGATGAAGGAACACTGTGCGGGATACTGAGAAGACAGGTGAAGCGACAGGACCACGCAGTCACAGTGGACAGAACTGACTGGCCTCGTGGAGCTGGCATCATTCACACAACCTCGCACAGTTAACAAGCAAGGAAACAGGCTCAGGGAAGCTATGCTTAACACTGATTTTTCTGATGACTATGTCAACAAACAAATCGTCGCAATGTATTTCCTAGTTACCCATATGAACTTTGTAATAAATGAGGATTTGATGGTGGGGCAAAACCTTGGCTTCAAATGGATAAACAGACACAACAGTATGTAATAAGAGAAAATAAAACTATAAATCTTTATATTTTAATAGACCAAAATTATGCTGAGTCAATGGGACCATATATGTGTTATGCATATTAACTTTACGAAAGGCTTTCATATAACTCAGTGTACCCAAGGAATAAAATTTAATTCTTATGCATCATAAATTTGTTCTGATTAATGTTCTAGCTACTTTCCCTAGAATATAACCTCTGTAAGAATCAGAATTTTGTCTTTCTTACAATGGTATCCCCACAACCAGAACAGTACCTGGATGAGGAGGTATTCAATAATATTTGTTGAAAAAATTGAATACATTAAATGGGGCTGACTCTTCCCCTTGACCTCTTTACAACACCTTTAAGTCAAAATTGGATTAAATTTGTGCCCATTCTCACCCCACATGCTCCCATCTCCACAAAAGAATGGGATCTCCCTTTGCATTGCCTGCTCCAGTTAAAGATGTTTCCATCTACCTAGACATCAGAGTGAAAAACCAGGGAATCAGCTATGATCCCTCCCTCATCTCCATTTCTAAGACGAGTTGGCGCCCATATCCTGTCACTTCTGTCTTGGAAAAAGTTGGATCCGTGTTTTCCCCTCTCATCATTCCTGCAGTCTTGCACTATGCACGTCTTCTCATTTCTCAACTAAGTTATTGTGTTGGTTCTCTATTTAGGTTCCCTGACCCAAATTTCCCTCCCAGCGGTCCAGTGTTATTTCTAAATGTCCATCCACTGGCTAAAAATATGACCCATTATTTTCTTCTGAATAAATTTCCTTTGCATGGCCTTTAAGAGTTTCACAATCTTATCCCTTGCTAGGCTTGGGGTTCTGTCTCTTTCCACTTTGCACATTTGCCACTCAGGATGGGTCCAATACTTTTTTTTTTTTTAACCCAGTCTTTCCTCATATAGATGTCCCAAAATTCTCCTACCACAGAGCTTATGGGCTACTCTAACTTTCCTCTTTTAAATCCAGGTAGAGTAGACCCTCCTGACTCTTTCTGGACTAAAATTTAGGTTCAACTCTCCAACCCATACTTTTAATTTTATGCTTTTTCTCATGCTTCTGCTTAGAAACTCTTGCTTCCTAGCCCATCTCATAAAATCATAATTATCCTTCTCATTTTCTTCTATTATTAACACATCTTCCAATGAGTTTCTTCACTTGAAATTAAAATGGTGACTAAGCAACATCTTTGCTAATAGTATTTCTCAAAAACACCCTCCAATCTTAAAAAGATACAGAACAACATTAGTGATATGAGTTTCATAGAAACTAGTGTTCTTGCCTGGAGAATCTCAGGAACGGGGAGCCTGGTGGGCTGCCATCTATGGGGTCGCACAGAGTCGGACACGACTGAAGCGACTTAGCAGTAGCAGCAGTAGCAAAATTAAATTAATATTTAAACATTATATAATAATAGACATAAAATATAAAAAAGTAAAATCTTTTACTTCCCTTGTAATTAAAGTAAGTCTAAAAAACTGAGATTTTTATGTACCCTTGTAATTAGATTAAAACAAGTCTATATAACTATGAGATTTTTATGTACCTTTCTGGTTGGCAAAATATAAAAGCTTGATTTTAAAAAATAGGATAGGCTGGGCAATAAGCACTCAAATACCTTCTGAGACTGAGTTGGTACACCTTTTGTGATAAAATCTTTCAACATCGCTCATTATTAGAGAAATACAAATCAAAACTACAGTGAGATATCACCTCACACTGGTCAGAATGGCCATCATCAAAAAATCTACAAACAATACATGCTGGAGAGGGTGTGGAGAAAAGGAACCCTCTTGCACTGTTGGTGAGAATATAAATTGATAGCCCCACTATGGAAGATTGTATGGAGATTCCTTTAAAAACTAGGAATAAAGGTATCATATGACCCAGCAATTCCACTACTAGGCATATACCCTGAGGAAACCAAAATCGAAAACAATGCATGTATCCTAATGTTCACTGCAGCATTATTTACAGTAGCTAGGACATAGAAGCAACCTAGATGTCCATCAACAGGTGAACGGATAAAGAGGCTGTACTACATATGTACAATGGAATATTACTCAGCCATAAAAAGGAATGCATGTGAGTCAGTTCTAATGAGGTGAATGAACTTGGAACCTATTATGTAGAGTCAATAAGTCAGAAAGAGAAAAACAAATATCGAATAGTAATGCACATATATGAAGGATGGTACTGATGAATCTGTCTGCAGGGCAGCAATGAAGATGCACACATAGAGAGATTTATGGACACGGGGTGTGGGAGGAAGGAGAAGGGGGGACAAACGGAGAGAGTAACTGGGAAACATATACACTATCATGTGTCAAATAGATAGCTAATGGGAATCTGCTGTATGACTCAGGGAACTCAAACAGGGGCTCTTCCACATTTGTAAAGACAGGTGCCAGTTGGCATTGACAAGACTGTTTCTTTTGTGGGTCTCTCTAACTCTTCAACTGTCTCCATTTTCATTTTCCCATTGACATTCAAACAGCAGTAGGATCCTAATAGGAATGGATATATACTTAAATACATAAATCTTGTTCATTTTGGTTTTGTGCCATGAATGTGTTTCTTCTGGACAATGTGTTTTGTGTTTCTGGAAAAAATCAAAGAAAAAAAAATCTCATTAAGGGTTCAAGTGAACAAGCTGTCTACAGCCGGAGGATTTGGAAAGGCTGCTCAGGAAATGTGAAACAGTATTTGTCTTCGGGCAACATGCGTTTATACGTATGTTCTGAACTTACTAGAGAAGATTTGAAGAAAGTGGTTGGGAGGCTAGGAACATTTCTTCTGCAGTCTGCTTATCAGTGACAGCAGCAAAGGGAAGCTTGGAGAGCAAAGTTCCCTCACCCCGCCAAGCCACCCAGATGAAAATATGAGCTAACTTAACACAGTGTGCTTTCCATGCAAACACAGGTCTAAACCAGTGCCCTGGCCCCACCCTGCCAGCTGGCTTACTTGCCCCAAAGCCTCTTATCTAGAAATTCTGGAGCCACTACTGAGGCTAATTAAGACCTGAGTGTTACATCTCTAATATCACGGGAGGATCAAATCATAGGAAGTAGAGTCTCTTGGACTGCAAGGAGATCCAACCAGTCCATTCTAAAGGAGATTAGTCCTGGGTGTTCACTGGAAGGACTGATATTGAAGCTGAAACTCCAATACTTTGGCCACCTCATGCGAAGAGTTGACTCATTGGAAAAGACCCCGATATTGGGAGGGATTGGGGACAGGAGGAGAAGGGGACGACAGGGGATGAGATGGCTGGATGGCATCACTGACTCTATGGACTTGAGTTTGAGTAGACTCCGGGAGTTGGTGATGGACAGGGAGGCCTGGTTTGCTGCAATTCATGGGGTCGCAAAGAGGCAGGCATGACTGAGGGACTGAACTGAACTGAATAAGAAGTGAGTGAGGGAGATCTGGCCTTTTGAGTTGTGTTTTATTTTTAACTTGAAGAGGACAACATACACCTGTAATTGGTTTTTAATAATCACATTAAACCAACAAATTTATTCTTTTTCATTTTAAATTGATTTTCCTTTTCCATATATTGGATGGTCAAACTGTTGAGTGAAGATTGGAAATAAAAGCAAAAATAAACAAATGGGACCTAATTAAAATTAAAAGCTTCTGCACAACAAAGGAAACTATATGCAAGGCGAAAAGACAGCCTTCTGAATGGGAGAAAATAATAGCAAATGAACCAACAGACAAAGAATTAATCTCAAAAATATACAAGCAACTCCTGCAGCTCAATTCCAGAAAAATAAAAGACCCAATCAAAAAGTAGGCCAAAGAACTGAACAGACATTTTTCCAAAGAAGACATACAGATGGCTAACAAACACATGAAAAGATGCTCAACATCACTCATTACTAGAGAAATGCACACAAAACCACAATGAGGTATCATTTCACGCCAGTCAGAATGGCTGCGATCCAAAAGTCTACAAGCAATAAATGCTGGAGAGGGTGTGGAGAAAAGGGAACCCTCTTACACTGTTGGTGGGAATGCAAACTAGTACAGCCACTATGGAGAACAGTGTGGAGATTCCTTAAAAAACTGCAAATAGAACTGCCTTATGACCCAGCAATCCCACTGCTGGGCATACACACCGAGCAAACCAGAATTGAAAGAGACACATGTACCCCAATGTTCATCGCAGCACTGTTTATAATAACCAGGACATGAACGCAACCTAGATGTCCATCAGCAGATGAATGGATAAGAAAGCTGTGGTACATATACACAATGGAATATTACTCAGCCATTAAAAAGAATACATTTGAATCAGTTCTAATGCAGTGGATGAAACTGGAGCCTATTACACAGAGTGAAGTAAGCCAGGAAGAAAAACACCAATACAGTATACTAATGCATATATATGGAATTTAGAAAGAAGGCAACGATAACCCTGTATGAGAGACAGCAAAAGAGACACAGATGTATAGTACAGTCTTTTGGACTCTGTGGGAGAGGGAGAGGGTGGGATGATTTGGGAGAATGGCATTTGAAACATTTATAATATCATATATGAAATGAATCGCCAGTCCAGGTTTGATACAGGATACAGGATGCTCGTGGATGGTGCACTGGGATGACCCAGAGGGATGGTACGGGGAGGGAGGAGGGAGAGGGGTTCAGGATGGGGAACATGTGTACACCCGTGGCGGATTCATGTCAATGTATGGCAAAACCAATACAATATTGTAAAGTAAAATTAATTATTAATTAATTAAAAAAAAAAAAAACCTGTAGAGTGACAGCTGTTTTCTTGCTCCTAAGCAAGACATTGGCTCTTTCTCATGGTTACAGTCTAACAAGCATTCCTGCATCCTCCTTGAATTGGTCTGCAGTAAACCCTCAACATAGTCATATACTCTCAGTTCTTTTTTCCTAGGGTCATGAAAGAACTTCATAATAGATGGAATACAGAGGAGTTCAGCCTTTGTCCAACTTGGGAGTGAAATCTGAATTCCCTGGTTTTCTGAGTCTGTTTCCATATCCATATTTTTCCTGTCTCAATCTACATTCAACTCCTCCTTTGGCTGTTCATATCTGACCCTGCCTCTCTGGCCTTCATCCTTTTTCTCTGGATGGTCTGGGTCACTTTCCTTTCTGGAGCCATGGTGGCATAGACACTAAGAGCCCAAACCGGAGCCAGCCTCTGGGATTCAAAATCTATCTTTACCACTTAATAGGTATGTCCTCTTCCCTAAACTCTGTCATTCACCTTGGCCAATTTTTTGCTTCCTCAACTGCAAAATAAGGATGTTAATAAGAGTCCCTACCATGTAGAATTCTTACAAGATTCTCAGAAGTTAATATGTGTAAAGTGCTTAGAATAGTGCCTCCCATGGAGAAAACACCAAAGAAGAGTCAACTCTCAGCATGACTTCAGAGACAGTTCATTTGGGGAAGAAAGGCAGTGTCCATTGTGGAAACTAGGAAAACTTTAGTTACATAAATTTCACATGGAAGCTGGAACGTACATTAGAGCAACTCACAGCCTACTCTGAGATAAGAGCTTCTATGTAAACATTGAAAATACTTATTTATCTCTTACCTTGAATTTATTTGGAAGTAGTAAGTACAGATTGCCTTATTGTGCCTAGCATCTGAGCCAGAATTTCTACCTACTATTTCACCTTCATGTCACTCCCGGCCTGGCCACAGCCCACAGTCCAACCACAGGGGCTGGACGCTGACTGCATTTGGCTTATTACTAGGGGTCCACTCTGACCTAGGCAGTCACAGCCCCGGCTCACCTCTGTTCTGGAGACTTTATGAAAGACAGTCAGCCTCAGGGATACGACAATACAGAAAGAACTGGTTTTCCTGGGAAGTTGTGATTTCACTAGCCCCGAGAGAACCTTTCTCTTCTGCTGAGCAGTACCTAATTTCCATCATTAAAGATTCATCTTCTTGGCCTTAAGTTTCTTCAGCTTGTAAAAATCAAATCACCAAATGATTAATTTATGACTTGGGTTAGAGATACACAAGACCCAGGAGAGGTGGAAGAGAGACAAGGTGGAGGGAGAGGAAACGTATCTTCATCTCCTCAGTAATTCATTTTCCTAAAGTCAGTCCTATTCCCTACCCTGAATCAAGGCTGACAGCTAAGGATTTTCTCAGCTAAGAAAATTTTCTTGTGAAGAATATCTCAAGACAGGATTCCCAAAACCCAAATAAGACCCTTCAAATCTTGAATCAAAATAAGATCACCTGAACTTTTTACAGTTGGCCAGACATCTGCACTTACTCAGAAAACAGCAACAACTGGAGAGAAGAAAAGGGATTTTTATCCACCTTTTCTGATAACATTCGCCAACTGACTGTGAAGTGAAAGTTTATGGCTTTAAGGCTGGTTGTAAAATAAAAGCCTTTGGATTATACAGTGTAGTATCAATATTACTGCCCACGTCTGCCTCTTCTGTGATGTAGTTTCATGATCGCATTAAATCCCCTTATCTCCAGCAGGTGTAGAGCCATCAGGAACATTTTGTGTAGTTGGGCAGGTTATTCTGTGAACAAGGACTTCCAGCTGAGGGGAAGTGTGGACTAGTATCCAGATACATCCTGCTCACCTAGCTGAGCACCTCGACTCAGGAAAGGATACTTTAAAAATTATCTCAAAAGAATACTCTCATGGCTAACGTAAAGATGCCACTGTCTCCGTGGGGCGCCTTTTACTAATTCCTACAAAGGTGCTCCTTAGGGTGCAACAGCAATCTCGGTGGGCATTTTTGAGCTGCCCAGAGCTCCAATGCCTTTACTGAAGCTGAGGGAATTCTCCATTATGTAGGAAGGTCTTCAGGAAAAGCAGGGGACTTCCCTGGTGGTGCAGTGATTAACAATCTGCCTTACAATGCAGGGTTGACTCCTGTCAGGGAATTAAGATCCCAGTTGCCACCGAGCAACTAAGCCAATGCATGGCAACCAACAGCCCATACGCTCTGGAGCCTGTTCACAGCAATGAATGACTCCGCTTGACCCAGTGAAGATCCCCAGGGCGGCAACTAAGACCCGACACAGCCAAATGAATGAATGAGTAAGTAAAATTTAAAAAAAAAAATGAAAGAAAAGAAAAGCAGAGCCATTGGGCCAAGCAGGCCAGATGACTTTCCAGGCTCACGTGCAGCCGGAGTGCAGGAATGACCAACCAGATGCGTTCTCTGCACTGTCAACTGGGAGCTGGAGATGCGCAGAGAAGACCAGGGATGGTTCCTAGAGGCAGGAGCAAATTCTGATTTCCAAAGCAGCATAGGCAGAGGAGCAGAAGCTGTATGGAGCATCCTCTGAACTACTTCTGTCAAGTATTTGGTTGCGGTTCTGGCTGCTGCAAAGTCTCCCTTGTGTCCAGTCTGTTTCCCAATTTAATTCTCCAAGTTTCTTGGCAGGAAACTCTTTTTGTATTTAAATTGGTCTTAGTGGTTTGCAAATAAGACCTATACATAGGGATTAGCACTCGGGAGTGCTTCGATTCTTGTATTTCCCATCTTTTAGAGTTAAAAATTATTCTAGAAAGGTTATCAGACTCCTCGCCTTCCTACCACCACACATATAGGTGTACCTACTTCTGGGTTAAACACTCATCTGGTTTTGGATCCAATTCTCTCCCAGCATCTCAGAATCTCAACTACTCACTTCCCTTGTATATTTAAACTTGCCCTCTCACTAAATCCTTCCTGTCAACATTTCAATATGATCACATAGCTCCCGGTTATAGAAAATGGTTTGCCCTGAGCCCACATGCCTGGGTAGCTATTGCTACATCTCACCAATCAGGAGGCCAGAGAACTTTCCGTCCCAGGAACAGGTTCTAGGTTTGTCAGGAGATTCTGAAGGTTGTAAATATTTATAGTATCAACAATAAGCATTTGGTGAATTAGAATCTCTAGGAATAGGACCCAAGATGCCCATTTTAAACTTTTCATACCAGAACTCAAAGTAATTACGTCTAAAAACTTGCATCTTAATTTCTGGAAATTTTTCCACCATTTTTACCTCAGGTACTGCTTCTCCTTCATTCTCTCTTCTTTCTTTCTGGAGAACATGTTAGACTTACATTCGAGAAGAAATGATGAGAGACAAGGGGTTCCAGAAGAGGCAAACTTGGAGCCGAGTGTCTGGAGCTCTTGTGGAAGCTATTCTCATTGAAGACAAGCTCATAGACCAAAATCACAAGGCACAAATCACTATGCTTCTTAAGCTTTCTTCTATATTTCCCATCCCTTCCTTTCTGTAAGTTTTCAAGAATCCCAAGATTGTCTTTCAATGTACTAAGTCTCTTATCTGCTGTATCTGTTCTATAGTTATAACCTACACGTTTTTCAATGATCATAGTTTTTATTTGCAAATGTTTGCTTGGTTCTCTGGTATACTTTTTTCTTTTTCTCTATAAGGGCTTATTCTTGTCATAAGATTTTCAAGCTTATTTTTGAACATTCAGTCAGTTCAGTCACTCAGTCATGTCCGACTCTTTGCGACTCCATGCATTGCAGCACGCCAGGCCTCCCTGTTTGATTCCTCTATTATCAAAAATTCCTGGGCATATTACTCAGCCATTAAAAAGAATTCATTTGAATCAGTTCTGATGAGATGGATGAAACTGGAGCCAATTATACAGAGTGAAGTAAGCCAGAAAGAAAAACACCAATACAGTATACTAACACATATATATGGAATTTAGGAAGATGGCAATGACGACCCTGTATGCAAGACAGGAAAAAAGACACAGATGTGTATAACGGACTTTTGGACTCAGAGGGAGAGGGAGAGGGTGGGATGATTTGGAAGAATGGCATTCTAACATGTATACTATCATGTAAGAATCGAATCGCCAGTCTATGTCTGACGCAGGGTGCAGCATGCTTGGGGCTGGTGCATGGGGATGACCCAGAGAGACGTTGTGGGGAGGGAGGTGGGAGGGGGGTTCATGTTTGGGAACACATGTAAGAATTAAAGATTTTAAAATTTAAAAAATAAAAACCAACAAAATAAATAAATAAATCTTCTAGTAGGAAAAAAAAAAAATTCCTGGGCATGAGTTCTATTTGTTGGGTACACTGACGTCCTCTCTGTCATTGCAGTAAGTCAGCTTTTGTGCTTTGTGATTTCACCTGTGAACATCCCAGCTTCAGTGGGAATGACTTCCATGGGAGCTGCAAACACTCAGTTTCAAGTTGGCCTCTTGGAACTCATTATTTCTGAACCATTTACAAAATATTTTTGGCTAACAGCTTCTGTTTGAGAAGATAAGTGTGAATCACAATCACACAGCCTACATGGATGCTGGATTTGAGGCTCATATTTCTCCAGACTGTCTCTTTGCCACCCGTTTCCTACATGTTTGCATTATCCCTGAGCTGGTAGGTGTGTAGCTTTAGCCATTTTTTCCCAACTGAAAAGCCCCTTCTAGCTTAAGGGAAGAAGAGCCCCATTCCAGCTCCTTATTGTGCATAAGAGTTACAAGGTTTGACTATTTCTAACTGACAGTGACAACTTTCATCTCCACCCCTGTTCAAGATTAGTGGCTTTGACTTCCCACTGCATTTTTCAGACCCAGATATTTCACTTTTCTGATTTGGAACTTTCTATATATGTTTTTATATCTGTAATGTATTTTTCTGGGTTACCCTATGACTTGAGCGGCAAGAACGTGTCCCCAATTCAATCGGTCATCTTGATCCAGTCTGGATTGCTATTTTAACAAGCTCAGTAGGCAATTCTTACCAACACTAAAGTTTGAGAATCAGACATTACATCTGAGTCACTGCATTATGGAATTTGATACTTCCATTTCTACCAATGCCCCCACCCTAAACCACCCCACAAACACAAAGCCAATCACTTGAAGTATTGCTTCCTAAATATTTTTGTCTTCCTATTACTCCTTAGTTCATTTGGGCCACTGAAATGCTTTCCTACTGAAATCCCTGTATCTACACATTCTCCCTTAAAATTCTACTCACCTCAGGCCATGAGGGTGATCTATAGCTTACATTTGTCCAAGCCTAAAATTCTTCCATTCTTTGGAAGATAAAACCAACATTTCCCAGAACTACATAACAGATTATCCATAATCCAGTCTATCGTTCATGCTTTTAACTTGATATCTTGAGCTTGACTTCATGAGGATTTCTACATAGACAATGTTTATGAACCTCAGTCTTGTAAATAATGGAATGACCTTGTCTATGTACCCCTTTCTTCCTAACTTATCTCATTCCTATTCATGTTTTAAAGATTCAGTTAAGGCAATATATCTTCTAGGCAACTTTCTTTGACCCTCCAGGCAGGCTTAAGGGTCCCTCCTCTGTGCTCCCAAAGGATCCTATACATACTCTGTCACAAACATTGAAATTTGTTGTATATGCTTCTCTCATAAGACATGAGCTTCTGAAGAGAGGAGATGATGTTTCATCTTTGCACCTATAGCGTCTGGTTTAGACTAGTACTTAGTAGATAATGTTTGTTGAACTAAATTATTATTGATGATCTCAGAAATCCAGCCTTTTCTAATGAGCTTCATTCTTTCTTAAACTTTTATCTACTTTGGAACATTTAACCTGGTCAGAAAAATATGTTCTCCAAAGTCTTAGACCAAAAAGTTTTCCAGTAGCTTATGCACTTGGAAAATTGGGATTAGTCCATGAGAAACATTCAACCCTTGTTGATAGGCTCTTTGGCTCTCCCAGGTTGATAGAAATGCCACCTCTTGTATAATTTCTTATCTAATTTACAGTTTTTCCCCTCATTTACTCTATCACAGAAGATGATAGTAATTACAATCACATTGGAAAATAAAGAGATTGAGAAAAGAATAGAGAAGCAACTAGTTATCTTTTTTTCTCTCCTTAAAATTATGCACAGTGTGACTCCAGTTTCAGACAGAAAAAAATAAACAGAAGCAATACAAAGGATGAAAGACTGTTAACTACACCGCACATTAAGCCTTTTTTAGATGGTTTAAGATTCCTCCTTTTCATATACTGGAATTCACTGAATTACTTTGAGGTCACATATGGTATCACCCGCCTTAATGCACAAAAATTAGGCTAGCCAGCAAGACTTTTGATGCATTTTGTGCCACAAAAATGACGTTTCTTTTTTTTTCTGCCGTGTGTGTGCGTGCGTGCGTGTGTGTGTATGTGTGTGTGTGTGTGTGTGTGTGTTAAGTGCACACTGGGATTATCAAGGGATTTAAGAAGCACGATTTCCTTTAAAAAAAAATCTTGAATGACTTTTTAAAAAAGAAAAATAAATTATAACTTTTAAACTGAAAAAAAGGAGATTTTCATAGAGTGTCCTTTTCATAGCATCTGTTCCCTAGCTCACGGCGAACATTTGAGGCTCAAAGCACTTAATCAGGATGAGTTAATTCATCCACATGTAAACCCTGAGGTGATTTTTAAAATTCCGTTTGTCATTAGAGTATGAGTATCAAGGCACTCGCCTCAGATTAGTGTGTTGTTAACAGACTTAGGAACAGAACTTAGAATTTTCCTGTAAGATTTCTTTGAGGCTTATGAAAGTTGATGAAATAACTTTGAACAATGCAATGAGTGTGAAAGCAGGTACAGGAATTTTCCTTAGCATTTATAACTTGCGAAGAGTTTCAAGGGAGCTCAGAAACCCAAAGAACTGGGGCGTTTTTTTCCCAAGTCTGGCAGGAGGGAGTGCCGGAGTGCTGAATGGCTTGGCGTCTTTGGTACTTTCCTGTCTCTTCACATTTACCCCAAGAAAGGAAGCCAATGCACTTCATAAATTCCCTAAGTGAAGTGCCATAGGGTAGCATGATCTCCAAAACCAGACACTCCTTTGTTCCAATTGGTTGGGACTAGTCCCTTTCTTTCTACAGCTGAAACTAGTCAACCGAAAAACAAAAAAAAATAGCAGATGTTATGTGGACTGAACCCCATGGAAACCTTCCCATCTTCAGCTTACAGTAGTTGGGGCTGTCCCAATTCCCCAACTCACATTACTGCCTGGCCTCAGGAATATGAGCAAAAACTGTCCACAGGACACTCATACTGTCTTTGCGGCCAGCATCTGGCTCCTGTCTTAGATTCTCCTTTGGTCAATCCAAAACCATCTTAAAGATGTTACCATCAGAAGCAACCAGAAGGCTTAAAAACCAGATTACCAACCTCACACCCACACTCTCTCCCATTCTGATTGAGTGGAAGTGGAGAGAGGTTTGAGCTGATGTACTTTTTTGAAAGCGCCTCAGCTAATTATGATATGTAGATGTCAACCTATAGGGCAGAAGGAGAAGTCCTAACAGCCCCTTTCCAAAAGGGCAGATGAAACAGAGGCTCATCACTAAATTAGCTTGTCTGATAAGCATCTGTTCCTCTGAACTTCTTTTCCAACAATTCCTATCAAAATGTACCTGTTTCTTAGGTTACTGCATTCTTGAGTTATATCAGCTTGGTGATCCCAGGCCTCTATTGTCAGTGGGGTTTTGCATTTTCTAACAGTTTTAAGTCATACTGGCAGTACTAGCGATCTTTCCCTTGCATAAAAAAAAGGATGAAGGCCCTATGTCTGACATAAAAGAAATGCCTAATTTAGACTTCTGTGATAGAAATTGTCTTACCAAAGACAAATTGTCTTACCATTTCAGAATATATACAATATTATGAAGTAATTAGCAAATAAAATTTTTAAAAAAGAATAGATGAGATAACTTCTAAATGAATTGTTACTTTGGCACCAATGTTCTTGGTTGACAACAAACAGTAAACATTTTTGATAAATGAAAATGCAATTCATAATTAAAAGTTTCAGCTTATCTAGGAAAGACAAGCAGTGTAATTACTGTACTACTATGATTGCTATTTCAAGAAATGTCTTCCACATAAGAGTCAAGAGATGCCAGCAACACGTGTTTTTCAGTGGATGAATGGACAAAATCAAATACAGATATACTAGGGAATATTATTCAGTCTTTAAGAGGATGGGAATTCTGACACATGCTACAACATGGATGAACCGTGAGGACGTATGCTAAGTGAAATAAGTCAGTAAGAAAAAGACAAATATTGTATAATTCCACTTATATGAGGGTATGAGAGTAGTCAAATTCATAGGAACAGAAAGTAGGAGGGGAAAATGGTTGTAAGAGTCTCAGTTTTGCTAAATAAAAAGGTTCTGGAGATTGGTTGCACAGCAATATACATATATTTAGCAGTACTGAGCTGCACGTCTAGAATGGTTATAATAAATTTTATGCCACGTGTGTTTTCCACAATTAAAAGGAAAAAAATACCTTCAGTTGAAAAGCCAGGTGCATCTGTGACTCAATAATTGATACTGTTAGTTTAGAAAAGGCATATAGAGTTGAAATTGGAGAAAGCAGATGTCAGTTTTCACTTCTACACATGATATTTGAGCAAAACTAGAGCATATTATTCAATCTACTCATTCTTTTTCTGTTTAGGCCACACCACTCAGCTTGTGGGATCTTAGTTCCCAGACCAGGGATTGAACCCTGATCCTTAGCCTTGAAAGCACCAAGTGCTAACCACTGGACCACCAGGGAAGGCCTTATTCATTCTTTTAGATTGTCAAGAAGTATTTACTTGTTGCGTATCTCCTGAACTTCAGCTTCACAGAACCTTGACTGGTATTCATTCTTAACTGGGAGCTGGGGGCAGGGGATCAGATTCAGTCCAAGGTGTCCCAAGAGTGCATTTCTGGGGCCATGACATTTCCAGATCCGGTGATCTTCCATGAAGCCAATGTTGTCCCCATTATTACTAAGGATGACCCGGAAGTTCAAGTCTAATATGGCTCCTGTGGGTTTTTCTGGGTCAGGACCAGAATAGACAACTCACCATTTGTCTAACTTGAGAAATCTTAACCTGTTGCTGATGAACATCTCATCTGATTATTTCTAAATCTTACAATCAATCTCAGACTCTGGAAAGTATGACACCACAGATTTCTACAAAAAGATGAGGCAAGTAGCTTTAAGCCCAGTTTACCCATTTCCCTCCCTATTCATTATCCTTACCTATCTCACAGACAAGGGTGTGTTGATGGGAGCAGGCTTAGAGGTGTACCAGACAGGACTCCAAGACGAATTAAAGATGCTGTTTGGAAGTTTAGATTCATGTGAAATCTTTTCACTGCTAGCTTTCTTAATGGAATTAGAGAAAGTACCTTGCTAGAGAGTGAAATGAGAGAGACAAACTCTTGAGTCCAACAAAACCAAGGAACAGTCCGTACCTGATGACTTGTCTTATAGCAGAGACATTTGTCTAAACTTGTTACAGTATGCAGCCTGAAACTTGCAAATATCTACATAGCAAAAGTTCCCATCACCGCCACACCTTCCCCCCCTGAACCCCCGCCTTGAGTCTTTGCATAATTATTCACAATGCCTCTTTCAGTGGGTTATGCCTTTGCAACATCATGTTGCATGCATAAAAGTCGATTCATATACATCAGATTTTGAAATTAAACTTTTGTTTTAAGGACTATTGAAAGTAACTCTACATGAATCAAATAGCCTATCTCACCATCTGTGACATGTGGTTTCATGACATGAACGAGATAGCTTGTCTAAATAATAGAGGACAAGACCAAAAAAGTTTAACTAAAATTACAGCTAGAATATAAGGAGTGGAACTAAATTTAGGTTACAAATATTGCCTAATGTTTTTCCAAATTTTGAGTCACCTTCACAGAGCAAGACTGACACCTTTTAGTATGGAAGTTTTCTGGTGTGGCAAACCAGTGCTATTTCTTGGGGGTCCTCTTTAAAGGTTTATGAGATAGGGTGCCCTGGTGGTCAAGAACAGAAACTGCACAAAAACCCTAAGGGAGAAACTAAGCTGATGATCTCAAATTGAAAAGTTTTAGCTAAAGAAAGCAAAGAAAATTTCTATTGCAGTATTGGAAGCATGGGTTTTCTTGTCATCAAATACACAGACTACAGTGTCACCAATACTAGAGGAAAGGTCACCTATCACACATGCATCATCAGTACACATTCACAAGATATCAAGAATATGAACAGAATTGAGGAGGGGACTATAAAATGTCTTTGCAAAGATACCCTCAAAGTGACCTTGCATTGCATCTCTTGGACAAATGAACTCTAAATCACTTCAGTTTTGATCATTGGGTTATATCTGCAGTTATCAAGATAGTATGGTTGAAATTTATTTGAATATCAACTGTTTAGGGACTTCCCTGGTGGTCCAGTGGATAAGACTCCATACTTCCAATGTGGGGGACACAGGTTCAATCCCTAGTCAGGTAACTAAGATTCCACATGCCACACAGTGTGGCAAAAAAAAAAAAAATCTTATCCCAACATTGCTATATTAAGCTGGCTCAAAATATCCAACTCCTCAAATGGTCTCCAAACCAGTCTTTACCATATTATTGCTCTTCCTCATGGCTCAGTAGGTAAAGAATCTGCCTGCAATGCAGGAGACACAGGAGACATGGGTTCAATCCCTGAGTCAAGAAGATCTTTTGGAGAAGGAAATGGCAACCCACTTCAGTATTCTTGCCTGGGAAGACCCATAGACAGAGGAGCCTGGCGGGCTACAGTCCAAAGGGTCACAAAGAGTCAGACACGACGGAGCAACTGAATATGTACATCAACTGTACATACCTACAGCCTCGTGAGGAACTCGACTTTTCTAACTGAAGGCTAGGACACAATTTTAGTGGCTCCTGGTATCCTCTTTGAGTCTGTCTTACATGTGACTTCCTCTTTCTTATCGTGGATAGCTAAGAAGGAACTGAGAAGAGGAAAATCAAGAAAAGAGAATGCTCAGGGAGCAATAATTACTGAACTATTAGACACTGCCTTAGGTTTTAGACCTTTTAGTCTCAGCAAATGTGAACGAAGATCCCTGATTCTGTTGTCATGTCCTAACAACTGCTTCATTACTTTATTCTCTCCACTTGAATTTGTGTTGTCTGACCAATTTAACATTCAAGAGACTCTTCCATTTCAAGTGACAGAGTTAAAAAGACAAACCACACCTTGTGCTAGGAGTCAAGCTCGACTGATGCTTTAATTCCTGGTGATTTCCCCATATGCATTTACATGCCCATAGTCAAATTAACTGTCAAACGTGGCTTGCGATAAGCCTCACTGGAAATTTTAGATTTTCTTTGGGAGAAATTTGACTTCAGATTCTTACTGTTTATGAAATTATTTTTGTTTCCAGACATATACCAGATTAAAGTAATTTAAAAATTAAAGACTAGACAAATTGCTTATTTAATTGCACCCATAGAATATGCAACCAATAGATATCACTGTAAAGCCCTTTGCTTGATAATTCATTGACAAGGATCACCATCTCAGAGGTTCTACTTATAAAGAATGAAGATCCTAAAATAATCAGAGCACTGTCAATACAATGCCACTAGGCAATTTACAAACATTCACCCATACACTTACTTTTCACATTATAAATATTAATACATTTTTATATGAGGTCAAATCCACTTCACCTTAAATTTCTGCCGTAAAGCTGTTTCAATTTTGCATTAAGAAAGCAACGGTTTTTTAAAACATTGTATTTCATGGGGAGAAAATACACATCACAAAGATCTTCCCACTGTGGCGTGTTCTCTAATTTCTCTTAAACATTGTACAAAGTTATTTCATGTTATATGAGAACCATTTCTCCTCTGATGATAATTTCATCTTCTCTACTTAGATTTCCTCATGATGTGTTAAGTTATCCTCACGGAGCCTATATTCCCTGTAATTTCACCGCTCTTAGAGAAGAGTGGGGTTTCTGAAAGAAACAGATGTTTCTTGGGAAGGTTAACTTAATTCGGTTCTTTACCACACAGGAAAACCCTTCAAGATGATATAAGCAATTGGGTGCTTCAGGAACTTAATTTTCTAGTCCATAAACACAGGCCTTTGCATTATGATTCAAGATAAGTCACAGATGGCCAATAGCTACCAATTTTTTCCCAGAAGGCAGCCTTAGTCAATTCAAAAGGAGTGCTGAGCACAAGAAAACAAAACAAGTATCTGCCCAGTTACAAAGTCACTGCAGAGGAAAAGCTGTTCATTATTTTTATAAGCATGTTGGAGGAGATTAGCAGCACTGTCATAAAGCAGTTATAGGAATTTTTTCACCACCTGTATTTTCTGTCCTCTGGCTTCTGGGCTCTTCCATTATGCCTCTTTGCCAATGTTACCAACACTTATAGAGGTGGGGCTGACAAGCTGAAATTGCTTCATATACAGCTTTGGCCTCTTGGGCTTTCTCTGTCTCCAGAGAGGGTTGGACTGAAAAACAGCTTCCTAGCAGGCTCTGTTAGGTGTGACGACACGCTTTTCCCTCTGTTCTCAGGGTGTGATTTGGGATGGTAAGCCCCAAAAGTAGATTTGTCTTGAGCAAGCACTGGCTACTTTTTCTTTTCATGATATCTACTGAACACTCAATTTTGTTCTGTGCTGTGCTCAGCTAATGAAAACTTATTTATTGCACCGTAGGTTCTTCCTCAAAAATCTCAGTTGTCAGCCTGATTAATGTTTACTGGGTAAGAATGTCAAGCCAGGGTTAGACTCACATAAAGAAAGAACGTACCAGCAGTACTCGTTAATCTCAGAAATGGATTTGTTTGAGTACACATAGCCTGATGCTATATGAAAGCAAGTTGATTAGTCTAGCTTCTTTCTTTGAAGTTAGCAGGATCTCAAGTACCTAAAAATTCTTCCTATCAAATGTAACTCTCATATCATCTACAATGACCCTCATATATCATGTAAAATGGCATGATTCCAGTACTTTGTGTTTCTGTATAAAGAGGCTTTTAAGGGAAGTTTACCTATATGATGACTGCTATTTTTGACAATGGGACCTGAGGACTTGGGGATCTTGGTTATTGTTCCAGGTTCCAATCATACACCCATTCCCTGGCCCTTCAGCTCTTACAGCCAAAAAAAAAAAAAAAGACATGATAGAGTAGGAAAAAACAGTGAGATGGAAAGTGTGAAAACCTGGCCTGGAGTCTTGATTTTTTCTATTTTATTAGCTGTGACTTTGGGCAAATTATGTCCTTTTACTCTGCTTCTACTTATGTAATTATAAAATGCTAGAAGTGGGTCATTTGTTTTCAACTATTGCACTCAAATCTGTGTCATCTAAGTTTCAGTGATTCTACCTGATTTCCTTAATTGTACTGAGGGTGAGCCAATGGCTCAAATCTTCAAGATCAGAAGTTAGACACTTCTCGCTTTAAGAAATTCTAAATGGTGAGAATGGGCATCCTTGTCTTGTTCCTGATTTTAGAGGAAAGGCTTTCAGCTTTTCACCGTTGAGTATGATGTCATCTGTGAGTTTGTCATAAATGGCCTTTACTATTTTGAGATATATTTCATCTGTACCCACTTGGATGAAAGCTTTTATCATGAATGAATGTTGCTGCTGCTAAGTCGCTTCAGTCGTGTCCGACTCTGTGCAACCCCATAGACAGCAGCCCACCAG
Organism: Ovis aries; assembly: GCF_016772045.2. Taxonomy (NCBI): domain Eukaryota; kingdom Metazoa; phylum Chordata; class Mammalia; order Artiodactyla; family Bovidae; genus Ovis; species Ovis aries. Next base: position 23,852,996 of record NC_056058.1, on the reverse strand, counting down.
GCTCCTCTGTCCCTGGGATTTTCCAGGCAAGAATACTGGAGTGGGTTGCCATTTCCTTCTCCAGTGCATGAAAGTGAAAAGTGAAAGTGAAGTCTCTCAGTCGTGTCTGACTCTGCGTTCTCATGGACTGCAGCCTACCAGGCTCCTCCGTCCATGGGATTTTCCAGGCAAGAGTACTGGAGTGGGGTGCCATTGTTTTGCCAAATACTTTTTCTGTGTCTATTGAGATGATCTTGTGATTTTTATCCTTCCTTTGGTTAATGTGATGTATTACATTGATTGACTTGCAAATTTGGAACCACCCTTGCATCTCTGGAATAAATCCCACTTGATCATGGTATCATATTATAGGTGATCAGTAAGTGTTAGCTTTTCTCTGGCGCATTCTTGACAATGACCCTTAAACTACATGAAGGATAGCTTACTATCTTTTAGGGAAACAAATCCCAACTTTTGGATAATTTTATTGTTAAAAATTTCTACCTTATCATTGGAATTTATGCCAAGACAAAGTTTTTCTCTATTTGGTATTTATGTTTACCTTCTCTTACATAAACACTTATTCCAGCATTTCTGGAAACTAGGACATCTACTGGCAAATTCCATCTTTGTCTCTAATAATTTTTTAGAGGGAAAGAAATGAGACTTGGCTAAAACTGTAGGTAAACTCTTCCCCAGTAGTGAGTCAAGATTTTTATCTAATTACTGGGGTTTTGTTTTCTTTTTATTAGACATTCCAAACCCTCTGGGTATGGGAAACAAAAAATGTATTCCTAAGCATGTTATAACATAAAATAAGCTACTTAGAAAGGAGAGACACTACAAAGAACTGAAAAGTATCAGCTGTGATTTCTGAAGTCTGACTCTCTTGACTTTTTATAAAGGTGGTCACATGGGGCCCGGGTCTTGGTCAAGTTTGTAATGAGGCCTAAGGGTTTGTGCATAAGCTAGTTCCCCTGCAAATGAAATGAGACTAACTTACATTTTGCAGTTGTGATTTATCTTTCATTAAAAGTATTTTGTAAGAAAGATTCATCTGATTCCCTCTTTGTCACTTCAGATAAATCAACAGAACATAATGATCACAATCTTCAGGGTCAGTTTAGGATACACTGATGAGAATCACTAGGAGGGCTAAGAACAACATCTAGCACAGACAGTCCTTAGTAGGGTTCATCAAATCTTTCCTTTATTTCACAAGGTTCTCAAAAGACACCATGACAACCCATGCCATAAAGGCCTTGCCATCGCACTTCAGTGCTACTCTTTCATTACCAAGTCTGTTATACCGCCTTTCTTCTTCTGCTCACTGGGACTATCTAAGGTCACCTTTACAAACCTAACAAATCCACGGTGCTCTTGATTAGTGAAGCTTCATATTAGCATTGAAAAGGAAAATCAGCCTCTGGAATCAAAAGACCTCGGTTCTAGTCAATTTAGCTACTTCCTTACTAAGAGGGCATGATTAGCTCTACTCAAGCTCTCTGGGACCTCAGCTTTCTCACCTACAAAGCAGAGACACTAATACAGCTGACAATTAGGTTTCATCAATGAGCAGTGCTGTTGGAAGTGCAGGTTAAGGATTAAGAAGCCATATACGCAAGCCAATGTGAAAGAATCCCCAAGTCAAAGGCTTGCCATAGAGTAGGAAGAAACATACATGGCACAGATTTATCACTCCTGAACTTTTAAAATACTCACCGGAGGAAGTATAAATACAAAACAAAATAAGACATGTGAAAATGATTTTTAAACTGAGTTATATCCACATGCTATTATCACTTGTAAGAGTTGCATTATTAATGATGGGTTGTTAGAAGAGAAATGAAAAGAGAAACCTATCTATACTTCTGCTTTCAGATCATTCTCTTATATATTCTTGGTAGCAAGCATTTTTTTAGTGGCCACCTGAAGATAAAACCCATCTGTTACATCTGCTCTCTAAGTGAATGAAGGTGGGTTGGATGGGGTAGATTTCAAAGTGGGAAGAAGCTATGCTCTGGCAGGCCAAAGATAGAGATTCCATGGGAAGCAAGAGGTCAGGCTTCAGAGTACCCTCATATCGTTCCAGGAAGGCAGCCACCTACTATGCCTAGGCATCAGGCCAGCTCTGGCAGGAGATTGGATCAAAGCTATCTGCATGTCTGTTTCAGGGCATTAAGTTTTGTCTACCCATACAGGTGAGGAAGAGATCAATGCAATCATGCAGAAAACTTAATTTAGAGGGAGAAAAAGGAAGAGAAGAAAGAAAAGACACAAGTCTTGCTTTCACTGAAGTACAGTTTTTGTAAAGTGTGACAGAGAAGGATCTTCTTTAGAGAAGATCCTTAGCGTTTTAGTGGCCAGTTTAGACTATCCTTGGTATGTTTCAAGGAATAATGACAAAAACCAGACAGACATTCCACTTCATTACAAGCATAGCATTGGGTACTGTCATCTATGTGTTATGTCATTTAATCCCCACCAACTCTGTGAAATGGCATCTAAGGTCTGGCGATGTCATGTCTGGCCTAATTTCTCATGGCCAAGAATTGACAAGGTCCAGCTTTAGAATTTGAGGCCATGATTCGAAGTGTGTGGAAAGACTAAGAAATTTTAAACCATGCTGGCAACTCTGTGTTGTAACTCTTCTATAAATAGTTCCCTGATTATTCCTAAATCCCATTGACTTGGTATAATGTAAGCTATTCAGCAATGTGATATGGATAAATATTTCCTTTTCAAAACACTGCACAAATACATGATTTCCTCCCTCTGTCCACCCTGTAGGAGAAGTAGGAAAAGAGCAAGGTAATAGGAATTTACCTCTAAGCTATAAAGCCTTCCTATCCTTTCAGTAATCACTGAGGGGAGCACCTAGTTACTAGGGAGACCATAACAAGAGTGCAGGAGATTCAAGTACAACACTCGGGTTGCCTGGCTAGAGAATGCCAAAAAAGCAAAGGAAAATATTATTGTTACTGAAATCATTTGATGTCTATGACTAATAAAAACATGTTGGCAAACTGAATTTTCAGAAATGCCCAAAGGGCTTAGTTGAAGCTATGAATTAATAGCATACAGTAGTTCTGTCTGGATAAAAGAAAAAAAGACAACAACCCTAAACCATTTAAAAATTTATCTGAATAACCAAAAGATTCCAGGAGAAATCTTGAGCAACCAATCTGGGTCCTTTATTCAACTTTTAATTGAAATTCCCTCTTCCCTTTCTTTTTCAGCTAAATAATCATGTTACATGCTTTGAGTCCCATGATTCTTGAATTCTGGGGGACCTACCAGCCTTCTTAACCAACATCTCACAAATACCAGAATTATCTCTAAAGTGTCCCTGACAGCTATATTCACCTTAGAGACTTACAAAGGCCGAGGTGTCCATTCATTCAAGTGCTGTGCCCCAGGAGGACTGGTGGCAGCTAGGGGTGGATGGAGCTGGGGCTGAGTCAGACCTCCGATTACCTCTTGACCCAGGCCCCAGAGGTTACTATGGGCCTGCCTGAAGATGTTCATCCTGATTCTGCTTGATCGTGCCCTGAGCAGGAGGCCTTTGCTAGAACATATCCTATCTTGCTATGGATATAAGCTCTAACTGTTGGAGGGTGCTTTCTCATACTGTGCCAAAATCTGCCTGCTCATGTTTTCTATTCGTTGTTCTGCACACTGTCTCTGGAACAATAGTGTTTGACTCAACTTCCTCTCATCTTGAATAGCCCCTTAGATAACGGAAGTCAACCATCATAATCCCCTGATATATGGTCTTCTCCAAAGTAAATATCCTCAGTTTCTCAGATCATAAGGAAAATATACAGACATTATAACAATAATAAGAGACAGAAAATATATAATTATCATAAGAGAATGACAAAAAGGTGGTCTGGAAATGAATTGTTTTTAAAGAGTTGTCTAACTGGAAAACTGAAAATTTTAAGTGATTTTGAGAACTGTCGCTTTTCACTGAGTTCCTGCATGCTCTCCATCAAGCCATCTCGTTAGAATGGAAATGTAGCTTGCCAAGGCTTTTTCTTGGTGACACCATACCAGCTCCTAGTGATCAGCCATCAGTTCTCACTAACTTGCATTTATTTTTGCTTTGTTTATTTAGTGTCAATGCCCACTTTGAGAAAAGGTTCTGGAAGGATACTTATCTGCCTATGAATAGTTGTGGCATAATTTCAGAATTTGAATGCCATCTATTAAGAATTAAGTGAGGGACAATGTAAGGAAACTGAATCCTTAGTTATTTCTCCTCCCCAAGTTTTATTATGTAAAATTCCAAGCATACAGAACAGCTGATGTAATTTTATAGTAAACACCCATATTCTTCATAGCTAGACACTACAATTGACACTTTGTCTTCTATTTATCACTTATCATCAGTTTCTTGATCCATCCATCAACCCATCTTACTTTCTTACACATTTAAGTGTAAACAGTGTTCATCAGTACACTGAATTCCTAACACTTGAGCATGTATATTATTCAGTTCTTTTTTGCTACTTTTCATTAGCACTCTTTTCTGAATTCCTCTTACCATTCTTTCCCTCTTTCTTTCCACTTTCTTTTCTTACAGAAAAGAAAACTTCCTTTCTATACACTTCCTCCCACTTGCCATCCCCCAAAGTTCTAAATGGTAAAAGAAAATGTGAAAAATCTGAGCATGGAACTGGTCTTGAAGCAGCATCAGGAAAGGTCCCTCCATAGGTGTGAGCACCATAGACTTGGGAGAGACAAGGTTCTCTGAATAAGCTGATGGAAACCAACTTACAAGAGAGGGAGGTATAGAGTCTCAAAGCAACTGAATTTACTGTGAAAAACACAGCTATCAAATACTTAGGCACCTGCATTGCTTCATCAGCTCGATTTCTCCCTGAACTAAGCTGCATAATACGCAAATTATGAAGGGTTTGGGTGAACAGAGTCACAGAAAGACAGTAAGGTCTTAGTGACATGGAGCAGAGATCTTATCAGCACTTTTTAACAGCTGGCCAGCACCGTGTCCTACACCAAAAGGATGCTTCATAACTAGTGCATTATGAAATGAGCACATGAATGCTAACTACCCCTCTAGTAGAATGGCTGTGGCTCAGGGCACCTCTCCCCTGGACAGGCTGAGTGAACTTTGCCCACGTCCACGTCCACTCTTCAGTGAAGTTTCAAGACCACCATTCTCCTTTGAATGATGCATTTTCTTTTATCAGTTCATATGCCATTCATTAAGCTCTCAGGAAGTCCTAATCTTGAGGTCTATGACTATCTAATCCTGTCTTTGATAAACTGATTTTATTGGCTTTACTCTCAAAACAAAGAGTGATCTCCTGCTGCTTGAGTCTACTCTTTTTAAAGATCCGGGAACACTGTCTTCCCTGATGAGCAAAAACCATTCCTCTCACTATCTCAAGATTTATGGCCGATAAGAAATGTTAGCCATTTATTTTCTGGGCTTCCTAATTACCAGCCCACAAAGACTTGGCAAGGTGAGCTTTTCACTGGAAAGGCAGCACCACAAAAATGCCAACACAGCACTTTTCACAACAGATTCTCTGTAGTTGCAGAGAAATGCAATTTTGACAAATCCATTCTGAGACCCCTAAGTGGAGTTTCCTAGTCATACAGTCTCAACGGGAATCCTTTGGTTATAGCTCCTTCAAAGGTTTCAATGTCACAAATCAGATTATTTTATAGTAAGGAATTCCTGTCCTTGCTATTTCAATTTCTTGAAAAATATTCTTACCCCTGACCACTTTCTCTATATAGATACCATAATAAATATCTATAAACATCAGCATTTCATGGAAATGCTTTAGAGTTTATTTGGATGCAAACTCTAAGGCGAAAATGACAAGAGAAACAAGGCTATAACTATTTCCTGTGAGGCTACTTACAGACCAGGAAGAAAAAAAAATCAGGTGCTTTTGGTACTGGTACTTCAATGGCAAAATACAGACTGCTAGCTAGAGTTCTTTTCTAACTGCCTCTATACATAAGCAGCCAATACACAAGGTTCAGATCCAGATAAAAACCCTTCAGTAGGGTGAAAGATATTATGATGCAGAGAGCAGACTTTTACTGTTGGTGGTTTCAGTGCTCTGACAGGAGAGCACGGACCTCAAACAGGACTTGGTCTAGGTGAACACGGAGCTCTTTCTTTTAGCTGGCCTTTAAAGCCTACGTTTGCTCAGACATCATTAGTTCTTTTTCTTCCTTTGATGCATCTGTCTCTAGTGATGGAAACTCTTTTTTTTTTTTTTTTCCAAGAAACTAAAGCACAAAAGGAAACTGAAAAAGCTACTAACTGATTTGGCAACAACTAAGCAAGAGGCTGCTATCACAGTCCTGGAACTCAATGAGAAGATCAAGACTCTCTGTGAAGGAAAGCTAGCCCCTAGAGGTCAGTATTACCACGTGACAGCTACACACAGGCCCTGGGCCCTGGGTGATGCATATAGCTTCACTGGCAACAAAGCAGAGAGCAAGGCCACAGTGCCAGGCAGCGTACCAGGCCAGAGGCATGCTGGCCGGGCCTGATCTCCATTCTGCTTGATTAGAGACATACACAAACTGTGAGCTCCAGGCGGGGTGTGCTTCCGCCGTGAGAAAAGCAGGGAATGAATAAGCAGTTCCTTCAAGGAAAGTCTCTGGGGGCTGAAGAATAGAGTGAAACATCTGATCAGTGTCTTGCTGGGTGGCAGTTAGGAAAATAGAGAGCCCAGGGAGGAAGACCCAAGGCTCCCAGGGGTGGGTCTCTGAAGTGGGGCAAGGAGAAGGGCTTGTCTGAAAGTGTAGACAGGCTGATAGACCAAGACGGGCATGGGAAGGAAAAGAAATCTCTTTTAACAACAGGCTAACCAGCCAGAAATAAGCAGGGAAGACGGGCTGAGGGTGGTTCCGAAAAAGTTAATAGCCACTCTGGTATGGATGTTTTAACAAGGCTTCTCCCAGAGATGATAAACACACTTGAGGAGGGGGAGGGCAGGGACCCTCAAATTGTCATCATCATCAATAATATAAATTAACATTTGATAGGACACACCAGGCATTTTGTTAAGCATTTCACGTGTATTTAATTCTCAGAATAACCTCTGAAGCAGGTATTAGTACATTTACGGATTCTACAAGAATAAGCGCAAGCTACCTGGCCCCAGGCTAGACGTGTGTGGCCACGCCTGGGCAGTCACCCCAGGGTGCTTATACAGCTTTGGTGCAGTGAGGCAATTTCTCTGCAGCAAGAGTAGATCTCACTCTGCCTGGTGGATCCCTGCAAAACTATGGTTCCCTGGGACAAATGTCTTCCTTTGATGTGTGGCACTCTTGCAAAGCCGGGAACAGGCAATTGTTCTTACTCTCACTTCCTCTATTACTCATAAATAATTATGGAAAAAGAGGAGGAACGTGGAAATAGAGGAGGAGGAGGAAGGAGATGATGTCGTGGCTGTAGAAAGTGAGACACTCCCAGCATCCCGACAGTACGGGAAAGCGTTTAATATGAGTTTGGCTTTAATTTTCAGTTTTGAATAGCACTTTCTCTAGATGGAAATGGTATGTGACACCATCACCTTGAAACACATGGTTTTCTCTTTCCACAGAACAATATAGCTTAATTTGCTTTTACCACCATGAAACCTAAATGAGTAAAACCCATTAGAGAATATTATCTATTTAAAAGTCTTTATTCTAAGGCATCATAGCCAGATTTCAAATCAGCTGCATGATAGGAAGCTGACAATGATTGCACAGGATGCTGGAGAAAATTTTCCTGGTCATCTGAGAAAAGTTCTCAATTTCTCAACTGTACTTTGAATCTAGGGGAAAAAGGATTTTGTTGCAAGCTATCTGATTCGTTACTCTCATTTTGACAAAAATAATGTCCTTTGCTATCTAAGGATGATTTCGTCCCTTTGATATTTTGATAGGTCAAAAATTAGGATACTACTGGGTTACCAGGACTAAAACAATTGTGGGGTATGTTAGAAAACATTAAATTCCACCTTTGCTTCTTTGTCCACTTTTGTCTCTGTATTTCTGTCTAAAGCAGGGAAAAATTACCTGTGCAGGAAAAAAGAACAAAAAAACCTGAAGTATTATGAACAGATATAAATTTAAATAAAGTCAAGTATTCCAAGGTTAATTACGGATGAAAGCCCTGACTCCCTATAGAAACTATGTATTGCTTTTCTTATTTGTTGGAGAAACTGGGTCAGTAGATAGACATATAGCCTGAAGCTCTTAAACCGTCTATTTGCACAGTTTTACTCTCCTATGGGTTCCAAACAGCCTAACCCTGTGTTCAACAGCCCAGAAAATTATTATCAAGGCTCTTGTGGCCCCAGAGTAACATGAGCTCTTATTCTCAGAGACTTTGGTCACCATGCCCTACCTCTCAATTGATTTGAAAGTAAAGTCTGAAAAGATGTAGGTAACTTTAACACACAATGGCTCCCATTTAACCACGAACAATTAAGGTTGACCCACCTCCCACACACATTCCTTAACCAGAACACCACTCCTTCCCTGCTTAATCTTGTGTCCTTTAATAAAATGTTTGTTTTTGGTTTTCAGACCTCTGTTTGCAAATGACAGATACCCTCAATCATAATAGCTTATGATTGGGTGATTATAAGAAAGGGTGATTTATTGGCACAAACACAAACAAACTAAGAAAGGGCACGCTCAGCCTTAGAGTCTCATAGATTCAGGGACTCAAATCCCATCAGGGAATTCTGTGTCTCTCTGCTTCTCTCTGCAGTGAGACTTTCATTTCCTCAAGAGGGATGTCAGGAGACACTGAAAACATAGCCACAAGCAACCAAGGGTTGCCCTACTTATTTCTTCTCCAGAGAAGAAAAAAAAAAAGTGTTTTCCCACCAGCTTTAGTTAGGAAAAGTATGAGAAGGTACTTAGTCTTGGCTTGGCTTGGGTGCTTATTTGAGCCCGTGAGTCTATCTTTGTAGCTGGAGGTGGGGAAGTATGGTTGGACAAGCTTGGTTATGCACCAACCATTGGATGAAGGGGCAGAAGGAACTAAGGGTGGGATAGGAGGATGTTGTGACTGCTGGATCCCAGAAGTACAAGGTTGGACTGGGAGAAGACACTGGGTCACTGTCTTACAGGAAGGGGTAGCCTGCTGCAGGAAAGAAACATGTCCAACCTACTCTCAGCTAGTGATCAAGCTAAAATATCATAATATGCTTAAAAAATCACCCATCCACGAGTATTTGCACTTTTTAAGTGGATTATTCTTGATGAACAAAAGACCTTCATGATTCAAGAAATTAATGTCCAATGGTAAAACTTCAGTCTCCGTAATAGAGTAAACCACTTTGGGAAAGGAGACTCCTTGCAGCCTTCATCATGTGAGACTGTAGTTGCCAACTCTGAAGTTCAGTTTTATGGTAACAAGTGAAATTGCAAGAGGGGAAAAGGGCTGACTAAATTACATGTTATCTGGATTAACACAAAGCTACTTCTCTTCTCTAGTTACAAGTCAGTGCCTACAGTTATAATAAGCAGATTAATGAGATGGATTCAAATAAATTAGAATCTCTTTCTATGCAAATGTGCACAATTTTTCAGTTTGGTTCATTTTCTAAGTAAGACTATATAAAAGGTTGCCATTCAACTCTTCTGATCAGAGGAACGCCGTAGAATACTAAGGATACTTTTAAGCAGGTTCAAATTTGATGGAGCAGTGAGCTACCAAACTTTTTTTTTAAACATGTAAACACATAAAAATGATTTCACTGGTTTCATACTTAAATAACCTCCAAGGAAATAAATGATTTAAGTCAATGGAAAGTTCAACTGAAAAGAAAAACACCTTTATTATAAAACTGGCACAGCAGGAAACTTACTTACAGTCTGAGTGTTGTTTGTTGATTTTCACTTTGTGCAGATAATCACAGTCCAGGGCTGATTCCTTGCCTCTTTCCCACAGCTGGCACCTGAAGTGCTTAATTTACTCACAGAATTCAGTGAAATGCCTATTGTACCCATTCAAAGCTTGAGTTCATCTTTTGGTAAACATTAGTATGCAGGAATCTAAGGCTAGATTTCAAAACAATCTGCCTCCTTTGGTTTTGGAGCAGAAAATTACTTTGTAAAGGACCTGAGTGAGTTGAGTCCTAGCACATCAGCATCAAGTCACCTGCTACGATGAAAGCTTGAATCCTTGACCAGAACATTCAGGACCTGGTTTGTAGATTTCAAGCTAGCACACTAAAGGGAATGCACTCCTCTGGATTTTTTTTCCCTTTTAACTCTTTTCTCTTAATATGCACAGCTGGTATATCAAATAAGGTATGTCTCTATCCTACAGGCCAGTTCCCAATGTCCCACTGAAAGCCGTGTCAACGTTAAGTCATTTCTTGGTTTTACTCTCATTAAGAAGACACTCCCCCAAACCAAACATCACATATTAATGCATATATGTGGAATCTAATGATCTTATTTGCAAAACAGAAATAGAGACACAGACGTGGAGAACAAATGTATGGACACCAAGCGGGAAGTGTGAGGGTGGTAGGATGAATTGGGATATTTGGATTGACATATATACTCTATGTATACAACTATGTATAAAACTGAGAACCTGCTGTATAGCTCAGGGAACTCTACTCAGTGCTCTGTGGTGTCCTAATGGGAAATAAAGGCAAAAAGAGAGGGGATACACGTATACGTACAGCTGATTCACTTTGCTGTACTGTAGAAACCAACACAACATTGTAAGACAACTATACTGCAACGAAAATTAATTAATAACAAAAGAACAAGTCAAACAAGGAGACAATGACACTCCCAGGTAGTACAGGTACATCCCAGGGCAAGCTTATCGAGGACTCAGGGTCTGAGCAGAGCCAGACAGTTTTGACGGAGGCTAGTCCCAGGATTGACTTTTCAGTGACATAAAATTACTTTTAAACACTATCTCATTAATTTTAAGCATAGGACTTGCTGCCCTATACCATCATGAAAGCCAGGAGATATATCTCTTTGACAAAAGCCCAGAGCCAACTCTAACCAGCATTCTAAAGAGTATCTTTTATCACGATGTCCATCCCCAGGCACACAACCCAAACCCCCTCTCCTTTTTATTACTCCTTTTCCAAACCTTCTTGGGACAAAAACTGCTATTGCAACTAGATGTTAAGAAAAATGGGATTTGAGGGTGGTAAAAATGTTCTGGAATAAGGTAGCGACAACACTTGTACAACACTGTCAGTATAGGAGGACCGCCGAATGGTACACTTGAAAATGTTTAGCATGGTGAACTTCATGTTATGAGACTTTTATCTCAGTTAGGAAAACACAGTGATTAAAACAATCCTTGCAAGGATGTAACACCCTGTCAAGTGTAAGTATGTTTTAATGAGAATGCTTTGGGCCTAAATAAAATCTTGCCTTGGTAGAATTCCAAGCTTTCAGAGAGCCAGTCATGTTACTGTTTATTGGAGGAAGACTAGTCTTGAATAGCTGTCCATTTGTGTCTAGTTTTTTAAACAATGCCATCCTTCTCCTCTTCTACTGTCTCTCAGCTCTCTGAAAGGCTGGTGTTCCTCAGACTAGGAGTCAATTACTTGACCAACAGTTCTGCACACACTGCTTTCACCACTGAACACAGATTTTTTAATTACCAGTCTACCTAGAATTTCTTAAAACAGTAACAAGGAGGACTCTGGGCTCTCACAGTTTGAACCATTGGGACTTTGTTATAAGCTCTGCTCACCACCCATGGCATCAGACTGCATGAAGCTTGGTTTGATATTTGGTCAAACACAAAGAGGCAGCCTGCACTTCCCTATTGTTGCCAAGGGTGTTACTGCCTTGCTGGAAAGGGACAAGAGCTCAGGGAAACAAAAGGTGGAGATTTCCCCACCCACATAATTTTCCCTACATTTGCAGAAAGAAACTTTCTTTTAAGCACTCCTACCAAATTCCTAAAGAAGCTATTCCTTGGTGGGGTATTTTACATCTAGAACAATAACCACCAAAAATTAACAGTGGGGACCATGAGAGAATAGGAATAATAACTTCAAGGTGTGCTTTCTAAGTGTAACAAGTTCCTCAGGCTTTTTTGTATTTACCTCATGGAAATAGCTTATATTTATCTTTATAATCCCTTGTCTCATGTAGAGATTACCTCTCAGGTTGCCTCTTCCTTTGTCCACTGAGTTCTTCCTGAAATGAAGCCACTTCCTGGAATAGAACCCCAAAGCCAATGCCTTCTCATTGATTTCAGAAGTTCCCTCAAGGATAAACAACTTCCTAGGCGTCCCTGAAAAGCTTAGAGATCTTATTGCACAAAGATCCCTAAAAATCCTTCTTATTCCTTATGTACAAATCTGGAGTGGTTCTAATTTTCAAAAGGACATTGTTGAGACCCATAGGACTAAAAATAACTCATGTGAAAACTAGGCGTCACTCAGGACTTTGTTGGTTGCAAGTGACAGAAACCAAAATGCAACTAGTTTAAGCACAAAAGAAATGTATGAGCTGCTAAGGCTGGCAGTGAGGCTGAGCACAGTTTCTGGACTCTTCTTTGACCCCATCTGACCTCTTGCAGGCACGGATCAGGAAAGATCCTCGGGCTGCCTTGACTTGTCAATCTTTAGTGAACATCAGTTTCTGCCTGCTCGGAACAACATCCCTTTCTTTTAGTAACAGAAGCATGGTTTTCCTTTGGGGAACTATGCCTCTCCTGTTCTCTGGTCTGTTGGGACTGTCAGTCACACTGTCCCTTTCCTACTTGACTCAGGAAACGGCCTGTGACAAACTGAGCCGATCACAGTCGCTTTTTCAGGAAGGTGAATCTTGAGCTGAGTTGAATGAAGAAGGGCAGAAAAAATCTAGAGCTAATTCATCCTGTAGGTCTGGCCCTGCCCCCTGAAGAAATTGTCTCTGAACTTCTGATATCTGACAAACTTCACAAGGTTGGGTTGTTAAGCATTCCTTCAACATTTGAGAGCGTTCTCATATCCTTCCTATAAGCTTCTCTTTTGCTTAAAGCAGTCTGCTTAGGCTTATAATACTTGCAACCAAAGAACCTTAATTTGTACTGAACTAAAGGCAACAGAGGTCTTCCTCACTCAGTGGTAAAGAACTCGCCTGCCAACACAGGAGACCTGAGTTCAATCCCTGGGTCAGGAAGATCCCCTGGAGGAGGGAATGGCAACCCACTCCAGTAATCTTGCCTGGGAAACCCCAAGGACAGAGGAGCCTGGTGGGCGACAGTCCAAGGACAGAGGAGCCTGGTGGGCGACAGTCCATGGGGTTGCAGAGTCGAACACGACTAAGCAACTAACTGATGACAAAGGGAATATAACTTATTTCTCACAGATTTGATACAGAGATCTCAAGGAAGATATGTGATTGACTATAGTTGTCCCACATTCTTATCCATGCATCACCTGTTGTGCCTAAGACAACAGGATTTTATCAGAGGCCACAGCTGGGTCATGTGCCAAAGGTCAAGGGCTAGAGGATATTACCAGAGAGAAGATGCAAAAAGTTTCTGGACAGAAGACCAAAACAAAACAACAAACCTCTCACTGTCCCCTTTAATCTATTTTAGGTAAAGTTCATAAACTTGGCGAAGATAGCCAAGTGAACTGAAGATCAGTTTTATCTTGTGAGGAAAGTACAAAATTTCTCTTCTTTCTCTCCCTATCATTTTCAAACTGCATATTTAAGCCCTCCCTTACAAAAAGTCTGGAAACCTATTTGTTTTATAATTAACAAAGGGTAAGAAGATCCATTCTGAAATTTTTGGGTGACAGCCAGTATTTGCTAGCTATACCAGCTGTGGGAATTCAATGATGTCAAGGCCCCCTCCCTCCTTTGTTTCTGAGACTAATTTTGGAATTATACTATTATCAGGAAATGGTGCTCCCTTCCTTCTGTCCATCCCTTAGGAATAGCTTTATTATTATTATTTTTTTAAGTCTCCTGGCTCCTGTATCCAGAGAGTTTGGATGAAAGGGCAAGCACCAGCTAAATGTCAGACAAGGCACATGGGAATTAGAGCTTGATCAATTTCAAAGGTTTCCTAGTTAACCTTGGAAACTGTTATGATCACCAGAAGAGAATGTGCTGTTTTGGAAATACTGGTTAAAAAAAAAAAAAAGAAAACCCAGACCAGAGCGGAGAAGGAAGATACGTCCTTCCAAGAAATGAGAAATGTACAGAGAAATTTTGAGCACTCCTTTGTCAAACAAAGCAGATGGAGATTTGTCAACACAAGATGAATTGGAGAGCTTGAGGTTGCAAACAATTGTCAGTCAGCTATAGACACTGGTGCAGCTGTTCCTGTTACAAAAAATTCTTGGTGCCAAAGTAGAAAAAGTGAAAAATGTTCTCTCCTGTATTCCCCAGAAACCACAATGCTATTTTATTTAATGACTCAATGTTTCCTGATAGGAGGGTGAAGTTTTAGGCTGGCTACATCAGTCACATGTTTAAATTTGGAGGAATGAGGGGTGTAGGGGAGCTTGACCTCTTCAAATCAAATTTAGAAAGGATGCATAGGACCAGACTATACCAGACAGGTGGGAAACTTCTGTTTGAAGACATGGGATTTCTTTCTGGTCAGTGGGACTGTGTTAGGTTTATGCTCGTATGCATACATTAGATACCTACATGCAATGTGGTAGTCTGGAAGAATATTTGTTTTTAAAGATATACTGCCTTGGAACAGATTATTACCCTATTACACCTTTAATTTTTTCCAATCAAATTAAGCCACAATTCAATACTGGACAAAGAACACAGAACTAAGAGAAAACAAAGAGGTAAAGAAAAAGGAACAACATTATTCCTGATTTGTTTAATATGGATTGGATCCAGGAGAAGAGTGTTCATCATGCTGGCATACTAATCAGTGCCCACAAGATCTGAAAACATCACTGCTCTTTTGCAGATGCTTTCCTTAATCCCAGAAATGATCAGAGAATGTCACTGTGATTTTCCAGTAAGACCTGAAGTCCTGCCGTGACAAGCTGTCATTTCAACCTGGACACACTGTTAGAACATCTGCCCCACAAAGATGACAGCCTCAACATTATACAAGATCCCTTTTTTTTCTGAGCAATTTCTAGTGAGTAAAAGAGGAGCCCTCTTCCTGTTTCAGGGAATTCTGAATAGAACTTGTCAAACAGAAAAGAGAAATGCTCTCAGCCACAAATAGAATTTGTATCTTCAGGTAGTGATCAATTATAACTCTGAGGCGAATCTCTGAGGTCGAGGAAATAAAAGAACGCAGGAGAGACGGTAGAGAGATACATGTATGTTTCATGCATGGATGAAAACAAGAATTCTTAGGAGTCCTCAAAAGCAGAACAAGCATTACAAGACTTGGGTCAATAGGATAAAATTTATTTCATTCTATAGAAACCCAGCATGATCTTAAATCTTAAAAGATCCTAAATTTATAAGGTTGTTGATCAGTCACCCAGTCATGTCCAACTCTTTGAAACCCCCTGGACTGCAGCGTCCAGGCCTTCCTGTCCCTTACCATCTCCCAAAGTTTGCCAAAGTTCATGTCCATTGCATCGGTGAGGCTATCCAGCCATCTCAACCTCTGATGCCTTCTTTTCCTTCTGCCCTCAATCTTTCCCAGCATCAGGGACTTTTCCAATGACTTGGCTATTCACATCAGATGACCAAAATACTACAGTCAGCTTCAGCATCAGTCTTCAGGGTTGATTTCCCTTAAGATTGACTGGTTTGATCTCCTTCCAATCCAAGGGACTCTCAGCAATCTTCTCCAGCAACACAGTTTGAAGGCATCAGTTCTTTTTCACTCTGCCTTCTTCATGGTCCAGCTCTCACCATAGTATGTGACCACTGGGAAGACCATAGCCTTGACTATATGGACCTTAGTCAGCAGAGAGGTGTCTCTGCTTTTCAACACATTGTCTAGGTTTGTCATAGCTCCCCTGCCAAGAAGCAGTCGTCTTCTGATTTCATGGCTGCAGTCACCATCTGCAGTGATTTCAGAGCCCAGGAAGAGGAAATCTGTCACTGTTTCCTCCTTCCCCCCCTCTACTTGCCAGGAAGTGATGGAGCCAGATGCCACGATCTTATTTTATTTTTAATATTTATTAGGTTATTGGATAGCAACATTTTTATCACACTGAACTATCTATGACAGGATTCTGACTTCAGCTTTTTAACATAGTCCCTTTCAAGCCAGAGTAACACTTTTGATAGCTCTTTAGGGGGAGTAGGTTTTCTAACCCAAGATGAGTGTTAAGGCCTCTCATCCTACGCTACATAGCTAACTAAATTTCTGACAAAGATAGTTAATTTCCATATGCTTTTACTTTTTGTGATGTATGCCACAACCAGACACTATTCATTTTTATTTGTAGTTATACATAGTGCTAATTAATTCATATATAACCTTTTAAAAAGATTACCTGGAGTTTTAAAAGCAGAATGCTTCTTATTTCAAAGTTTTAATGTCTTATATTTATAGCGATTGTATTATCAGAACTAAAAATCAAAACATTTATTAAAATAAAAATTTACATTCATATCCCAAAATGTTTGAAACCAGGACCGTACTACAGAATCCTAAATGTATTTTCAGAATATTTATAGTTTAAATAGGATTGCATGAGATAGTGAAAATGGCATATTTACCTAATGTTATTTGTGGATCTTAGCAGATAAGAGTCTTAGAATCTTAGAAATGAAGGTTAGTGGAATATAATTAATACCACAAATCCAAGAGAAATGTTGGGAGACCATGAGGGAAATACAGAGCTGACTACTCTGAAAGTAAGAATCAGGGCTTATCTTTGAAAATTGTATCACAGAAGAGAAAATATTAGAAGCAGACCTTGGCATAATCCATCTGAATGCTATAAACAGTCTCAGATGCAAGTGGCTAATCTTTTCTTTTTTACAACCATAACTTTTCCGGGTAAGTCCCAAGAGTCAGTAATTGAATTTGAGAAAAGCTGTCCTTTTGAGGTTGCTTCTGATCTAAAGCCAAAGGGAAGTAATTTATTTAGCAGATACTGTGGGTTCTAAACAAAAATGTATATATGGGAATATTGGCAAACAAAATTAAGTACCTTAATTTCTTTGTCAATAAAGCAGCATCAAGAAGCTAAAAATTCACTTCAGAATAAATTCTTAGGGAACTTTCTAAGGTATTTCTAAGGAAATGGAAACTGCTTGAAGTTTTCTTTTTTCCTTCATTATCAGCATATGATCATTCTAATTAATATTACGTAAAAAGTCTTAGATCCTACTTTAAAAACACTCCCAAAGAAAAATGAAAGACTTACTAGTCTCTTATTGCATCACTTACATCAATGTTCTTCTTGCTTAATTTAAGGCAATAAATTAATATTCTTATCCTTTTTAAATGACTGATTTCACACATATATTTCTATTTTAGTGAAATCTTATGTATTATTTCTGAATTTATTTACATACATCCATTATATTAAACACATTGCTTATGAACATTAAGCAAGAGTAAAAACAAAATACTGATTGAATTTCAAATTAAGAAAAATAGTCCGCATGAAACAAATGAGGTCCAAACCTAACTGAAATGTTATAGCCATGTGCAACTACTAGAAATTTCCCCTAAAGTGTCCCCTTCTTGTCTTTTGATCCTTCTTCAGAAAGTGTTTTGGGACCACTTCCGTCACCACTACCATCTTCCTACCCACTCACTAGCCTTTCCATGAATTATGCACCCATAAACTCTGTGCACACCATATCATAACATCTATTATATAAATTTATCTTTACAAATAGACCCAGGGGCTCCCTGAAGAGAAACAGAAATGCATTTTGTTTTTTCTTTGTATCTACAGCCTACACAGTGTCTGATACTTGATGGCCATAAACTGTTGGATGGATGGACACTGAATAAAACTTAATGGAATTCCTAGTGCTCTGTTGCTTAATATGGTTATGAACTGCTAGGCACTGGAAAAAGTTTGCTTATAAAATTAAAAATTTAAAACCAACCCGAGTGACAGATTTACCAGGAAACAGATTGTACTTTCAGATTGCCAGTAATATCTGTAGGACCACTAGCACAGCTCCCAGCTCCCTGGTAGGAGGAGAGTATCACATCCTAAGACTGATTTCAAGTATTACCAGGTGACTTCCCTGGTGATCCAGTGGTTCAGACTCCACGCTTCCACTGCAGGGAGCATGGATTCAATCCATGTTTATGGAACTAGGATCCCATGTGCCATAAATAAAAAAATATTTTTTAATAAGAATTGTTTTAAAAAATATTCTGATTCCTCTATACCATATTTTAACAAGATGATATTGATTTATCTCCAACTATGTTATTTTATGACTTTTCACCTTTTTAACACACACTGACGGTAAACACACATGTTTAGATGGCGTAAAATCTAGCACTCAGGGTTCACATTCAAACATTATCATTAAAATGGCCCATCCTATAAAACTGAACTGAACATTAGTTCCAAAGTCCTTTCTGATCTACACTATAAACTGGCTGGCCTCCTGGTCCTACTTAGCACTTTAGGCTACCACCCAGCATCCTTGTGTTGGCCCGTCTATGCCTTGAGGTACTCACCGCCCATCATGCATATTACTTCGTGAACACTTCCTAACCTCCTCTGGCCCTATCAATGACCAAAAACTTTATGATTATTTATTTGGTCCCAATATGCAAGGTGACTCTTGGGTTCTCACTCATTCTGTGCTTGATCAATATGTCCCTTGATGTACAGCTGTTGCCAAGTACTTTAAGTAATATCCTGCCTCACCCCAGTTCAGCTTGTAGGATTCCCTCCCCTGTAGCCTGATATTCCCATCCAGTTGGTTTGGTTCCCAAAGACACCAAGATCTCTTAAGAATTTAACCTTCAGTGGTCTGGTTCAAGTCAACTGTTGCTTACTTTCATTTAGATCTTGATTATCTAATCCTGATCCTTCACAAGTGGTCATATTGGGTTGTTTTTTGTTGCTGTTGTTAACCATCTCAGTGCTTTACATTAAAGGAAGGTTAGTTATACAGCAGTATAATTTAGGTAATGTCACTTTCATAGTGAGAAATAGTTCAATGGCTTCTCATCGTCTGTAAAATAAAGGTCATATTTCTTAACCCAACATTCAGTCCTCCATGAACTGGCCTCAGGATATCTTCCTAGATTTATTTCTTAAACCTCTGTTTATCTATTCATCTTCGCTCTCTTCAGCACCTGACAAAATATCTGGTAGAAGTTCTCTATCTCTGTTCTTCATATCTGCTGACAAAATAACAAAGCTCGCCTGATTGTGACTTCACTTTGTATGATTACAGACCTCAGATGAGCATTTAACTTTTCCCAGCAGAACAGCTATGATCTTTGCTCAGTAGGTAGCTTTCTCCCTCTCCAAGACAAGTGCTCCGTCCCTTCCTGTCTCTTCTCAGACTTTCTTCCCTCCTCCACACTTACAGCCAGCTGATGACCTCACCTGTAACTCCCTGAGTATACACAGGTCATCAAATGGCGATGCTCACCTTTCCACTACCAACCAAATCTAAATTCTTGCTGCATATTGTCACCCGTGTTCTTCTGGTTGCCTTCTGTCAGCAGTGGAGAAAGTGTTGCTCCCCTCATTCAGGATGCTATCCTCCTCCTAGTGCTCCAGACCCCGTGGTTCTCACCTTTCTAGGTACATCACTTATTTACCTTATCTCACACTTGCATCATACACTCCTCTTTACCAACTCATTCCTATCTGCATAGGAACATGTTGGCATGTCACATCTCTGCTTCCTTTGATTCCTCATCACTTGGTGCCACTTTCCCACTCTTATTCCAAAGTAAACAACCGCAGTGTCTTCACTTCCTCACCTCCCTCCCACTCTTGGCTTATGTCAAATCACAGAGTCCTGGTTTTTCTTCTTCCATATTGGTTACTTCTCTAATTTGTTGAATTCTACTCTATGGACCCTTTGAAGACCTTCTAAACCTGCTCCAGAGGCCCTTCTTCCTATGAATCTTTAGTTTTCCCCTAGATTATCTCATTTACTCTCATGGCCTTAAATATCACCTCTAGTATAGTAATTTCTAAATGTGCATCTCCAAGTCTCTCCCTTTAACTCCAGATTCATTTGTTTGCAGGTTAATTTTATATTTTCTCTTTCAACCTAACCGTGCTGCAAACGTGGCCTTGCCCTATATTCTCCCATCTTAGGCAGTGCACCACCATCTTCCCTGTTACTCAAGCTAAATAAAAAGTTACAAATTAGGATAAGTGCAGTGAAGAATTTAAATGGAATTGTATGACATAAAATAAATTTTGGAGTAGAGAGAATTCTGACGAGGTAGATCAGCAAAATCCTTCTAAGAAGGAGATGATATTTCAACTGAAATGTGAACTATGAGTAGCAGTCAAGCATATAGAAAGGAAGAGGATGAGCACATTAAAAAAAAATAGCATGTATAGGGATGTTTTAGGGAAACAGTTTGATGCATTTTCATAATAGTAACAAATCTAATATCCTTGAAGTGAAGTAAGTAAATGAAGAGGAAAGTGGCAGGGGGTGAGTGTGTAAAGACACAGAGGGACTAGATGAAAAGTAATATTTCAGTTGTCCAGGTGAGAGGAATCGGTAGTGTCGCCCACGAAAACAGAACTGGAGAAAATGGATTTAATTTACAATAGCTCTTGTAGGGACTTCCTTGGTAGTCCAGTGGCTAAGACTCTGCACCCTCAGTGCAGGGGGCAGGGATTCGAGCCCTGGTTGGGGAACTAAGATCCTGCACATTGCACAGGGTGGCTGGAAAAAAATTAAAACTGTTGCAGTCTAATACACATACTGGGCTATTTATCATGCTGACCATTTGTAGGTACACAGTTCAGTGGCATTTAACGCATTTACAATGTTGAGTAACTATCAGCACTATAGATATCTAAAACTTTTTCACCATCTTCAACAAAAATTTTGTTCCCATTAAATAATAACTCCCCTTTTCTTTCAGGCCCTAGTAATCTATATACTACTTTGTTTTTGTGAATCTGTCCATTATAGGTCCTTCTTATAAGTTTTATCCTTCTGTTTCTGGCTTATTTCACAAAATATAAATTTTTAAGCTCCACACATGTTGCCACACACATTAAAATTCCATTCCTTTTTACAGTTGAACAGTATTCCATTGTCAGCTCTATTTTCGTGGGCCACACTACCGACTCCTCTCACCTGGACTATTGAAATATTACTTTTCATCTAGCCCCTGTGTATCTTTACACACTCACCCCCTCCCACTTTCCTCTTCATTTACTTACTCCACTTCAGGGATATTAGATTTGTTGCTATGATGTCATATGTATATTCATATATCTTTTCTGATTCTAAAATAGATTTAACCGTTATTTTGGAAGTAGAATTAGACATGGAGACGAACTGGATTTGGGGGTGAAGGAAGGAGATGAAGGTAACATAGGATTCTAACTTGTGAAAATAAGTGGCAGGAGATTAATTTAATAAAATGAGGAAGACTTGAGAAGGACTTGAGAGGACTTTATCTCAATCGAACTGAATTAGAATCCTTAACCTACTGGGTAAAGGAGGAATCGTGACGGATGAGGCCCCATCAGTCTTAAATGATAAATGTGAGTTAACCATGGTGAGAGTTATGCATGAGAGGGGGTGGATGCAGAAGTAAATTTAAAAAGAATGGACCAAATGACAAAAGTCATGAAGATCTTGGTTTTGTTTCTTTTCCCTGGAACACTCTCCTCTAATTCCTGATGTCCCTTTCAAAATGTTTCCTGATCTTCAAATCCAAGGTGAAAGGCCCAGCTCTTCAGATTCCCCTTAAGCACTTATTTATGCTCTTTTAATGGTATTTATCATCTTTCAGCTTGTCTAACAATTTTGCTTCATTCCCTCCCTACCATACCATAAGCTCTTTGAGAGCATATATTACAGCTTTAGCATATCTGTGTCTTCCCACAATATCTAGTGCTGTTGTCATGCATAAAGAAAACTCAACAAATGTTGGTTTTCAACAGACCATCATCATCAGGAATGAGAATAAAGGATGTTGTGTAAATTACTAAGGCTGAAACAAACCATAAAGAATGTTGGTTACAATAATTATGATTTGAAGATTTTTAAGTTCTTTTTTTCAAAATTAAGTTGTACGATTATCTGATGTCATTACATTTTCAGAGAAAATAGAGAAAGCCTCTAAGTTACAGAATAAATCTTAGAACCTTACTATCTCAAAAGAAAAGCTAGACAGTCCTGAGATAATCAAGGAGCTATTTTTTGTTGTCATTGTTCTGTTTTGTTACTATGTAAGCCTAATCATTAGATAGATTAATCCCAGGGGAGAAGTAGCAAGGACAGTTCTATCCATATATTTCTAGCTTTTATACAAATTGGCTTAGTATCTAAGACGCAGACATTAGTTGATATGCAGCTTAGAATTCCAAATACTTTAATCTATGTGAGCTCAAAAAGTATCCCTATAAAATCAGAAGTATTGTTACTTGCAAGTGTGTATATCTATTTCAGATTCGTAGGTAATATGGAGAGAATTTAAATTTTATCTCCCCTAACTCTGCTAGTTCACTTGGCAACTAGCAATGTGATCCTCTGACATCACCTTATCACTTTTGTCCAGTTTTAGAAATACGTGCCATCGTTTCACATGATGTTTTAAAGAAAACCTAGATTATTGTGGATTTTAAAAAAGGCTTGGAAATCTGTATTATAGTTGTACAAATGAGCAAATAAAGTTTGTTGTTTTTTTTTTTAAGTCAAAGGTCTGGTTAAATATAAAACCATGGCTCAGGACTAGGAAGAGAAACAGTATAGAGCAGGCTTATGCAAAAACAGAAGAACAGAGAAAATAATGCTCTCCATTGTTTTGAGTGACAAAGAATTGGCAGGAATCCAAATACCACAGGAGACAAGATTAATATTAAGTATATCTGTCAACATCCTGTTTGAAAATCTCAGCCAGGATCTGAGGTATCTGAAAACATCCAAAGGGGGTTTCGCCTAAGAATGAGTCATACTCTCTGTAACAGAAAGCCCTGAAATATCAGCATAGGATGTTAAAAGTGAAACAGACCTCAGTAATTACATTGTTCAACTCCCGTATTTTACAGATGAGAAACCTGGGGCCCAGGAAACCCTCTCTCCACTCTGCAATACTGGGAGGCACCAGGAAGTAATGCACAGCATATGAACATCGGAGCCATACAGAATTAGGTTCAGATCCCAGTTTGATCACTCAGACAAGTCCTTACTATCTCTGAGCTTCAATCTCCTGACTTGTAATACAGGAATAGCTATAATGCAGGATGGTTGTCAGGTTATGATTAATGTTCAAAAAGCATCTGGCACAGAGAGAATCAACAAATGCCAGGTCTTATTACCCAAATCCTAGGGTTCATGGCAGAACAAGGATGCCCATCTCAACCCAAGTATGTCTTCAATGTACCTTGAAAGTTTCCCCTAGTCAGTAAAGTTCTCAAAAAAAGAAAATGAGTGAATGAGCAGAGAGGGTGGTAACCCTTCTATAAATATTCAGACCTTTAATAATCTGGAAATATCAAATGAGTCAGTTCGTATTAAGTACAATGCCAAATGGAACTTCTAAAATTTTCCAGGACTTCAGTATAGCAACAGGATAGTTCAACACAAGGGGTAAAAATTTAATAACTTTGGGAAAGCACCACTAAATACAACTGAAGGAATTTTTCTGAACTTTATACTTAAACATGTGTGGGAATGGGATGTCAATATTGTAGATACGTATGCTAAAATAGGTTTTGGAAATTATACAATAGACTTTTAAAATTTAACTATCACTGATTTACAACATTGTGTGTCAGATGTCCAGCTTCACATTCCTTTCCCTTATAGACTGTCACAAGATATTGAATACAGTTTCCTGTGCTATACAATAAATCCTTGCTGTTTATCTATTTTATATGACAGTGGTGTATGTCTGTTAATCCCATACTCCTAATTTATCCCTCCCTTCCTCTTTGATAACTGTGTTTGTTTTCTATGTCTGTGACTCTGTTTGTTTTGTAAGTTTATTAATATTACTTTTTCAGTTTCCACATATAAGTGATATCATATGATATTTGCCTGACTTACTTCAGTTAGTATGATAATGTCTACATCTGTCCATGTTGCTGCAAATGACATTATTTCATTCTTTTTATGGCTAAGCATATATGTACCATTGTGTATATATACGATGTACCACGTCTTCTTTATCCATTCATCTGTTGATGGACATATAGGTGGCTTCCATGTCTAGGTTATTGCAAACAGTGCTATAATAAACATTGGGATGCATGTATATTTTTGAATTATGGTTTTCTCTGGATATGTGCCCAGGAGTGGGATTGATGGATCAAACAGTAGTTCTGTTTTTAGTTTTTTGAGGAAACTCCATACTATTCTCCTTAGTGGTTGTACCACTAAGGTAATTGGTTGTACCAATTTACATTCTCACCAACAGCGTAACAGGATTTCCTTTCTTCTGCACCACCTCCAGCGTTTGTTATTTGTAGACTTTTTGATGATGGCCATTTTGACTGGTATGAGGTGGTACCTCATTGTAGTTTTTATTTAATAGTCTAGTTTTTTAAATTCAACAAAATGCATTAGACTTACCTAACATTTAAGATAAAAAACCCAAATCTTCAAAGGCTGAATGAATTATATAGAGAGGTAAATAGAAATTCCTGAAGACTTTGATTTGTAAAAGAGATAGCAGAAATGTTTATTCATCCTAAGTAGCTATCTTCACTGTATATGTACATGACATGGAA
This sequence comes from Ovis aries, assembly GCF_016772045.2. NCBI lineage: Eukaryota > Metazoa > Chordata > Mammalia > Artiodactyla > Bovidae > Ovis > Ovis aries. The sequence goes on along the minus strand of NC_056058.1, from coordinate 23,828,205 downwards.
ACATAGGCCCTACCACTTACATGATAGACTTGAAAACTACAGGCAATCTGATTGCTCACCCTCTGTAGTCCTATCTAATCTTGACTCAATTACATAGACATAGTCGTTAGCCATGACATGTTAAATGAGGACGGACAATTTAAGTTTCTACAATCAGGCATCTGCTTTGCTAAATACCTTGTGAGCATCATCCCTTTGAAACGAATATAAATGTCCTACACTGAAGCAGAATTTAGCCTATAAATAAACACACTGCAACTAGCTTCTCTTAGTAAATACTTAGGTTATCTCCAGGTGCCTAGATTGGGCAATATGAAAAGCTGTGAAACAGAAGATATACAGGATTTGGGAACTAGAAAGGATCTTAACAAGGGCATGAATTAGCCTACAGGTTAAATCTAGCCAACCAAAGTGTTTGCATTGTTCTTTAAAGTATTGGCCTGTGCTATGTTAGATATGTTACATGAGTAGCAACCATTTGACAATCAGATTTCATCTTACAAGCAGGATTTCCAACATCTCTTGAAAAGCTGGACACGCAGGCAATGCTGAGTTTGAATTCTTTCTTGGCAGCCTGTGGTTAGAGCTGCAGAGTGCCAGCCCCTTTTCAGTAGCCACACCTCCTGTCACTCCTCAAGCATTAGCCAGGCCAGTTGCACCCACTGTCCTTAACTTCACAGCTCCTAATTTAGTCTAAACTGATATTTGACAGAAGAGAAAAACCAAAGCCCAGAGCAGTCAAAATACTGAAGCTAGCTAGCTTCAGAACCCAGATGTTCTGGTCAACTATGCCTCTCCATTTGAGAAAGTCTTTAATGAGTATTAGTTAAGCACTTCCTAAAAGATGAATAAACACAAAAACATAATATTTAGCAAGATTCATGAGAAATGAAATACTTAGGTAAAAAGCAGTGCCAACTCAGACAAAATATTACTGATTATCAGTTGCTACTTAGCTTGATCTTAAGTTACAAGCATATTCTTAGAATAAGGCCTAATCATTCAGGTGTTGTATGTGTTTTTGAATAAGAATCTCTAAATTGGCTTCATTTGGATTTCAAATATTAGCATACAAAAAATTACCTGGAGAATTAGTGGAATTTAAATTCCTAGATCCTTTTTAAAGACATTCTGATTTAGTATGTCTGTCCTGAGATGCAGAAATTTACATCTGTTTATGATAGCACAGGTGACTTACTACAGTGACTCCTCAGACTTTCACTTCTTCCCTTAAGCTTTAGACCTTAATCATGGTATTCTGTTCCCCTTCCATCAGAAACCAGAAATTTCCTGTGGTCGCTGATTCCTCTCTCTCTTTTTCTGTGTTCTCTGCTTTGTGATTTGTGGGAGATAAAAAGAAAAACAAATCAAGACCATCAGACAAACAGATCTGAAGAAGACATCGTGATGGATGGCAGTACAGGGGCTCTAAATGTAATTACCTAAACGCAACTGCTCAATCTGAATGTTTTCAACACGGTGACTAGGTTACTAATATATAATATCTGCTACCCACTCTACTGCTCTTCTTTCCAAAGAATGGTTTCTTTGAATTGGAAAAAATTAAAAGATTCAACTCAAATTGAATTTTTTTTTCCTTTTTGAACCAAGTCTAGCAGAAGACTTAATAACTTTACTTTCAAACTTCAAGTCAACTTCTTTTTTCCCCCCCCCCTAAAACCTGTGTTCTTTCAAGGTTTTATACTTTACCTTCTATACATTTTAGGCAGATGTTTAATATAATCAAACAAGATAAACACTGTTTCACAGTAGTTCCATTACATGTGAGCATTATTTGTTTTCACTTAATGGAACTGGAACTCATGTGCTGTATTATATCAGAATCCATTTATCAGATTTAAAGAAATTTTAAAGAGAAAAATTCTACATTCAGTTCAAAACATTAAAAAAAAAAAATTAGTTTCTTCGAGGGAAGAGATCGCCAAAAACGAATATGACGTCTGTTCACAATTAATCTATATGGAAACTCTACAGAAGTAACACCACATTAAAGACAGTAAAGAAAGACTTCATCAAAGCACTGAGCTGAATTCCCAGTAGGATAGTTTTGAATGTGTTAAGGCTCTCAGGTGATGAGGACTTACAATAGAGCAATTCTTGATATAAAAGCTGGTACATCTCATCAGGCCACTCTTGTGAGAAGAGATAAGACCTTGGAGGATTTTTAATATTCTCTGTTAGCCTTCCCAGGTGGCACTGTGGTAAAGAACTCTCTTGCCAATGCAGGAGACACAAGAGACAAGGGTTCAATCCCTGGGTTGGGAAGATCCCCTGGAAGAGGGCATGGCAACCCACTCCAGTATTCTTGCCTGGAGAATCCCACGGACAGAGGAGCCTGGCAGAGTATAATCCGTAGGGTCACAAAGAGTTACAACTGAAGTGACTTAGCACACACACGCGGGAACTAAACTCCTATATACATGGAATAATACAGTTTTAGAAAAAGGGCATATGCAGTGTTTTCTTTGGTCAGTTTTTTTTCCTGGGATTAGCCTTTGGGAAATTTTCTCATTCCTTTATTATCTTTCAAACTTTTCCATTAGAATGGGTGTCCTACTTTATGACAGTACTTTTTAAAAAACCATTTGAGGATGTAAAAATATTTAATGTATTTTATTTCAAAAGTATTCTTTTTTACAGTGGAACACAAGTTACTGGGCTTCAGAAGGAATTAATTGATTTGAGTCTATCTAGTAATTAAGACCTTCCTATTCACATAATAAAAACAGACTCTCGAAGACTTTAAAAACAAACTTATCATTACCAAAGGGGAAACAAATCAGAGAGGGCTAAGGCAGGAGCTTGGAATTAACATACACAAATGCTGGGGTGAAGGAAGCACAGGCTGGAATCAAGATTGCTGGGAGAAATATAAAAAACCTCAGATATGCAGATGACACCACCCTTATGGCACAAAGTGAAGAAGAACTAAAGAGCCTCTTGATGAAAGTGAAAAGGAAAGTGAAAAAGTTGGCTTAAAGCTCAACATTCAGAAAACAAAGATCATGGCATCTGGTCCCATCACTTCATGGCAAATAGATGGGGAAACAGTGGAAACAGTGGCTGACTTTATTTTTCTGGGCTTCAAAATCACTGCAGATGTGACTGTAGCCATGAAATTAAGACACTTACTCTTTGGAAGGAAAGTTATGACCAACCTAGACAGCATATTGAAAAGCAGAGACATTACTTTGTCAGCAAAGGTCCGTCTAGTCAAGGCTATGGTTTTTCCAGTGGTCATGTATGGATGTGAGAGTTGGACTGTGAAGAATGCTGAGTGCCGAAGAATTGATGCTTTTGAACTATGGTGTTGGAGAAGACTCTTGAGAGTCCCTTGGACTGCAAGGAGATCCAACCAGTCCATCCTAAAGGAGATCAGTCCTGTGTATTCATCAGAAGAACTGGTGCTGAAGCAGAAACTCCAATACTTTGGCCACCTCATGTGAAGAGCTGACTCACTGGAAAAGACCCTGATGCTGGGAAAGATTGAGGGCAGGAGGAGAAGGGGACGACAAAGAATGAGATGGTTGGATGGCATCATCAGCTCAATGGACATGTGTTTGGGTGAACTCTGGGAGTTGGTGATAGACAGGGAGGCCTGGCGTGCTGCAGTTCATGGGGTCGCAAAGAATTGGACACAACTGAGCAACTGAACTGAACTACTATATATAAGACAGATAACCAAGCAAAGACCTATGTAAACACAGGGAACAATATTCAATATCCTGTAACAAACTATAATAGGAGAACTGGACATGGAACAACAGACTGGTTCCAAATAGGAAAAGGAGCACATCAAGGCTGTATATGGTCACCCTGCTTATTTAACTTATATGCAGAGTACATCATGAGAAACGCTGGGCTGGAAGAAAAACAAGCTGGAATCAAGGTTGCTGGGAGAAATATCAATAATCTCAGATATGCAAATGACACCACCCTTATGGCAGAAAGTGAAGAGGAACGAAAAAGCCTCTTGATGAAAGTGAAAGAAGAGAGTGAAAAAGTTGGCTTAAAGCTCAACATTCAGAAAACGAAGATCATGGCATCTGGTCCCATCACTTCATGGCAAATAGATGGGGAAACAGTGTCAGACTTTATTTTGGGGGGCTCCAAAATCACTGCAGATGGTGACTGCAGCCATGAAATTAAAAGATGCTTACTCCTTGGAAGAAAAGTTATAACCAACCTAGATAGCATATTCAAAAGCAGAGACATCACTTTGCTGACTAAGGTCTGTCTAGTCGAGGCTATGGTTTTTCCAGTAGTCATGTATGGATGTGAGAGTTGGACTGTGAAGAAGGCTGAGCACCGAAGAATTGATGCTTTTGAACTGTGGTGTTGGAGAAGACTCTTGAGAGTCCCTCGGACTGCAAGGAGATCCAACCAGTCCATTCTGAAGGAGATCAGCCCTGGGATTTCTTTGGAAGGAATGATGCTAAAGTTGAAACTCCAGTAGTTTGGCTACCTCATGCGAAGAGTTGACTCATTGGAAAAGACCCTGATGCTGGGAGGGATTGAGGGCAGGAGAAGGGGACGACCGAGGATGAGATGGCTGGATGGCATCACTGACTTGGTGGACGTGAATCTGAGTGAACTCCGGGAATTGGTGATGGACAGGGAGGCCTGGCATGCTGCAATTCATGGGGTCGCAAAGAGTCAGACACGACTGAGCGACTGAACTATGAAAATATATACGACAATATATATATATATGAATCACTTTGCTGTACACCTGAAACAAACACAACATTGTAAGTCAACTATACTCCAATAAAATAAAACTTCTTAAAAAGACTCTCCTTGATATCAAGGAGGATCTTAACATTCAGGGTAGTATAACAATATAACAGTAATGGCTTACAAGAGTTAATGTCAACTTCGTCATTAACACAGGAATTTAGGAATTGGATAGCTTTAAAATATGTTAGAGAATGTTTTAATGGCCTGCAAGAGTTTCTAACATGGTCCAAATATCAGTTAATAGGGGAGAGATGAGTTAGTTACTTGATTCAGAGTTCCCTTTATAATAGTTTGCTTATACATGCAGTAATTGGAGGGGCGAAAAACTCTGAAATCATGCCCTACTTTAGGCAGTGGTAAGTAGCCTGCTTTGCAGGAATGAGGGAGGTGGAAGAACAAGGGGCAATATGGCAGAGAGAGAGGAGATGGGCTTGAACACAGCCGAGCAAGCGAGACTGTTTGAGTTATGAAACGCCCAGGCTGTGGAAGTACTGGCCTTGTTCAGGACCCATTCCCAGCTCTGTGCAGAACCCTCCATCCTGCGGACAAGGTCAGGGAGGGCAAGTAGGAAGATAGAAGCCACCCTGACTGAAATGCAGCCAGCGTCCTCTGTAGCCCTTCAGTACATAGGACAGAATTATGGTTTTCTAATCCCCGCTGTGACTCTAGGCCATGTGGATCATACATAACAAGGGCAAATCTGCACTGTGAGCAGCGGGTCCCCAACTCAGTTTGGCTTTATCTGCGGTGCCTTCTGGATTCCAGGGCAGTGGGGAGTAAGCTCTTCAGAGTCAACAAGCTTTTTAGGAAGAAAATACAAAGTTTGTGAATGAGGAATGAGTCATAGACATGTTTTGAAATTTGCTTCCAAGAGTAATAGAATGCTGGTAGTTTCAAACTCCAGAGTAAAAGTTAGGAATTATGTTTTTGTCTCTTCTGTATTTGCAGGGCATAGAGAGACTTCTTCTTCCCAATGAAACAAAAGAAATGTTTCATACACAGGTGAATGCTTGCGTGCATGCTAAGTCGTTTCAGTTGTGTCCAACTCTGTGCAACCCTGTGGACTCTATAGCCCACCAGGCTCCTCTGTCCATGGGATTCTCTAGGCAAGAATACTGGTGTGGGTTGCCATGCCCTCCTCCAGGGGATCTTCCCCACCTAGGGACTGAACCCTTGTCTCTTGCATCTCCTGCATTGGCAGGAGGGTTCTTACCACTAGCACCACCTGGGAAGCCACACAGATGAACAGAGGACCGCAAAGCAACCTTTCAAAGAGACATTTGCCCGAGGAGAGGAGGGTGCAAGGAGACTGGTGGAAGGTTTAAGGTGTCTTCAGAAGCAGCAAAACAGATCCTGCTCGGAGGCTGCTGACCAGGCCCCCTCAGGAAACACGATGTTCACAGGAGAGGAACCTTTCAGAGAGAGTTTCTGGGGTGACAACGGTGCCAGCTTAGTCAGCAAGCTGCAGTGTCAAATAGACAAGGGCCTGTTCCTAATCTTAAAGAATATAAATACAGCCTCTCAGCTGGCAGCCATAACTGTAAAAGGTGATCACACAACACACAGATGCACACACAAAGAATGAGAAAAAGGGTCAATAGAAAAATGGAGCCTTAAAGTAGTATCCTTTCAAACCCACCCAGCAAGTAGCTGCTCGCCTCTCACTTGTGAGCTTGGGAGCGGGGTTGGGCTCAGGTTAAAGACTCAGGCCTGATCTTGACCTTGCAGGACCAGACTTCCTATTCATAGTGTTTTAAAAAATACAGAAAATTCTCAAGACAGTCTGCATGTTTATCCTTGAATATTTACTGAAACTCCCTAGTTGTGTGGATGTCCCATAGAATGAGACCAGGCATAAAAGGGGCATGAGCTCTGAACTGTGTGGGTAGGTCTCCTTGGTGATTATCCTCAAGGTCATGTTTCCACGGACACTTAAGTAATGGCTTCTGATCCCCAGTGAAAACTCCCCAGCAGTTCCAAACATCACCTACATCCACAGATGTTTAGTGTAACATGTTGGTGTATCCATTATTTGTCAGAGACATTTTAACATCTGCCTTGAAGATCCAGTTCTCAGGAGAAAGAGCAGAGAGTGGAGAGAAACGGAAAAACTGGCATCCGACTCCCAGCTCTGCTAATCCTAGGATTTGGCTGTGTCTTGGTTTCTTCATTGCTCTCACACTGGAATAGTGTTGTAGGATTTTGTTGAAAAGAGCATCTGAAAGCTCCTGCATCATCAGCTTTCCTTCCCTTCTTTTTCTTGAAGGTGTCTGTTCCTTTTAGAAAGGCGACACCCTAAACTCAGATGCACAAGCACAGTGGAATTATGTTTATTCTATTACAAAAATCATGATGGCATGAATAATCATCAGTGATGTGTGGTTATTTTGGATAAATCTAGGTCAGAGAAGGAATGCTTAGGTGGTTATTCCCACGACTGTCTCTCATTTGTATTTGTACTAATGATTAGCAAGAGTTTTTGCTGATGATAAAAATATGTGTGTGAGGTCTCCCGGGCATATACCCAGAGAAAAAAATGGTCAGAATGGATATGTTCACCCCAATGTTCACTGAAGCACTGTTTACAACAGCCAAGATATGGAAGTGACCTCAATGTCCATTGACAGAGGAATGGATAAAGAAGATGTGGTACATATATACAGTGGAATATTACAGGGCCATTAAAAAAATGAAACAATGCCATTTGCAGCACCATGGAAGAACCTAGAGATTGTCCTAAGTGAAGTGAGCTGAAAAGAGAACCAAAACCATTCTGTAACATCCTCTTACACGTGAAATCTAAAAAGAAATCAGACAAATGAACTTATTTACAAAACAGAAGCAGACTCACAGACTTAAAGAATGAACTTACGGTTGTCAGGGGGGAAGGTCAACAACAGAGAGTCAAAGGAGAAATGAGTGTGCTATTTTAAATATAGCACACACTGCTCTATCTAAAATATTAAAAGCCCATATATTGAAAATGGATAACAAACAAGGACCTACTGTATAGCACATAGAACTCTGCTCAATGTTATGTGGCAGCCTGCATGGAGGGGAGTTTTGGGGGAGAGTGGATACACATATGTATATGGCTGAGTCCCTTCACCATCCACCTGAGCTTATCACACATTGTTAATTGGCTATACCCAATCTAGTCAAGGCTATGGTTTTTCCAGTAGTCATGTATGGATGTGAGAAAGCTGAGTGCCGAAGAATTGATGCTTTTGAACTGTGGTGTTGGAGAAGACTCTTGAGAGTCCCTTGGACTGCAAGGAGATCCAACCAGTCCATTCTGAAGGAGATCAGCCCTGCGATTTCTTTGGAAGGAATGATGCTAAAGTTGAAACTCTAGTACTTTTTGGGCACCTCATGCAAAGAGTTGACTCACTGGAAAAGACTCTGATGCTGGGAGGGATTGGGGGCAGGAGGAGAAGGGGATGACAGAGGATGAGATGGCTGGATGGCATCACTGACTCAATGGACGTGAGTCTGAGTGAACTCCGGGAGTTGGTGATGGACAGGGAGGCCTGGCATGCTGTGATTCATGGGGTCGCAAAGAGTCGGACACGACTGAGTGACTGAACTGAACACAAAATTGAAAGATTTTTAAAAATTATGTGTGTGTGTATATATATATATATATATATATGGAGAAGGCAATGGCACCCTACTCCAGTACTCTTGCCTGGAAAATCCTATGGACGGAGGAGCCTGGTGGGCTGCGGTCCATGGGGTCGCTGAGAGTCAGACACGACTGAGTGACTTCAGTTTCACTTTCATGCATTGGAGAAGGAAATGGCAACCCACTCCAGTGTTTTTGCCTGGAGAATCCCGGGGACGGGGGAGCCTGGTGGGCTGCCATCTATGGGGTCACAAAGGGTTGGACACGACTGAAGTGACTTAGCAGCAGCATGTATACATATATATATATATATATATATGAGGTAATGGGAATCTTTTAAACTATTTTCCCTATGAATTTGACTGATTAGAAAAGTGAATATAAAAGGCCTGAAAATTAATAAAGAAAACTGAAGAGTCATTTAGTTTAGATACAAAAAGTAAACACAAGCAAAACTAAAACAAAAATATTTGACAGACTGACAGAAGGTTGTTTTTGTGCCAGCTGCAGAGAAAACTCAGGAGAAGAGCATGCTCTCTGAGAATCTCCCTCAGTGCCCCGCATCAGTCAGGCCTTTGCTACCTTTATCTGTCCCCATTCCATGCATTGTTGTTGGTTCATCCCATCCCCCACCACCCTGTAGCTACTGCAACATCCCAGTCCTATTTTAACTTAGTCCCTTACTGATCTACCCTAGCCCAGACTGTGTGCTTCCTTCCCATGAGGGCCCTTGATTATGTTTATTTTTTACAATTTCCGTATTGTCATATTTATAAGCTTTGTCAAACCAACTAATGAGTCCACCTTCAGGACCAGTTGGTCAACAACAGAGAGTCAAAGGAGAAATGAGTGACTTTGTTTTCTTAACATGAAAAAATGGCAAGTGAAACGAGGTACCAATGAGAGTATCAGGGTGAGCAAGATAAAATCGGTGAAATTCCTTCAAGGTATTCTTTTTATAAAGGTCATTGGAGCACGTTCTTGCAGTAAGGCCAATGTCTCAAGCAAACTAACTAGGCACATCCCTAAACTTAGTCCAGAAACCCTTAGTTTTCTCTTACCTCTCTCTTCATGCACCTTGACCAGGGGTGTTTGAGGCCTAGTGCTACAGCACAGGCAGATAATAGTCTTACATGGTTTAGGCGAGGGAGCGAGGGAACCGGCAGATAATCTACTCTTCAACTAGGTGAGGACTAGTGCAGGGAAAGAAAAGCTTTGCTCTATGCTCTTATGTTCAGTTAATGGAGTCTGCAAATTAAACCAACAAAATACAAATTAAGGAGCTTTATTGGAAATTTTCATTTCATTCCCAAAGAAGGGCAATGCCAAAGAATGTTCAAACTACCACACAATTACACTCATTTCACATGCTAGCAAAGTAATACTCAAAATTCTCTAAGCTAGGCTTCAACAGTACATAAACCGAGAATTCCTAGATGTTCAAGATGGATTTAGAAAAGGCAGGGGAACCAGAGATCAAATTTCCAATGTCTGCTGGATTATAGAAAAAGCAAGAGCATTCCAGAAAAACATTTACTTCTGCTTCATTAACTATGCTAAAGCCTTTGACTGTGTGGGTCACATCAAACTGTGGAAAATTCTTAAAGAGATGGGACCACCTTACCTGCCTCCTGTGAAACCTGTCTGCAGGTCAAGAAGCAACAATCAGAACCAGACATGGAACAATGGACTGGTTGCAAATTAGGAAAGGAGTATGTCAAGGCTGTATATGGTCACCCTGCTTAATTAACTTCTATGAAGAGTACATAACGCGAAATGCCAGACTGGATGAAGCCCAAGCTGGAATCCACAGATTGCCAGAAGAATATCAATAACCTCAGATACGCAGATGACACCACCCTTGTGGCAGAGACTGAAGAGGAACTAGAGAGCCTCTTAATGAAGGTGAAAGAGGAGAGTGGAAAAGCTAGATTAAAACTCAACATTCACAAAACTAAGATCATGGCATCCAGTCCCATCACTTCATGGCAAATAGAGGGGAAACAATGGAAATAGTGACAGATATTATTTTCATGGTCTCCAAAATCACTGCAGATGGTGACTGCAGGCATGAGATTAAAAGACATTTGTTCCTTGGAAGAAAAGCTATGACAAACCTAGACAGTGTACTAAAAAGTAGAGACATTATTTGCTGACAAAAGTCCGTTTAGTTAAAGCTATGATTTTTCCAGCAGTCGTGTATGGATGTGAGAGTTGTATCATAAAGAAGGCTGAGTGCCAAAGAACTGATGCTTTTGAACTGTAGTGTTGGAGAAGACTTTTTAGAGTCCCTTGGACTGCAAGAAGATCAAATCAGTCAATCCTAAAGGAGATCAACCCTAAATATTCACAGGAAGGATTGATGCTGAAGCTCCAATACTTTGGCTACCTGATCCGAAGAGCCAACTCATTAGAAAAGACCCTGATCCTGGGAAAGACTGAAGGCAGGAGGAGAAGGAGATGACAAAGGATGAGATGGCTGGATGGCATCACCGACTCGATGGACATGAATTTCAACAAGTTCCGGGAGATGGTGAAGGAGAAAGAAGCCTGGTGCGCTGCAGTCCATGGGGTTGCAAAGAGTTGGACACAACTGAGTGACTGAACAACATAGGAAAGAAGAAAAACCTCAAAGAACTGGCTAGGCCTGAGAGTTTATATACCATTTGAACAAAGGAGTTGGGTTTTTTGGAGGTGACAAATTGTGGGAAGGTAAATATATGGGTGAAATTAATGGAAGATAAGGGTCACCTGGTAAAATCTGTTGGTACAGATTCATCTCAGCATCAACTCCCTGTCTCCAGTGATAAGAGCAGTGTGGGGAGGACACCTCTCTCATAGGAAATGTATGCTTTGCTTTTAGACAGAAAGGGGAAGGGTAGAGAGCCCTTCCAGCATCTGCTATTTCTCGGTTCCCTTCAGCTCAGAATAGTCAACAGGCCAAAGTAGTATATTTTGGGGTGACATTTTCTGATCCCTTTCACTAGCTGCCATTTTCTGTTCAGTCATCCACTCACTGTCTTTTAAGAGCATTTTTCAAAGAATGATGCTGGGATCTTCTATATCAAAATTACTTTGGGTAAGAGACACAAATTCAGAATACTGAGCCTACCCCCCAATCAGATGAAGTAGAGCATCTAGGGTGGTCCCAGAGTTCACAGGTTTCACAAGTTTCCAAGCAGTTTTCAGATTTTTGGCTTCCTTGTGCACAGGGCTCCTTTCATGCACAGTGAGAAATGGTTACAGCTGTGTGGCTGCTTCCTATCCATGGGCTGTGAGTGCCAGAGTTCACGACAATCCTCACTAACCCCCTTCACTCACTCATGTTTACCTGAATGGCCCATGTAGGAATTTATGTTTTAACCCCTGGTTGAAAGCCTTCTGGGTTTTGTGATGAGGGAGGAGCAGCTGCCTCTGAAAAGTCAGACTTGCTAAGAAACGTTTCTGGAAAACTCTTCTGCTTCGTCTACTTCAGTTCAGAAAAAAATTCAAGTTAGAAACGTAGCAGCTCTAATAGGGCAGATGGCTGCTTTCAGTCTCTCGGAACTTGGGGAAAGCATATGGCCCTTCTAAGCACACCAAAGCACTGTCACTGAGCGGTCCAAGAACTGATTCCCAGAGCCTGGTCCTTGTTTGGTGGCTGAACAAAGGCGTCAATACAAAATATCTTTATGTCACCTCTTCTATAGCTGCTGATGAGTCATGGGGGAATTTAAGAGCCAAAACTAGGACAGTTTCCCAAGACTGTTAATTCTGACCCTTGGGAAACAGAAGTCAGGGGTGAAAATGTCACAGGAGTAAGGCAGCATTTGCTTGAAAATTAACAATAGTCTACTTTAAGTTGATGACCCACAAAAAAACTGCTCCGTATGCCACATAGTCAGAGAATAGTTTAACAAACATTCTTACATATAAACTGACTATTATCCCTACCAAAAACATAGTACCTAACCTTTTATTAATAACCTTAACCAAAAATTTAAGCAAGATAAAAATTAGCCGTAATCTGATTGCTTCAACATAATATTTTTTCATATTATTTCTCTTTCTACATAAATGAATTTATACACATACATATTTTATGATACAATTGCTTTATTTTTATGTCCTGCTATTTTAATAAGATTTTTTCCAATTTCATTAGTATGGGGATCCAAAATGATGAATAAATTGTATATATAAGAACCATTTTCCCAGTGGTGCACCACTACCAAAAAAAAAAAAAAAAGAGAGAGAGAGAGAGAGAGAATAATTGCTGAGGAATATAAATCTTTAGCAATAATAAACAAATAACCTAGAAAGAACATAACAGCAGGAAGCTATAAAACAGTTTTTTCCATTCTTGGATCTGGGTCCTGACATTCACAACAAGGTTGTTAAAAAACTTCCTGTCTTCATTCAACCGGTTTATTCAATACTCTGCAATTTACTTTCACAAACATTCCTTATTAGCTCATCACCCCCAGTTTTCACATACCTCCTATCCATATGTATTCATGAAACATATATCATACTTGGCAGAGAAAAGTCAAGTGACGTCTGCATTGCTGGACTGGTCTTCAGCTGAGCATTCAACACTTTGCAAGAATTGCTACCTGCCACAGCTATAGACAATTCTCCGGGTTTATGTGACATCACAGAGGGAATAATCTACTAGGCCATCAGCAGTCGTATTTTTATAAATGATGACACCAGTTATTCTGGGCAGGCCAAGCCGGTGAAGTACCATAGTGCTTCAGTGATGTAATGTGAGAGTGTGTGTCAGAATTCTTCCTCACCTGAAGTTGTTCTAAAGCAGGTGGGTTTATTACCTGTATTTAAGTCTATGGCCTCTTCGGTTAAGACTTATGTGGTAGCAACTGTCAAGAGCACAAATTATACTTGCTTAGACAAAAAAGGGAACGTGTAGACTTTTGTAATAAACATCTGAGGTATGACTAGTTATAGATTCTTGGATAATGTTGATGGGAACCAGGATTCTCTGTCTCTTGTCTTCTAACCCTTGGGTTCATGCTCAGGCATGTTCTTTCCCTTGCTAGATTAAGATGGACACCAGCGGTTCCAAACTTACACTGTAAGCTACCCAGTGGGACAAGGACTCTTAGAGAAAGTTCTGCAGTTTACTCTCTTGGAATTTTGTGAATGAATCCTTGTGACTGAGTGATGTCAAGTTGTGGATGGAAATGTTTGATTCATGCGGGCACCAATGGAGCCTTGAGTAGGGTCAGCTCCACCCAAGTCATATAGCCTGAGAGCAAAAATGGGAGATTTCCCAAAGATAATTGGGATGATATTACTAAGAATAGGACTACATGGTAGAAACAGACAAAAATAGCTGTCCACTACAAATAAAAATGCTGAAAACTCTCTATATATTTTAAAGAACTTCTTTGGTAATCCAGCAGTTAAGACTCCACACTCTCAAGGCAAGGGGCATGGGTTTGATCGCTAGTCATGGAACTAAGATTCTACATGCTACACTGTGTGGCCAAAGAAAAAAATGCTAAAAACTTGGTCTCAAGTTTGGTCTTATGTGACTAAATTATAAACCAATAGCTGTTAAGAGAACTAAAATCCAAAAACATAGAAACTTCTATTGAAAACTGTTTTGCAAAGGGGTGTAACATACAGTATAGGGATATGGTCAATCATATTGTAATAACTTTGTATGGGGACAGATGGTTACTAGACTTATCATGGAGATCATTTCATAATACATGCAAGTGTCAAATCACTGTGCAGTACATCTGAAACTAATATAATATTGTATGTCTATTATATTTCAATTGAAAAATAGAGTAGCAAAATCCTTGCAAGAAAAGGAGCGAAAAATAAAAACACCACCAACAAAAAAGAAACCTGTTTTATTCTAAGAAGGCAGTTAGTCATTAATATTAAATGTAAATGAGTGAATTTCATCATGATAAAAAGTGGCTATGATAGGTAGAATAGTAACCCCACTATAAGTTCTCATCCTAAACCCTAGAACCTGTGAATATTATCTTACATAGAAAAAGAGACTGTGCAGATGCATCTAATGTTAAGAACCCTGAAATGCGGAGACTATCTTGGATTACCCAGGTTGACCTAACATGATCACAGGAGTCCTTAACAGTGGAAAAGCTTGGGACTTCTCCTGGTAGTCCAATGGTCCTTCCAATTCAGAGGGCCCAGGTTCCATCCCTGGTCAGGGAACTAGACCCCACATGCCGCAACAAAGATCTCACATGCCGTGACTAAGACCTGGCATAGTCAAATACATTTAAAAGAAAAACAGACCCCAAAACTGGAGAACCTTGTCTGACTATGGTCAGATGATGCAATCATGAGAAAGGGACAGAGAAATGTAACGTTACTGCTTTGAAGATGAAGACAGAGGAAGGACACCGGGAACCAAGGAATGTGGGCAGCCTCTGCAAAGTGAAAAAAGAAATGGGTTCTTTCCTAAAGCATCCAGGTCTCTTGCATTGCAGGCGGATTCTTCACCATCTCAGCCACCAGGAAAGCCACATAAATGACTACTCCCTTTATTTCTGCTGTTTATATAATACAATAGTGAACTTTAATTTAGAAAATAAAAATGCTTCATATTTTGTTAAGAAATAGTATTTTTTTATTTTCTTCCATTAACTGGTAACGATAATGCAAATATTATGCCTTCATGTCAAGTTTATATGATGGAAACTTGTAGTTATATGATGAAAATTGCTTTTTCTATCAATATTTTACATTTAAGACACTTGCCAAGATATGACCTTAGTAAAACAGCATTCTTATAGCCATCAAAAGGTACAAGAGACAAAGAAAAGTAAACTCACAGCCTGTAAAGCTTTCCTAAGAGAACTGGAATGCAAAAAAAGTAAACCAAAAGCATAATCTATTTTAAAGAGAGTAAGAGAATATTTTCCATCTAATCATCCAAGGTGATAATAGCAACTTGAGAAGAGCCAGAGATTACCCAATTTTTCTCCTTCATTTGATAGAAGAGCAAATTGAGGACTATAAAAATTAAGTAATTTATGTCTCTAGCCAATGGGAGAGAGATAATAGGCCATGATTTCGCTCTCCTGTAGAAGAGTCACACATTGACTACCTCAACTTATATACACATTGACTATACACATCTCACAGCTCATTCAGCTCTCAGACACATGACTATTATGGCTCTTTCCCAGGACGGATGATTATTTTGAGGAGGGAAATACTCAAGACATACTAACAGTCGAAGCCCACTCATTTCCCCTGGTCATGTAACTTAACAGCTCTTTAACTTGGGCCAAACCAGTTTCTCTGTTAAAAACTTAGAGGTCTACAGGGTATTTTTTTTTTTTTTACCAAGAACTAAATGAAATAAAGTTTTTATGAAAGGTTTTAAAAATCTTAATATTTACAGAAATATAAAGAAACATTATTCTTAAAACTATAGTGCCAGTCATTCTAGTCTCATCTTTCACTTTCCCAAAAAACTTCAACTAAATCAGCTCAGAAATCAATTTTAACATCATTTCTTTCTGATACAATTTGGCACATCAATGTGCTTATGTCCCTTTCTTAAGGTGAACTTAGAACTATAACATCAGGTCCTGATCTCAATTTTTGTAGTAGTAGAAAAATAATTTTTGAAACACCCTCTGATATAAATTCTAGTCTCAGTAATTTACCTTTATTTTTGTTTCTCCCTTGACTTTCTTTTTGCCATTAAGAGTAAACCCTGAGACGGAGGGTTACTCCTCAGGACAGGGCAAAGTAGCAAGCGTACAGTACAAAGAACAACAGTTTAAGTGTACTGAGATCTTTAAGTTTCACAGGGAGATAGTAGTTTTGAAAATCAGGCTTTCATAAGAGAGGAGAATTTTGTCAGACTTTCAAAATCATATTTTTGTATATTGAATCACATGAAATTCCTAATATTTAACCAGTTTGACCTACAAAAATGGGAATTTATGATCATTCCACCTACAATGTGAATCTAAAGCTCAAGCCTGAGACTTCCGTGATGGTCTAGTGGTTAAGAATCCACCTGCCAGCACTATTTACAATAGCCAGCACATGGAAGCAACCTAGATGTCCACTGACAGATGAATAGACATAAAGATGTGCTACATATATATAAGGCAATATTATTCAGCCACAAAAAGGAATGGATTTGAGTCAGTTATAGCGAGGTGGATGAACCTAGAGCCTGTTATATAGAGAGAAGCAAGAGCCAGAGGAGTTGGCCCTTTGAGAGAGCCCATCCTTACTGGCCAGAAGTAAGAGCACTTGCCAGGCATCACTCATACATGCCATCAAGGAAATCCACAAGTTACTTTGTGTCCTGACCTGGGGTAAGGGATGAGGTGCAAAAGAGCTGAGACCAGAAGAGGTCTAGGGTTGGTATAAGGAGATGGCAGTAAGATCTAGAGAAGATGGGCTCTGTCAGAGACTAGGGCCTCCAGTGTCCAGTTACAAAGCAACATCTAAAAAGCAGGTGAAACCAGACATAGTTCAACAGACGACCATCAGCAAAAACATGGGCAAACCACAGCAGGACTACACAAGTGTGAGGCCTCTTTCTGTCAATCCCTGGTAGTATAGTGATTGAACTTCTTAAAGACAACCATGGAAAATTATACGAGAAAGTGGGTGAAAAGACCCCAGAGCTGAGTAACTGAAATCCTGTTAGGATAGAAAGAAACTGTCTTAAACTGCAAAGACATAGTCACCTTGAGTGAGCAAGTTCAAGTTCATCTCTTCCCCGTGCGACAAAGGAAAATAAGAAACCAGTTGAAAGAAGAAATCAATTAAATTTTGAGGTATGCCACACTAATTGAGATAAGCAATTTTTTTTTGAAGTGGTTTGCATTTAGGAAACAATTTTTTTTTCTATTTTTAACCTTTGTAACTTTAAATTTGCGACCTAATTTGCAGTCTTTGTGCCCTTAGTGTATAATGGTCCCAATTTCAACAGCTATAAAAGCTATAAAGTTAAACAATTTGCCTATTGTCACTGGTTAGTTAAGGAAAGAACTAGAAGCAACAGTTGTATTTTCTGACACCTGGTCTCTTTTTAATAAAGAAAAGCTTTTTGTTTTCGTGGCAAAATGCTAAGACAACAACGTACTAAAATTTACTGAACTAATTGGTAAATGGCTTTTTAAGAAGTTTTCTGGTCAAGATAGAGAAAAAGAAAAGTTCAGAGCCTGATAGAATAGTTAATATATACTTGTTCACTTCTTAGAGAAGATCAGAATCTCAATTCAACTTTTTTTTTTTTTGCCTCTCCTACAAAAAAGCATCACTACCATTACCAAAATTTCAGTGTTTTCAAAATGTGTTCATTTTAATTTGGCACAGTTTCCTCATTTCCTCTGTGTCTGCCAAGTTAAGAGCCTGTGTGAAAGAGACATATGTCAAATTTACAAGTCAGAGGGAGTGCCCATAAGATGAAAATAATCAGAATGTGTTACAAGGAAAAGTCGATCTTCCTAAGTCTCCAAAGCTTCAAAGTCATCTCGGATCTGCATCTTCTGCCTGAGGTTAGGGGCTGGAGAGATCCTCCCTGCCTTGTTTGTACATCTGCAAAATGATATATGCCTTTAGGGCTTTCCACGTGATGTATGATGCAATCCTTTATCTGCCTTCAAACTGGATTACTGCATACCCACTCCCTCAAAGCCTTTGGCGTGCTCACTAACAGAAAATGCAGAGGCTCAGTGGGCAAGAACGGGTGGCACCACTTTGTACAGGCTTCCTAAATAACAAAACATTCATGCTTGAATGGAACCAATGCTCTGTCTTTCTCAGGTCTCTTGGTTAATGTATCCATCTTTATTAGAGAGCGATTGATGTAGAATGAGGCAATAGAAAAGGAAACTTCCAGCTGCGTTTCTGAATGATTGGGTGTGTGATTGGGAAATCCAGACAATAGTAAACTCCCAGGGTTGAACTAGTAATTGTTTGGAACCGAATAACTATACAGTTTCAATAGTTGTACATAGCACAACACTTTCAACCATTCCCATTGTTTTCCTATTGCATTACCCATGGGGAGTTCTTTTCCCAGGCAGGACGTACAAGAAAGGGGGTATCTAATAGAAAACAGGGGACCACGGACTGTCTGATCACAGTATTTCACATGACCCCATATACAGGCTAATAGCAGTGTTCTGCCAAAGTTTAACCCATAGGGAATAGACCTTTGAGATTGTTTAAAAGTGGCTGGCTGTGAGAGAGAAGCCTATTTCCTTTCCTGGAGCTTAATTTAGCTGGAAAATGAAGATAGGCGGAATGTGAGCTTCCTGTAGCTTCATGCGTTGTATAATTTTATTAGACAGAAACAAACTTGCCATCAATGACTTATGTTAGTCAACTGAAATATTTATTTTTATGTAAAATGTGACTTTCAAGCTGTATATGCACATCACCCAATAAGAACACAGAACAGCTCCCGACAATTTCCCTTCAGAGTCGGTTCTGTCACCAGATTGAGGAGCAGAGACCACGTTCTTAAATTTCACAAGGCATACCCTGAGTCATACGACACTGCTAGGAGTGCCCACATTTGCAGGGCACTGCTGCAGGCCATGTCACAGTGCAAGCTCTGTCTCAGTCCCCAGGGAGTTCACACGCCAGAGGAGGGATCAGAGACTTAGAAGGGCAGACACGGACAGTAACTGACCTGTGCTGGTGGCTGTTGAAATCCTTGCTACTGTATAAATTTCGGAAGTGCTCACAATTCTGGACCTGTTATCACTTGTTTATAACCCAGATGGACCCTAAATCTATGCCATCTTCTATAAACTGACCAAGGGGAACTAAAGCAGAACATAATGTCTTCCTCTCAGCGCTGTAAATTGATGAGCTCCATAATTTATATGTTTATTAATAGAGATATAGAGAGACTTTTTTTCTTCTAGATCCACAGGGGGGATGATAACATACAGTAAAATTGAGAAAGACAGGAAATTAATACCAGTTACCTATTTTTGCCTTATTTTAAGCCCTTTTTGCGGACTTCCCTGGTGACTCAGAGGGTAAAGAATCCACCTGCAATGCAAGAGACCTGGGTTCCATCCTTGGGTTGGGAAGATTCCCTGGAGGAAGGCATGGCAACCCACTCCAGTATTCTTGCCTGGAGAATCCCCGTGGACAGAGAAGCCTGGCCAAGCTACAGTCCATGGGGTTGCAAAGAGCGGACACAACTGAGGGACTAAGTATAAGCACAGCTATTTATTTTAAGACCTATACCCACTTAGTTACCCCCCACCTCAACCTCTCAACAAAAATGTTTTTGTGAGGAAACAGCATCCAGCAGGAAGTGTCACTGACCTGAGACAGTCTTGGGGCTGTTCTTCCAGGAGCCTCCTTTTGAAGTGTAAATCGCGCATCCTCCTTACCAGCATATAACAATGGTTTATAAAGCTGTTTTCCTGTCATCTCCAGTGCAGATAAGCTCCTGGGTTTAGGGGAAAAAAATAAGTGGTATTTTACTTTTTCTTTTTATTGAAGTACAGTTGATTTACAATGTTAATTTCTGCTACACAGCAAAGTGATTCAGCTATACATATGTATACATTCTTCTTAAAATTCTTTCCATTATGATTTATTATAGGACATTGAATATATTTCCCTGAGGTATACAGTAGGACCTTGTTGTTTCCTTTTCTCTTCTAAGTGTGGTTTAAAGGTGATACCAACAAGATTTTGAAACATAAGCATCTCAGGAAGCCGAGGGCTTCTTCGTTTATATACGTAGCTGGAGAAAACTAGCTCTTAGGTCATGAAAGCCTGCTGGAAAGGCTTGTGGGCAGTCAGTCTGTAAAGGTTTCTTCTCTTGTCTTCAGCTGTCAGTGAGCTCCAGATGCTTTCGTGGGACTTCTTAAGGTTTGCTACATGGTTCCATGTAACCAGATCTACCTCCAGCCATAGAAGAACCCCAGCCAGCTCCAGGTTGCCCTTCCTGACATTCTGTTACTTAGGCCAAGGTAGTGTTTTAACTTTAACACTGCAGCCATGCCCTGATCAATACCAGGTTCCATCCTCACAAGTTAAACAGCCCAAATGTTCTCTCATGTGATAATAACAGCTCGCCGTGGTTGTTTAGCAGCAGATGGGGTGTTGTGTTTTGTTCACGAACTTTCTAGAGGCCACATGATGCAAGGATAAGATCAGTGTTTTTAGCATCAAAACGGGTATAACTTTGAATCCCAGTTTAGTACATTTTCTTCCAAGACCTGGGGTAATTCTGCAAAAGCAGATGTAATGGTGCTGATGGTACTGATCATGAAAATGAAGCCCAAAGAAGCTAAAATAGGACACACAGTGAGTAAATAGCCCAGAGAGAATTCAAATGCAGATGCCACTTTACCGTATTTCCTTCAAAAGTGGCTCTTTACCTCACTGGGGCAGGAATGTTCCACTTGTTTGGATTAATGTCTGTTATAAACCTGCATTTACCTCTTTACTGTTGGCCTCCTTAGTGACTTAAGTAGTTCTACATCTTGAGGCCTCTTTGACCACAAAAGGGAAAGAAAACTTCGTAAGGGCACTGGAAAAGAGATTTTCTGGTTCACTTCTACCTAGACTGCTGCTTTCTGTTAGTGATGTGAGTGACAGCAGATTTCTTTAAACCCAGCTGTGGTTACTGTGGTTAAATCTGATGTGGAGATTAAGCCTTTTTTGGAGAATTTTAAAGCACATGACTTTAGACTCCCTGGAGAAACAGAGGAAGGGCTCTTAGAATTTTCTCCTAGACAACTCTGTAGATCTTAGGAGCTGTTAACAAGGACAGTAGGCCTTTTAGATTGAGATCTACTGCCAACTTCCTGAGACAAAACCAGACAAATTGCCTAAAGACTTGACAGAATTATAGGAGACTTACACGGTTCACCATAATAGCACATGTTCTGGAGGGAAAAACGAAGTTTAGAGGCTTGGTAAGACATCATTCCTGATTGCTTGACTTACCCCAGGTGGAAGAAAATGGAAACGCCATTAAGAATGGGTTGAAGGGACACAGGCAAAAATCTGAGTTTATTTTGACCTCCATTTGATGGTATGTTTGTATGAATGTGGATACAGGGATAAGAGTTTAAAATAATTGGAGGAGGGGGTAGAATTATAATATCTTGATAAATGTTTCCAAACCAAAATAACAACTTCTTGGAAATTGTAGCAGATATAATGAGTAACAGGGAAGATTGATCTGGTGATAATGAATGTCAGGGAGGAAACGAGTTTCACATGTTTTGGATCTGGAGCGCTGATTGGTTCAGGATGTTTATAGTTGGAGAAACTCACATCTCACTTAATAAATCTTGCCTTAGAGAGCCAGAGATAGAAATTTCCTCTACACTCTCTCTCTTGACTAGTGCTGTGCTTACATGCTCAGTCGTGTCTGATTCTTTGTGACCCCATGGACAGTAGCCTGCCAGGCTCCTCTGTCCACGGGGATTCTCCAGACAAGAATAGTGGAGTGAGTTGTCACGCTCTCCTCCAGGGGATCTTCCCAACCTAGGGAGCGAACCCTAGTCTCCTGCATTACAGGCAGATTCTATACCATCTGAGCCACCAAGGAAGCCCAGCTTTATAATTTATGTAAAATTTTAGGGCCAAATATCTTTCAGAAAGGAGAATTTGTCAAATTTGAAAGATAATTCAAACAGGGTTGGGATAATAATCTATACTCAAAAATATTATTTACATTGAGTGGGATGTATAAATACTAAAAATAGCTTCCTATCAGTTCAGATCAGATTTTGCTGCCATATGAATTCAGATCGGGTCAGATCAGATTTTGCCACCAGATAAACTATGAAAACTTTCATTTTCCAGAGATTTTAGGATTTTGGAAATAGAGCTATAGGATTATGAAACTATACAAATGAAAACTTCTACTTGACCCTGCTGCTAAACAGAAACATCAAGTGATTTACAGGAAGATGGTGAGCGTTGATTTGAAGACTATGCTTAAAAACAGTAGGGAGACAGTAATAATGATATAGTTAACATTTCTTGCACAGTTATTATGTGCCAGGCATTATTATAAGACTTTAGCATGAATTAAGTCATGTAAGCCTCTTATAATTTGATGAGATACTATGTTGATATATTGATAGACCTAGTCACAGATGACGAAAAGTTTTGCCCTGCAGAGCACACGGAGCAATTGATCAGAGGGACCCTAATCTTAACACAGAACACTCCCTTCTTTCAATGTTTATACTTCAATTTTGTTCTACACAAAGACAGTTCTTATATGTCATATTCATATTCCTCTTACCAATAGGAAACAAAGGGGTGTATTTTTTATTTAAATGTACTATAATATTTCTCAAGATGCTTGCCTTCATCATGAAATGTCTTTTACATTCTGGCATTCTTAATTCTTTATCTTGAAACTGAGCCAATTAACAATTATTGACACAAACAAGTTTAGTGTAAATAATAAAAAAGAATTAAGCATTCACATTTTTCCTTGAGAGAGGAGACTGATCTCTGGCCACTGTTTTATCCACAAGGCCGCACTTAGAGGTTTCTGTATAATAGCTACTTTGCTAGATGAATAAATGAGTTCAAATCTCCAAAATCTCCCAAAACAAGTCAGTCCCAGTCAAATACTAATTTGTATTATTCCATTTATTTGCATTTTTCTCTTTGTTGATGTTGAATTCTTAGAATTTGAGATCAAAATTTTATGTTGATTGGTTTTTATATCCTGGTAGGAAATGGATGGGAGCTTAACCACTTTGCATTTGGCCAAATGTATTATTTTAGCTGGGCTCCTCTGATTCCTGGCCATGCTGATATGCATGTGTATTTACAGTGTAAATACATGGAATGTGTGACGCATCCTGATAGCATCAGGCTCACCAGCAGCCCTTGGGAAATGATGTTGCCTAACCAGTTTCACCACTCCAAACACTGGATTGCTACAGGCAGGTGCTTCCACCTGATTCCCAGGCCTCTCTGACAGTATCTGAAGAGCTCTTTGACTCAGAACTTTGTCAAGATGAAAGGATTGGGAATGCCAGAAACCATCTTATAATCCATACTATCTCCAGTTCTCTACATTTGCCTTGAGCAGACTGCAGTTTCTCATTTTAACTTCCTATCCTATTCATTAAGGAATTTGTGGATGAAAAACCGCCTCCCTCATCCTGTGCATATCTTGCCCCGTTGCCATTCTGCTTTCACAGTCCTACTTTCCGACTTAAATGCGAGAATCACTCCCTTTTTTCAGGGCTTCTACACTCACACAGAGAATTCTCTTGTCTAACAGCAGTCGTTCAAAGTTCTCTCTCAAAGCAAAAAGTATTTTCACTGAGGTTGACAACAGATTCTACTTTGCTATTGTATACAACAGTTCTGGCTCTTTAGAGAGTGCCATTATTCCAAATCATCCTCTGCAAAATTGCCCAGTAACTGCTCATTCTTATGGCTTTGCCCTCTGCTACACTGCCATGCGAAGTCTCCCTCTCCCCCCTCCTCTTTGTTCCTCTGTACTTCTATCAGTTCTGTTCTGCAGGGGTTGGATGGGCTATTTTGACAGAATGCAGCTTTCAAGGGGGTAAGTCCAGACGAAGGACTCCCCACTGAAAAGCAGTCATTTACCCTATTTTTTCCTATGTCACATTATCTACTCCTTCTCTGGACATTCTTGGACCACAAAGATATACGCATACACATGCAGAGATACACACTGGCACTCCTATATCACCCCTGCCGAGAGATGATAATTCAAGGATTTAAGTTATCCTATTGGCTTTACAAGCATGTGTTAAACCAGCCATTAACACAGCATCAATTTTAAGAATTTATTTTTCAATTTTTAAAATTGAAATTCCCGCTTTTCTTACTTTCTCCATATGGGAGACTCATATCCATATACAAGGATGTAATTTTCTGGTTTATCATCAACAGAATTAATAAATTCTAGGAAGCTTGAAAAAGCTAAAGATGTGTTAACCATGCTATTTCTGCTCATCTTTTGGCTGTTTTTCTATTAACAAGTGATCGACAAGTAGTTTGGGGGGATATTAATTAATTGAGGAGATACTAACTGCCTCCAGTTTGATACAAGCTTTGGCACTTACTATACACATGCTACTGAGACATGCAGCAGAATGGGCTGTTATACCAAGTATAAGAATCTTGTATGTGAGAGCTGGACCACGAAGGCTGAGCACCAAAGAATTGGTGTTTTCAAATTGTGGTGCTGGAGGAGACTCTTGAGAGTCCCTTGGGCAGCAAGGAGATCAAACCAGTCCATCCTAGAGAAAATTAACCCAGAATATTCATTGGAAGGACTGAAGCTGAAGCTCCAATACTTCAGTCACCTGATGTGAAGAGCCAACTCTTTGGAAAAGACCTTGATGCTGGGAAACATTAAAGGCAGGAGGAGAAAGGGATAACAAAGGACAAGATGGTTGGATGGCATCACTGACTCAATGGTCATGAGTTTGAGCAAGCTCTGGGAGAGGGTGAAGGACAGGGAAGCCTGGCGTGTTGCAGTGCCTGGGATTTCAAACAGTCAGACACGGCTTAAATGCTGGCTTGTAAACTAACAACACATTAAGTCCCAAAATAGTTTAGAATATATGCCCAGAATTCCAAAGTCCCTAACATAGAGTTCTAAAGTCAGGACAATTTTTCATTGATTATATACATTGACATTTTTGTCTTATAAATGAAGAGGCTGAAAAACAGAGATGCTGATTTGTTCAGGATTTTAGGAAATTACTTCAGTGGCCTCCCATGTAGTGTAGGCCCTGAAACCCTTCCCCCTCTCTTTGCATCTTTTGGTAGCTGCCCTCTTTTTCTATACTGAATCATGTAATTTACTTGTTGGCTCTTATTCATTATTAATGTATCCAAGAGTATATTTTAGAATGTACAAATATGTTTTTTACCTCATGATGTATATGTTAATAGTAGACATTTTAGACATGTTGAGATTCCTAACATTAAAAATCACTATGTATTTAAAAGTACATACCACTAAAAATATTTCTTCTTACTTAGATTTTAAAGTCTCTTCAAATGATAAACAAATATCAAAGCCAAATTTGAACCTAAACTAATTCTGCCTGAGTTCTTTAGCCAAAAAATATTTAATTGCCCTAATAACAAAAAGTCACTGTGAATAACTTCTTTATATTTTTCAAAACCAATACACTGCATCCAAAACAACCAGTTTCTTATTCTGCTAAAATTTTAACACTGGTGTGGAGATTACTAGTTGTTTCCTATAAGTTTTATTTTTATGGTTTGCTTTATCTTAAGCTGCGGTTCATATGGTAAAGAATCTGCCTGCAATGCAGGAGACTTGGATTTGATCCCTGAGTAGGAAGAGCCCCTGGAGAAGGAAAGAGCTACCCACTCCAGTATTCTTGCCTGGAGAATTCCGTGGACAGAGGAGCCTGCTGGGCTATAGTCCATGGGGTTGCAAAGAAATGGACACAACTGAGCAACCAATACTTTTCACTAAGCTGTCTTCCAGACAGTAATTATTTAATCCATTGACACTCTTACTAGGGAAATAACTGCAATATGAAACTCATAATAACTGGGAAAGGTCTTTATTTCCTCATTATTCATTCGTTCATTTGCTTGTCTGCCTAACTTCCTTTCTCTTCTGTCAGAAAATCACTGTCATAACTGTGTTGCTTTAAATGCATTACAATGTTAGAAGCTTAAACATCAGTTGAATAGCCCATCCACTGGTTCAGAGATGAGCTTGCAATCTAATACGAGCCACTGAGGGATATGTGCTGAGGCTTATGGGAAAGAAAAGCTTCCTATTTTTCTGTGTTATTATAGGTAGACACTCTCTTTGCCATTAGATGGAAAGAATGAGGGCTATCCCTGGAAGACACTATTAATCACCGGGCTATCAAGCTTGGGAAGAAACTGACATAAAGAAAGGGCAGAGAGGCCAAAGTGCCTCCAGTTGCATTTTGGGGACGGTTCAAATTTTGCCTGAAACCAGTCCTATCTCAATATATTCTTTTTATTCACTTAAGCCAGTTAGAATTGGGCTTTCAGGGTTTTCTTGCAACAAAAGCAGTACTGAATGTCATACTACTATTGGCATTTCTGTGACAGTTTTATTCACTATGGCAGACATTATTGGTCACCTACACAAAAGTCACTATTTTTCCTTAACAGATTCCCAATTTATTAGAAGTTTAGGCAGATAATGTGTTTCAAGGGTCTTCCCCATCCACCCTAGAATTTCAGTGTTTATTAGACTTAACCAGTCATGGGGATTCTATATCCTTGTCAAGGACTGCTTTAGGAATGTGATATGATCAGATCTGTTATGCGCATCATGGGAGATTTCCTCATGCTTAAAAAGATAAGACTTTCTTTGTCTTCCAACTTTTAGACAATGCCGTGAAAGGAACAACCACCTTGCATATAGGGAGAAATCAGAGAATTCAGGAGAAACCGACCTGGCTTCCTTGAGCCACAGAATGAGCTAACCTTGGAATTCCCCAGATTTAGCCTTACATGCAGTAATAAACTCCCCATTGTTTAAGTTGCTGAGAGTCACAGGTCTGTTATTTGGAGCTGAAATCACTCTGGCTGATATATTCACAGAAAATATTGATTCTTTGAGGCTAATCTCAAGTAAAAATCACCATACATGATTGATTAAATCCAACCTGACTCTTTTTTTTTTTTGGAAGACCCTGGTACCATATGAGTCTATTTCCCTCCTCCTTATCTCCCTATAAGTTTTTCTGGGTTTTTTTTCTGGATGTTAATTATAATAACAAAATTTTTGTAAATACATGAAAATACTTATGATAGACCTACATATAAGCAATACATAAAATTTATATATACTATATATGACTCCAATAGATCACTTTTCCTGTTATGATTTGATTGTTAAAGTCTAGATTTTTTAACTGAGGATGTCTGTTTTCTATCAAAAATGGATATTTTACAATTTTAGGCATACTTTCTCATTTGAAGGTTCAACTTAAAGTAGTTTAAAGACTTGAAGTGATCGGTTCATACATAATACAAATTAGATCATTTCTATATCTCAAACCAGAGACAAAATGAGAATTTGGCCTGCTAAACACCAACGTATCACTAAGTTTTTGTTTATCCAGGTGGTTAGAACCCAGAGACGCTGGGAGGGTCATCTTGGAAGGTTGCCAGGACAAATGCCCGTAAGTCTTAACGGCAATCCTATTGCCAGTTCCTAGGATTCCTACCATCTTAACATTTTTCAGATCAGAAATTAAGAACAGATGAAAACAAAAAAAAGAGACACCTGGCTTGTTGTTTTATTCTTGTAAAGCCAGAAATATCATGTAAGCAATTGAGAAGTACTCAGAAAATGCCCCCATGGAGATGCTGCGATCCCAGATAAGAAGGGTGTGCTAAAGGGACAAGGCTTATGTGGACTTACATGAATGTCTGACAGCAGAGGTGGGGGTGGTGGTGATGAAGCTGGAAAGTGGCCCACATATTTCTGGTCCTGTATAAGGATTCTAGGGTTTCTCCAGTGGCTCAGATGGTAAAGCATCTGCCGCAACACAGTAGACCAGGGTTCAATCTCTGGGTCTGGAAGATCCCCTGGGAGGAGTAGGAAATGGAAACCCACTCCAGTACTCTTGCTTGGAGCATTTCATAGACAGAGAAGCCTGGCGGGCTACAGCCACAAAGGGTTGGACATGACTAAGTGACTAACACGCATGTAAGGCCTCTAGTGGCATCAGTCCTAATTATAGAAACTAAACATAAACATTTCCTCTGCTCTGTTGTGATTGCTAAACAAATGCTTAGTAAAATGACATAAAGTAAGAGCTCTGTAAATGTTCATTTTTTCCCCACTTCCTTTTTCACTCCCCTCTTTTCTTCCTTTTCCAAGTATGGAGGAGGGGGCTATGGAAAAAAAAAAAAGTGAATCATAATTTTGGAAGTTCTTTGACATCTCTAAAAGTTATAAATATTCTTTTTTTTCCAAATTTGTGCACAATATATCCAAAATATATACAAAACTTTCCAGAATCAGAATGGAAGCATTTTGCTAAGTGTTTCACTAGTCTCTTAGAAAATTTTTTGTGTTTCTCTGAAGTGCCTTGGGTTTAAGCCCAACCTGAAAATAACTCGTTTACCATTAGTTTTGATCATGTTTCCAAGGCATATAATTTACATGACAGCATAGGTAACTAATGGGAAAACATCTATGAACTTGCATCAAATATCAGAAGATTTCTTAAATAAAGAATAGTTTGTTTGAGTTCCCTCTTGGGGAATTTCTCCATCACTGTTGAATTATCTTTGGTAATTTCAAGATGAAATTACATCTTGAAATTAAAAAAATAAAATAAAACCAAGCTGATAAAATTGCAGTGACATTCCACTGGGAGAAGGAATTGAAAGAATCATGCTCCCTGGGCTGTCCTCAGGAACAGGGCATTTTTATGCTGCCAATGTAGTTCAGCAGAGATACCCCTGGTCCCCACCCACCCGAGTCAGTTAATGTTAACAGCTAACAACTCACGACTGTCTTACTACTGTGAAATTTAAACTAACACCAGTTGCATAAAATAAAAGTGAAAGAAAGAGTTTATGAAACTAAAGGCAGATATGATTACCTGTATAGGAGGTAAGACTAATAAGCAGTATTTGTTTCTGTGAGCTATTCCTCCTAACGATACCAGGGCCTCCCTCCTTTGACATTTTCTTATCCATTTCAACTCTGCTATTGCTTCTCATGCCCTCAAACCACTTTCAGGTTTCCTTTCCAAAAATATACTCTTTACTTGGTCGTAATTGAATCCCGTAGATTCCAGCTCAGATGTGCCACTATAAAGCCCATTTGTATCATCTGATAAGCGGTCCCCACCAGCTTCTTAGGCCCTTTGACCATAAAGGACTAAAACTGAGGAACAAGTTGTACAGCTTGGAAAAGTCCCCGATAAAATAGTATCCCACAGAGATTTTAAAAATAATTTTTGATGAAGAATAGTAAGGCCATGGATGTGAGGGATGTTGCAGGAGTGTGTTGCCTGACCTCATGGAGACAATTAGACAATTAAGCATCATTCAGAGGTTTGAATCAACAGGACTTTGTGACAAGGTGGAGGAAGAGCATGGGAGTCAAGGAGAAATTAAGGTAACTCAGATTTCTGACTTTAGCAGGCAGATGCATGATGATGCCGTTTTACTCAGCTAGAAAATACCAGAAGGAAATCAATTTTGGATGTGAGTTCAAGTTGGGATATATTTTACCTGAGATGTTTATGAGATGTCTCAAGGGAGGAGTCTAGGTGCGAGAGCTCAGGTTTGCCCTGATGTTGCAAATTTGGGTATCATTCCCACAAATAGTTTACAGTCACGGCCACAAGGAGTAAATGAAATCATCTGCAGATGGAAGTTTAAGGCCAGGAATGTAAAGATCTCCCTGCAATAACTGTGCTGAGGAGGAGCCCACAGACTGAGACTAAAGGACTCTTCAGAAAGTTTGGAAGGAAACAGAGAAGTGAAGGGGGTTTGAAGAGGCGCTGTCAACAGTGGCAAACGTTCAGAGGTCATTCAGGATAAACACTGAATCATGTGCACTGAATCCGGTGACATTAGTAACCTGGGCGAAGCCAAGTTGAGGACTGTCACTAAATGCAAAAAGTTAGAATGCAATGGGTTAACAGGAGGAAGGTGTGTGGAAAGGGAAGAGAGTAGAGACAGCCCTTCAGAGAGACACACCTGTGAAGGGTCATACAGTGGACGCACAACACTGAAGAGGCTTCAGATGGTGAAGAGATTTTATTTCCTTTTCAAGTTAATAGCAACTGAGTATATTTAAATGCTGCTTGCTTGGAGCCAGTCAAAAGGTTAACATTTACAAGGAGAAGGCACCAACAATGGAATAAGATTCCATAGGATGCAGGAGAGTCTGGAATCCAGACCTCTATCCCTTGGGAAATCCCGAGTTTCTCTCAGTTGAGACCAAGTTGATGGGCTAAGCAGCTTCTGGGCCCCTATCATGGATAATAAACAGCTTCTGGGCCCCTATCATGGATAGATTTTTCCTCATTACTCACCACCCTGGGGTGGAGGAGGAGGATATTTGATCAGAAATTGAGACTGATCAGACGCCAAGGATGGGAGATTCTTGCTAAAGTAACTTAGCAGGATTCTTGTTGCATCCAGCCTCTTGAGGACAAGCGTCCAGGATCAGGCTAGTCAAGAACATGAGTCAGAGTAGTCTGACTAAAATTTGGTCAAGGAGAGAGTCTTGGTCACTAGTGTATATATTTTTTTCTTGCAATTTCTGACATCTATGCATGGATTCCTTAACTCCAGCCAAGAAGCACTGAGTCAGATCTAGCAGTGTAATCTAGCGGGCTGGGAAAATTCAGTGGTGTTATCACAGTCATCCCAGGGCTAATCAGTCAAAAGGAAGAAAACGAGGGGCCAGGTGAGAGGGAACAAAGGCGGCTGTGTGTTGTGAAACAGATGCTCAAGTCAGTCAACATTTTGCATCGGAAAATGATGGGACCCAAGGGCCCTGTTGTCACAGACATTTAAAGACAGTGTCAAGTCAGCAAAACTAAAATGATTTCTACCCCCTCTCCACAAATCCCATTCCCCTACAAAGTTTAAACAAAGTTGTGGTCAACAAAAATGACGACTCCTTTACCCCATCTTTCTCCAGAGGTCCTTCTCATGATCGAAAAATAATCCTGCCAATACTATTATTACTAGAGTGTCATTCTATTTCTCAATACCATCCAACACTAGAAACTGTATTATCTTTTGAAAATTAACACAAAGTTAATTGGTACTCCTCATTTCATAAAAACTTTGGCTCAGGTAACCTCTGAGTTACCCAGGAAGAGAAGTAGAAATTCTCACTGCCGGTCACCCTAGTGCAAGACATGTTCCAAATGATGGAATATCTTTACTTGTATTCCTCCGTATAGTCCATGGGGTCGCAAAGAGTCAGACATGACTGAGCGACTTTCACTTTCTTTCTTTATTCCTCTGAGTGACTTTGCATCCATACAGATTCCACTTCAGAGAAGCGTAGAAACGAGCCTTCATCTATTGTTTCTTGTTCTTCCTTTCTCCCGATCTCCTGGCTCTCCCTCTCCCTAGAATTTTCTGTTCTTCCGCCAGGGTCCATTTCTATCTTTCAGCCTCTGGCCAGGCCGTCAGTCATTGCATTCAACCATTATTCTCTTCCAAGGAGCCAGATCTATGGGAGGGGACTTCCACTCTGCTTATAGGAAGAGGTAAGAGAGGTTCCCCAAAACCTTTCTTCTGCTTAAATTGATTTCCTCTTGGCACAACTCAGGTGCAGTAACACAGACAGTGCTCCGGTCCCTTGTCAAAGCACCTCTCTGCAGAATAATCTGCTATAATCTGAGACCCTTAAATGGGTGGGAAGGAACCTTGCCCTGAAAAGGAGTGACAGGGTAAATTAACATATGCTGTCCTCCCCTCACCCAAGTAAAACCTCTGCCCTACTGGTGTGGGTAGGAGATGGCACACAACACTATAGTCTGCCCACCGAGGTTCCCCCCTCCACCATGTCCCAGCTATGTGCATTTTTGTGGCACCATCGTCGAGACATCCTCACTTGCTTCCCCATACAGACAGCCCTCCTCCCAAGCTACTGTCACATGTCTTTCTCTGACAATGTTCTTATCAGTCTTCTTGGACCCATCACCTGACTCCAGCAAGCTCCAAGAAGAAAACCCTGGATTCAGATCTGCAGAGGGGATTCCCTTGTCCCCTATGATGGCTGTTAAATTCCTATGGAAGCTGGGGAGTGGCCAAGCTTCCACCCCAAGGCGTGATCTCTCCCTTCCCTTCCTCTGGCTCATTTCCTCTTCCACTCAGTCCTCACGGGAAGGAAGAGAGAGACTCCTCCCCAGGTCAGCCTGTGAGGAAATGGATTCATCCTTGCCCCTGGGAAATAGAAGCAAAAACAAACTCCCAAACACTCAGCATTTTCTCTGGTATTCTGGAGATAACTTTGCCATGTTAGAACCGGCAAGAGGAGATTTAAGACAGAGCAAAAGCAAGGCTGTAAGGACCATGGATGAATTCGGGCAGCTGGTCACATTTACAGGCAGAGCCCTTCTGGGTAACCACGGGGAGGCACAAAAAGTGCTTTGTCAAAGCACCTGAAGTGTGTGGGAAGGAACTTTGCCCTGAAAAGGAGTGACGGGGTACGTTAACACACGCTGTCCTCCGCTCACCCAAGTAAAACCTCTGCCCTACTGGCATGTGCAGATGGTACACGGCACTATAGTGTGCCCAGACTGTAACAGACCTCATCCCTCCTCCAGCTGTGTGCTCTGCAGCCTTGTTGAGAAGAGGCTTGCCTAGAGCATTTCTGACCTGCCCCTTAGGGTTTTGCCAAAAACTTGGATCACCATGTTTACTGTAGGTCAGCAGAAATTCAAGTGCAAATGCCTGGCTGATCATCAGAATCACCCCCCAAAAACTTCACAGAAAAATAAATTCCCAGATGTCCTCCTCGATTCGCTTGAGCAGAATGTCAGCAGTGAGGAACCTAGATTCTCCATATTGGTATGGTTTGTCAGGTGCCAACTTGGAAAACCATTTTCACAGCTTCGAGAATCTAAGTCAATGAATCTGGAAACAATCTAACTTTCCCATTTTTCTATTTTAAAAAAAAATGCAGAGATGTGAAGTGCAATGTTGTGCAATCACAACAGTTTCTTATCTGTTTAAAATACAGTAGAGAAAAGCTTTGTTTGGAAAAAAATATGAAAAAACTTGGGGATCAGCTTAATGATATACCAGTTGAAACCTCTTGCCTAGTCATGACCATGGCAGGTTTGTATCATTTACGCACTTAACTTTCATTCACTTATTCACTTAACAATGAGTACCTACTACATGTCAAGACTGTTTTAGGAACAGAAGATATGGTAGTGAAGCTATTCTGCCCTCTTAGAGCTTTTATTCTAGTGGAGGAGAGAGACTAGTGACAGAACAAAATATAAAGTAGTCAGATGTAGCAAGTTAGGAAAACCAAAGTAAGGAACAGGGATTCGGTGTGTTCAGCAATGGGGGTTGCGTTGAAATTTCAGGCAGGATGGCCAAGGAAGGCTTCATTGTGCGAATGTGACCTTGGACAGGAAAAGACCTGAAGGAAGTAAGCCATGCATAAATCAGAGTTATAATTATCAGGCAGAGGAAAGAGAATGCAAAGGCCCTGGGGTGGGAAAGCACTGGGTCTGGTAGGAATGGCGAAGAGATTGGTAGGAATTTAGCAGGGTGAATGAGGGAATAGGAAGTGTGTCAGTAACACACAGGGGGAGCAAATCAAAGGTCAGTGTAAGCACCTGGGTTTTTAGTCTACATGAAATTTAAAAAATTACTGAAGGGTTTTGGACAAGAGAGTGTCAAGACCCAACCTATGTTTTAATGTCACCTCTCTGGGCAGAATTGAAACCAGCTTGAAAGGACAGTAGCAGAAGTAGTGTGGCCAGATATGAAGTTATAGCAATAGGTCAACTACATGTGCTGTGCATTTAGCACTTCCCTAAAGGCTAAGCATGGGCATATCACAGTGCATTTATGCTGTGGAGTATACACAGGCCGGAGGCTGGGAATCCGCAGATCCCTCAGTCTGCTTGGCTCCCGTGACTCACGGTGAGAACATCGTACCAACACAGGAGCGATGCTGGTGCTTCTCATCCTACCTGGTACCCAAACACTAAACAAGTCCTCAGAGCATCCACATCCGCCAGAGCCTGCACGCTGGCTCAGGGACTGGCACAAGCACAGCATCTGCCTGAGGCCCAGTGAACTTGCCTCCTATAGAGTCTCTAGCACTCCTTGCTTTTCCTGAGTGTTTTCCTTTTCAACGAATGTTCTATAGGCTTTCTGAAGCACCTTTCTATGTCATCAGAGCTTCAGCCTTTCCATCAAGGTTTCAACTAAATATATTGTCCTTCCAAAGCACTTATTAAAACAGTTTTAAGCTCTTAGGTATGGAACTGTTGGGATGTTGCTGGGTGAAAATGCTTATTTGCTTGTCTACAATCACACCTCAAATTTTTCCTCTGAAACACACAATCTTTTCATAGGACAGGTTATCATTATGATATGGGGAGTTTTATGATACATATAAAAATCTCCTAGCAAATAACAGACTATAGTTTACAGATTTTAGCTGGCCAATACTATTTGATAGCTAAAATCAGTTCTTAGGATGCTGCTTGGCTGTTGTTGCTTTTCCAAATTGACAAATACCAACTTCAAATGTATTCTGTGCTCAAATAAAAACATTGGGGCAGGAGGATACAAGAGTCTGCAGGAAGTAAGATAAACCTGATTTTCAAGAGGTAAAACATTTGTGTTACAAGAATGCAAAATACAAGTGAATCATTTCATCGCCAAGAACTATCATCCGCAAACATTCATTGTAAAAGTATAGAGAAGGATAGAAAATTAGGAAGGTTTTTGTTGTCATTTTGGATCTTATCCAAGTAGCAAAAGGGATATATTTACAAGGATGTGCCAAATTTCAAACTTAACTATGGCAACATATGAACCTGGACTCCCTTGTGGTTACTGGGAAATATATACAGCTTTCAAGACCAGCATGAAGGTGAGTCAGACTGACAGGCATTTGTACAGAGGAGGAAGCTGACATAGTCTTTGAGGCCAAACAGTAATCCTGGGTGGCTCTGAGAGAGTGAGGTATGTAATCACCTCACTGGTGGGAGTCTTTCTAATTGAGAAAATACTTGGCAGCCTCGGTCATCAGCTTGAAAGTCAAAAAGAAAATAAATGTCCATGGATGAGTACCCAGCGGAGGTGCTTGTTTAAGCTAAGTCTTATATGTCCTAACTCAGTGTTGCCTCTCCTACCCAACGGTGGAACTATGAATAAACCTGATTTATTCTCTGTGTGCAGGGTCCCAGTTGTTGAACTAATTTCTGAATGAATAAATAAGAGGGCCATGAAAGATGCTTAAGACCTAACTTAAGATCTTCCCCTAATGGGGTACAGGGTGCTTTCCCATTACTAGGAACAGGGTGTTTCCCCATTGCTAGAGGTATTAGACTCAGATGCTCAATCAGTGGTTCTCAGCATTTCTCTGTTCAATGAACACATTTGGGTGGTGACATCAGTAAAGGGATCAAAATGTGAACTCTCCTTTTGAGAAAAAAAAGTTTATAAGGTTTTTAAAAATGTCTTTCTAGCCATTCACTGGCCACCCTTCACACATTTCTTTCCTCTGGTTAGTTACAAATTGTACCCTGCCCTCCTCCAGCCTTCCACCTGACAGACAGTTCTGGAACAACAGGCAGCTGCACTCATGTCAAAATGAAAATTTCATTGGTTCATTACATTGGCAGCTGACCCAGAAAGAGTTTACTCAGAAAATCATCATTTAGGGATGCTGCAGAAATAATTCCTCTACAGGTGAGGTCTGGGCACCCCCAAAATGTACATTCCAACTGTCAAGTCTCTGAGCTACTCAAACTACAATTACCTCTGTTGTCTATTTTGTCATTTTTGACATGATTCTCATGTGACACTTTGCTAAGAGCATGAAGTTTTCGAGGGTATTGAGAATGGGAAGCTGGCTGGTGGCTCACTGGTAAAGAATCTGCCTGCCAAGGCAGGAGACGCAGGTTCCACGCCTGATTGGGGAAGATCCCGCAGGCCACGGAGCAACTAAACCGCTGCACCGCAACGACTGAGACTGGTCTCTAGAGCCCGGAGCCGCAACTGCTCAGCCCACACGCCCTAGAGCCTGTGCTCCAGAAGGGAGGCCAACACGAGAGTAGCTAGCGAGCAGCCCCTACACCGCAACGAGAGCGAAGCTGTGCAGCAGCGAAGGCCCAGCAGAGCCAGAAGAAATGAACAAATGAATTTTGAAAAGAACGGGGAGCTGGAAATGGCCAAAAGCATTGTCTTTTTTTTTTTTTTAATTTTAGTTTTTATTTTTTAAATAGCATTGTCTTTCAAAGGTGACTTAGAAATGTGAACATAGCCTGGCCCAGCTGGAAGCAGAAGGCTCCTGTTGTCTGCCCTCTAAATCTAGACAATTTTTACCACCCTTTCTCCTCCCTCCTCTTTGCCGTGATCCTAGACCCACAGCCTCACTTCTACTTCCCACCTTTTTAAGGCAGAAATGTGGTAAATCCTGAAAAATGATGTATGCTTGTAAAAACCTCTACAATAGGAGCAATTGTGATGACATCATATTTTGACAGTTGCTAATCAGGTTTACTCTCTCTGACACAGAAAAGAATCTGTCTTACCTCTGGTTATGAGGTTAAACTGAGATTATCTAGTCAGTAAACAGAATCCCCCATGCCTCAGGCAGCCATGGCCTTGGCAAGACTGCCTAAGCTTGAAGCAAAGGCCACAGAAGGCCACAGGTGTTTGAGATTTGGGGGCAGGTTGAGTTGTTAAGACTTTTTAGGGACACACATCTCTTCCTATTACAGATGAGGGAGCCTAGAGTGGAGAAGAGCAGTGTAGACCAGATCATGGGAAGACTAGTGGTAGAGTCTGAAAAACTCACTGGGGTGAGGTGAAGTGAAGTGAAAGTCACTCAGTTGTGTCCATCTCTTTTCGACTCCATGGACTGGTAGCTCACCAGGCTCCTCTGTCCATGGGATTTCCCAGGCAACAATACTGGAGTGGGTTGCCGTTTCCTTCTGTAGGGGATCTTCCTGACTCAGGGGTTGAACCTGGGCCTGCTGCATTGCAGGCAGACTCCTTCCCACCAGGGAAGTGGTCGAGTCTGAAAAATTCACTGGGGTGGCCTTGGGCTATTTCCAATACAAATAGGATGTGAGTCCTGGAGTTCCTCACTTTGCTGAAAAGTTTAAAGCACTTTTGTTACTCATCGTGTGTTTAGAAACGGAACAAAAATATTTTTGTTATATGTGTAAAGAAGTCATTTAATAGTAAAAATAAACTTGCATGAGAAATCTCTTCTTTGTCTCCCTATCAGCATTCTCATTTAATACATGGAAACATTACAGTAGGAATCACAGGCCTCCTGCCATCTCTCCCTTCTTTTCAGCTTCATGTTCCTTCTCTGCTCCTTTTCCAACCGCCTTCTCCCTGTGTTACAGATGGAACTGTT
This sequence comes from Ovis aries, assembly GCF_016772045.2. Lineage (NCBI taxonomy): Eukaryota > Metazoa > Chordata > Mammalia > Artiodactyla > Bovidae > Ovis > Ovis aries. Next base: position 23,790,715 of record NC_056058.1, on the reverse strand, counting down.
TCCCCCGCCAAACCCATATGCAGAAGCCATAATCCCCAATGTAATCGTATTTAGAGACGGTGCCTTTGGGAGGTAATCATTAATAGACAAGGTCATGAAGGCAGGACCCTCGGAATGACGTTAGTTCCCTTGTAAGAAGAAATATCAGAGAACTTGTGATCTCCTTCTCTACCATGTGCAGACTCAGCAAGAAAGCAGCTGTCCACAAAGCAGGCAGAGTGCCCTCAACAGAACCTAATCTCACTGGCACCCTAATCCTGGACTTCTAAACTCTAGATCTGTGACGAAATTCATTTAACAAATCTTCCTTAAGACATGCAGCCTGTGGCATTGTGCTGCAGCAGCCTGAGCTACCGAGACACCCTGGCTCTTTTTCTCTTTGTCTATCTTCTCGTCTACTACACTCTACCAGGAGGGCAGAGAGCGAGGAAATGACCGAGTAACTGATAGCCTATAAGACGCCACACTGCTGCATTTTTGCCCCTTTCTCATTAGAATTCAGTGAACAAAGTGTCCTACCTATATTGCAAAATGTTACAAAAACATTAAAAAAATAGTTTTGACTAGTCTGCCTTTGGGAATGGCACTAAACTCCTTTCTTTATTGTGCAATTGGTAGAAAATAACTTCTCCTGAAAAGATAGGAAAATCTTGGAATAGACTGAAGGAGAGGTCAAAGAGAAAGAAGATGACAGGCACGGACAAGGAGAGATGCTTCTGATGCCTCCTCACCGTCCCTGAGCCTCATGATGCCCAGCCCTCTCCATCTTGCCTGCCATTCCTTCCGTCACACCTTCCCAAAGCTTCTTGCTGCCACTTCCCATCTATTCTTCCATTTCCTGTTGAAACTCATTTCAATCCCTAAGAACCTATTCTCCCAAGCCAAGATTTCCATGCCTCCATCTTCTGGAGTGGCTTCCCTGGCCCTGGTGGCTCAGACAGTAAAGAATCTGCCTGCAGTGCAGAAGACCCAGGTTCAATCTCTGTCTGGATCAGAAGATTCCCCAGAGAAGACAATGACTACCTACTCCAGTGTTCTTGCCTGGAGAATTCCATGGACAGAGCAGCTTGGCAGGCTCATGGGGTCACAAAGAGTTGGACACAACTGAGCAACTAACACTTTCACCTTCTGGAGTAACAGAAAAATGATTCATGTGCTAATGGTTGAAGACCAGCAAGACTCCCTCCTAAAATAGCAATTGTACCTATTAACTAGAGCCGACTGTAGGAAACACAACCACGTGCGTTTCAAAGAGCACTCAGCCAAAAGCAAACTTCAGTTCAGCGCTATACAGGAGAAATATAATGAGAGTCACAAATGCAAGCTGATACGATACTTCCAATTCTCTAGTAGCCACATTTTTAAAAAGCAAAAACAAAGGAGTAAAATTGATTTTAAAAATATATTTTAGTGAAACAAACACAAAGTCATTTTAATACTGTTTTTAAAATTTGAATGAGACATTTTACATTCTTTTCAAACTATCTTCCAAATCAAATATGTATTTTATACCCATAGCATGTCTCCTGGAGAAGGCAATGGCACCCCACTCCAGTACTCTTGCCTGGAAAATCCCATGGACGGAGGAGCCTTGTGGGCTACAGTCCATGGGGTCACTAAGAGTCGGACATGACTGAGGGACTTCACTTTTCACTTTCAGGCATTGGAGGAGAAAATGGCAACCCACTCCAGTGTTCTTGCCTGGAGAATCCCAGGGACAGAGGAGCCTGGTGGGCTGCCTTCTATGGGGGTGCAGAGAGTAGGACACGACTGAAGTGATTTAGCAGCAGCAGCAGAATGTCTCCATTCACACCAGCCACATCCAGTTGCCTAATAACAACATGGGGCAAGAGGCTACTGTATTTGGGTAGCACAGCTGCAGTGAGAGAAAAGGTGAGGCCTGGCAAGTCAGCAAATGAGAAAGCCCCCTCCCCGTCCCCACTCCATGATCACCCTCTTCTGGGCCTGAAAGCACAGACTTATTGAAGCTGCTGCTAAGTCACTTCAGTCATGTCTGACTCTGTGCGACCCATAGATGGCAGCCCATCAGGCTCCCCCATCCCTGGTATTCTCCAGGCAAGAACACTGGAGTGGGTTGCCATTTCCTTCTCCAATGCATGACAGTGAAGTCACTCAGTCGTGCCCGACTCTTCGCGACCCCATGGACTGCAGCCTACCAGGCTCCTCCGTCCATGGGATTTTCCAGGCAAGAGTACTGGAGTGGGGTGCCATTGCCTTCTCTGGACCTATTGAAGAGGGAACGCATTAAATGCTCCTTTGAGATGGACTTTTTTCATTGCTTTTTAAGAAAGGTGCTCAAACTACCATCTTCTTAAACATTACTGTTAGGATTTCAAGTGTACAATAAAATTTTTCCGTAGATTCTTGAAGCATAGTACAGTGCTGGTAATAATTTCTGTGAGGGGAGAATAGCCTGATCTCTAACTTTGTAAAGCCAGAGCATCATGTTCTCTGTGCAAAGTGGTGTTCAAAGCTTTCCCTCTATGATCTTGAGAAAATGACGGCTGCAAATTAGTTTCGTTTGCTGAGAGATGGATGGTTCCCTGCCTGCATGGACTATCGCGATAAAGCTGCCCCATTTTAGAAGGTATGTAGGGACACAATAGTAGCAGGCTTTTGTATCCTGGACTTCACCTTCTGTTTCTTTCAGGTGCAGCTGTGCGGTGTGTTTTCACTGGGCTTTGAGTAATGTCTGGACCTTCAATTATAGCAATTAACCATCAACACCATGTGCCAGGTTCATTCATATGCTATTGGTTCAATTAATCCAACAAAGACACCCAAGCCCTTGACATGCCTTGCTTCTTATAGCTGAAGTCTGCCTTTTATACAACTTAGAGGTTATTTTAATGGTAGAAATTTCTGGATAAGAGCGGTTGGAGTGGGGGAGAATACTGCTAAAATCTAGTGGAATGAGATTTCCTTTTAATAGCTAAAACTTCTGATGGCCTCATGATATTTACTTTCAAGGATTTCCTGCTGCCAGCCACTAATATTTTATCTCTTTGTTGGAATCTCTCTCTCTCCTTCCTTACTCAGGCCTTTATCCTTATCGGCGGGGTTAGATGATAGAAATTAAAGACAACTTTTACATTCAGGAGGTATATGATTTTATTAAGACATACTGAAAAGTCTTCAGACCTAAAGAAATTGATCTGTATACCATGCTATAGAGTTTCCCTGATCACCTCAGATTAAACCCTTGCCAACTCTAAAGTTGGGTTAAGAAACTTGTATTTTTTCATTATTATTTTACCCAAAAGGGGCAATGGCAACTTTTTTTTCAGTCAAATTATAATTTACATTGAAGTATATTTCTACCAGATTGTGAAAAATTCTTAAGGAAAAGGCTATTGCTGTTTATTGCGTTTTTAAGGACAGCTCATTCCCATGGTTAATTGAAAGTTAAATGCGTATAAAAAAAGAGTTGGCAAAACCTGATTCTCCTCTCTCTCCAGAGGCTTCTAAGATTTTTTTCACGAGCACCGAGAGTCTTTCCCCACACTCAATTCAGATTCCTTTCTCAGTATATCTGACCAGATGATGCAACATCTGTGTTCTCCTTTAAGAACATGAGAAATGAAGCTTTTTCATCTTCCCTCTCTTTGAGTTCTGGGAAATCTAATTAAAACTGCTCAGGTTTTCCTTTTCTTGTTTGCCTTAGAAGACAGCTCACTGGAAGAGTCCTGTGGCGGTCTCCCACCTGTGGAAGAAGGTAACCGAAAAATCAGCCTGATTATGGAGTTGTCGACTCAGGTTTCCCTTCAGAATGAGAAGATCACTCAGCTGGAAGAAGTTTTAGAGGAAAAGGAAAGGAAGATTCAGCAGCTGGAAGCTGAGCGGGAGGCCCATTGTTTCCCAGAGGTCAAGGACTCTCCAGAATGTTTACAAGAAACCCCAATTTTCTCTAATAATAATGCCTCTCCTGTGGTCTATGATGAGGATTTGTAAAGATACCCAGTAAAAAAAACAATAAAAGTTTATTAACTGTCATCAAGGTAAAGACCAGAGCCCAAGCAATCTCCTCATTGGTAAACTCAAACTCAAGTTCATGGGTCTGACTATCCTATAAGGTTCATATTGGAAGGAAAGAAAACAAAGGGAGGTCCTCAAATGCAAACACTGAATCCTTTAGACATTTGTCATATAATCCACACAGCAGTAGAATACTACGTTTTTAGACATTTCTGATATCAGAGGAAGAGGGAAAAGCACAAAACTAGACAGATGGTCAAAGAACTTAGCATCATCCTCTTACCAGAGGTTTGTCACACTGCAAGGGAGGGGTGGGACAAATCCCATTCTGGTATGCAGCTCAACTGTGAACAGAAAGGTATTGCGGAGGGCAAGTTTCAAGCTGGGGAATGTTGGGGTACTGAAAGCATAATCATTGTCAGCAGAGTAAACAGCCATGACTTCTGTCCTTTTGTAACCTCTAGAACACATTTCTCTATCGCATGTATTTCATTAGCATTTAGCAAGGGTAGAAATGAAGTAAAACCAAAGCAATCAAAAGAATGGATGAATCAGAGCTGCAGTCCTTTGGGAAAAGTGTCCTGGGACAACATCTCCCTGGGAAAATGGGTTACACTCGCTTTTCCCTTACAAGCAACACTAAGACCAAAGCAAAATATCAATGAGCTGTGGACAGCATAAAAATAATTAAAAAATAGAGTATAAGCAAATGAAAGCTACCCTGTAATTAATGGAATAGAAGATGTCATATACATTCCTCTTCCACACATTCCCTTCAGATGAACCATTTCCCATCCAAAGAGAGCAGCTGCGTACTAACTTTAAGACCTTGGTGCTTAATTCTTATTCTTTTGGTACAGCATGACTCAGGCACACAGCTATAGCTCTTCCATGAGTCTGACTGTTGCTACTTCTCAATTTAACTCAATCAATTCAACAAATACTCATCAAAATTCTTCAGGTACAATAATTAGATACTAGCAATATTGTAGCAAACATGAAAATCAGAACTTTACAAATCATTCAGGAGTTCACACAGTTAAGAGTCTCCTTAAAGTTTTAAACTTTGTTTAAACTAAAACAAAGTTTTTAAACTTTTAAAAACCTGACTTTTTAAAGGAAGTATTGGGTTTTGGATTCATAATAACTGCAACGTTGACTCGAGGTTCACTACAAAATAAAACCACTGGTTCTGCCGGTGGGTGCTATGATCATATATAGCAAGAATCTTCCCATATTTGTTTTATAACCTCAGATTTTCAGCTGAAATGTCAGCAGTACACACAGTTGTAGCCCATTATCAGAAATGAAACCAACTTAAAGTTTCATGATTATAAATACACAACTATCCCAGAGGGTGACTCGAAAAGCACTTTCCCACAGCTCCGAGAGAAGCTTTTCCATGAAGTTTACTTAAGTCCTTCATTTCAGAAATCGCTTCTCTCTGGTACCTCCTTCGTACTTCTTCAAACTTTTTGATCCCCACTGTCTTTTCTGCTTCTCCAGTACCAAAGAGGGCTCCCTGGTCCAGTCCTGAGGTTCTGCCAGTTGCGTCTGACACCATAGTCAGACTGAACATTGCCATGTCTTTCCTGTGTATTACTGTGAGAAATCTTTAAATGTTTCAATTAGTTGAGTGGACTATCTCCAAGAGAAACTATCATCTCTGCAACTTTAATGTGTTATTTTGATAATCAAGTCTCCATTTCTTTATTTTACTAGATTGTCTTAATCTCATGGGATCCTGAGGCTAAGATGACAAATACGGAGAGGGGGGAGAAAAAAAAAAAAAGAACTATCACATCCCAAAAAGGAGCGTATTCGCTTCTAGATCAGTTTCCCCTCATTGATGTCATGGCTGGCCCTCAGCATGAAAGTAGCCTGACAGGGGAGATAAAGTAACAGGCACAGCTGGAGCTGCTGTTAATAATTAATGGAGCCTGTCACCTCTACATATCTAAGGGGCCAGTCACTGACGAAGAAATCATCAAGAGTCTTATTACCCTGCAAACCCGTCTTTACAAGAAACTGATCTTGACTCGGGTCTAGGTTATCCCCAAATCAGAAGTGGAGAAGAGATTTGGTACAAAGGTAAAGAGACTAATCTTTGTTAATGACACCTTGGTAATAAGAATTCTTTAAATATCCAAGTTTTATGAGGAGGGGGTAAGATGAGAAGAGGTGTTACTGGTCTCTGGCCTCTGAGACACTTATAAGTACAAAATTTCACAGTCCTTACTGAACATTTATGCCATTGTATACTCCTCAAAGTTCATTTCCATTTTCTGCCATTCCTCCAGATAATTGGGTCGTAAACTTCAGGTTGTGCCAAATAGCTAGTTCAGACAAACCAAAAATCAGATTATAGTGCACCCTGTAAGCCAAAGTCTCATTTTCTTAGAAGCCAGTTGGATTGTTGAAATAGTCTACCGACTTTTAAAATATTTGGTGTAAATATCACAAGGCAGTTAGTATGCTCATGACCTTGTTCTTAAAGAAAATTTAGGAAACCATTCAGGTATCCGGTTCAAACTAATTGGAAATCTTAAAAAGTAAACTAATTAACAAGTAAGTATAGCCATTCTTTAACATTTGTAGAAATATAGGTGGAGTTTTAATTCTACTTTTTCACCAGTCATTAACTATACTCAGGAAGTTAAATTGAACATGTGGTATGACTCATCAACTTAAACAAATGCTCTATTTTTTTTTAACAATTTAATTTCATTATTATGTGCATGGCAAGATGAAATCATAGTAACAGACTTATTAAAGACTAATAGGAAAGCAAGTTATCAGAGAAACCAACCCAGAAATGTGAAGGAGATGCCCTAGGATTTAATGAAGTTCATGAAAAAGCAAAGACACGATAGTATTTTTGACAAAAACATTTCTGGGAAAGAATGAATTCAGTCAAGTGTCAGTTATCTCTTATGCTCTCTGCTTACCCCCAAACCCTGTCATTGCCTTCTACATTACTCTCAAGTAAAGAATTTTTGCTTTAATAAGTAGAGAAGTGCGGATGAATGTTGCAGGCCTAAGTCAAAATAATATTTATCTGGCAATTATCAAGTATAGGGACTGCAGAGACAAAACTATTTCCAACAGACATAAGAAAACAAACATATTTAAAGGACTTGGAAACTAAAATGCTTGAGATTCAAAAGTTTGACTCTCATAGTTTGAAAACTAGACAAAAAAAGAAAAAGTAAATTGTAAAGAATTAATGATTACTATAATTTCTCCCCTGCCACTACAACACAATCTTGTTAGGATTTTCCATACACAAGAAAATGTTCTCACTCACAGAGGAAAGTCAAGTTCAAGTAGGAAATAATCTTTTTAAAATAAAAGTACTAGTACACTGGGACAAAGTTCATGGCAAAAGATAGGGTCGGCCGTGAGATTTCCCATACCTAATGAAATTAGGACTTTTACAGTAAAACAAAACTAAAAACAGCTTTGATTTCCAGGTTCCCAGAGAAATTAAGCATCTAAGTTAGATACTCAGTACATTCCCAATAACATGAACCTGTGGCAAGATGACATTTAATTCATGTCTAACCATTTCCGTTCCAAATGTTTAAATTTGTTCTTTATTTAACAAAGAACAACCCTTAGTGCTCAAATCCAGTAATACCCAATCCCTTGTTTTTGGATGGAAAATATCACAGAATGTATTGTCTAATAATCCTTTAATTGATTTTCTTAAAAACCACAAATAAGCTTAAATAAGAGTTTATTGTCTGATGTCACCTTTTCAAAGAATGATATAATCACAGGCAAAGGATGACAGCTGAATGAGAGAGAAAGAGCTAGACTTCCATGAGCTCTTTGTCATATGGGGTTCAAACAGTGAGTTCTAGTGAAAAGAGAAAAGCTGATAATATAATCCTTGGCCCTGTAATAAAAAGGTGTGCCTTATTGCCCAGCTCCTATTTGAATGAAGTTGGTATGGTGATGGTGAAAGAAACAATAAATAGCTAGAGTGGATGCCATATTATCTTGCTAGGGACCCGCATTTACTAGCCAACAGTTACATACATAGGAGCATAACTAATATTTACATATCAATTTATGATTAGTCAAACATTTTCAAATAGATTATTTTCATGAGGTAGGTTTTAGTTAAGTAATTAATCCCAAGTTTATAAGTAGGAAATGCCAGAACCAGGCCTCCAGGCCAGTACAACTTTCACAACACTCAGCACCTCTACGCAGTTACGTAACAAAGATATTCATTGTCTCCACCTCTTTCTCAGGTCAGCCCTCATTTCCATTCACAGGAAAAACAATTTTCCATGGGCACCTTCTTTCTCCAACTTATTCCATAAGAGGAGTCAAAAACCTGTCCAGATTCAACTGATCAATTTATTGGTTTGGTCAGAACTCTGTTTTAGCTTTTGTTTGCCCAGAGTGTTTTGTTTTAAAGTAAATACTTTTAAGAAGAGTGAAGATGCACTGTACCGTTTGCCCTGGGCCCCACTATTTCCTTCTGTCTTAAAGCAGGCTGCTTAAGACACTGATCTCAACTGCCCTGTGAATAAATGGTCTGGAATCCCTGCCTGAAATACAATGTGTACACCAGGTCCAATTTTGTATATTGTCACCATAAATTTCAATGTTTGGGCTTTTGATTTATAGTCTAATATTTTTTTTTTTTAGTTTTTATTTTTTAAATTTTAAAAACTTTAATTCTTACATGCATTCCCAAACATGAACCCCCTCCCACCTCCCTCCCCATAACATCTTTCTGGGTCATCCCCATGCACCAGCCCCAAGCATGCTGCATCCTGCGTCAGACATAGACTGGCGATTCAATTCACATGATAGTATACATGTTAGAATGTCATTCTCCCAAATCATCCCACCCTCTCCCTCTCCCTCTGGGTCCAAAAGTCCGTTATACACATCTGTGTCTCTTTCCCTGTCTTGCATACAGAGTCGTCATTGCCATCTTCCTAAATTCCATATATGTGTTAGTATACTGTATTGGTGTTTTTCTTTCTGGCTTACTTCACTCTGTATAATCGGCTCCAGTTTCATCCATCTCATCAGAACTGATTCAAATGAATTCTTTTTAACCACTGAGTAATACTCCATTGTGTATATGTACCACAGCTTTCTTATCCATTCATCTGCTGATGGACATCTAGGTTGTTTCCATGTCCTGGCTATTATAAACAGTGCTGCGATGAACATTGGGGTACATGTGTCTCTTTCAATTCTGGTTTCCTCGGTGTGTATGCCCAGCAGTGGGATTGCTGGGTCATAAGGTAGTTCTATTTGCAATTTTTTAAGGAATCTCCACACTGTTCTCCATAGTGGCTGTACTAGTTTGCATTCCCACCAACAGTGTAGGAGGGTTCCCTTTCTCCACACCCTCTCCAGCATTTATTGCTTGCAGATTTTTGGATCGCAGACATTCTGACTGGTGTGAAGTGGTACCTCATTGTGGTTTTGATTTGCATTTCTCTAATAATGAGTGATGTTGAGTATCTTTTCATGTGTTTGTTAGCCATCCGTATGTCTTCTTTGGAGAAATGTCTATTTAGTTCTTTGGCCCATTTTTTGATAGGGTCGTTTATTTTTCTGGAGTTGAGCTGCAGAAGTTGCTTGTATATTTTTGAGATGAGTTGTTTGTCAGTTGCTTCATTTGCTATTATTTTCTCCCATTCAGAAGGCTGTCTTTTCACCTTGCTTATATTTTCCTTTGTTGTGCAGAAGCACATCTTACCTTCAGTTACTTAAAACATTTTCAGATAGATTTGTATTCAACTTTCATTTTACATTCAGAGGTAATGCATATTTCCACACGCAGGACAGAGACAGCACAAAAAAAGACCCAAAGGAAGTAACCAGGAGTTCATTGCAGCTTCCTCATCAGCTCAGAACAGTTTCTGAATTTTTCTTTTTTGTATGTGTGTGCTGTGCAGAATGAAATTCTGATAGCATAAAGTCATTTGACCCACACAACAAATCTCAGGTAAGTAGGTAAATGATGACTACCAGAACTGGTATTTTCTAAAGGGAGAAAGCCCATCTATAGATGTTCTACTTATTTCATTTACAAACTCTCCTTTGCAACCAGTGGCATCAGTTCTCAGTTTCACACAGAGAAGCAAAAATGAACAATTAAGGGACATCTATATTTAGCATTTATAGACCGGAAAACTAAGCTGTAAATATTAGAGCTAGATTCAATTCAGAACAGGGGTCAGCACACTAAGGCTACAAAGCCAAATCCTACTGGCTACCTATTTTTGCATGACTGGTGAACTTAGGATGGTTGAACAAAAAACTTTTTACATTTTTAAATGGTTGAACAAAAAAAATCATATTCATAACACAAAAATTATTTGAAATTCAATTTTCACTGTCTATAAGGTAAATATTATTGGAACACATCCATGCTTAGCCATAAAGGTGTCCCTGGGCTGGTTTCTTGCCTATGGTTGTAGAGTTGAGTAGCTGTGACAGAGACCAACAGCGAGCAAGTCTAAGTATCTGGGCCTTCGCAGAAAAAAATTTGCTGACTCCTTGTTTAGAGCATATCAAATGAATTGCTTGAAGTCATACAACTAGTAAGTTTTAGAATTAGGCTTGACTGTGATGTTCTTACTCCCAATTCGACTTCTCCTAGCGATCACAGTACAGACATTTTTACACAGATTTGTTCACAACTCAGCATCCTAAGGAAACTGTGTTACTCAGGGGGTCCCCCCATCTCAACAGGCCATGACTAAAAAATAAATGCACATGCCTTTTATTATCCTCTAACAGAATGATTTTTCAGTGTATTAATGCATTTTGCTCCCTGTCTTTATTTCATTCTTTCCCCACATTAAAAATATAGCTTGCTGTGTGCTCCTTTGTCTAGAACCGGTAGTTCTGTGTGAGAGCAGAGAAGCAGACCATGAGAAACTTTCTTTCTAGGCCTTTTCATTTCCAAAGCTGAAGTCCTTTGCAGAAAGAAGGTTTGAGAAGATGCCTTTGAGGGGAAGGCGAGGAGGCAGGGAGGGATTCCCTCCTCCCCTAAGGCATGTGTATCCAATCAGCAGCAGGAACCCGTTCCTGCTCCCTTCTCCAGAGATGTGGTGGACAGGATCGGCCACAGGGACCACAGGGGGGTTAGATTCTGAGGACCAGGACTTCAGGCCCTGCCAAGAGTTTCACATGCATGCGTGTCTTCAGTGTGAACAAGCTGCAGACTTGAGGGGACCAAGCTGACTGGGAAGACAGGGTCTCGGCATCATCAAATGACAGAAAGGTGTCTCTGGACCAAGAATCCTGGCCTGAAGTCAGGCTAAGGTAAGACTCAGAATGACTGGGGCCAAGCTTCCTGCCTCCTTGGTGGGATAGGGGGTTCAGAGTCAATATTCAGAGAATTTATAGAAAAGAAAGAAAGAAATTTGTGCAGACTTGCATTTGTAGCCTGAGATTCACTGGAGCTGAGCTGTTAAATCCATTAAAAATGAGCATGACAAAGACTCCACCCCTCCACCCTGAACATCTTGCTGGGGCCAACCTTCCACTGAGTTCTGCTCTCCAGGAAACTTATGAAAATCCCCCCTCACTGGTGACTCCACATATGGATCTGTGGCTCTCACCTTGAACTACTGCAGCTTCAAAGAGGGGCTGTCACATCCAGCCACACTGCGACTGCCTAGCTGTGCCCGCCACGCACACCTCCGCTCTGATACCCCGATGGGCTCAGTCATAGTCAGAAGCATCTCCCTTAATCTCCTGAAGCACAGCCAAAGCACACAGTGATATTTAACAAAACTTCATTAAATGCTTGGGAATAATCAAGATACACTGCAAAAAATTGCATATAGGGCTAAACTTAAGATCACAAGTTCTTGTTTGTTCTCAGTAGACTTCCATGTGGCAGACATAATACCCTTGGTGTTTCACTATAAACATCCCATTTTCTTGCCCCAGAGAAAGGAGCAGGCCTTAACCTTCCTTCATCCAAAGCTGTTCATTTTGAACCCCAGGATGATTAATGATGACAATATTCTTCTTCTGAAGAAAATTCTACCCCACCCACAGGGTGTGGTCTTACTTCATGGACTGCAACTACATATCCCTAAAACCGGGAATATATAAGCTTAAATAACACCCTTTGTGGCATTCCAAGAGTCCTATAGATATCTATACCTAGGAGAAAATGGTCTCGATATATACTTCTGTACAGAAGGCCAAGTACCAACCTATACTTCTACATTCATATATATGGTAACTTCATTATCAAGAAGTAGGCATTTGCTTCACATTCTTGTAATTAAATGACCATTTCTGTGATTCTTCTAAAATAAGGGAAGGCTTCTCCAAAGATGAATGAAAATCATAACTCTACCAATCCAGCTGCTGATAACTTATATGGAATTTTTTGCACAAAATCAAAGTATCTTTCTCTGCCATAGCACCCTCTACCATTCCAAGGACTACACAGGGCGGCAGCACTATAAATCAAAGGAGAAATCTCACCACAATGCCATTTTTTGTCAAGTTACCATTTTTTAAATAGGTTAATAGCCAGATATATGCTCCTTTGTTCACTCAACAAGTATTTACTGAGCACTTACTATGCGTTTGCACTTATTTTATGCTCTATCAATCATATCAGATGTCTAGATTTGGCCCAAATGTATAAATGAAATAAATAAATAAATTTGAAATTGGTTAGAGGGATTTTTTTTTAACCCTTCATGGATTTTCTTGAGTAGATGAATGCTACTTTGTAGGGGTGGACAACTTTCAGAGAGCCAGGTCATGTATAGTCTGCTGCAGACTGGAGGAAGATCTAGGGATGGAGAAAGGTTGTGGCTCCATTTAAGATGCCAGGAATTTAAATTAATCTAAATATCCTCTGGGAGTTACTCACTCCTACTATTTTACCATAGAAATTTGGACCCATTCCAAAATGTTGTTCTTAAAATTGCATCTTGCTACAAACTTTAACGAATTGAGATACTGAAGAAAAATGTTTTTACATCTTGGTGTTTACTCCACAATTTTGAAATAGAATATTTAACTCCCAAAATATGAAACTGTTTCTGAATTAGGAATTCAAGCTGTGGAAAGGTTATCTGTAATGGTGAGAGTTTTTTCAAGCCCTCAGACCATACTGAGGAATTCCTAAGACCTACTTACATGCTGAAATTGAAAAGTGTAATCTGAGGAAATATATTCCCTTCTGCTATTTTTTCAGTAAGAACTGAAGAACTGAATGCATACTGAGAAAACAGAATTATATTTAAAGAGAGTCACTGTCTATATTGAAATTTCTTTTCTTCAGCAATTAAAATGAGAACATAAATACTTACAATGTGAATCAAAGACATGGAAAATCTCTCCTGGGTGATGAATCCCAAGAAAATCTGCTCTCTTAATACTAGGGTTAACCCTGAATGAGTCAGAATATCTGTGATATCTTTCCCCCAGAAAACTATGGTGAATACCCAAGAGTTCTAAATTATCAACACATAAATGTTCTATTGATTTAATGAACTCTCTCTAGAAGGAATAAATCCTTAGAGAAAATGAAAAATGCTAAAAATTACTAAGTGGAAAATAAAGAATTTATCATTTACTTTTGGTACTGCTATAGTTGGTATCTTATATTTTATTAAATTATGGTTGTTTCAGATGTCTTGGGTAGGTACAATTAACTATAACAGTTAAATACTAAAACAAGGAACTTCTAATCTGAACTTCTCATCATTTTCCTAGATTAGGGAAAAGAGAGAGTTAAATGTTTTGTGTATAGTCAGTCAGCATTAGTGACAGTGAGGTTTGTTTAAAATGAGTTTGTGAAATTTTCCCCAAAATGAAGTTGATTAGAATCTGCCCTTAAGTGAGATAACTTGGTAAATCACAAATAGGAAAAGGAGTACGTCAAGGCTGTTTATTGTCACCCTGCTTATTTAACTTCTATGCAGAGTACATCATGAGAAACGCTGGGCTGGAAGAAGCACAAGCTGGAATCAAGATTGCCAGGAGAAATATCAATAACCTCAGATATACAAATGACACCACCTTTATGGCAGAAAGTGAAGAGGAACTAAAAACCCTCTTGATGAAAGTGAAAGAGGAGAATGAAAACGTTGGCTTAAAGTTCAACATTCAGAAAACGAAGATCATGGCATCTGGTCCCATCACTTCATGGCAAATAGATGGGGAAACAGTGGAAACAGTGTCAGACTTTATTTTGGGGCTCCAGAATCACTGCAGATGGTGACTGCAGCCATGGAATTAAAAGACACTTGCTCCTTAGAAGGAAAGTTATGACCAACCTAGATAGCATATTCAAAAGCAGAGACATTACTTTGCCAACAAATTTCCATCTAGTCAAGGCTATGGTTTTTCCAGTAGTCATGTATGGATGTGAGAGTTGGACTGTGAAGAAAGCTGAGCGCCAAAGAATCGATGTTTTTGAACTGTGGTGTTGGAGAAGACTCTTGAGAGTCCCTCGGACTGCAAGGAGATCCAACCAGTCCATTCTAAAGGAGATCAGTCCTGGGTGTTCTTTGGAAGGACTGATGCTAAAGCTGAAACTCTAGTACTTTGGCCACCTCATGAGAAGAGTTGACTCATTGGAAAAGACTTTGATGCTGGGAGGGATTGGGGGCAGAAGGAGAAGGGGACGGCAGAGGATGAGATGGCTGGATGGCATTGCCGACTCGTTGGACATGAGTTTGAGTGAACTCCGGGAGTTGGTGATGGACAGGGAGACCTGGTGTGCTGCAATTCATGGGGTTGCAAAGAGTCAGACACGACTGAGTGACTGAACTGAAATATATATATATATATATATATATATATATATATATGCTCATAGATGATTCCTCATTTTTCCTAATGATCTAAGTAGTGTTGGAAGGAAGTGAGTAGCATGGCAGCTTTATAAAATAAGCATCTTAATTTTTCTCCCAGTTCGAGAGCACTTTATGAGATTCTTCATCCTGTTACATTTTTAAAGAATTTTACAGAATTTCAGTTGGATAATGAAATGACACTGACATACCTTTCTCCTTGAGAGCATCCACATGTGATTAAGAGAACTTTTATTTCAAATGCATTTGAAAAGTATGCAATACTTTCCCGTCTCCAACAAGAGACTTTAATAAGTAATATGTATATAATATCGAGAATAATCTGTAAAAAAAAAAAAGCCATACAAAGACAGACAGACAAATCAAACTGAATTTTTAAAAATAATCCAAAGGAAAGCGGAAAAAGAAAATAGAGAAATAAGTAAACAAACAGAAAATTTAAAAACAAAATAGAAGTATTAAACCCTAACATAGTAAGAGTTCCATATAAATATGAATAATCTAACTAAAACACAAGGAATCAGAGTGGATTTAGAACATGACCCAACTATATGCTGCCTCTGAGAAAACTATTTGAAATATAATATAGGCAGGTTGAAAACTTAAAATGTAAAAAGATATTTTATGCAAACACCTGGCTGAGGAAAGAAGCAGTGGCTGTATTAATATCAGATAAAGTAGACTTCAGAGCCAAGAAATTTATCAGAGTTGAAGGGATACATTATATTGTGATAAAAGAGTCAGTTCACCAACAAGATATAGTAACGCCATATATATTGGAATATGCAACAAAGCTGCAAAATATCTGAAACAAAATGTGACAGAATTGAAAGGGAAACAGACAAATTCACAACTGTAGTTGAAGATTTCAAAACCCTTCTCTCCACAGTTGATAAAACAGCTAGAAAGAAAATCAGCAATTGTGTAGAAGAACTAGACAACATCATTAACCAACAGCATCTAATCAACAATCAGAACTTTCCACTCAACAAGAATAAACAGTAGCAAGATAGACCATATCCTAGGCCATAAAACACATCTCCTCAAATTTAAAAGAACTTAAATCAAACAGGGTGTTCCCTGGCCACTAAGAAATAAAACTAGAAATCAATAATGAAATGATAATAGAAAAATCTCCAACTTGGACAATAAACGTCTAAATAATCCATGGGATAAAGAAGCCCCAAGATAAATTTTAAAATACATTGAATTAAATGATAATGAAAATAAACATATCAAAATTTGTGGGACATTGCTAAAGTAGTAATGAGGCAGAAATTTATAACATCAAAAATGAATATTTAAAAAGAAGAGAAGTCAAAAACCAAAAATTAAACTTCTTATGAAGAACCTAGGGAAAAAAATGAGCCAAATAAACCCAAAGCAAGCAGAAGGAATAAAATAATAAATAGCAGAAATAATTGAAATTGAAAAAAAGAAAATGTAGGAAAAAAATCAGTAAAAACAAAGACTTGGTTTTTTAACATACTGACATAATTGACAATTTCTACAAGCCTGACAAAGATAAAAGAAAGGAGACACACTATATCAGGAACAAAACAGTTGCTTTCCATGTGGACATCAAAGGAAAATAAGAGAATCTGCACACCAAAATCTGACAATGCACAAGAAATGAACCAGTTCCTTAAAAACTTTCAAACCACTACAACTCAGTCTATGTGAAATTATTTGAATAATGCTACAAATGTTGAGGAACTTGAATTAATAATTTTAAAACAAAAAAATCTCCAGACCCAGTGATTTCACCAGTGAATTCTAAATATTTAAAATCAGTATCAACACCAGTTTTATGTAATCTCTTCCAGAATTTAGAAACAAGTGTATCAGACAGGGTTCTCTGGAGAAACAGAACCCGTAAGGGGTGTGTGTGTTTATAGACAGCATGATAGATAGATGTGTGTGTGTGTGTGTGTGTGTGTGCGTGTGTATGTGTGTGTGTGTGTGTGTGCGCGAGTGCACGTGCATGCGTTCATGGAGACAGAGAGAGCAAGAGCATGCAAGAGAGAGATTTATTTTAAGGAATTGGTTCTTGTGAGTATCAGGACTGGCAAGCCCAAAATCTCCAGGAAAGAATCAATGTTATAGTTTAAGTTCCAAGGCAGTATGTTGATAAATTTCCCAAGGGAAGTCAGCATTTTTCTATTAAGGTCCTCAACTGCTTAGATGGGACTCACCCATAATATTGAAGGTAATCTGCTTTACTAACTCTGCTTATATAAATGTTAATCTCATTTCAAAAAATACTGTCACAGAAAGATCTAGAATAATGTTTAACCAATTATTTGGGTACCACAGCCTAGCCAAGTTGACACATAAAAACGATTATCACAAGGAAAGGATACTTTCCAACTCATTTTATAAAGTTAGTATTACCCTGATGTCAAAACCAGAAAAAGAAAACTAAGCCTAATATCCCTCATAAATATAAACTCAAAATATTTTAACAAGACTTTAGCAATACAATATTCACCAAAAATGAGAAATAATTATACATCATGGATTAGAGAGGTTTATTCCAGAGATGCAAGACTAGTTCAAAACTAAATCAATGGAATCTACCATATTATCTAGCTAAAGAAGAAACATAACACATCAATAGATGCAGAAAAAGCATTTGACAAAATTCAAAACCCTTTCATAATTTTAAACTCTCAGAGAAATGGCGATAGAAGAAAACTTGCTCAACTTACTCTCTCAAAAAGACCTGTCTTGATGAGGAACGTCTACAAAAACCTTACAGGTAACATTACACTTAATGATAAAGGACTGAGTATCATCCCTCTAAGATTGGGAACAAAATGAGGATGTCTAACCTTACCAGTCTTACTCCATACAGTGCTGGAAGTTAAGTCAGTGCAACAAAGCACAGAAAGGAAATAAAAGTCATACCAATTGGAAAGGAAGAAATAAAACTGTCCCAAATTACAGATATGTAGAAAATCCCAAGCATCTAGAAAAAACTTACAGGAATAATAAGTAAGTTCAACAAGATCTCAGGATATAAGATAAAAATACAAAATTAATTGTATTTCTATGTAGTGGCAATGAACATGTAATTAAAACATTGTAATAAAAATGCAATACCATTTACAATCCTTTCATTCTTTAATTTAAAAAATTCTTCCAGTGTACATCTAGCAAAACATGTATAGGGCTTTTATACTAAAAACTATAAAATGCTAATAAAAGAAATCAAAGAAGATAAATGGAGAAGCATATTATATTTACATATTGGAAGACTCAAGATACTAAAACACCAACTTTCCCCAAAATAATATAAAGGTTTAACATAATTCCTATCAAACATCAGCAATACTTTTTATCTATATAGAAAAGATTATTCTAAAACTTATATGTAAAGGTAAAAGAACTAGAATAACTAAACAACTTGAAAATATTTGTAGTAATAATGACAGAACTTTCAAAATTAATGGTAGACACCAAATCACCAGATCCATGAAGCTCGGAATATGCAAACCAGGTTAAATGCAAAACATATACACATTTATGCATGTGCATATCCAAATTTCAAAAAATCAGATGCAGAGAAAATCTTTAATGAAACCAGATGGGGGAAAAAAACACCTTACCTATGTAGGAACAAGGATAAGAATATATTAGACTTCTTGTCAGAAGCTATGCAAGTACAAATTTAAATATTTCAAGTGTTGAAAGAAAAAAGCCATCAACCTAGAATTTTGCATCAGTGACATAATTCTGCGACGATAAAGGAGAAATACTCTCTCAGAAAAGCAAAATTAGAGAAACAGAGAACAGATTAGTGGTCGCCAGATGTTAAGGGTCAGGGAAGAAAGTGCATGTGGTTATAACAGGACGCCGTCGAAGATCTTTGTGGTGATGGAAATGTTCTGTGCCTTGACTGAATCCACGTCAATATCCTGGCCATGATATTATACGGCCGTTTGCAAGGTGTTGCCACTTAGGAGACTGGGTAAAGGATACTTAAGATCTTTGTTATTTCTTACAGCAGCATGTAAATCCATAATGATCTTAAATAAAAAATTTAATAGGGAAAAAACTCGGCTGTTCAGGATTGTTTCTTCTTTACCCTTATCCTAGGGTTGATGCTAACAAGTTCTGAGACGAGATGGAGGCAAGCAGATGGCTCCCCTGCAGCAGTGGGCAGCAGGTGTCTGTTCATGAGTCAGGCCCATGCTACCCTCCTGCTCCAGGCATGACTCATTCTATCTTATTCTCATGGTGTGTGGAGGAGCGGCACACCTTGATCTGGCTTCCACATGGCATCCTGGTGTCCGTCTGCTAACACGTGGCCTCAGTCCCTTGGTCATGATGGAACCCCTCATTCCTGCCCCAGGACCAACAGAGCCTAGAGGCTCCCCTCAGCTTACATCAGTGATCTGCTCTTGGCGGACTTCTGAATGCCTTTGCTCACAACTTCAGACACACACAAAACTGAGAAGATGTCTCTGCCCCTCCTGCCTAGATACATTGTGCCACCCGCTTTCACCTATCACATCTGCCATCTGTCACGACAGAATGGCATGGGAGGGAGGGGTCACTTCCCTGAGAATTACTGACCCCTAGTCCAAATTCTGGTCATAGGTTTCTATCTCCCAAACTGCACATTTAACAAGGGGTTTCCTCATAGCCACGTTCTCTCAGCCTACACCACAAGAGAAACTGGTTCTACAAGGACGCCTGTGAATTTCTCCATCTTTCATTTAAACCAACAGTCTTGAAACTAGAACCGAGAATATGCCACCTTTGTCATTCAGGTTTCATAACATCTTCCCTTTCCCTTATGCTTAAACAATGTACAACTTATGACTAACTTATTTGGGCTGTTGGGAAATATCTTTGTGCAACCAAGTAAAGAGAAGAGATTTTAAACAGCCTGGCAAAAAATGACAAACACATCAATGAACACACTGGGGTGAGGGGTTACATCCACGGTAAGGAATCTCTGCATCGTATGAAGGGTGCATCAGCCACGCTCCCAAGGCACCACCTGCCCCCAGCATGCCGGGCCTTGGCTGATGGGCTTCCACCACGAACACAGCAGACAATTTGTTTCCAAAGATAACATAAACCTGCCATGGACCTTAAGACTCAAGAGGCTCTTTGGAAATACTTCTTAAAGTGAATATTTTCATATTAAAGAAAAAGGAAGACATACATGGCAGAGGAAGGAAAAAAAAAAGAAAAAAGCACAGGAAAACCTTGAACACAAAACCTGAGGGAAATGGACCATTTGCAAACCCTTAACTTTATCTTGACAAGAAAGCTTCCTTTCTCCTTTCCTCTGTGCTGTCCACCTACTTCCTGATAATGCTCACTTCACTGAAGCCCTGATTCCACACAGACCCCTGTGAGGTCTTCTTGTTGCACACACAAAGATCCTTTTCAAAAACTCAGTGCTGGCAGTATACTTGTTTGATACTTAGCGGCTTCTTGTTAAGTCACTTCACATCCTGGTGCACAGAGCACTATAGATAATTAACCTTGTGAATTCCTTATAAACTTCCAAGCCAATGTCCCCTTGGTCAAAGATTTCAAACACAAGAAAATCTTTTGTGTGAACAGGAAACTGATTTGCGTACTTACTGTTAACTAGACAAACAACTGCAAGTGAATTGCATTAGTTCTCTTGGCAGCTCTGTTTCTACAAAGAGGCTTAACTAGAAGATTAAAACAAATTCTATCTTAAAATATTGAGCTGTAAAATCATACACCTGCTCAGAGTTCAAAGGACCGTGGTCTTATTACAGGTTGTATAAGCATCTGGAAAATTTTACACAGAAAAATGGTGCATAGTAACAAACCTGGACACCTTGGGCAAACCTTCCCAAGTCCAAGGTTTCCTGGGCCAGCAGATTGAAAAGAGAAGGCCAAATTTATCAGCTTCCTCAGGGAAAGCCAGTTGGACTGATAGTGTGGAGAGCTTTGGAAACTTGCACAGTATCATTGCTGCTGCTACTGCTGCTGCTGCTAAGTCGCTTCAGTCATGTCCGACTCTGTGCGACCCCATCGATGGCAGCCCACCAGGCTCCCCTGTCCCTGGGATTCTCCAGGCAAGAACACTGGAGTGGGTTGCCATTTCCTTCTCCAATGCATGAAAGTGAAAAGTGAAAGTGAAGTCGCTCAGTCGTGTCCGACTCTGTGCGACCCCATGGACTGCAGCCTACCAGGCTCCTCCATCCATGGGATTTTCCAGGCAAGAGTACTGGAGTGGGTTGCTGCAAGGAAAATGCTAAGTTCTACAACGGCAAGGAAAACATGAAGTTTACTTTTGGATTCTATGTGAGAAAGGTTTTGCTAATTCCAGACTAATTATGGTTATTAAGAAAAATACTGTTTCCTGGCCTATATGGTGATTATCCTTTGTTGTTGTTGAGTCGTTAACTCATGTCTGACTCTTATGCGACCCCATGGACTGTAGCCTGGTAGGCTCCTCTGTCCATGAGATTTCCCAGGCAAGAATACTGGAGTAGGTTGCCATTTCCTCCTCCAAAGAATCTTCCAGACCCAAGGATCAAACCCACATCTCCTGCTTTGGCAGGCAGATTCTTTACTGCTGAGCCACCAAGGAAGTCCAATTACCTTTTATTTTCCATCGGAGATAAGTATGGGCTGAGAGAATAGAAGTAAATGGGGGTAAATAAGAGAAATTTTCAAAAGGCCGTGGGCTGTTTAAGCTTTCACCAAGATTGAAACTTTTTGGGAGACTGCCCACACACAAGATGAAAATTAATATGATCCAGGGATGCAGAAGGTGATCCAAGGGGTGGTGTTAAGAAAATGACTGTTTTTATTACTACCTAAAATTTTCAAAGGAATGACCTAACACTGCACAGAATGAATAGACCACCTCTTAGAGGAGAGTTGGGTCTATTTTTTTAACCTAAAGCAGGAAGGGCTCCTCCTGGGCTCTGTCCCTGTCCTGAAGCTACTCTGGGCCCCCTGCCAAGGATTGCTCATTAGGCCCCTACTGCTTTTATGTCCTCATCCAACCGTTTTGCCTTCTGCTCTCATGCCTTTCCTCTATAATGTACCTCCTGCCTGTTACGTGATAGAAGTGACCTGCGTTCCCCGGCTACTTGCTTAGAGTAGGGAAGATCACCTTGGGCTGATGTGAAAATCAGTCATTGGCTTTGTCTTCAAGACAGACACACATAAAAATCCACTAAAAATTGAGACAAGGCTGGGCATTCCTTGGGCTCTGAAGGATTGCATTTCTCTTGAAGTGAAAGTCACTTAATCATGTCCAACTCTGTGACCCCATGGACTATATAGTCCATGGAATTCTCCAGGCCAGAATACTGGAATGGGTAGCCTTTCCCTTCTCCAGGGGATCTTCCCAACCCAGGGATTGAACCCAGGTTTCCCACATTGCAGGTGGATTCTTTGCCAGTTGAGCCACAAGGGAAGCCCAAGAATGCTGGAGTGGGTAGCCTATCCCTTCTCCAGTGGATCTTCTTGACTCAGGAATCAAACCAGGGTCTCCTGCATTGAAGGGGGATTCTTTACCAACTGAGCAAGAAACAAATTGTCTTTAGGAACTTGAATCATTCCCGTGGATCCTTCCGATGGGCTGTGCCAGCACATGGGTCACTGTGGGCTTGATGCCAGTGACTGTCCCCTCTGGGCAGCAGAATTCATACAGTGCCCACTTGCAAATTTCAACCTCTTACAGAATAAGGAACCAGATCTCCTGGTAAAACAGGCTCCCTTTCTTTCAGGGAAAGAATTATGTCTTAATTACTCACTTTCCAGAGAAATTTTCTTTACAAAAGCTCTCAAGATTAAGCCTCTTGGCAGTTCCTTGTCCGTTTTAGCTGAGGTTTCAAATTGGCTGAACTCAAAAACACATTCATTACTCTGTTGCTCTCTCTCAAGTTCCCTGTTTCTCCAAATGTCTGTTATACTTCTGAGCCACTCAGTTCAGTTGTTCAGTTGTGTCCGACTCTCTGTGACACCATGGACTGCAGCACTCCAGGCTTCCCTGTCCATCACTAACTCCAAGAGTTTGCCCAAACTCATGCCCATCGAGTCAGTGACGTCATCCAACCATCTCATCCTCTGTTGTCCCTTTCTCCTCCCTCCTTCAATCTTTCCTAGCCTCAGGGTCTTTTCTAAGAAGTCAGTTCTTCACATCAGGTGGCCAAAGTATGGGAGTTTCAGCTTCAACATCAGTCCTTCCAATGAATACTCAGGACTGATTTCCTTTAGGATGGACTGGTTGGATCACCTTGCAGTCCAGGGGACTCTCAAGAGTCTTCTCCAAACAGCACAGTTCAAAAGCATCAATTCTTCAGAGCTCAGCTTTCTTTATAGTCTAACTCACACATCCATACATGACTACTGGAAAAACTATAACTTTGACTAGATAGACTTTTGTAAGCAAGGTAATGTCTTTGCTGTTGAACAAATATGCTGTCTAGGTTGGTCATAGCTTTTCTTCCAAGAAGCAAGCGTCTTTTAATTTCATGGCTGCACTCACCATTTGCAGTTATGCTGAAACTCCAGTACTTTGGCCGCCTCATGTGAAGAGTTGACTCATTGGAAAAGACTCTGATGCTGGGAGGGATTGGAGGCAGTAGGAGAAGGGGATGACCGAGGATGGGATGGCTGGATGGCATCATGGACTCGATGGACATGAGTCTGAGTGAACTCCAGGAGATGGTGATGGACAGGGAGGCCAAGAGTCGGACACGACTGAGTGACTGAACTGAACTGATGGAGCCCCCAAAAATAGTCTCACACTATTTCCATTATTTCCCCACCTATTCGCCATGAAGTGATTGGACTGGATGCCATGATCTTAGTTTTTTGAATGTGTTTTAAGCCAGCTTTTTCACTCTCCTCTTTCATGTTCATCAGGAGGCTCTTTAGTTCTTTGCTTTCTGCCATAAGGTGGTGTAATCTGTGTATCTGAGGTTATTGATATTTCTCCCGGCAATCTTGATTCCAGCTTGTGCTTCATCCAGCCCAGCATTTCTCATGATGTACTCTGCATATAAGTTAAATAAGCAAGCGGACAATATACAGCCTTGATGTTCTCCTTTCCCAATTTGGAACCAGTCTGTTGTTCCATGTCCAGTTCTAGCTGTTGCTTCTTGACCTGCATACAGGTTTCTCAGGAGGCAGGTCAGGTGGTCTGGTATTCCCATCCCTGGCTCAGCTGGTAAAGAATCTGCCTGCAATGCGGGAGACCTAGGTTCGGTCTCTGGGTTGGGAAGATCCCCTGGAGAAGAAAAGGCTACCCACTCCAGTATTCTGGCCTGGAGAATCTGAGCCACTAAATATATTCAATTTTATAATCCAGCTAAAGCCTCTAAAAATAAGACTTCCAGGGGTTTAGCTCAAGTGTGTAGAATCATGACAGTTTCATGTAATGTGACCAGTTGGAGTTTCCGTAGCTTTGGCTGTAGAACTCCGTCTGGCCTGAGCTCCTCTCCGGGAAGCAAGCCCTGCACATCACCACATTGCCCTTTCATCTGTTTCCTGCTAGTTCGGCGGGCAGCATGGCACCTATGTTCGAGTCAGGACTGCACTATATCCTAGCCATGTAACCTTGGGGATTGTTCCCTTTACCTCTCTAAGTCTTGGATTCTGGCTTAGCACCATGCTAAACAGTCTTATCTGGTCTTCCTTTCTGGAGTTTCCCTTAGACTCAGAGGCCATTTCCCTCAGAACTGAAAAAGACAAAGCATTGCCACGCAACCAACAAAGAATTGATGCCTGTTCCTTGACCCTCCCTTATAAGATTTCCTATTTCCTGCTGCAGCTGCTGAAATTAGAGATTCACTGACTTGAACAGTTGCTACTGACTCATTTTTCATCTTCCTATGACATCAACAATACTTACTATATATGTACGTGGAGAGAGAGAGAAGGAAAGAAAGGAGAGGTACCTACCATGGGGTGATGAAAACTTAATAAATGTTGCATGAATGAATTAATGCTACTAAATGAAAACCTGGTAGAACTTTTTAATAACCAAGATAGACATGTCTGGACCCCCAGATGTATTATTTAACAAAACACTTTTCAACATCCAACACTAAAATTCACAGTGACCTCCTGGCTGCACTGAAAAGGTTTCATCTTTGAACAGGAATGTTCACATGTCCATTAAGTTTTCCTATCAACAGTGTTCAATGATGAACCCAGACAGGCCTGATTTTCCTGGTTACAGGAAGGTCAAGTTGCCTAGTCTGTGCCACTCATCAGGCATTTCCTCATACCTCGTGTCAAAGGCTAAATTTATGCTTGAGTAAAGAATAATAGAACAAAATCCCAGATATGAAATTTGTTAGAAAACACTAAAAGTATAAAAACTGATAACAAGTACTATTTTAAATGGTTATAATGAAGATTAGATGAGATCATATAAGCACCTAAGTTACTGAGGACAGAGCTTAGCCCATCGTACGCACTCAGTAAACACAAGCTCTTGTTATTTTTATGAAAGTATAAAAGAGTATTTGAAATCTCAGACTGCAACCAAGCTAAAAATATGCAGCAACATTTATAAATATGTCAATACTAAGGACAAGTGTCTGCTGTCTGTTAATATCCTGTCATCATAAACATCCATCATGGTAGGGATCCCTGGACAAAGGGTCTGAGGAAGGGAACTGGATGCCTGTGAATCACTGAGGAAGTACTCTTCAGGAAAAACCTGTAAAAGGGGTGAGGAAAGTTAAGAGAGAAGAGGATGATAAGCTAAGCAAGGATGTGGTCTCAGATGAAGTCCAGTCTTGCATCAAGCTACAGGGAGGCTCTGGAACTTAAAACCAAACACAGAGTTGTCACCCACTTAGGCAAGGAGGCTGGTCTTTCGTATTTCCATGTGCATCAGTAATTTGCTGTGGGCTGCTCTCCTCCCCACGCCCCACACACACACGAAAGATGGGGCATAATCTATAGGACCAGGCAGCCTCCTTCAGCTGAGGGCAGTTCTCCAGAAAGGACAGCCCATAGCAGCTACCACCCACAGCCACTGAGGCATATTTGCAAACAGATGTGGTAGACTGCTGGCAAAAATTAGGTCAATTATTCTCCTTTCTATACCATGTCCCTTGCAATGGGATCTTCTGGCCCCACACCTTTTGATCTGAACTGGCTTCATGACTTATTTAAAATTAATTCCCATCTTTTTCTTCATTTTCTTTATTTAAGGATAATTGCTTAACAGAATTTTATTTTCTGTCAAACTTCAATATGAATCAGCCATAGTTATACATATATCCCCTCCCTTTTGAACCTCCCTCCCATCTCCTTCCCCATCTCACTTCTCTAGGTTGATACAGAGCCCTTGTTTGAGTTTCCTGAGCCATACAGCACATTCATGTAGGCTATCTATTTTCCATATGGTAGTGTAAGTTTCCATCTTACTCTTTCCATACATCTCCCCCTCTCCTCCCCTCTCCCCATGGCCATACGTCTGTTCTCTCTGTCTGTGTCTCCACTGCTGCCCTGAAAATAAATTCTTCAGTACCATTCTTCTAGATTCTGTATATGTGCTTTAGAATATGGTATTTATCTTTCTCTTTCTGACTCACTTTACTCTGTATAATAGGTCCTAGGTTCATCCACCTCATCAGAACTGACTCAAATGCATCCCTTTTTATGGCTGAGAAGGCAATGGCACCCCACTCCAGTACTCTTGCCTGGAAAATCCCATGGACGGAGGAGCCTGGTGGGCTGCAGTCCATGGGGTCGCTAGGAGTCGGACACGACTGAGAGACTTCACTTTCACTTTCATGCATTGGAGAAGGAAATGGCAACCCACTCCAGTGTTCTTGCCTGGAGAATCCCAGGGACAGCAGAGCCTGGTGGGCTGCCATCTATGGGGTCGCAGAGTTGGACACGACTAAAGTGACTTAGCATTATTCCATTGTGTATATGTACCACAACTTCTTTATCCATTCATCTATCAATGGGCATCTAGGTTGCTTCCATGTTCTAGCTGTTGTAAATCGTGCTGCAGTGAACAACGGGATACATGTGTCTTTTCCGATTTGGGTTTCCTCAGGATATAGGCCTAGGAGTGGGATTGCTGAGTCATATGGTGGTTTTATTCCTAGTTTTTTTAAGGAATCTCCATGCTGTCTTCCATAGTAGTTGTATCAATTAACATTCCCACCAACAGAGCAAGAGCATTCCCTTTTCTCCACACCCCCTCCAGTATTTATTGTTTGTAGACTTTTTGATGATGACCATTTTGACCGGTGTGAGGTGATATTTTGTCGTTTTGATTTGCATTTCTCTAATAACGTAATGTTAGAGTAATGTTGAGCATTTTTTTCATGAGTTTGTAACCATCTGTATGTCTTCTTTGGAGAAATGTCTGTTTAGGTCTTCTTCAAACTTTTTGATTTTTTTTTTTTTTCTAGCATTGAGTTTTAGGAGCTGCTTGTATATTTCGGAAATTAATCCTTTGTCAGTTTTTTCATTTGCTATTATTTTCTCCCATTCGGAGGGTTGTCTTTTCACCTTGCTTATACTTTCCTTTGCTGTGCAAAATCTTTTAAGTTTAATCAGGTCTCATTTGTTTACTTTTTATTTCCATTATTCTAGGAGGTGGGTCATAGAGGATCTTGCTTTGATTTATGTCATCGAGTGTTCTGCCTATGTTTTCCTCCAAGAGTTTTATAGTTTCTGGTCTTACATTTAGGTCTTTAATCCATTAGGAGTTTATCTTTGTGTATGGTGTTAGGAAGTGTTCTAATTTCATTCTTTTACATGTAGCTGCCCAGTTTTCCCAACACCATTTATTGGAGAGGCTATCTTTGCCCCATTGTATATTCTTGCCTCTTTTGTCAAAAATAAGGTACCCATAGGTGCATGGGTTTATTTCTGGGCTTTCTATCTTGTTCTATTGGTCTGTATTTCTGTTTTTGTTCCAGTACTATACTGTCCTGATGACTGTTGCTTTGTAGCATAATCTGAACTCAGGAAGGTTGATTCCTCCAGCTCCATTCTTTCTCAAGACTACTTTGGCTATTCAGGGTCTTTTGTGTTTCCATATGAATTGTGAAATTTTTTGTTCTAGTTCTGTGAAAAAAAGCCATTGGTAATTTGATAGGGATCACATTGAATCTGTAGATTGCAGTTGGTAGTATAGTCATTCTCACAGTATTGATTCTTCCTACCCAGGAACATGGAATATCTCTCCATCTGTTTATGTTGTTTTTTATTTCTTTCATTAGTGTCTTATAATTTTCTGTGTACAGTTCTTTTGTCTCCTTAGATAAGTTTATTCCTAGATATTTAATTCTTTTTGTTGCAATGGTGAATGGGACTGATTCCTTAATTTCTCTGATTTTTCATTGTTAATATGTAGAAATGCAAGTGATTTCTGTGTATTGATTTTGTATTCTGAAACTTTACTAAATTCACTGATTAGCTCTAGTAATTTTCTGATACTATCTTTAGGGCTTTCTATGTCATCTGCAAACAGTGAGAGCTTTACTTCTTCTTTTCTGATCAGGATTCCTTTTATTTCTTTTTCTTCTCTGATTGCCGTAGCTAGGACTTCCAGAACTATGCTGAATAATAGTGGTGAAAGTGGACACGCTTGTCTTGTTCCTGATATTAGGGGGAATGCTTTCAGTTTTTCACCATTGAGAATAATGTTTGCTGTAGGCTTATCATATATGGCCTTTGTTATGTTGAGGTAGGTTCCTTCTGTGCCCTTTTCTTGAGTTTTAATCATAAATTGGTGCTGAATTTTGTCAAAGGTTTTTTCTTCATCTACTGAGATGATCATATGGTTTTTATCTTTCAATTTGTTAATATGGTACATCACATTGATTGATTTGCATATATTGATGAATCCTTGCATCCCTAGAATAAACCCAAATAATCATGGTGTATGAGCTTTTTGATGTGTTGCTGAACTCTGTTAAAATTTTGTTGAGGATTTTTTCATCTATGTTCACCAGTGATATTGGCCTGTGGTTTTCTTTTTTTGTGTTGTCTTTGTCTGGTTTTGCTATCAGGGTAGCAATGGTGGTGGTCTTGTAGAATGAGTTTGGAAGTGTTTCTTCCTCTGCAAGTTTTTGAAAGCATTTTAGAAGGATAGGCATTAACACTTCTCTAAATGTTTGACAGAATTCTCCTGTGAAGCCATCTGGTCCTGGGCTTTTGCTTTTGCGGAGATTTTTTTTTTTTTTTAATCACAGCTTCAATTTCAGTGCTTGTAATTGGGTTGTTCATAATTTCTATTTCACCCTGGTTCAGTCTTGGAAGATTGAACTTTTCTAAGAATCTGTCCATTTCTTCCAGGTTATCCATTTTATTGCCATATAGTTGTTCATAATAGTCTCACAATCCTTTGTATTTCTGCATCATCTGTTGTAACCTCTCCTTTTTCATTTCTAATTTGATTGATTTGATTCTTCTCTCTTTTGTTCTTGATGAGCCTAGCTAAAGGTTTGTCAACTTTGTTTATCTTCTCAAAGAGCCAAGCTTTCAGTTTTATTAATCTTTACTATTGTTTCTTTCATTTATTTCTGCTCAGATTTTTACGATTTCTTTCCTTCTACTAATTTTGGTGGGTTTTGTTCTTCTTTTTCCAGTTGTTTTAGGTGTAAAGTTAGGTTTCTATTTGATGTTTTCCTCGTTTCTGGAGGTAGGATTGTATTACTATAAACATCCCTCTTAGAAGTGCTTTTCAAAACCCATAGGTTTTGAACTGTCGTGTTTTCATTGTAATTTGTTTCTAGAAATTTTTTGATTTCCCTTTTGATTTCTTCAGCAACCTGTTGGTTACTTAGAAATGTGTTGTTTAATCTCCATGTGTTTATGTTTCTTATAGTTTTTTTTTTTTTCTTGTAATTGATATCTAGTCTCAAAGCATTGTGGTCAGGGAAGATGCTTGATATGATTTCAATTTTCTTTAGTTTACTGATGTTTGATTTGTGACCCAAAAGGTAGTCTATCTTGGAAAATGTTCCATGTGCACTTGAGAAGAAGGTGTATCCTTCTGCATTTGGATGGAATGTCTGGAAGATATAGTGTATCAGTGAGATCCATCTCATCTAATGTATCATTTAAGACTTGTGTATCCTTATTAATTTTCTGTTTTGATGATCTGCCCATTGCTGTGAGTGGGGTGTTCAAGTCTCCTTCTATTATTGTGTTACTATCAATTTCTCCTTTTATGTCTGATAGTGTTTGTCTTATGTATTGAGGTGCTCCTGTGCTGAGTGCATAGATATTTACAATTGTTATGTCTTCTTCTTGGATTGATCTTTTGATTATTATGTAGTGTTCTTCCTTATGTCTTGTAATATTCTTTAAGATTGATTTTGTCTGATATGAGGATTGATACTCCAGCTTTCTTTTGCTTCCCATTTGCATGGAATATATTTTTCCATCCTCTCACTTTCAGTCTATATGTGTCTTTAGGTCTGAAGTTGGTCTCTTGTAGACAGCATATATCTGGGCCTTGTTTTTTTATCCATTCAGCCAGTCTGTATCTTTTGGTTGGAGCATTTAATCCATTTACATTTAGAGTAATTATTGACATATATGTTCCTATTGCCATTTTCTTAACTGTTTGGGGTTGATTTTGTAGATCTCTTTTCTTCTCTTGTATTTCTTGACTATATAAGTCCTTTTAACATTTGTTGTAAAGCTGGCTTGGTGGTACTGAATTTTCTTAACTTTTGCTTGTCTGAAAAGCTTTTTATTTCTCCATCAATTTTGAATGAGATCCTCGTTGGGAATAGTAATCTTGGTTGTAGATTTTTCCCTTTCAGTACTTTAAATATATCCTGCCATTCCCTTCTGGCCTGCAGAGTTTCAACTGAAAGATCAGCTGTTAAGCGTATGGGGTTTCCCTTGTATATTACTTGTTGCTTCTCCCTTGCTGCTTCTAATATTCTTTCTTTGTATTTAGTCTCTGTTAGTTTGATTAATATGTGTCTTGGCGTGTTTCTCCTTGGGTTTATCCTGTACAGGACTCTTTGTGCCTCTTGGACTTTTCCATGTTGGGGAAATTTTCAACTATAATCTCTTCAAAAATTTTCTTATACCCTTTCTTTTTCTCTTCTTCTTCTGGGACCCTATAATTCAAATGCTGGTGTATTTGATCTTGTCCCAGAGGTCTCTGAGACTATCCTCAGTTCTTTTCATTCTTTTTACTTTATTCTGCTCTTCAGAAGTTATTTCTACCATTTTATCTTCCAGTTCACTGATTTGTCCTTCTGCTTCAGACATTCGGCTATTGATTCCTTACAGAGTATTTTTAATTTCAGTAATTGTGTTATTTGTCTCTGTATGTTTATTCTTTAATTCTTCTAGGTCTTTGTTAATTGATTCTTGTATTTTCTTCATTCTGTTTTCAAGGTTTTTGATCATCTTTACTATCATTATTCTTAAATCTTTTTCAGGTAATTTTCCTATTTCCTCTTCATTTATTTGGACTTCTGTATTTCTAGTTTGTTCCTTCATTTGTGTAATATTTCTCTGCCTTTTCATTTTTTTTTAACATATTGGGTTTGAGGTCTCTTTTTCCTAGGCTTCAAGGCTGAATTCTTTCTTCCTTTTGTTTTCTGCCCTCCTACAGTTGGTCCAGTGAGTCTGTGTAAGCTTCATATAGGTTGAGATTTGTGCTGAGTTTTTGTTTGTTTGTTTTTCCTCTGATGGGCAAGGCTGAGCGAGGTGGTAATCCTGTCTGTTGATGACTAGGTTTGTATTTTTGCTTTGTTTGTTGTTTAGATGAGGTGTCCTGCACAGGGTGTTACTGATGGTTGGGTCTTATATTCAAGTGGTTTCCTTTGTGTAAGTTCTATTTGATACTCCCTAAGGTTAGTTCCTGGAGTAGGAAATGGCAACCCACTCCATATTCTTGCCTAGAGAATCCCATGGACAGAGGAACCTGGTAGGCTACTGTCCATAGGGTTGCACAGGGTTGGACACAACTGAAGAGACTTAGCCACCACTGCCACAAGGTTAGTTCTCTGGTAGTCTAGGGTCTTGGAATCAGTGCTCCCACTCCAAAGTCTCAGGGTTTTATCTCTGGTCAGGAATGAAAATTCCACAAGTGGTTTGTTATGACATTAAGTGAGATTAAAACTAATATCCAAAAATGAGAAACCAAAGATGAACCCCAGACAAAAGTCAGTTACAAAATCAGGCAAATAATAATTAAGATAATGTAATATACACATATACACCCATGAGCAGAATCAAAGCTGTGCAACAAAAATAATAAAGTACAATAGACTGACCCAGAAAACAAAGGAAATCAAAAATTATATGTACCAGTTAAGAACAAAACTGACTTAAGCACAGACTGGGAAACAAAACTAAAGCAAGGTACCAAGTGGGGAATAAAGCAATGAAAACAAAGCTAACAAATTTGCTGAGAGGTAAAAAATAGATATGCAAAATTAAATAGAGGCAGATGAAGGAGATTTATATACAGTAAAGATTAACTGCAAGGGGAAAAGAGCAGTAGGAAAGGCAAACAAAGGAATCAATGTAGGAAAAATATAATAGGTCTAAAAAAATTAAAAGTAAAAATTATAAAAAAGAGAAAAAATGGGACAAAAAGTAAAAAGAAACAAACAAACAAAAAAAGGAAAACTCCACAGAACTGCAAAAGCCCAATGTAGAAGCAGAGGATTATAACAATAATAAAAAGTGTGACTGAATATACGCATATACATATACACCCATAAGCAAAATCTAAACAAAAAAAAAAGTGCAATAGATTGACCCAGTGAACAAAGGAAACCAAAAATTATGTCGAAACTAACTAAAGCACAAACTATAAAACAAAACTAAAGCAAGGTGCCAAGTGGGGAATAAAGCGATGAAAATAAAACTAACAAATATGTTAAGAGGAAAGGAAAGAATGAATAGATATGCATATAAATAGAGGTAGATGAAGATTTATGTACATTAAGGATTAACTGCAAAGGGAAAAGAATAGTAGGAAAAGCAAACAAAGGAATAAATGTAGAAAAAATAATAGGTTTAAAAAAACAAAATTAAAAAAAGAGGGGAAAAAAAGGAAAATTGCCCAGAACTGCAAAAGTCCAAAATAGAGTCAGAGGTTTATAACAACAAAAAATGTGACTGAGGAAAAAAAAAAACAAAAACAAAAAGCTCAAAAGCTTAATTATGCTTCATAGTGCCAAAAAAATCGACAACTACAACACAGGGTGGGGGGCGGGGGGAAGAAAACAGAAAGAAAAAAATCCAAAAGAATCTACAGAAGTCAAAACATAAGAATAATAAACGTTTTTCTTGAGTCACTGCTGTCGAGTCCTTTCCCTCCCTGGGAGTCACAGTCCACCTCACCTCCCTAGGATGCCCTCCAACACTGTGCTGATCTCTGGAGCTGCTGTGGAGGCAGCTCAGATTCTCATCTGGTCCTACTTCTCTGTGTTCTTGCCTCCAATGTCCACAGCTATCAGAACTAGTGCGTTTTCTTTTGTGGGAGCTCTCAGTAGCCTTTCATATATTCCATAGACACAGAGTCTGCCTAGTTGATCATGTGGATTTAATCTGCAGCTTGTACAGTTGGTGGGAGGGTTTTAGGTCTTCTTCCTTAGGCACACTGCCCCTGGGTTTCAATTGTGGTTTTATTTCCACCACTGCATGTGGGTCGTCCACTGGGGTTTGTTCCTGAGGCTGCCCTGGAGGATGTGTGTTTGCCCCTGTGAGGGCCAGGTGCAAAGGTGGTGCAGCTGCTTGGGTCGCAAGGGTTCTGGTAGCACCAGGTACTCAAGGGAGTTGGTGGCTAGGACAGCAGGAAGTATAGGGCTCCAGAAGGGTATGGCAACTAGTATTGGCCCATATGCTCCAGTATTTTTGCCTGGAGAAGTCCCCTCCCTGACAGAGAAACCTGGCAGGCCCTAGTCTATGGTGTCACAAAGAGCTGGACACTACCAAGGGGCCCTGCACACATAGATGAAAGACGTTTTTGCCTATGGAAACTCTGCCCCAGTGAGAGTTGAGCGTGAAGGTGGCACAGCTGTTTGGCTTGTGGGGACCCTGGCGGTGCCAAGTGTGCAGGGACAGGGACTGCCTCCACAGCAGGAGTTAGGGCCCTATCAGAGTCTTTTTTTGAGCTTCTAGTAGCTGGTGATCAGAAGGCCTCTTTGGCCACTCTTTTTCTGTAGCTCTGACCATTCAGGCACTTAGAGGGCTCCCTTGCCTGGGGTCCTTCTCTGTTGTTCGAAGCATCAGGCACATAGAGGAACCCCCCTGACTGGGGTCCTACTCTGTAGTTCAGCACATCAGTCACTTAAAGGGGCACCCTGGGTGGGGTCCTACTCTGTAGTTCAGCGCATCAGTCACTTAAAGGGGCACCCTGGGTGGGGTCCTACTCTGCAGTTCAGCGCATCAGGCATTTGATGGGCCAGCCTCTCTATTGTTTAGCTGCCAATGCTGGCATTTGGGGGAAAGAGTTTATGGTGATGGCTCTACCCCTACACACGACTCAGCAGGATCACCTTGCTTCCATGGCTGCTCGACTTTCCTCCACAGGCATTTTCCACTATAATCTTCTCCCTCTTATCGCCTCGACACATCTCTCCACAGTCAACAGCAGCCCTCACCCTGGTATTGCTCCACAATCCCTAAACTCCAGCTCCCAGCTGCTGCACCTTCCAGGAGAATCTGTGTCCCTGTTTGGGGTATGTATGGCTGCAGCAAGGACTGTCTGATTCCCATTCCATTTAGGCCCTCACAGATCAGCTGTTTCACTCTCCACCTTAAATGTTTCTCCTCTGACTCAGACAATTGCCCCAGTGTGGGGATCGGACTCCTGCTTCAGTTCCCCCACACCCTGAAGGCAGGTCTAGTCCTACGAACACTTCTGTTTTTCCCCTAGTTCCTTCATCCTACCGAGTCTTGTGTGGGTCTATATATTTTTTTCCGCTGGTCAAGTACTCCTGTCTGCTCTCAGCTGGTGTTCTGCATGCATTTCTGGGTCTCAAGCTGTATTCCTGATGTATCCGTGGAGAGAGATGTAATCCACGTCCATCTACTCCTCCACCATCTTGTTCTCTCCCCATCTTTTTACATAAATAGTTTACTTACAGTATTAGGTTAGTTTCAGATGTATAATATTGAGATTCAGATCTTTTATAGATTATACTCCATTTAAAGTTACTATAAAATATTGGCTATATTCCCTGTGTGGTACAATCAGTCATTGTAGTTTATCTTATACATAATAGTTTATACCCTTAATCTCCTACTTTTTCTTTCCCCTTCTCTCCTTCCCTCTCCCCACTGGTAACCACTAGTTTATTCTGTATCTGTGAGTCTGTTTCAGTTTTCTTATATTTACCCATTTGTTCTATTTTTAAGATTTCATTAAATGGTAACACATACTATTTGACTTTCTCTGTCTGACTTATTTTACTTAGATCCTCTAAGTCTATCCATTTTGTTGCAAATGGCAAAATCTCATTCTTTTTTCATGGGTGAGTAGTGTTCCATTGTATATATGTACCGTAGCTTCTTTATCCATTCATCTGTTGATGGACATTTATGTTGCTTCCATATCTTGGCTATCATAAATAATGCTGCTATGAATATTGGGATGCATTTTTTTTTTTGCATGTGTATTTTTGAATTTCTGTTTTCATTTTCTTTGGATATATACCCAGGGGTGGAATAGCTAGATAGTTCTATTTTTAGCTTTTGAGCAAATTCCAAACTGTTTTCCATAGTGGCTGCACCAATTTACATTCCTACCAACAGTGTACTAGAGTTCATTTTTCTCTTTATGCCTTATTATGACTAACAAAAGTACAGTCAAAGTGATGTTATACCAATTCTAATTACTGAGCTCAAGAGACCTGGCGAGTTTTCACTTCTTTTCCTGAAGCTCTGATGCCACCACATAAACAAGCCTGCATTGGCCTGTTGGATGATAAAAGACATCGCTCCAGCCAACAGCCAACCAGACAACTATCAGACACTCGAGTAGAGTAGTCAGCTTCCAGTCAACTCCCAGACTGAATATAGACTGAGCCTAGGTGAGATCAGCTGAGCCTGGACAGATCAGCAGAACTACCCCGCTGGATAGTAGACTTGGGAGCAATAATAAATGGTGGTTGTTTTAAGTCAATGATTTTGACTCAAGTCAATAAATCTTCTAAAACAATAGTAGATAACTGATATAATTGATTAAAAGGGAATCTGAGCAGAAATATGGAGTTAATGAAAGTGATCAAGCATCTTAAAGCAGTAATTTCTATAATTACACATGAAACTGTTTTTCTCAAGGGAGATTTTTAAAGGAATAATCAGCCTTATGACTTTTGAAAATAACCTAATCTGTCACTATCAGGCACATTTTTTCCAAATAAATATTGAGTCCAACCATTACGGTCTAGTTTAATTCCTATCTAGTTTCAAGGCTACATACCTAGACATAAAAATCACCTTTGGTCTAAGGATACTGATCTTACCTCAATCATTAAAGAAACCCACATGATGTATACTCAAGAGAAGGAATTTCAGTGTTTGAGGACTGGGTTTTTGTCTAAATCAACTTCCTCATGTGCTAAATATGGATAATACTACATATCCACTGAGCAAATTTGTCAAGAGTTTCAAATGAAACATCAACGTGCAATTCTAGGTGAAGTTAAAGTGCTTGACAAACATAACTGAATTCAAAGGGACCTAATCTGTATAACCTCCTTGAAAAGTCTGGGTGAAAGGATAAACAACAAGGAGTCCTTCTTGTATAAAGTTCTTGAAACTTCCTGAGATAAATGACAAGATTTCAAGACACAAGTTCAAAGTCTGAGCCTTTGTGATTATATTCCCTAAAAAGTGAGAAAAGGTGGTCTTTAAATTCTCACTCTGAGGAGGACAACATCTGAACATGTCTCAGCAAGGAATTCTGACTGACCACGAGCAGGGACAAGTCTGCGGGGCATAACTGAGAATACTTCTGAGCCAACTTTAAGACATGTGTTTGGAAAGGTCCTGGTTACATACAGAAGGCCTTAACAAAGAATTGACTTTCCAGTTCAAGTTGGCTAGCTGAATACAAGATTTACTCTAAAAAATCCCATTAACATAACAGGAAAAAGTATATATACATACTTTAAAAATTAATCTCAGAGCAGTAAATTTGAAAGAGATGCCACCAACTGGGTTTCTGGAGAATATATAGCTGTTCAGACCAGATTGCAAGTCTAGAAGAGCTAAGGAAGTCACAATTTCTTACAAAAGAAATAGAAGGTCAGTGTGTTTTCCCAAGTGTGCCCCCAAAATAACCCAAAGAGCAGAAACAGTGGGAACTAGGGAAAAGAGTAGGATAGAGACACTGGGTGAGGTGATTAATAAGAATGACAGTGTTTACATCAGGAGGCACCCACATCCCTGTCATACTGAAGGAAGTGGTTACTTACAGCTACAGACTCTTGACTGACCTGCAGAGTCAAGACGTGAGGGTGGCTCTCTAAAGTGGGATCTGAGGCATAGGAAATTCCAGAGAGCCTGAGGCTGGAGAAGCAGTGCTATAGATAGGCAGTGGTCCCTGGAGGGACTGGACTCCTGGTACTCTGGTTCCACCCACACTTCCCCACCTCCCCAACCCCGCTAAATCCTGGAGCTGGGCTCCTGTAATGAGAACCTGTTTCAGTGTTATACAAACAGCGATTTTCATTTCTGGTAAGACACAGCTAAGGACAACAGAATGCCTATACGTTTGAGGAAAACCAAGAGAAAAGACATCAAATATAACTTGATCACAGAGTCGGACATGACTGAGCGACTGAACTGAACTAAAATGCAAAATAAAGAAAAAGAGGAAGAAAATGAATAATACAGTAAAATGTCCTTATCAGATCTTCAAATGAAAAACTCCAAATTTAAAAAAAAAAAATCCACTAAACTCACTCTGGTGAAATATCAGAACTCAAACACTAAAGAGACTGTCCTAAAACACATCCCAGAGACAAAGAGTTCCTTATCAATAAGGAAAGAAAATTAGAACAACATTCTGAACCTAGAATTCTAGAGTTTTGGATCATTTGTTTTCAATTTTAATATTCTCTTATAAATGTTTTTAAGACTCTGAATTTTCTCCTGCCTATTGTTTTGACCAAATTCTCTAAGTCATGTTCTCTCCTGTGATTCAACTCTAACTTGCTTATACTTATGGTTTTTACTTTCAATTTTACTCTCATTTTATTATGGAGAGAACCTTAGTAATTTCAAGTGAATGGGTTATTTTTGCTCTTCTTTTGTTAATAATTATGCACTAGAGTTATAAAATCGTAGTTGAAATAACTTCTCCAGTTTGAAATATACTGGGCTTTTTTTTTGATATATATATGTGTGTGTATGTCAACTAAAATATGGCTGATTTTTATAAATATTCCATAGAGCTTGAAAAGAATGTGTATTCTCTTATCGTTAAGTGTATTGTTCTCTCCACATGTATTAAGAGATACATATTCACAGCGACATTCAGAATTCTTTTAGAAAGAGTTTTCCAGTGGTACCTTTTCTGAGTAAATATGCAAGTACATGCTCCCCAAATATTTACCTTTATTTTAGCTTCCAGTGAAGAAAGGCTCAACAGTGAATAAAGCACAGACTCTGGTGACTAACTGAATGGTAGGTGTAAGGAAAACAGAGAAGAAGCAAATTTGGGGGTAAAAATGAATATTTCATGTTTGGACATGTTGAAATTAAAGTACTCTTAAGTTATTCAGGTAGAGATAAGCTGTCAAACATTCAGATATACAGGTTGGAAGAGATCTGACTTGGGTATATGAATTTGGGTTTAATCTGGATCCAGGACTGATAGACTACTTATGCAATCAAGAACAGATATGGTGCCAAATCTGATCAGTCCGTAGTTAGATTGAAGATAAGAGTTTGGAAAGACGATGAGGCCAAGTCAATGCTGAACAGTAGTGAGTACGAGGACAAGTCATCATTGGATGCCATGGCAGAGGCAAGAGCTATCCATGCAGGTCTGCAGTACATTCGCTCATCTTGTTATAAACAGCAGCTGAAGTCATGGGTGAGAATGAGTTTGCCTCCCAACAGCACGTAGTATGAGAAGAAAATGGTGATTAAGATAAATCCAATGGATTAGCAATACTTAAGAAGTGGATAAAAGAAGGTCTATCTTCACACAGGTTCAGCACGTTTTTTCATGCTTATTATGAGCCACAAAGAGTTGTGGGAGTTTTGCCTATAATTTAATGAGATGAACTGAAAGTTAAGTGGATCAGTTGACTTCACTGCTCTATAGCTACATCCGCCAGAATTTGAGCTGGAAGAATTATAACTAACAGCGCTGAGGTTAGTTGTCCCAAATTTTATTATTACAGAGCTCCTATCCATTGCCTTATGTCTTTTATCTAAGCCTCATATATTTTAGATCCTGTCCTCTGGTCCTAAATGAATTTGCAGGACAAATGCTTTCTTTGGCTATCCTAAATACAGTTCTTTGATTTTTCTCTCCATGCCATAAAGACAGAAATAGCCCACTCTCTTTATTAAATTTAAATTAGGTTAAAGTTTCTGTATTAATGCTGAGTTCCCAGGGCTAAGTGGGAGAAAACTTTTGCAAACATTCTAGAACATAAAATCAAACTGATCATTACAGTATTTTAGAACCTTAATATGTTGCTCATGAATGAGGAAACATTTTTACTGCATTATGTTGGAAGTCAGAAAGCACAGATTTTAGTCGACCATGTATCAGTAACTCCTATGAAACTGAGTTAGTTAATTGATTGTTTAGATGACCAACTTATCCCCATTTGCCTTGGACTTTCCTAGTTTTAGCACTGAAAGCAATGTAGCTCGGAAAACCTGTAGCCCAGGGCAAGTAGGACAGTTTATTGGTTGCCCTGCTGACTCTCCCTGAATCTTAATTTCTTCATTTGCACAATGGGATTGCATGACCTATATATCTCAGTTAGCTTTAAAATTCTAAGGAGATAAATTCTACATACAAAAAAGGTAGCAAATTGCATCATACAATTTTCCCTGCACCGAAAGACCAACATATTCATATATACTGCTTTTGCAGTATAAAACAGTATTTTAAATCCCCCCAAATCAACAAGATTATATAGATGGATCATAACCTTACTAAAAAAACAGAGTGGGCTTAACGTTTTTCAAAGACCCAAAACTAGGAAAAGCCAGAAGCAGCAGCAGCAAGGGAAAATGCTTGGGCCAGGAGAATGCCCTATTTTGAGACTAAGAAACTTCTCCTTCACAGTTCTGTGCATCCTGGCCCAGCTAACGTCAGATTCATTTTCTTTTCTTTGGCGGTCATCAACAAAGGTCCTGAACAGATATCAGCCTCCAATGAGAATGAAAGTTTAAGGCTTTGTGAAGACATGAACACAGGATATAGTGACCTGATCAGTAGAGGGCCAGTCAAAATTACAGAGAAGTTTTCTCTAGGTGAGACCAAGAGTTTGTTTAACTCCATGCCTCCCAGTACCGAGTCACTCAGAAGGACAGCAGGTCCAAGAGTTTATGCAGTCATTTCTTGCCCTCTACCCACTGCCCCTTCCCATGAACAATGGTCTTCAGACAATTTCATTTTTCTGAGACACAAGTTCTCAGTGAGGACATCTGAGTTTTTACTAGTATCACCTCTCTGGGAGGCATTTTACAGCCTAAAAGAAAACTGATCTGTTCATATCCAACAAAGAGTTCACCAACCTTAATTTTTTACATAAAGTGGAAAAAAAGGAAAAATAAAGCTAAATACTAAGCATTAGGAGTCAATAGTTTATGCCTCATAGCCAATAACTGGTTGAGTCTGCTTAATTGCTGACAGTTAAATCACGTGTTCTTACCTGACCATCTCCAGCAGCAAAACCAAGACTACAGTGTCTTTTCAAGGCCCTGGATTGTGGTTAATTTACCCTTAAAAGAATGGGAGGTGGATTCAGAGAAGCATCTAGTTCCAGGAAGAGCTGGACATAATTTAATAATTAGCATCGGATGAATTAGAACTTTAATGCATGGAAGACAAAAGCTAACAGCAAAATTTTGTCTGTTGAGAGCCATATAGAAAGTGGGTTCAAATTTATCATGCCTCTCTCCTGCTTACATATAGTTTCCTACCTCCCACAAAACAAACTCCAAATTCCCTGCACTGTAACAGTCAAGATCCACTGCTATTGATTTCACCCTGGAATTCCAATCTAATCTCTTTTTTCTGAACTGAAACCTTGCTCTTTTATACTAATCATCATTTCCCAAACTGTTATTCACCTTTCTGTCTCTGTGCCTACCTGTACAATGCCTTCCACCTGGACAACCCTACCCACTTCTGTCTTCCTCTCAGCATACTATTTATCCTTCAACCTCCAACCCACCACAAAATCTGAGTTCTCCAGCCCACAGTGATTTTTCCTGTTTCTGAATTTCTACAGCACATATTCAACACCCTGAGCCAAACATGTAAAGCTGCACTTGGTGTGCAGCTTTCTTGCCACATGCATGGTCTTGCCTCCTCAACTAGAAGCTTATATACCCGAGGGCACTGACTTTTATAACTTGCATTTCCCCTCACTATTATTAAATTAGGACAGGACAATTTACTGAGTTCTGGATTAGGTCACAAAAACATGTCCTTCTCTGGAGATTAGGAGGTGTGTCCATTGGCCTGAAACAATTTAAAGGAAGAAAAATTAAAGCTGGAGGGATAATAATAGACTTCAGAAAGACAATAATAGATAACATAGATAATAAGACTAGATTTCAGAAGGATTCTAAAATAAGATACAACTGACAAGCCATTTGTCCTAGGCCAAAGAGAAAATATGGTGGAAAAGCTAGGTTTAAATGAAAATAACCATTGGCTGAGACTGGAAATATTTAGCCAAGGAATATATCATGTTGTAGTCTTTATGTAAAACACTGATTCAGAGATATTATTAATATTTTAATGAACTGGCAGTCAACTCTTATTAAAGGAAAATTAGGTTGAGGACTCTACTGCAAACCAAGCTAAAGCCTGAGGAAGTTCAAGTTCGTCCTTTCACTTTT
The DNA here is from genome assembly GCF_016772045.2 of Ovis aries. Classification (NCBI taxonomy): domain Eukaryota; kingdom Metazoa; phylum Chordata; class Mammalia; order Artiodactyla; family Bovidae; genus Ovis; species Ovis aries. The sequence goes on along the minus strand of NC_056058.1, from coordinate 23,748,842 downwards.
CTTATTAAATGTGTCTTCACAGGAGACTGTGTTTGGGGCAGCATAATTGAGTGTATTTATTGCAAGATTGAGGGAAAATCTGCAAGCAAAATCTGCAAGCAGATGATGAAATGTGCTCACTTACTATTAGCAAAGTTTAGTTAAGACAGTAAGACATGACGAAAGTAAAAGAAACCAAAAGTTTATAAATCAGCCTTCTCAGCATTCTGCTAGGGGCTTCTTATGAAGTATATTGCTTTACCTTGAGCCCCATAAATTTCCCATGTGTTTTGCTTTTCTTTCCCCTGTCTCTTTTTCTCCCTGTATTTTTTGTATTTCATTTTCTATAAGACATACAGAGCTGTGCTGCAAAGCAGAAATAAATTTAATACGCAAACTTAGCAACATCAATTGTAAAACGTAATTACTAGTAAGAGAGGACTTTTTCAACGGAAAGGAATTAGGTGACCAGCTTTTGCTGGAATCAATCACGTTCAAGAAGGCACACAAGGTCAAAAATTTTTTTTTCAGTTTTGATTTTTGTAGAGAACTTTTAGGTTTTCAACGAAATATTAGGGAGGTACAAACATGCCCCCATATAACCCCTGCCCCCAACACATGCATGGCCTCTCTCATTATCAATGTCATTCAACAAAATCGTATATATTCTTTGAGGGAGTTAAAGTCACTCAGCCGTGTCCGACTCTTTGTGACCCCATGAATAGTCCATGGAATTCTACAGGCCAGAATACTGGAGTGGGTAGCCATTCCCTTCTCCAGGGGATCTTCCCAACCCAGGGATCAAACCCAGGTCTCCCACACTGCAGGCAGATTCTTTACCAGCTGAGCCACCAGGGAAGCCCCAAATATATATTCTTTGACTAAGGTTTAACTTACATTGAAATATCATAATCACTCAGAGTCCAGAGTTTACTTTAAGGTACTTCTCAGTGCTGCATATTCTGTGGGTTCAGACATATGTATGAGGATCTATATCCACCACCATTATAATATCCTACAGAGTCACTTTATTTTACTGCCATAAAAATCTGGGCTTCACCTGTTCATTTCTCCCTGCATTCTCCCCTGACCAGCAATCAATGATGTTTTACTATCTCCATAGCCAAAAAAAAAAAAAAAGGCATTTTTTGCTCTTTCCCAAATGTCATATAGTTGGAATCATACAGTATGTAGCCTTTTCAGATTGGCTTCTTGCACTTAGTAATAAGCCTTTAAGTCTTCTCCACATCTTTTCATGGCTTGATAGATCATTTCCTTTTAGTACTGAATAATATGCCATTGTCTGGATGTCCAACAGTTTGCTTATCCATTCACCTGATACATGTATATCAGCAAACTGATTCTAAAGTTTATATGGACAGGCAAAAGATCAGAATAGCCAACACAATATTGAAATTGGAGGACTGCTGCTTACCTGACTTACTACAAAGCTACAGCACTCAAGACAATGTGCTATTGGTGAAAGATTAGACAAATACATCAACGGAATTAAAGGAAGAGCCCAGAAATAGCCTACTTAATATCAACTGACCTTGGATCAAGGAACAAAGGAAATAGACTCTTCAACAAATGGCCCTGGAACAAACGGACATTCACATGCTAAGAAATGAATCCAGACAGACACCTTTCCCCAAAATTGATTCAAAGTGGATCACAGACCTAAGTATAAAACACAAAGCTAAGAAACTCCTAGAAGATAACATAGGGAGAAAATTAAATGACTCTGGATATGGTAATACATTTTTAGATACAATGCCAATGACACTATTCATGAAAGAAATCATGGATAAGCTGGACTTCATTAAAATTAAAACGTTCTGCTTTGCAAAAGACAATATCAGAGAATTAGCGCTAAGCCACAGACTAAGATGAAATATTTGTAGAAGAAAACATCTGATAAAATATATCCTCCGAAATATACAAAGAGCCCTTAAAGCTCAGCAACAACAAAATTTTAAAAATATGATTTAAAAATGAGCCAAAGACCTTAACAGATTCCTCAGCAAGAAAGGTATACAGATGACAAATAAACATGAAAAAATTCTCCACATCGTATGTCATCGAGGAAATGCAGATCAAATCAACAAAATACAATTACATACCTATTGGAATAGCCACAACCCAGAACACTGACAACTCCAAAAGCTGGTAACGATATGAAACAGCAGGAACTCTCATACATTTCCAATGGAAATGCAAAAATGTGCAGCCACTTTAGAAGGCGGTTTGACGGTTTCTTAAAAAACTGAACCTACTCTTATCATACAATTCAGCAATCACGCCCCTTGGTATTTACCCAAGAGAATTGAAAACGTATACCTACACATAACCTGAACATGATGTCTACAGCAGCTTTAGTCATAATTGCCAAAATTTGGAAGCCATCAGACTAACTAACATCACTTAATACATTTGCTCTCAGGAGCTTCATATTCTTCTACGCTACTAGGTTTCCTCTGACCTTGAACTTCTCTCTTCTTACAGTAAAGACAGACTTTTTGTCTGCTTATTCAGTGATGGACTTTTCAACAGCTGACATTCCACACCACTTTGTCCTATTTCTTTGTCAAACTTTTAAATGCCCAACTCTACACCAATTCCTTTTAACTTCCTTCTCTGAAAGAAGCTGCTGTAGATGGCCTTGCCAGTGAACCAGTGGGTCACCTTATAAAGCATTGCCTGTAATTTCTGATGGACAGTTCTTTCCTTTATCTCCTCCAGACTTCCAGGTTCCACACTTGATCTTCAAGCTCCCAGCCCAACTTGTGCTTTTCTCAGTCTCTGGAATGACTATGCTTAGACCAAAGCCATTCGCCAGGACACCCTACAAATTCCTTCTCTCAACATCTATCTGCATTTTCATCCCTTCCTTCCACACCTCTCTGTCAGGTCAAGTGCCAGGCATCTTCCCTAACTGAACCCCATCTCTTGTCTCCTTAATTTATCTCTTCCCATCTCTTCTTCCACCTGGCTCCATTGATCATTCCCTTTTCTTGCATTTGTCTCTTGAAATTTTTCTCATCATTCTCTCCTTGTTCTCTGTTTACAATTATGTGTATGTATTTTTTCCATTCTAATTTTTTTAATGTTTTTCCACCATGTGTGATGGGAAAATATTTTTAGTTTTATCTTCTGATTTCTTTATACTCTCTGGTCTTTCTTCCATTTAATTAGCAAAGGCATTCTGTGTTTATTTCTTCAAAGAAGAGATGTTATACAATAATTTTTTTTTTTTTTCAAAAAAATGTATCTTAGCTTTTCTACCTCAAAAGTCCTTATTAATTGGGAATGGAACATGGAAATAAATAGGATGGAACAATAGATTTGGAAGAACACTAATGAGAAAAAGTTACAGATTGGGAGAGAATATTCATATAAATATTTCTAATGTAGTACTATGTCCATGATATGTAATCATAAGATAAACAATCAAAGACTAGCCTACAAATAATAGGTAAAGATGTAGAGCAGCTAGCATTCTTATATATCATTGGTGGAAGTATAAAAATAGCATATCTATTTTGAAGAGTTATTTGACAGTTTCTTAGAAAATTAAACATAAATCTATTCCATGACTCAGAAATCCCATTATATGTCTTTATTGTTGTTTAATCGCTAAGTTGTGTCTGACTCTTTGTGACCCCATAGACTATAGCCCCCCCCAGGCTCCTGTATCCATGGGATTTTCCAGGCAAGAATACTGGAATGGGTTGCCATTTCCTTTTACAATTTTATGTCTTCATCCAAGAGAAATTTTAAAAATGCCCATGAAGAGACTGGTATAAGAAGTATGACTATAATAACTAAAAACAAGCCAAATGTCCACTTATAACTACATGGATAAACAATTCTGGTACATCTATGCATTGCAATGTTACTTAGAATTTAAATGGAACCAGTCATTGATATACTCAGCAATATGGAAGAGTCTCAGAAATATAACAAAGAGGGGAAAACCCAGAAACCTAAAATTACATTTTATTTAATCCCATGTATAGGAAGTTTAAGAACAGACAAACCTAATCTATGGTGAGAGAATTTGGAGCAGTAGTGGATTCTAGGATTGGGGAAAGGAAGGAATTGACTGGATGAGGGAAAGAAACTTTCTGGGATGATGGAAATAGTCTTTATCTTATTAGAGGCATGCCTTGTGTAATCATATGCATTTATCAAAATTAAGCCGAAAACTTAAGATCAATTTTACTTCATGTAAATTATCCCTTTATAAAATAAATTTCAAAATTAAACCTAACTCAAAAGTAGAAAAAAATGAAAATGTGTGTATGTTCCCTGGTGGCTCAGATGGTAAAGCATCTGCCTGCAATGCGGGAGACCCAGGGTCAATCCCTGGGTTGGGAAGATCTCCTGGAGAAGGAAATGGCACCCCACTCCAGTATTCTTGCCTGGAAAATCCCATGGATGGAGAAGCCTGTAGGCTACAGTCCATGGGGTCGCAAAGAGTCCTACATGACTGAGCAACTTCACTTTCACTTCACTTTCTATGCTATACATTCCTCAAACATTGCAGCTGGGTTTTATTTGTGGTATATCTTGTCATATTCAATGACTCACACCCTACTAGTACTTTGTAGCCTGATGAATGATTGAGTTCAAGGTATGGTCAAATTATTTCAGCCTTTAAGTAGGATACATTGTATTTGCTGTTTGAAAGTACTGATGTACAAGTAAAGGAAAAACCTTTTTCTTATTTTTTTTTAAATAACACACTTAAAGAAACCAGTGGATGTTAAGCTCCAGAATGCCCTAGCCATGTCTCCCTTCACCACTGCATTTCCAATGCCCAGCATGTAGCATTATGTGTTAGAAGGCCTTCACCATCTGTGGACTAAACAAACAAGCCAGGATAGATAAAGAAATGAAGAGCATTACTGGCAAAGAGATAAGGGTGCAATCCCCAAAAGAGCTACACAGCCAACAAAATAATTAGCCTTAGACATATAATTATATTATATAGAATATATTATGGGTCTTGAATCATTGTCACTTTCTCAAATATATTATAGAAGGGGAAGAATGCTAGATAATAGGAGAAGGCCAAATGCTTTGGTTTAACTATGCATAAAAAATATAAAGTTGATTTTAGGCATTTAGGAATGAGATATGAATAATCAGATCTTTAGAATTCTTATCAAGCTTGACTACCACATTATCAAGGTACAGTGTTGATAATTTAGTCAGCGATCATCCTCACAGAAAACATGTTAGGTCGCCTCTAAATTATACTTTAGTTTTCTTAGGGGCTATCGTGTTACTGAAGACAAATTTAGTTTACTTTGCTTGGGACCTACCATGAACCGCAGTGCTGGAAGGCACAGCCCTCATTCTGGTACACCCTATCCTGTATCAAATTATCTCAAAAGTCATTCCAAGTAAGTAAAGTTTTTAGAGGAATATTCTTTTAAATTAACTCTAAAGTAAAACTCTCTTGCATTTAGGAGACATGAAAAGGGACATCTCTAAATCTGTCAGCTAGGAAATTCTTGCGTGAGTGTATTAGAAAAGAAGAGAGAGAAGACAGGACATTGAAATAGCTGGAAGGGGGAAGTGGGGTGTTAAAGAATATGGCAGACAAAAGAAAGACAGGTGAGCAGCCAAGGAAATGCGATATGTGAACAGTGACACCCCTCCTCACACTGCTCCTCGAAGTAGCCCTGCAGGAGGCTGGAAGAGAGGAGACAAAGGGGTCTTCACATTTGCTTTATCTTTCCCATTCCTAAATCTGGCTTTACTACCCATCATCTTAAGGGGAAAACATTCCACTCAAGGCCATCTTTCAGTTGTTGAACTCTCCAAGACGGTTTATAGAGAACAAGCCACGGTGCCAAGCCTCTGGGTGACTGTAAATCAGGAAACCGGAAAATCAGGGAGAGCTCCTTTTCCCACCTAGGGACTCTGGTTCCGGCTGAGTGACCTGTTTGGGATAAAACATTTTCTTCTGAATTTAGATGGCACACCCCTGCAGGCTCAGAGCAGCACATGGGGGATATGCCAGCGGCTCTCGAGAGAGAGAAAGCAGGGCTTCTAGGACTCCGGTCTAGAGGAGGCCTCTAGCACGTGTGCTTTGTCATCCTTTCTTTTCCTTTCCTTCTTCAAAATTAAAGCTCATCTCCAAAGCTAGTTCCTGCTGCAGGGGGCAGCTGAGATGAGCAGACATCTAGGGCCAGCAACACAGGTGACCTCTCTCTTCAGTCAAGCTCCCCACTTTGCTTTTCTTTTCCCCAGGGCTCCCCCTCCCTCTTCAGTCCCACACAGGATCCCTCTTTGTATTCAAGAAGAGAGTCCAAAGGCACTTCAATTAAATTTGGGAATCCACTCCTTTTTTTTTCTATAAGGGATATCTTCAGACACTTTTAGATCTATATGTGTATCTTTGTTAAAATACAGGTTTTCTTAAAATTTGAACCCTTTGTATTATTTAACTATCGTCCCTCCCTCTCTCAATAACAATCTTGAAAAGACTTCCCTCCTAACCTTCCAAGCACCCTTTGTATTATTTAACTATCGTCCCTCCCTCTCCCAATAACAATCTTGAAAAGACTTCCCTCCTAACCTTCCAAGCAGCCAGGGCCTTAGACATTACCTACAGCATTTCATAACCTATTTAATTAGGCTCTACTCCAGCATCCACAACCCCTCCGTCTGTTTGGCTTTTTTCCCATGTCCACAAATGCCAGGATTATCTCAGAGCATTTTACACATGTGCTGAAATATCTGAATATCTGCAAGAAAACGTTTCTGCCTGCAGAACAGTCGGTACAAATTAACTATATTTGCATTCTTTCATTCCCTAGGGTAAATGTCCTTGTCCAGGTTCTCCCCATCCATATTTTGCTCAAAAGGAAAAAAAAAAAAAAAGCAGAGGATTTTGTTGCCTGTCCAAAAATGTGACACAGCCTCAGATTCAATGGGAGAAGGACAAAGTAAACTAATACTGAATGCTCATTCTGCGTGAGACATTGGAGCTAGGTGGTTTCATCTACATTGCTTCCATTTAACCCTCACAATACCTATATGCAGTAAGTATTCTTATTTCTATTTGACAGATGAGGGGATTGGACCGATGAGAGGTTGAGTTCTGCCAGATGCCACCACACCATGTTACTTCTTTAGCTCATCAGACTGTATTAAACCTGAGCAGCCCTAAGTACTTAAATCTGATCCTGTTTTCACTGGTGATTTCACAGAGGCTATGACAGTAAGAAGTTAGCCATAGTTTTCTCTTCTGAGGTTAGTGAGCTCACAGGGCAGCTACAAGGCCTGAAAATGTGTGCTGAGGCTACAAAGGGCACAGGTGTTGGTCAGAGAGCTGAACCTGGGTCCCAGTTGGCTATGCGACCCCAGGGTTGTTCATGCATTCACCCATCAATTCATTCTACAAGTATTTACTGAACACCTATATGCCAGGCATTCTTTGAAATGCTGAGGATACATCAGTGAGCAAAAGAAGCCAGGCTCTTAAAGAGCCTACATAGTTAGGCAATGTACAACATTGCCTCTACTTTCTTCCTGTGTGAAATGGGAATAAAAATACCTCCCTTCATCGGTTGTGTTAAAGATTAAATAAGTCAATATAGACAGAGCTTTCTACAGGTACATAATAAGCAATCAATAAATGTCAGTGATTGTTATTTTAAAATGGAAACTCTTATCTTTGGGACAAATTGATCCAAATTCAAGATAAGTGACAACAGTGAGACTTCTACATATACAAAAATGGGGTGGAGGGTAGAGGACAGTTGTCCCCCGAAGTGACAGGAGTAACTTCCTGTTACATTTAGTTGAAGGCTGGAGGGCTCTAATGTGAGCTGCTTGGTCATCATTCACTTGAACACTAACAGAAATGTCAGGCTTGTTTCTCTGCAAATTTGAGTGTACAAAGTTGGGGTTTAATTTTGTCTAGTACAGAAAAACTTGAGATCCTTGAAGAAAGCAAAGTGCAGGTGTTAGGGTAATTATTTCAAATAATGCAAGCATAAGACGGAGAGCTTTCCTACAATACCTTTTGAAAATCTGGCTTTTTGTCTTCTTTTTCCCCCCAGAAAGCTGGACCTGAACCTAATCTGCCTTATAAGCTCCAGGAACTAAAAGCAGGGCACAGAACAATGATTTGATCATTTAACAGATTGCCAGCCATTCCAAGGGCTTCCTAGCCAACACAGCACCAAGAGTATAGGAATCAATCCAAGTCTCAGATAATCAACTTCCCTAAGTCAAGGGGGGATACCAGCAAGAAATAACCCATGGTTGCAAAAGGCTTATTAATCTTTCCAGCCTCTCAGGTAATAAAGCACATCTTCCTAAGGGCCCAAACACTCAGCTAATCTCTTCCTTTGATTGTAGGCCTTACAATTAAAAATCCAGACGTTTTGTTCAGTTCATTTCTGAGAGTATTTTGATGTTCTTGATCGAAAGAAGGAAAAAAGTGTGTTTCATGTCATACCTAATCACTAGGACTTCAAAAGGAAAGGAAAAAATTCAAACAAACCCTTTTATTTATGATTTATCTTAAATAAATATTGACTGATTAATCTGTTTTTGGTTCAGGGTTAGTCAGTCTGGTGATTAGGGGTTTTGATACCTGTTTCAATTTGGTTTACATTCCAGGCCAAAAGGTTTAAAAAGACACTGAAGTGAAATCTGAATCAGGATAATGAAGAAGGACATAAAGGAATTCTTCAGAAGACATTTTCTACCGAATATTCCTAAGGATAAAAGTTCTGGTTATAACATAATAGTTACAGTGATAGGAAGCCCCTTTCTCCTTTTACAAAATAATGCAGATGTGACTTTCCTATCTCAGAAGTCTCCAAGATAGAACCTAGAGCTTTTGTATTTTTCTGAGGTCTGAGTCCAGACCCTCCAAAAAAGTAGAAAATATTTGGCCGAGAAGTAGAGAAACCTGCAGACATCACTCTGAAGGCTTGTTTTAACTGACCATGCATCTTTTTTGACTATATCAGTGCAGTTCTAAGTTTTTTGACCAGAAACCAATGCTATATTGATTTTCAACCTCAGAGTTTCAGGGAGTGTTCATGGCAGTGAGCTGGAGAGGCAGTCTAAGCTGATTTCCATGAGCATTAAACTGCATGTCACTTGTACCTGAATCTAGAAGCTGGCTGGTTTGCTTCTTTGATGGGGGATCAAAACTCCCCGGATTATTCTCTATGTTGGCGTGTGACTTCACTACTTAGCTTCTCTGCCACCACTCCCAAGAATTATTCCAGCGCCTTAACAACATGCAAAAGGAAAGGGAGGGAATTAAAATGAAGCCAGTTATGAAATGCTACGAGGTCGGCTTAATTTAAGCCATGACTCTGCCCACAAACGGAAACTGTGAGTACACAATAGAAATTAAACACAAAGAATGGTTATTTACTCAGGAAAAATACACTCATGTATTTGCCAAGGTGAAAAATAAAGATGTGCTTTTTCTTTTTTTTTTCCTACTGAGTAAGAAGGAGTCATAGGTTTCTCAGGGTGACCTTTAGAGGTCAATTCATGGAAGGCCACTACCAGGCTAAGCCACAAAATGGCTTCTGAGTCTACTGGTTCAGGCTGCACTTTTCCAAAGCCACCCAGGAGAAAAGAGCTGATCCCAGTTTCGAGGCCTCTAGCTCCAGAGCCTAACTCCACTGTAGCATATAAGACGTGAGTTTGAGTCGTGACTATGTGACCGTGGATATGTCACCTAGCTCCTCCCGGATCACGGATGTGTGACTGTGTGTGCCAGGCATCCCAGGAAGCCCAAATTAGAACTCAGCATCTGCTATGCCTAGGAACTAGAAGGTGTGGTGATTCCCAAGTCTATTTCATGAATTCATTTTCATTCACGTAAGAGGTAGTTAAGTTACAAACTTGAACAGGAAGGTAAATCAAGATGATAAAGAAGATAGGACTATAGAGAAGAATTTAATATCTAATCTCCAGCCTGAAGTCTACAGGGTGAAGAGCTAGAGGCTGAGGAGGAGCTGTTTTATTCTAAACTATGATGCTGGAGACCCATGCATGAGCATGTGTAGAAACACCTGGGAAGTTCCAGAAATACCTGGAGGAAATTGACAAAGAGGAAGGAAATTGTTGGAATCTTCAGCAGTAATGTTGGTAGATGATCTGATCCAGGGAAGTTGGGGTAAAAATATCAACATGACTTTGTTTCCCCAAACACAAGAGGTCATTTAATCCTCATAATAGCACCAGGAGGTAAATAGTATTATCCGTTTTTACCCCATTTCTGAGCTTCAAAAAAGTGTAGGCATAGCTGAAGTCAGTACTGTTAATATGTGTGTAGTAAGATTTGGATTTTACTGAAAAGTAAATATCCCTTCCAGTAGATCACACTATGCTTAAGCCTTGCCTATTCACAGTGTACAGTTCTTTAAACAGACAACTAAAAGGGATGCTCAGTTATTTCAGATAAAGCAGAATTAAGAGAGTCAAAAAGAGGGTGAGCAGAAGTTGGATTGGAGAACCCAAGCATAAAAATCAGGAAGTTCACATCTTAATATGTTCTGTATAAACACCTTCTTTTTTTAGATTCACAAGAATACAGAGTGGAAACATTGAGTGAAATCCCTCTCGCTGCTCTTCTAAAGGTCAAACACTCTTTTAAAAAAAAAAATCAAACTCTGATTTTCTTGAGTTGCATGGAAATCGGTGAGCTTGGCTTCATCATGGATAGTCTGGCACTTCATGCTGGAGATGTAAGCCATTGTGGCCGAAGCCTTGGAGTCACAAGTAAGCAACTCCCCCAGCTAGTAGTTTCCATTGTTTCTAACACCCTGACCTTAAGTTATAAAGAAAAACCTCAACAAAGATGAGATACTCTCTAGCAGTTTCAGTTTTACCTCAGGTCACTTCTGAGATATTTGGATTTCTTCAATCTTAAATAGAACCACATAAATCATGCCTTTCCCAGAAGAAGTTTCAGTCATTTTTTCATTAAAGAGCAGAAAGTTCGTGTTTTGCGGATCTAGCATGTGGTTCAATGGGGCCAGAATCTCCTTTCTCACAGGCTCTAGCTGGCTTTGCCCGGGAAAATCATTAAGCCTATTGGACGATATAAAGAAACATATATATATATTTCCCCAAAAATCAGTCTTTATATTTATGTTTATGTATCTCTACATATTTATGGAGAGTTGTTTACATTTCCACATCAATTTTCACAAAGTACTTTGACAATTTTCTCATTTGATTCTCACCAATTCGTTATAGTTTTGGAAGGCAGATAACTGTGGTCTCATTTTATAGATAAGGAAACTTGAGTCTAAGAAAGCTGAATTGATATGAAAGTCTCAAGACTAACAAATGGCAAAGTTACTATGACTACTCATCCTATTCACCGACTCATGATTCTTCCCTTCCCTACTACTATATAACAACCACAAACAGTGCTCTAGGATTCAGAGCCTGAGGAATGTGGACGAGGCACTGTGGGCATGCCCCGTCTCTGCTCCTCAATGTCTTAGGAATTCAGCTGGGAAGAATGGCTGGGGGTGACTACGATGAATCATATGGAAGTTTCTCTACTCACATGGCTGGTGCCTAGGCAAATATAACTAAAATGCTCATCCGAATAAACTAGAATACCTGCATACATGCTTCCCCATGGGGCTTGGACTCCTCACACCGTGACATCTGCGAACTCAGGAGCATCCCAGCAGAGAGCATCCAGAGGGAAATGTTTCAAAACAATAGGCAGAAACTGAATGGCTCAGATGTCACACGGTAGCTCCTCTGCAACATTCTATTGGCTCTAAGTGAGTCACGAAGCCCAAATTCAATGGAAGGAGAGTCTTGGTGGAGTGGCACTGTTATATTGCCAAAGAGCACATGGGATGGAAATGTCATTGCAGCCATCTTTAAAAAGTACAATCTTCCACAGTAAGCACTAATATATTTCCCACATAAATAACATGGAATGAAAGAAAAAATCTGAAATAGAGCTCTAAATAGTCATGAAATAAGTAAATATTAAGACTTTTTGTATATACTAACAATAGGTAAGGAAATGCAATTTAAAAAACCATGTCCCAATTACATCAGCTCAACATAACATAAACGAATTTAGAAAGAAATTAACTAAAAATTATATAGAATTCATAAGAACAAAATATTAAACATTCTGAAAAACAGTTAAAAACTAAAATGGAGAGTTACATTATGTTTCTTAATAATGTCATTTCTGACCAAATGCAATACATCATGTGCCTCAAAAACATTATTTCTGCTACAAATGTAACTTAATTCCAAGAAAAAGCCCAACATGGAGTTATTTGATAGTATTAATGTAAACTTCATCAGAATAAATGTATTAAGATAACCAGTAGTCTTATTAAATAAAGAAAGGAATAGAAAGCATGCCAAATATTAAAAAGTTATGAAGCTTCAATAATTTAAATAAAAGACTTTCTGATAGCTAATTCGGTAACCATATGCCTGAGACAGTCCCAGTTTATACCTCTTGTCTCAGTGTAATTATAATTCTGTTTTCTCTCAAACTACCCTGTTTTGAATGATGAATTATTTGCCCATTCTAAATTAATTACAGTATTTATCTCTACTCCCTCCCCAAAGAGCTCAGAAATGGCAATAAATACATTTTCAAGTACTCGTCAGAAGGTCAAAGACAAGAGTGAATAAACAGATGGATTGATAGATGGATGAATGACTAAATAAGTACACTTACAGGTGAATATTTAGGTAGATGGATGGGTGGATAGTTAGTTCAGTGGATATATAGTTAGTAAGTAGGTTGGTCATTCAACCAATAAACAACCAATAAAAAAGGATCCAATAGTGATATATATGCTATGGTGAAAATTAAAGCTGAGTGTGATGATCAAAATTACCATAACTATTTTTGAAGGAAAATATCCTCTAAATACATATTACAAAAAATTGTGATTTGAATGTGAAGAGCAACTCGTTCAAGGAGCTGAAAGGGATGCTTTCTATTCAGAGATAATAACCAGTGCAAATGCCATAAACTAGCACTCAGTTCAGTTCAGTCGCTCAGTCATGTCCGACTATTTGAGACCCCAAGAATTGCAGCACACCAGGCCTCCCTATCCATCACCAACTCCTGGAGTTCACCCAAACTCACGTGCATCTAGTCAGTGATGCCATCCCGCCATCTCATCCTCTGTTGTCCCCTTCTCCTCCTGCCCCCAATCCCTCCCAGCATCAGAGACTTTTCCAATGAGTCAACTCTTTGCATGAGGTGGCCAAAGTACTGGAGCTTCAGCTTTAGCATCATTCCTTCCAACGAATATTCTGGACCCATCTCCTTTAGGATGGACTGGTTGGATCTCCTTGCAGTCCAAGGGACTCTCAAGAGTCTTCTCCAACACCACAGTTCAAAAGCATCAATTCTTCGGTGCTCAGCCTTCTTCACAGTCCAACTCTCACATCCATACATGACCACTGGAAAAACCATAGCCTTGACTAGATGGACCTTTGTTGGCAAAGTAATGTCTCTGCTTTTGAATATACTATCTAGGTTGGTCATAACTTTCCTTCCAAGGAGTAAGCGTCTTTTAATTTCATGGCTGTAGTCACCATCTGCAGTGATTTTGCAGCCCCCAAAAATAAGGTCTGACACTGTTTCCCCATCTATTTCCCATGAAGTGATGGGACCAGATGCCATGATCTTCGTTTTCTGAATGTTGAGCTTTAAGCCAACTTTTTCACTCTCCACTTTCAGTTTCATCAAGAGGCTCTTTACTTCTTCACTTTCTGCCGTAAGGGTGATGTCATCTGCATATCTGAGGTTATTGATATTTCTCCTGGCAGTCTTGATTCCAGCTTGTGCTTCATCCACCCCAGCATTTCTCATGAAGTACTCTGCATAAAAGTTAAATAAGCAGGGTGACAATATACAGCCTTGACATACTCCTTTTCCTATTTGGAACTAGTCTGTTGTTCCATGTCCAGTTCTAACTATTGCTTCCTGACCTGCATATGGATTTCTCAAGAGGCAGGTCAGGTGGTCTGATATTCCCATCTCTTTTAGAATTTTCCACAGTTTATTGTGATCCACACAGTCAAAGGCTTTGGCATAGTCAATAAAGAAGAAATAGATGTTTTTCTGGAACTCTCTTGCTTTTTCGATGATCCAGTGGATGTTGGCAATTTGATCTCTGGTTCCTCTGCCTTTTCTAAAACCAGCTTGAACATCTGGAAGTTCATGGTTCACGTATTGCTGAAGCCTGGCTTGGAGAATTTTGAGCATTACTTTACTAGCTTGTGAGATGAGTGCAGTTGTGTGGTAGTCTGAGCATTCTTTGGCATTGCCTTTCTTTGGGATTGGAATGAAAACTGACCTTTTCCAGTCCTGTGGCCACTGCTGACTTTTCCAAATTTGCTGGCATAGTGAGTGCAGCACTTTCACAGCATCATCTTTCCGGATTTGAAATAGCTCAACTGGAATTCCATCACCTCCACTGGCTTTGTTCGTAGTTATGCTTCCTAAGGCCCACTTGGCTTCACATTCCAGGATGTCTGGCTTTAGGTGAGTGATCACACCATCATAATTATCTGGGTCGTGAAGATCTCTTTTGTACAGTTCTTCTGTGTATTCTTGCCACCTCTTAATATCTTCTGCTTTTTTTCATCCATAGAATTTCTGTTTTTATCGAGCCCATCTTTGCATGAAATGTTCCCTTGGTATCTCTAATTTTCTTGAAGAGATCTCCAGTCTTTCCCATTCTGTTGTTTTCCTCTATTTCTTTGATCACTGAGGGAGGCTTTCTTATCTCTCCTTGCTATTCTTTGGAACTCGGCATTCAGATGGGAATATCTTTCCTTTTCTCCTTTGCTTTTCACTTCTCTTCTTTTCACAGCTATTTGTAAGGCCTCTTCAGACAGCCATTTTGTTTTTTGCATTTGTTTTCCATGAGCATGGTCTTGATTCCTGTCTCCTGTACAATGTCATGAACCTCCGTCCATAGTTCATCAGACACTCTGTCTATCAGATCTAGTCCCTTAAATCTAGAGAAACCCAAGTAAGACTGTAGGTGTTGCGAGAGGGCATCAGAGAGCAGAAACACTGAAACCATAATCACAGAAAACTAGCCAATCTGATCACATGGACCACAGCCTTGTCTACCTCAATGAAACTAAGCCACGCAATGTGGGGCCACCCAAGACAGATGTGTCATGGTGGAGAGATCTGAGAGAATGTGGTCCACTGGAGAAGTGATGGCAAACCACTTCAGTATTCTTGCCTTGAGAACCCCGTGAACAGTATGAAAAGGCAAAATGATAGGATACTGAAAAAGGAACTCCCCAGGTTAGTAGGTGCCCAATATGCTACTGGAGATCAGTGGAGAAATAACTCCAGAAAGAATGAAGGGATGGAGCCAAAGCAAAAACAATTCACAGTGGTGGATGTGGCTGGTGATAGAAGCAAGGTCTGATGCTGTAAAGAGAAATATTGCATAGGAACCTGGAATGTCAGGTCCATGAATCAAGACAAATTGGAAGTGGTCAAACAGGAGATGCCAAGAGTGAAGTCAACATTCTAGGAATCAGCAAACTAAAGTGGACTGGAATGGGTGAATTTAACTCAGATGACCATTATATCTATTACTGCGGGCAAGAAATCCTTAGAAGAAATGGAGTAGCCATCATGGTCAACAGAAGAGTCCAAAATGCAGTACTTGGATGCAATCTCAAAACGACAGAATGATCTCTGTTCATTTCCAAGGCAAACCATTCAAATCACGGTGATCCAAGCCTATGCCCCAACCAGTAACACTGAAGAAGCTGAAGTTGAACTATTCTCTGAAGACCTACAAGACCTTTTAGAACTAACAAACACCCAAAAAAGATGTCCTTTTCATTATAGGGGACTGGAATACAAAAGTAGGAAGTCAAGAAACACCTGGAGTAACAGGCAAATTTGGCCTTGGAATATGGAATGAAACAGGGCAAAGGCTAATAGAGTTTTGCCAAGAGAACTCACTGGTCATAGCAAACACCCTCTTCCAACAACACAAGAGAAGACTCTACACATGGACATCACCAGATAGTCAACACCGAAATCAGATTGATTACATTCTTTGCAGACAAAGATGGAGAAGCTCTATACAGTCAGCAAAAACAAGACCGGGAGCTGACTTTGGCTCAGATCATGAACTCCTTTTTGCCAAATTCAGACTTAAATTGAAGAAAGTAGGGAAAACCACTAGACCACTCATGTATGACCTAAACTAAGACTAACTTACCTTTATTGAGAAACTTAAATGTTTATGTAGCTGAAGTATTGTAATGATTAAAAAGGAAATCTGAGAGGTAGTCATTTAGAGCTTTGTAAGCCAGAGTATAACCATTTGAAAGCTGAGTTCCAAAAATAGCAAGGAGATATATCCATCTGAATGCAGAGTTCCAAAGAATAGTGAGGAGAGATAAGAAAGCCTTCTTCAGGGATCAGTGCAAATAAAAGAGGAAAACAACAGAATGGGAAAGACTAGAGATCTCTTCAAGAAAATTAAAGAAACCAAGGGAATATTTCATGCAAAGATGGGCTCGATAAAAGACAGAAATGCTATGGATGAAACAGAAGTAGAAGATATTAAGAAGAGGTGACAAGAATACACAGAAGAACTGTACAAAAGAGATCTTCACGACCCAGATAATTATGATGGTGTGATCACTCACCTAAAGCCAGACATCCTGGAATGTGAAGCCAAGTGGGCCTTAGGAAGCATAACTACGAACAAAGCTAGTGGAGGTGATGGAATTCCAGTTGAGCTGTTTCAAATCCTGAAAGATGATGCTGTGAAAGTGCTGCACTCACTATGCCAGCAAATTTGGAAAAGTCAGCAGTGGCCACAGGACTGGAAAAAGGTCAGTTTTCATTCCAATCCCAAAGAAAGGCAATGCCAAAGAATGCTCAGACTACCACACAATTGCACTCATCTCACAAGCTAGTAAAGTAATGCTCAAAATTCTCCAAGCCAGGCTTCAGCAATACGTGAACCATGAACTTCCAGATGTTCAAGCTGGTTTTAGAAAAGGCAGAGGAACTAGAGATCAAATTGCTAACATCCGCTGGATCATCGAAAAAGCAAGAGAGTTCCAGAAAAACATCTATTTCTTCTTTATTGACTATGCCAAAGCCTTTGACTGTGTGGATAACAATAAACTGTGGAAAATTCTAAAAGAGATGGGAATACAGACCACCTGACCTGCCTCTTGAGAAATCCATATGCAGGTCAGGAAGTAACAGTTAGAACTGGACATGGAACAACAGACTGTTTCCAAATCGGGAAAGGAGTGTGTCAAGGCTGTATATTGTCACCCTGCTTATTTAACTTTTATGCAGAGTACATCATGAGAAACGCTGGGGTGGATGAAGCACAAGCTGGAATCAAGACTGCCAGGAGAAATATCAATAACCTCAGATATGCAGATGACATCACCCTTATGGCAGAAAGTGAAGAGGAACGAAAAAGCCTCTTGATGAAAGTGAAAGAAAGAGTGAAAAAGTTGGCTTAAAGCTCAACATTCAGAAAACGAAGATCATGGCATCTGGTCCCATCACTTCATGGCAAATAGATGGGGAAACAGTGGAAAACTTTATTTTGGGGGGCTTCAAAATCACTGCAGATGGTGATTGCAGCCATGAAATTAAAAGATGCTTACTCCTTGGAAGAAAAGTTATGACCAACATAGATAGCATATTCAAAAGCAGACATTACTTTGCCAACAAAGGTCCATCTAATCAAGGCTATGGTTTATCCAATAGTCATGTATGGATGTGAGAGTTGGACTACAAAGCAAGCTGAGTGCCAAAGAATTGATGCTTTTGAACTGTGGTGTTGAAGAAGACTCTTGAGAGTCCCTTGGACTGCAAGGCGATACAACCAGTCCATCCTAAAGGAGATGGGTCCTGAATATTCATTGGAAGAACTAATGTTGAAGCTGAAACTCTAATACTCTGGCCACCTGATGCGAAGAGCTGACTCATTTGAAAAGACCCTGATGCTGGAAAAGATTGAGGGCAGGAAGAGAAAGGGACGACAGAGGATGAAGCAGTTGGATGGCATCACCAACTCGATAGACATGAGTTTGAGTAAGCTCTGGGAGTTGGTGATGGACAGGGAAGCCTGGCATACTGCAGTCAGTGGGATCGCAAAGAGTCAGACACGACTGAGTACTGAATTGAAGCCAGAGTAAGAAATTTGACTTTTATTCTGAATGTAATCTGAGGCATAAAGAATCCTAAGGAGACAAATAACATCTGATAGACATTTTTAAATGGATGACGTGTGGAGAATGAGTTGTGGAGCATCATGAGTTAGACCACTGCCGTGGGCTTGCTAAGAGAAGATAGCGTCTTAGGCAAGAATGGTAGAAAGGAAGGTAAAGGGAATTGTTTGGATTTGGGAGGAAGAGTTGACAGAACATGCAAAATCTCTATGGAGGAAATATAAATCTTGTATATCAAAAGAGCCATAAATATAAAAGTTAAGCCACAAAATAGGAGAAAATTTAATTTGTCACTCTGAAAACTGTAAGTTACTGATGAAAGAAATCAAAGGTGACACAAGGAGATGGAAAGATATTTCATGTTCTTGGATTGGAAGAATCAGTATTGTCTAAATGACTATACTACCCAAGGTAATGGACAGATTTAATGCAATCCCTAGCAAATTACCAATGATGTTTTTCACAGAACTAGAATAAACGACCTTTAAATGTGTCATGTCAGACCAGTCAGAATGATCATCTTCAAAACAACAAATACTGGAGAGGGTATGGCAAAAAGAGAACTCTCTTACATTGTTGGTGGGAATGTAAATTGGTACAGCCACTATGGAGAAGAGTATGGAGGTTCCTTAAAAAACTAAAATAGAGTTACCATATAATCCAGTAATCCCTCTCTTGGGCATAAATTTGGAGAAAACCACAATTTTGAAAGATAGGTGCACCCCGATGTTCATTTCAGTACTATGTACAATATCAAAGATATAGAAGCAATTTAAATGTCAAAAGACAGGGGAATGGATAAAGAAGACGTAGTATGTATATATAATGTTACTTAACCATGAAAAGAATGAATAATGCCATTTGCAGCAATTCAGATGGACCTAGAGATTGTCATACTAAGTGAAGTGAGTCAGACAAAGACAGGTATGATATCACTTATACATGGAATCTTGGAAGAGTGAACTTATTTACAAAACAAAACCAGACTCACAGATTTTGCTAATAAACTTATGGTTACCAAAGTGAAAAGGTGAAGGGGAATAAGTTAGCAGGTTGGGACTAACATATATACAGTACTATATATAAAATAATCAACAAGGACCTACTGTGTAGCACAGAGAATTCTACTCAACATTCTTTGATAACCAATATGAGAAAAGAATCTGAAATAAAATGGATATATGTGTATGTATAAGTGAATCACTTTGCTGTACACCTGAAACTTACAACTTGTAAACCAATGACACTCCAGTATAAAGTTTAAAGAAATTTTTTAAAGAGAAAATGTGTAACATACATAGCAAAGATAAAATACTTTTAATATTAACATATTACATATTAAGATAAAATACTTTTAATATAAAAAGTATTAATATTCAAAATATACAAAGAAAGTTGAAAATAAGAAAGAAAAAGAATAGCCCAGTGGAAACATGCACAGTGTTATCAAAGATAATTTGCAGAAAAATTACAAAGGGAAATAACATATGGAAAAACATTCAATTTCACCAATAAACAAAGAACTTATAAAATATCACTTTAGTCTATTGGGAAAATATACAAAATGGAAAATATAATAAAAGAGAAAAACACACAAGTTCAAATGTTTTGTTTTGGTTGAGATTATGAGGAAATAAATATTCTCATACTTTACTAGTGAGAATACGAATGAAAATAAAAATTTAGAGGGCAGTATGTCTACACTGATCAAATTTTCAATTAACTGTGGAATTTTCCAGGTATTTCTTCTGGAGATACACTTTCAACTGTATCTATGAAGACAAAAAATGAATATTCATTGCAAGAATATTTGTAATAGAAAGAAAAAAAAAAGGATACCATCTACTTGCTAACATTTATTGGCAATCATATCATGAAATAAATTGGAAGTACTGTGAAGAGATCCACAAGGGTGACATTGACACATATGTACTGACTTGGAAACATGTTTGTGTTATGTTAGGAGGGAAAAGAAAGCAAGTCATGAAACGATATAAGTCTGGTTTTATTTAGAAAACTAAAACTATATGTGAATGTATATAGTAGAATACTTTTTGGTAAGCTATAAGTTAAATGTTTAACCATGGTTAAACAGCAGGATAGGGAATCAGCCTTGCTCTGGAGGAAGTTGATGCATGAAGAACACTTTCAATTTTTACTCCATACATTTCCACGTTATTTGAATGTTTATTAGCATATACTTCTAAGTTGGCTGATATTGGAGGAGGAAACGGCAACCCACTCCAATATTCTTGCCTGAAGAATCTCATGGACAGAGGAGCCTGGTGGGCTACAGTCCATAGGATCACAAAGAGTTGGATATGACTGAGTGACTAACATCAGAATATGCTTATGTATTATTTGAGTAAGTCTCTTCAAATATTTTAAGGATCTGTTTGCTTCTTAAAATCTACATTGGTTGGTGAAACCTAAGAAACTTGGCAATCATAAATGCCTTGGAAAAATTATGTCAACACTCATGGAAGTAGATTTAAAGCTAAACAGTTGTGAAATTTGGGGAGGAATTTAATCAAGTTTTACTGAACAAGGCTCATAACAGTACAGGCCAACAAGGATGGAGCCTGGTCAAATTGCATTAAAGAAGCCCAAAAGAAGTGCTCCAAGAAGAGTTTAAGGACTTGGTGGAACAGATGGAGCAAGGCAGGGATCCCTAATTTGTCTATTAAATTGAAGTATTGGCCAAAGCAGCTTTGAAAACATTTTTCCTCCCTTCAACAGAATACTGTTATATCCTTAAAATGTAATCTTATGACAATCTCGCTGTTTAAAACTGATAAAAGAAGCATTTCTCTGAGCAAAAGGACAGCAAGGATTAGAGGACCACCTCCTCCACTCCTTGGTCAGAACAGCCACCTTCCCCAGGGACCCCTGAGGCCCTGCAGAACATTCCTGGAAAACCGCCAGTCTAGATCCCCTTTGAAGCCTTTTTAATTTCTAAAAGAACTACATTTTTATTTACAAGATGTAATTTATGTGAGCCAACTAAATTTGAGCCACAGTGAGTGTAGTGTAGTGTAGTGTGTATGACGTGTAAGCAGAATTTGACTGAGGGATAAAAGGAAAAGCCAAATGGAGTAGCATTTACTGGGGTATTTATCTGTGTTAGGTGTTGTGTAAGGGGTTTCAATCATTATTTTGCTTACTCCTTGCAACCCCCCTGTATTCTTAGCCTTATACAGACAAGGAAACCAGGAGAAAAGGGACTTGTCATGGGTCACAAAGTAAGTACTGAGCTGTAATTCTAACCAGATTTGCCTACTTGGGAAGGTCGTCCTAGGTGGGCCAAGAGCACAGTGTTCTACCAGGGGAAAGAGGACCCAATGAATGACAGTGATGCCAGGTGCTCAGGGGTGGGGAGGCCACCAGGGGGGACTTCTCTCAAAAAGAGCACCTCATACTTCCAATTTTTGCTTGGGGTTGTACCTTCTAACAATCTATTTGGCGAGCGAAGACTATCCTATGTGAAACAATTTCAGGAAAACATGAGGCAGCATGTTATTAGCTATTCAACCACATGGTGTATTCTAGAATTGGGGGATGATAAATGTATATGGCTCTGGTTTCACCCTCTCCAGAGCTGGCAGAGCTAGGGTTGCAGTCAGTGCCTGGAGTCAAGGCATCATGATGTGTCCCCAGCATGATACCCTGACACACACATGCCAAAATAATCCTATAAATCTACCAGTTGACCTCAACATCTACGTTACTAGGTAGGGCTTTTCTGCAGGCTAGTCCCTGCTGTGATTTATCATTGTAACTTTCATTATTTTCCAGGTAATTAATTCGCATAATAGCCAAACAGGAGTTGAGTTATCTTGGAAAAAGCTCAAAAATCTCCCACAACAGCTAGCTTACGAAAAAGATCATCTTTTGTGGAATGCAAACAAAATGGCCTCCATTTATTAATGTTCACGAGAATTTATAAATCCAGACATTTTTATATTCTTGAATCTACTTATGCCATGTAAACAGAGTATCTTCCCACAAGTTCCTCAGACGGAACCTGATGTACAGCACTAGCTTCCAGGTCCTATCAAATATAACAGGGAACACTTTGTCTTCTGAGCTGCAAGGTTAGGCAAGATTTACACTGAATTCAGCTGCAATAACCAATGCCTGGTACTTATACTAAGGCAGAATGCACATTTTTGTGAGTTATCACATTGTTCAACTCAAAAGAGAATAAAATATTGGCATATCCCCAATCCAAACTATTCTTCCCATTGTTGTTTGTATAAAAGGAAATTTCAAATAATCATGAAGAAGGAATTCACCATGGCACACTTAATTTCAATTTTAATGTATCATCTAAGGACCAAGAGTAATTTCAGAGAAGAAATAGCAGATATAGAAAGCTGGCATGATTTTTCATTCAGAAAAGCAGACAGGAACCACATGTATTCACACACATATATGCACAGCTAGTATGACCTGGCAGACAGTTGACCCTCAACAAACATTGATTACGTAAACAAAAGAGTTACCTATGGGACTTTGTGTAATTAGTATAATATCCATTTTGTTTGAAGACAAAATTTTTCTTTTCCTGTCAAGGTTTAACCCTGGACAACACTGTTGTCCATTATGGTAGAATGCCCACAATAAATTATACTTATGTTTCCTTTTCCTTTCTAGCAAAAGAAGTTTATAGTGGTCAAACATCCTAGCTTTCCCTGTTTATGACCAGAGTTCTGATGTAATTATTAATGGTGACCATTTAAAAATGTCCTCTATGACTGAATCATGTTGATGTTTGGTAGACACCAACACAATACTGTAAAGCAATTATCCTTCAATTAAAAATCAATAAATTTTCAAAAAATGTCCCCATTTGGGAAACTAGTTAAATGATATAGTAATCTAGAAAAATACTACAAAATCACCTTTGTATTACTGGAGATTGTGCCCTGCAGACAATGATCCTTCTCCCAACTAAGAGAGAAGTAGCTCTGAATGCCTGAGGTCTCGGAACAACCTTTAGGATAGAACACCTCTGAGTTTCCAGGAAATCTTCTGTTCAGCATAGAGGTTGAGCAAATTTTCTTAGTATGAGGGAAATTAAACTCATTGAACCCAAAGGAAAGAGGGTCAGAGAAAAGAGAGACCGTTTGGGGTCTGTAAATGGAGCAGACCAGACCAACCAGGCAAACCCAAGGCCTACTGGTGTTCTGAGAGATGCCGGCAAGGGAGGCACACTTAGTGTTGAGGGAGTTACTGGACTCCCTCTAAGGACTCCTATGAGGCAGAATCTTGGAGTCATCACAGGTGCAACCAACACCAATTCTCTTGGGAGCAATCTCCAATAGGGACATCATGTGACAGTCAGACGCAATGGGAGCTGACCAGACTCACTTTCTCCCTTTGCTGGGATTGGAAAACCAGGCTCTTGATCCCCAGTGTTCCTGCAGACCCAAAAGAGGCAAATAAAGCAGATGGAAGCACAAGAGATTGTTTGAGAAGAAAGAAAGAAGGAAAGGTGGCTTTAATTTAATGCCAAGTTTTCAGAGGAACTCACCCAAGACAGACAGAAATAATTGGGCCAAAAGGACAGCAAGCAATTTTTGGTAACGCTGATAGCAATGTCTTGAAGGTACACAGAAGGTCCACACCTGGCATTGTTGAAGACCAAGAGTAGCTTGCAGTCTAATGGGCTCATAATCTATTAGACTTGGGTCACAAAGTCTGGTGATGTGTAGGACCTCCCATTTCTAAACAGCTAGCCCTGGGGTCTCCTGCCTTGCAGGCAGATTCTTTACCAACTGAGCTTTGAAGGAAGCCCTCTAAATAGCTCACTATATGCTAACTCTGTGTTTAATAACAAAAGACCACAGGGCACTCTTCTCTGTCCAAAAAGAAACCTAGGCTGATTAAGAAAATATTGACGCTTTGAATTTTCAGGACAATGACATGGTTAATAGAGTTTAAAATTGTTTTGAGGACTATCTGAAGCTGAAAGCGTTTTCTACACAGAGGTATTATCAGAACAACTGCCAGAAAAACTAAGACTCTGGAAACTGAAAGCTGAAACTAACAGTGCCAAAAAGTACCTCTCTTTTTTTTACCAGTGTTCATTACAAAGAGACTTCTTTAGAGACACCACTCGAGTCAACAAAGCAGAGTAATGAGAGTGGATAAAGACCAAGAGCTCCAGAGAATCTATAGAAAAGATATCTGTAAAGATTGATAAGAACCAAGAAAGAAATGGAAGGCAAAATTACATAGACAGACAAGGAAGAGGCAAAGAACATAAAAGAGCCAAACGTGGCACATGCTTTGAGAAGACTGCTGCTGCCGCTAAGTCGCTTCAGTCGTGTCCAACTCTGTGCGATCCCACAGATGGCAGCCTACCAGGCTCCTCTGTCCCTGGGATTCTCCAGGCAAGAACACTGGAGTGGGTTGCCATTTCCTTCTCCGATGCATGCATGCATGCTAAGTCACTTCATTCGTGTCTGACTCTGTGCAACCCTATGGACAGCAGCCCACCAGGCTCCTCTGTCCATGGGATTCTCCAGGAAAGAATACTGGAGTGGGTTGACTACTGACCCCGAACTATGATTTCAGGGAAAACTACTCAAAACAAAAGGATGACTAAGAAATGGGAATGTGTTTACAATAATGTATCTCACAATAATAAATGAGCATCTAAGAATAAGACCCGAAATGAAGTGCTTATACAGTCCAATGTTTATAGATATATGAAGTGTGAGACGGCACATCTGATCACCTATATAAGCAGTCACAGATCTGACCAGTATATATCGCGAATTCTCTGATCACTAATTCAACAGCTCCACAAGATGGCACATGGGAATTTTCCACTGCTTATAGACTGGGCCAGCCCTTTATTTCCATGAGAAGTAATCTCTTTACAAAGAGCTTGAAGTTTCAGAGGGAAAACTACAGACTGAATCTCATCTCTCATCTCAATGAAAGTTGAAAAGAGTTAGTTGCTGCCAATTATGAAATACTTCTATTGTTGACTATTTGGTGGTGAGGTGTCACTTTTAAAAACTGGTTTCACTGATAATTATGGAGCTTATGGTTTATGTTCTAACTGCTCTGAGATTTGGTCAGCAGTTTCTCAGGTTTGAAACAGAAGTAGGTTCTTTGCAAAACCATATTCTCCAGTCCTTACTCAAATGTATCAAGTTCTGATTCTGGAGATCAAAAACTCAGTGAGGATCTCATGATTGAGCTAGTGAGTGAAATGGATCCCTTTAAGAGTTGTTGTAACATTTAATATAGACTGAATCATTCCATTAATAGCCAAGCACAAGAGCTTGTAGAATTTCACTTTACTCACTACCACCACCCCTCCCCCACCCCAGCCTCCCCCGCCCTCCTGCACCCTGCTGCCCCACATACCCACAAAGGGATTAGATTGTTAAATGGAGTTTCGAAATGTGTTTGCAAGAACTAAGCAAACTTAAGCACATAAAGGACATGCTAAGGATCCGGTCAGGTATGAAATAGTAACCCTTGTTTTACAGAAGAGAAGACAAAAAGAATAATTGTGAACTAATCCAAGTAAACAGGATGTACTGTCATAATACATTTAAAATCAAACACAAGGATCTGGCAATCTGAATCAGGAAAGAAAACAAGGAAAACTTCCAGTACTCAAGAGGAATGCCAACCTTGGTAGATGCCTGTCAAAGAAAGATGGGGGTCTCATTTGTGCGTGAATCTTCATTTCTATCCTGCACTTTGCTAAGGCTTCACTCTGTGACATGGGTAAGACACTCATTCATTCACCACCCATGTATTGATACACACACGGTACCAGGTCCCTGGCACGCTGTATTCAATGCTTTTTTTGCCTAGGAATTGAAGAATACCTTGATTTAGTAAAATAGATGGAAAGAATGTTTAATAAAATAAAATGACCCATGTCTAGTTTATGCTTGATTGCTTACTAAATATATGACAACAGCAAACTAGATCTTTGATTTTCTCATTTGTAAAAAATGACTTTTAAACAACTATTCATGGGTGGCTAAATGTTGATATAAGTGCTTATAAAATTCTAAAATAATAAGTATTAGGTAAGTTGCTGTTTTCTTCATCTAGAGAGGAGTTTGACTGTGTTAGCTGCTCAGTCATGTCCAACCCTTTGCGAACTCATGGACTGTAGTCCCCAGGTTCCTCTGTGCATGTGGATTCTCCTGGCAAGAATTCTGGAGTGGGTTGCCATTTCCTTCTCCAGAGGATCTTCCCAACCCAATGATCAAACTGGGGTCTCCTGCATTGCAAAAGACTCTTTAGCACCTGGAAAAGTCTAGAGAAGAGTTTGGGACTCTTGAATTCCAGATTAACATACATCAGAGAAAAGTTTTGTTATAGAAAGAGATGGTTGGTAATCCCATCCTCCCCTCTGCTCAGCTGCCCTTGAAAATAGACATTGTCATACCTCCCTGCCCTTGACAGTGATGGGCTCACAGTGCAAGCCAGGGGCTTACTGTATCACATAAGATCCTGAGTCTGGAGCTGTCGTAGCCAGGTTCCTGCATGTGGGGAAAGCTGATCTGGGAGATCAAAGCCAACACTAGGCTTCTCTAGCAGAGATGAGAGACAGAGAACTCTGATGGAATGTGAACTAGTTCTGGAAACTTCTCAAGGCTTGTTTCTCGCATCTTCTTTCAATTCAAACACATACATTTTTTTGTATAAGCTAATTTGCTTTGGTTTCTGTCAACAGCGCAATGGCTGACCCATAGAAAAAGGCAGAGACACTCACTCACATATTCACTCCTGGATCAACGCTAGCCATATGAATGCTTGGGGCTGGGAAAGTGGCCAGAACACTTTTCAAAGCGCGATTCAAAGCCACAATCTCTGGCTTTGGCGGAGATGGGATGAATGCTGATTTGTTGACTGGGTCGTGGTGGCAAGAGGGGAATGAGCCAGGGGTCCTCTACCCTAGGTCTGAGCTCAGGGCCCCCAAAGCTATGCCACTCTGACCTTTAATACACATTTAAGGTATTAGAGGCACGAACAGGATATTAACCCTGACACTGCAACCAAATAAGTTTTTTTTTCTTTGAGTCATTCAAACAGCCTTCCTGGGGCTGGTTTTCATCTATATGTAAGAGTCTCATATTGCAAAGTACTGTAATTGTTGAAACTCCATGAAAATTTACACTGAGCAAAAACGTAACTATGAGAAATGACATGTGAAGAGTGGTTAGGGAGAGACTGAAGTGCCGATAGTTGACTGAGCCCATGCTTGTTTTCGATGATAGTATGCGTGATAACAATACCTTAAACATGCAGCAGCGCTATATGACAGGCACTGTTCTAAAGGCATTATGTATGTTAACTCATTTAATTCTCACATCAACTCTAGGAGATAGATACTCTTATTATCCCCATTTTACAATTGGAAGAAAACCAAGGCACAAAGAAGTAGCTTGGCCAAAGCTACAAATTAGCACATCTGAAACAGGAACCTAACTCACCCAATTAGCGTTCAAAATCCAGACTCTTAACAGCTATGTTGTGCGTCTGTTTTTAAGTGCACCTGCTTCTCTACCTGGCACAAAGTTGAATTCAACAAGTGCTTTTCAAATGTTAGCACATGAATAAAGCGACCTTTGTGCAGAAGGCATTGCTAACAACCACCTGATACATTTTTTCAAAGGCACGAAGGCAGTCTTGGAGGTACCTGTCCAGGAAACAAGGCATCCTTTTCTCGGGGGTATTTTGCAGCCACACACCTAAAAGCACACTCTTTTTCATCATGTTTTGCCTAGAACTCCTCGAGCATTATGTGCAAAGACTAATTTTAGTCTTGTTAAAGGTAGGCCAATCTTTGTGCAACTGCCTTAGAAACCGAATTTTACTCAGCAGGCTGTTTTTCGACAAGTAGTACTGTTCCTCACACCGGTGGGTAAAATCATAGGAAATAAACTACTGGAGACAGAGAAGCGCAGAGGAGAAGAATGTAGTCATCCAGAACTCTCATTTGTCTTCTTCTCCATTTGTTCAATGAAGGTACCAATTTCTTCTCTTATCAGATACTTATCTAAAAACACAATTTTAAATCAGGGGTCCCCAAACCCCAAGATTTAGTGCCCATGATCTGAGAAGCTGATGTAATAATACAAATAAAGCACACAATAAATGTGAATCATCCCTAACGGATCTCTCCACCCCCGGTCCATGGAAAGATTGTCTTCCATGAAACCAGTCCCTGGTGCCAAAAAAAAAGAGCAGTGGTTGGGGACTGCTGCTTTAAATCATGGCTTTCTTAGCACCCAGAGTGTTGGCAGGCAAGACTTCCGTAACTAGAGTCTATAATTTGAATAGTGTGCTTATAATACAATTTATTAAAGAATGTGTATTAAGTAAACTGGAATTTAGATCAAAGTAAAATCTTGATGAATAACCTCACTAACCCTTTTCAATAAGAATCAAATTTTCCTACATTTTTACTGTAAAGATTATGTTGCTAGAATCAAACTCAGTAGCTTAATATAACCACTCCTTCAGTGAAATGCTGAGATAAGTTTATTAATCCTGCCAGCAGAGCTTATCTAAGAACTGGTAAAGACCATTGTAATTATTATCTACTCTGTGGTTTTACAAAACAGCCGGAGTTTAGCTGCTTGCACTCTAACTGTCTAAGGGCTTCAAGGATCAAAGGAGCGAAATGGCTTAAAGGTTGATTCAAACTCGAATCATGACCACTGCCACCCTTTGGAAAATTTGGATTCTCAGGACTACTAACAGCTCTCATGTGCTCAGAATAATAGCTATGGAAAAAACCCGTTAGATCACTGCCTCCATCAATCCCCCTGCTGGCTCTAGAGTAGCAATTAGACGCTCTCCCCCGCTGTGTTGCTTCACTGGTGCATAGGGACAGGTTTAACTCCTTGTGGTGTAGCCAGGTCGGCTGTGAATCTCCAACAGGACATCCTGGGACTCTTATTTTGCTGATCTTCCCCTTTGAGGAAAGGTAGCCACAGGAGCAACCGCACCAGGTGCTGAGAAGACGGAAACACTGCTCACAGGGGACAGTTTGCAGCGTTCAGCCCACGGAAAAGCCCTGCCTCTGTGAGCCCAGGTGTCTCTCTCCCATCACACCAGGACCCAGATGCATGTCCTTGCTCATCAGATGACTTTTTAAGTCTTGCATAACCTGTGAGACTGTTAATGGATGTACCACTCTCTAGATGGAAATATAGCTTGTTTAGAGGCTGGGCTGGAGGTTTGAGGAAGCCCCTTATTGTGAAGATAGTCTTAAGGTCAAAAAGAGGCTGTGCGAGCCAGAAGTTTGAAGTGATTAAAAGGATTTACTCTCACTCCTACCTAGAATATTAAAAGCAGCTGAGCTGAAAAGGTAACTCCTTTCCTCCCCTTCTGACAGTTTGCACAGATAAGGCTAATTCAGAGATGCTAGACTAGCTTGGGCCCCAAAATGGTTGGCTTTAGAAGTATCCCAGTTAAAACACTATAGCAGAAAACTATGGAGGATCTTGGAGAAGGCAACAGCAACCCTCTCAGGTACTCTTGCCTGGAAAATCTCATGGACAGCGAAGCCCAAGGCTACAGTCCATGGGGTCGCGAAGAGTTGGACACGACTGAGCGACTTCACTTTCACGCATTGGAGAAGGAAATGGCAACCCCACACCAGTGTTCTTGCCTGGAGAAGCCCAGGGATGGTGGAGCCTGGTGGGCTGCTGGCTATGGGATCTCACAGAGTTGGACACGACTGAAGTGACTTAGCAGTAGCAGCATGGAGGATCTTTGGGTTTTATTTTGCACTTGTAGACAGCTGACATCTGTTAAAAAATATTCAAATATTTCTGTAGCCTAGAATAGACTATACACTTCTTGAGGGTTAGGCCACCCTTGCCCCTCTGGAGCTGCACATTTTACAGAACCATGTCCATCGCAGCTACTGCAGCCAGCCTCTCAGGTGGACCCCAAGGATCCCAACCTGCTGGGATTCACACACTGGAATGGTTCTTTCCTGCATTGCCCTCAAGTTGGTTTGTGTGAACAACAGAATATGGCAGGAGTAATAGGATGTCATGTCTGAGACTAGGTTATTAAAGACTGTGACTTCCTCTCTTAATCTCAGTCTCGTTTCTCTTTCTCTGTCTCGTCACTCACCCTGGGGGAAAGCAGCATCCCATGTTTGAGCTGCCTTAAATACAGGTTCCCATGACCTTGTTGTCAATCTACCAAGAGCCAGCAAGAACCTAAGGTCCACCAACCAACACATGTGTGAGCTTAGCAGCTGCCTCTCCCCAGTCGGGCCTTGACATGACTGTAGCACCAGCCAACTACTTGGCAGCATTCTCATCAAAGACACTGAGCCAGAACCACCCACTTAAGCTGGGCCTGGATTCCAAAATGCATTTCTACATTTCATGTAACTTTGTAACTCAGCAACAGATAAGTAATATAACCACAGAGCCTATACCCCTTCTCATAGTAGATGTTCTACAAAACTCTCTTGACTACAGGGCACAGGGAAGACAACATGGGATATACATAGCTGACCAAGAGTCGAATTAAGTTACAGTTTTCTCAGTGGCTGATTTAATCACTTCTCTTCTGCTACCCAAGGATCAAAATCATCTTCCTTGACTCCTGGGGAAGACTACCTGGTCCTCTTTTGGGCTGACAACTTCTAATTTCAGTTGAAGCTGAGTTGTGCTCATCTAGTTTGCTTTAAGCTGGTTTTCTTCCCATCCAAGCTGCATGAGATGTCTCACTGTATGTTCATTTAGTCATTCATTCAGCATTAATGAGCATCACTGTTCTAAGTGCTGGAGCTACAGCAGTGAACAAAACAAATAAGGTCCTGGCCTCAGGAGTTTATACCAGCATACACTCCTGACAAGCTATATTTGCCAAACCACAGAACTGTCTTGATCCTCTTCTGCTAGCTTCCTGGGCTGTGGATCCCCACACTAAGCTCTTGCTTTTAAGGACCCAGCACTACACAGCCTTTACAATGGAAGCCTGAGAGATACACCTCTACAAGAGACAACACCTCTAACAACTCTTAATTACTGGCAGTCATTTAACCCATAATTGAGGCAAGTGCATGAAGCACAGTTATGGACACATTCAGTGGGGATAGGAATTTGCCACACATACGCTGTTTCCACCCCTCTAACGTGTATGTTCCATGGCATTTAACAGCGTTCCTGATATACCACACCACATCATACCATAGTTTTAATACATCATAGTTTATCAACTGATAGACATTCTGATGTGACATTTTCTGCTTAACATCCAACTGGAAGTAGACCATGCATATCAGTAGGATACCACCAATTCTCTTAAAAATTGGATAGTAAGTTGTATCTAAAATGCATATGTAATCATATTTCCAAGTCTCAGATGGTTTTCCACCCTCTTTGGCTCATCTTTACTCTAGCACAGACTCTAAGCTGGAGGAAAATTCTTATCTCCCAGGTCACTGCAGCCGGCAAATAAACATGCTGTCCAAATGATGATCACAAAACAGTATTTTCTAACTCTGCCCCTCATCGGCCTCAGTTCCTCCCACAAAGTATAAGAACTCTCAAGAAATGCTTTCTCTTTGTTCTACAAACCAGTCTTCATGGTGGCCAGAGGCTGGTGCCCTGTCCCAGATACAGGGTGACATTCACCCTCAAAAGCAGCAGCCACCATCAATACCCACTAAGGGTAGATCGCTCCCTCCCGAGAGTGCAAACTCTGAGACAAGGCCACCATCTCCTGAAGCTACGAGGGTCCCATCTGGCAAACTGCTGAAACTGTCGCATAGAAACCATGGATGAGTCTGGGTACTAGGGATTAATTTCAGGGGGTGGCCACAGTGTCACCCCTCTCCTCTAGTATCGGTTACCCTTTCTGGCAGTGGAACTTTGCTCAGGAGACTTGTAAACACAGCACTTCTCTACCTTTTCTTGGCAAATTTTTCAGACATGTTCATATGTATCTGAATGCTGGGTGCACTTGTCTTAACACCCCTGATTTAAGAGTATCTTAGGAAAACTAGTTTGGGAGCCAGATTAATCTGCGTACTTCCAAAACAACAGGTGTTTGTGAAAATCACCAGAACGCCTGAGAAGCCAAAGTTGGAGAAATTATATAGGCCAAAAATTGAATTTATTTGTTCATCAGATTTGAATTTATCCACAAAAATCTATTCTCTCCCTTCAATGCTCTCATTTCAGTCATTAAATTTCCAGTCAGAACCAAAGAAGTTTATTGCTTTACTCAGTAGGTTAATTTTTATAAAGTCTTTGAAGTTCATGATAAGTTCAGCCCATTACAAAGAGGAAAAGCTCTGGTTTAGAGAATCTAGACTCTTAGTTGTTAGGAATAAGACTGTTTAGTTGGTGTTATGCTTACCTTGATTTTAAAACAATAAAAAATGGGTCCTATTCTATGATCCAGTGAACAAAGAGGGTTTTTAACTCAGGAGTTAAAATTTAGAACTTAAGCTGTATCCATAGCTCTTTGTTTTATCCTGCTTATTCATTACTTTGATGTGTTTAGTGGTTATTTCCTTAAGGTTATATTTTATAAAACACATTTGTTTTTCATAAACAGTAATTTTGAATTAGATATTCTTGAAGATGAGTTCATTAAGACAATTAGTTAAAAGTATATCCCAAGTTAAAAGTATATCCCAGAGCTATGAAAAAGAAAATTGGGGGAGTAAATTCAAAATGGAGATGAACATGGTATTTCAGTTAGCCTAAAGAAAATTAAAAAAAAATAAAAATCGAAGATATTCAGCAGTACTATGTTATGGCACACAAATGGAATAGATGGTTCTGCATTTTCCTTTCCAGGAGCTCATCAAAGAACCATCTGTAACCTGAATGCTACACTGACTTAAAATTTGACTTCTTAAAAACTAGCCCTCCTTTCCAGGGAAAGCAAACACACCAACTAGGCTTTCAACATTTTCTTACTGATGGGCATATACATTCATGTTAGATAATGAAATAAATATATCCAGAAGTGTTAAAATAGAAATAATAAATCTTGGGAAAGAATGTATACAAAAAATTGCAAAGTACATACATCAATTATTTCTGTGTTGGGGAAAGGATTATTTTTGTTTTCTTCTGTACATTTTGGTCACTACATGATTTCCTAATGAATAGATTTTGCATTAGAGCGAAGTTTAAACGGAAGAGGAGGAGAATGCTGTATTTGCCACTTGGCATTTGCCCCTTTCCTTTGGTAAAACTCAGCAGTAAGTGACTTACTTCAAACTGGTTCACTTAAGCACTACGCATTCAGGTGTTGCTACTGTATGTCCCATGGGAGCATCTGGAATGGCACCCACAGAGATGCCCATGCAGGCTGTTCTCTACAAGCAATGGTAGTGAGTGTGCTTTTTCATTAATGAAACGTAATGATCACCTGTAGAATGCAGTGAGGAAGTGTGACTTTAAGAGGGCCACCCTGCCACGATGGACCTTGACAGAGGACAGCAGTATGCAAAGGCAACAAATACCCTCCAGAATTCTGGACTTGGTGCTGGGCTGGTCTTCAAGTATGGATCCATGCAGTGCATTTCAGAACACTTCCATTTTTATATTACAGTGTGTCTATGAGCTGTGGGTTCAGAATACAGCCCCATGGTTCAGTTGTCGTGTTTCTCTGCCACCAAACAGAAATGGAGGAAATGGAGCCATTTAGTACTTATGGAAAGAAAAAAATATGTATAGGCAGGCTCTATGTAAATGTAGCCATGACAAGAACTTGCCTCTGTGTCTCTGCGGTCAGGATGGTGATTTCCAGCCTGAGAGATGGCCCTGGAGCCAGAGCTCCAGCTAGCTCCCTAAAGTGCTCCTGCCTGCAGTGTCCTGCAGAACTTGGAATAGGGGCCCGGCTAGAAAAACACAATAACAGCGTGGACTGCAAGTCCCCTGAAAGTCTACCATCCAGCACACAAGGTTAATAACTAATTCCCCAAGCAGATACGAAATGGTCAGAGGGACCAGAAAAAACTAACTAGGGAAAAGAAGTTCGGTCCATATGCTTCTGTTTAGTAAATCCGAGACCACAGTAAAAGAGCCGGAGAAGGAAATGGCAACCCACTCCAGTGTTCTTGCCTGGAGAAGCCCAGGGACGGGGGAGCCTGGTGGGCTGCCGTCTATGGGGGTCGCAGAGAGTCGGACACAACTGAAGTGACTTAGCAGCAGCAGGCGCATGTAAATGTAAGTAGCAGGATATCAGAGCAAAGAAAGCATTAGATTATTTCAGCTGTATCCAGGCATTAATGAAAGCCAATTTGCAATTAGGTAATTAACATAAGAGCCAGTGGTAACAAGCAGTGTGTTCTTATTCCTGACACCTTGGCTACAAATTGCTGTCAAGTTTCTCCCTGCGTTTTCTCTTTGTCTTTTGACTGCATGGTGATGATATAAAGTAATTGCCAAGTATCTGCAGAATGCCGCGTGTTGTTTCATGTAAGCCGTTTAGTAACTACGTCAGGTGACCACACAGGAAACCCTTTTAATCACAAGATTCAATGGCGTGCATCACCCGGTGACAGTCTCTCTGGTTAACCTTGAACTAAAGGTTCATTCCTAAATCTCCTTTTTGTCCCAGGTTCTGCTCTGCTGGCTTCCAGGGCTGCACAGACCCTGGTTGCGTGGTCCTGCAGCTTAAGGCACACAGGGATGCTCCCTCATTTCTCTGTGCTGGTTCCAGTTAACAATATCCCGAAATTCCCATGAATATAAGGAAAGTGAAAACCTAATCATTAATAACTCAACCCCTACTGAGGAATAAACTAAAGAGAGCTTCCTTAGCAGCTATCTGAAGCAAATACATACATATAGTCGCTGTAAGTGATATGTGGCTTGCAGTTACACCCCTTTAGCATTTTTTCTGTTTTTTCCTCTGAGAATGGTGACTCATTTAGCTATGTGTGGCTACAAATAGTACACCTGCTGCATCTAGCTATGTGTGACTAAGAATAAACATAGCAACTATGGTCTTTTGTGTCCCCTCTTGCTTCATCATCTCGGTGATATGTTATCTGCTGCTATTTCCCTATTTTTGTGCTGTTTCACTTCCTACCTTCGTATATGTGTCAGTGTTGCTATTTCCTTCAGCAAGGTTGACTTGCTAATTTGCAGGGCATATTCAGAATCTTTGATGGTAAATGTTCCAAAATCCAGTTTCCAAATATATGTGAGTAATTGTATGGATGTGAGAGTTGGACCATACAGAAGACCTAAAGTGGAAGAATTGATGCTTTCAAATTGTGGTGTTGGAGAAGACTCTTGGGAGTCCCTTGGACTGCAAGGAGATCAGATCAGTCAATCCTCAAGGAAATCAACCCTGAATATTCATTGGAAGGACTGATGCTGAAGCTCCAATACTTTGGCCATCTGATGAGAAGAACTGATTCATTGGAAAAGACCCTGATGCTGGGAAAGATTGAAGGCAGGAGGAGAAGGGGACAACAGAGGATGAGATGGTTGCATGGCATCATCAACTCAATGGACATGGATTTGAGTAAGCTTCAGGAGATGATGAAGCACAAGGAAGCCTGGCATGCTGCAGTCCATGGGGTTGTAGAGTCGTACACGACTGAGCAACTGAACAACATGTATTAATAGCTCTAGATATTACTCTTCCTAATATCTGTGGAATAGATACTGGAACTTAGAAAAAGTTAGTCTCCTTTCCCAGGCCTTCTAAAAAAGTACCTGCTTCTGTGAATGACTTCCTTCTCAGGCACTCTGGCCTTTAGCAGTGTGAGGAGGACTGACTTCCAGGTTGGATGCTCAAGTGAGGGAGAAACCAGATGCTTTTGTGCAGAAATGTATCCCTTTGCTGAGTGCTTTTAAGCTGCAGTTACTGAAGGCCTGGTGCTCAACTATTTCACAACTGCATACACGTGGGCTCTCACTATTACACTGAAAAGAAACTTCAAGCTTTTTAAAATTTTCTTCATGGGGTTTGAGGGTATTTAGCAGTGACAGAAAGTTTGAAGTGGAACTGTTAGATCTATATTGGAAACGTTTTATTTTACCTGAAAATGGCATTCTGAAAGTTTATCAGGTCAAAATATTTTACATTGGAGAGAAAGACCAATTGGGTTTTTCTGGACTCCCCAAAGTTTCAATACTCCTTATTTTCCTAAGGGCTCTTTGGTAATGATATCCTGCCTTAGGGTACTGAGTTAAAAAGACATCCCAGCATGCCTGCCTTGAACCACACCAAATTAAGAACCAGCTCCTCCAAATGGGGCCCTTCTCCAAACTTTCTGTCTTGGTCAGTTCTCTCCAGCTGCCTCCAGAACGCCAGACCTCAAACTAGAGAATATTTCTTGACTCCTATTCATGAGCCCCAAACTCATTATCAGGTCGCAAAAGCCTGTATTATTAGAAGCATAAAGACAAGGACGATGTATTCAATTTTTCAAGTGCCTGGTGTATGTTATGTATTTACCCATAAAACCACATGGATTTCTTTGTTTTGGCTGGAATTATTTTATGTCAGTATGGTAACTTATTATCTCAGGATTATGAACACATTCCACTGGCTTTTGATGGCATCAGAAGAATTTCTGAAACATGATTGTAGATCAGACTTAAATGTTAAACATTTATGTGATTGACCTTGGATGCGGGCCTGTGACAGAGACCTGCAACTGAAAGCTGTAAAATATGTTTAAATGTCTGCTCACTTGTTCAAGCTTGGTGCTTATCACAACTGGGACAATGCTGGGATTTTGAGCTCTTGATAATCATGGACTGTTAGTTACCATCAGGAAGTGTTACAGTGGGAAAAAGAATGATCTCAGAACACATTTCTCTTTGTTAAGTTAAGGCAGTTTGTGTCATGAACCAAAATTTTCAAACCATGGAATCACAGCTGGTAGAAGAATTGGGAATCATAAGCATGGCCAACCCACAAAGGATCTCATATCCCCACCCTCTCCACTCCCATTTCAATTGCAGTTGCCCTTTTCTTTCACTTGGGCTATTTTTTTGTTTGTTTGTTTTGGCCCTGCCGCATGTCTTACTGGACCAGGAATTGAACCTAAGCCTTTGTCAGTGAAAGCACCTAACCACTGGATTACCAGAGAACTCCTTGCTTGGTTTGTGATACAAGACTTCAAACTAGGTTTCCATCTTTTCGTCTCTCTTGATTATGTACATTGCTACTCAATCAGTCCCGATCCAAAAAGAAAGAAAAGCTGAATACATCTCTATTAACATCCTAAATACAAAATCCCTTAACCTGGTACTTAAAGCCTCTGAAATATAATTGCAACCTGCATGCTAAGCCTTAACTCTCATTACTGCCTAAAAAATGTCTGTGTCGGTCGAGATGTACTGCATTCAACTATTAATCACAGCAATGAAACATCAAGCACTGGGTGGCTGACTCCATAGGTTAAAACCGTGACTCTGATGCTTATTAGGTCTATGACTTTAAGCTCTTTAACCTCTCTGTAACTTCATCTTCTCACTGGCAAAAAAAGCTAGCATTCATCGTTATTATCATTCAAAGTGTCCTTCAGTTTCTTACCTCTCAAATTTGCCCATTCTCTTTCTCTGGATCAAACACACCCTCTGGTCTTTTCCCATCTCTCTCGAGCAATGGTTCTTCAAGTGCTGCATCTGAGTAAGCAGGACAAGAATCACCTGGGAACTTGTTAAAAATACAAATTTTTACACCCCACCCCAGACCTACTGAATCAACAATGTTGAACGTGGGGCCCAGCAATTTTTGCTGTAGCAAGTCCTCCAGGTAATCCTAATACACATTCAACTGTGAGAATAAAAACCCATCTCAAATGCTACCACCTGTTTCCTTCTCTCTTCTGGGGTACCTGATCTGTTTCCCCATTTAAACCCCCAGAGCCGGAGCCCTTGGTGCCATTTCTTAGCATTCATTTAAACCATATGTGTCTATTTACCTCATGTCATAACCCTGTTCCTCACAGAGCCTTGCTAAATTATGAACTTTTTGTGAGAAAGAACTTGGCTTGCTAACCTTCAAATAGGAAGCAGAGCTTAACAAAGTTTCTTTCAAATATTGGTTTGACTGCATTAAATCAGATTATCTTAGCACTCAAAGAGATTGAAAAAAGAACTAGAAATACAGAGGAAATTTTTTATCTATTAAGAAGCTCCATGCTGGAAAATAGAGCCACAACATGGACTGAATGTTTCAGGTTCTTAATTAGAAGCAAAGTTTCAAGACAGAGAGGTTAAAGTTCCATTCTTACAATTATCTCTTCATTCCTTGATTCTGTAGTAAGAGCCATTTTTTAAAACATAGTTTTCTAAATGCATGACGATGGGTAGGAAATGTAGCATCAGGATGGAGGCAAAATGAAATGTGCAAGGCTAAAGTACTTCCTATTTTATGTCCTACAAAAGGAGCACACAATGTGATTTATGTTTCTCCTTTTCCCTAAGTAGCTTTGAACTTGAAAATGAAGCCAAGCTAGCTTATAGAATTGCAAATCGAGTAAAAGCACATAATTTATTTTCTTTCTGAGAACATGAAGTTTGTCATATACAATAGAAAAGAAAATACTACTTATTAAACCATCATTCACTAATTAGTACCAATAGCAATTTTTTAAAAGAAAAAAGAAACTAGTATTTACTCTGGCTTTTCCAAACTATGTGTGTACAGTTGATTATATATATATATATATATATATTTATGTTACATATATATAAATGTATATATATATCAGTGAGATCACTATGAACAAAAATGAACAAAATCACTTTGGGATTCATTGCAGGCTTGATATCCAACTGATAGTTGGGCAGCAGTTGAGCACAAGCCTAATTTTCAAGCAATTTATAAGTTAATGTGACTTTCAAATGATGGAAAAGGAATCTACTGTTATTGACAGAAACAATTTCTTTTGATCTAGTACTTGGGCGGTACCTATTGTATTTACTTTCCTTGAAGGCACCCTTACCGTCTCCATAACTTGAACAAAGTGAAACACAACCTGAGCTCATATATAATCAAAAGCCATGATATGACCCTGTTCCAATCATATCTATCAGATTATTGGAGTTTCCCCCCCTTTGGCAGAGACTCACAGGCTGCTGCAGTCAGAGATAAGTCACCAGCCTGCGTATGCAACGAAATACAGGCAAAGGACTCTCCTAGCCACTCAACTTTTTCACAACTCCTAGTGTCTCCTTTCTTTACTCATTATTTGAGGGGAAAAAATAGCTATGTAAATGACAGGATGCTAGCGAGGCAGCTGACTGGCAGATAAAGTCCAAGCGAAACAATTTCCAAAGGTAATTTTATCTTTATTTCCCCTCTGTTTAAAGATTACTTCTAGAAGATCTAGAGAGAGTTCCTGGCACAATTCTAAGAAACACCTAAAAGGTTTTGGGAAAATTCTACCTGCTGTGGCTGGTTGTGGAACAAGATGTTAGAGATTTCAGTGATGTACTCCACATGAGTCACAGGACGAATAGTCAGCACACGCAACCATTCACCTGCCTGTAAAAGCCACCCAAAAGGGATTCCAGAATCCCCACTTTCATGGCAGGGAGAATCTGTGTTCAAAGCAAAAGTGGGAGAGGGGACAGGGGTGGTCCTCAGAATAAAAGGAAGAGCTTTCTTTTGGAAAAGAGTACTAGAAAAATGCAGGCTTTTTTGCAGAGAACTAAGAAGAAACACAGATTATAAAAGCCAGCAGGGATGAATCATGAAAACGTTATAGTCAGTGAAATAAACCAGATGTAAATATTATAGAATTTCACAATGAAGGGCCTAAAATTGGCATATTCATAAAGACAGAAAGTAGATACATATTACCAGGACCTGGGAGGAGAGGAGAATGAAAAGCTATTGTTTAATAGGCACAGTTTGTTTGAGATGAAGAAGTTCTGAGAAAAGATGGTGGTCATGGCAATACAGTATTATAGAAAGTGAAAGTGAAGTCACTCAGTCTTGTCCGACTCTTTGCAACCCCATGGACTGTAGCCTACCAGGCTTCTCCTTCCATGGGATTTTCCAGGCAAGAGTACTGGAGTGGGTTGCCATTTCCTTACTCCAGGGGATCTTCCCAACCCAGGGATCGAACCTGGTTCTCTCTCATTCCAGGCAGACGCTTTAACCTCTGAGCCACCAGGGAAGCCCGTAAATATACTTAATGCCACTTAATTGTACGCCTTAAGTTTCTTACAGCAGTGAACTTTATGTACATTTTAGCAAAGTAAAAAAATATATATATATATATATGATGAAAACAGCAAAGTATTAAAGCAAGCAGGAAGACCCAATGACAGAAAGTAACCGATACAAAGATCTCATAAACCTGGAGAAAAAAGAATTTTCAGAGCTAGAAAAAAGAAGGAATCAGATAGGATTCTCATCTGCAAGAATTATATCATGTTCACAGAGGAAAAAATAGATGATCAAACAAGAGAGCTTATCACTAATAAACAATTGGCTAGAGAAAAAGTCAGAGTCTTAATCAAAATCCAGGGATACTGGGTTGGAAAACAAAGGCTAAAATTATACCTAAGCCCAATAAAGAAAAGGGGGGAAAATAAATAGGACATTAGAAAATCTGGCCCTGTAAGATGTGCCCCACACCTGAGATTCAGTGATTTGGTGACTCAGAGATCTTTAAAAACATTATAAACATTCAGCATTGAGCAGTAAAAAAAAAAAAAATGGTACGCATACTCCAGGATTACAGAAAATCATTCCCTTTTGTTAAATAGACTCACTATAAAAATACCTCTGGTATGCATATTAAAGCAGCGACTCTTCAAGGGTGGTCGCCAGACCAGCAGCAACAGCCCCTTTTGGGGGAGTTGTCAGGAAGGTCAGCTTCTGGGCTCCGTAGCAGACAAACTACGTCAGAAACGTGGGGATCCAGGCAGCAATCTGTGTTTTTACAGACCTCCCAGGTGACGCTAATGCAGCACCTCATGAAGGAACCTAAATAAAGGCCTGCAGGTGATTAATCAGACTGATTGGCCCAAGGGCGGCCATGGGCAGGCCTTGTGCTGGAGGCAGCTGCTCTGTAAAGGGGCAAAGCACCAAAGCCCGTATTGGAGGATCTTTGCCTCCTTTTCCAGGAGATTTTCTGATTTGACTCAGAACTACTTGCCTGTTGCCAGTGTTAGGAAACCAAAGCTGTAGAGAAATCTGCACAATGATCGTGCTAGTGAGACATCACCAGGACTCTTCCTGCTTTCAGAATACCTGCGGGGTTCCTGCGTTTGCCTCCGCACGTCCCCTTACTGGGAATGTATCTGCAGTTTATCATGTTATTGTTGTTGTTTAGTTGCTCAGTCATGTCTGACTCTTTGCAACTCCCATGGACTGTAGCCCGCCAGGCTCCTCTATCCATGGGATTTCCTAGGCAAGAATACTGGAATGTGTTGTTATTTCCTTCTCCAGGGAATCTTCCTGACCCAGGTATTCAACTAGGGTCTCCTGCCTTGGCAGATGGATTCTTTACCTCTGAGCCACCAGGGAAGCCCAATTTATTACGTAGATTTCTTGAAATATTTCAGATTGTATGGTCATATCTCAACATTGTCAAGAAATCGTTTCAAGTTAGGCCCCATCTGTTATGACTATGCAAGTATTTCTACAACACAATAATTCAGTTGGCAATTTAAAGGAGCATCATTGATTGTGTGTTGTTTTTTCTTTTAATCTTTGCTCTTTTTTTCCTGTCATGGAATACTTGGACACAAGGACCATATAAAGCTACTAGTAACACCCTCTGTCCATATTAGACTAAGATTATGAAACCCCCTTAACCTCAGTATACTGTCATGTTACTATTTTTTTAATCTATAGGTGTATATTTCTCTTATATCATCTTCGAGTTTAACAAATATCAGAATTTTTCCTTTATGTCAAAAGCATTATCATTTTTCTCAAGCTAGCCTGAAGGTCTAGCTCAATTCCACATCCTTAAGGCTGTGCATCTGCCCATCACCCTTGCTGCCCACCTGCCCGCATCCCAGGTATGTAGACAGCACTCAGAAAGAACAATATCAGTACCCTTTCTTGGTTCAAGGCCAGCTTCCAAAACCATCCATGCTTCCATCTGACTTTCCAACCTTCTAATCTGCGCTCTTGTCACATTCCTGGAGCATCACACCAATTTTCCACCTGATATTAGTATTGCTTTTTGGTCTTCAAGGGAGGAAAATTACTTCTGCTCTCCTAGGGTCTCTGACTAGATCTAAGAATTAAACCACCAAAGACAAACAGGAGAAAAACATCAGTTTTATTAGAATTTTACGTATATATGGGAACCTTCACAAGAGAATAAAGACCTGAAGAA
This sequence comes from Ovis aries, assembly GCF_016772045.2. Taxonomy (NCBI): domain Eukaryota; kingdom Metazoa; phylum Chordata; class Mammalia; order Artiodactyla; family Bovidae; genus Ovis; species Ovis aries. The sequence continues at coordinate 23,706,286 of NC_056058.1, read as the reverse complement.
GCAACCAGAACAGAAAGTTTTTCTATCTTTTGGACAAAGAAATGATAAAATATAAGAATTAAAACAAAAAATTTTTGGAATAGAGGCAACAAATTATGGGAAGTGAGTAGGAGATAATGGGGGTGCAAAACTAGGAAGTGAAGGTTATTTCAGTAAGTTTGCTTGTACAGACTCATTTCAGCATTGATTCTCAGTCTCTGGTATTAGGGACCTCTTCCTTGTCTAGGAAGACATCTTTCTCATTTAATGGCCTGCTTTTAGGTAGAAAAAGGTAGATCAGAGAGCCCTTCCTGCACCTACTGCATCTCAAGGGCCTTCAACTCAAAATTATCAGTATACCAACACAGCATATTTTGGGGTGGCATGTCCTGAAGTCTTTCAGATACTGACTTCTTGCCATAATTTACACTGGCCCAATGGCAACCCACTCCAGTAGTCTTGCCTGGAAAATCCCACGGACAGAGGAGCCTGGTAGGCTACCATCCATGGGGTCATACAGAGTCGGATATGACTGAGTGACTTGACTTGACTTTAGTCTACTTCTGGAGGTTCTTGATAACAATTGTGTAGGCTCTAGGAAACAGCCCATCAAGCTAGTTTTTCTACCAGTCTTCCCAAAGGGCTTTAGAACTATTTTTTTTAAGTGGTAAGAGGAAGTTTTCCATGTATTTTAAATGATTATTCCTCTAAAATAAAAACATAGATATTCACTCAATGCTGGTGACTGCTCCTGGCTAAACTCTGAATGTAACCTACCAGCTGCCCATCTGAGAATCTATGATTATGGAATGCATTCCTAATGGTGAAAGCAGTGCTCTGCACACTAATTAGACCTTTTATTAAGGAATGAAGGATTGCTGAGCCAATGAAACTTAGAAGGGACGAAACATAATTTCTAAAACTTTGATAGAAAAGGACATCATTCTTTAATAAGTCATAAAAAATATGCATGGACTCAGAGTTAGCATTTCAAGGAAATAAGGTAGCCTGAATAGAAAGGATTAGCTGGTGAGCCAAAGAGAAATTTTAATGCACTTTTTCCCTCCTTCCTAGTTTAGTTTAGTTTATTTTGACCTCCTTGAATCCAGTGGTCGTGGAAGAACTAGTGGTTTTATGTGCAACAGCATTATTTTTATGTCCCCATTACTGAGGACAGGAGCCAATGCTCTAGGCAGCTTTATGTATCACTAAAATGCCACAGTTCATAAGTAGTTCAGTTCAGTAATAATAATAATAAAAACAATAGTAATAGTGACAATATAATGCTAGACTAAACTGTAGTAACAAAAATGCACAAACCATGGTGGATTAACACAATCAACACTTACTTCGCGGTCACATAAAGTCCCAATACAGTCCAGACGCTCTCGTGTGAATTCTCCTTTGATAGTGACTCAGGGATCCAGGATCCATGTATATTTTAGCTACACTATCACCAAGGTTGCTGCTGCCAATGTAGAAGGCGATACAGGAAATACACTAACTTAGTAACTGTCTTAGGCCATAAATGCTGCTTTCCTCTCACATTCTATTGACCAGAGCTAGTCACATGACTCCAACCTAACTGCAGGGTAGGCTGGGAAGTATAGAAGGGCACAAGCATATTTGGTGAGACTTTCCCACAAGTAGTGATAATTCTTTGATCAATGCCGTCTGTATTCCAACTACTGTGCTGGTTAACTTACATGCATTATCTCAGATGCTCAAAACAACATTTTAACATGTGTTATTAATTTCACGAATAAACCAAGGCCCATAAAAATTAAGTAGTTTTCATGTATTATCTCAGATTATAGCAGAAACCTTTGAAGATATGTATTATTAACTCTAGCTTATAATTGGGGCTCATACCCATAATGGCAAAAGTGGGATTTAAACTTTAGAACAGGCTCATCTTCTTGTTCCTCCATGTGGTATGTGCCAAGTAAAATGGGAGTCTCTGCAAATACCAGAAACAAGAGGAAATGTGACGAAGGGAAAGAGAGAAGTCCACTGGTATTCTCTGACAGCAGAATGGCCATCAACATCATACCAGGACCAGAGACAGAAAGACCAGTATTTCCAAAGGCAAAAAGCCCACCAGTTGCTCAGAGTCAGGTTTTCTGTGAAGTTAACACCATTTAAGGTTCAGATCCTCACTTTCATAGGCACCTTCCAAGGCCCTGGGAAGGACCCCAGCAATGTGCCCAGAGAATATTACATTTCTGTAAAATACGGAAAAGATCTGATAACCGTGGTTAGATAAGACCATGGTCTCTTTCTACGCCGATGTCCTGACTATCACTTATCTTCTCATGTTAATGGTAACCTGCCTGTGTGCAAATTTAAGATCCAGTGAAATAGAAACTGAATAGGGTTTATATTTACTTTGGCTTGAATGAGATCTCTTCCTGTGAGTCACAATCACTCCATTATAAATAAGTTATTGCCAACCATCCTGATGTAAGGAATGGTTTCAAGGATTATCCCTAATGCCTACGATGCTGACTCACCTGGCGTCACAGTACAAATGTACAGAGCTAGACATATTGTGACATGAACATTTTCCTTGGCACCCAGGAACAGAAGTAGACTTGCAGAAAAGGAAACGTAAGGAACCAGAAGCTAATCTTTGGAAAATTCTTCCAATCATCAGCCTCGTAAGACTGAATAGACGATATAATTCCCATAAGTATTTAGTCAAAGTAGAAGTTCTTTCTGTTAGGAATACACACGATAAGCAGCATATACAATTATAAAATACCATATTTTTTTTCTTTTGATGGCAATCACATGAAATAAAATGTATTTATCACATTTCTATGTTTGGAGGAATACTAGAGACTGCATATGTGAGTGAAACTTTTAGAGGTTTCCAAAATTTGACACAATCAATACTTTTCATGACCAATAATGGTTGTGGAAATAAAAGAAATGTTTATAAGCTATCAGTAATAATAAAAAAAATTTCAGTCAAACATATGGGGAAAAGATTTATTTTGTCTACAGAAAATGATGTAAGATTTTCAGATTGTTGCTATATGAAGAAGCAATCCAAAAATACTGTGCATAGACGAAAATACTGGAGGAAGGCTGTTTAATTTCAAGTATTTATTTTATGATATTTATTAGTTCTTTAAAATTTTTTTTCTATGTATAAGTTCACCATCATACCTACTTTGTGTTCTTTTTCTTAGAGTCCTTCAATTATGTAAGTTTTATGTCCTCCCATATATAGACCAAATGTCTGTGTATTGCCCCTGTCCCACTCAATTCATAGGATGAAACCTACTCCCCAATTAGCGAAGAACTGACTCATTGGAAAAGACCCTGATGCTGGGAAAGATTGAAGGCAGGAGGAGAAGGGGACGACAGAGGATGAGACGGTTGGATGGCATCACCAACTCAACATGAGTTTGAGCAAGCTTCAGGAGTTGGTGATGGGCAGGGAAGACTGGCATGCTGCAGTCCATGGGGTTGCAAGGAGTCAGACACAACTGAGTGACTGAACTGAACTGAATCCCCAATTTGATGGTATTAGGCATTTGGGTCTTTGGGAGTGATTAGTTCACGGGGTGGGGGGGGGGAAGCCCTCATGAATGGAATTACTGCCCTTATAAAGAGACTTCAGAGAGCTCCCTTGTCCCTTCCATCATGTGAGGACACAGAGACAAGATAGTCACCTATAACCAGGCAGCCAACCTCCTGCTAGCACCTTGATCTTGGATTTCCCAGCCTCCAGAACTGTGAGAGTAAATTTCTGTTATTTATAAGGCATCCAGTCTATGGTATTCTGTTATAACAGCCCCAAAGAACTCCCACTCCTAAAATCTGGTTCCACCCTCCTACTGGCATAAATAAGCAGGAAAAATGCCCATCTTAACTCACCCAGCAGAGCATCAACAGGTGTAACATTTGAAAAAATAATAAAGGATCTAGATGACAGTAACATAATTAGTTGCCATGCCAGCCATTTCAAAGCAAGTCAGTTTTTGATGTTTTAAATTATTCAACCCAGGAGATAAGTATTTAATCTGTAAAGACGTGGATTTGAAATTCCATTGCCAAAGATAAGGAACAATCTCTAGATTGTTACTCGTTATATCTCCATGCAGATTATATTTATCAATCATCGGTATTATTCAACTTTAGAGGACGCCTGTGGCTAAATAGGCCAGGAAATAAAGGTCCTTGGATAAAAGTGGCCTTCATAGAACTAAGAAAGCTGTCCTTCTGATCCACTCCACACAATTTAAACTCTCTAGGGAGAATTAGAGTTTCTACCTGTCACAAAGCGAAGTCACCCCCTTGTTAATGGATATAGGATACTTTTAATCACCAAGATACACAAAGAAATTGGATAGTACTCAGAAAAAAAGGGGGGGAGAGCTTAATGCTGATGATTTGAAGCTTAATAAATAATATGAATGCTTAAGCTTAATATCTGATTTTATTTTACGGCATTTTTATTACCATCAACATTTTCAAAAGTTTTGCTTGGAAAGCAAAAATAGTACTTCTCATGTTGAATACCATGAAGGGGAAAATGAAACTAAGCTAAGTCAGTGTCCTTATCACTTTTTATCAAAATCTCAAAATACGTAACAGAAATTAACCTGCTAGGCTTTAAGTTCTAAGATAATTCTGAAATAATACATTAGCTGTTCATTAGCTGGGCAATCTATGACCTAGAAAGATGAAGCGATTGTTGACATTTAAGTAGTTAATCAGGGGCAGAAACAAAGGTGGGGAGGAGGGAACTGGAAGCTAAAATCCTGAGCACAAATTTCTGGACTAATCCATTCCAGGAAGTTTCTTCCTAAAATATGTATTCTATTTCTTCTTAATAAGACACTAAGACCCTGGTTTCAGTAAACGATAAAACTTCCAGAGATGATTTAATGGTCACTCTGAAAGTCATTCAAAGGACTAATTATATTCCAATTGCTCTGTGTTGTGAACCGCATGTAATTTTGAAGAATTTAGTTCACAGAAAATCCATAGAACAATAAATCAGTGAAGAATGTGTTTGTGGCAGAATATCCTTATTGAATGAAAATATTTCTGTTCACACTTTATACTTCCTCCATACTTTATTTCACTCTAATCCCAAGAAACCAAAAATGAAACAAACTAGCCAAAAACTAGATAGATATAATCCCAGAATCTTTTTATTTTTTAATCCAGAAGAGATTTTATAGATCATCCACTTAGCCTTTTACAGACCCAAAAGTTTAAATGTCATGTCTGAAATAGTCATTTAGTTAGAGGCAAAATTAGGACCAGATAACAAATCTGCATTCCTAGTACCAAACCTCTCCCAACCCCCTCCAGGAAAGATATAGGGGGAAAAAAATCTTACAGTGTATGATCACATTAAAAAATAGTCCTATTTTTCACATGAGCAGGATTCTAAGAGAGCTTAATCTTTTAAATTGTTTTTAATCAAAATAAAACTCATCTTCCCAAGAGACAGCTGAGAATGTGCTTCTGCTTTTAACGTTGGCGGGGGGTGGAAGGGGTGTTAGCACAGAGGCAAAAGAGAAAACTAAATGAAGGGGGAAACTCTACAGAACTATACACTCAGCAACTCCATTAAAGCCATATGCTGGAAGCAGAGGAAAAGGAAATGAAAAGCTTTGAAATGCAGCTGTCCCACTCCCTGCTATTTCCACTCGAACCTATTTTTCCATCAGGACCCAGCACATGCGTGGTGACACATGGAAACAGGGTGAGCTCATGAACCCAGGGGAATAGAGTCCAGCATTCCCAGTGCAGCACCCTGGAAGCACGTGGCCACCCCCAACCTCCGCCTCTATGGGTAGCAAATATGGAAGAAGGCCTAGCAATGGAAAAACTCACTTCACAGCAGAAAAGGAAAGCCAAAAGATAATTCAGACACCTGGCTGCTGTTTACTGATTATGCCAGCAGACAAAATTGTGAGATCTCAAACCAGTCTAATTGGGCAATCTAATTGAGCAAGGAACTCTTTGGGGACACTGGAAGAAAGCAGGACCAAAAACCTAGCAATCAATGACGACTCTACAAACATGGTGGAGTTGTTCTGATAGTTGTTCACGTTCCTTAGGTTTTACTTAGAAACCCTCCCATCTGAACACAGGGCCTAACAAAGCAGCTCAAATTATAGAATGGAAGGAAGGCTTATTTTAGTCCATCTTTTCTTCATGACTTCTGACTTTGTTTCTGACACGGTGGTATTAACATTTTAAATTCAGTCTGTAAATAAGCATTATGATGAGATGCTTCCCTTATTGGGAAGGCCAGGCTCAGTAGATGACCTTAAGTAAGATGATCAGCTGCTTTGTTTCCAGTAATCTAGTTTTGATACGTCCTTCTTCTAGGTATTAAGGTCTGGTTTGAATTAAAGTCTGCGGCATGCTGAGAGCTGTAAGAGTAACTGAAAGGACTTGTTTTCAGCTGGTGGCCAAAAATGGCTTCCTTGTGTTTTGTAGCATACTGTTTATTCATTTAACTACTTGTTCATCTGAAGGGTATTTACTGACATCCTCTGCATATACATGCTAGGTATACATATAAAACATGACCTAGTTTCAGATCTTGTTTCTGCCAGGTATTTACAGTGGGGCATGATATTTAACCCTCTGAGCCTCATTTCCTCATAGGTTTATTGTTAGAACTGAAGGAGATAATATATGTAAAACTTAATAAGTACTGGTTTTAAGAAGACAGCCTCTGCCTTTGAGTAGCTCAGGCTGAAAGTATATATGTAAACGACTAAAATGTCATTTGATTTTTGCTACAACAGACGGTGGACATACCAAGTAATTTGAGAGTACAGAGGGTGGGGAAAGGAGGATGTCATCAATAAAGCATCAAAAAGCAGGTGACCTTGAAGCATGAGAATAGCATGAGAGACATTCAGAAAAGTTAAGATTGAATTCATCAGGTCCTTGAAAGTGAAAACCTCCTTTGGGAAGCAGCAGAAGAATTTATTCCCTAAGGCTTGTGATTCTTCTGTTCTTGGAAGCTGGAAGTTGCTAAGGTGTTGACTTTCCCAACTTCATATCACACTGCGTGGCCCTGATGTCATTTTTTCTTACCCACACAGTACAGACTGAGGGACCTGACCCTCCAGAGGCGAGAGTTTGGAAAAAGGATGGGGTAAAATCAGTAGATCAATCTTAGAGGAAGCAGAGTTCAAGTACATTGTACATTAAGGATGTATTGTTGTTCAGTCACTCAGTCATTTCTGACTCTTTGTGACCCCATGGACTGCAGCATACCAGGCTTCCCTCTCCTTCACCATCTCCTGGAGCTTGCTCAAATTAATGTTCGTTGAGTCGGTGATGCCACCCAAACATTTCATCCTCTGTTATCCCCTTCTTCTCCTGCCTTCTATCTTGACCCCAGCATCAGGGTCTTTTCCAATGAGTTGGCTCTTCGCATCAGATGGCCAAAGTACTGGGGCTTTAGCTTCAACATCAGTCCTTCCAATGAATATTCAAGGTCGATCTCCTTTAGGATTGACTGGTTTCATCTTCTTGCAGTCCAGGGACTCTCAAAAGTCTTCTCCAGCACCACAGGTTGAAAGCAAGGATATGTAGGACTTCGTAAGCATTCTATTAGTAGAAAACATTTCCAGTCACCAAAATATTGGAGTTGACATGTCTTCTAACATGTAGGAACAGTAACCTACAGTCACAAACTGGTAAATTTATCATTAGTGAAGCTATGACCTAGTATGGAGATGGCAAATAAAAGGTACCACTGTCCCCTCCCCAGCCCTGGGCAGGCATTATTAATCAATCTGTTGCTGTTGTTCAGTTGCTCAGTTGTGTCCGACTCTTTGCGGCCCCATGGACTGGGCATGTTTTCCCATGGAGCCTAAACACAACCTCAGAATCTTAGCTCTTATTGTTACGTCTGAACTAGTAGCTGTGTGTAGAACATGCTAAAAACAAAAGGCAATGAAGAACATGATATTGTGCCTACCGAAAAATCAGGCTTGCAGTCTCATTCATCTGATTAAAAGAGAATCATGCAAATCCAAAGTTCAACTCTAGATATGTCCTGTAAAATGGTCTAAAACACTGTGTTGGATATTGTGGATTAGCTTCCTCAGCCTTAAGCCAATCTCCCTTCTAGCACCAAGAAGCTGCAAAGCTAAGAAATGACACCTGGTCCCTTTAAATGATTCATAAACACTCATAAAGAGAAAGGCAAGTCTGACAGATGCAGTATGCCCTGTGCTCAGCAGCAGTGATGGAACCTCCTGAACTGAGACTTCTTCCCTGCTGCAGGCAGACTGTAGCATCTCACCCCATGCCCAGGTCTGGAATGAGATTTGGGGAGTCTTTACTGGAAGTTCAGCCTAGAAGCTCTTGCTTCACTCCCTCCTCTACGATTTCACAAACCTCTTAATAGCCAAATACCTTTCTTCTTAAACAGGCTAGATTCTGCTGCCTACCACTGAACTCTGACTGACAAAGGCATGAAAAAACCTACCTTAAGCCATATTTTCTGGAGGAAAAATATTTAGCAAAAATAGTTCTAATAGCATGAATGTTTTAGTTAGAACTCATATTCTTGTAGCTCCAGCTATTAACTCTGTGAAAATGACTTTAATATTTGTATTTCTACCTCCAACTTCTGACCTTGTCTGCATTCTCTTATCTCAGATTACTTCCTGTACTTCCACAGTTGGATTTCCTGCCAGCACCAGGACGTCATATGTCAATAATTTCATTTTTCTTCTTCTCTTTCGTTATCCTGGCCACCTGAACTCTGAATTCCAGCATAATCTGACTTTCCTCTTTCTCCCTTACCAAACCTTGAAAATTCTTTTGCATAATCTCTCTTTTCTATCTCTTTTCCACCACCACTATCATCAGTCTAGTTCAGGCCTCCTTCATCTCAAACTTGCACTATTATATTATTCTGTTGCTTTCCCTGCTATTAGTATCTTCCCAACCCCCTTAGCCATTTACCCTAGCCATGGCAACCCAATTCATACTCCTAAAAACCACTCTCATCTTGATACATCCCACTCAAGCATTTCCAGACTTCCAATACTTTGAATATAAGATTCAAACAACATAAGCTGGCACTCAAGGCTTTCACAATGTGCCTGCCAACTCTCTCCCCAAGGTTATTTCCCACTACTTCCCTCACTGAATCAGTGCTACAGTCAACTAAGCCAAACTGGCCTCTTACTTCCTCACCTTATTAATACACTATTTTGAAAAGCCATGTGTTGTACATACATTTTCCTTTCTTGCAGTACCTTCTCTGCATATCATATAATGCTGAATGGAAATCAAAAGTCTTTCTCCATTGGAAGGGAAAGGGAGCAGGGATGAGGGCACAGACTCCAGAAGCTATCTGAATGACAAACTGGAGAACAGTTACTAAAGAGGGAAAATAACATTTCAGATGATCTTTATTAGTTTAGTCAATTGACTAACAGGCATACATTTTATTTAGATCCTGGTCGAGCTACAGCCAGGTGTTAATCTCGTGACCCTCCAGGTTTGAAAATACTGTTCAAATGGCCTGAAGCCATTAGATCATCCACACTGGATGAGAAATAGTACAGCTGACTTACAGAAATGTCTTTCTGGTGAATATTATTCTCACTAAGACCAGACAAGAACTTGGTTAACTGTAAAGAAAAATCCAGGCAGATGACTGGCTAGCTGAAACCCCCATCACCACCATATGTTTTCTCTGTGGCAATTTTAGGATCTGCAGCATGAATGCATTATTCATTATATCCATCTCCCCAGATAGACTCAACTCTACTTGAAGAGCAAAGAGAAACAGTTTTTCTTCATCCTCTCTCCTATTTTGCAGTTTGCTTACAGGAGCAGGTAAAAGGATTCCCTCCCAGATACGTAGCTTCTTTTCGCACATCATCTCTGCCCCCTTCCCCACTGCCGCTGCACTTTGCCACTTGATGCTTTGGCATAGTACACTGGTGCATCTGAACTCACACTTGCTGATTACGGTCTTAGGCTCATTTTGTTCACATTGTTGCTATCTAGACCCATATCACACAAGGGATGGATGTCTAAGGCCCTAAGGGTTATTTCTGGCACCCTGCCAACTGTCACTTGTCAAAACCCGAGAAGCTCCCACAATCTTCTTTCAACACCAGCCAGTGATTCCCCAGAGGGCTGGGTGTTTTCTCTTCATCTTCTCTCCATCGCCTACATATTTAGTTCAAAGAACTCTAGACTAGGCAAATGTCTGCTTCTTTATTCTAAGATACTCCCTACCTATGGCCAAAAGTATATCCTGCTATTATTTGCAACCAGGATGTAGAGAAGTAAATCTCATCCTTAGATTCCATAGCTACTCTTTACCTTTTAAATTCTCCTCAATCACCTGAAGTCACAAAACTTAACTGGAAAGAGTGAATGAAAATTTTCCTACACCTAAAGTCCATCAATTTTTTTTCTAGAAACTTCTTGACCAAATATGCTTCCAAACCCATTCCTTTTCCAATTAATAGGCTCAATAACTCTTTCTAGACTTCCATACCAACTAAGTGTTGCAGGAAAGACAAGCCACATCAAATCTGCAGAGAGCCACATTCAAGGAATCACAACATCTATTTTTCACTCTAAAGGTTAATTTTCACTGAATAGTTAAGGCCCTCCTGAATGAATCAGGTTAGTATTCCATTCTTTGTCCCATATTCTTTTCTTTTGTTTCCTGTCATCCAGGTCACATTTTTCTGCTCTCATTTCTCAAGAGCCAAGCATTATTCACCATCATTCTCAGGAGTATGCATAATCCTTTTCAAGATGTTCCAGATTGTTATCCATTTCTTGATGTGCAGACACTCACATATCTTGAAGTATCATGCTTGCCTCGCCTTGAGGTAGATTTTTGCATTCTCTTCTCACATGTCTCTACTTTTAATTCTTCTGACTCAGGTTTTCATTCTCTTCTATCTTACTAGATTTATTGCTGGGTTTTCTCAGTTCTCTCCAAAAACCGTGTGCTGCTGCTGCTGCTAAGTCGCTTCAGTCGTGTCCGACTCTGTGCGACCCCATGGATGGCAGCCTACCAGCCTCCCCATCCCTGGGATTCTCCAGACGAGAACACTGGAGTGGGTTGCCATTTCCTTCTCCAATGCATGAAAGTGGAAAGTGAAAGTGAAGTTGCTCAGTCGTGTCCGACTCTTCACGACCCCATGGACTGCAGCCTACCAGGCTCCTCCGCCCATGGGATTTTCCAGGCAAGAGGACTGGAGTGGGGTGCCATTGCCTTCTCCAAAACCGTGTATCCAATAGTCTTTTCATTCCCAAAATTCCTTCACACTCTGCTCAAGCCAGATTGCATTTAGTTTCTGTGCATCTGGTTCTTCCTGCCCGCAAGAATATACACACATTCTCTAGTTTACCCTGAGCTGCATTCCTGGAGCTAAGAAGTGCTAAGAAGTTCTAGCACTGGAATCTAAAATGGAATCTTCATTCTTTATGACTCCTCTCCATAACTGGCTGGGTTGAAGAAATGTTTAATCATACATCTGCCCACCAAAGAGGCTGATAACTGCCCTGAAAATTACCCAGTGTCTTTCACAGCCATGTGTAGAGCTCAGGAGAAGGAGTCTTGAGCCCTTTACAAATGTAAAGCACTCTCATCTTGAAAATAGAATGATAAAATATTGGATTCTGTCATTCATCAGGCCTCATCACGTATCTCAAGGGGCTCTGTACCTTTCTTCATGGTTATCATCAATTATCTTGGTGATTAATTGTTCAACATTTGAATTCTTAACACTGACACCAAATGTCACCCTCCAATTTGCTACTTGTTACCCAAAATATGAACCACAGGCAATAGGTTCCACAGGCATCACACTGCATATGCGGCATTTCCACTAACATTTCCACTTGCAGCAAAGCCAACGAGAATGACGGAGCACGTGCCCTGAATGATGGGGCGACAGGCCGCAGGTGCTGCAGGAAGCAATGACGGCGCTGCTGCTTGGGCTGCAGAGTCACTGCTAAAGATTATAGACACCCTTGCTCACGCCAGAACCTCGTGGGCAATGGAGCCGCAGGAGACATCTCAGAGGGAAAGGCTGCTTGGCTTCAACTCTAATAACCTGAACAAGATGCAGGGCACTTAGCCCCAGGCTGTGACCTCCAGGGCAAGCTTTTGGTCACCTTGCAACAGGTGGGCTTTCCTCTTGTGGTCCTGAGCAACCTTACACTTGTTCCTCCAATCCATGCTTCCCCATCCTCCATGGATGAATCTAGTTTTTCTTTTCTCCTGTCCCAAACTATAACATGTGAATTAGTTTTTCTTCTGTCCCTTTAGCAACTTTTGGCCCTCAGGTCACAGAAATTGGAAGTAGAACAAGTAGTATAACGCCCTAAGACAGAAGAGAAATTAATTCTAATCCTAACCGTGTCTTGAGAAAGTCACATTTCTGGGCCTGTTTCTTCAGCTGTTAAATAAGGAAGCTGTATGCTTCAAGGTTTAGTTTGGCTTTATTTTTTCTTAGGGTAGACCCACTAGGACAGAGTCTTTCAAGCTGGGGGGTGGTCAGAATTTACTAGTGGGTCATAAAATTAATTTTTATAATAGAGTGGGATATATCACAGTACATTGAAAAGAATAAGAGTATTGTTTATGCAAATTTTGTTGTGCCTTCATGTACATCTATGAGTTGTATGTCAAACATACTTCTTATTATGGACAGAAGTGGAAAAAATTTTAATCTTTTCCCTAGAGAGACAGAAATTATCATAGTAGTTGCTGAGGGGTGGGGATAATAATGGGGAATAACTGTAAAGGGACTGATGGAAAGGGTCCCTTTAGGGTGATAGAAAGGTTCTAAAATTAGGTTGTGGTGAAGGTTGTACAACCCTGTAAATACATTAAATTAAACTGCATGCTGAATGAGTAAATGTTATAGTATTTGAATTATATCATTCAGCTTTCTTTATAGTCCAACTCTCACATCCATATATTACAAATGAACTATTGTGCAAATTTGAAATATTATCAATAGCCTATAGAGTTATTAATTATTTTATTATATTTACCTGAATTTGGCCTATATTTGGCCTACAGTGTTTTTAATCCAGCTATGTCTGCAATTCATGTGCTAACTAAATATTGCAATGGTATTTATACCTTCCATTTTTTTCTCTTCTTGATCTATAATGCCAAGGATGGTGAACCTCACAGCTCCTCCACAATCCTTTCACTGGTGTGCAAACACTGTGGTACTGAAGGAAACTAGGGTCAGTTCAGTTCAGTCGCTCAGTCGTGTCTGACTCTTTGCAACCCCATGAATTGCAGCATGCCAGGCCTCCCTATCCATCACCATCTCCCGGAGTTCACTCAAACTCTCGTCCATCAAGTCGGTGATGCCATCCACCCATCTCATCGTCTGTCGTCCCATTCTCCTCCTGCCCCCAATCCCTCCCAGCATCAGAGTCTTTCCCAATGAGTCAACTCTTCGCATGAGGTGGCCAAAGTACTGGAGTTTCAGCTTTAGCATCATTCCTTCCAAAGGACACTCAGGGCTGATCTCCTTTAGAATGGACTGGTTGGATCTCCTTGCAGTCCAAGGGACTCAATGTCACCCCAAAATATTCCATTTTGGCATGTTGACTATTTCGAATTAAAGGCACTTTAAAATTGCAGGTATAAGATAGACACTTTGACTCTCCCTTCTTGAAAACAGGAGATAAAGGTGACCTCCCTGTAACAGGAGGAAAGAAGACATTTTTTAGTAGCCCAGAGATGGCACCAGAGGAATCTGCAAACAACCTTGTTCTATTAGTCGTCTACTACTACCACTACTAAGTCGCTTCAGCCTACTCCCGCATATTTACCTTCCCACAGTCTGTGCCCTTGGAAACCTAAAACTCCTTTCCTTTCTTCTGTCACTGCTCTACAATGTCTTGTTCTTGGTTGAAGACGCTGTATCAGCTGGAATTCTAAGCCACCACTTTGAGTTATTTTTGGTTTAGGTTTTCCCCCATGATGTGGGCTGTACACATCAAAATAGTTTTCTCTTGTGACTCCATCTTTTAGTTAAAGATTTCCAGCTGGAAATCTAAGACAGGTCGAGGTAAAATTTTACCTTTCCTAGAGTACCAAACATAAAGAAGAGATAGAAAGGAAAAAAAAAAAGAGCGGGGTGGTTTCTATATCTATGTAAACAGAAAAACAGAGGAGCTAGGTGGGCTACAGTCCATGGCATCACAAGAGTCAGACACAACTTAACGACTAAACAACAAACAAAAAGACAGACTGGGAATTTTTAAACAAAGTGGCATTATCAAGACAGGAGAAAGCATTTCTGGGTAGGAGTGATGCTGGCTGGATTCTTACATACAGGTCGATGAACTGTCAGCCAACTATACTTATTAGGTTGTGAGTTCCTTGATGGCAAAACAACACTTCTAGTTTTTCTAGTAATCTTTACAATAGGGCTTTATATACAGTAAGTATTCAGTGTTTGTAAAATTGCAATGTTTGTTAAAATGCACAATGGTTGATAATAAACTAAAGACTGGATGCAACCTAAGTGTCCACAAAGAAGGGATTGATTAAATAGATGCATTCAAATTGTTATAATAGTGAAGTATGTCTACATGGGGCTTTCCAGGTGGTATTAGTTGTAAAAACGCCCCTGCCCACGCAGGAGACACAGGAGACACTGGTTTGATCCCTGAGTCAGACAGTTCCTCTGGAGGAGGGCATGATAACCCTCTCCAGTATTCTTGCCTGGAGAATTCTATGGACAGAGGAGCCAGCAGGCCACAGTCCACAGGGTCACAAAGAGTCAGACATGACTGATGTGACTTAGCACACACACATGTCTTGAAGTCCAAGAAAGTTAATCTTCTTATGCCGCTTACATTAAGAAGTTCATAGGAAAAATACCAAATGGACATCCTCTGGCATGCAATATTTTGTGCCTTATCCTTTTTGGGGTAGGCTAAACAATTCTCCCTAAATCGTAAGACTCTAGCTTCTAATCTCAAAGAGTTAACCCAATTTTTGTGAACAATGAAATCTTTCTGTGTTACATTAAAATTCATGAATAAAATGGTGTTCATTTACATTAATTATAGTGGTGATTGCTTACAGTTATGCCAGAGAAGATATTCCAGGCTCACGTTCTATTTTTAGACAACTGTTCTGAGGATCATTCCACACCTGTCCTATTTAGCAGCTGGAATAGTGAAGCATCATAGTGCTTTTAAAATAGCAGATAAGCCAACCACAAAGACATATTTTAAACAAGGGAGTTTTAATATTGAAGATCATTACTTGAATTCTTTCAATGCTATCTTAATAAAAGTATTTTAAGATCTAAGATATGATCCAAGTCAGATGCATTAAAAGAAATTGGATTTGCCTGAAATCAAAAGAAAATAAAAATTTCTTCCCCACTTCTCTGCTTCTATACCTTAGTTGTAGTCACTAGAATCAAGTAAGAATGAACTTGAGCTCCATAAAATCCACATTAGAATGGAGAAGGGAAATATTTAATAACCGTGTTATGTCAAAGTATGTTTCGAGCTGAAAAGAATCTTCCGAGATTTCCTTGGCCCCAGTTTAACTTCAGTACCCTTGTTTTACAGAAGAGGAAACTGAGACTCAGAATGTTAATACGAGAGTCCCAGTGTGGATTCTAAAGACTGTCCAAGGAGCCATGGTAAAAATGAGGCTCAACATAATATGAGTTGTGCTACTATTTGTTAAATAGGTAAACATCAAGGACCTACTCTATAAAACAGGGAACTATACTCAATATAATATAGTAATCTATAAGGAAAAGGATCTGAAAAAGAATACATGTACATACATATTACAGATATAAAACCAAATTACTTTGCTGTACACTTGAATCTAAAACAACATTGTAAATTAACTATTGTTGTTGTTGTTCAGTTGCCCAGTTGTGTCTGACTCTGCAACCCCATGGACTGCAGGCACAGGATAGTCCACCAACTATACTTCAAATGGAAAAAAAAAAAAAAAAAAGATAATGTGACATATTTCTCACCCATCCCAGGATAAGTGAGCACGGTAACGCATCCTCATTGGATAGAGACTGGGTTACAAGTAGGTATGTAACCCAATATCAGGGAAATTTACTGATGGCTGGATTTTAAGGAAGATATTCTGAAGACACAGAACTTCAACTGGGCTTGGAAGAAAAAGTCTTTGGGGCAGAGCAGAAAGCTATTTATGATACTCTGACAGCAGAAAAACAAATCAGGGAAAGGAAAATGTACAATGTTAAGTTTTATGATGGGTGTTTTAGTTTGTGTTCAGAAAGGGTTATTTAGGTTTCAAATTAACATTCAAAACTTTTTAAACTCAATGTTTTCTTAAGCCTTTGAGATCAACATCCAAATCTATCACTTAAAAATATACACAATGGAGTATTACTCAGCCATTGAAAAGAACACATCTGAATCAGTTCTAATGAGGTGGATGAAACTGGAGCCAATTATACAGAGTGAAGAAGCCAGAAAGAAAAACATCAATACAGTATACTAACACATATATATGGAATTTAGAAAGATGGTAACGATAACCCTGTATGCGAGACAGCGAAAGAGACACAGATGTATAGAATAGACTTTTGGACTCTGTGGGAGAGGGAGAGGGTGGGATGATTTGGGAGAATGGCATTGAAACATGTATAATAACATGTAAGAAACAAATCACCAGCCTAGGTTCGATGCAGGATACAGGATGCTTGGGGCTGGTGCACTGGGATGACCCAGAGAGATGGTATGGGGAGAGAAGTGGGAGGGGGGGTTCAGGATTGGGAACTCATATAAACCCATGGTGGATTCATGCTGATGTATGGCAAAACCAATACAGTATTGTAAAGTAAAATAAAGTGAAAAAAAAAAAGAAAAAAATCTACTAATTGTTATATAAATAATAAAAAAGTTTTATATGTTCTTTTGTTTAATGTTCAACTAATTCATGTGAGTGTTGGTCTGTGAAGAAAGCTGAGCGCCAAACAATTGATGCTTTTGAACTGTGATGTTGGAGAAGACTCTTGAGAGTCCCTTGGACTGCAAGGAGATCCAACCAGTCCATTCTAAAGGAGATCGGTCCTAGGTGTTCTTTGGAAGGAATGATGCTAAAGCTGAAACTCCAGTACTTTGGCCACCTCATGCGAAGAGTTGACTCATTGGAAAAGACTCTGATGCTGGGAGGGATTGGTGTCAGGAGGAGAAGGGGACGACAGAGGATGAGATGGCTGGATGGCATCACCAACTCGATGGAGGTGAGTTTGAGTGAACTCTGGGAGCTGGTGATGGACAGGGAGGCCTGGCGTGCTGCGATTCATGGGGTCGCAAAGAGTCAGACACGACTGAGCGACTAAACTGAACTGAACTGAACTGAATTCATGTTGAACAGTTTAAAATCACACAAAATCTGCTTAGATACTTTAAATACTGAAAATCTGTTAAGTAGTTAATTACATTTTATCTCACATTTTAAATTATATATTTAATAAATTGTATTTTTGATAAGTATTTCAGATACCTGAGCAGACACACATAACCATAATAAGAAAGATCTTCCTCAGCTCTTACATAACTCATATATCTAATAAATTATGTCTGCAAAAAATATGAGTCACAATTGTCCTATTGTCCTTTGACACTGCAAAACTGATTTTTTTAATTATTTAAACTTTATTATGTTTTTCCACATATATCTCATGTCTAAATCAATGCATATTTCAAGTGGAAGTCACATATGTAACCTCTCAGATTAGGTAACAAATATATACGTTTTCCTATTTACTATGTAACATGTTCTAATATAAACGTAAGAGTACCTTACCTTGATTTATTTCATTGTATTCATGTTTAAGTTTAAAACGTCCCTGAATATCAAGACATTTACTTAATTAATGAATATTTATCACCTCAGTCATTAACGTGATTAAATCAAAGTTCTAAGATTTTAGTACAGTTACTTATAGATCAGAAATTTAAACCTAGGAAGT
Source organism: Ovis aries (assembly GCF_016772045.2). NCBI lineage: Eukaryota > Metazoa > Chordata > Mammalia > Artiodactyla > Bovidae > Ovis > Ovis aries. The sequence goes on along the minus strand of NC_056058.1, from coordinate 23,688,299 downwards.
AGAACTTGAGATCTACATATCTGTGATTTTGCTGAAACCACAAATCGAATATACCTTTTTATATACATTGTGTTAATAAGCCCATGGTGGTGGTGGTGAAGTTGCTCAGTCGTGTCCGACTGTTTGCGACCCCATGGACTGTAGCCTACCAGGCTCTTCCATCCATGAGATTTTCCAGGCAAGAATACTGGAGTGGGGAGCCATTTCCTTCTCCAGAGGATCTTCCTGACCCAGGGATCGAACCCAAGTCTTCCGCATTGTAGACAGACGCTTTACTGTCTGAGCCACCAGGGAAGCCCATGCCACTCACCAAATCAACTTTACTCCTCAAACGGAGGTAGGTAGAATTCGGTACCCTCACCCTGGTTGCAATTAACTTCCTTCATGCTTTGATATGATTCCATTATTCTCTTTACTGAATCCTGATACCGTAAACCTTTCTAAATGTTTATTCCAGGTTGGATCTTGCAGGCCTTTCACACTTTGTTCTGGCTGTACAGGTAACCTATCATCTTTTTAATGATACAACTGGCTTTGCAGAGGATCCCGCCCCCAGTGTCCTTATAACATTTAACAGAGATATCTTACCGAGGAACAGGTGGTGCAGAAGAAGGTCTGAAACAGACGGCCAACAGGCACAAGAAAAGATGTTCAACATTGCTAATTATTACAGAAATCCAAGTCAACACTATAACGATGTTATTACTTCACACTGGTCAGAATGGCCAGCATCAAAAGTCTACAAATTAAAAATGCTGGAGAGGGTGTAGAGAAAGGGAACCCTCCTACACTGTTGGTAGGAATGTAAATTGGTATAGCCACTATGGAAATCAATATGGAGTTTCCTTAAAAAACGAAAAATAGAGTTACCATATGATCCAGCAATGCTATTCCTGGGCATATATCCAAAAAAAAAATGAAAATTCTAATTCAAAAAGGTACGTGCACCAGAATGTTCATAGCAGTACTATTTACAATAGCCAAGACACGGAAGCAACCTAAGTGTCCACTGAAAGATGAGTGAATAAAGAAGATGTGGTATATATCTATATCTACAATGGAATACTACTCAGCAGAGCTATAAGAATGTGGTCCTAAAGGAGAAATAGCTTTATTCAAAGACTCCGGAAAATTCATGACAGAAATTCTAGGGTAAGGCCATGCCCACTTGTAGGAACTATGTGGTGAAGATGAAGATGTGCCAAGTTACAGAGATTGAGAGACTCAGAATGAGCCTAAAGTTTACTAATGAAGATGTGAGGAGCATTAGGGTTGATGGCAAAGGTAAAGTGAAGCAAGGAAGTTGATCCCAGAGCTCCAGCAACCTCAGAGAGAGAACCCCAAGGCAAAAAGTCCCAATTCAACTAACATTCTGTAAAATCCAAAGATTTATCAACCAGTCAGCTACTCCTTCAAGTAATGTCTAAAACACAGTTTTCGTTATTACTTGAGATTTTTGATGTTTCAGATATCACTTGAAATGAACCTTGTCTGTTGCCTGTAAAATTCCTCGGTTAAATTGGAATAAACCCACTTAGCAATAGAATGAACATTTAGCACTTTAATCCCAAATAATGAATTGGCTGAGGAACTTGGTGGCAAGTTACTAAATTTTGCATTCACTAGCAGAACACAGCAGCACTGTGGCAAAAATCTATCTGATTCAAAAGAGAGGCATTTACTAACAAAGAGAACGTAGTTTAAAAGCAAGACTAGAAATTAGCAGGTTAACACTACATCTTTTCAACATTTTAAAATCTCTTCTTTAACGATGGATTCATTACCATTTTTAAGAAAAGCCCTCAAAATTTAACTTCTTTTTGGCTTCCTCGCAAAGAACCAATGAGTAACTCTTGACAATGTTTCTAACTATGAATGAATGTTACACACGAAATATGGCATTTACCAATGGAAAGTATATACTTTTCAAGTACATCTAGGAATTATATAAACAGAAAAAAGCTAGTTAGTGTTGGTTCAGAAGGTATGATTTTGAATAATGTTTTGTCTACACTTGGCTTTTCTGCTTACCTAACTTTCTTTTCTTATCTTCATTTCTCAACATCATCAAGAATTTTAGTCTATCCTAGAGTGTTCATCATTGCCCAACTTATAATTTCAAGCTAAGCATGACTCAGAATGTCCTTGATTTTTAACATTCCACCGCCTTTGGTTACCAAAAGGTTACCATTTTTCGATGTCCTTATCAGTCAGCTAACATCAGGAAACTGATTCTACATTTTGATAATTGTCTCAGAAAAGTGAAGACAGCTGTTAGACAATCAATCTAAAACTCCTCTATTTTGAATGTAAACAAGGTGCATCTTAAATTTCAGTTCTTTCTTTCTTTATCTGTATTCACTCAGTGGCTGATGACAATGCTTTAGCTTCCAAATTATTTGGCGTTTTCTCCACAACATTGTCAACATAAATCAGCCGAAAATGTTTAAAAGCGGCAATGAAAGGCTGAGGAAAACTCAGCGAACTATAATCTTTCTCAGGCATAATTCTTACTTAGGTTTGCTTTTAGGCAACTGCTCTTATTCGAAGGTCACGGAGGAACTGACACTTCCATTCAGGTGAAATCCGTACTAATATGAAACTGCAGGTGTTAACTACATTCATTATCCAACGTAAACAAACACTGACACCTTCCAAAGACAAAGAATGAATACTCTGTGGCTAAAACCAACCAAGAGAGATTGCACTGATCCCATGAGCCCCAGGGATTATGCATTCCCTTGAGATGTGTCTGAGCCTGGTCCACAGATGCTGGAGGAAAGGTCAAAGTGAGCAGCAACAGTGATCAGTAGAGTTTGGAGGCAGAGTAGGTGGCTGAGGAGGGAAGGGGGAAGAAAAGATTTAATAGTGGGAATAAGAAGAGGAGTGGGTACTGAGAATGTAACTCAATAGGTTCAGGATGAGAACACTTGGGACTATAGGAACGGCTAACATACAAACTTTGAGTTATGATGACATCTGGCTCATCCTTGGAATGTTTTTCTGTAGTTTCTGATCATCTGAATAAAGATTCCTATAATTCCAAATTTCTTCTTCAAAACTTTAACCATCAGTCAATTCAGAAAATATACATTTAGAGCTTAAAGAAAGAAAATAAAAAATATGATTTTAGTAATAAATTTGCAGACTCATTATGTAATTTATTCCAGGTATAACTTGTTGTAATTGGAGGTTCTATATTTAAATTCTTATGAAGTATAAAATAATCTTACATGTCCCACTCATTTCAGAGAGAAAACATGGATAGTATTTCTTAAAACAGCAATAAAGATCTACTTTAAATTCCTACTAAAACTGCCCCACAAGTGTTATTATTGCAAAGGTTTATAGTTTTTAAAGCAAGAGCCAGGAAAGGTTCCGTAAGTTGAGTATACCAAGTAAATGAATAAGTATTTTTAAACATTTGTTCCAATTATGACTTTATCATATTATAATTTTATATTATAATTATAGCATATTATAATTCAGAGAAAAAACTTAGGGACATTTTAGTCTAATTCCTTTCAGGGTAGAGGTGAAGTAATGATGCCCAAGAACACCCTGGGTATTCTTGGTACTTCAAGATCCAAGGCAAAAAGTGAATCTAGTTCTTCTAATTCCTAGTCTACCATCCTTTCCTTGTATCACACTTTACCAGAAGAAATAATTTTTTTAAAAATGTCATAATGCTAAGGTATTGGCAAGAATGCTCCATTGATCAGGTTATGTTTCATCTTGGTCAAAGTTCAAGACTATAGTTTGCTTATATGAGACTATCATCAAAATTAGAAGACAGGAAAGAGGAAGCGTATACTGGTATAGTTACCATATCTTGGCAATGTATTTGTAAAACAGGGGGAAACTGCAGATTTAGCTACCCAGAAATCAGCTGTTTTTAAAGAAATATGGCTATTCTGAGAGACTTTTTCAAGGAACAACCGAAAAATTAGGATCAGATTTGCTGTTATTGTAAGAGAAGTAGCATGCATTCATCACTTTTTTTTTTTTTAGGTTAAAAAGATGACCAACAGCCAAAAATTTGCATCAGCATAAGGAAGCACAGATTTTCTCACATTTGTTTCTTTACGCACGTCCCAGAGAATGAAGAATTGTTTAGGCGTATTTGTCCCCGGGGTGTATATGACAGCTAATACAGTGACGTTCACCCTGTGGCTTTCAGACTTGACTGAAATGACCGATACAGTAAATGTGTGTTATGGTTGACAGCCTTCTAAATTTGATAAAGAAAACTATAATTATAGCCAATCTTACCTGCTCTAAACAAAATGCAGTATGCAATGAGGACATCTTTGTCCTATTTATGACCTGTAAAATGGCTTAGAAATTATAGTTTAACTGGATGCTTTGATAATTAAATATATATTTACCTGACTACCTAACATATCTGTGACAAAAACAAAAATGTAAGCTAGTAGGTTTTTGTTTGCTTTAGTTTTTCTAAAATTATTCACATCTGTAGTCAACATAGTTTTTTCACATGATGCCTACTAGACAGAAAAAAAAAGAATAAAAGATACTATACTTTTTTCTGAAAAGGGCTTCTGTAATTTTATTTAGATGAAGTAGAACTTCCTTGGTGGTCCAGTGGTTAAGAATCCATGCTGCCATTATAGAGGTCACAGATTCAGTCCCTGGTAGGGGAACTAAGATTCCCACATGCCACATTATACGGCAAAAGAGAAAAAAGTAAACGCAATATTTAAGGGAACCATATAAGTCTATAGCAGAAAGAGACTAGAAAACTAAGTGAAATTGTTTATCCTATTTCAAATATGAACAGAATTAAGATCTTTTACTTAGATTTTGTTCACTCTTTAAGTTCTTCCTTAGAATTTTTTATAGTGTAAATAAATCTCTCTTTCTATGACTTGAGCCCAATTTTCATTTTCCACCTTCAACAGAGGCAGAACTATTTGTGAGGACTATAATGCATGATAATCCCCCCTAGAAAAGTAATTACCAGCACAAACAAAGGTTTTGTACTGTCAAGGATGGCTTATAAAGACATTGTTTCTATTGAAATTGTATGCTGGTGAAGGCTCCAGACTGTTATTCTGATTACACACTGAAGCATAGCTCTTTCTCAGGGACTTCCCATGTGGCGCTAGTGGTAAAGAACCTGCCTGTCTGTGCAGGAGATATGAGCCACGGGTCTGATCTCTGGGTCAGGAAGATCCCCTGGGGGAGCGCAACCCACTCTAGTTTTCTTGCTTGAAGAATTCCATGGACAGAGGATCCTGGCAGGCTGCAATCCATAGGGTCGCACAGAGTTGGACACAACTGAAGGGACTTAGCACAAGATAATTTTATACCTAATGACAAAGAACTGTCTTAGTTGTCACCTCCCACTATCTTTTTATCCAGTGAGAGCAAGTGGTGGTGGGATATGAGTAAGAGTGGTGTATTCCTCGCTCACATGCAAGTCCGTTGGTGGTCACACACAATGGCCTCTTAGATCTTGTTGTTTGGAACTAGATTACATGGCCATATCCAGCTGCAAGGGAGGGTAGGAAAAGCAGCCTTGATTGCAGGCAGTCGTGTGCCATAATGGCACATAACCAGAGGCTTTATTAACAGGGAATAAATGAAAAATGGACTTAGAGGAATGACAAATAGTCTCTTTCACGCCCCACACCACACATTTTAACTCTGAGTTGTGCCTAGTTTCTATTGTAGGAATTTCTTTAATATCAGTTGGACTTTCAACCAAACTAACATTATTCATAGTTTTCAAACTCATCAAATGTAACTCTGCAAAAAAAGATGAAAAATTGAAATCAAGGACAACAGAGAAGAAAAAAAAATCTAAATATCATGTTACCTAGAATTTACAATGACTTATGCTCAGCAGTGGCCACAGGACTGGAAAAGGGCAGTTTTCATTCCAATCCCAAAGAAAGGCAATGCCAAAGAATGCTCAAACTACCACACAATTGCGCTCATCTCACATGCTAGTAAAGTAATGCTCAAAATTCTCCAAGCCAGGCTTCAACAATATGTGAACTGTGAACTTCCTGATGTTCAAGCTGGTTTTAGAAAAGGCAGAGGAACCAGGGATCAAATTGCCAACATCTGCTGGATCATCAAAAAAGCAAGACAGTTCCAGAAAAACATCTATTTCTGCTTTATTGACTATGCCAAAGCCTTTGACTGTGTGGATCACAATAAACTTTGGAAAATTCTGAGAGAGATGGGAATACAGACCACCTGACCTGCCTCTTGAGAAATCTGTATGCAGGTCAGGAAGCAACAGTTAGAACTGGACATGGAACAACAGACTGGTTCCAAATAGGAAAAGGAGTACGTCAAGGCTGAATATTGTCACCCTGCTTATTTAACTTCTATGCAGAGTACATCGTGAGAAACGCTGGACTGGAAGAAACACAAGCTGGAATCAAGATTGCCGGGAGAAATATCAATCACCTCAGATATGCAGAAGACACCACCCTTATGGCAGAAAGTGAAGAGGAACTAAAACGCCTCTTGATGAAAGCGAAAGAGGACAGTGAAAAAGTTGGCTTAAAGCTCAACATTCAGAAAATGAAGATCATGGCATCTGGTCCCATCACTTCATGGGAAATAGAAGGGGAAACAGTGGAAACAGTGTCAGACTTTATTTTGGGGGGCTCCAAAATCACTGCAGATGGTGACTGCAGCCATGAAATTAAAAGACACTTACTCCTTGGAAGAAAAGTTATGACCAACCTAGATAGCATATTCAAAAGCAGAGACATTACTGTGCCGACTAAGGTCCGTCTAGTCAAGGCTATGGTTTTTCCTGTGGTCATGTATGGATGTGAGAGTTGGACTGTGAAGAAGGCTGAGCACCGAAGAATTGATGCTTTTGAAGTGTGGTGTTGGAGAAGACTCTTGAGAGTCCCTTGGACTGCAAGGAGATCCAACCAGTCCATTCTAAAGGAGACCAGCCCTGGGATTTCTTTGGAAGGAATGATGCTAAAGCTGAAGCTCCAGTATTTTGGCCACCTCATGCGAAGAGTTGATTCATTGGAAAAGACTCTGATGTTGGGAGGGATTAGGGGCAGGAGGAGAAGGGGACGACAGAGGATGAGATGCCTGGATGGCATCACGGACTCGATGGATGTGAGTCTGAGTGAACTCTGGGTGTTGGTGATGGACAGGGAGGCCTGGCGTGCTGCGATTCATGGGGTCGCAAAGAGTAGGACATGACTGAGCGACTGAACTGAACTGAACTGATGCTCATTTATATTTTAGGAGTGAAGAAAATAATTACATAGTTTTCACTCTAAAGAAATTTCATATAGTTTGATTTATTTTATTTATCAAGAGCTCAGCTCTGATATCGTGTCTTGCTACAATTTCTCAAAATAATTTGAAGTGTTACTTTAAAGGGACAGGACTCAGTCATAAAATTTAGCTTTGTTTGGGAATTCTAAAACATGGCCCCATCATTGTCATGCCAGAACACTTCAAGGTGCTTCACAAAAGATGTACAATTACTTACAAACTGTAATGCAATCTGTGGTCTCAAGATAAGGATTGAAAACAGAAGGAAACAAGTGAGTCATTACAACTATTAGCTTCTATTTTTGATAAGATTATAAAAGAGTTGGTTGCTTTCAGTCTTAACTGCTTCCTATGTGAATATGCACGAAGAATGTAGGTGTGGCAAATAAAACAGAAGCTATTTTCATACATTTTCATAACATCTTATACATACTTTTAAACTGAGTTCATTGCTTGCAATCTAGTCTTCAAAGAATTATGTTACATTAAAAATTAAAAGAAAAATGAATAAATAAAAATTAAAAGAGAAAAATAGCTCTTCCTATTTTTACTGAAATAAAGTTTGGATTTGATGTCTCCTAAATTCCTATCTACTTGCACTCTACATAGTATGATTTATATTATCTATATTAAATCTTTCAGTATTTAAACATTTTTCTTTTCCTTTTTGCCTGGGCTATTATGAGCACTAACACTTCTAGATTTCTGGGCTTTATGTATGTATTGAGGGAAAATTAGATGAAGATTACTTTTTTTCCTTCAAAACTACTACTTGCTTTTCTGACTTACTCTAGCCTCAATCAGAGTCATTCTCTGGTGTCCATCCTTCTGACGGGTTCAGAGTTTCATCACTGACATTTTGACCTTTGATTCTGTTAAGTCAAAGAGTTTTGACTTAACTCTCTGTGTCTTTGATAAGCATACACAAAAACCAGAAAGACAGCCTTGAAAAGATGACTGATCATCAGAATGGTAAACACAAATCTTGAATTTCCAGTGAGGATGCCCGGTGATGAATATAAGTTAATTTCAAACTAGGCATCTCTAACAGCACCTAACAAATGTACCTGACACGGAGGGTTAATAGAAACTGCAAGTGCTATACTGCTGAATTTTTATCCTCAATGTCCAATACTTTTTCTTTAGTAGTAATAACAGTATCAATAGCTAGCATTTATCAAGCATTTACTATGAGTGGACACTGTTGTATGTATAGTACACATTCTCTAATTAAGTTCTTATTATAATTTATAAGGTAGGAACATTTTCTTTCCAGTATAACTTTTAAGATAACTAGACCACAAGAAGGTTAAGAATTTGCCCAATATCACACAGCTAGGATAGGGCAGATGGGAAATATCTACCCAGGCAATCTTGCTCTAGAATCCATGCTCTTGATCTCCAAACAAACCTGTCTTCCTCCTTTGTTCATAACTCATCCCTGCAAAAAGATATTTCTCTTAAAAATAAAACTGAAGACGTCTTTGGACCATTTATGTTTTGTGGCTCATTTGAATAATACTTAGGTTGCTGCTTTCTTAGATGATAACTACTATCTACTATCCTTCCACCCATATGGCTATAGTGGGAGCACCAACTGACTCTGTCTTCTAGACTAAAATTTACTGAATAGTGGGTGAAACCTGACTCAAGATGAGCCACTGTGATCTTTTCCAGGATGTATAGCATTGATTGAGGTTCCAGTTTTAGCCTGGTTATCTTCTTGAATAGTGAACACAAAACGAGGAAGGTGGTAACAACAGTCATCTTCTACCATATGGACCAGGTAAGAGAAAAAACTGATATGGGAGTGAAAAACAAAGTAAAGCTTCACAGAAAAGCAGAGATGATTTCCTGGGGTTACTATAGTGGGTTGATTGCAAAACCGACTCCAATTCTTAACTCTCCTTCCTGTACGCCACTCCCTTCCCAATATGACTTTACAGCTCTTCCCATCAAAAGGCAGAGCCTACTATCTCATCTCTTGAATCTGAGCTGGCCTTGTGACTTGGAGAAAGTAACAGAGTGCTAGTTTCAAGCCTAGATTACAAGAAGCCTTTCATGTTTACACTTTTTCACTTTGATCCATCCACTCCCTGAGAACGTGCTTGGCTAGCTTGCTGGAAGGATAAGGAACACAGCCATGGTATCCCATCCAAGGTCATTCTAAGAAGCCAGTCTTTATGGGATGCACAAACTGATCAAACAGACGTGAAGAAACCCAGGCAGGATCATGCAAGCCCAGCCTAAATGAAGAGAATGACCCAACCAACACATAGACTTCATGAAAAATAAGAAATGATTATCAGAAACCACTAAGTCTTTGCTTGCTGTGCAACATTAGCTGACTGATAGTTACCTACAACGTTTCCATCCATGGTTTTGGAGGCATAGACACATCTCGGCAGTAAAGTTCCATGGCTCACATTTACAATAAATTTTCCAATTAATCTTGTTTCCTCAGTGGAGCTTCTGTCATTTACAGCCCAAGGAAATTTAACTAACTGGGGTTTGATAGGATCTGAGACTAGCAGGAACAGCTCTTGCCCAGAGTCCCACAAGAGGTAGCCATATCATACAATAGGGTGGCTCAAGGATACTGGGTAGGGGAAGATGGGGCTTCTTAAGAAAATAAAACCCAAGTTAGATATTCCAGTTAGAGGAAATTTAGTCCAATTGGTTATAAAAGTAATAAAAGAGAGAAAATAGGGAAGGAAGGAGATGGAGGATTATGAGCAAGAAGGGTGGTACCCAAAGACTAGAAACTGCCAGCCCTCCTGGGTTGGGGCTCAAAGCCTGTACCTGTCACCATGCTGATAGAGAATGTGTTGCAGTCAGCTCTGGATCTGCTGCTGACGTGCCACCCCAACCAGGAATGGAACTTTGGCAACACTGTCACTGCATTTAATTACCATCATCCCTGCCTGAGACTCTGTCAGAAACTGGAAGTCACAAAATGATTTCCTTTTCCTCACTTCCTGAATCCCAGTATCCTGTCAGTGCCTCCCAGTGGCAGCTCTGGTCAGAAGCCTACTGGCAAGGGACCCTGGGAAGGGTAACCTGCAGACTTGCAGCTCTCTAGAATATTAAAAGAGCAAAGAATAGCAGCAGGAAGGGAGCTGAAAGCAAACAGACAAGTGAGCAGTATAGGAGAGACTGTCATAGGAGAAGCGGCAAAACATTTTAAGAGAACTATCTCAGAGGGTTTGCTAAAGGATCCTTGTGGTCAAACTAGGTTAAAAGAAGCTGAGGGGCCTCCTATTCTAGACCTTGTGGATTTGGACAGTAAACATGTTCAAGTGCTTGGTGTCAAAGACTAAGGGTTTACCACTAGATGTATGGACTGCACAATGTCCATGGGACTCAGGCAGAATCCTATAGAAGGGGAAAGGAAATCTAAAAAAAGAGAAAAATTGACATTGAATTTTTCCCTCAACATAGTAAAAGAGAAATAAAAAAGATAAAATTTATTTGGAGAAAGAAAAAACAAAGTGACATTTCTTATAATCAGAGCATTCAAGTGTCCTACACGCTCTAGAATGGTAGAGTTCCAGGAGGTGTGCACTCCATATAACGCAAGATGGACAAGGAAGCTGGGGGATTGAATGATATGCTCTAGGATCACAGAGTTGTTCACTGACTTCTGCACTAGTCTTTCCATTGGACCACGCTGCCATTGGACCAATAGCAACGAGTGCTGCCACCACGATTACATAACAGTGAGCTAGAAATAGATACACCATGAGCTCCACTGTAAATTCTTCAATGTATTTGTGGCCAGGTTTCTACTTTTGTTTTGTTGGTGGTGATATTGGCAGTATTTTTTTCTAAATTATGTAACCAATATGCTAATATATTCTCATCACAACAAAAGTATACATACGATATGCTCAAGGCATGAAAATAACTTCCCCCTCATTGCCACCCATACACATACACCCACCCTCCTCAGAGGAATTGTCATAGGAGCTGAGATTGCTAATCAAGGAACAAGAACCTTGAACTTATACCTTTATGAAATCTGGCCAACTGAAACCTGGGTGGAGATGAAACCCTTATAAAACTATCAATGAGGTGAGCTGGGTTTTATCATCTGTTTGTTTTAAGGTACTGAATCTACTTTTAGGGCAGACTATTTCTTTGATCTGATAATCCTAAATAGGCCATTTAGCTATGTAAGTGTTAAACTTATCCCACATCAGAATAGAAGGTGTTTGAGATGGTGAGCCCTTCAAACTTGAATGTTTTGGTACATAGAGGTGCACATAGGAGGCTGCCTACACAGGAAAGCTAAGTGTTCTTAGCTTACACGCATACAGTGCCAAGTTACTCTGTTTGAGAGAACTATTTTATATATTTGGCTTGAGATCTCAATTGTCCTAAAAATGTCACTTGTTCTTACAGATGAGGATAAGTATGTGTATTTGTTTGCAGTCTTGCTGACAGGAGCTTTGGAGCTGAGCTCTGAGAAGCTGAAGGGGCTGTTTCCTCTAGAGTCATGCTTCATGTCAGTACTGCTTTGAGGTCCATGAGACAGTGGCAGCCTTCTAAGCACTGTGAGATGGAAGGTTCCTTCACAGAGCAAGGGCACCATTAGCAATGGTGACGGTGAGGCTCCTTCAGGGCCATTATAATCAGTGAATGTGGACCCAGGGGAGCCAGAGCAGGGCAGAAAAACAGTGGTGGGTTCCTCCTGGAGATCAGAGCAGGCCAAGTGTACAACTACTAGAAATAACCAGAGTATTAGATATTAATTTAAGCCCAGATTGTTAAAGCTGGCAGTTAAAATTCATATAAATATATGCACCCCCAAATTTGTTGTTTTGAAAGAATATACAGCAAAGCAGCACAGGCTATCTCTGGATTAAGGGCATTTACAAATTCTTTTTGTACTTTTGCTTTTGAGTATTTTCTCTTCTTTTCAGTAATGCACATGTACAAGTTGTAAAATTTTTTTAATAATTAAACATTATTCCAGAGGAGGGAAACAAAAGATGACACGCTACATTTCAGTTCAGATCGACACCTACATTGTCTTGTGCTTATGCGACAGTTTTTGAAGAGCATGTGAAAGCTTGTCTTACTTTTTGAAATATCATTAGTTAGGACATAATTTCCATTCATTAAGATCAGGTTATCTGGAGCAGCAGCATTTGGGCGTGTGCTGATAATCTGGTAAGCATAGTCTTTTATAGTCACTTGGGACCTGGTTTGTTGACCTGTTCTTCGGCTGAAATGATAGAGCTGTGACTGGAGGACTTGTCCTGTAAACAGGTCTTTGGGCCACTGCGGTTACTAGTTTGGTCCTGTTTGCTGCACAGTCAACACCCCTCCACATCTCCAGACTTCTGCAGCACAGTCGTAGGAAGAATACATAAGACCTCGGTTCTTCCTGTTTGCTCTAGCAGAAGGTCATGTATCCACAGAGTCTTACAGGTGGACCTTCTTGTTTAAGTATGTAGATGGTGGCCAAATATCTTAGACTGCCCAACTTTAGATACTGTCAAGCAGCTTGTTCTAAAAAATATGGTTTAGAAGTAGGGGACTTTGGGGGATTTCTTGGCGGTACAGTGGTTAGGACCAGCTCCCACTGCACCAGGCTTGGGTTCAATCCCTGGTGTGGGAACTACAATCTTGCAAGCTGCTCTGCCAAAAAAAAAAAAGTGGAGGACTTTATGTTTTAATTGAGTGAATTGAATGATATGTGAAATATATCTCAATAAACTGTTTTAAAAGAGGAAGCAAGAACACAGGGTGACAGAATAATAATAAAAAAAACTCCAATGCTCTGACCTCAATAATTATTTGTTGAATTAATAGTCTAATAAATAGCTATTAGACTAATAGCCTAAATAGAGACATTTAATCAACCTGTTTTTTAAAATAAGTATAATATGCATAATTCAGAATTTATATCATTGGTAAAAATGTAAGAAACCGAAGCTCTAAGCTTTAGGACTATTTGAAGAAAGTCTCCATGTACAAACCATAAAATTATAATTGATCAATTGATTTGTACCACTATTGTGAGTACCAAGATAAAACAGAGGGGAAACATATCTAGAGATGTAAATATAAATCAATTTATGAGGGCAGTTTTAAAGATCTGAGAATGGTGTATGTGATAGGCAGCCTACAGGATGGTCCTCAGTGATCCCCACTTCCTGGTATTCATATAATTCCACCCCTCCCCCATATTACGTTAGAATTGTTCTATATGACCAATAGCATATGGCAGAAGTGATGGTTTGTCATTTTCAAGGCTAAGCCACAAAAGACAGTGTAGCTTCTACGTACCCCTCTCTACCAGCTCTCTTCCTCTCAGGTAATTTGTTTTGAGAACATGAACTGCTGTGTCATGAACATCACTTACAGAGAGGACCTTGAAGTGAGGAAATGAGGCCTCCTACTAACGGCCACCGGAGAAGGCAATGGCACCCCACTCCAGTACTCTTGCCTGGCAAATCCCATGGACGGAGGAGCCTGGTGGGCTGCTGTCCATGCGGTCGCTAGGAGTCAGACACGACTGAGCGACTTCACTTTCACTTTTCACTTTCATGCATTGGAGAAGGCAATGGCAACCCACTCCAGTGTTCTTGCCTGGAGAATCCCAGGGGCTGGGGAGCCTGGTGGGCTGCCGTCTATGGGGTCGCACAGAGTCGGACATGACTGAAGCGACTTAGCAGCAGCAGCAACTAATGGCCACATGAGTGAGCTTAGAAGCAGATCCCCCTGTTAAGTCAAGCGTTCAGAAGACTACAGCCTCTGCTGACAGCTCAACTGCAGCTTCACAAGGGACCCTGAGCCAGAACCACCCAGCTAAGCTCCTCCTAGATTCCTGACTGTCAAGAACTGTATAGGATAATAAGTGCTTGCTGTTTTCAGCCAGTAAATTTTGGGAGTAATTTGTTACTCAGCCATAGATAGAGACTAAAACAACTGACAAAATGTAGAGATCCAAGACATATATATGATTATAGGCCTTTCTAGAAAATATACAACTGGTAAAATTCGGTTTGCCTGGGGCCTCTATCCTATCATTTCCTTCCTCCCCAAAAGATTTCAACATGCTCAACTGGAAGATTTCACTCACCCGTGGAAACATTTTTTCCAATTGTATAATGAAAGTCCATAGAAAATTTAGATTTACTTTAAGTTGGTCATGGTTTTTCTCTTCAAGTTTCAATGTTCTATTCTTAAATACTAGATGTACTTTTCTTATAATATCCACAAAATTCATTATGTAAGAAGCATGATTTAACATTCAGACCTAAAAGAGTTGACAAAGCTTAAGAATTTTTTTTCACTGTAGAATTTTTTGATCTTTTTCTTTTTTAAAAACATGAAGTATAGTTGATTTATAACGTTATGTTAGTTCCAGGTACACAGCAAAGTGATCCAGTTATACATGTACTACTGAATATATATGTGTGTGTAGGTTATTACAAGATACTGAACATAGTTCTCTATACTATACAGTAGATTCTTGTTATTTATCTATCTTATATATAGTAGTGTGCATCTGGGAGAAGGCAGTGGCACCCATCTCCAGTACTGTTGCCTGGGAAATCCCATGGATGGAGGAGCCTGGTAGGCTGTAGTCCATGGGGTCACTAGGGGTCAGACACGACCAAGTGACTTCCCTTTCACTTTTCACTTTCATGCCTTGGAGAAGGAAATGGCAACCCACTCCAGTGTTCTTGCCTGGAGAATCCCAGGGATGGGGGAGCCTGGTGGGCTGCCGTTTATGGGGTCGCACAGAGTCGGACACGACTGAAGCGACTTAGCAGCAGTAGCAGCAGCAGTGTGTATCTGTCCACCCCAAACTAGAATTTTCTTATTCTTATTACGCTTTTGACAATAGGTAATTTTGCATTTGAGTCAAACTAGAATGTAGAGGATGCTATCCCTTTTGTAGATGTATAGCTGAAAAGCATGTAGAGGTGTTGCTGTCCAGCGTCAGATAAAATGAGCTCAGACTTAGAGAAAGATATTCTTATTAAAGAAAGAAAAATAGAATTTACTTTCTTCTGCTGGTCTAACAATGCCACTTTATTACCATGAATATCTCCAAATAAGAAAGTGAGTATGATGAGTGATAGGAATTTGATGGTAGCATAGATTGTCTCCCCAGCCCCTTTTCCTCCCCACCATTTATATGGCTATTGGGTGACTTCTGGCAACTATGTTCAACAAAAAATGCCCTTGACCCAAGCTGATAATGCTGAGGTGAACATCTGCTTATCCTGGAAATCTGGAATGGTGAATAAGGTGGGGAGAATGAGATAGGGACGGGATTGATTTAGTTTTTTTAAGAATGGCTGAATCTGTGACATATAACCTCGCTGCTGTCTGTGTGATGTTTCTACCCATGTAGCATGAAGCAGAGGAAGACTGTTGGCTGAGAGGGAGGTAATGAATTTGAAGTACAGAGACAAGTATACATAGGAGCCCAGAGAACCGTTCCAGCTCTGTTTCCTTGTGCCTAGCTCCTCAAGATACCCCTGATGTTCTTCTAACACATTCCTCTTTTTTGTTCAAATGAGGTGGGTTTCCATTACTTGAAAATAAGAGGTCTAAAATGGAAATATTGTAGTGATATATTCTCAGGATTAATTAAGGAAATCAGGAAAGATTTAACCTCGCAGCTGTTTATCACAGCATTGAAAACATTAAATATTTAACAGAAACAGATTAGTACCTCTTGATGAAAGTGAAAGAGGAGAGTGAAAAAGTTGGCTTAAAGCTCAACATTCAGAAAACTGAGATCATGGCACCTGGTCCCACCACTTCATGGGAAATAGATGGGGAAACAGTAGAAACAGTGTCAAACTTTATTTTTGGGGGCTCCAAAATCACTACAGATGGTGAGTGCAACCATGAAATTAAAAGATGCTTACTCCTTGGAAGGAAAGTTATGACCAACCTAGATAGCATATTAAAAAGCAGAGACATTACTGTGCCAACAAAGGTCCATCTAGTCAAGGCTATGGTTTTTCCAGTGGTCATGTATGGATGTGTGAGTTGGACTGTGAAGAAAGCTGAGCACCGAAGAATTGATGCTTTTGAAGTGTGGTGTTGGAGAAGACTCTTGAGAGTCGCTTGGACTGCAAGGAGATCCAACCAGTCCATTCTAAAGGAGATCAGCCCTGGGATTTCTTTGGAAGGAATGATGCTAAAGCTGAAACTCCAGTACTTTGGTCACCTCATGCGAAGAGTTGACTTATTGGAAAAGACTCTGATGCTGGGAGGGATTGGGGGCAGGAGAAGAAGGGGACGACAGAGGATGAGATGGCTAGATGGCATCACTGACTCGATGGACATGAGTTTGAGTGAACTCCGGGAGATGGTGATAGACAGGGAGGCCTGGCATGCTGAGATTCATGGGGTCTCAAAGAGTCAGACACAACTGAGCGACTGAACTGAACTGAATGTATCCAATATATATAAATCATGTTTTAGGATAATATTAGGATAAAATATAAGAAAAGTTATGACCAACCTAGATAGCATATTCAAAAGCAGACATATTACTTTGCCGACTAAGGTCCGTCTAGTCAAGGCTATGGTTTTTCCTGTGGTCATGTATGGATGTGAGAGTTGGACTGTGAAGAAGGCTGAGTGCCAAAGAATTGATGCGTTTGAACTGCGGTGTTGGAGAAGACTCTTGAGAGTCCCTTGAGCTGCAAGGAGAGCCAACCAGTCCATTCTGAAGGAGATCTGCCCTGGGATTTCTTTGGAAGGAATGATGCTAAAGCTGAAACTCCAGTACTTTGGCCACCTCATGCGAAGAGTTGACTCATTGGAAAAGACCTTGATGCTGGGAGGGATTGGGGGCAGGAGGAGAAGAGGATGACAGAGGATGAGATGGTTGGATGGCATCACTGACTCGATGGATGTGAGTCTGAGTGAACTCCAGGAGTTGGTGACAGACAGGGAGGCCTGGCGTGCTGCAATTCATGGCGTCGCAAAGAGTCGGACACGACTGAGCGACTGAACTGAACTGAACTGATGTGTTTATGATACATGCTAATGAAAAATGTAAGTTTGAAGGAGTTATGTCCTAATTAGTCACATTTTTTTAAGTATTCTTACATAGGCATACAAGAAATTACGGCATTGTATAAACTGTCAGTAGTGGTTCTCTATGGTAGAATTGCAAAATTTTTATATTCCCTCCTTTCTAAAAATCTCATTATTAGTAAGGAACTTACATTTCTTGTGTAGTAAGAACAAAGAAAACTTTATACCAAAAGAAGAATTAAAATAATATGTGAGAAGTTTGTCAGTCCACAAATAGAACTAAAAGCTATAAAAGTTTAAAAAGAGTGAGAGCTCAGGAATAGGTTAATATCAGAAATGAGATAACACTGTGATCATGAGAATGTGAAACAAGATGAAAAAAAAAAAAAACAAAAACCTCCTCCAAGTACATTACAACTTGATTCCCATAATTATAGTGTATAGATAAGCAAGAGGTTTATAACAACTAGTTGGATAAGCAATATGTGGTTTGTAAAGCTCAGTCATTCTCTGTGGGCAACTAGCCACTGTCTCTAATCTCACTCATACAGTAATAACTTAATTCAGAGTATAAATCCAACAGATAATAAACACACCCTAGAGGGATGAAGTATGCAAAAATCTAAGCATACAATGATAAACTGTCATTTATATTTAAAGCAGATGGTAGAAAAGGACCAAAAAGAAAAAATTCACTGAAAAAGCAGAAAATGATCAGATTGCATATTAAACATATTTTTGCAGAAAGAGGTTAAACTAAACCATGATTTATTCAAATACAAAACATCACAATCAAACTCTCTCTAAATACCTGCATGGCATCTCACCCTTTCTAACCTGTTTTATACCAAAGAACTTCAATCACAAGACGTGGTTGGCAGTATTTCAGAAATGCTATTCAACAGTACAAAATCCTTTTTTTGGAAACTAGGATTAGCTTAACACAAATATGGGTATGTAAAAGTAGGCAGTGAGTTATGCAATATTTATTCAAGTGGAATTCTTCCAATATTTTCTGGAAGAGAGGTACTTTTCAATAATGCCATTCTGTAGACCAACATCTTAGAGAAAGTGCTTATGAGTATGCTTCTTTTCCTCAAATGAGTTTCTTAAGAATAAAAAGGCACAAAAGTGTGAGAGCAAGATAAATCTCAGATTTTAATGTAATTAATGACTAATTTCAATAAAGTTTATATAGAAATAAAATAAGCTCAGACTTTTTTAAAGTTCTTTCTACTACCTTTTATCCATTTATTAAATCCTGAAAAAAAATTTATCTGGATCTGCAAGATTCTAATATCTCTCCTTCAGTTTACCCATAGCAAGCTTGCTGCATGTCAGGAGTGAACTATCTCCACCTATATTGTCTGTGTGGTAAGCCATGTCCATCACTGTCTCCCTCTCTTAACTGTATGTTACCTATTTTCATCTTGAGCATCCTCAGTCTGGTCCCTGATCTGGTGGTAGAATTGATCTCCATGTTCTCTCCCATCATTTATAACCCTAAACATTGATTTTCCTATGTTTCTATTTTTCATTCATTTTTTCTTTTTCCTCTTGAACCCTGAAATCTGATCATTATCTGAAATTCAGTCTATAGCCATTGGTCATCTCTCCACAGTCTTTTTTCAGAGCATTCTTTCACTCTCAAGATTTCAGTTCCTCAGTTTTAGTCCCCGCTGCCAGCTGGGTGTTACTATTATGTTATGGCCTCGTCTAGAATAGAACCCATCATCTTGCTCTCTAAGTTGACTATTCTCCTTCTTCATTATTTCATTACTGAGTTCTAACAGTTCTTTCATAGAGTCTCCAAAATCCATCTCTCCATTTCACTTTGCAGTTACCTTTCTTAGGGTATGGCCTTATGACACTGGTTTCTCCCTACCTGGTATCTCTCAGAAGAATAGCTAAGATAGGCTTGTATATTGGTAGCTTACATGGGCAGTGATACCAAGAAGCATGATTTAGAGGCTGACGGAGTGGGACAGTAAAGGAGGGAAGGCCGGTCCAAAGATTCCTTACTGAATTGGCCACCACTCTGGGTAACTGATGTCAGATCTCACCAAGATCTTCTAATGAGCCTTACGAAGTGTTTCTCTGAAAACCCACCTGGGAGATGAAAGGAGGAAATATTTACTTATAAGATCCTGTCTCCCATTGATTAAAGATGGCTTACTGGCAATGCCTCCTCTGCACTTCCTGATTGCACGTACATGAGACTGCACTTCTATTGGCCTTTGAGAAGCTCTGGGCAGGAAGCAATAAGTAAATGTTTTTAGCTTACATGAGTTTTGTCCAGTTGCACCTGTAAGACGTGGCACAAAGGGGACTGAGTGGCTTCTAAAAGGGGTATGATGTATCTTATCATTTAATTTGCTGTGTGTGTCTCTTGTCTCTTCAACAGGACTCTGTCTCAATGGCATATATCCATTTACCAACAACTACTACCACTCCATCCAGGCTTTACCCCCAGTATTGATGCCAAAGGACTTTCACACGCACATAACACTGTTTTTAAAGTTAGTATTTTGAATTGTTTTTTTAACAATGTTAATATGTTCCTATCATCTGGTTTTCTTAAGATCATTGCACATTTATGTAGGAAGTCTGGCTAGTTTAGCAACATAGCCACTGGCTAAAGAAGGCTATCTAACGTTGAAACACTGGATTCATTAACCCTCACAGTCCAGCCAATTAGCCTAGTAATTTAAGGTTAGTTTTTGTAATATCTTATTTTTACATCCTACAGCTTAGAGAGATATATATTTTTTTTTTTTTGCATTCTCTAATCTATTCCATCAAGATGGGTTGGAAGACTTCAGCAGCGGTGTATAAGACCGAGTTATAATGATCTCGAACTGTGCTTATTCCTACACATCAATAGTGTTGATTCATAAAACGTTCCAGTGAGAAAACAAATTCACCTTCTTTATCCTCTGAGTACAATATAACATCCACAGCATTTATCAACGTCTTTAGTTACTTGTCAGAGGTCTTCAAATGTTGAAGATAAAAGTTAGCAGAATACCTCTCCTAGAGGAAGTCTGGCGAGTTCTTTGGACCTGAAATAAAATCCTTAACGTTTTTAAGGGAGAAAAGTTCAAGAATTTGAAAAATACATACATTCACTTAACAATATTCATTGAGCACGCTATTGTAAAAAAGCACTACAGCAGTCCCCCTCTTATCCACCACTTTGCTTCTCACAGTTCCAGTTACCTGCAGGCAACCATCACCTGAAAATAATAAATGGAAAATTCCAGAAATAAATAATGTATACATTATAAATTATGCGCCATTCAAAGTGGCATGATGAAATCTCAAGCGATCCTTCTCTGCTGCATCTGGGATGTGAATCATCCCTTTGTGTAGCACATCCCACCCATTAGTCACTTAGAGACCTTCTGGGTAGCAGTCCCGAAGGGTTTGTGTTCTAGTAACTCTCATTTTACTTAATGATGGTCCCCAAAGAGCAAGACAATGCTGACAATTCAGATATTCCCTCACTTTGCCTGATCCATAAATCAAAGTTTATCACAGGTATGTATGTATAGAAAAGCAGCCTGGTATCATAGGTAGGGTGTGGCACTGTCTGTGGTGTCAGGCTTCCACAGGGGGTCTTGGAACATATTGGCCATGCCTCCTATGGATAAGGGGGAATATTGTATAAGATCATGTTTATCACTTCAAAAACTAGTGTTTACTGCTCTACTTATAAGAAATTACATACACTCTCTGCAAAATAAACAAAAAACACAGAAACAGTACAGTACCTATAATCATACCACTCAAAGATAAACACTGCTAACCTCTTACGGATATCTCTAGTGCTTCCGTGTTAGAGTCCTGTTTAAAATGCTCTCATGGGAACAAATTGAAGGTTAAAATATGCAAATGCAAGAATCTCTGTTCAAGTAGACTCCATGTTTTCCAGTCACCAGGATTATGTCCTACTCTCCATGGTAGCTACCCCAAGGGCTGACACAGGCTATGCACTAATAAAATTGTTTAGGGGCAGTTCCTGAGTCTCATTAAAAACTAAACCAAAACAAAACATATTAATAAGCTCATTTCCCCAGAGTGTCTGCTGTTAAGTGAGACATTTAGAAGGCTGAATCACATTAACTCCTTCTGATCATAAAGGGATATTCATGAACTTTAAACAGAGTTTCTCTATATTCACCAAAAGATGGTAAGTTTTGGATTTTAATTAGGAATGGAATTTGGTGGCACAGGCAAGAAAAATCTACACTTAGCTAGTCGTTGAAAATCGGGAGAGTGGTACAACTGAAGCACATGTGGGGATGGTGACCTTGTCTCGACACTCCTTCATATCACCTCAACAGGAGGAATAAGACAAAGATTGATTTATCACATCAGGGACTCATTTTCACACAGGATAAAAGGTGAATATACTGGTAAAATTATCATTTTAATATTTATGCCAGAAGACTGAAAACAAAGCCCATTATTTTCCTTTTGTTTGGGAATTAGATAGTACTTGACTTCAGAAAAATTTGCTTTCCAGCAGTTATTCGTAGGCTGGATATGAACAATTAGTCTTTTTTATATGGAATATTTTCTCTTCTACTCTAGTTTTAAAAGGAAGATTCTGATACATCTATGGAGAAAAGAAATCATCTTTGTACCCTCAGGAGAGAAAATAAGTATTTCCAATCTCTTCCAAAAGGTGGAGATGAGGAACTTCCCTGGTGGTCCAGCGATTGAGAATCTGCCTTGCAGTGCAGGGGGTGCAGGTGTGACCCCTGATTGGGGAACTAAGATCCCACATGCTGCAGAGCAACTAAGCCTGTGCCACAACTACTGAGCCTGAGTGCTGTAATGAGGGGTCCTCATGACTTAACAAAGATCCTGTGTGCTGCAGCTAAGACCAGATACAGCCAAATAAATATGTATTTTAAAAATACATATTTTTTAGATAAGTATTTTTTTTAAGTGAAGATGAGTCCCATGTTTGTAAAACCAAATTCTTTTGGACCTTAAGGAAATGAAACTAGCTTGTTTTCTGATAATAGTTTTTCTATAGTTTTGCTGAGGTTATTAAGCTCATAGTTTTACTATGCAATCAAGATTTTTTATGAAAGGAGAGAGGATATCCTTTGAGTTGAGACTTCAAAAAAAAAAGTAATAAGTCTGACACAGGAGGCCAGGAGGGAATGGATAATGGTACCATTAGAATTAGTTCTGTGTGACAACCTGATGCTTGTGATAACAGAATTCAACCTTGGTCCTAGGTCCCCTGGCACTAGTTTGTTTAGCTGAAATTTTGCCTTGGTCCTGGTTCTCATTCTGCTCCAATACCCCCAAGAGAAATAAGAATCATGTCCAGCCTGTGCCTGGCCCCTTTACTGAGGTTTGGTATCACCTCTTCCCTTAAAACGGAGAAGGCAATGGCACCCCACCCCAGCACTCTTGCCTGGGAAATCCCATGGATGGAGGAGCCTAGTAGGCTACAGTCCATGGGGTCGCTAAGAGTTGGGCACGACTGAGTGACTTCACTTTTCACTTTCATGCATCGGAGAAGGAAATGGCAACCCACCCCAGTGTTCTTGCCTGAAGAATCCCAGGGACAGGGGAGCCTGGTGGGCTGCCACCTACGGGGGTCACACAGAGTCGGACACGACTGACGCGACTTAGCAGCAGCAGCAGCAGCTTCCCTTAAAAATGGCAGGTCAAAAAGGAAGCCCGTTATTGAGGGACAAACCATGCAGATAGCATTTCTTGTTTGTCTCCCAAGGCCAGCTCGCTGCTTTACCTAGAACCCATGTTGAACAGTTTTTACATCAAGTCCTCTGTACCAAGACGGCGGATCATCAGTCACCGAGAAGTCAGGCCTCTCTCTAACTTCTCTGTCTTCTGAATAATCTGTTTTATCCCAGTCCTGAGAGGCCAAATTGTTCAGTTAACAGGACAGGTTTTCAGACTACCCATTGGTTA
Organism: Ovis aries; assembly: GCF_016772045.2. NCBI lineage: Eukaryota > Metazoa > Chordata > Mammalia > Artiodactyla > Bovidae > Ovis > Ovis aries. The sequence goes on along the minus strand of NC_056058.1, from coordinate 23,665,031 downwards.
GCTGGAGAAAATAATATGATATGGGATGAATAGTCAATAGCATAATATAAGAAACTAAGCATAATCAATATCTTTAAGATCCCATCAAGAAGGAAAAATATATGCAAAATAGCTTCAATCACTAATTAGTAGTAGTTTTCAATTAGAGGCACCTCTGTTTTAAGTTGACTTTTTCAAAATACCTTAAAATTAGGGAGTTAGAGTTACCAAGTTATTTGAATTGTATTGTAAATCATTGGGAAAATTGTCTAATTGATGGTAAAATGCCTCAATTATCTTGGTAATTTAGAAAAATTAGTGCTTCCTATCCTGATTTACCCAAATAAGTATGGTTATTGACCTGAACTATTGTCTTTTTATTGTAAGTAACATTCTGGTTTGGATTGGCAATTTTTTAAGTGACATTTTAAGGCTTAACCTCTTTATTAGGAGAAAGAAAACTTAAGAAAGAGAACTTTTTAAATCCCTTGCTTTGTAATAGTTGCTAATAAATAAATAAATAAATTCCACAACCACAAAGACTGAGTCTAAAGTTGAGTTTATTCTGACATTTTATAGACAAACTTCTAATTTTCTAGTATGAAAAGATCTAATCAAATGCAAACATAATTGATTTTAAAAGAAGTTAATGATTCATTTAAGTGAAAAGGCTGAAATTATTTGTTTATAACCAAATTTCCCAGCACTGCCAAACTAGCCTTTTTCTTATGAAGTTTGTCAGGCTGTTTAGTCAACTAAATGGATGTAGGGCTTTCCAGGTAGCACTAGTGGTAAAGAACCTGCCTGCCAAGGCAGGAAATATGAGAAACCCAGGTTTGATCCCTGGGTCGGGAAGATCCCCTAGAGGAGGAAATGGCAACCCAATCCCGTCTTCTTGCCTGGAGAATCCCACAGACAGAGGAGCCTGGCAGGTTCAGTTCACAGGGTGCAAAGAGTCAAACACAACTGGGTGACTGAGCACACAGGCATGGACTCACTGAGGGGTTCTTAACTCTAGAATTCACTCCCCCTGGTGGTCCAACAAATTGTAAACTTACCAGCCTTCAAGGAATGGCATTATATACTTTCTCCTTGACAACTACGAACACAAATCTAAATAATACTTTCATGTCAAATGACCAACTATAGTTAATTTAAATGCATTTTCATAAATGAGATACAATATTTATTTTTAGAAACTAGTAAATAATTCTAATTAATATACTTATGAAGTGAAATGAAGTGAAAGTTGCTTACTTGTGTCCGACTCTTTGTGATCCCATAGACTCTACAGTCCGTGAAATTCTCCAGGCCAGAATACTGGAGTGGGTAGCCTATCCCTTCTCCAGGGGATCTTCCCAACCCAGGGATCAAACCCAGGTCTCTCACATTAGAGGCAGATTCTTTACCAGCTGAGCCACAAGGGAATCGTGTATATTCACAAGGGAATTGTGAGCCACAAGGGAATTGTGGTATACTTATACCAACTGTTTAATATAACAATAAATAAAATTTTTATTGACAAATAAAATAGCAATTATCAATTTATAAGTAAGTTAATAAGCTTGTTTATATTCCATTGCATTTGTATAGAGAACACCTAACATGTTTCTATCATCATAATGCTTTCCCAGGCAAAGTGAACCAAATATTTATTTGGTGAATTTAGGTAGCAGAAGAAAACATTTGCAATTTATATGTTTCAAGCCAATTTGAGGAGAAATTACATACCTCCTTCAAGCAATACAACCTAATATCCAAATCTTCCAAACCTATCCTAAACTTAATGAGAACCTTTGTTTCAGAGACCTTGTGTGAAAGTTCATAACATTATCAAATGGCAAAGAAATGATTCTATACTATGCATTTTAAGATGCATTTTTCCAACTAACTCATGGGGTGCTATAAATGCTAAGCATTTATAAATAATCGATGACATGAGAAGATTACAAAAACAAAGATAACATTTTTCTGTTTCTCCTCTGAGGGCCAAAAAGCAAAATGAAATGAGAAAGATACAGGTCAAAAACAAAACCCTCAAAACACTCCACCTTGAGTGACATCCCAGAATATCCATGGGAAACCAGGTAGAAGGTAGGAAAGATAGGGACAGATTTTAGCAGATGTTTTCTAGTTATCCAATTTTTTAGGACAATTGCAATTAATTCCAAGGCAAGCTTAACACTCGAGAAGAAACTGATTTGGAAAAGGTAGGTTGCGAGTTTAACTGAATACGAGCACAAATGAATGAATCCGTACCTAAACATCTATATAAGAAATGCTTATCCAGGAAGTAAGCAAACTATCTGAAACCTATTCAATGATTCTGTCTTCCCATAATTTCTCATCTGCTGCTGTTGTCAAGATAGAAACACTAATTTTCAAATGTCAATAATAACAACAAATATTTTTGGAGTACTGTGCAAAGAGCTTCAGCAGATTAACCTCAGTTATTCTCACAGCAACCTATTGAGATCTATTCAGACCCCTGGAGTTAGTAAGAAGATAATTTTAAACTAAAGACATTTGAGATTTAACAGATACAGAAAGAAGCCTGTTCAGAGCTTCTCTTATTGAAATAAAGGCAGAAATTTCTGGAAGAGAGGTAGCCATAAATCCCCTGTCCATGGGGAGCTTTACTGCCCAGAAAAAAGATGGAGAAGACCACCTGCATCTGCATCAACAAACTTTACCACAAACTTCCTTACTTCCCATTTGTCCCCCTGAAAGCCCATTTGTTCTTCCCATAAAGCCTCTTCTCCCCCTCCCCATCCTTATCACCTGCTGTGAAAATCTCGTTTTTCCCTATGCTCCCATGTGCATAGTTGATTAAAAGCTGTCTTTTCCCTTGGTAATCTGACTTTTGTCACTTTAATTCACATGTCCCCAGTTATCAAACCCAGGAGGCTAGAGGAAACAGTTTCCTCCAACACATCCTGCAATGTAAGTAATTTCATCTTCACTGTAGACATCAAAAAACTTAAGGCTCAGGGAAAGCAGGAAACTTGTTGAAGTTCACTGAACTAAAGGAATCAAGATTTTAAGTACAAGATTATTGCTTCAGAGACCATATGTTAGTTATCATTTCATTTAATTATTCATATTGGGTCCAAAGGCTCTACCAGCCTAAACAAACTGTCAAAACTTAAAAACAATTCTTCCAAGACCCTACCATTGATGTCTTAATTCTGAACGTTTTAGTATTTACCAGGAGGGACATTATTTGGATGACTGCAAATTTATTCAAATCATGTGGTAAAAACAAAGTACATACAGCAATTATCTTAATTTTACTTCCTTCACAAGTTTCTAAAATTGGTATGCTTAATTCACGGGAAGAAATTCCTTACATACAATTGGAAAACTGACTCAAGGTGAAAAAATCTAGCAAGAGCAAGACTCCATCGGTGATACGTTGCAAGGAGGGACTTGAACGGACAATACACAGGACCTAGAGCAGTCAGAGACCAGCGTCTGTGAGGCCCTAGACATGCCCCAGCTTTGCATAGATGAGGAATCTGCCCTAGGGCAGCCATTACTAACAGCCACAAAGAAAGGCAGCGAGCCTGATCGCAGAGAATAAACAGTGGCTCAGAGAAAGAAGATTAAAGGAGGATGCCTTGGGGATGTCCCTGGGTTGGGAAGATCCCCTGGAAAAGGAAATGGCAACCCACTCCAGTATACTCTTGCCTGGAAAAACCCACACAGACAGAAACCTGGCAGGCTATAGTCCACAGAGTTGCAAATACTTAGTAACTAAACAGTAACAAACCTGGGGATGGGAGTCAAAAGGAAGTAGGAAGCCCTGCATTATACAGCAAATTCCCATTGTCTATTTTACATATGGTAATGTATATGTGTCAATGCTATTATCTCAGAGGTGCAAAGGCAGAAAGAAAGCTCCTGCGATGGACACAGAAAAGCAAGTAGCCTGCAAAACATTGAAGCAGGTAGCACCACAGAGCTAACTATGTTACAACAAGCCAGAATAAATATCACTACCTTCCTCCAGTGAAAACAATTGGGATGAACATGGATAGAGTTCCAGGATATTTTTAAGAAAAAAAAAATCAAGTAACAAAACACTATGTACAATATGACACTGTTTTCTGTTTTTAAAAATCCATAAAGCATCCAAAGAAGACATATAGATGCCCAATAGACACACGACAAGATGCTCAACAACACTAGTTAGCAGAGAAATACAAATCAAAACTGCAACTGTACCACCTTACACCAGTCAAAATGTCTAAAAATAGCAAATGTTAAAGATGTGGAGAAAAGGGGACCCTCCCACTCTGTTGGTTGGAATGTAAGTTGGTGCAGCCACTATGGAAAACAGTATGGGGTTCCTCAGAAAACTAAAAATGGAATTACCATATGATCCAGCAATCCCACTCCTGGGCATGTATCCAGACAAAACTTTAACTTGAAAAGATACATGCATTCCTATTTTCATAGCAGTGCTATTCACAATAGCCAAAACATGGAAAACTAAAAGCCCATCAACAGATGAATGGATAAAGGCAATGTGGCACATATATACAATGGAATATTATTCAGCCATAAAAAGAACAAAATAATGTATTTTCAGCAACATGGATTAGAGATTATCATACTAAGTAAAGTCAGTCAGGAAGAGAAAGACAAATGCCATTTGACATCACTTACATGTGGAATCTAAAATATGGCACAAATGAACCAGTCTACAAAACACACTCACAGACGTAGCGATCAGACTTGCGGTTGCCAAGGGGGCTGGGAGGAGAGGGAGGGGTGGACTGACAGTTTGGGGTTGGTAGGTGCAAACTATTACATTGAGAATGGATAAACAAGGTCCTACTCTTTACCACAGAGAACTATATCCAATCTCCTGGGATAAACCATAATGGAAAGGAATATAAGAAAGAATATATATATACACATACATATGTATATATATATGTAAATATGTGTGTGTGGGAGTATGTATAACTGAGTCACTTTGCTGTATGACAGAGATTGGCACAACAAATGAACCATACTTCAATTTTAAAAATCTATAAAGTGGTATATATTTCCCAAGGATGCATATGAATATCCATCTGTAAAGGCATAATAAAAAGACTGGAAAACTACTGTGGAAATAAACAAATGAGAGCAATCAAAGGATATTCATGCAGCACTTGCTATATTGAGGAGGTCAGGCACCATCACTAATGTTTGGCAGAGGCTGAAAGACAGGCAGGGGAGTGGGAAAAAGAAGTGCTATAGTGGGAAACAGGAAGGCTTTGGGTATTCTGTGATTGGAAATTGTTGGCATGGAAAGCTAGAGACTGGCTGGCTAGAAGCAGGGGTATCTTAAGTGATTGGTTTAGGGAGCATGTTTTACTCTCTCTGGATGGTCCTGAGTTGGAAACTGGCAGTCATTGAGCAAACTTGCTGAGCTTGTGGTTTGGTTTACCCGCCTGGGTGCTAGAGAGAGTGTGTGTTAGTGTTCTGTTGATATACATAGTCTGGCTCTTGTTCATTCGTATATTCAGTCCCTCATTATGCACTAAACTGATGTTTCCGGTGACCATTAGCAAGGTGGGAAGGGGTATGGTCATCAAAGACTAAATTCCCTATCTGTAATTTTTACTTTTTTATTTAAAAAATTACTTATTTTTATCTGTATAATTTTTTAAAATTCTGAAGCAAAATGGAAGAAGGATGTAGTTGTCATTTCTAATGTTTGCAACAGCATCGAAGGATTGATGCTTTTGAAGTGTGGTGTTGGAGAAGACTCTTGAGAGTCCTTGGGTCTGCAAGGAGATCAAACCAGTCTTTACTAAAGGAAATCAGTCCTGAATATTCATTGGAAGGACTGATGGTGAAGCTGAAGCTCCAATACTTTGGCCACCTGATGCAAAGAACTGACTCATTGGAAAAGACTGATGCTGGGAAAGATTGAGGGCAAGAGGAGGAAGGGGCAATAGAGGATGAGACAGTTGGATGGCATCACCAACTCAGTGGACATGAGTCTGAACAAACTCCAGGAGATAGTAAAGGGCAGAGAATCCTGGCGTGCTGCCATCCACAGGGTCACAAAGTCGGAGACTACTGAGCGACTGAGCAACAACAGGGCGAGATGGAGCCTATTATTGTACTGTTGAGAATACTGAGGCACTAGGAAGTTAATTTGCCCAAGATCATACAGTTGATAAACAGCAGAATTTAACTCCACATATATCTGATCCTAAAAGCTACTTTCCATTATGCCATGCTGCCATGCTGCTGCTTATGAAAGTATAGTTATTCTATCATTAAAAGAGAGGATGGTTATTTATACCAGCTAGAAAGGGTAAGCATAAGACGTGTTGGATTAACACAATATTAGCATCTATGAGTATATTAGACTCTGTCTACCAATATGATATTAAAACTCAGAAATTATTGCTATTCTTTTTAAATTGAATTTATAAGCCTATCATATAACAGTCCTGAATGAATTAATATAAGTCTGGTCCTTTGTATTTCCAGAAAGGTAGCTTTGGCCTTTGAAAGACATAGCATCTAAAATGCAGTTATAACTAGAGAAAATATAGGATGGGATAGTATGGAACCTTTTATATCTTCAGAGAATTCCATCCAGAGCAAAACTTATCACCTCTATTGCTGATAAAACGGCATGTGCCAATTTCTCCTCTAGGAGATGCTAATGATTCTACTTGCTGTAGGTGTAAAGCAGAATGTGAACCAGCTGACTGTTTTTCAGTGCTAATGTAGCTAACCTAACTTCATCGAGTTGATTTAGAGCTTATACTTATAAATGTCTTATATTTACCTCTGGCTGAAGGAGTGCCAAGGGCTTCTTCGGTGGTTCAGCACGTAAAGAATCTGCGTGCAGTGCCGGAGACACGGGAGATGCAGGTTCATTCCCTGAGTTGGGAAGATCCCCTGGAGGAGGAAACAGCAACCCACTCCAGTGTTCTTGCATGTGACTGGGCACACAAGGGGCGCAAACTAAACTGAACACTTCTTTTCCTTTAAATCTTATTGGGATCACAGGTTATGATGACCTATGAATTTTTAAAGTAATTTTTATATCAAGTAACTATAGTTCTCACATGAGACTACAGATGTGTAAGTTTTTGCTATTTTTCTGCCTTGAATGTTACTTCAATGATTTACACAATAATCTAGTAGTTTTACACTGAAAAGCACATTACAATCATCTGAAGAGCTTAAAAAACAACATCACTGCCTCGCTCCTCTCCATCACCACCTCTTACCCAAGAAATTCTGATTGAATTGGTAGCCTGGATGGCTACAGTCCTTGGGATCGCAAAGAATTGGACATGACTGAGCAACCAGCACTTTACCTCAGAGTATCTGCATAGCTGTTTTTTAAAAACTCAACAAGCAGTTCTAACCTGCAGCATGAGCTGAAAAGCACTACTATAGACTGTGAAAATTAATAAATAGAAAACATAATTAAAATAGTCAGGAGGCCAGAAGAGGGAGCTCTCATGCCCTAGGAAGCTAGCAGAGACCAACTCTTCCCGCCTGGCAGGAGCCCAGCCAATGAGAGACTGCCACAACTCAGCCATTAAAAAGTCACTATACTTTCAACTCTCAGTTCCTCTAGCAGACCCTTTGTTCACAATAACCCTTCCAACTTTCCCTCTCCGCTTAAAAGAATTCCCCTCTCCTTGCACTTGTGGACTTGCTTAAAGCATACCAAGGTCATAGACCTCAAATTGAAATTCTCTTGTTGATCCCAAATAAAGCCACTGTTGCTGGAGAAGTAACTGGCAGTTTGTTTTAGGTCAGTAAGACCAAGACAGTTGTAATGCATAGGATTTCATGATGCAGTTGTACAGTGTGTTTGTCAGCATCCATCCCTTTGGGGAATGATAGTCTCCTCTGATATGAGGGCCTAGCAAGTTTGACTTTACCCCTATCCACGGCAGTCCTAGTGATGTGCATAGAACCCAGTTCAAAGTGATCCAGACCATGGCAGAGACCTCCCTAAAAAGTTAATGTCAGTAGGTGGGAAATGTCAAAATTGGAAAGGGAGTATGTCAAGGCTGTATATTGTCAGCCTGCTTCATTCAGTTCAGTTCATTCACTCAGTTGTGTCTGACTCTTTGCAACCTCATGGACTACAGCATGCCAGGCCTCCCTGTCCATCACCAACTCCTGGAGTTTACTCAAACTCATGCCCATTGAGTTGGTGATGCCATACAGCCACCTCATCCTCTGTCATCCCTTTCTCCTCCTGCCTTCAATCTTTCCCAGCATCAGGGTCTTTTCCAATGAGTCAGTTTGTCTCATCAAGTGGCCAAAGTATTGGAGCTTCAGCTAGGGCATCAGTCCTTCCAATGAATATTTAGGATTGATTTCCTTTAGTATTGACTAGTTTGATATCCTTGCAGTCCAAGGGACTCTCAAGAGTTTTCTCCAGCACCACAGTTCACACAGTTCAAAAGCATCAATTCTTTGACACTCAGCTTTCTTTATGGTCCAACTCTCACATCCATACATGACTACTGGAAAAACTATAGCTTTGACTAGACAGACCTTTGTTGGCAAAGTAATGTTTCTCATAGCTTTTCTCTCAAGGAGCAAACATCTTTTAATTTCATGGCTGCAGTCACCATCTGCAGTGATTTTGGAGACCAAGAAAATAAAGTCTCTCACTGTTTCCATTGTTTCCCCATCTATCTACCAGGAAGTGATGGGACCAGATGCCACAATCTTAGTTTTTTGAATGTTGAGTTCTAAGCCAGCTTTTTCACTCTTCTCTTTCACTTTCATTAAGAGGCTCTTTAGTTCCTCTTCGCCTTCTGCCACAAGAGTGATATCACCTGTATATCTGAAGTTATTGATGTTTCTCCAGGCAATCTCGATTCCAGCTTGTGCTTCATCCAGCCTGGCATTTTGCATGATGTACTCTGCATATGTTAGTTAAGCAGGGTGACAATATACAGCCTAGACATATTCCTTTCCCAATCTGGAAGCAGTCTATTGTTCCATGTCGAGTTCTAACTGTTGCTTCCTGACCTGCAGGCAGATTTCTCAGGAGGCAGGTCAGCTGGTCTGGTATTCCCATCTCTTGAAGAATTTTCCACACTTTGCTGTCATCCATACAGTCAAAAGCTTTGGCATAGTCAATAAAGCAGAAATAGATTTTTTTTCTGGAATTCTCTTGCTCTTTCTATGATCCAACAGATGTTGGCAATCTGATCTCTGGTTCCTCTGCCTTTTCTAAGTTACACTGCTTACTTAACTACTATGCAAATTACATCATGCAAAATGCTGAGCTGGATGAATCACAAGCTGGAATCAAGATTGTAAAGAGAAATATCAACAACCTCAGATATGCAGATGACACCACTCAAATGGCAGAAAGAGGAGAACTAAAGTGCCTCTTGATGAAGGTGAAAGAGGAGAGTAAAAAGGCTGACTTAAATGGCAGAAAGTGAAGAAGCAGCAAAGAGGATCTTGATGAAAATGAAAGAGAAGTGAAAAAGCTGGCTTAAAACTCAACATTCAAAAAAGACTATGGCATCCGATCCCATCAATTCATGGAAAATGGGTGGGGAAAAATGGAAACAATGGCAGATTTTATTTTCTTGGGCTCTAAAATCACTGCAGAGAGTGACTGCAGTCATAAAATTAAAACACTTGCTCCTTGGAAGAAAAGCTATGACAAACTGAGACAGAGTATTAAAAAGCAGAGACATCACTTTGCTTACAAAGGTCCATATAGTCAAAGCTATGGTTCTTCCTGTAGCCATGTACAAATGTGAGAGCTGAACCACAGAAAAGGTTGAGTGCTGAAGAGCTAATGCTTTTGAACTGTGGTGCTGGAGAAGACTCTTGAGAGTCGTTGGATTGCAAGGAAATCAAACCAGTTAATCCTAAAGGAAATCAACCCTGAAACTGAAGCTCCAATACTTTGGCCACCTGATTCAAAGAGCCAACTGATTGGAGAAGACCCTGATGCTGTGAAAGATCGATGGCAGGAAGAGTAAGGGGTGACAGAGAAGATAGACGGTTTGATGCCATCACCAACTCAATGAACATGGGTTTGAGCAAACTCCAGGAGACAGTGAAGGACAGGGAAGCCTGGTGTTCTGCAGTCCATGGGGTCTCAGAGTCAAACACAACCTAGAGACTGAACAAAAACAACAAGGGAAAGGTGTTTTTCCTCTACTCACCTTAGGTGTAATGGCTAGAGTTTAATTGACAAAAGAGAGATTAACGGGAGAAAAACAAACAGAAGTTTACTAACACATGCATTGCACATATTTCCAGGAGAGTTCAGTGATGAAAAAAATGACCTCAGAGGGGTGTTTAAAAGTGGGGCTTATATATCTCCTTAATAGAAGAAAAAAAATTTTGTAGAGAAATGACCGATAAAGGAAAGGGTTTTCAGCTTCTAAAGGGAACAAATTGTTGAAAGATAAGTATTAATATTAGGAGGAAACTAATGCTGCCAAGCAGGTCCCTGAGGGACTCCTGGGCACAGCAGCCTTTTTGTCCCCCATTTCTAAACCTCCATGACCCTCTCTCAGTTCCAAATGGCAGTACAGTTGCTAATCAAAGGATGAACAGCAACAAAACCAAAAGATTAAAGAACCAGAGAGGCTCATCAAAATTAGGAAACTGGACCACATAAGCCCCTGCACACACCCTAATATTGTCAGCAACACCACCCTTATGAAACTTTGCAGAGAGTCTTCCTGCCATACTCCTGTCTGTTACAACCTTTCTCTACTCACCAGGGAGTAGGGACAGAGTTCTTGAGGCCCTAGCCTACTGTGTTTCCCCTTTGACTGGCAAAGTAATAAAGCCACTCTTCCCTTCTCCTCCATAATGGTCTCCATATTTCTGTTCAACACCGGTGCAGAGAGGACCAAGATTTTGGCAACACTAATGGAAGATAAGGGCCAGTTGGTAAGGAACGTTATGTAGGTTCCTCTGGTGCCATCCCAGTGCCGATTGGAGTCTAGAGCTATCTCCCATGACTAAGAATTGTTTTGCCCTTTGTGGTATAGACCAGGAGCCATGTGTCTGTTTTTTCTCAATTGCCTTCAGCTCAAAATAAGCCACATGCCAGAGTGGCATATTTTAGGGTGGTACACTCTGAACCCTTTCAGAAATCCTCTTCTGGGACTATAGCTGTAAGGACAACATCAGGTATGACTCATACCATCTTTATTACTGCATGGAAGTAATCATTCACCAGTAGAAGAGAAGTGACGCTAACATACAAAGGAAAAAAAATATAGAGGTGGAGAAAGCACTTTGATTTTCTTTTAGTAAATATTTACTTATTATGCTGTCGGCTGGTTGTGAAAATGAGCAAGGACCCCAAGGTCCTTGCTTCCCATGTCCTCCATCTGCCTTTTGTCTGTGGACAAACTTTAACCAGTGAGTAAGTTTAATCAGAGAAGTGAGAAAAGGAAGCGACAGAGGGAAACAGTTCAGGAGGATTAAATTATAATACTTTAGTTATCAAGCATGGGCTTCCCGGGTAGCTCAGCCGGTAGAGAGTCATCCTACAATGTAGGAGTTCTTGGTTCCATTCCTGAGTTGAGAAGTTCCCCTGGAAAAGGGATAGGCCACTCACTCCAGTATTTTTGGGTTTCCCTGGTGGCTCAGATGGTAAAGAATACGCCTGCAAGGCAGGAGACCTGGGTTCGATCCCTAGATTGGAAAGATCCCCTGGAGGAGGGCATGGCAACTCACTCCAGTATTCTTGCCTGGAGAATCTCCATGGACAGAGGAGCCTGGCGAGGTACAGTCCACGGGGTCACAAAGAGTTGGACATGACTGAGCGACTAAGCATAGCACAGCACAGTCATTAAGCAGTTAATGATCTTTAGTTTCTTCTCAAGGGCTACAAATAATATTCTGAGCCATATCCTGTGAGCTGTTTTGTGGATACTAAAACCCCCACCAAGTGGAAGATATTAACTACATGATGACCAGACTAGCCATGATATTAGCTGCCACAATTCCAGGAACTGGCCTCAAGGAAATGGGAAAAAAACTGACTTTGGAACTAAAGATTAATTATACTTAAAACAATCAACATGACAGGGGTCAGACCACTGATGACTAATTTTAAGATGAGTGTCAGGGACTTCCCTGGGGGTCCAGTAGTTAAGACTCCACATTCCTAATGCAGAGGGCATGGGTTGGATCCCTGGTCAGGGAACTAAAATCCAATATGCAGCATGGAATGGCCAAAAGAAAAGATGACTATCAAAGCTGATGATGCTGTTTCTGCAATAGACCCCTCCCTCTGTCTATAAAAGCTCTTGCCTGTTGTTTGTCAGTGGTGAGGAGTCCACCTTTGGACAGGAGTCTACCCTCCCTGCCAGTTGCTGGATTCCAAAATAAAGAAAACTTTCCTTTCCACCAACCTTGCCTCTTTATTGCCTTTTGAAAAGCAAGCAGCCAGACTCCACTTCTGATTACAGGGGTAGGTGACTGATGATAAGCCCCTGGATTCATCATTAGAGTTTCTATTAGATGTTCTGTAGAATTAGCTTAAGCTATTTCATGCCAATTTGAGTTGACAGTCTATTGCTTGAAACCAAAACTGCCCCCCCCCAATATAATATGCAGTTAACATTTTTGCAACATCAGAACCATTTTTTGAAGTTATGGAATAGAGGACTCCCTTCTCCTCACTTCCAATCATGGTTTTAAAGTCTTTTTCTGTGTGATATAGAACAGCCTTATTGCTGACTGTAGAAAGTTTTAGTGCTCTGGATAGAAGATCCAATCAGTCATAATAATAACATTCCCTTGAGCCAAAGCCTAATCCAGAGCAATGCCCTAACTCTCTTCAAATCCATAAAGGCTGAAAAAGGTGAGAAAGCTGCTGCAGAAAAAAAGTTTGAAGCTAGCAGAGGTTGGTTCATGGGGGTTAAACTTAGAAGCTGTCTCCATAACATTAAAGTGCAAGGTGAAGCAACAAGTGCAGGTGTATTAACAGAAGCTGCAGTAAGTTAACCAGAAGATCTAGCTAAGATAACTACACTTGGCTACACTCCACAACAGGTTTTCATTGCAGAATGCCATCTAGGGCTCTTATAGCCAGAGAGGGGAAGTCAATACCTGACTTCAAAGTTTCAAAGGATAGGCTGACTGCTGCCAGGGGCTAATACACTTGTGACCTAAGTGGGAGCCAGGGCTCATTGACCATCCTGAAAACCCTAGGGCCTTTAAGAATAGGAAAATATTTGTAACACGTAATAGACAAAAAAGTTAATTTCTTTAACATAATTAGTTTTACAAATCACTAATGAAATCAAGCATGATCATATGGGGACTGCCTGGACACAAAAGCCTTTCCTTGTTCCTCTTTTTCTTACTTGTAGGAAAAAAAGATCTGAACTGACTATGGCTCATATTATGAATTCCTTACTGCAAAATTCAGACTTAAAGAAAGTAGAGAAAACCACTAGGCTGTTCAGATATGACCTAAATCAAATCCCTTATGATTATCATTGGAAGTTACAAATAGATTCAAGGGATTAGATCTGATAGACAGAGAGATTTGTAACATTGCATAGGAGGTGACGAGCAAAACCACCCCCAAGGAAAATGCACAAAGGCAAAATGGTTGTCTGAGGAGGGCTTACAATAGCTGAGGAGAGAAGAGAAGTGAAAGGCAAAGGAGAAAAAGAAAGACATACTCATCTGAAAGCAAAGTTCCAAAGAATAGCAAGGAGAGAATAGAAAGCCCTCCTAAGGGGAACAATACAAAGAAATGGAAGAAAACAATAGAATGGGAAAGACTAGAGATCTCTTCAAGAAAATTAGAGATACCAAGGGAACATTTCATGCAAAGATGGGCTCGATAAAGGACAGAAATGGTATGGACCTAACAGAAGCAGAAGATACTAAGAAGAGGTGGCAAGAATACAGAGAAGAACTATACAGAAAAGATCTTGATGACCCAGATAACCACCTAGAGCCAGACATCCTGGAATGTGAAGTCAAGTAGGCCTTAGGAAACATCACTATGAACAAACCTAGTGGAGGTGATGGAATTCCAGCTGAGTTACTTCAAATTCTAAGATGATGCTGTGAAACTGCTGCACTCAATATCCCAGCAAATTTGGAAAACTCAGCAGTGGCCACAGGACTGGAAAAGGTAAGTTTTCATTCCAATCCCAAAGGATGCTCAAACTACCACACAATTGCACTCATTTCACATGCTAGGAAGGTCATGCTCAAAATCCTTCAAGCTAGGTTTCAATAGAAGCTTCAGTGGCAGCTGCACAGCACTGGAGTGGCAGCTGCGTGGTGCTGGAGCTGCTGTGAGGAGATACCCCACGTCCAAGGTCAAAGGAGAAGCCCCAGCAAGACGATAGGAGGAGCAAATTCACATTTAGAATCACACCCCATTCCCACCAGAGATGCTCAGAGGGCTCAGACAAATCTTGTGCACACCAGGACCCAGAGACCCCACAGAGACTGAGACAGAACTGCATTTGAGTGTCTCCTGTGGAGGTACGGGTCAGCAGTGGACTGCCACAGGGCCAGGGGCTCTGGGTGCAGCAGACCTGGGTATGGCATAAGCCCTTTGTGAGGAGGTCACTGTTAACCCCACCACAGAGCTGCCAGAACTTACACAGGACTGGGAAATGGACTCTTGGAGGGCACAAACAGAACCTTGTGTGCACCAGGACCCAGGAGAAAGAAGCAGCGACCCCACAAGAGACTGACCCAGACTTGCCTGGGAGTGTCCAGCAGTCTCCAGTGGAGGTGTGGGTTGGTGGTGGCCCACGGCAGGGCTGGGGGCACTGAATATAGCAGTGCATGCATGGGACCTTTTGAAGGAGGTTGCCATTATCTTCATTATCTCCACCATAGTTTGGCCCCAAGTAAATAACAGGGAGGGAACACAGCTCCACCCATCAACAGAAAATTGGATTAAAGATTTTCTGAGCATGGCCTGGCCTAGCAGAACAAGACCCAGTTTCCCCCTCAGTCAGTCTCTCCCACCAGGAAGCTTCCATAAGCCTCTTATCCTTCTCCATCAGAGGGCAGACAGACTGAAAACCACAATCACAGAAAATGAATCAAACTGATCACATGGACCACAGGCTTGTCTGACTCAATGGAACTATGAGCCATGCCATGTAGGGTCACCCAAGACGGACGGGTCATGGTGGACTGTTCTGACAAAATGTGATCCAATGAAGAAGGGAATGGCAAACCACTTCAGTATTCTCGCCTTGAGAACCCCATGAACTGCATGAAAAGGCAAAAAGATATGGCACTGAAAGATGAACACCCCAGGTTCGTAGGTACCCAATATGCTACTGCAGATCAGTGGAGAAATAACTCCAGAAAGGATGAAGAGATGGAGCCAAAGCAAAAACAACACCCAGCTGTCGATGTGACTGGTGATAGAAACAAAGTAAGAGCAATATTGCATAGGAACCTGGAATGTTAGGTCTACGAATCAAGGCAAATTGGAAGTGGTCAAACAGGAGATGGCAAGAGTGAACGTCGACATTTTAGGAATCAGTGAACTAAAATGGACTGGAATGGGTGAATTTAACTCAGATGACCATTATATCTACTACTGTGAGCAAGAATCCCTTAGAAGAAATGGAGTAGCCATCACAGTCAGCAAGAGTCTGAAATGCAGTACTTGGATGCAATCTCAAAAACGACAGAATGATCTCTGTTCATTTCCAAGGCAAACCATTCAATATCACAGTAATCCAAGTCTGCCCTGACCAGTAATGCTGAAGAAGCTAAAGTTGAACAGTTCTATGAAGCTTCTTCACAGAAGGTTCTATGACCTTTTGAAACTAACACCCTAAAAAGAAGTCCTTTTCATTATAGGGGACTGGAATGCAAAAGTAGGAAGTCAAGAAACACCTGGAGTAACAGGCAAATTTGGCCCTGGAGTACAGAATGAAGCAGGGCAAAGTCTAATCAAGTTTTGCCAAGAGAATGCACTGATCATAGCTCATCTCACACGCTAGTAAAGTAATATTCAAAATTCTCCAAGCCAGGCGTCAACAGTACATGAACCATTAACTTGTAGATGTTCAAGCTGGATTTAGAAAAGGTAGAAGAACAAGAGATCAATTGCCAACATCCATTGGATCATTGAAAAAGCGAGAAAGTTCCAGAAAAACATCTACTTCTGCTTTACTGACCATGCCAAAGCCTTTGTGTGGATCACAACAAAGTGCGGAAAATTCTTCAAGAGATGGGAATACCAGACCACCTGACCTGCCTCCTGAGAAATCTGTAGGCAGGTCAAAAAGCAACTATTAGAACTCTGCATGGAACAACAGATTGGTTATAAATCGGGAAGGAGTACTTAATAAACCTTTCTCTGCTCTAAATGACAACATTTCCATTTTTTGGCCTCACAATGCATTGGGCACAGGAACTTGTGCTCAGCAATACTAAGAGAAAAAGAAATGCAGCTATCTAATACAAAAACAGGCAAAGGATATTAACAGGCAGTTGAAATAAAAACAAATAGAATCATGTGCTTAACTTCACTCATAATTAAGTAAATGCACACCAAAACAAATTATGCTTTTCAATGACCAGAAAAACAATCATAAATTATTCTGCTAATGCACAAGGCTGGCAAATAACAGGTGATGGACATGTAAATTGATACAACTTTTGGAAGGCAATTTTGCAACACCTATCAGAATTTATAATGCTTGAACACTGTGAAGTGTAAGTCTATAGCTAGGATTTCATCCAGTGAGCAAACTCTCAAAAATTACAAGGCATATGTTTCCATATGTTTACTGATCCATCACTGGTAAGAACGAAAACCTGGGGACTTCCCTGGTGGTCCAGAGGTTAACACTCTGCTTTCAGCTCAGGGGACTCTAGTTCAATCACTGGTCAGGGAACTAAGATTCCTCATGCCACACCGCATGGCCAAAAGAAAAAAAAAAAAAAAACCTGCACATGACCTAAATACCCATCAATTAGTCTGCCTGGTTAAATAAATTATTATATACCCAATCAGTTCAACATTATTTAGTACTGCAAATTAAGAATTATATAATACGTGCTGTTAAAAGAATGGAATCATGCATGCTGTTAAAGTGAACAAAAACAAAGAATACCATATGCATTATCATCTATATGTATAAAGGGAAATATATTCAAACATTTTCCCAGGAAGCATACAAAAGAAACTGTTAGTTAGGCAGTCAGTTAGGCAGAACTTGAGGGAGAGGACTTAGTAGAGACTTTTTTATTTTATGACTTGCTTAATTTAAACTTTTATTTTACCATATATATGAACCTATATTATATATTTATGATATATTATATAGTGTATTTGATATTTATTTATACATTATAGTATACATTATATGGATTTATCATCGATGAATTATATGTTTTATATATTAATACTAGATAATTCATAATATAAAATATTTTATATATTATCCATATTGAGATACCTTTCAAAATCATGACTGAGAAAGGATAGGTTTCCATCCTTCCTAGATGGTATTTTAAAATTTATTTTATAGTAAAATACAATACCATAGTCAGCTTGTTTTCGTCTCTCAAGAAACTTTGAGCAAACATTTGAAGATACAGTAAAGAATCTTAAAAATAATACCATTCTTTGTACAAGCACTTGGGAAACAGTTTGCCATCTATGGTTTGTCACCATCTATCTGAAGAAGCAGCACAAGCTGGAATCAAGATTTCCAGGAGAAATATAAATAACCTCAGATATGCAGATGACACCACCCTTATGGCAGAAAGTGAAGAGGAACTAAAAAGCCTCTTGATGAAAGTGAAAGAGAGTGAAAAAGTTGGCTTAAAGCTCAACACTCAGAAAACGAATATCATGGCATCTGGTCCCATCACTTCATGGGAAATAGATGGGGAAACAGTGGAAACAGTATCAGACTTTATTTTGGGGGGCTCCAAAATCACTGCAGATGGTGACTGCAGCCATGAAATTAAAAGACGCTTACTCCTTGGAAGGAAAGTCATGACCAACCTAGATAGCATATTGAAAAGCAGAGACATTACTTTGCCAACAAAGGTTCGTCTGGTCAAGGCTATGGTTTTTCCAGTGGTCATGTATGGATGTGAGAATTGGACTGTGAAGACAGCTGAGTGCTGAAGAATTGATGCTTTTGAACTGTGGTGTTGGAGAAGACTCTTGAGAGTCCCTTGGACTGCAAGGAGATCCAACCAGTCCATCCTAAAGGAGATCAGTCCTGGGATTTCTTTGGAAGGAATGATGCTGAAGCTGAAACTCCAGTACTTTGGCCACCTCATGCAAAGAGCTGACTCATTGGAAAAGACTCTGATGCTGGGAGGGATTGGGGGCAGGAGGAAAAGGGGATGACAGAGGATGAGATGGCTGGATGGCATCACCAACTCGATGGACATGAGTTTGAGTGAACTCTGGGAGATGGTGATGGACAGGGAGGCCTGGCGTGCTGCGATTCATGGGGTCGCAAAGAGTCAGACACGACTGAGCAACTGAACTAAACTGAACTGATTGAAGATGAAGGACACACCCTTTGAATGACCGATAGTCTCCTAAATACAGACTCTACAGAAATATATACATACATTCACCAAAACACATGTACTAAGATGTTCACTAGAAAAATGTTTTCAATAGCAAAAACAGAAACTGACCTAGAAACCACCAAAATATTCATTACCAGTGGAATGGTTACATCAACTGTGATACAGTCACTTAAGGCAAAGCTATAATGTTGTGAAAATAAATGCACCACAACCCATCAGCATGGATCAACTGTACAAACAAAGGATGAAAAGGAGCGAGATACAAAAGAAACATGTAGTATGAATCCATTTATACTATGCTTAGGGTGTATACACAGATAGGAAAACCAAGGCAGTGACTATCACAAACTATCTGGGAGTGAGACAAAAGCATTGTAAGCTGGAAGGGGCACACTTGGGGGCTTCTGGAGACCTGACAATGTATGTGACCTAGACTGTGATTTATACAGATATTTGCTTCGTAACTTTTATCAAAACTTACACATATGTTTAAATGCTTCCCTGTATCTATGTTACATATCATAATAAAAACTACAAAAATTAAACAAAGCACCTGATACCATTCTGCGTCTAAACCATAGTTTACACAAACCAATATTCTATCTATGATACCAGACGGTACATTATGCTAGTTTCCAAGGAGTCATATTTTGGGCTTGCAGGATGAATCCTAAGATTTGGGCATTTATAACTCCAAAATAAAGTACAGAGAAACAGGATATCAAACTGTGTCCAAACCATCATAGTAAAAATCAGCCCCAGTACTGAGTATATTTAGAATAGATGAGAAGCTGGAACTTCAGACTATTTTTCATTGTTAGATCTTTAATAGTTATTCCTATCTATACAGACCATTACTTTTCAAGAATATAGTACTTCTTGAAGAATTTACTACATAAATTTCAAGTCCTCTTAAATAATACTATTAATATATTCTTCCCATCGTTATTGCTCATATCTACCTACCCTGCAAAAAAGGAATCTGACAGCTAAACAAAAGAAGTATATGAGGCATGTCAAGAGGCTTAAAGTCATCTAACTAAAAGAAAATCTCTTTTCTACTTAAGCTCCACATCAAAACACCTGTTGGTGGTGATGGGTGATGGTGAAGGAACAGGAAGGTAAGCTTTGAATTGCTATCGTACACACACACACACACACACACACACACACACACACAGTCTCACATACACCACCATTTTGTATGGGGAACCCCCCGCAAAATGTTAGCAGTATAGTTTATTTTCACTTAATATTTGTTGGTACATTGTCAGTTCCATGTTCAACATAATTACTATTCTAATAGGATGTTTTACAAGCCTGCAAAAGGCAGATTTCTACCCACTGGCAGGACTCATCATCACAGGGAATTCCAGCTCGATGGGTTTTTAGCTGACCACATCAATTACCCAGTAAATGGCGACATTTTCTAAACTGCTGTGCAGAGCCAAGTGTCTAAATCTTGGCCAATAAGATGTAAGCATGTGAGTATGTGTGTGTTAGAGTATGTGTGTGTTAGAGTGTGTGTGTGTTTAAGGAAGTTGCTTGTTTTCCACTCTCTTGTTCCCTCTTCACACTGAACAGAAAAAAGCAAGAGAAGTAACTGCCTCTGACCCAGAGATGACAGTTCCTGATGAGAACGGCAGAGCTACCTGATCATTTGAGACACATTTCTGGAGTGTTGTCTGAGTAAAAGCTAAATGTTTATCTTATTTCTGCACTGTAATTTGAGGATACTGTTAAAGTAGATTTTAAATATAAAAGCCAAAATAAATTATTTGTAGTGGTGCAGGGTAAAGCATCTGCCTACAGTGTAGGAGACAAAGGTTCAATTCCTGGGTTGGGATGATCCCCTGGAGAAGGGCATGGCAACCCACTGCCATATTCTTGCCAGGAGAATTCCATGGACAGAGGAGCCTGGTGGGCTATAGTCCATGGGGTTGAAAGAGTCAGACACAACTGAGCCTGCACAGACTAAATGAATATGAGTTTTACTTTAGACACATCTGGCAATATGCTAACTGGTAAGAATAATAAAAAAATAGGCAGTATAAATTAAATCACTGCCTTACATCAAACAAAAGTAAATGTGATAAGGAGAGCAAACATAAAACTTTAACCTGAAACATATATACATATTAATTTTATGTACATGGTCTGGTAATGGCAAGTTTCTCTCTAAGCATTATAAAAAAGGTAAAAATCACAGAGGAAAAAATTGAGATACTTGACTCCAGCCAATTTTGAAAATAATTGCACATCAACACTAGGTCGAACAAAATTGCAATGCAACTGATAAACTGAAGAGAACCAATTTAGTTTAAGGTTTGTGTCTGTGATATTTAAAAACTCCTAAAATCGGTAAGTAAAAGACATTGGGAAAATGGGAAGGAACGTTGTATTAATACTGATTCTTGTTTGCAAGCCATGGGAACCAACACTGGTTAACTTAAAAGAGTTAATCACTGGGAGGACATTGGAAAGCTAAAAGGAAAGAGAATTGGATGCAGAAAGGACAAGAGAAGTAGTTCCAGAGGAACTACAATACAGTCTTCTCTGAGTGCTATCACTGGAATAAAAGGACAGCTCCCTGGAGATATTTTGAGGTGGAAGATGATGGTTTCCTGGTGACTGCTTTCATGAGATAACACCTGAAAGGAAATGAGGTGAGACTGGGCAGAAGGAGAAGCCAACTCAAGCTGCAGATGCAGCTGAAGCCTCAGCCAACCCCACAGGGTGCTCCTGAGAGTAGCCCCAAGTAGAGGCAAGGGCCTTTGTTTGGTGCTTTTCTCCAGTCCTGCCTTGGGCTGTCCACAGGTAAGGCAGTTGTCTATAGTTAAAGGGGCAGTGAAGTATGAGCAGCTAATAGACACAGCGGTGGACTTATTTTCTGACTTTGCACCAGACCACAGAAAATTTAAAACTCTTAGAAGAAACAGACCAGCACACTTGGTCATGTGCTCAGAGTTTGACTGGAGCGGTCCAGGTCCTCTAATATTCTGTCCTTCTAAAACTGCACAGAGAGGCCATACACCAGCCCCCACCACCAAAAAACCCATTTGTATGCTCGTACCAAAACAAGGCAGAGTGGAAGCCAGACTCCCAGGATACAGCCACTGTCTATTATAGATATCAATGGGCAATTCAGGAATACTGATATATAAATGATTGGTAGGTTTTCAAAAGTTCACCCTCATTAGCAACTGATGATCTGAAAATTACGCCTTGCAAATGAGAGTGACAGGGCTTCCCAGGTGGCTTTATTGGTAAAGAACCTGCCAGCCAGTGCAGAAGACATAAGAGATGCAGGTTCGATTCCTGGGTTGGGAAGAGCCACTGCAGGAGGGCATGGCAACTGACTCCAGTATTCTTGCCTGGAGAATTCCACGGACAGAGGCGCCTGGCAGGCTACAGTCCATGGGGTCACAGAGTTGGACACGACCGAAGCAACTTAGCACAATGAGAGTGACAAAGATTAAGAAGGATCTTTCTCAGAATTTCCAAGGGTGGTGGGAGACAGGCACTCAAATACAATGCTGCTAAGTCGCTTCAGTCGTGTCCGATTCTGTGCAACCCCGTAGACAGCAGCCCGCCAGGCTCCACCATCCCTGGGATTCTCCAGGCAAGAACACTGGAGTGAGTTGCCATTTCCTTCTCCACAAATACAATGCTAACAGAAGAATAAAACTGCATAACCTTCCTGAACATCAAATTTGCAATGTATGCCAAAAGTTTTAAAAATACACCCATTCTGCAATTGCACGTCTAGGAATTTAGCCTAAGGAAATAACCAATTATTTAAAAAGTTAAATGCACAGAAAGATATTTAACACAGCCTTGTTTGCGATATTTATAAAGGAAGGAAGTAAACTAAACATTTAAAAGAGGTTGTAGAGTCAGTAAATTATGGAAAATCCAGATGATGCAATATGATGAAGCCATTAGGAATCAATTGGTCGCGAGATAATTACATATACAGAGAGATGGTCATGTTACCGTAAGTTTTAAAAATTACAGAATACATAATAAATCTTCTTGTAATATCAAAAACCAAAAGGTAAATGCTATTTTAGTCTGATGGCATTACAGGTACTATTTCCCAAATCTGTAACAGAAAAAGACAGCTTACATGTCAGTCAAAAATTATTTAAAAGCCTCTCAAAATCAAAACAAAAAGCAAAATTTAAAAACTGAAGTAGGACACACCCTCCAAAAAAGATAACAGTTGAAAAGTTTAGCCTTGGAACCATTTTTTAAATTTCAATAAAACATTAAATGTTTCAAATATTTAATGTTTATATACATTAGGACTTACCATGTATCAGGCACTGTCCTAAAAACCTTCTAGATCGTCATTCACATAATCCTCATAACTCTATGAGTTAGGTACCATTATTATCCATATTTTACAGATGAAGAAACTGAGGCACAGACATCCCACTAGCTATAGGACTAGTAACTAGTGAAGATGAGACTCAAATCCAGGTAGTCTGGCTTTGGAGACCATTACTGTAATCACTTGGCTATTTTGTAAAAGTATTTATTGGAGAAATATTAATATTTGATAACAATCTTGTACTCTTTTGCAAATGTTCACTGCCTGCAGAATTCGAGGTAAATCACTGCAGACAAACAGCTTTTCAACTGAAAATCTGAGTGAAGGTGAAATCCTTGATTAGTCTTATGACAAACACATGTGTAGGTGGAAGTAAGGAGAAAAGACAGATTATGTTTATTTTAAATGTATTTATCAGGAATTTACTGTTTGGATAAGAAAAAACATAAAATATTTCAATTCAATAAAATCTTGGGCTACCTTTTTTGAAAGATATAATTTACAAATACTAATTTAAATGTTATTGAGATAAAAAGCACAGTCAGATTTTGATTGCTGTTTAATTCTATCACTGCCTTTAAAATCTTAATATATATTTGGATTCCCTGGTGGTCCAGTGGATTAGGAATATACATGCCAAAGCAGGGGAAACAGGTTAGATCCTTGCTTTGAGAAGATAGCACATGCCTTGAGGCCACTAAGCTCATGTGCCGTAACTACTGAATACACGTCCTGCAACTACGGAAGCCCACGTGTCCAGAGCCAGTGCCCCACAGCAAGACAAGCCACTGAAACAAGAGGCAGTCACCACAACCAAGAGAAGCCGCCTCTCACAGCAACTAGAGAAAGCAACGAAAACACAGCACAGCCAAAAATAAACAAATACGATTTTTTTAAAACTCTATATTTTTAAAAAAGAATATGATTGGACTTATATAAGAAATGAAAATTGTAACACAGCATACACAAGCTTCTCTAGGAAGCCTTTTTCCATAATAATCACTTTATTTCTCAAGAAAAATACCATTGACCTAACCTGTATGTTAATTGCTAGCTAGTAAAAAAGGGAAATCATAACCAGGCAAAACGTGAACACAGCGAACTAAAACTCACTGTGAAAAAAAAAAAAGATAAGTAAAACGGTGACTTTAAAGGCTCTACATGGTTTTATACCTTACATCTTCTGTTGCTGTAAGATATGAAGAGTTGTAGGTCTAACATAATTTTTATCTCCTTCCAGGACATTTTAGCAGTTGTGAAATAAGAGGCTTGGAACAACATCCTAAGTCCCTTCTAGTCCTAAAATTCAAAGTACATTCAATATATAGTTCTAAAGACATTAATACATACCTTGGCCAGACTGACTTCCTGGTGAAAGGGGAAGATGAGCAAAATGCCTGGGTTACTCCTCCATCATGGCCCTTGCAACGAGTCTGTTCGCAAAGTTAGTCTCTAAATCGGCAACCAGTATATCTGATAAACGTTTGTGAACACCAACTTACAGAAGACCTTTCCTGACAATGTCTCTACCTGTTTCACATGCATACTTTGATTCTATCTCCCGGAGTCCTTGCTCCCTCTCTCATTACCCCCTCATCGTGTTGGCTAACACACCACTAAATTCAATGTATATTCACCTTTAACCGTTCTCCACCTCGTGGCCCATTTAACACAGCTGAACCTACTTTGAAAATCTGGTTTTCTTCTCATATCTTAGGCCACTTCTCCTTTAAGTTAGTCATCAAATGTTGGAATCACACAAGTCTGGGCCTTGGGTCTTTTTTAAACTCTATATCTATGCTGTTTTATATGGAAGGCACTAGGCCATGGGACTATTTAATAAACTAAAGTTAATAAAACAAAAATTCAATTCTTTAATTGCCCTAGGCATTTCAAGGGCTCAAAAACCACAAGTGGCTCATGGTATTGGGCAACACTGAAATAGAATATTTCCGACATTCTATTACACAGTGTTGCTCTATACCATCTCCCTGAGTGACTGTCTTTATGCCCATGTTCTCAATTATCATCTATTTGCAGAAAAATCTTCACATTTATACTCTTGTAAAAACTTCTTTTTTGAGCAAAAGACCAGCGTGGCCAAACACTTCCTTAATTTTCCACTTGGATATCTCAAAGCCCAAAATGCCCCAGACCAGATTTCTCAAGTTCATCTCCAAAACTAGTTTTAGAATATTCTTCCTAATGTCACTGCCATCTAATTCCAGGTGAACTAGTTTGAAAACTCAAGCTATCCTCTATTTTTCCTCATTCGTTCAATCCATTTCCAAGTCCTCTGCATTATCTCTTAAGTACCATATTTCTCAAAATTTCCCCTTCCTCGTTTTTCTGCAACCCCCATAATCCATACTCCTATAGCTTGACTAGTGGAGAAATTTTTCTGAATTTAACTTTTGACTGAGTGACCTCAGGCAAATTTCTTAGACTCCTCCTTAACCAAGTTCTCCATCTGTAAAAATAGGGATAATACTATGATATTCTTCATAGTGTTGTTGTAAGGATTGAATAAGATTATAAATGTAGAGCTTAGCATCGTGTATAAGACATAAATTCTCTAAATATTAGCTCCTATAATTACTATCATCTCGTGCCTAGATTACTGAAATTGTATCCTGTCTTTCCATACTTATTTTTGCTCCTCTCCAGTCTTCTGCCTGCAATATAACGAGAGACTTTTAGTAAATGTAAACCTGATCATTTGCCCCCTCAATCTCCCTGGAAACCCAGTTTATAGGTTTTATAGGTCTTTTGGAATAGACCTCTTTTATCACACTTGTCCCTTAATCCCTGTGCTTTAACCAAAGTGGTCATATTCACTCTAAGAAGGCTTTTGCTCATGATATTTCCCTTTTCTAAAACCCCCATGAAAGTTAAAATTTTATTCTAATCATCCTTCAGACTTCAATGAACAGTCACTCCTACCTAAGTTTCGTCCCTCTTTTTTGCATTCTCATTATACCATATTCCCCTCTGTCCCAAAACTTCTCGGTTTGCAATCACACATTTATATGAGTGGCTACTATTTATTATTACTATACATTTCTTTGTTTCCTTCAACAGACATGTTATACTGAACTTCTGATATTCCTCCAACTCAAGTCTGCTACATTCACCATCTTCTTCATCTCAGAAAATTGCAACACCATTTTTCTAGTTGCCCAGGCCAAAAGTCTTGAACTCTCTTCAATATTCCATAAGTACGTAAGTAAGTTAAGTCGCTCAGTCGTGTCCGACTCTTTGCGACCCCATGGACTGTAGCCTACCAGGCTCCTCTGTTCATGGGATTCTCCAGGCAATAGTACTGGAGTGGATTGCCATTTCCTTCTCCAGGGAATCTTCCCGACCCAGGGATCGAACCCCAGTCTCCCACATTGTAGACAGACGCTTAACCGTCTGAGCCACCAGGGAAGTCAATATTCCATATCCATCAGCATTTTCTATTGCTTCCACACAGTCTGACCACTTTCCTCTCATTTCCACTGCTCCACACAGTGGCCAAAACCCACAATATAACTTTCTGGATTGTAGCAATCTCTCTTAACACTTGCTTACTGCTCACTCAGTTGTGTCCGACTCTGTGATCCCCATGGACTGTAACCCACCAGGCTCCTCTGTCCATGGGATTCTCCAAGCAAGAATATTGGAGTGGGTTGCCATTTCCTCCTCTAGGGGATCTTCCTGACCAAGGGATCAAACTCAACTCTCTTACATCTCCTGCATTGGCAGGTGGGTTTTTTAACCACTAGTGCCACCCACATTTGACCATATTGAAGATACTGCATTAAGGAGGTAATTAATGTTAAAATGAGTCATAAGGGTGGAGCTCTGATCAGATAGAAATGGTGCCCTATAGAAGAAGCAACACCAGAGTTCTCTTCCTCTTCCTATGTCTTCACTAAGGACATAGTGAAAAGGCAGCCCAAACTAACATACCATTCCACTCAAACTAAAAGACAAAAAGGTACTACACAATCTGGTCTTCATGTCCCCAATCCCTAAATTCTGATTTAAATCTCCTTTAATTCTCCTTAACCCTTAAACGGCTTCAGCCACATCCACCTACATACAATTCCATCAACATTTTGGGCATGCTCTCACCTTCTGACCTTTGCTTCTCCTCTGCCTGGAACACTCTTTTCTCAAATGTTTGCATCATTCATTTCCACAGTCAAATGCCACCTTCTCACTGGGGCCATCCTATGAAAAATTTGGTACCTCCATCTCACACATATATCCTACCCTCTACTTCAGTTCAGTTCACTCGCTCAGTCGTGTCGGACTCTTTGCCACCCCGTGGACTGCAGCATACCAGGCTTCCTTGTCCATCACCAACTCCCGGAGCTTGCTCAAACTCACATCCATTGAGTCAATGATGCCATCCGACCATTTCATCCTCTGTCGTCCTCTTCTCGTCCTGCCTTCAATCTTTCCCAGCATCAGGGGCTTTTCCAGTGAGTCAGTTGGCCACATCAGGTGGCCAAAGTAGAGTTTCAGCTTCAGCATCATAATAAGCACATAGTAGGTGCTTACTATTTGCTTAAATCAATAAATGCTGAATTCCCATAGCCATCAAATTAGCTCTGTCGCTAAAAGATACCACAAACACCAGCTACTAAGGCAGCAGTCCTGTCGTGGAAACTGTACTGCCAGTTGATTGCTCTGGCCTCTTCTAGTTTTCTGGGCTTCCCTGTGGCTCAGCTGGTAAAGAATCTGCCTGCAATGTGGGAGACCTGGGTTCAATCCCCGGGTTGTGAAGATCCCCTGGAGAAGGGAAAGGCTACCCACTCTAGTATTCTGGCCTGGAGAATTCCATGGACTGTACAGTCCATGAGGTCACAAAGAGCTGGACACGACTGAGGGATTTTCAGCTTCAGTTTCACATAGGTGACACTAGTGGTAAAGAACCTGCCTGCCAATCCAAGACGTAAGAGGCACGGGTTCGAGCCCTGGGTCACGAAGATCCCCTGGAGAAGGACATGGCAATCCACTCCAGTATTCTTGCCTGGAGGATCCCATGGACAGAAGAGCCTGATGTGTTACAGTCCATAGAGTTACAGAGCTGGACCTGCAGTTTTCTGCCAATATAACTAAAGTTCATGATGGACTTAAACTGTGGCTACATGATCCCAAAGTGGTTCCTTCCTCTCTTCCATCTTTACAATAAAGATAAACTAAGATGAAAAGTGAATGTCAAATAAAATCATGGATAGGGCAATTTTTTGAAAATTGCCTGCTTGCAGAATTTTTCTCAGTATTTCCAAACAGTTCCACAAACTCTGCCTCTCTGATCATGCTTCCAGGATTCAGCAAAGAATGGTTTTCATTTGCATAAAAAAATTTTAAATTACACTAACAATACAAAAAGACACATGAGGGAAGAAGTCATTCATGGTTATCTGTTTTTATGTAGGGCTGTGGGTAGAATTTATGTTAAAAATGGATTTTCTCTACTGCTAAGAAAGTTACAAAGTTCCCCTATTTTTGACAGAAGAAAAAATAGGCCTGGACAGGAGAGAGGTACCTTACTATTTTACTTGAAATAGAATTCTTCATAACCTAAACCACGTCGAAACTTCCAAGCAAGTGCTCCACTGTTAGTTTTTGCTCTCAATATATTCATTAAAAAAAAAAAAACAACTTCAAGTTAAAAATCGTCTTGATACAATAAGTTATCTATCACAACTAGGCTCCGTTCTCGTCTTCAAACATCACAGCTTTTAAAATGAAGGTGTCATTGTAAGAGTGAACACACCCACTGCATCACCACAAGAATTAGTAACAGATTATGCAAATTAACGCTGCCTGGGGGTAAACGCCTCAAAGACAGTACAGAGGAAATCCTTCCTCCCCAAAGGCGCAGGCCTGGAGTGAGTGGGGGGAGTAGCGGCGAGCCAGATCTCCGCGCAGGCCTCGCCCCGGGCGCATCTTGCCTAAAACTCCGGAAGCACCTGCGGGATGGACGAGAAAACCGGCCGCATCACCCGCAGGCGCGCTGGGCGGTCAGCGGCTCCAGCATCGCCTCGGGTACCAAGCGCCGCAGGGTAATCAGCCCAGTAGCCCTGCAGCATCTCGCGAGATCTCGCCGTCTGAGCCCCGTACTGCGAGCTCAGAGCTTAAAAAAAAAAAAAAAAGGCAAGCGGGCGACATCCCTCGGAGCCGCCGCCGTGGTGGCAGTTGGCGCCTGAGCATCAGCGATCGGCGTGCGCCGAGGCACGGCCCGTGCGCCCCTTCTCCAGCCTGCTCGGGCTGGGCGCCGTCCGCAGCTGGTCCGCCGTGGCCTGGGTGCCGGCCCACTGACGCGCGGCCCTAGGGGCGGGGAGGAAGGGAGGAGGCCGGGGGCCAGCTCCTCTCCGCCGCAGAGTGGGGCGGGGGAAGGAGGTGGAAGGGTGGGAGGAGGGCGACGGAAGAGGAGGTAGCCGCGCAGAGATCTTCCCGGCGACGGCGGCTGGCGGCCGCTCCCCGATCACGCAGCTCGTGCTGCCGGAGGCCCGGCTCGGACTGGCCGGACGCGATTCCTGCGTGGAACCGCGCAGAAGCCTGGACCCACCGGGAACCGAGGGAACCTCTGCCGCGCGCCTCTGCCGGTCCGCGGGTGGGCGGGCTGAGGGGCGGAGGAGCCGCGGGCCCCGCCTCCCGCGTGCTGCTGCCGGAGCCGCCACCGCCGCGGCACCGCCGAGGCTTTAAACAGCGGGGCCCGCCCCGCGCCCGCCACACTCGCGCGCAGACTCGGCCGCCGGAGGCGTTCGTGCCGGCTCGGGCTAGCGGCGGCGAGCGCGCGGCTGTGAGTGCGACTCCCCCACCTGGTGTTGCGGCCGCTACCACCGCCGGCCGGGGGCGCGGAGGGCGTGCAGCCCTCGAGGTCCGCCAGGTTCTCCGGGTCCGCCGGGGGTCGGGCGGCGATGGAACCGGGGCCCACGGCGCCCTCCTCCGGCGCCCCTAGGCTGGCCGGGGTTGGGGAGACGCCTCCAGCCGCCCCGCTGGCCGCCGCCGGGATGGACCTGCCCGGCACAGCCGTGCCCTCAGCGCCGGAGGATGCTGCAGCTGTGAGCCGTGGCGGTGGTGGGGTCCGCGGGGAGGGCGCCGCGGCGGGCGGCGACGGGCTGGGCAGACCCCTGGGGCCCACCCCGAGCCAGAGCCGCTTCCAGGTGGATCTGGTTTCCGAGAATGCCGGGCGGGCGGCGGCGGCGGCGGCTAGCGCTGGAGCGGGAGGCAAGGAGACCCCCGCGGACGGGAAAGCCAGCGTCGAAAGCGGGCAGGCTAAGGCCAGCGAGGAAGCCAAGGGCCGCTTCCGCGTGAACTTCGTGGACCCGGCTGCCTCTTCGTCGGCGGACGAGAGCGTGTCTGATGCGGCAGGGATCGGAGGCGACGGGCCCAACGTGAGCTTCCACAACGGCGGGGACACGGTGCTGAGCGAGGGGAGCAGCCTGCACTCGGGCGGCGGCGGCAGCGGGCACCACCAGCACTACTACTATGACACCCACACCAACACCTACTACCTGCGCACCTTCGGCCACAACACTATGGACGCCGTGCCCAGGATCGACCACTATCGGCACACGGCAGCGCAGCTAGGCGAGAAGCTGCTCCGGCCCAGCCTGGCGGAGCTCCACGATGAGTTGGAAAAGGTGAGCTCTCCCGGCCCTCTCCCTGCAGCCCTCCCCTCCTCCCCAGCCTCTGGTTCACGCTGACCGCGGGACACAGCCGCCGGCTCTCCACGGGTAAGGCGGCGGGAATGGACGTGCATGACTCGCTGGCATCTCTGGATTCAGCTGTCAAGGGTGGAATTGCAGAGGAATGTAACTTAATATCTTGAAAGTTTGCAGCGGGTTAGGCTAGTTACGTGATACAGGAGAGGCTGCTTTTAACAACCTTCCCCATCCAGTTGTATATTTAGTTATGCCTTTTTTTTTTTTTTTCTTACCCACGCTTACCAATTACCATCCCTCTGAATGACAGTTGTGCTTTTAGGTCCGGACAAGGGAATGTGCGGAAGGTTTAGTTGAGGACATCTCTCAGGAGGGATTGGAGAGAACCTGCCATCCGTGCCTTTTTTTAAAGGTTGTATTGTATGGCTTCTGTATACCCATTAGGGCTCCCAAGAGTGGGAACGTTAGTGTTTGAAGGGAAAGCCTTAGCAGCGTGTTTGTGGTCTATGAATTATTAAAGCTCTGTACCTGCAATCTTGAATGTCCAAAGATCATAGAAATCTTAAATCTTGGGACAAGTTGTTCCTGATAATAGCATAAATCCACCTTTTATAATGTAACCTTTTGGAAGAGGGTCACATCAAAAGGGGGGGTGGAGTGGGCAGAGTCTAAAAGAGGGAGAGGGAGAGAAAAACAGGAGACTTGTTTTTTCTGTGGAGGATGTCTATCTAGAAAAGACCTTTTGGGGTCTTGCGTAAGTAGTTACACTTTGTGATCAGAAAGCCATCCCTATAAACTATTGATTTCTGTAATTCTATTTTTTATGACCCCATAAGACTTTTTATTTCTTCAGGGTACAAAATCGTTCTTTTGAGATGACATTGATGCCTTTGAGATTTGATTAATAATTAACTTCTTTTATAACTTGGATTGCTTGAAGTCTGCCTTTACAAGTGTATAATGACTACATTGATGGAATTTGTGAATGCTAAGAGTTAGTAGTACCATGTAGATTGATGTGATCATAGTGTCGAAAAGTTGAAATAGAAATACAGAAAGTATGTAATTTCTTTTGGATATGATTATTTGATCTCATACAGTCATTTTATACAAGATTACACCTGCCCCAGTGTTTGAAAATGTGACATAATATTCATTGAGATAATTACTGAGATCCCAACCCTTACAGTGTATCGATTGTTTAAAAGCCTGGCATCATTTAAGGATAATACTACTCCTTTCATTCCGTTATGGTATTTTGTCATTTCAGAAGAAAACATTTTTTAAAAAACATTTTATTCATATTTCTGTTGTTCCTCTCAAATCTATTCTTTTTTTTCCAAAATTCCTTATATAGTCCTTATAAAGTAGATTATGTAGCTGGTTTATGTAGCTGGTAATTTCCCTTTTCTTAGAGCATTTTTATTATTGAAAATACTGTATAGATATTTTCAGATTTATTTCATCAAAGCCCTTAGTTGAGTAGTAAAACAGTCTGTATTATGCATAAGTCTTAAAGGCTTTTTTTATTGAAGGATATTATTATATACCTTGATCTTGTATGCTTCCTGGGAAAGTTTTTGTTATTTTAAATTACATTCTCTAAATAGCAAATCACTTCTAGTTCTCCCCAAATTTCAGGGTTTTGTTTGGTGGTTTTGGTCCGCTCACAATGTATGAGAAAGAACACCGGCATGGTTTAGATGCGCAGTTGTTGAAGAAGTCACCTGGCCTGTCAGCCTCAGCTTCCTCATCTTTCAGAGTTCTTTTGAAGATTAGAGAAAAAAAATGTACACAAAGGCCCTTGTTAAGTACCAGCAAAATAATGGCCAGTGTAGTTACCATTTCAGTCTTATATTGGTCCTTCATAGAGTAAATAGTTAGGAACTTCCCTGGTGGTCCAGTGATTAGGACTCTGGACTTCCAATGCAGGGCGCAGGACTTCATTACCTGGTCAGGGACCTAAGATCTCGTATGTTGTATGCTGCAGGAAAAGGAAAAAAAAAAATTTTAAGTACATAGTTAAGCTTTAGGACTTCACTTTTAAGATTCTCTTAATCTCTACAATTTTCAATGAATGTAGTAACTAAAACGTTACGTTCAGAGTTTCATTTTTGCAGCATGTGGTATAATAAGTTCTTTTTAGTTTTTTACCTTCTACTAAATGGCAACCCACTCCAGTGTTCTTGCCTGGAGAATCCCAGGGATGGGGGAGCCTGGTGGGCTGCTGTCTATGGGGTCGCACAGAGTCAGATACGACTGAAGTGACTTAGCAGCAACAGCAGCAGCATTCAGGTCCTTTATGGGCAGTGAAAAGGTTTATTAGGTTAGGTAAGTACAGAACCTCATCTTGAAGAAACTTTTGTTTAGAAATTAGCAAACAGATTAAAAAAACGTGTCATGTTAAGGAGTACCAATCTGGCCATAGATAAACCGCTATTGAAGGAGGGCAGGGTGAGGCTGATAGTGCAGGTTGGCAAGATTCCCAAATGTTGTTCCTCACTTTTTAGATTGACTTTTACTCATTAAAATCTTTTCTACTGCTTGTAGCCCTAGATGAAATCATAGCGCTCAGAATTCTATAGCGTTTAATCCTAGCTCTTGATTGACTGTCATAGAGCCTGCTCAGGTCACTGAGTTCTTCATTATCTACCATGGGTCTAAGTCTGTGCTGGGAACTATGGAAGAATAAAAAAAGTAAAAGAAAAGCACTCCAGGAACTTGTTGGGGGAAAGGACTACACTGTCTTCCTATACTTGAGTTCCTTTCTTTGCCTAGCACTGTGACGTTGTAAAGCATTTTGCCCAAAAATCCAGCTGAAGAGGAGTTAAATAATCAAGGTGCATCTTGCTGTATTACACAGCCATTCTAGGGCCAGGACTCATGAGTCCTCCATTTACCAAATATTTATTAGGGAGAAGAGTTTCGTAGGTGTAGGTCACATGACTGTGGCACTATGGAGCGATGCAGTGATTAGCAAAATCGATACTGACTAAATGGCACCCCACTCCAGTGCTCTTGCCTGGAGAATCCCAAGGATGGAGGAGCCCAGTAGGCTACAGTCCATGGGGTCACAAAGAGTCAGACACGACTGAGCGACTTCACTTCACTTCTGTCATACTCTAGTAAGTAGTAAGCATACATTAACCAAACAAATAATGTAATTAAATGCCACCTCCGCTGGTGCTGTGAAAGAGGAGTATTGAATGTTGATGACGATATAATAGGTCCTAATTTTAGTTAGGTTTGGGGAGGCCTTTTTCGCAAAGTGTGACACTGAAGCTGAAACTTACAGGCTAAGCTGATGATAGAGCAGAACAACATGCCGGGTCAAAGGAACAAAATCTGTGAAGATAGTGAGAGTGGTGTGTTCAAAGAACTATAAGGAGGCCAATATAAGGTTTGTTTATAAAGGTAGTGAAAAGTGATTGATTTTGTGTGACGCAGCAACGTGAACTGTTTTAACATCTTTTGATTGCTGGATGAAGGGATTGGCAGGAGGGAGAACAGAAGCAGCTTTTGCTGTGGTCTCATTATAAATGATAAGGCTTGGGGGGCAGAATGAGTGGGATGTACGTGGACTGGATATGGGCATGAAAGAGAAGCTGACTCCTAGATTTTGGACCTGAGCAGCTGAATACATGGTACTTTGCTTAAGATGGGAAAGACTAGAGAAGGAACATTGATTTGGGGAGGAAAGAAAGAGTGCTTTTTGAGTAGCTTGTAAGACATCTTAGTCCAAGAGTCATTTTGAGGGAGAAGGGGCAGGATATATATGTATATGAAATATATGTGTGTATGTGTATATACATATGTGTATATGTACTGATGGTCTAAAGTCAGGCGTGAAGTTACTTGGGAAAGTGGGTAGATAAGAGAACGAAACACGGTCTGGGCTCCGACTTGGGGAATGCCTAGAGGTCTACTGGGATTGTGGAGACACAGGCAAAGGAAATAAAGAAGGAGCTCTTAGGCTGGTGAGAAATAGCCAGGAGAGCAGTGTCAGAGAAGCTGAGAGAAAATAATTTTAAAAAGGACAGGAAGTCTTCAAAGCTGATGCCAATAATTGATTTTTTTTTAAAGAATAAAACTGACATAGTGATTCCTGCCCCTATAAGAAGAAATTTAAAAGTAGATGGTAAATAAAGAAATAAGTATCTGATAGACAATTTCAACGTGTATGATAGAAAACATCAGATGTGGAAAAATGTCTCATGTTTCACTAAGCATGTTGGTTTTTTCATTTAATTCCTAAGAAGTCTTAGACACATTTTACTCATGATAAAATGGGCTCATAGAACCTGAAGAAATCCTTAATACCACTGTCATAGAAAGTGGTACAGATGAAATTCACACCCAGATGTTTCTTTTTTTTTTTACTGTTGCCAGGACGTAGCTCCTCTTTCTTATTGTTTCTTCTTCCTCTGTATTCCCTGGGCCTGCTCTGAGATGGCAGGGATGTTGAGGGGGACATGTTGGGGGTTGCCAGCATCACTCTTCTATCTTGACTTGAGAGTGGAATGGTTACATAACCGAAAGAAGAGAGCAGGAGTTATTAACTAATGCGACTGTCTCTTTCACTAGGACCTGAGCCGGTATCTCATTCATCTCTGGAGAGAGAATAGGTAGTTAATAAAGATTTGTTTGTTGAGTGTATCGGGGTGATAAGTTCCTCCCACTTAACAAGGACTTTAATCAAGTGTAGCTACCGCTCTAAGTGGGTTGTGTTGAGTCTTGGACAAAAAATTCCACACACTGCTAATCATATCAGTACAGAGCTTGAGTTTTGGAAGGTCACCCAGGAAGAAGAAGAATGGGTCAAATCCCTGGGGATAGGGAGTAGAGTAGGTCCAGGTTGAGTAGAGGTGGGACCTTGATCAGAAATATGTGTGTGTGGCACAAACTTGGACTGTTTCACAGTTTTGCCGGGGCCCCACCCTCTAAGGGCTTCCCTTGTGCCTCAGCTGGTAAAGAATCCGCCTGCAATGTGGGAGACTTGGGTTAGATCCCTGGGTTGGGAAGATCCCCTGAAGAAAGGAAAGGCTACCCACTCTAGTATTCTGGCCTGGAGAATTCAACTGAGTGACGTTTCAGTTCAGTTCAGTTCAGTCGCTCAGTCGTGTCCTGCTCTTTGCGACCCCATGAATCGCAGCACACCAGGCCTCCCTGTCCATCACCAACTCCCGGAGTTCACCCAAACTCACGTCCGTCGAGTTGGTGATGCCATCCAGCCACTCATCCTCTGTTGTCCCCTTCTCCTGCTCCCAACCCCTCCCAGCGTCAGGGTCTTTTCCATTGAGTCAACTCTTTGCATGAGGTGGCCAAAGTACTGGAGTTTCAGCTTTAGCATCAGTCCTTCCAATGAACACCCAGGACTGATCTCCTTTAGGATGGACTTTTACCACCCTCTAAACCAGATCCACCAGAGCTGAAGTCTGGTTTACCCATAAGACTGTACACATTCTCCAAGTATATACCAACTGACTGCCTGGGAAGAAGGAAAGATAAATTTGAGGTTTAAAATGTGGCAAAAAATCTGTGTACTGCTTTTGTAATCAATGTCTTCATGTGTTTGTGTTCACACTTACATTCCCAATCTTGTTAGACCAGAGTTTAAAGGACCAAAAGAGAGTTTCTTGGTTCTTATGTATAGAGTGTGTTCATTTTCACTAATTTATTTATTACATGTTTCATATGTGTTTGTAAAGTCTGTGATACTAATCAGATTGGCTCCATGCTGAAGTGAAATGAATATGAATTTTTTAGTTTTTCAAAAAGTCTTGATTGAGCACCAGTAATAGCCCTGTTCTGAGTGCTGAGGATACAGCAGTGAGCAGAAAGGAACTGTAGAGCATTTATCTTAGTGGTAGGAGAAGTGAGCCAGTAAGTGTGATATAACTGCTGTGAAGAAACTGAAAGGTAGGTAGATGGTAATGGCTGGGGTGGTGCTGTTTTAGGTAAGTTAGAGAAGCCCTCTCTGACTCGAGCAGTCGCTGCTGCTGCTAGGTCACTTCAGTCGTGTCCGACTCTGTGACCCTATAGACAGCAGCCCACCAGGCTCCCCCGTCCCTGGGATTCTCCAGGCAAGAGCACTGGAGTGGGTTGCCATTTCCTTCTCCAATGCATGAAAGTGAAAAGTGAAAGTGAAGTCGCTCAGTCGTGTCCGACTCTTAGTGACCCCATGGACTGCAGCCCACCAGGCTCCTTCATCCATGGGATTTTCCAGGCAAGAGCACTGGAGTGGGTGGCTAGTTCCTTCTCCACGAGCAGTCACTAGACAGGAACTAAAGATCAGCCCGTGCAAATACCTTGGGAGAAGAATCGACAGAGGACTGCAAACACCAGGACCTTGAGATAGGAGTGTGCCTGGGGTGTGCTTGACATGACTGAGAAACAAGGGGACCAACAAGACTGGGGTGACTAGCAGGACAGTGATAGGGGAGGCTGGAACAGTAGTGAAGAGCAACAATGTAAAACCTGGTAGATCGTGATGAAGACTTAGAATTTTACCCTGAGTGATGTAGGGAGTCATGGAAAGCTCTGAGCACAGACTTGACATGATCTGACTTGCATTTGTAAAACATCACTCTCGTTGCTGTGTGGGGAGTATCCCATCAGCACGTAAGAGTGGAAGCTGGGAAACCAGTTGGCACTGTTTTAGTTATGATGTTGATGACCATTATGAAGGTGATAGTGTTTGATATGATGACAGGTGTTTAAATGCTGATTATATTTAAAAGGTGAAATTGTTGAGATTAGCAACTGTTTGAGTGAGGAGTTTTCCCTTGTTGAGAACAGAATCAATGTTTATGAAGAGGTGAGAGACTGGGAGGAGCCAGTTTGGTAAGTGGACTCAAGAGTTGGGTTTCAGCCTACAAGTTAGTTCTATAATGGGGCAAACAGTTATAAAATTGCAGCTAATCGTTTGTGAAGTAATAGAACCTAAGAAAATGGGTTTTAATTTCTAGCATAAAAATGTGTTTTTATGAGAACTGGTAGTTTTTCAAAGAGTATACGTGGGGAAATAGTGAGTTGACTCTGCAAAGTGAAGGAGTAAGGGATGGACAAGGAAAACTAGTTACCGAAGTTAAAACATATCAATGGTTTCCCATTAAATATTAAATTTATCATCTGCCATTGGCTTTATTATCCTTCCATTTTTCACTAGAACCTGTAATAGTGCTTTCCTAAAGCTATTAAGAAGATCTGTATAGTCAAAGCTATGGTTTTTCCAGTAGACATGTATGGATGTGAGAGTTGGACCATAAAGAAGGGTGGGCCCAAAGAATTGACTGTTTTTGACCCTTGGTGTTGGAGAAGGCTCTTGAGAGTCCCTTGGACTGCAAGGAGATCAAACCAGTCTATCCCTTGAATATTCATTGGAAGGACTGATGCTGAAGCTCCAGTACTTTGGCCACCTGATGCAAAGAGCTGACTCATTAGAAAAGACGCTGATGCTGGGAAAGATTGAAGGCAGGAGGAGAAGGGGACGACCGACAGAGGATGAAATGGTTGGATGGCATCACTGACTCAACGGACATGAGTTTGAGCAAGCTTCAGGAGATGGTGAAGGACAGCGAAGCCTGGGGTACTGCTGTCCACGGGGTGGCGAAGAGTCAGACACAACTGAGCGACTGATAACAACAACAAAGCTATTATGGTAAAGAACCTGCCTGCCGAGGCAGGAGACATGAGAGACATGGGTTCGATGCCCGGGTCAGGGAGATCCCCTGGAGAAGGGGATGGACAGAGGAAATTAGAAAATCCCATGGACAGAGGAGCCTGGCGGGCTATAGTCCGTAGGATTGCACAGAGTCAGACATGATTGAAGCAACTTAGCACAAAGCTGTTTTGAAAAACTTAAAGCCCATAGCTTGGGGACTTCTGATTAGAAGAAGAGGGAAGTCTGAAAAGCAAACATAGCTGGTGGAATCTCATCTCAATGTAGAAGCTGGTTGTGGCTGATGTAGTCATGGTACCCTTGCACTCAGAAATTTCTCTGTATGAAATTTTCACTATGCAGTTCCTGAGCACTGACAAACTGGCTATTTATCTAGAGTAAGCATACTAGGAACCTCTGGGTGGTTCTCTGTTGGGTCGGTGTGAATTGGTTCCTTCAGTGACGTAGTTTCTAACAGTTTAGTGTGTGAGTCATTTTGGACCCGTATTGCAGGCAGGTGGCTTGGAAGACAAGCTTGACGATGGTCCATTAGAGCGAGACTTAAAGGAACTATGAGGATCCTGGCCATCTGCTGTAACATGACTTTTACCCCATCATTTCACCTAAATAGTTCTTGTTAAAAGTCACCGGTGAGCTCCTTCATCCTTATCACTAATTCCAACAAACCCTTTTTCTCAGTAGCAGTCAGCCTTCCAGCAGCATTTGATACTCTTTTGAAGTCTTCTTGACACTTCTTGGCTTCTGTAACACCACTCTCTTACTTTTCCTTCTCCCTCTCTGGCTTTTTCAACCCAGAGTCTCCTGCAGTCTCCTTTGTCTCTAAACTGGCCATACTCTAGGCTTGCTTCTGGCTTGCTTGCTTGCTTTGTCATCTTCTCTCTGTATATCACCTTTCAGTATCACCTGAAGGCTAATTACTCCCCGGATTTTGTCTCTTACTAATTAATACGCGCTTTCTGAGTCCTGGTATCCAGTGCCTGCTAGACACTTTTGCCTCCTGTCTAAAGACACCCCACACTCACAAACTTATATCTCTCTCTCTGCCTCCCAAAACAAAACCACCCAGGCCCTCTTGCAGTGTGTCCTGTGTTTCTGAATGGTACTACCACTCATCACATTGCACGAGAAGACTGAGTCATCCCTGACACTTCTTTCTCTGTATATCCAGGTCACCACCAAGTTCTTTGCCGCATCTTTATTTCCTAAATATGATTTTCATCCTCGCTGCTGCCATCCTAGACAACTGCAGCATGTCCCTCTCCAGCAGCCTTTTACGGCTTCCTCTTACTCACTGTGCCGTGTCGGTATTGTGCCCAGAGTGATCCTTTTAAAACAAACTTAACCATGTTATTCCTTGGCTTAAAACTAGCCCTGCATTGTCTAGCTCTGGGCTACATCCTTAGATGTTTCAGTTCTTAACAGCACAGTATTTTCTTTGGCCATTGGGCCTTTGTAGTATGTAATAGGGCCCAGGAAATCTTCCTCCTTTCTCCTCCATGCCATACTGATAAACCTTTTCAGTCTTAAAGTTTCACTTCAGTCCTTATTTCCTGGGAGAGGAAGCCTTTAACCTCCAGTCTAGGACAAATCTCTTTTCTCTTGGAGCACTGACTTCAATTAGAGGGAGTGTGCGTGTGTTAAGATGGTTATTTGAGTCAACTTGAGTTGACTTCAAGCTCCATGAGAAGCAGACTATGTCTGTGGCTGTTTATCATTATGTCCCTACTACATAGCAGATCCTGTTAATACGTGTTGAATAATAGAACTGTTTTTTTTTTTAATAAATTAATGTTGCAGAAGAATCTTAAACTTTCATGTTCCTTATATTGTCATCTAGAATTTCTAAAGGACATTTGACAGCCATGTGGCCCCAGTTGGCACATGAAAGAGCTAGGTGACCTACCTGTCCAAAATCATAAGACCCATAACTGGCAGAGACAAGGCTGGAACTTGCCACAACCGTTTTAACTACCAGTTAATTCCAGTGTCCCACAGTTTAATACTATACAAGTCTTGCTATTTCGGTGGTTTGTTTCTTTTTAAAATACCCATGGCAGTTGTTTTTTAGTTCATTGAAAATAAAGTAGAAAAGGTTTGGACTCCTCAGTTTCACAGTGTGGATAGATCTTTTCCCAATAGAAAATTCTTTTCAAAAAATTTAAAGAAAGTTTCTTATAAAAGGACTCAGTAAGTTGTTGTTGTTTTTTCCCATTTCTTCTGCCTTTCTTCTCTGTATTCCCCAAAAGTGGGATGTAATTTTTATGATCTGGGCTTTCACTTTTCAATACTATAACCACTAGTCACATTTGGCTGTTAAGCTGAGTTTAAACTAAAGTTAAAAATATGCTTACTTGAGCCATATTTTGAGTGCTCAGTACCCACATGTTGGCTGGTGGCTACCATACTGGACAGTGAAGATATAGAGCGTTTCCCTCATCACAGAGAACCTATTAGCCTGTGCTTCCACTCAAATAGTCACCACTAGTTTAAAATTGTTAAACAGTCACTTTTTTATTTTCTGATTTTGCGTGAGATCCTTCCTTAAATAAAGTTGTCTAAACATATCAGGCCCTCAATGAAATATTTGTTGTTAAAGATGAGTTCCTCATCTTTAATATTGGAAAGTCTGTGAAGAATCTGTTAATATTGTATAAAGTGTTACATTTCCAAAGCACTTTTTAACTCACATTTCTGCATTTGGTCTTCCAGTCTGTCTTTGGAGGAGGTGGGTTTTCAGAAGGTCTTGGAGTAGCAGTTATATTTTGCAAGGTTGTGGTTTTCCTAAGCACTTAACTAACATTTGGTGAGGCTGCATCTCTTGAAACTAGCTTTCTATCTCCCTTTCCTTTTGTTTGGACCAATGATTCCCAAATTTTAAAAGACTTACCTGGAAAAAAATTACTCCTCCCTCCCAAAGAATATGTCTTAGACAGATTTTGGTTATCATTGTGACAGTAGTACATTGTTGTGGTTTTTTTTTTTTTTTTAATTGATATGCTGAGTGTCAATTTTGAAACATCCTAATATAGAAATCTAACTATCAAAGATCTGGATTAAACTCTTAGATAGGTGTATTGTTTTTCAGTTGCTTAGTTGTGTCCGACTCTGTGACCCCATAGATTGCAGCATGCCAGGCTTCCCTGTCCTTCCCATCTC
Organism: Ovis aries; assembly: GCF_016772045.2. Classification (NCBI taxonomy): domain Eukaryota; kingdom Metazoa; phylum Chordata; class Mammalia; order Artiodactyla; family Bovidae; genus Ovis; species Ovis aries. The sequence continues at coordinate 23,623,657 of NC_056058.1, read as the reverse complement.
CCAGAGCTTGCTCAAAGTCATGTCCATTGAGTTGGTGATGCCATCCAACCATTTCATCCTCTGTTGCCCCTTCTCCTCCTGCCCTCAATCTTTTCTAGCATCAGGGTCTTTCCAGTGAGTCAGCCCTTCACATCAGGTGGCCAAAGTACTGGAGCTTCAGCATCAGTCCTTCCAATGAATGTTCAGGATTGATTTCCTTTAGGATTGACTGGTTTGATATCCTTGCTCTCCAAGGGACTCTCAAGAATCTTCTCCAACACCACAGTTCAAAAGCATCAGTTCGTCAGTGCTCAGCCTTCTTTATGGTCCCAACTCTCATATCCGTACATGACTACTGGAAAAATAGCTTTGACTGTACAGACCTTTGTAGGCAAAGTGATGTCTCTGCTTTTTAATGCGCTGTCTAGGTTGGTCATGGCTTTTCTTCCAAGGAGCAAGCATCTTTTAATTCCATGGCTGCAGTCACCATCTGCAGTGACTTTGGAGTCCAAGGAAGTAAAGCTTGTCACTGTTTCCATTTCTTCCCCCATCTGTTTGCCATGAAATGATGGGACTGGATGCCATGATCTTAGTTTTTTGAATGTTGAGTTTTAAGCCAGCTTTTTCACTCTCCCCTTTCACCTTCATCAAGATGCTCTTTAGTTCCTCTTCTCTTTCTGTCATCTGATCTTGTTTTCAATTTCTCCTAGTTTTTTTTCCATACGTAGTTAGTTGACTGTCAGTCAGGGATTTAAATCCTGCCTTTTCCATTTAATACTTGGATGATCTTTAGAAAGAGTACTTGCCACCTCAGGTCCTCAATTTTCTTCTCTAGAAAATGGGAAAGACGTTAATTCATAGTGAGAAATAGCGTATATTCATGTAAGAAATATGTGAGCTACTAAGTGCATACTGTGCACCAAATGAAGTCTTGCTACCACGTGTTTCTCCATGTTTATTGCATTTCTAATACTACGTATTTAGAATGTCGCTAAGTCGCATGTTTATATCCTTGACAACTTCTGGTTCTCCTTATTTTAAAAATAGAACAATTTGAAATGTAAATGATACAGTTATATCTTCCAGTATCACTCAGTAAGTTTTCTGGTACCGTCAATTAAAATGTTCTTTTAAGCTATAGTTTGTTGACATTAGCAGGTTGTATGGAATTTGAAATGATATATAAATTAAAGTATTCTTAATGCATTTTGTTGTAACTCAGTCTTGAACAAGATGGGCTAGGTGGAGGACTGAATTCTTTGACTGTAATCAGCAGTTCTGACTTGGTTCATTGTAAAGTCACATGGTCACAGCATCCACTTTTATCTGTGGCACTTGAGTTTTGAGCTCTGCATTAATGCCGCTGGATATTAATAGACCATTGTTAGCCAGAGCAGATTGGATTCCTGTAAAACAATACTTTGTTTTGAGAGCATAGTCTGTATGGGGGGCATTACACTGAATACACCAATCACCGACAGCACGGATAGGAAATGTTGGTAGCTTTGGGATGATATCATTGGCTAGTGCTTGATGAAGAAATGGTTAGAATAAGCCCAGCCACTTTGACATCTGTATTTGCATATGTATGCATCCATTTATAGATACTGATTTGGCTTTGGTTCATGCTATTAACACTTTAGCTTACATTAGTATTAAGCAGATGCTATTGAAGTGTATGAGAAATTTTAATCTAAAGTATCTTTATGAATGCTTTAGTTCAAAAGTTTGTTTTTACAATTTAAATAGCATTCTTTTTGTGAATTTTAACTTTCTTGAAGTATAATTTTTTAAATCAGTAATAAGCTGCTTGTAAAGAAAGTAGTGAATTCTCTTATACTAACTGTACCCTGAAATGAAGATTTCCCACTCCTCTTTCTGTCATTAACAATGATTTAATTTGCTTAAATAAAGCTGGGCCCAGAAGTCTTGTTTCTGTTCTCTTACTGTGCAGTGTAATATTAACCCTTGCTAGCCCTGCTCTAACGGAGAAGGCAGTGGCAACCTACTCCAGTACTCTTGCCTGGAAAATCCCATGGATGGAGGAGCCTGGTAGGCTGTAGTCCATGGGGTCACGAAAAGTCGGACACTTATGAGTGACTTCACTTTCACTTTTCACTTTCATGAATTGGAGAAGGAAATGGCAACCCACTCCAGTGTTCTTGCCTGAAGAATCCCAGGGATTGTGGAGCCTGGTGGGCTGCCATCTGTGGGGTCGCACAGAGTCGGTCACGACTGAAGCGACTTAGCAGCAGCGGCAGCAGCCCTGCTCTAAAGTGCTTATCAGTTGCCACTAAAGAAAGCAACACAGGGAGGAAGTCCTCATTTATTAAAGGCATTTTAAACAGCAGGGACAATACAAAGCATTTCTAGTAGCTGGGTCACTTCAGAGCCGGTTCTTCACGCTCTACCCTGTCGACGTGCTGATGGTAGAGGCTATCATCCTTTAGCACGATTCAGCATGGAGGTGCCATACTTGTACGTATAGGTCATGTTTTTGTTTATTCTTCCAAAGGTAATCTTAAACTGTCAATATTATAAGAAGCAATGTAGTGGAGTCTAGATTAATAATGTTTTGCAGCATTTATTTTTATGTATTTGTTCAACATCTAGTTATTTAAACTCACCCATGGGCAGTTGCAATAATATATCGCTTGTTTGTTGTCCATAATAATAGCCAAAATTTATTAACTGCTTACTTTTAATGTCAGACAATGTACCAAGTAATTAATATATTTTCTTTTTTAACCTTTTAAAGGTCTTTTAAAAATTATGAAATATAGCAAAGAAAAAACATAAAGCTTGTATGTAATTTAATCAAAGGATAGACCATTGCTAGCACCCCAGAAACCCTCTGTGTACCCCGCTCTAATCTTCCTGTGCCAAAAGTAATCACTGTCCTAACTTAACGGTGATTATTTCTTTGGGTCTGGGTCTGGGTCTTTTTTTTTTTTTTTTTTATGTCTTTTGTCACCTTTATGTATTCCTGGAGACCATTAGTCTAGCTTTGCCTGCTTTAAAACTCTATGTGGAATCCTATGGTTCTTTTCTATCTGTCCTCTTTTGCTCACTGTGTGTATTTATAATTCATTCGCTTGTACTCCTGATGATCCCTCGTTATATGACATGCTGCTGTTCTGTAGCTGTGGATGTTTGAGATTGTTTCTGGTCCTTGGCACTTGTTAACAATGCTGACATGAACATTTTAATATGTGTCCTGCTTCATTTAAGTGTTGTTTATCTATACGGATGTTTCTAGGAGTAGATTTGCTGGATAAAAAGGTGTGCATTTTTTTCAGCTTACAAAGGTAATGCCCAAACTGTTTCCAAAGTTGTGTACCACTTTATATTCCCACTAGCAGTATGTGAGAGTTTTTTGTGTTCTGTACAGTCACGTTTTCTCACTTTATCTTCTCAAACATTGTGGGATTGGTAATACAGTCTCCATTTTACAGATGGGGAAACTGAGAGCCAGAGGTGTTAGCTTGCCAGAGTTTCACATAGCTAGTGAGTAGCAGAGCTGGGTTTTGAACCTGGATCTGACTCAGGACATACAATTTTACTTGTTACTATTTCAGGACATTATTTGGAAAACAGGGATTGCTCATAAAAGCCCATAGAGGCTCAATATTTATTCTCTGTGTCTTTGATTAAAAATGTCAGGGAAGGCCATTTTAATTTGTTTTGAAGGAGTAGAGGTAGATGCTTAGATAACAAGAGCTGAATAAATAAATTACCAAGTGTGATATATGCTATGAAGGAAATAAAAGGGGCACCGTTGAGAAGAAACTATATGTTGGGTGATCTGGGAAGGAGGCTGCATTTGAGCGAGGACCTAAAGGTTGAGAAGGAGCCAGCCATTTTCAAAGTGTGTTAAAAACAGAGGGAATAGCAAGCAAAAAGTTCCCCAGGAGGAAATACTTTAAAACCAACATTTCTGCAATAAAGCAGTGTTATATCAAATTAAATATTTTAGTTAGAAGTCTTTCAGTAATTTCCTAACTTTAAAGGATAGGATTTTGAGGATGTACAAAAAAGTTAAAGAAAAATTATTAGGAATAGTAAAGTCTATAATTGTAAAAATACAGAAACTTAACTTCTATTTTTAAAAATAAATTTATTTAAATTGGAGGCTACTTTACAGTATTGTATTGGTTTTGCCATACGTGAACATGAATCTGCCATGGGTGTACACGTGTTCCCCATCCTGAACCCCCTTCCCACCTTCCTCCCCAGAAACTTTACTTCTAAAACAGACTAATAATTACTTTTTCTTCAATTATGTCAAATCTTGCTATGCGTGGACACAAACCGCTAATGATAAACTTCAAGAATTCTGTGTGGGTAATTTTATTTTTCAAGCCTTCCAGAAAGGGCATGGATGTATAGGTGGATTCCCAGGGGTCAAGAGGTTGCAATGATAAACTATATATGGGAGGAGAGAATCTAGAATCACCTTAGTTCAGTTCAGTCACTCAGTCGTGTCCGACTCTTTGCCACCCCATGGACTTCAGCACGCCAGGCTTCCCTGTCCATCACCAACTCCTGGGGCCTACTCAAATCATGTCCATCATGTCTGTGATGCCATCCAACCATCTCATCCTCTGTCGTCCCTTTCTCCTCCTGGCTTCAGTCTTTTCCAGCATCAGGGTTTTGTCCAGTGAGTCGGTTTGTTGCATCATGTGGCCAAAGTATTGAAGTTTCAGCTTTAGCATCAGTCCTTCCAATGAATATTCAGGACTGATTTCCTCTAGGACTGACAGGTTGGATCTCCTTGCAGTCCAAAGGACTCTAAAAGAGTCTTCTTCAACACCACATTTCAAAAGCATCAATTCTTCAGCGCTCAGCTTTCTTTATAGTCCAACTCTCACATCCATACATGACCACTGGAAAAACCATAGCTTTAACTAGAGGGACCCTTGTTGATAAAGTAATGTCTCTGCTTTTTAATATGCTGTCTATGTTGGTCATAACTTTTCTTCCAAGGAATAAGCATCGTTTAATTTCATGGCTGCAGTCACCATCTGCAGTGATTTTGTAGCCTCAAAAAATGAAGTCTGTCACCGTTTCCATTGCTTCCCCATCTATTTGCCATGAAGTGATGGGACCAGATCCCATGATCTTAGTTTTCTGAATGCTGAGTTTTAAGCCAACTCTTTCACTCTTCTCTTTCACTTTCATCAAGAGGCTCTTTAATTCTTCTTCGCTTTCTGCCATAAGGGTGGTGTCTTCTGCATATCTGAGGTTATTGATATTTCTCCCGGCAATCTTGATTCCAGTTTGTGCTTCATCCAGCCTGGCATTTTGCATGATGTACTCTGCATAGAAGTTAAATAGCAGGGTGACAATATACAGTCTTGACGTACTCCTTTCCCGATTTGGAACCAGTGTGTTGTTCCATGTCCAGTTCTAACTGTTGCTTCCTGACCTCTATGCAGATTTCTCAGGAGGCATGTCAGGTGATCTGGTAGTCCCATCTCTTGAAGAATTTTCCACAGTTTGTTGTGATCTACACACAGTCAAAGGTTTTGGCATAGTCAATAAAGCAAAAGTAGATGTTTTTCTGGAGCTCTCTTGCTTTTTCAGCGATCCAGTGGATGTTGGCAGTTTGATCTCTGGTTCCTCTGCCTTTTCTAAATAGCATTTAAAAAAATACTTTGTAATTGTTTTGCTTATTTTTGGCTGCTTTGGGTCTTTATTGCTGTGTGCAGGGTTTTCTTTAGTTGTGGTGAGTGGGGGCTGGTCTGCTAGCAGTGCTCGAGCTGCTCATTGCAGTGGCTTCTGTAGTTGTGGAGAACGGGCTCCAGGGTGAGTGGGCTTCAGTGTTTGCGGCTCCCAAGCTCTAGAGCACAGGCTTAACAGTTGTGGTGCACAGGCTTAGCTGTTCCGAGGCAAGTAGGATCTTCCTGGATCAGGGATTGAACCCATGTCTTCTGCATTGACAGGTGGATTCTTTATCACAGGGCCTCCAGGGAAGCCCTGACCTAGAGCATTTGATCAAAAGAGGTTGCTAACTTGAGCAGCTAACATGGTTTGTAATTGGAAAAAGAATATCCTAGGTAACATAGAAACCAAATGATTGATTGGTCTGCCTTAACTACCCTGTCTACCACCACAGCATCCAAAAAAGCTTCCAAAGTTAAATAACTAATGTAACTATCTTGGACAATTTCATGTTTAACCATTTGACATGCCTTCCAGGTGGGTTCTGTCTGTACACTAGCACTTCTTTCTCATAGGTGGTCTCATGCAGCTGTCTGCGGCAGTCTCGTATACACTGTAGACCCTGGGGGAGTTTCTGCAAAGCGCAAAGAGATTTTTAAAATATCCCCTCTGCTGTCATGCAGTGCAGAACTACTTCTGTCATTTTTTACGAGGATTATGTCAGAGACCCTTAGCTTCTCTAGATTGGAAAGCAGAGGAAGGAAGGATGAAGCAAGGTAAGAGTGAAAATAGCTGAGGAATTGGGAAGTAGAAGCAGGACAGTTTCTTAAGTTGGGCAATTTGTCTATAGTCCTCTTACTCAAAATAGACAGCTTAAAATAATTCACTTTGGCTCACTCACTGTAATGTGTGGAATTCTCCCGTTTAGAAGATTCTCTGCATTGCCACGTTAACAGCTGCATGGCTTGGGTAAGTTAGCCTATCAAAAGACTGTTACCACCTTTGTTAGGTGGAGATTATATCTATCTCTCAAAGATGTTGCAGTTCAGGGAAAGAGTATGTGTAAACGTTTAGAGAAGTGTCTGGCACACAGTAGGCTTTCAGTAAATGCTGGCTGTTATGAAAGGAAGCCAGACAGATAATAGGAGTCCAAATATATAAAACCAAATTATTGCCTAACCTACAAAACAATTCATATCCAGAGTCAAACTCTTTGAGAGTCATGGGGGAAAAAAAATCATCCTTTTCTCTGTGATATTTTCCATGTGTGTATGTAGTTATAGGAAATAATAAGATAATTGCTCAGAAACAGATGAAACTACTGTGTATTTAACACCTCAGGCAGATTGTTGCACTGTTAAATAGGCTTTTCCTACTTGTTTTTCATTTACTACAAATATTAATTTGGAATAATTTGAAACTTCTGGAATGGATTAATGTTTCAGTTCTACTTATATGTGATCACCCTTATGCTGGACTTTTGACCTTTTTGGTGGTTGTAGTTAACAGAAACTTTTAGCATTGTCTGCTACAACCACTGGAGAAGGTAATGGCACCCCACCCCAGTACTCTTGCCTGGAAAATCCTGTGGACGGAGGAGCCTGGTGGGCTGCAGTCCCTGGGGTCGCTAAGAGTTGGACAAGACTGAGCAACTTCACTTTCACTTTTCACTTTCATGCATTGGAGAAGGAAATGGCAACCCACTCTAGTATCTTGCCTGGAAAATCCCAGGAATGGGGGAGCCTGGTGGGCTGCCGTCTATGGAGTTGCACAGAGTCGGACACGACTGAAGTGACTTAGCAGCAGCAGCAGCAGCAGCCACAGACACATCAATGAATAGATAACTTGATAACCTGAATAAGGATAAGCATTTTTGTATATTTAAAAATTTCTCTGTTCTCTGGTAGAGAGTAGCTACCACCCTATGCATCAGTTCAGTTCAGTCGCTCAGTCGTGTCCGACTCTTTGCGACCCCATGAATCGCAGCATGCCAGGCCTCCTTGTCCATCACCAATTCCCGGAGTTCACTCAGACTCACGTCCATCAAGTCAGTGATGCCATCCAGCCATCTCATTCTCTGTCGTCCCCTTCTCCTCCTGCCCCCAATCCCTCCCAGCATCAGAGTCTTTTCCAATGAGTCAACTCTTCTCATGAGGAGGCCAAAGTACTGGAGTTTCAGCTTTAGCATCATTTCTTCCAAAGAAATCCCAGGGCTGATCTCCTTCAGAATGGACTGGTTGGATCTCCTTGCAGTCCAAGGGACTCTCAAGAGTCTTCTCCAACACCACAGTTTAAAAGCATCAATTCTTCGGTGCTCAGCCTTCTTCACAGTCCAACTCTCACATCCATACATGACCACAGGAAAAACCATAGCCTTGACTAGACGGACCTTAGTCGGCAAAGTAATGTGTCTGCTTTTGAATATGGTATCTAGGTTGGTCATGCTCAGTCGTGTGTGACTCTTTGTGACCAGCAATGGACTGTAGCCTGCCAGGCTTCTCTGTTCATGGAATTTTCCAGATAAGAATACTGGAGTGGGTTACCATTTCCTTCTTCAATCTTCTAAATAAGTAGTTGTTAAATGCATTTGAACTTTATAGCTTTATATCTGCCCCCAACATTGTATTCCTGTTCATGTTTTTTTTTGCCCTGTGGCTTAAGATGATTTGGTAAGGTTGATTTACTGTCTAAAAAGTCACATCAGTTGTGTTTAGAATCCAAATGTTACTTCATAGTGCAAAGTGCTGTAATGCAGTGTAGTTCCCTAGTCTTCATTTGGCAGGGTAAATGATTCATTAACCCATATTTTGTGGCAGCCAGAAAGTGATTAGCCAGTACATATAATTTTGTCATGTTGAAAAACTAAAGCTATCTAATATTGTTTCCTGTTGTTGTGGTGGTTTTTTTTGTAATTTTCATCTTCAATAATTTTAACTTTGTGTTTCTATGTAAATGAATACCCTATCTTATACAACCCTCACATTAACTCTGTAAGTTGGTGTATTAGTTTAATAACTACTTTCTAGTTGCCGAGGTAACACTAATAGAAAATTTTTTTCCTCTGAATAAGTGGACGTTTACACAGAAGCATGCATTCAGTTCAGTTCAGTCGCTCAGTCGTGTCTGACTCTTTGTGAACCCATGAACCACAGCACGCCAGGCCTCCCTGTCCATCACCAACTCCTGGAGTCCACCCAAACCCATGTCCATTGAGTCGGTGATGCCATCCAACCATCTCGTCTTCTGTCGTCCTCTTGCCTTCATGAGACTATAAAGCATGATTGAGTAATGCAACATATATATGAGAGATACAGTGTGGGGACAGAAGGAGAAGGGTCCCTAGTTGTAAGAGAGTTAAGGAATGCTCACTGGCATGCACTTGGGTCCTCCACGTAACATGGTGGGTTTGAGCTTCCCGGCAGGTGCCGTTGAGAGCAGCATTGTGTGGGCGCTGAGACATGTGCAGCCCCAGGGAAACTGCTGCCTTTACTCTGATGGGGTCAACTGAGTGTGTAATCTTGTCCTTGTTGAGAAATGGCCAGGCATTGAAAAGCCAGGCCACCTAGGAATAAGTTTTCTGCTAATCCTTTTGAAATGTATTAACTGTGAGTCACACGCTCACATTTCTCACATGGCACTCAAAGTTAAATTGCTGTACTACAATCAAGTCATATCAGCTGACTTGATAGTCAAGCTCTAAGAAGGCCCTACTGCTATTTGTGGCTATAACACATTGATCTTTATTTATAGTTTTGAGACTCCAAGGAGATGGTACACATAGGCAGGGATTATTATCCCATTTTACATAGGAGACAAACTTAAAGAGGCTGTGACTTGAAAAGAAGCACCCAACCGTTTCTTTGATTGGCTGAGACTTATTGGTATAGTAGAAAATGCCCTGGATAAAAGATAGAAAACCTACCTTTCATTTTTAGTCTCTACTATAAAAATACAAATTCTGGGAGGGCTGGAAAGTCCCTAGCATGGTTCTTAATAAAATCAATTAGCAAATATTTGTTTAATGAATGAATAGAAAGATGTGGTTGTAGTTTATGCCCAGAAACTGCTTTTTGCAACTGTAGAATCTTCAAATAAAAGAATTATCAGGAGCTATCTTAAGGGATTGGAACATTTCCCTCTTCAAAGGGTGTCCATATTTCAGCAGCCTTAAGTCTGTCTGGAAACAATATTTTAGTAGCCATAGACCTCAAGAGATAGTTTGATACAGCTTTGCTCAGTTCTTTAAAATATCAGTAAAACAATAAAAACCCGAACATTTTCCCCTCCTCCCAAATTTTAAAAAAAGTGTGTAGCTTACTGTCTTTTGCCTGCTATGATCTAAAATAGCTGAGCTGAGATACTTTTTACCAAGCTTTTACCAGTTTAATGGTAAAAACAGAATGAATTTGTATAAAAATGAATAGATAGCGAATAGGCTTTGCCCAAATGTGTTATTAGTATTTTTTAACTGTATTCAGAAGTTGCACTGTCTAGACAGTCTTGATTTTCCTTTGCACAATAATAAGCCCCTTTATTCAACTTTGGAGAAAGCATGTGGTCATAAATCATTCTGATCCCTGTACAATCATCTTTCATGGGTATTCACATCCTTGTCTAGTGATGTCACAAACACCATCTATACTACTTTGTACACTTGAGATGAAAATTTTGTGGACTTAAATAACTGGGATGTCCAAAGAAAGAGAACAACTGTGACATTTTTAATGTAATATGTACTTAAAGCATTTGTCAATGAAAAGTTCATTGGCGTTCCCATGGTGAGGATATACACAGAAGATATTACTCCACTCTAGGTTACAGAGCCAGTGAGACGTTTTTAACTGTAATTAAAAAATCCTTGGATAAGTATTTTTTCCTAAAGCTTTGTTTTTGTCCATTATTGTAAAAAGAAACCTGGCTTCATCCTAGGTTGTCTCTAAAATACTCAGGAAAATTCTTAAACGTTAGGGAAGAAACAACAGGTAAATTTGGCAAGAATTTTTTTTTTTTTTTTTTAACTGAGGAATCATCATTAAACCAACCCCTTGTATTGAAGTAGTATTTTCTCTTAGGTCATGCAGAATATGAACTATGAATTCTGGTATGTAAAAGATACTTTAAACCAGTGAATTAAAAGACACGTTAACTTTTGGATATTAGAAACTGAAGAACTGTAAATTCTTAAAGACATGCATTGCAGAATAAATCTAAATTAATTTATATTATAAACAATGTTAATTATTAAGAACTTACTGTCTTTCTGATCAAATACCTTTTTTGATATTTAAGTGTTCACTGAAACCTTTAACAGTTAAAAACTATTCCAAAACAGAGAAACTACTTTCCTCTCCTTTTCATTTGGAAAAAAGCTGTTGTTTGTGATACATTGACAGTTTCTTTTTTTCTTATATGGTAAGAGCTGGAGTAGTAAACATAATGAACTGTTCAAGTGACAACATCAGTATTCACATAGCGGGCTGAAATTCAGAGGGGAGACCTGATCTGGAAATGTATGGGAGCCATCACTTATTACTCGTCACATATAGATGGTGGTTAAAGCTACAGGTCTGGTGAGATGACCACAGGGAAGAAATAGGGTGAAAAAAAGAGATGGGGCTAAGACCAAGTGTTGAATTGACTTCTACCATTTAAATGCTGGGGGAAAGAGGCTGAGAGAGTATGGTATTTCAAAAAATGTTTGAAGAAAGAGGGGTTTGTCAACAGTATCATGAGCTACTTCAAAAGACCTTTGAGACACAGACTAAAAAATGTACATTAGACTTATTATATTTGGCAGCAGAGAAGTCTTTGAATGTCTTGAAACATTTCAGTGTTGTAGCATGGTGAAGCCAGATCGGTGAGCACTGATGAATATACTGTATAGTATTTCAGCAAGTTTGGCTGGGCATGTGGAGGTGGGATGTGCAGTGTATAGCAAAAAGATAACCATGATTAGAGGAGAAAAGAATGATCAAGTTGAGGTAGAAATTTGAATATACAAGGGAGAGTATCCATAGTGTAAAAATTCTACTTTTCTCTGGTCCCTGCAAAGAAATGTTGACCATGGAAATCAGAGTTCCCTTTCATTCTTATGTTTTTTGTAGTCCCAGAGACACGGTCAGTTACTCAGGTCTTCTCTCCCAAAGTTTCTCTTTGCATTTTTTCCCCATGGCTTCTCCCACTAGCTCTTTATCCCTGGCCCCTCTCCTAAGTTTCAGTCATGAATTTTTTAATAGCCTGGTAGAACTCTTTGTTTCGTGGCTCCTCAAATTCAGTATGTCCAATTGAATTAATCATTTTCTTTTCAGACTGACGGAATTGATCAGTATCTCTCTGTGTTTCATTGAGAAATCCTTCCTGTCACCGAGGGCCTTCCAGAGAGGGTCTTCCATTGTTTCCCTTGCCTCTTCCTCTCTTCCCCACCCCGTTCTTGCTCCCAGTCTCAATCCCTGCTTTGTAGGTTCAGGTTCACAGTGCTACATTTTGAAAGATTATTTCCCCAAATATATTTAAATTAATTTGGTCCATCTCATTCAATATGGTATTATCCAAAAAATCATTTATTTTTGACATTGTATTAATTATATGAAAAACAGTAAAAAACAAAAAAATCTTTTGTCTAAAAATGGTAGATAAAAGATTTTATTTATGTACCTTCTGTCAGTATAATATATAGTCCATAATCGTACATGTGAAATTCTTCTGGTAATAAGATTTGTATATAATAGTCTGTGTGTGTGTGTAGATAAAATGCCATACTCAACAGTTTCCGTATTTCTCTGAAACTAATGTATTTATAGAAACAAAATATGTATTGTACGTTGGTTTCTTATTATTTTGGAAATTAATATAATTATAAACCCAATTTCATTAACTTAAATCTATTGATTTAAATATAAATGACATAATTGATTTTAATTTTTGAATTATATTTTAAAGATTAATAACACTTTTTAAAGTGTTGTAACATGATAAGGAAGTTAAAAGTTTATTTGGATTCATCTTTGTTTTAAAATACATTCATGCAGAAAAACCTTATTTTGTGTTTTAAATATAGTTCATAGTGGAAAGTAGTGTAATTATTGCTAGATCTTCAACTTTGAGGTGGAATTCTAATAAACACCCACAGCAAAAATTTTGAGATGCCATCTTGCTTCTGAATTATTAAAGACACCCACATTAGTACTTAGCCTTGGAGAAAGTAGCCTATTAGGTACACACATCTTTAGTTTTCTTCTAATAGAAATGGGAATAGAAAGTCTCTCTTTATTATTATAGATATTGAATTTTCTTTGTAATACTTGCAGGTTATATAATAATTTAAAGTGTTATTTTGTAACTGAAGAGCATTAAATATTCTAGAGTGAAATCTAAGGAACTTCTGACTATTTTGAAATTAATTGAGTTAAGAGGCAGCTTTACTTGGGTAATGGAACAGTTGAGTCGTCAGTTCTCTTTTGGGGGCCAGGCTTGGGGAACTCGCCAGTTGTGTCCTACTGTCTAGGACGTAAACGACAGTGGAGGTAAAGCCAAAGCGGGGTGCTGAGCTACCAGGTCCCTGATGATATTTTCCCTGTTTGTACATGTTTCTAACATGTTTATCTGTTACTGGTTTATGTCAAATTCTATGTGAGAAAGAGGACTAAAAATAGGTAGATACATTGACTGAAATGAGGAGTGACAGTCTGCAGTCTGATAGAGAAGAGATGAGAAAGATGAAAAGATGTAGTCACTGCAACAGGTACTGCATGGCCCAGCAATTCTCCTGTGTGTATACCCAGGATAGATGAAAAACACATGTAGCTCAGTAGTTAAGAATCTGCCTGCCAGCGTAAGAGATGCAGGTTCAACCCCTTAGTCGGGAAGATCCCCTGGAGAAGGAAACGGCAACCCACTCCAGTGTCTCTGCCGGGGAAATCCCGTGCACAGAGAAGCCTGGCAGGCTATAGTCCACGGGGTCGCAAAAGAGTTGGACAGAACTTAGCGACTAAACAACAGCAGGTCTTTGTTGACAGCACTTTGAAAAACCATCAGCAACAATGCATTTGAACCTACTTGGCTAACAGAAGTCAAAGAAAAAAAGGAAGTTTGTTTTATTACATACATTTCACTCTGTTGTAACACAAAACTTGCTTCAGCTCATTTTTGTGAGAAAAATTATATTCAGAATTCAGTAGAGGGTGTAACCACTGAAAATGATTGTTTAAAAGGGACTATGGACAGGAAAAGAGAATGTAAAGAACAGAAACTCAGAATTATAGGATCAGACATGAAGCATACATGAAAGCCTTAGAGGGGAACACTTGTGAAAATGCACTTGTCAACCAGTTCATGTGTGAATCTGAGAAAAGTTAGGAAAGAGTGAAGAGCACTGAATGAAGTACTGAGTAAAGACAGGAGTTAGGAGTGAACGTTGGGGTCAACAGAGTCATTCTATCAGCAGCTGTACAGAGAAAACTGTTCATTGGTTCCAAAGAGGAGTTTGACAGTGTTAACACTGACATTTCAGATATGGGTTGGATGCATCCAGGCAATATGAAGTTGTGGCTAGAGAGACAAGGTCTGAATTGATCCACCTGGCTAGCCTGTACTTAGCAAATAGTATTCTTTGTGTTCTCTGGATAACACCAAAATGCAATTAAAATTTGAAATTATTAAAATGGATTTGCTGTCACAATAAGATTCACAGATTTAAAACTCAGTGATTAAGGTTTTCTTCCACTTTATTGATTTACATTTTTGATCCCTGGGTTGGGAAGATTCCCCTGGAGAAGGGAAAGGCTACCCACTCCAGTATTCTGACCTGGAGAATTCATGGACTGTATAGTCCATGGGGTCACAAAGAGTCGGACACAACTGAGTGACTTTCAGGTAAAATATTTAGAAACTTGATTCTTGGAATTCTGTACTGTGCCCTCCTTAAACATGGTTAAGTGTATTTAGTGATGTTTATCAAGTGGTTTTAAATGTTAAATAATTCTTAAGCATAATTCACATTTCCTCTTATGACCAGGAACCTTTTGAGGATGGCTTTGCAAATGGAGAAGAAAGCACGCCAACCAGAGAGGCTGTGGTCACATACACTGCGGAAAGTAAAGGAGTCGTGAAGTTTGGCTGGATTAAGGGTGTACTAGTATGTACCTGTAGACTTAATTTTAGAGTCACATATTTCTGTTTATTAGAAAGTCTTCCTAGTATTATCATTAATTCTCAAATAATGTTTTCTCTTCCTAAAACTGTTCTGTTTTTTAAGGAGAACCAAATTAATAACTTATACCTCCTTTTCTTCTAGGTATTAAATTGGGCAAAGGAAATACGCTTATTCATTTAATTGAACTATACTTGGTTACCTCTGAATTATATTTTATAACCTCTTATGAATCTCACATGTTGTCACTTCTCAGAAATTAAGTATGAAGCTATTACATTGATGGGAGCAGCAGGATCAAGGAAGCCGGGCAGGCAGCATAGCTGAAATGTGCCTGCTTCCTTTCCTGCTACCAGATTGTCTTTTGAAGAGAAAAGTGTAGAAGTTAAGCAGCAGAATATAGGAGAAATGTTTATGTTGAGATCACATCAGTAGACAGGTTTAGGTAACTAGAGTTCAGATTTACTTTGTTTTTTTTTTTCCCTGTGTTTGAATAGGCTCTGAGGATCTAACTAGAGTAGGTAGACAGGCTGATTGAGACTTTGGAAGCGCTAAATTAGAGTTGTAGTGACATTTAGGGGAGTAGAGGGAAAGTTCCAGGTCTAGACATAGTTTTATTGCCTAATTGGTAGAATGCATTTTATGCTCTGGGTTGTATTGTTTACCTAGTCTTAGATTTTAGCATTTCAGAAGGCTATATACTATGTATGAGCATAATAAATAAAAGTAAAAATAAATTGGGGATACTGTCTTTACGAAGAGTTTTGGTTTCTGAAACGTGTGAATAGTTAGCATTTGAGTTGACAAATATTACAGAATATTTAAGGCTACTTAGAAATTATGAAATGAGGATGTTATTAAGGAGTAAGTTAAAAATTAAACTTACTTGGATTGAAAAGGGGGGAACATACACTGCTCTTCTTTAGGGCTGAAATCTTAAAATATTCCTTGTATCTTTCTTGTTCATTTGCTTCTGCTGCTTCAGATAATTTGTGTGTGTGTGTGTAAAATATATGCACACTCATATATTACCTCATACTTATACTTTAGTTAGCTCACATTGAAGCTCTCACTAAAGCTCTTTTTAAAAAAATCTGTTAAAGAAAATCTTCAGATAAGAGATTTGAAATGACTTTCTGTAGTTTTAAAAGTATGTTATCCAGCTATTGGCTAGTTGAGCATTTACTGTGTATTGTATTTAATTACTTTTCATCTGTGACTTGGCTCTTCCTCTTCTAGGTACGTTGTATGTTAAACATTTGGGGAGTGATGCTCTTTATTAGATTGTCATGGATTGTGGGTCAAGCTGGAATAGGTGAGTCAAGTTACATACTGTTGATTCATTTGAGAATGAGTAGGCAAAGTAACTGAGTGCATCTGTAGGCTCTAAAATTCATGAAATTCAATCCATTGGAATCATTCTAAGCTACGTTCTCCTTTGTGTCAGACAGTTGTCTTCATGTCCCTTTTTCTAATTCTAGATTTGATCTAAAATGGGTTAAAAATAAGATAATTTGTAAGTTTTAATGTTAATTCAGTATACTTAGACTCATCAGTTGTAGATGTGGCAGATTTAAATGAGACTAAAAGTATTCTCAGGTTTTCTTTTCTTTTTCCCTAAAGGTCTGTCAGTCATTGTAATAGCAATGGCCACTGTTGTGACAACTATCACAGGATTGTCTACATCAGCAATAGCTACTAATGGGTTTGTACGAGGAGGTAAATTCAGTCTTTT
Organism: Ovis aries; assembly: GCF_016772045.2. Classification (NCBI taxonomy): domain Eukaryota; kingdom Metazoa; phylum Chordata; class Mammalia; order Artiodactyla; family Bovidae; genus Ovis; species Ovis aries. The sequence continues at coordinate 23,607,131 of NC_056058.1, read as the reverse complement.
CACATCATCATCATTGGATTACTGGCACTAAATAAACAGATTTTAAAATGTTTCTATTTTTTTACCTTAAAAACAACATTTTAGGTTCTATATAGGCAGGAAAGTTGCTGTTGAGCACTTCTGAAGTAGATTCTGAATATAAATTTTAAATTGATCTGTACATAAACATGTATGCTTCAAATTGTTCAGGTGTTCAGGTGTCTGGTAGCTTCTAACTGGGTTTCTTCTCCACTGAGGCACCATTTGTTACCTCCTCCCAGGATTTCGCCCTTGGATTAGTGTTCTGCAGCCTGCATTTGGTCAGTATTATACAGGTGTCACCTCGTTCCTCCCCACTGAAGGAAATGTAGACAGAGTTCTTTCCTCATGGTCTTAACAGCTTGTGTAAGTTAAACCTGGGGCTCTGAATCCATACCCTCAACTCCAGCTCTCTCCTGAGGGTACCCTGAGGCCTGTTATATTGGAGCCCACAAGATCTGCCTTGTGAGGTTTTACTCTTCGCAGGAAGAATACCCAAGACAGCAGGAGAATGGCTTTGGGACCCCTGAGAACAAGAAAAAAAGAAATCCATTTTCCAAAGCAGAACTCGTCATTCAGCTGGAGGGGAAGATGCTGAGAGAAAGGAGAGAAGATGTGTACCAGCTCCTATAAATTCATCATAGCAGATCAACTGAGGAAGGCATCTGCCTGTTCCATCTGCCTCAACTATTTTGCAGATGTGTATTTAACGTTAAATACATACAATTTCTGCTTTATCTGTATTAGTACTTGGAGAAAGAACCAGATTCAGCTTCTCATTTTTCCCCAGTCGTCTTCATATATCTTATGTACCACAGGATTCAGACCACTGTGGCTCTAGGGGAGGCTGGTAGCTCATATCAGTACAGTTACGACTATGTGTTGGCTGTTTTCTGTGTACATGAAGTTGGGGTCTAAGATGTGGGTATGCCCAAGAGTTAATCAGGCAATGCTGAGAGATTCTTGGTTGCTTGTGTACTAGGTGCCCCATGCTTCATTTCATTCTGCTACTATTAGGGAATGGAAGTAGAAGGAGAAATTGGTGCAGTATTAGTTATTTGAGAGGATCAGCAAACCATCGTCGACTTTCTCCTTGTCTTCAGCCCTTCAAATCTAGGTTGTGAGCCTCAAGGGGAGTGAGGCATGGACCCACGGTCAGCACAAACCCCAGGCTGTTCTCTCTGTGAGTTCAAACTTCTGGAAAGTATAGATTTTCCTGCATTGTGACTGAAAAGCCACTTCATGCACTACTACCAGTTCAGTTCAGTTCAGTCGCTCAGTCGTGTCTGACTCTTTGCGACCCCATGAATCGCAGCGCTCCAGGCCCGTAGTTTTCATATATTTTTACAAATACTTCAGAGACTTGTATCTAATCTTCTGTCCTGGGACACGGACAAAGTATGAGAATGTGGAATGCGTGAAGCTGTGTCCCAACAAAGTACCATGTTGCAGTTTTGTCTGAGTTCCCTCAAAATGTCAAGTCAATTTACACAGTAAACTAACTATAGGGAAAAAAAAAAAAATATATATATATATATATATATATACACACACACAAACATAAATATATGGAATTATATAATCTGAAGTTCGTATGTTACCACTTATTCTTAAATGACAAAGTAAATATGTTTGCAGAGATAATGAAACCTATAGGAAAAGAGAAGCCATTAATTTAAAGAAATGACCAAATACTTTGAAGCTTTGCTAGAAGGCATTCATTTTTCATTTAGATCAGTCAGTGATGTTAGAAACCTAGCTGATCTTTTATAGAATATAAGTGAGCTGCATTATCTACAGTGAAAGTTCCTATAGATTCTTGCAATGAATGTAAATTCCTGTCTCCTTTATATATACTTCATAGACTTTGAGATCCCTAAAAGCATTTATTTTGGTTTCTTAGTAAAACAGTATTTCCACATGGGAAAAAGTAGATATAGGTATAAAACTGGTGAGATTACATTTTATTCTGTATTCATGATTCTAAATTAAAAACACCAGTATGAGTCATATCCCAAAGAATGTATTTCTTAGCTCTCTCCACAAAAATCACCTGTCACAGATGGTCAGCCCAGTACCAGTGAGCACCCCTAGTGGCCACGTTGTGTATTTTCATTCAAAGGAACCGGGGGACCTTGGAGAAATTATTGATTCCATATCCGGGTAGGAAATGTACTAGACAAGTCTAGACATCTTTTCTCATCAGTAAGTAAATAAGATAACAAAGGCTATTGTTTCATGTTAAAAGGACTGAGGAGCCAACGTGAAAAAGCTCACACTTCGGATAGTTTGAACAGGAGTACTACTACTAATTATAACTGATTTAAATGAAAGCATAATACAAGATAAAATACCTAGCTTCACAGACATTACACAGATGCATAAAACCTCATTTTTACCTTTGTAGAATGCTAGAGAACTAACTTATTTTGAAAACTGGTAAAGAATCTAGTGTGAATCAAGTTTTCTGGATGAAAATTTCCTTACCTCAACTCAGTATAAGAAAGAAATTAATAAGAGATTTATCCTTTCGGTAATTATTCTACAAGATAAGTAAAGAAGAAAAAGAAATTGGAGTATCCCAATTCTGTAAACGCTTTACTTAATAAGAGCACCTGTGAAGTACTGAATGTGAATCACCTTGTGCCTATAGTTCCAGGAAGCAGAGAATAGGCAGGGAAAAGAGGAACTTACAAATGAGACTAGAGGATGACAGCAGCAAATGCCAGACTGGGAATCTCTCTGGAACAAGGAATCCTTGTTCAATATCATTTTGCAGGGAGCAAAAAGATAGAGAGGGGGTTATGGTTTAGAACAAACTTTCAGACTTGGTTCATGTATAGATGGAGTTATCTTTCAGTATTGTGGGACCAGGGGTGCCTACATTGAATGCCCTCTCTCCCAATCACTGAGGACTTAATTTTGACTTCTTCCTTGAAAGGGCTGCATAAGAGGAGATCAGGAGAGTTGGAATTATCTAGAAGGTCAGGGTGCAAAGAGTTAGGTAGAGATGCAATGGGAATAGCAATATCTGCATGGGATGCCCTCTAGCCCAGTCACTGAGGATTGAAAGTTGACTATTAAGGGAATTAACAAGAAAATATTTTACTCAAAATATTGCTGATTGTGGTTGTTCTGCTTAAGAATTTCATTTTCAAGAGTCCTCTTTTAAACTTAAGCATGTAGTAATTAATATAAACTATTTTGAGGTAGTGTTTGACAGTTTAATTTGTTTTATCTTGATTCTTAACTGAATTATATATTTTTCTGCATTAATACTGAATAATATTTTATTCTCATTTTATAAGGTGTGTGCTTCCAACTCCATGGAAGTGTGTGAAATGTGTTCTTTATGCCATAGGAAAGATTTCATGTTACTGAGTAGCCTTTACATTGACTTTAACAGTACCTTTTAGAGATTTAAACAGGTAGAATCTAGAGAAGTATAGTTTTCTAAAAAATAGAAATTAACTGTCAACTTGTAAAGAAATGTGCTGTTCTGTTGCTTAGTCACTCAGTTGTGTTCAACTCTTTGTGACCCCATGGACTGCAGACAGCCAGGCTCTTCTTGTCCGTGGGAATTCTCTGGGCAAGAATACTGGAGTGGGTTGCCATGCCCTCCACCAGGGCATCTTCTCAACCTAGGGATCCAACCCAGGTCTCCCGCATTGCAGGCAGATTCTTTACCGAGTGACCCACCAGGGAAGCCCAAGAATACTGGAGTGTATAGCCTATCCCTTCTCTAGGGCATCTTCTCGACCCAGGAATTCTTTACCAGCTGAGGTACCAGGGAAGCCCTGTAAAGAGGTATAACGGTGTCTGATTATGAAGTCTAGGATAAAAATAATACGGAAACATTCAGGGAAAGAAAAAGAGTTAAAACTTAGAAAACGCAAGGTTTTTAGTTTCAGTCTTAATTGGATAGGCTACTATTTGAAGCTATTAGTGGCAAGTTAGAGAACCATTGCCTCAGTCCTCTATTTCCACGGAGTAGAACTAGCACCGCCAGCTAGCTGATGGAGTCCCCTCTTCCTTCTCCTCTGGCATCCTCCCTGCCCTAGCCATATACACATGCAGCCCAGAACTGTTTCCCGTCCTGCAAATCCTGCCAGTGTTCTTGAAAGCTCCTGTTTTATAGAATTTACAGGTTCTGCAACTCAGATGGTGCTGGCCAGCTTCCACTGTCACTCAGATCTATGTTTCCTAGATTTCACAGGCCAGAGTTTCTTCTGTTCACAAACCATTAATCGCTGAATATCAACTCATTTATGAAATAGAGGACAACCACAGGCAGCCTTTTATAATATGGAGATATAAATTCTGATTTTTGATTTATAGTGTATTATATGAACTGAGCAATAGAAGGGAACAGTTCTTCAACCACTTTATGGTTTGGAGCATTGAAAACAGAGGTCTGTACACTTTCAAATAAAAGCCCACACTACATCAAATTTCTAATAGGTAGTTTTGAGAATCTAAAATCAGTAGAAACCTACCTATGTGACTAAGATCAAATTTTTATATTCCTTGTATTTCAGTTCATCAACAGATAATTGTTGAATATGGGTTTTAGATTTTTAACTATGAACAGGCTCACATTATGTGAGACAGAGATTGTGTTTCTCCCTGCTACTGTCACTCCCGTCCACCCCGCCATAGATAGCCACTTGTCTAGCACCATTTGTCAACAAACTATCTAATCCATATTGAATTAGTTTTGGTGCTGTCATTGAAAACCGAATTTTCTGTGTATTGTCTTTATTGTATCCTGTTCCATTGATTAGTTTATTCTGATACCAGTTATTCCAAGACTACCCTGTTTTGAGTGCTTAGCTTTATAAGTTCTAAGTCTTTAAACTCTGTTCTTTTTCAAAATTGTTTTGACTCTTCTAGGTTCTTTGTATTGCCATATAAAATTTTTGAATTGGCAGTTCAATTTCTCTAAACACAGAAAACCTCGCTGGGACTTTGGGATTTCACTCTTCAAATTTTTTGGTGGGGGAAGAATGGTCATGTTAACAATACTGAATCTTCCAGTCTCTAAACATCGGGTGTCTTCCTGTTTATTTAGATCTTGTTTCTGTCAGCACTGTTGTATATTTTTCAGTATAGAGATCTTGCATGTTTTGTTCAATTTATCCCTCAGTCATGTTTTTCATCTGGTAAATGGTAATTGTAAATTTCATTTTCCAAGTTTTTTAATGACTGTGTGTAGAAATGCAGTAGACTTGTGTGTCTTAGTTCTGTGACTTTGCAAAACATAGAGTCATCATCTGTGAACAGACATGGTTTATACTCTCTTCAGTCTTTAGTGTTTTCTTCTCTCCCTCTCTTTTTCCCTCTCCTTCTGTTTTGTCAATCTGTTGAAATAGATAGGACCTTCAGTACCATGGTGAAGAAGCGGTGAGAATAAACATCCTTGTAGTGTTGCCAGTTTTACGGGGACTGAGTTGAATTTATCACTATTAAGATGTTAACTGAGTAGTTCTGGAAGATGTAATTTGTCAGGTTGAGACAGTTCTATTTCTAGATTGCTGGTAGTATTTATCATGAATGAATGTTGGATTTTGTTACACTTTTTCTGTATCTGTTGAAGTGGTTATATGGTTTTTTCTCTTATTCTGTTATTATCAAAATTATATGGTATTTTGAATCTCAGTAACCTAGCATTCGTGGCATAAACCCCACAAAGATCAAAGATATATTTGGTCAAAAAATATTATGGTTTCTGTTACTTTTTACTTGCTAACATTTTGTTAATGACTTTTGAATCTATGATCATGAGAAATATTTGTCTAAATTTTTCTTTTTTTGTAATAATCTGTGTCAGGTTTTGGTATTAGGATTAAGCTCAACTCATAAGGGGTGTTGGTTAGTATTGGTTCTTCCTCAATTTTCTAAGAGTTTTTGTAAAATTGATCTTATTTCTTCCTGGGCCTGTGGTTTTGTATATGTGTGTGTGTGTATTACAAATTTAATTTCTTAGGAGTATTTCAATTTACTGTTCTTGTCATAGTTCTGGCAACTTTTTCAAAGCGTTTGCCAATTTTCACCTTAATTGATTTTTCTTTATTGTTTTCTGCACCTGTGGTTTCAACTTTTTTTTTCTACATTAGGCTTTCCTTTTTTTCTGTTTTCTTAAGGTAGAAGCTTAGCTCATTGATTTCATATTATTTACTTTCAATAGAAGTGTCATTTTTTTTTTTTTTAATATTAGCACTTAAAGCTGTAATTCCTGCTTAAGGTTTATCCCACTGATTTTGACAGGTTCTCTTTTCATTATTGTTCAGTTTAAAATACTTTTTAATTTCCCTTGTGATTTGTTCTGTTACTAGTGGGTTACTTTAAAATATGTTGCATAATTTAAAACATATTTAGGGGAAGTCCATACATTCAATTCAGCACTACTGTCAGTAATGCTATGTCATTTCAGTTCTTCGAAATATATAGTGACTTGTTTATGGCCAGTAATCATATAGCTGTTGATTAACCTAGTCAGAGTTTTGTTTATTGATGTGAAATCTACTGAGAGCTGCAGGGACATGTATCCCCAAATCAATATATAGTAATAATGGAACCCAGTATATAGTATTGTCATTACTTAACATCTCTCGTGTGGGCTTCATTGGTATCTTCTACACTCAGAAGACACGGCATTTTACTGCCAAATTTTGAGAGTTCATGAGGATCTTTTCTTATCGACTTTCTGTGTTTGCTTGAACAACAGATTTTTTTTGTAAATAAATAGTTATGTTTTCTGTTGCTGCCTTCTAATGCATCATAATTTTTATACTCTTCAGCTTATTCAATGATAATAAAAAGTTGTTTAATTTCACATACTGTACTGAATAAGCACTCAGAGAGACTTGAGTTTAAGCCCATTTCTTCCTTTACTATATGTGTGACTGTGGTCAAGTTACTTGACCTCTGTAAGCCTGAATTTTCACATATGTAAAATGGGAATGATAATCGTACAGTTGTCCCTTGAATAACACATAGGTTAGAGATGCTGATGACCCCTATGCAGTTGAAAATCCTTGTATAACTTTTGAGTTCCCCGAAACTTAACTATAGATTACTGTTGACCAGAAGCCTTGTAGGTAACATAAACCATCAATTAACACATATTTTGTGTATATGTATTATATATATACATACATATATGTATTCTTACAGTAAAGTAAGCCAGAGAGAATAAAATGTTATCAAGAAAATTCTAGTGAGGAAAAAGTACATTTATAGTACTATGCTATACTGATGCCATAAGTTTTACATCATCTTTTTACAAGCTGAATCATTTGTTAATACCTGCATTAATATTGTCTTATATGCTACAAAACACTATATATGTTACATGTATTACTAACACTAGAGATAAAATGAAAAGAGTCACTTTGTTGTACACCTGAAAGTAAGACATCATGCAAATCAACTATGTTCCAACGGAAGTTTTTTTAAAATGTGAGAAATTAAAAAAAACATTTAACAAATGAAAAGAGAATGTGAAAAATGGAATTTATATTTCTTTACAGGTATAGCAATTCACACTTGAAAACAAAGAGGCAGCAATATGATTGCTTTATTGTAGCCTAGTATAATATGATTGTATCATGGTAGCCTAGCCTCTACACTAATGAATGAATCCTTGTACAGTTTTTATGTCATACAGTATTATAGTCATATTCATAGTATAGTATTATAAACACTGTTACGTTTTTTAAAAACCACTTACCTGCAATGATGCGCAGTTTCTCTAATTACCAGAGAGGGAGGGACGGAGCACAGCTTGTTTTGTATGTTAATTCTCTGAGCAAAGTTAATGTATTAGAAAGAAAATTAACATTAATTTCGTATTAGGTATCATTTACCTTAAGCCTATGTAAAGATAGACTAGTATCCACATACTTTTTATGTGTTCATGACATACCTAACTTGTTCTTAATTTTTTTCTGTATTTCTATACCATGTGATTCATCTGTGAGTTTTTTCAAATTATCACAAATCTCCAAAAAAATTTTCAATGTATTTATTGAAAAAAATCCACATATAAGTGGACCTGTGCATTTCACACCTGTGTTGTTCAAAAGTCAATTGTACTTGCTAGAATTAAAAAAAATGTGTAATTTTACTTAATTACAAAATAAACATTTTATTTTAAGGTATGTATCACTCTGTGTTGATTAGTAAATAGACCAGCCTTTCAGAGCAGTAGATCTTTTATACTATTTGTTGCTAAGGGAAAAAAGGGAGGGGAGAAAGCTCTTAAAACTGGTTGCCTCAAGGACACAGGAATAGAAATGAGAATAAATAGTGTGGAGTACTGTTGCTTTTCATCAGGAATTTATAGGAAGATGAGCAGATGATTTTAAAATATTCTTCGTGTGTAACTTTTTATTTTCACTAAAAATAAAATATTTTAAAAAGTAGTGAAACTAGGTAGGTCCTAGGTTTTAAGTTTAGGTATCCCAATTAGTGGAAGGTTTTTAAATAGTTCTGAAATGTCAGAATTTGTTACTTACATTCATTATTTACCTTCCAGTTATCTTTACCAATGTTAAATACATCTTAAGATATATATTTTTTCTTATTAGTAATACAAAGCCTTGAAATTTCAGAAAATCAAAAGTTTAAACACATAACAACTGAATTCTATGCTTTTATAGGTTCTCTTGGTGTATTTCTCCTTCTAAAGAATATTATCAACTATTGAAATACATGAGTGGCTGACTGATTTCAGTTAACCTTTTATTGTGACTTAATTGTCCTATCTGTTAAGCCAGGGTAAATAATACTTGTCTTAATTCATTATTGATATTGAGATTAAATGACATGTTCATAAACTTTCAGTTCAGTTCAGTTCAGTCGCTCAGTCATGTCTGACTCTTTGCGACCCCATGAATCACAGCACACCAGGCCTCCCTGTCCATCACCAACTCCCGGAGTTCACTCAATGATATTCTAGGGATTTTCTGTGTGATTAATTATGTGATTTAATATCTTTAACTTTAGCTCTTTGACATAAAAATTGTCATTATATGTAAGTCCATTAGAATTTTTAGTGTTCAAAAGTATTGGGGGAAAATTTTTGTCATTTCAAATTCTTTTTCTTCAGAATTTTAAAGATGATAAAAATTATTAATTGGTAAAGTGAATTACTAAGAAAGTTTTTTTTTTAATTGGCCTAGTAGGCTGAAGTCCATGGGGTTGACTGAGCAACTTCACTTTCACTTTTCACTCTCATGCATTAGAGAAGGAAATGGCAACCCACTCCAGTGTTCTTGCCTGAAGAATCCCAGGGACGGGGGAGCCTGGTGAGCTGCTGTCTGTGGGGTTGCACCAAGTCGGACACGACTGAAGGGACTTAGCAGCAGCAGCAGCATAGTTATTTTACAGTGTTGTATCTGTGCCTACTGTACTGTAATGAGGAAGTTTTGGTGGGTAGGTTTAAAGTATAGAATATTTTGAGAAACTTGATAAAATTAACCCTAAAACCTGTTACAGGTATTTTGAAAATAAAGTTTGCATATTTAGTAATTTATTAAATTGTAGAATCTGTTGTTGCATTTGTCTTCATTATATGATTTTAAGACTTCCTCATTATGTTGTTTTAAGACTTCCTTAAGGCAGAAAGTGAAGAGAAACTAAAGAGCCTCTTTATTGAAAGTGAGAGAGTGAAAAAGCTGGCTTAAAACTCAACATTCAGAAAACTAAGATCATGGCATCTGGTCCCATCACTTCATGGCAAATAGATGGGGAAACAATGGAAGCAATGACAGACTTTATTTTCTTGGGTTCCAAAATCACTGCAGATAGTGACTGCAGCCATAAAATTAAAAGACGCTTGCTCCTTGGAAGAAAAGCTATGACAAAGCTAGACAGCATATTAAAGAGCAGAGACTTTACTTTGCCTACAAAGGTCCATCTAGTCAAAGCTATGGTTTTTCCAGTAGTCATGTATAGATGTGAGAGTTGGACCATAAAGAAGGCTAAGCGCCAAAGAATTGATGCTTTTGAACTGTGGTGTTGGAGAAGACTCTTGAAAATCCCTTGGACAACAAGGAGATCAAACCAGTCAATCCTAAAGGAAGTCGATTTTGAATATTCATTGGAAGGACTATGCTGAAGCTCCAATACTTTGACCACCTGATGTGAAGAGCTGACTCATTAGAAAAGACCCTGATGCTGGGAAAGGTTGAAGGCAGGAGGAGAAGGGGACAACACAGAATGAGATGGTTGGATGGCCTCACTGACTCAGTGGACATGAGTTTGAGGAAGTTCCAGAAGATTCTAAAAGACAGGGAAGCCTGATGTGCTGCAGTCCACGGGGTCGCAAAGAGTCAGATACAACTGAGCGACCGATCAACAAAAAGAACAGAATATTTCATCAGTGTCTAGAAAAATGTATATAACTTAATGTAACTTCAGTACTGTTAAAACTAAGTTGATTATGACCTAGAAACCAAAAATAAATTAGAAATTTAGGGGAGCTTTTAGAGACTTTAGATAAGTATTACTCTGACTCAGAATCAAAATACTGATTTAAGTTAGAAAAATACTTGCTTCATGATAACAGCTCATTTAATGTCTTTGTCTGCTCTGCCATTTAGGCAGGATTTATAATATATAAATTTATAATATAAACAATGTTAAATATATAAATTTATTAATAAATTTAAATTAAGTTGTATTATAATAAAACTGGGCTTCCCTTGTGGCTCAGCTGGTAAAGAATCCACCTGCAATGGGGGAGACCTGGGTTCGATTCCTGGGTTGGGAAGATCCCTTGAAGAAGGGAAAGGCTACCCACTCCAGTATTCTAGCCTGGAGAATTCCGTGAACTGTATAGTACATGGGGTCACAAAGAGTCGGACACGACTGAGTGACTTTCACTCACTCACATAATAAAACTATGTCTCTTCAGGATGTCAGTATGTGCTGTTCATTAAATTTCTTGTGCTACCTTCAGTTTTCTTTGGTATTCACATTGAGCGAACTACCACACTAAGTAACTGAAATCATGTCAATTATCATTTTAAATGTTATTTAAGATTAAAAATGTTACTTAGGAAATCATTGGGAAGTGATCTTGATGTCTCCGAATATGAGGAGGAGGCTGTTGCCATTTTAATCTAAGCTTTAGAAAAGAAAGTAGGGATTTAAATAGCAGGATGATTTTTTATATTTAATGTGAGGAAAATTTTCTGCATGTTCAGAACTGTTATGAATGAAGTGGGTTGTAAAGAATTCTTTCTGGGTGTTTCTTCCTAAAAATATGCTCACCCACTCGCCTATTACTTTAACTGCTATGTTCACTGGTGGCATGTGTTTGTGAACTCTTGTGTAATTGAAAGGGTTATTTGACATTTAAAATTCTAACATTAGTACTTGTGTTTTTTCCTTTTCTTTAGGAGGAGCATATTATTTAATATCTAGAAGTCTAGGGCCAGAATTTGGTGGTGCAATTGGCCTGATCTTCGCTTTTGCCAATGCTGTCGCAGTCGCCATGTATGTGGTTGGATTTGCAGAAACTGTGGTGGAGTTGCTGAAGGTAATTCACCTTTTTCCAGTCATTTGTTTTCTGGATCTTTACTGAGGATTTACGTGCCATTCACCATGTAAGATGCCAGGAAAGCAGCAAGGAACATAAAACTCGTCCTTCAAGAAGTTTAGTGTGGGACATAGACAAACAAATGTCAGAAATGGGTAACTGCAGGAGGTCTTGACAAACTAGGAGGATCACTTAATTTACCATCCAGGAGTAGGGTGGCAGAGAAGTGTCAAGACAGGATTTTCAAAGGAAGGGAGTCAAGACATTAGCACCCAGATAGGAGAGGTGAGATATGGTATGAGGGAAATAGGAAAGAAAAGAAAGACCTAGAAGGGGTAGAGTGTGGTGTGTTATTAAAAAAAAAAAACCACAAAACTGGAAATATTTCAGTATGGCTGAAGCACAAAGTGGCACGAGGTTCAAGATAAGAGGGAAGAAAGAAGGATCAAGTCAAGAAGGGTCTTGTTTGCTGTTAAACCTGGATTGTATCTTCTCTGGAATTGAGATCCATGATGATCAGATTAGGTGCCTCAAGAAATACATGATTATAGTGTAGAGAATTGTGAGGAGTCACAGTTGGACATGGAGACAATTTAAAAGGTTGTAGCTATCCTGGGAGAAGAGATGTTGGTGAGTATTAAACCAGTGACGAGTGGAGCTGGAGAGATGTATTTGAGTGGTTTTTAATAGGTTGAGTAAGTAGACTTGATTGATGGGATGTGGGAAATTAGAGAACAAGAAAAGAGGACTGATTTAGATGGATGGTAATGCCATTTACTATGAGATAGAGAACACAGAGCATTTCAGTTTGGGATGTCTGATTTGGCATATGTAAGTCAAGCTGGCCAGGAAGTGGTTGATGATACTGCCCTGGAGTTGAGAAGAGAACTTAGTTGAAAAGAGTAATTAGTATGTGTGTAGTTAAAGCAGTAGAAATAGGATTCAATTTTATTAACTGAGAAGAATCTTGAATGACAGCTGTAGTTGTTCATGTTAGGTTGTAACTTCTTATAGAGGTGGTATATGGTATATTAGGAAGTGTAACATCTGAAAAGGACTGATACTTGCATTGGCATTGACCTTAGCTGCCTAGGCCAAAGGGACAGAGGAAAGGAAGTAAGCAAACAGTATAATCATTAAGAATTCATAGTCTTTCATTGTTTAATTTAGTATATGTTTTTAATATCATTATTTTAGCCACAAATAATTTTGTTCTTAGAATGGAACAGTGTGACTTTGGACAGCTGCATGAAAGTGTGTTCATCTCTTTTCCTTATACAACAGAAGAGACTGTTGAAAGCTGAATTCACTAACCACAATGAATACAAAATATATTTCTGCTTTGTAACTTTAAAAAAATCCTATTAGTACTACTTAGTCATATTATGACTTTTTTTTTGCTTGTTAGCAATCCATTTTTTAAATTTGAGTCTTTACAAATATAGCAGTATTAATATTTGATCATATTTTTGATGTCTTCAGATGTTTGAGTGACATCTCAATAGTAAACAGTAATTCATTCTTTTTTTGCTAGATCTCCCTGTTCATTCCTTAAATAGGAATGTATTCAACTTCTATCTGTGAAGAACTGTGATATCTCTAAAATGCTTCAAAAAGAATGGAAGAATGTAGCTGAAGTAAATAATATTGTTCATTCTATTGTTTTCTTTTTGTAGGAACATTCCATACTTATGATAGATGAAATCAACGATATCCGGATTATTGGAGCCATTACAGTAGTGATCCTCCTAGGTATCTCAGTAGCTGGAATGGAGTGGGAGGCAAAAGTAAGTAATGGTATCATTGGGGCCTCTGTAAGCGTTGAATGTGCAAACTTTTAGAGCTTATATTTTAGGTATTTTCTAAGGTGCGGTGATACCTGTAGATTTTGAGGGTTCCTAAGTGGCCATTTTCAAAGACGTTTACATATAAGGTCATTTCTATTTGGCAAGGTGGGAGTATTTGGAAATAATAGTCATTTAAAGAGGTAATCAAAGAGTATGTAAGAAAAAATGAATTATGGGGTATGTCAGAGGGAGTTACTAAAGGTAGTACCAGTACTATAATTTTTTTCTATATTTTAACATTTGTGTTGTTAGTGCATCTAACATGCACATCTTTAACTCACTATGGAAATAGTTGGCATGACCCTACTTTTGCTCTCCATTTTCCCCCAATGTGTTGAATATTCTGAGATTGTTCCTTTAACAAAAATTTATTAAGCACCTGCTTTGTGCTTAGCACTGTGTGAGGTTCTGGGAAAACAAGACAGAAATCTTTTCCCTTAACGGGAGTGATATTCCAGTGGCACTGAATTGGTATATCAACACAGTATGTTTGATTTTGATTTTTAACATTTAAAATTTCAGGCTCAGATTGTTCTTTTGGTGATTCTACTACTTGCAATAGCTGATTTCGTCATAGGAACATTTATCCCATTGGAGAGCAAGAAGCCCAAAGGTTTCTTTGGTTATAAGTGTAAGTAAGAAAGAATGTTTTTTTTAAGGTGTACATTATATCATTCTAGTGTTAAATAAATTTAGTACATTTTTCATATTTTGTAATCTAATTGAGTTTGGTGTAGTGACTAACAGTAATTGACAGTCCAGTTTAGTTTGGTTTCTTTTTTGTATAATTGGAGTAAAAAAAATCACTTTTATTTATAATTTTCATTTTTCATCATTAGCAAAATGAAAGGTGATAAAACATAGAGAAATCAGTGCTACTGAGGAAAAGTACTTTTGTTCTCATTTGGGGAATTTGTTACTGAAATTGTAACTTCTGTTCTAATGTTGCTTTTCCATTCTTTTACTTGTATTTAAACACAATAGTCTAAAAGTGCCTGAGACTGTGAAAGCAACTAGAAATAGTTTCTTGATGTAATTCTACAGTTTACATTATTAATTGTGTGAGAATTTTCCAGTTTTCATCTTCCATAACCCTTTTCATTCTGCCTCTTAACTTTCACTACAGGTGTAATTTACGTGTCATTTATTGTTTTATAAAGTATCTTTCTGTATCTCTGCCCCGCTCCCTCCACTGAGCTGCCGTGCACCTGTCTCTTCAAGGCAGAATGAAAGCCAGATAGAAGAGTTGCAGTAGCATCAGAGTTGCTTTCCCTTAGGGTAAAGGGTCTGCCTGTGTTAAACTGACAAAAACTCCTTGTTTTTTTAGTCTCCTGACTCTCGGCAACATTCTGTTTAGCTGTCCCATTCTCCTTTGATGTCAGACACTGTATTCTAGTGAGTTCTTTCCTACCTAATTCTCTGGTCGCTATGTCTTTTACTCCTGTTTCCCCTTCTCGTCCTTCATGCTCTAAATGTCAGAGTTGTACAGTGTTGTCCTGGGCTTTCTAACTGTATTCTTTCCTTTGGCAATATCTATTCTCATGGCTCAAAATACTTTCAAGAGACTGACATATTTCTACTCCTGGGTCTCTCCTTTAAACTCCAGATATAAGTATATATTCAACTGCTTATTTGATGTCCCTCCTAACTAACCCTTCTTGAACTTCTCCATCCTGATACATGAAAGAAATCAGGATCTCAGTGTTTTCTACTTGCTCTCTTTCTAATCCTTCTCTCATCAGTACATTATTCTCCTATCAGTAGATTGAACCACTACAGTCACCTTCTAATTGGTTCCCTGCTTCAGATGCTGATCCTTCAGTCCATTGTCTCTGCAGCATCCACATAAGCATTGATCATCCCATGTCATTTCCATGACTCTGTGCCCACCTCGGCTTTTCATTCTATTGAGGACAAAACCTACACTCTTATAGAATAAAATTTTGCATGATCTCACCCCTGCTGATCCCTTCTATTTCATTTCATCTCACCCGAACTGTGAGAGCTTTGCCTTCTTTTAGTTCTTCAAAAGAGCTAAACCTTCTTCCTGCCTCAGGGCCTTTCTATATGTTGTTGGTTATTCCTGGTGTACTCTTTCCCTGGAACATCACATGGTGATTCCTGCTCCGTAAAGTCTCAACTTAAGTGTTAACTCCTTAGTTGCATCACTTTCAGTTCAGTTCAGTTCAGTCACTCAGTCGTGTCCGACTCTTTGTGACCCCATGAATCGCAGCACGCCAGGCCTCCCTGTCCATCACCAACTCCCAGAGTTCACTCAGACTCACGTCCATCGAGTCCGTGATGCCATCCAGCCATCTCATCCTCGGTCGTCCCCTTCTCCTCCTGCCCCCAATCCCTCCCAGCATCAGAGTCTTTTCCAATAAGTCAACTCTTCGCATGAGGTGGCCAAAGTACTGGAGTTTCAGTTTCAGCATCATTCCTTCCAAAGAAATCCCAGGGCTGATCTCCTTCAGAATGGACTGGTTGGATCTCCTTGCAGTCCAAGGGACTCTCAAGAGTCTCCTCCAACACCACAGTTCAACAGCATCAATTCTTTGGCGCTCAGCCTTCTTCACAGTCCAACTCTCACACCCATACATGACCACTGGAAAAACCATAGCCTTGACTAGATGGACCTTTGTTGCCAAAGTAATGTCTCTGCTTTTGAATATGCTATATGCTATCTAGGTTGGTCATAACTTTTCTTCCAAGGAGTAAGCGTTTTTTAATTTCATGGCTGCAGTCACCATCTGCAGTGATTTTGGAGTCCCCAGAAATAAAGTCTGACACTGTTTCCACTATTTCCCCATCTATTTGCCATGAAGTGATGGGACCAGATGCCATGATCTTCGTTTTCTGAATGTTGAGCTTTAAGCCAACTTTTTCACTCTCCACTTTCACGTTCATCAAGAGGCTTATTAATTAGTTCCTCTTCACTTTCTGCCTTAAGGGTGTTGTCGTCTGCATATCTGAGGTTATTGATATTTCTCCCGGCAATCTTGATTTCAGCTTGTGCTTCTTCCAGCCCAGCGTTTCTCATGATGTACTCTGCACAGAAGTTAAATAAGCAGGGTGACAATATTCAGCCTTGACATACTCCTTTTCCTATTTGGAACCAGTCTGTTGTTCCATGTCCAGTTCTAACTGTTACTTCCTGACCTGCATACGGATTTCTCAAGAGGCAGATCAGGTGGTCTGGTATTCCCATCTCTTTCAGAATTTTCCATCGTTTATTGTGATCCACACAGTCAAAGGTTTTGGCATAGTCAATAAAGCAGAAATACATGTTTTTCTGAAACTCTCTTGCTTTTTCGATGATCAAGTGGATGTTGGCAATTTGATCTCTGGTTCCTCTGCCTTTTCTAAAACCAGCTTGAACATCTGGAAGTTCACGGTTCATGTATTGCTAAAGCCTGGCTTGGAGAATTTTGAGCATTACTTTACTAGTGTGTGAGATGAGTGCAATTGTGCAGTAGTTTGAGCATTCTTTGACATTGCCTTTCTTTGGGATTGGAATGAAAGCTGACCTTTTCCAGTCCTGTGGCCACTGCTGAGTTTTCCCAATTTTCTGGCATATTGAGTGCAGCACTTTCACAGCATCATCTTTCAGCATTTGAAATAGCTCAATTGGAATTCCATCACCTCTACTAGCTTTGTTCGTAGTGATGCTTTCTAAGGCCCACTTGACTTCACATTCCAGGATGTCTGGCTCTAGGTGAGTGATCACACCATTGTGATTATCTGCGTCATGAAGATCTTTTTTGTACAGTTCTTCTGTGTATTCTTGCCACCTCTTCTTAATATCTTCTGCTTCTGTTAGGTCCATACCATTTCTGTCCTTTATCAAGCCCATCTTTGCATGAAATGTTCCCTTGGTATCTCTAATTTTCTTGAAGTGATCTCTAGTCTCTCTAAAGCATCACTTTAGCTTTGTGTAATAAACACATTGAATTAGATTATCTCTCTCTGATTATTTGTCACAACACCCTGTTTCCATTGAGTACTTTTACTGCTGTTTGCAGTAGCCTTTTGTTTTTTTTTACTTATTTGGTAGCACCCTATTGATACCACGAGGGCTTCCCTTGTAGTTCAGTTGGTAAAGAATCTACCTGCGATGCAGGAGACTTGGGTTCGATGCCTGGGTCAGGAATATCCCCTGGAGAAGGAAATGGCAACCCACTCCAGTATTCTCGCCTGGAGAATCCCATGGACAGATTCGTGGCGGGCTATGGGCTCGCAAGAGTTGGACACAACTTAGTGACTAAACTACAACTACTACTGTTATTGATACTTTTAAGTTCCATGAAGGTAGCTTGTTGCTATTGGACTTCCTCAGTACCTTGAGATACCAGATGGCTCCAGTATTGGCACATGATGTATACTCAGATACCGGATGGATGGATGGATGACAGTTTATTGTTTGTTTCAATTTGAGGACCTATTAGAATAGATGGAAATAGTAGGAACTCGTTGACACTTTCATTATTATTGAAATGGAAAGGACCTTTACCTAGTTTGTCTTAGCTAAAAATTATCTAGATGCCTGATGGATGGCCTCAAAATTCAAACAGTTCACCCCTAGGAAATAGAGAAGACAGTATGGATAAGTTGTATGTAAGGGAAACAAACAGTTCCAGGTTAGTGTGATGTCATTTTTTTTGTTCTTCCTGCTTTCTTGTTTCTTTAACCTCTTGGCCTGTCTTAAGAGTCAAGTTAGAGGTATTTCAAACATAATTAGTAAGGTATACAAAATAATAGTGCATGAACCAGATCAAACCACCATTTTGGCTGTAAACTGTTTTCCTCATATAAGAAAAGGGGAACACCTATACTTGAATTAGAAAATATTCAAGAATTTACCAGTTACTGGAACTGAAGAAAAGTTAGGGATCATAAATCACCACTTACTCTTAACCTAAAATTTTATGGCCTAATCTGCTATCCATTAATTGCCAAAACTATTTTATTCTCTATAGCCGAAATATTTAATGAGAACTTTGGGCCAGATTTTCGAGATGAAGAGACCTTTTTTTCTGTATTTGCCATCTTTTTTCCTGCTGCAACTGGCATTCTGGCCGGAGCAAATATCTCAGGTGATCTTGCAGTAAGTATTATAAAGTACTTTACTGATTTCATATAAAAATGATATACATATATTTATTTTTAAAGGTAGACTTTAAAAAATGTTTTTGTCTTCTAGGATCCTCAGTCAGCCATACCCAAAGGAACACTCTTAGCCATTTTAATTACTACGCTGGTTTACATAGGAATTGCAGTATCTGTAGGTAAATAACCTTACATTTCTCTATGTGTTTCAGTCATTTAATGATGTATATACTATAAGTATTCATTTTCATGATATTTCTAACTTTTAAATTAATAACTATTTCAATAAAAAGACATGGAGTTTATAGTATTTTACTTCAAAAGTACTTAAGTAGGCTGCTGCTGCTAAATCGCTTCAGTCATGTCCGACTCTGTGCAACTCCATGGATGGCAGCCCAGCAGGCTCCCCGTCCCTGGGATTCTCCAGGCAAAAGCTAGTGGTGGCTTAATACATGTTGTCTAAGCCACCAAATACTCTATTGTTTCTTGTCTGGGGTTTTTATTTAATTATATAGTAAGTTAGAAAGTTATGTAAAGTCTCATCTGCAGATTCTTAAATTTCACTGAGACATATTTACAGAAAATATAATTCATGTGTAGAAGTAAATGAATTTTACTTTCTGATCTTCACGAATTTTAGCATATTTTTGTTTATGGTGGTTACTTTTTATATTTTTATGTAATCTTACTCTGTTAATATTGTTTCAAGGCCATTATACAGAACCTGACATTTTTTACCATAAAAATTTGATTTCAATTAATAAGAGATACTACATTGAATGAAAAGTATTACTAAATTAATGAAAATGATTTTAAGCTATTTTAATACATTGATGTAATCATAGTACTTGAAGAAAGGACTTAAGAGGTCAGCCAGTCTCTAAATCTTTTATGTGTGAGGAAGCCAGTTTTGCTGCCAAAAATAAGATAATAGCACTGCCTTTAAAAATTATTTTCATGACAAAGAGGGTTTTGGTGTTTTTATTTATAAGTAAGTAAGTAAATAATTTTGAAAGACTAATTTAAGATAGGTTCTATAACTGAAACATTCTAGTCTAGGAAAAATTTAATAACTACTGATTTTACATATAATTTGCATACACTGACTATAGATGCTGTTGTCTTGAATTTATTATACATTCATGAAATTAAATACTTCATCCAGAAATCATATTCCTAAAGTATAAGCACTGTGTTTAATGTCTAAATTCTAAAATTCAGGTTTTACAGTTAAAAATTTTAAGCATACTAGAAGAATAAATCATAGTCTAGTACTAATCAAAAGAATCACAAACTCCAAATTAATTAACTATAGAATATATTTTCATAGTATTTGATTATTTAGTCTGCTGCAAATCTCAGATACTATATGTTTTCTTTTTTAAATTTTTTCATTTATTTTTTATTGCAGTAGAGTTGATTTACAGTGTTGTGTTAATTCGTGCTTTACAGCAAAGTGACTCAGTTATATGTGGATATACATTATTTTTACTAATCTTTTCCATTATAGTTTTACTAGGATATTGAATATAGTTCCCTGTGCTATATAGTAGAACTTTGTTTTTTATTCATTCTATGTGTAATAGCTTACATCTGCTTACCCCAGAGTCCCAGACTATCCCTCCCCAACTCCTCCCACCTTATATTTTCGTATTATCAGGGTGGACTTACTTGATACAAAGGTTTAAATAGAATTATATAATTCATTCATGTTTAAATTACTTTTCCTCACAGAAGATTGATGTTAACTCAAGTCTGATCTTTGGCACATTTTAAATATAAAGTATTCAGAGTATGTGAAACTGTTTCTGCCATTTGGAACTCTTTCAACATAGTGTTTCTGTATTTGCTTTAGGACATTTTAATCAAGTAGTACAGGAAATGATTTTGCTAATATATCATTTTCACAGTGATGTTTAGAAGATTTTTAAGTATATACATATACATACTTTATAAGGTTTCATTTCACTGACTCAGTACTGGGGACCATGATGCTTTCCAGATTCTGTCCCAGGTAAAGAATTTCTTAACTGTAATACACTGTATTCTATTACTATTATAAGCAAGTACATACAGTCAGTACCATAAATTTCTTTATGGGTATATATAATTTTGAAATGAAGGTAAATGTTGGCTTGATTATTTGTCCTCATTGTCACTTGTGCTTCAGGTTCGTGTGTTGTTCGGGATGCTACTGGGAACGTTAATGACACCATTGTAACAGAGCTAACAAACTGTACTTCTGCAGCCTGCAAATTAAACTTTGATTTTTCATCTTGTGAAACCAATCCTTGTTCCTATGGCCTAATGAACAACTTCCAGGTGAGCATCAAATTTATATTATACAAGCATTCTGTGTTCATCTAGAGGTCAAACTGCTGTCAATTCTACCATTCAGAGTATAGCAAAAAGTTTTTGCTATTGCTTTATACTCAGATATCAGTGAAGACAGTATGCAGCTAATAGTGCATGCTCAGTCACTCAGGCACGTCCAACTCTATGCAACCCTATGGATTTCAGCCTGCCACACTTGCCTGTCCATGGCATTTTCCAGGAAAGAATACTCGAGTGGGTTGCCATTTCCCCCTCCAGGACACCTTCCCCACCCAGGGATTGAACCAGTGTCTGCTGCATTGATAGGTGGATTCTTTACCACTGTGCCATCTGGGAAGCCCCATGTAAATAATTGGGCAAACAAAAATATAAATGAAACCTGAGCCTGTTCAGGGGCAAAAGGGCCCCAGAGGGTAACACTTCTATAATAAGGTATAATAAATAGTTATTATATATAGTATACTGTTTGAGAAAGTAAGCAAGCATCTCACACATAGTCATATGTGCTGGGCCTATTTCTGGCTTCTCTGTTGTGTTCCATTGATCTTTGTGTCTATCCTCCCAACAATGCCATAGTTTCTTGAGTACTGTAATTAGACTGTCAGTATTAAAATCAGGTAGCTTGATTCCTCCTGCTTTATTCTTTTTTCTAAATTATTTTAGCTATTTTAGTTCTTTTGCTTTTTCAGATACATTTTAGAATAATCTATGTTAATCTACAAAAAAGTCTTGCTGGAATTTTGGTAGGAAATGCATTAAACTTGTACATCAATTTGGGGAGAACTGATAGCTTTACACTGTTCCAGTCCATGAACACATAAATTCTACCCTTTATTTAGATCTTCTTTGACTTCCTTCATCATTATTAGGTAGTTTTCAGAATATCAGTCCTGTATATTTTTTGTTAGATTTACACCTAAGTATTTTGTTTTTATTTTTGAGCAATTTAAATCCATACTAACTGAAATGAATTCAGCTTTCTGATTTGAGATTTCTCCCTAATTCCTCTATATATAAATGCCCTTTTAAGTATTGATCAGTATCAGCAGTCTTATTTAATTAAATATGGCTAATATAGTGATGCTGTGTTAACCACCATTGAACAGCAGAATTAAATTATTAATGAATGCTTAAAAGTTTGTGAACTAGTAAACATATGAACTCTGTAAAGATTAGTAGTAGTAGTAGTTTAGTCGCTAAGTCATGTCCGACTCTTGTGACCCCATAGACTGTAGCTTGCTAGTCTTCTCTGTCCATGGGATTCTCCAGGCAAGAATACTGGAGTGGGTTGCCATTTCCTTCTCCAGGGGATCTTCCTGACCTAGGAATCGAACCTGAGTTTCCTGCATTGCAGGCAGATTCTTTACCAACTGATCTACAAAGGAAGCCCCAATAAAGATTAGTACTACTGCTCTAGTATTTGCAGACTATCAGTCCTGCTTTTTATTTATTCTATTTTTGTAAAATTGATGAGTTTTAGATAAGATTTATAAGATGAAGAGGAACTACTAAAATATGGAGGATATTTTGAGAGTTGCTTGATAATTCTCAGGATGCTAGAAAGAAAAAACTCAAAGGTATAGATAGATTCGGGAGATTAAAACAAGATATTTTGTGGTAAAGTTATAGGTCTACAAATTCAAAGTGGAAAATGAAAATTCTGCTTCCTCATGTTTTTCTAGTAAGACAAACCTAATAAACAGAATAGTTGAGGATTTAATGTATTTCAGAACATTATATAGAAATATTATGTAGACATTTTATGTAGAATCTGTGTGGTTTACATGAAGATTTTTAATGGCATTATGTATATTTTCTTTTGTATAGTTTCAAACAATTGGCTGCACTTTCAGTGGTTAAAAATATTGGACTCAATTATGTAATAGATGTTTTGTTTTTTTCTAGTCACAAGACTAGGCAAAATCGTAGAATGAAAGAAAGTATTCATGTCCAGCTAATTATTCAGGCCAATTCTGACATTGATATTGTGTATGAAAGACACAAATGTTGGTCTCTGCCCAGTGACTGAAAATGCCAATCAGATTTCTGTGTTGCTGCCTTAAACTACAAAAGTATGTTGTCTTTATTAAGTCTAAGTATGGAAAGTATGGACTTACTCAATCAAAGTGTAGGAGTTTGGTATATGTAAATCTGCTTTTCTAATTTAAGTAAAATTTTTAAAAGTACTTTGTAAAGTGATAGAGAATGGAAAGAAAATTCTGTCAAATTATTAATTGCTTGTCACTTGGAGAATGAAGAATGGTGAATAGAACATTACTGAGGAGCATATAAATGGAGACTCCATCATGAAATCTATACAAAGGCACAACTATATAATGCTATTTTGCATATAACTGATAAATATATGTACATATAGTTGAGTCACCTTATCTTAAATGTTTAATTTTATTTAGTTTTATGTTTATTATATTTCTATATTTTAATGCCCTCAGAAACCTTTCACTCACCATTGTTTAATAAACAAAGTGATGATCATTCACTACTAGTAAAATTTATAGTGGATAGATCAAATTAACAGTACCTAAATCCATTAAACAGTTCTTGCAAATCGACTTTATATTTTGACAGATTTTAAAGGTACACAAGGAACAGTGCTATGAAAACCTACCCTACCTACTTACCCTTCATTTGTATTTATTAGTTGTTTATCTTTATAGGTATAGTATTTTTCTTTTCAAACCAATGAGAATGAATTATAGACATTACAACATGACAAATTAAAGTATTTAGAACATTCTTTACAAGTGTGGTTGAATTATCCCACCCAAGTAATCCCAGTGTTGATGAAATACTGTTGTCTAAATATATATTCCGTATTCATAGTTCTCACTTCTTCCAGTAATGCCCCAGATCATTTTTTCCTGATCCAGGATTCAGTCTGTTGTCACACGTGGCCTTTAGTTGTGTTATTTTAAAATGCTTTAGCCTAGAGGAGTTCACAGCTTGCTTGTTTTTAACCTTTCAAAATGTTGGCATTTTGAAGGGGTAAGGCAAATCACTTTGCATTATGCTCCTCAGTTTGTTTATTTTATTGCCTTCTCATCATCTAAGTTAGTGATCTTTTTTTTAAACTCCTTATAGAGAAATATTTGAACATGTTCAAAGAGAGAGAAAGCAATCTAATGTACCTGACATACACATTTTCTAGCTTCATCAGTTACTAAAGCATGGCTAGTGGTGTTTTGTTTATGACCCCCAAGTCACAGATTACTTAGAGGCAATTCCTAGACTTAAATCTTTTTGACTGGATATTTCAACTTTTATCTTAAAAAAAAATAAGGATTATTTAAAAACAAACAAAAGACATGACCACAATACCAATCTACTATCTTAATGTAAAAAAAAAAGAAAAAGAAACAACCTTCCTAACAGAAATGTATCATACCAGTTTGGAGTATTATTGTGCTCCTTAGTCTGATTAACAGTCTAGGTCTACCTACCAGTTGACTAGAAATAGAGGTGAGAGGAACAAATTAAACAAGGCAGTGGAGACTGTCAGCAAAATCCAGAGCATAGGGTTTCTCTAGGAGAAATAATATAAAAATAATAAAATTTAAAGAAAGGATGAATCTGTGGATTGAAACAAAACCACCAAATATAAAGTGTAATCCTTTTGTGGATCCTGATTTGAACGAACTATTTTAAAAAACAAGAAAAGAAAGAATTTGGGAATTGTGGATGCAATTGAGTATTTGATGCTGTTAAAGAATTAAGCAGTTTTTAAGATGTGACAGTGACTGTAGTTACAGTTTTTAAAAGTTCTTACCCATTAGAGGTACGCACTGAAACATTTATGCATGAAATGATATCTGGAACATTTATGTGTGAAATGACTTATAATAATGCAAATATTGGCCTGTTGAAACTGATACATATTTTGTAGTTCAGCATGCTCTTCTCATTGCCATTGTGTTTGCCTTTGATGTTGCACAAAATAAAAGGTTTTTTTTTTTTTTACATTAATTAAGGGATGGTGATACATCATTTTCAGAAGTTTGTAATGCATGTAAGAACCATTATTACTGTGGACTATTGCTTTTGTTATCATATTCTCCCCAGTATTACTATCAGTGTTCTTCATAGGAATAGTAAAGATGTATAGTGTTGTGGATTTTTTTGAGTTGTATGACTTACTTTTCCATTGTCACTTTTTAAGGTAATGAGCATGGTGTCAGGCTTTGCACCATTAATTTCTGCAGGTATCTTCTCAGCCACTCTTTCTTCTGCATTAGCATCTCTTGTGAGTGCACCCAAAATATTTCAGGTGAGTATTTCACATTGCAAATTTTATTATAGAGGTAGGCAAGGTAATATATTTCAAATGGGGTTTTAATTTTTTAAATGATTTATTTACTTCTGTCAACCCTGTGTATTTATATGATACATGCCAACACATATATCAAGAGTGGCATATTTAATTTTATGCACAGGAATGTGGATATGTATATAAACAGTTGTGCATTTATTCACTCACAGGGTATAGTTTTTGAGTTGTCTTTCTGGAAGTGGTAATGAATTTTTGCTTTTTTGACATTCTCTGTTAGCATAAATTTTCATGTCTTACCAAGTATAAAAAGTACCATAAATCAAAAGAAGATACTTTATCTTGTTCCTGTTAGCATAATGCCAAAATAAGTGTTTTATTTTTATGAATTTTTGAATGTCTAGTATGTGCCATACATTATGTTAGGTGCTCAGGATATAATGATAAATAAAACATTATCTCCCTTTAGTGAGCATCAAATAAACAAACAACTGATACTGCATAGAAAGTACTTTTTATTACTAAAAGAAATGAAGTATTGATTCTGCAGCTTTGTTCTTAATTTCTTGTTATAATTAATACAGTAGAGGTATAGAGTATTTCCTAAAACTATTTTCAGTATTGTTTTAAGAAAAGTGATTAAGTTTTATAATTAGGATTTCTATTTGCTTTAAGTCTTAGATTCAGACTTGGTTTTCTTAAAATAGGTCACACGTCTATCATACTTCTCAAGCTTCCACACTTCTATATATATGCCTGCTTCTTTGACTCTTTATTCGTGTAAGACTGTCAACCTGGTGTGGGGTAAAATAGATAAACACTACAGTGTATTCTAAATCTCCTGCCTTTCTGATACTGGAAATGTTTGACTCTTCTTTACAATTTGTTGATAAAGCAGTATGAGAAGAAAAAAAAGAGGACCAAGAATTAGAAACTTGGGTTCGTTTCCTGATTAACCTGTTGTAACTGTAAGCAGATCTGTATGTCTTATTTTGATGTATTCCATTTTAATGTTTACATTTCTTTATTAGGCTCTATGTAAGGACAATATCTACCCAGCTTTCCAGATGTTTGCTAAAGGTTATGGGAAAAATAATGAACCTCTTCGTGGCTACATCTTAACATTCTTAATTGCACTTGGATTCATCTTAATTGGTTAGTCTATACATGTGTGCTGATGTAGATTTTGGTGTATTTATAGTATTAACTGTCAACATTGAGTCATTAAGTCATAAAATGTTACTTTGCCTGCTATACTAAGTTTCTTTTTGATCAAAGGAAAAGTTTAGAAAATACTGCAGATAATAGCATTCATTAAATATTTGCTCAAACTCATACCCTCACTAACTCCCTTTTAGGCTAAAGGGAGCTCCTAGGTTCTTATCCTTAAAACAAATATGATAATAGCATAGGGTAAAGGATTACGGTGTCTTCCATGAAGCTAGAACCTCTGCTGATCTTTTTGGTTCCTTTGCCTCTGATTAGGAAGCTAATGGGTCTTAAAGAACGTTTGGACTTTTGATTATACCATGGAAACAAACTTTCTTATCTGATGCTTAAAAATGTATCTGGTATAGCTACTTTTTGAGAACAGGTTGGCAATATTTAATAAAGTTTCCTATGATCCACCAGTTCTTAGAGCTTTGTACCCTGCAGAAACTTGCATTTTTATATAAGAATATTTTTAGTGTCATTAATTATAATAGTGAAAAATGGAAACAACCTGAGTGAAACAGCAGAATATTTAGCAGTAAAAATGTGAATAAACTTGGTTTTCATATGTTAATATGGATGAATCTCAAAAATAATGAATGTAAAAAAATCAAATTACTGAATGATAATATTGTATGATGTAATTTATGTAACTTTTAAAACATCCAAAACAGTGCTCCATAATCCTTGTGAACCATATATGTATGTAGGAAAACAGTATAACGTCACTGGAAAGAATATTTCAACTTGGAGAGAGTGAGTCATAAAGGAGGTTTCTACTGTGTATGTAGGATATGATTTAAAGTATATGAAGTATGTATAGCAAAGTTCATTAAATCTGGGTTATGGATTTAGGAGCATTATGCATTATCTAAAGCTTTGAAATGATTCATAGTTTTGAAAAGTTAAAAAATGTCTAATATGTCATGTTTTTTTTGCAGCTGAATTGAATGTTATTGCTCCAATTATCTCTAACTTCTTCCTTGCATCATATGCACTGATCAATTTTTCAGTATTTCATGCATCACTTGCAAAATCTCCAGGTGATTTTACATTTTCTTTAAAAGTTTCATAAATGTGGCAATGTTTGATTTTAGAGAAAATAAAACTTTAATACATTTCAAAAGATGGCATGTGTGGAATTAGTTCACTAATGCTTCATTCTGCCTTTATAGTTGAGTCAAATTGAGTCTTCAGAGATCTTCTATCATGCAGTTTATTGGTAAACAATGTCTGTTTCTTCCTTCAAATACTTTAAAATAGCATTAATCTCAAATTCTGGCTAACTATGAAAGAATTGTTTTTTTCTGTATTTATCAGTTCTAAGAACATTGTTATGATATAGTACCCTATCCAGGAATATTTTTAACACAATGAGTTCTGTGGAATTCTAATATAAGGGGTCTTTATCAACTGAAAAATTACTCCATATACAGTTTTTATGGGTATTTTGTTATAAACCATGACAACAGTTGGGCATCAGAGAAGGAAATGAAGTAACAAAAACACTATTGATTCTATGGGCCTAGAAGTTTCTCAGAACAAGAAAGATAAAACATCGGAACTTAGGACACAAACATCTTAGCTTCAGTTTTTAAGAATATAAAGTTTAGAGATGGATGTGGGTATAGCTATATAAAAGGGCAACACAAGGGATTCTTGTGTTGAACTTTTATCTTGACTATTTTAATATCAATATTTTAGCTGTGATACTTTGGTGTCATTTTGCAAGATGTTATCACTGGGAGAAATTAGGTAAAGTGCCCCCAGAATCTCTATATTATTTCTTAAAACTTTGTGTGAATCTGTAGTTATCTCAAAATTAAAAGCTTAATTTTTAAAAAAGAATATAAATTTTATTGAAATACTTCCCCAAATGATATGTTTTTTTAACAATTCTAAACAACAATTTATTTGAATTGTTTTCTATATTCATTAACATATGGATGTGTCTTGTGCTAAAAACCAGAAAATAAAATCTCACTATTAAGGACTCAGTTTGAAACCTAATCTTTTCATCTTCTCCTGTTTTTAGCATTCACTGAGTTTAGGTTGATTTGTATTTGTTTAGTAAGGACTTTTTGAATTGGGAACTAGTAAGATAATGTTGATGTAAATAGATGTGCCCACTTCATGGCTACCGAGAATCATGACATTATGGTCAGTAATGGTCTATGACTTTATGTTTAATTAGCTTTACAGTTCACATTTGAAGACTTCTCAGTGTAGCAGCAACAGAGAAGTTTATTTTGTGCATGCATGTGTACCACTGTCTAAAGCAGATGAGGTAGCTGAGTGACTTTCATTTATCTATATTACTTGTTTCTGTTAGGGTGGCGTCCTGCATTCAAATACTACAATATGTGGATATCACTTCTTGGAGCAATTCTCTGTTGCATAGTGATGTTTGTCATTAACTGGTGGGCTGCATTGCTAACATATGTGATAGTTCTTGGACTTTACATTTATGTTACCTACAAAAAACCAGGTCAGTCTTCTCTCTTAATATTTAGTATTTCAAGCTAAAAAATATTTATATGTTCTTTGTACCTTTTCATATCTAAACATCCACTTTTGTATTTTGGAAAGGCCCTTTGCATGAAACCTAAAATGCTTTATTTCTAAATATATGTAGTTTTAATGAAAAAGTTACTATAAGACTTTTTATTCTGTGGAATTTCATTCTTACCCATGAGTTAAATTTAATTAATCCTATTTGTAGAAAAATAACAAATTCATGTAATAAACATTGTTTCACTCAATATGTTTTAAAATTAATCTTTGAAAGGATTTTATTACAGTACAGTAGTTTCTATTAGCCTGATAAGCATTATATGTATTACCTAATGTGGTTTAGTACCTACTATACTTTGTACCACAGAATCACAAAATACTAGAACACATAGTATCTTCCCTCTAGCTTACTGTATAGCAAGGAAAATTAGACAGATATACTTAACTGGGAAATAAAGAGGGAAATAGTTAAAGATTATCTAGAATGTGTAGCATTGATAACTGCCGGGTATATCTCCACATAAGCAGATGCTGGGATAGGTTAGGATTAGTCCAGTTATTTAGTGTGATAACCTGGAACAAGGAAATCTATTGAAAAAGACTTGAAAAGTTTCAGCCCAATTGAGTAGATTAGAAAGAGACGACAAAGTAGTTGCAGTGTAGTTATTTTAAACAGTGAGGAAACATTTTGTAATCCAAGTATGAGAGAATGAGGTTTTGGATTAGAATGGTGGCTTTAGAAATGAAATGGACAAAGAAGATATTGTTTT
This sequence comes from Ovis aries, assembly GCF_016772045.2. NCBI lineage: Eukaryota > Metazoa > Chordata > Mammalia > Artiodactyla > Bovidae > Ovis > Ovis aries. Next base: position 23,577,497 of record NC_056058.1, on the reverse strand, counting down.
AAATATTTTAGAAACAATTATTTCTCTAATACGCCTATTAAGTCTCTAAAGTAACAAATGTCTAAAATCATCATTTGTGTTTAGACTGTTTATTCAATAAGAAGTAAAATTTGCCTTGATGTTCAAATAACTTAAACGGTGAAGTACTATAAATAGTACTTTATAACAATCATAGATCTGCCTTTTTCCTTTTTGACCTTTGGCTGTATAAACAATGATTTTTAAATGTTTTCTTTGTTTGCAAGACTCATTTTGAGTTGAATGCACAGCATGTCTGCAGCCCTTTCATCTGAGTCTTTTCCAAGTTGTACATTTTTTTAAATGTTAATAGCTCAGAGTAGCATTGTCTTAATTTCATGCTGTGGATGTAAACTATTGAAATTCCTGAGCACAACAGTTTGTTTTAGCAGCTGACTTTTTAAATGTGCAAGCATTGGTTATTGATGATTTGTGATCACCAGTATTACGGTGCATGAACACTGTCCTCTTACAGATGTGAACTGGGGATCCTCCACACAAGCTCTGACTTATCTGAATGCACTGCAGCATTCGATTCGTCTTTCTGGAGTGGAAGACCACGTGAAAAACTTCAGGTAAGTGATCAGGTAACACAGAAACATTTTGTCTTAGATGGCAATCAGTTCTTCATTTATTGTTTAGTAATATTTTCATTTGGTGATATTTCATGAAAAATTATCTAAAAGCATAGAATGTTGTTTCTTGTTTGATTTGAGCAGTTTATTCAAAAACAAGGTTGAGGCTTGTTCTCAAAAATTTACAAAGAGAAAAATTATCATCTACCTTATAACAATGTTACAGAAGTTTTGGAGGTCTCTCTTTGAAGGCTTTTAAATAGATATCATTAAAGTAAACTTTTCCCCCCTCTGTGGCCACTCAAGTTTCTAACTATTAAGGATGAAATTCATAAAAATACTTGTATTATAATTTTACTAAGGCGGTAAATATTTTCATGTTAGTGGCTTTGCTCTCACTGTGGAACTGGCAATCAGTTTTTGTGATAAAGAATCAATGTCAGAGTAAAGAGCATTTCTTACTATTTCCTTCCTTTTTATTTTATCTTAAAATAGTTTATCAGTCATCAATTTAAAAGCTATTCCGTAATTTAACATGTTTCTAATAGTCGATGAGATTCAGTTATTAAAGCACTGTTGTAAATCCAAAAGTATTAATTTATTTATATAGATTCTTAGAAATTATAGATTATTGTTAAGTGTAGCTAAAAATAGGCTTGTCATTTTTTAAAAAATAGACCATTAGACAGTCATTCTCATACTGTTCACGTAAGCCTGGCTCTGAACAGGCAACTCTTCAGTCATGAGTAATTGCTTCTCATTGGCTTCTGCACAGTAATCACAGGAATAAATTCCTGTTTTCAGTAAAACAAAAGACAGAATCTTTTTAAAAGAAAATTTCAAGAGTGGATAAGTGCCAGAAAAGAAGTGCTCTACCAAGTATTAATATATTCTTTTTGTCACTCTTTGAATATCCTCCCCCCACCACCAACCACCACTACCACCAATTTGTTTTGTCAAATGAAAGATTCCCATAGACCACAGATCTTCAGTTTTGGAGTAGAAAGAAATAGGGAAAAGAAGTGAGAGCCCTGGGAGGAAAACTCTAATTTCAGCACATTTTTAATGTTTTAATAGTTAATGCAAAGTATGGCAGAAAATAGAAATACTTCCTTTGCATAAAAAGCTGTGTCCCAGAAGTGAGAGTGTGATCAACAATCAGAATTAACTTGCCATCAATAAAAAACTGATCTTTGGCTTATTAATAGAAATGGGAATTTCTTAAAAACTTTAAAAAAAAAGTTTAACAAGTATTTTTAAATTTTTATCAGAATTATACATGAACATATTTAAAAGAGGAAAAGCTTACATTTGTTGTGAAAATTAGTTATCCTACTTCTCAAATCCCTGTTTCTTTTATGCCACCAGCAGCCAATTTCCACTCTTAGCTGAATTGTGTAGTATTTACTTCATAGTCCCCAAAAGCATGTTTGTCTTATTGTATTGTTTGATTTTAAATTTTAGGCATTCTCTCTTGATTTCTTTCATCCATGCATGCCCACTACACACACACACCCTTCTCTTTACCCTATCCTCCCAGTATATTTTTATGTCATTATTTTGATTAGGTTAGACTTGATGTTTATATTTTTATGACTTTTAAAGCATAATTCAGAGCTTAGCCTTGTAAATTATGATTGCTTTCTTTTCCTGTACAGGTTTTATGTTTTCTATGTAGCCAATAAATTGTTTTTCCTATTTAAGTTTCTATTTATCACTATCTCAGCCTTCACCAAATTTGCCGAAAGATTTTGTTTTCTTCACTTTATAGTTTCTATTTCCTTGAAGTGTCTTTCTCATCATTTCCTTCCTCTTTAATTTGGGTTCTTAGATTTAGCCTTGTCTGAAATGTCTGTGATCTAGGGCTTGGGAAGTTCTGCACTGGGGGTGGGGCTCTCAGTCAAGCCCTTAATGGAGATTAATGTGATGGTTCTTTGAGAAGTTTAAGTCATCTTAAAAGTTTTCTTTTTTAATTTGATTAGATTTATCAGAAAAGAATCTTTTAATCTTTCCTTACTGATAACGTTCTGGCTGCCACAGTTCTGAGAGCTAAGTGAGAAGGCAACTTGGAGATTTCAGTTTCCAGCATATAGCGAATGTTCTCCTAACTCCCTGCTTAAAGTAGCTGCTTATGCCCTCAGCTATTGCTCCCAGACCACAGGCCTCTCTAGCAAATAAGCTCTAGCCTAATAGGGTTGGAGAAAGGCAGGGACAGTTGCCCACCATAGTGATGGAAATGACTTGGGTTCATCTAGATGCTTCTTATGCAAACTTTAAATTAGTTCTCCTTACTTTTGTTTTTTTTTAACACATTGCCCCTGCCACTTCCAGAGGCATCTACTGCCTGTTAGTCCTAGGCATTTTGATGATTCTTAGGTGTGAAATCCGGAGAAGGCAGTGGCACCCCACTCCAGTACTATTACCTGGAAAATCCCATGGGCGGAGGAGCCTGGTAGGCCGCAGTCCATGGGGTCGCTGAGTGACTTCACTTTCACTTTTCACTTTCATGCATTGGAGAAGGAAATGGCAACCCACTCCAGTATTCTTGCCTGGAGAATCCCAGGGACGGGGGAGCCTGGTGGGCTGCCATCTGTGGGGTCGCACAGAGTCGGACACGACTGAAGTGACTTAGCAGCAGCAGCAGCAGGTGTAAAATCAGGTGGCTTCACAGTTTTCTCTTAATGCTCATTTATAATTTAACCTTTTCCTGATTTGTCAAATCCTTTATTCTTGCATCTGCTCTCTGGCTTTCAAAATTTCAGTGCAATTGTGTCCTATCCTCTTCTCTATATTTTGGTGCCTTAAAAAAATCCTATCATACTATGGAGATTTTAAAAGAGGGAGTAAAGATGAAGACAGATATTTACACTCTCTCGTTACTAGAAGACATCCCTAATATATTTTGTTCTTTACCTTTTTTTGGTATAATATTATACCCAAATTATGCCTTTGTGGTATGTTTACTAACATGTTAACTATTTAGTAAAGATGGGGACTATAAGTTCATTTCCCACAGTACTAGGTTATATTAGTGATAAGTTAAACTACCATAACAAAAAGCTGAAAAAACAAAGTGGCTGAACAAGATGGATATCAGTGTTCTGTGATGGTCCAAAGGTAGATGGACAGTTTATGGCTGCTACATAGATTGGCTGCACTTGGTCACTCAAGTCCCACATTTCTTCCTTTTACCTCATCAGCCTGCCATTCCCTAGAATATGTTTTTATGTCCATGTGGCCAAAGACATCACCAACTCCACAGTCTAGATTACAGAAAAGGTAAAGAAAGTATGGGGGGGTGACCCAGGTTTCTTTTAAAGGATAGGATGAGGAATTAGGAACATCATACGGGCTGGAAATCAGTCATAGGGCCACTTTTAGGAAGGCTAAGAAAGGCAGCTGGGGAGCCATGTAACCTGCTAACACTCAGATGGAGAGACTGGACTACTAGCAGTCTCTGGGCTGCTAAAGAAGACTTCATGTTTGGTTGCCTCAAATCTATTCCTCCAGACAGAACTGGATTTTCAGATGGCTTGCTAAAATTCTGAATTAGTTTGTAGTCTTTATTCGGCTTTTCCTGCTTATTTTATGAGTATAGTTAGGAGCTACTAACTAATTTAGTAGGTAAGTCAGAATTCTTAGTCTATTTGCTTTTTGTTAAAGTTTAACTATACACATTGTTGTTTTAATGAGTTTATGTGAATCTGTTTGAATTTATAAAATGGATATGTGAATATTTTTTCCTCAAACAAGATTGACTTTTACTTCTAGTCAGTGAAAATCAAGAGTTAAAAATACATGAAAAATCATGTGACTGTCTTATTTTTTGAAAGGCAGTTGAATTAATTTTGGCTTTCATTGTAATGAATTAGAATTAAAACTTTTAGTTCAAATAGAAACCTTTCTTCACCATAGGTGATTTTACTCATAGAACAACATTCACTGAAATTAAGCTAGATTAGGGAAGACTGATATTACTAAGCAGAAAGGAGTATGATTTGATCAGGCTAAGAAAGAAAGGGAGCTGTTCTTTACATGAAGACACGGCCATGTTCTCATGAAGTTTTCTGAACTCTGTGAAAGAATTGTAATGTTTATTACCTTTAGAAGATGAAAAGTTGTTACATGTTACATCGGTTATGGTCATTTTTTTTCTGTAGTATCTCCCAGGATCTTGATGTATATTACCTATTAATTTAGGATATTTGGTATATTTGCTCAAAGAAGATTTTGTTTCCGCATTTCTCATGTACCAAGGAACCCTGGTTATGTCTCTTCTATGAGAATCGTGTAGCCTGTGTCTTGAGGACAGTTGTGTAAAGGAGAGTCTAGTGTACAATGTAGTGTTAGAGTAGCAACTTGAAATCATGTCCATGTTATCAAACCTTAAATTTCTCTAATTACATTTCTCCTTTCAATCTTAAATTAGGCCTCAGTGTCTTGTTATGACAGGTGCGCCAAACTCACGCCCAGCTTTACTTCATCTTGTTCACGATTTCACAAAAAATGTTGGCTTGATGATCTGTGGTCATGTGCATATGGTAAGTCCTAGTTTTGTCTTCTATATTAAAACATTTTACACTCTGTGTATATCATTTGTAATTTGTGAATCTTTCTAGATTTGAAATAATTTGAGTAGCTTTTAGGAAGCAATATTGCTTTAGCTAAGAAAAATAGCCTACTAAGGAGCTAAAAACAACTAAGGAACCTGAATGGAATTTGGTATGTGTTTTTTTCTTACTGATAAATCTAATAAAGTCCTGAGAACACTAGGAACATTTACTTGTCAAATATGGTACTGATAAATATTTAGTATCTGGTATGTAAAGAGTAGGGTGAAAGCTGAATTCTTGCCTGTTCATTTTAGTTTTATTCATGAGTAAGGAAATTACTAAAAATAGGGGTAAATGTTAATCTAAAAGTAGTTTTATTTTTGGCCTCTTGGCTAAAATCACTAGATGATGGATCTTTTCTGCATAAGAAATTGGAGTTTGGTAAAAATTATTTACTAGATTAACTTACCTCCCAGGGTCTATTGCTTATTTTATTTTGGTGCTAGAAATGCATGTTATATGCCCTATGTCCCAGCCCCTGCTAGAGTTAATCTTCTACTTGTATAGTAGTAAAATGTGTGTGTAGGGTAGTGGAAGAACACCCTGGGACACTGACTCCACTTGGGACCTGTGGAGTTTCAGTTTGTCTCCAAGTAGATCAATTCAGGTTGGAGTCTTGAGCATAAGAAATTGCACAGAGGCAATTTTTCTACTAATAATGATAAATTATACTACTCCTTTTCTTGTTTAGTTGCTAAGTCATGTCTGACTCTATATGACCCCATGGACTGTAGCCCACCAGGCTCCTCTGTCCATGGGATTTTCTAGACAAGAATACTGGAGTAGGTTGCCAGTTCCTTCCAGTTCCTTGTCTTATTCATGTATAATTAAAGTGAACTTTTAATCTTATTTTTAGATTATTTTTTTCTTAATACATTTTAGGTAAAACATATAATACATTTTATGTGTTGCTTACAAGGATCAAAATAGAATTGCAACTTGAAAAAACTCATTTCCTTTCATATGTTATGTCATTGTTCAACAGAAGGACAAAGGAAAAAATGAATTTATATAGCTAACTTTGACTTTTAATGATATTTCTAGGTTTCTGAGAATTAATAACTCAGACATTTGAGACAAATGAAAAGATGGGAAACTTTTCCATAGAAAAATAGAAGGCTGTTATTTTTCTCTGTGTAATCTATTCTTCATTTTCAGTAATTTATAATTTCTCTTATTTACTACTACCAATGTTTATTTATTTTTCAAAGTCTGTGTTTCCTTTTCTCTCTCTGTGCCTCTGTTCCATCAACACTGTCTTTTCATAATCTTTATTGGATGTAATTCACCAGTTTGAGAGTAAAATGCTAGCATTATATTGTACTTCCCTTCTGCCCCCATTGCCATGTGTGGATGCCTTGTTTAAGCCAAGATAACAGGAAGCTTTTTTATGAAAATGGAATAGATTACCTTTCAGTTAAAGACTTATTAATATTTTTACCTTAAAGGGCCCTCGAAGACAAGCTATGAAAGAGATGTCCATTGATCAAGCTAAATATCAGCGGTGGCTTATTAAAAACAAAATGAAGGCTTTTTATGCTCCAGTACATGCAGATGATTTGAGAGAGGGTGCACAATATTTGATGCAGGTAAATTTCTTACCTCTTTTGAATGATAACATTTTAATTCTGTGTTAAGTGTTCAAAAATTTTTTTATTCCAGGTTTCATATTCACATTAATAAAAATTATAAACCTTCAACATATCTTTATTACCGTATACCACTACAGTTTATTTAATTTGAGAGTTAAAAGGACTATAGAAATACTATGCTGTTAGTTGACAGTAGAGAACCTTTTTGTGAATTATCTTAGCCTATTTCTGTCCTTTTCCTAAGGTATTTCCCATTCACTCACTGCTGAGATTCACTGGGGTTTTTGGAGAGAGTGTTAAGTAATGGCAGTCCTTATTGAATTTTTAAAGAAATTTTAATTCCGTATTTCTATTATTTTACTGGTTCTAAACTTAGACTTGTCATAGGTTTTGTGTTTGGCATAGTAACCAGAATGTGGGATTTGGAATCAATCCTAGGTTTAAATGCTAGCTAGCACTGCCACTTCCTTATTATAGATTTTGGACCAAACAAAAAAATTATTTACCTTCTCTGAAACTCAGTTTCCTCACCTCTTATGGCTGTAGGAAGACAGTGTTGGCCAACTTATTTTTATAGGAACCTCTTTCTTCAAAAGAAAACTTCAAGCAAAAGCCCCTTGTTTTGCTTTGCTTTGTTTGAGCTGCTTTGTTAAAATAGAGTGGGAGATTCAGAATACTGTCACTGGCCTTTTTCTATTTTGTGTCTTTTAAAACTTGACAAGCATGTGGTTAAGAATAGTCTAGGCAGTCCTCTGGAATAATAAGAGGTGGAAGTAGGATTGCTTTGACAGACATAAAGCCTTATCATAAAACTAGTGATTAAGAAATCGTGGTGTTGAAGTAGGGACAGACATTTCAACTGAGTAGAAACTGAATCTTTGATATAGGAAATTAAATACATGACAGAGGTGACATTGAAAGGATGAACTGGGAAAACTGATTATGTGAAAAAAATAACAGGTCTTTATAAAGATGAAAAATATTTCCAGGTGAGTTGAAAGACCTGCACAAGAACAGAAAATTTTTTAAGCTTTTAAAAGAAAACAGAAAATAAATTTTTGATCTTGGACTAGGGAAGAAGTTTTTAAATGAGACACAAAAAGTTAAACTATGAAGAAGAAACCAATTTTTTTTTAGTTAACATATAAAACTGCTTCTTAAAGAAAGCATGAAAATGAAAAATGAAGCCACAGACCTAAGGGAGAAAATGTTATTAGCAAAAGAATATGGTCCACAATATATAAAGAAATACTGTAAATCAATAAGAGATTTTTCTTTTAAAGAAGTAAAAGACATAAAAGAAGAGGAAACCTAAATGACAGAAGTAGAAACTAAAACCAGAGTACAGTCTTTAGCGCCTTTTCTAGTGGCGGTAGATTTGAAGCACTTTAAAGGACCAGACCCTGGGAAGAATTTAAGAAGGCCTGCACAAGTTATTAAGAAGATACAAGATAATCAGGAGCAAAATGATTGGATTAATTTGTCCTTGATTTTTCCCTATTTAAAGTGCATTCACCTGAAACTGTATTTTACTCAGAGATCAAAGTATTGACACCATGGGAAGATTTCTTTGACATCGCACTAATAAGCAACCTGCTGGAAGAGTTGTCTTTGAATTATTTTCTGATATGTGCCCCAAAACATGCAAGAACTTTCGTTGTCTTTGTACAGGTGAAAAGGGGACTGGGAAGTCAACTCAGATGCTATTATATTATAAAAGTTGTCTCTTTCACCGAGTTGTCAAAGATTTTATGGTTCGAGGTGGTGACTTCAGTGAAGGAAATGGACAAGGAGGGGGTATCCATTTAAGGAGCATTTTTTGAAGATGAGTGTTTTGCTGTTAAACACAATAAAGAATTTCCCTTCAGTGTAACCACGGGAAGGATACAAACGCCCCACAGTTCTTCATAACAACAAAATAAACTCATTTAGATGGGTATCATGTTGTTTTTAGGCAAGTGATTTATGGTCAAAAGGTTGTGAGAGAGAAAACCAGAGAACAGATGCAGCTAGCAAACCACTTGCTGAAATGCAGATACTTAGTTGTGGGGAGCTAGTTCCCAAATCTAAAGAAAACAGAAAGACTTCTGAAGAAATCTGACTATCTGGGCCTAAAGGTATGTGGTCTCGCTCAGTTCAGTTCAGTCGCTCAGTCGTGTCCAACTCTTTGCGACCCCATGGACACCAGGCCTCCCTGTCCATCACCATCTCCCAGAGTTTATTCAAACTCACGTGCATTGAGTCGGTGATGCCATCCAACCATCTTATCCTCTGTCATCGCCTTCTCCTCCCACCTTCAATCTTTCCCGCCATAAGGGTCTTTTCAAATGAGTCAGTTCTTCGCATCAGGTGGCCAATGTATTGGAGTTTCAGCTTTAGCATCAGTCCTTCCAGTGAATATTCAGGACTGATTTCTTTTAGGATGTGCTGGTTAGATCTCCTTGCAGTCCAAGGGACTCTCAAGAGTCTTCTCCAACACCACAGTTCAAAAACATCAATTCTTCGGCACTCTGCTTTCTTCTTTAATAAGCATTTTCTTTTTAATAAGCATCAAGCTTATTAAAGTGAGTGGTGATTATTACTTTATTCACTTTTTGTATGTGAAATATGTAAATATTTTAAACGGAATGCTACCCCTATCATAAGGTTGTTTCTAGTGCTTAAATCTTGGTTACTTTTGTATAATTTATATGAACACTTTGATAATTACTTTATATATTTAATAAGTGTTATAAAGGAAATGACGGAGAAGGCAATGGCACCCCACTCCAGTACTGTTGCCTGGAAAATTCCATGGACGGAGGAGCCTGGTGGGCTACAGTCCATGGGGTTGCGAGGAGTCGGACACGACTGAGCGACTTCCCTTTCACTTTTCACTTTCATGCATTGGAGAAGGAAATGGCAACCCACTCCAGTGTTCTTGCCTGGAGAATCCCAGGGACGGGGGAATCTGGTGGGCTTCCATCTATGCGGTCGAACAGAGTCGGACACGACTGATGCGACTTAGCAGCAGCAGCAGCAGCATAAAGGAAATGAAGGAAAATACTTACTTAGAGCAATGTTTCTTAACTTTAGCCTGCATCAGAATTACCTATTGGACTTCCTAAAACACAGCCTTCTGGGCCCTGTCTTTATAGTGATTCAGTAGGTCTAGGGTGAGGCCCAATAATTGGCATTTCTAACAACTTTTCTGGTGATGCTGCTGCCATTCCAGTCCAGGTACTATGCTTTGAGCACCATACCCTCGGGTTTTTGTAGTATATATGACAGTATTGTAAATTTGCCAAGAGTGAGGAACTATCCTGCTTAGCATTCTCTTCCACCTAACATGCTCATCCCCGCAGGTCATGACAGTTTCACCAGTGTGGGCAAAGGGAGCATCAGTATCATTCTGAGACTGCCTTATAAACCTGACAAATGCTGCTCCCCTTACAAAGATGCTCAGGAGATGGTTTATTGCAGTGGCAGAGTATCTGAGGAACTGTTTTAAAATACCCTTACAAATTGCCTCTTTAGAACTAATCACTGAAATATGAGTTGCCACTGAGTATTTCTCTTTACTTCATACCTTCTCAAAACCCATTACATAAAGTGGCAAATGCCTTCATGTCTGTTGGAGGTTTATAATCTTTGTCAAAGGAGTTTGTGCATTGATTTCTTTATACAGTAACTTATAGTTCTAGAGATGCTGTTTTATACGGGTTTGTTTTATTACACATTCTGATCTTTTTAATTTCTTTGTCACTTCATTTATCAGGGTACTAATTATAATCATAAGCATTTATTTAGAGACTCACTATTTTAAGAGGTTCAGTTCAGTTCAGTTGCTCAGTCGTGTCCGACTCTTTTCGACCCCATGAATTGCAGCATGCCAGGCCTCCCTGTCCATCACCAATTCCCGGAGTTCACTCAAACTCACGTTGATCGAGTTGGTGATGCCATGCAGCCATCTCATCCTCTGTCGTCCCCTTCTCCTCCTGCCCCCAATCCCTCCCAGCATCAGAGTCTTTTCCAATGAGTCAACTCTTCGCATGAGGTGGCCAAAGTACTGGATTTTCAGCTTTAGCATCATTCCTTCCAAAGAACACCCAGGGCTGATCTCCTTTAGAATGGACTGATTGGATCTCCTTGCAGTCCAAGGGACTCTCAAGAGTCTTCTCCAACACCACAGTTCAAAAGCATCAATTCTTCGGTGCTCAGCTTTCTTCACAGTCGAACTCTCAAATCCATACATGACCACTGGAAAAACCATAGCCTTGACTAGACAGACTTTTGTTGGCAAAGTAATGTCTCTGCTTTTTAATATGATGTCTAGGTTGGTCATAACTTTTCTTCCAAGGAGTAAGCGTCTTTTAATTTCATGGCTGCAATCACCATCTGCAGTGATTTTGGAGCCCCCCAAAATAAAGTCTGCCACTGTCTCCCCATCTATTTCCTATGAAGTGATGGGACCATGATCTTAGTTTTCTGATGTTGAGCTTTAAGCCAACTCCTCTTTCACTTTCATCAAGAGGCTTTTAGTTCCTCTTCACTTTCTGCCATAAGTGTGGTGTCATCTGCATATCTGAGGTTATTGATATTTCTCCCGGCAATCTTGATTCCAGCTTGTGCTTCTTCCAGCCCAGTGTTTCTCATGATGTACTCTGCATATAAGTTAAATAAGCACGGTGACAATAAACAGCCTTGACGTACTCCTTTTCCTATTTGGAACCAGTCTGTTGTTCCGTGTCCAGTTCTAACTGCATATAGGTTTCTCAAGAGGCAGGTCAGGTGGTCTGGTATTGCCATCTCTTTCAGAATTTTCCACAGTTTATTGTGATCCACACACTCAAAGGCTTTGTCATCATCAATAAAGCAGAAATATATGTTTTTCTGGAACTCTCTTGCTTTTTCCATGAAAAGAAATGCAAAAAAGCAAAATGGCTGTTTGGGGAGGCCTTACAAATAGCTGTGAAAAGAAGAGAAGCGAAAAGCAATGGAGAAAAGGAAAGATATAAGCATCTGAATGCAGAGTTCCAACTAATAGCAAGAAAAGATAAGAAAGCCTTCTTCAGCAATCAGTGCAAAGAAATAGAGGAAAACAACAGAATGGGGAAGACTAGATACCTCTTCAAGAAAATTAGAGATACCAAGGGAACATTTCATGCAAAGATGGGCTTGATAAAGGACAGAAATGGTATGGACCTAAGAAAAGCAGAAAATATTAAGAAGAGGTCGCAAGAATATACAGAAGAACTGTACAAACAAGAGCTTCATGACCCAGATAATCACGATGGTGTGATCACTCACTTAGAGCCAGACATCCTGGAATGTGAAGTCAAGTGGGCCTTAGAAAGCATCACTACGAACAAAGCTAGTGGAGGTGATGGAATTCCAGTTGAGCTATTTTAAATCCTAAAAGGTGATGCTGTGGAAGTGCTTCACTCAATATGCCAGCAAATCTGGAAAACTCAGCAGTAGCCACAGGACTGGAAAAGATCAGTTTTCATTCCAATCCCAAAGACAGGCAATGCCAAAGAATGCTCAAACTACTACACAGTTTGAGCATCTAGTAAAGATGCTCATCTCACATGCTAGTAAAGTAATGCTCAAAATTCTCCAAGCCAGGCTTCAGCAATATGTGAACCATGAACTTCCAGATGTTCAAGCTGGTTTTAGAAAAGGCAGAGGACCCAGAGATCAAATTGCCAACATCTCTGGATCATTTTAAGAGGTAGTCTTGCCAATAGCTTCCTTATGGGGCCCTTTGGCAGTAAGACATTAACAGTGCTAACTTCTTTCTTCCTCCCCCACTTTTCTTTAAAGGCAGGAGACACTTGATTGTGAACTGAATTTTAAATAGTCATTTTAAATTAGTAGAAAATTCTTGTTTTTACTGAAAATTCATATTACATCATGATGATCTTTAAACCACATGGATCTCATCCAGTCTTAGTATAGCTATAATTACCTTTTTTCCTGGGCAAAACTAGCCTAGAATTATCCTATAATATATACTGAGTGTTTCAGAAACCTTTTCTCTTCTTCATCAGCTACATTTTGAGGTAAGAAGCAATTTAAAAAAAATTTTTCTAAAATAAGTAGGTCAAAATAACTTAATAATGCCAATAAGAATATTTAAAACTAAATTATACCCATGTCCTGTAGCTCCTTTCTATATACATAAAATGCCATAATATTAATTAAATCATAATTTAAAACCATCACTATTAACTGAACCTTTAAAAAACAAAGCATCTAAAACATGAAGCCAAAACTATAATTTTTATCAGTGATTCTTAATACAAATCTCATGGCAGTATTTAACTGGATAACCATGATATTTGGAAATGTTTTCACTTAATAGCCAAAGACATACTATTGAGGAAATAGCTATTCTTTCTGCCACACTAAAAACAGTTACCAAAACATAAATAAATAAAAAGTTACAATGATACAAAGAAAAATATTATAAAAAACTAAAAGCATTTCTTATCAGCAAATTCTGGTGGAAGATAGGCAAAAAACATTGCTAACAATTCAAACAAATGACAGGGAGAATGTCTTGATTGAAACTAAAGATATTTGGAATAAGCCTCAGATGATTGCACTTTGCTAAATCAGTTTCAATTATGGAAGTTCACAAAAAACTTATTTTCTCTGAGCCAAAAGAAATATGTTCTAGAGAAGACATTTTCAGTAATGTTATTTCTTTAAAATACAGGATGTTTTATAGAAACATAAAATATTACTCGTAATTAAATAGCTACTTTGATTATAATTTATAAAGGATTTAGGATGACTGATGTGAAATTCCTTTACTCAGTCATTCAAGAGAAAGTTATTATGATAATGAAGTTGAAAGCAGAAGTGCACAGAATACCTCAGGATGTTTAATGTTATACAAATAGAACCTTTTAATTATAATAAGATTGTGCAAAAGTTTGTGATAAGAAAAGGAATAACTCTGACAGTATTTTGTATTATCAAGAAGTTACCAGTCATCTTGTAGCTTAGTTCTTTAAAAGAAAAACAACTGTAAAACTTGAAGATATTTCTTGGTTTTTGCTTACCAGAAAAGTGAAACAAAATTATGCTCTGTAGTTAGTAGCCACCTTGCTACCTAACACTTAGTTTTACAAAACAAAAATAAGTAATTTTGTCTGTTTCCTAAAGGTAAATGGTTGTTTATAATTCTGAGTTTAAAAAAATCTTTTTTGAAATTTGTGCAGGAATAGAACACTTTGGAAATGACTGTGAACTTTACATGGGTAGGCTTATTGCTTTTGTTCCCAAGTTATCCAGTCTTTAGGACAGTGGCACATGGTCAGCTCTTGAAAAGTACCTGAATTAATCTTTAACCAAAAATTTTTTACGTATATCACCTATAAAAACTTAAGTGTGACCTCACAGCACATAAAAACTTAATTCAAAATGGATCTAAGATCCACAGATAAGGGTAAAACCATAAAGCTCTCTGAGGAGAACATAGAGGTAAATCTTCATGATCTTGAATTTGACAACATATTCTTAGATATGGCACCAGAGACACAAGCAGCAAAACCAAAGAGTAGACAGGTTTGACCTCATCACAGCTGAAAACTTTTGTACATCCAAGGATATTATCAAGAAAGTAGAAAGACAACCTACAGGATGGAAGAAAACCTTTTCACATCATGTATGTGATAAGTCCTAATATCCAAAATGTATATAAAATTCCAAAGAAACAAAAAGACAAGTCTATTTAAAAAGGGGCAAAGAACTTGAATAAACATTTCTCCAAAGAAGATATAAAGATAACTAATGAGCACATTAAAAAATGCTTAGTATCATTAGTCATTCAGTTCAGTTCAGTCACTCAGTCGTGTCCAACTCTTTGCGACCCCATGGACTGCAGCACACCAGGGCTCCCTGTCCATCACCAACTCCTAGAGTTTACCAAAACTCATGTTCATTGAGTCGGTGATGCCATCTGACCATCTCATCCTCTGGTGTCCCCTTCTCCTCCTGCCCTCAATCTTTCCCAGCATCAGGGTCTTTTCAAATAAGTCAGTTCTTTGCATCAGGTGGCCAAAGTATTGAAGTTTCGGCTTTGACATCAGTCCTTCCAGTGAACACTCAGGACTGACCTCCTTGCAGTCCAAGGGACTCAAAAGAGTCTTCTCCAACACCGCAGTTCAAAGCATCAGTTCTTCGGCACTCAACTCTCATGTCCATACATGACCACTGGAAAAACCATAGCCTTCACTAGACAGACCTTAGTTGGCAGAGTAATGTCTCTGCTTTTTAATATGCTGTCTAGATTGGTCATAACTTTTCTTCCAAGGAGTAAGCATCTTTTAGTTTCATGGCTGCAGTCATCATCTGCAGTGATTTTGGAGCCCAAGAAAATAAAGTCTGCCACTGTTTCCATTGTTTCCCTGTCTATTTGCCATGAAGTGATGGGACTGGATGCCATAATCTTAGTTTTCTGAATGTTGAGCTTTAAGCCAACTTTTTCACTCTCCTCTTTCACTTTCATCAAGAGGCTCTTTAGTTCTTCATTTGGGCAATGCAAAATCAAAGCTATAGTGTGAGATACCATTTTATACTACTAGCTTGTATGTAATTAGGTAAACAAGAAATAACAAGTGTTGCTGAGGATGTAGAGAAACTGGAGCGTTTGCATTGCTGGTGAGAATGTGAAATGATGCAGCTGCTGTGGGAAACAGTTTGGTTCTTCAAAAGGTTAAACAAGGAATTACTGTATATCCAACAATTTATTACTCCTAGTCATATACCCAAAGAAATTAAAAGCCAGGAGTCAAAGAGATGTTTTTAGGCCAGTGTTTGTTTCAGCATTACAGTAGCCAAAAGGTAGAAACAACCTAATTATGTATCAAAAGATGAATGGATAAACAAAATATTATAAATACATAGAATGGACTATTATTCAGCCATAAAAAGGAGAGTAGTTCTAATAGATGCTGTAACGTGGATGAACCTAGAAGACAGTACACTAAATGAAATAAGCCAGGGCCCGGAGGGAGGAAAGAATTCGTGTTTAGAGAATTTCTGTTTAGGGTGATAGGAAAGTTTTTTCGAAATAGATAGTGGGGTTGGCTGTACAACACTGTGAATGTGATTAATGCCATTGAATTGTGCATTTTAAAATGGCAAACTATTTTATCTTTTATATGTATCCAGCCTTGGGAATAGGATTTTCAGTGTTTTTTTAAAATATTATAAAAGAAATTAATTGGATTTGGGGGCATATTTGTTAAGCACATTGAATTGCAACTCTGCACAAAGTTGTGAGAACAGTTGATGGAATTTTAAACTGTGGCCAGCAATGCATTCAGTTTGGACTTCTGATCAGGTTTTAATGGCTGTTATCAAAATATATATATAATTGAGAGTATCACTGTATTGTTATGATTTTTATGAAGGGTTAAGTATATTCCATCATCTTTCTCTTACTACAGTCAAAAATTTTAATAAGTCATGAAAGTACAAAAATTTAGAACTTTTCAGCTGTTTATCTTCTATTTTTATGTTTAATCATAAGTAATATGATTTATATAGTATATGTAATTTATTATAAGTATGCATGTATTGCTGAAGAATTTTTACTGATAAGAGTACACAATTTTGAAATGTCTGGAGTCTGTCCATTAGGATATTGTCATTTAAAAACCATTTTGTGAATAGCGTATCTTTAAAGTTGTATTTTTTCTGTGTTTTAGGCTGCTGGTCTTGGGCGTATGAAACCAAACACACTCGTCCTTGGATTTAAGAAAGACTGGTTGCAAGCAGATATGAGGGATGTAGATATGTATATAAACTTATTTCAGTGAGTATCCTTTTAATTCAGTAATTTAGTTGATTGAGAAAGTACTGATTTTGAAAGCTTGCACTGGTTTTTGAAGTCTGTTCTTAAATAGTCTTTTCTAGTAAAAGGATAAGAATGAAAATAATCACTTGGAAATTATTTGCATTTCCTTTTTTAAATGCACTTAATATGTTTGCTTTTCTGCACCTTTGAGTTAACTGTTCACTTTTCAGTGGTATTGCCAATGAAGTTTATAAGATAGCTTAGTTTTGATTTACATCAATTTACAGGTTGTCTAATGAGTTCTTATGCTTTTGTTACTTTGTTTTTCTGATATTACTGTATCCATGTTATTAATTTTTGCATATATATCTGTTTAATATAAATATGTTTTGGAACGGAACTTTTTAATAAAAGATAAAATTTCTTTTTGTCAGATTTTGTTTTTAAGCTTGAAAAGTACTTTCTCTTTCTATAACAGTATTCCTGGTATTTATTTAGCAAATCTCTTTGTTTAGTCCACATGAGCATAAGGATTCCCTCTCCCTACATCATAGCTGATTGAAGAGTAGCTTCTTCTTGTCATAGCTACTGATGAAATAGAACAGTTCACTCTTTATAATTTCTTCATAAAAAATTTCATTTTAAAGAAAAATTTATATCTAGCAAAATAACTCTTTAAGACCAGATTCACATCCTATTTCTCTGTGAATTTTTGTCTGTTTATCCTTAACTAACTGGAGCTGTTTCCCTTCCCAGAGCCCCTATTGTGTCTATTGATAGAACCATATAATTATTTGCCTGTGTCACATGTAATATTTTTGTTTTTGTAGCTGCCTTGAAACATTTTTGTGGAAGTACCCAGATCTTATACTTTATTTTTATAAATCTCCTTGTATTGATTAGTAAAACATGCCATAGATAAGATTTCCCAAGGAATTGTTAAGTGGTTTTAGTAAAATTCAAGCTCTGCTGGGTTTGTCAGAGGTTGTGACTGCTCTTTGGGTTTGTTACTTGTTTATAAACAGCATTTCATTCTCCCTTTCTTATTCTGTGGTCTGTACTTTGTATACATGTGGATCAGGGAAAGGAGGACAGTATGAAAGAAAGAATGCATCAAGAGGGCCTTGAGCCAGGGAGTATGCTTTTTTCCTTTGAAGATGTAAGACCAGTGAGGTGGAGTAGTTATCCTAGAAGACAGAAAAAGGGACATTTTTGCAAATAATCATTCGTTTTTTGCTGTGCTTGTAATAATGGGAGCACTGAAAGAAGGGAGTCTTATCTGACACTGATCTTGCAGGAACTGAAGTGAATGTTTGCTCTGAAAGTCCAGTATTGTGTGTCAGGCAGCAGTTTAAAAATAGGTCAAATATTGCTCTCTGGTTTCTGAAACTATAGGAGTTGATGGCTGTTTGAAAGCAGTGATACTGCTTACTCTTTTATCTTGTGACACTTATGTTTTGGCTGTGATTTGAAATACCTGGAACAGTTAAGGTATACTTTATTTACTATGTATGTATTAACAGTATGGAGGGTTTGAAACTGCAAATCAATTTCTATAGCTTAAAATAATTATATAGATTATAGGAATTTCTATATGTTATAGCAAAAATATTTAGCTGTTTTAATCTGAAGTAAACTTAGAGCTATATTCCCTGAATTTTCTTAAAGGACATTGATTTTGGCTCAATTACTTTATTAACTATTTAAAAAAATACTTGTAGTTATTTCTTTTCTAATAATTAATTAGATCTTTGACAGTAGAGCTGAGATTGTCTATTCATGTTTTCTCCAGTGAATCTCTTTTGACCTTGTTTAAAATTCAACCAAGGAGAAATGAGGTTGAAATTGTCTCCCTGTGATTTAAAACAATGACAAGAGACCTTTTACAATGGCATATTTATCAATAAGAACAAAAATTTGATCATTTATTAGTTTCCTTTTTGTTATGTCTAGCTATAGGTTACCATATCATTTGTGTAATTAAAGATAATAACTAGAGAAAAGCCTGCTGCCATTGAGCTTCCCTCATAGTTCAGTTGGTAAAGAATCTACCTGCAATGCAGGAGACCCCGGTTTGATTCCTGGGTTGGGAAGATGCCCTGGAGAATGGATAGGCTACCCACTCCAGAATTCTTGGGCTTCCCTTGTAGCTTGCTGGTAAAAAAATCCGCCCGCAATGTGGGAGACCTAGGTTCGATCACTGGGTTGGGAAGATCCCCTGGAGAAGGGAAAGGCTACCCACTCCACGCAAAGGCTACCCACTCCATGCAAAGAATCGTAAAGAGTCGGACACAACTGAGTGACTTTTACCAGGGAACAATAAGTTTTGCAATTGGAAACTGTTAATTGCAATTGGAAACAATTTTGCAATTATTAAAGCTGGCTTTAACAGCTTAGGTCTGCATGATTTATGATGTTAACAAAGTTTTCAGAATTTAAGTCTGGTTTTAGAGTTGTCTTCGAGGTTTTAATGTATTTTACCTATATATAAGATGCTCCTGTTTTTGTTTTTAAAAAAATTAAAAGGGCATATCAATACATTTCTGCAAATGAATATATAATCTTAGGACCAAGATTTAACTTTTTAACCAGTTTTGTAAAAATTTTTAAATTACTTGAAAAATACTCTTCTCCTTTCATAAGTGATAAGGGATCCCTTCATACTATACAACCGGGTCTCATTCTCAGAACCTGTCTTCTTTGCCTTCACATATTTCTCTTGGCTTTAAATGTATAAGCCTAAATTATATATGATGGGATTACTGAAAGGTTTTTTTTTTCCCCCATAATTTTAGTTTGTTTCTGATAGATAAAACTATAGTTACTGCTTTAAACCACCACTGTAGGTAAAATGTCAATACTATAAAGAACTATACTTAAGTAGATTTTAGAGGTATTACAGAAAAAGGGGATGGGAAATGGTATAGGTTTTGAAAGTAACATATGATATCACCATAATTTTCAAAGCATATTTGAAAAAATCAGATATTTAAACCTGAAAGTAATTTTAGAGATTGTCAACTATTGCCTTCATTTTATAGAGAAGGAGACTGAAATTTTTTGTGGTTTAAAAAATTGCTATTTTTTTCATGTTACAGTGATGCTTTTGATATACAATATGGAGTAGTAGTTATCCGCCTACAAGAAGGTCTGGATATATCTCATCTTCAAGGACAAGGTAAATCTTGTTTGAGATAAGATATATGTATACCTTAATATATTCTTAAGTATATCTTAAGAATATAAATTACTTTGTTAGAAAAATGTCCTTCAATACTTTTAATATTTACCATCTAATCTGTGTCATATACTTATTGTATGTCATTTAAAGATCTGTTTGGCACCATCGGAGTTTGTATTTTCTCATTGCACCAATCTGGATAAAAGCTAGTAATTATTAATATATAATACAATTCAAATTGTAAGTTTAAGAGAAACAAATGTTAGCTATGATTGTAGTTTGGCCAGATTTATAAAAATACATGATAAATAAAATAATCAGAGGAAAACATTTTAGACATTTTCATGTTTATGAAAAGTGTACTTTGTACATAGAGGCATATTATTAATGAAAGACTCTTTCTTCAGAGAAGACCCTATAAATATTTTTTAAACTTTCTCATTTTGAAATAATTATAGATTCACAAAAATGTGTGTATACTTCATCCACTTTCCTCTAATGGTAACATCTTATATATTCCATTTTATCTTCAGTTCAACATCAAAACCGGGATATTGACATTGGGACAATTTGCATACCTTACTCAGATTTCACCATTTTTACATACATGTGTGTGCACACGAGCACATGTGTAGTTCTGGTTTCACTCACTTGTCACATTTGTTTCATGTAAGATACAGAGCTGTTCCATCACCAGAAAGATCTCTCTTGTACAGCTGCTTTATACCTTCTATCATATTCTTTCCCTAGTCTTTAACCCCTGACATCCTAATCTCCTCTCAAGCTGTATAATTTTTCAAGCATTAAAAATTTTTTTCATTAAACTTAAAACCTGTTAAAGTATACTTAGCATTTTTACCAACTTTATAAAAACTAGGGTAAATTCCATACCCTCTAATGCTTTCCTGGGTAGTTTAAAAAATACTATAAGCTTAAGAAAATTTGCATACCTAATATTTACCCTTATCAATTAGTTGATGAGGTCATCAAAATTAGCTAAGCCTAAATAGCTGAGAGCCATGTAATGAACTTTTGTCATCTGTTTATGTATTTAAACTGTTTTAATCCTCCCACTCCCCCCACCATTTTAAGGGTATTGTGCAGTTCTGAAAGGAATGCTTTGAGGTCTTTATCCATGTAACACAAAAGTATGGCCTGCTGAAAATGCATTTTCTTACTCTGGAGTAGGCCTTGCAAAATACTATTTTCGTTCCCTCTTGCTCTCACAGTAATTTTGGTTTAGGATACCTGTTAACTCTGCATAGTTATTACTAGTGTTCCCTTTCACTCTCAAAAATATCAGTTTGGCTAATAAATTATATATTCAAGTGTTAATAATCATTATGAGGATTGTTTTGAAACCCTTGTTATTCATCATTAAGATCTGGAAACAGGAATTTGCTTTAGCACGTGGCTTAAGAGCACAGGCTGTGGAGTCAGATATGCTTTAGTAATTTCCAGCCTTTTCTCTTAGTAGTTTTGTAGCCAGGCCAAATGTGCTGCCTTCTGAGCCTCAGTTTTCTCATCTTTATTCAGAGGATTATTGTGAAGATTAAATAGGAGATGCTGACTGATACCGTCTTCGCACAGTGCTGGCACCTAGGCTTATGTACTTCCTATGTTTATTGCTCTTAATGCATACATATCAGTGACAAGGACTATGGATAGAGGATCAGTTTCATACCCTGTTTGTCTTTATGATAAATACTTTCATCGTGGAAGCTAAATGTTTGCTAAACCTTTCCTAAAAAGCAGAAAATGAAGAAAGTACTTTAAAAATAAGGAGGTAACACATTTACCATGAGCTAAGGAAAACCCTCTATCCCATTTAGTTCAACAGTCATGGGTATACTTTTTCACTGTTGTCTATCATCCTATATGTATATCAACATTTGTCACATTCTATATTTTTTTACATGTGTAAATGACTTTGAAATTAGAGTTGATTCACATTTTATACATCATTCTTTTGTCTACCATATTATGTTCTGTAAAACTCAGTCATTACTGATTTCTCCCTCATCACCTAATTAAAATGTCTGACAGTTGTGGCCGAATATAATTTAGTTGAATGGTCATTTCAAAATGGATTATCACATTCCTTTATATAAGAAATAATTTATTATGAACTCACCATTATCTCATAATAAACTGTGCTTAAAATTGTCATTAAATTGATGTTACACCATGATGCCCTCTTTGATTGAAAGATTTAGAAAATATTTTGAATACTTTTATGTCTACAGAAGAATTACTGTCATCACAAGAGAAATCTCCTGGTGTAAAGGATGTGGTACTAAGTGTGGAATATAGTAAAAAATCAGATTTAGATACTTCTAAACCATCCAGTGAGAAATCCATTACACATAAAGGTAATTTTTATTAAACAAGAAATTTTATTAATGGTTTTAGAAGAAATGGTTTTATTATATGGCATGTCTTACAAAGTAACTAGTTTTCAAATATGTACTGTTCATTTCTACTTGCTCAGGTCAAAGTTATGCCTTTCAAAAATGGCTCCAAATAATCAATTATTTTTAAGGTATTGAATAGCTCATAGAATAGAAACCATGCTAGTTAATTAAATACTAATATGCTCTTGTATGTTTTTGTTTATACATAATTTTAATTAGAAACATAGGTTAAAGCTGAGTTTGCAAAGAAACTTGGTAGTTTTGGAGTAATGTGTATATAGCATATGATAACACTGAAAGGAATGAGGTTTATAAGATTAGTTTATCTGATTTTTTTGGTTAATCAAGATATTTTAATACCAGAGGTTTTATGTACTGAAATACCCAGAATATTTATATATCTACTGTACCTAGTATTGTTCAGGTAAAACAGTGTAATAAAAAATCAACTTAATCTCCTCCCAAGAAATGAGCTATTTATGTTTAGTTGCTGAACTCTTTGAGTCATAACTATAGACATAAATACCCCTGGTGGCTAAGCCAGGATTTAAGCCACCAAAAAACCTTCCAAACCTCCTGAGACTTCAGAATAATTTCATCCATAAATCCCTGTCATGTCTATGAGAAGGAAAAAGGAATGACTTCCAAATCTTACTCTCCCACCCTCACTCTCCTACCTCTGTTCAGTCCAGTATCTCCGTCTGTCCTACTCCCAGCTGACATGCGACGAGAAGAATCTGCACTGTAAATCATCAAACCATGTCATACTTTTGATTCATATAAAATAATTACCATTCTTTTTCTGAAATTATCATGGAAATTTGATAACTTAACTCTGAAATCTTTTCTAGATCATTTAGAAGCATTAATGCTGCTTTTTCTTTCCTCCTTATTTGTTTGCTTAGAGTAGTGACAGTTGAAAGTTCAGTTGCGACCCATTTTCCATATCAGTTCTTTGCTGGCTTTTTTTTTTTTTTTCTATTTCACCTCAAAATTCTATAAACTGATTCTGCTAACACTTAAACGTCCCTGCATTTACTTTTAGTTTATGGTATACATTCTTTCATTTACTCTTACTTTTTTTGTTACTGTTCCCCTTTTCTCTTGCCTCAAAACAGATCTTTTCTTTACAGGAATCCGTTAGGAATTAATAGGTAAAGCTATGACAGGAGAAGTAATGTTTATCAGTCATCTACTGCTCCTCTCACACTGTAGTAGATGTTACCCTTACATTAGCTTATGTGTGTCACAATCTTATCAAGGCATTATTTTCATAGAGTAGGGAACTAGGTCAGTATATTTCTACTCATCTTTTTCTTTTAAAAATGTAAATGCCCTTAAAATTAGTTTAAATCACTTTTAAGTGTCATATTTTCTTCACATTTCTGAGCTCTTTGAAACGAATACAGAATGTCCATAGTTATGTTTTTTATTACTATTAAAGGTAGATAATATCAAACATCTGCTTTATAAGAACAGTTTATTTAATAGTATAAAATCAGATGTAATAATTTAAATTTCTTATTCCATAATATGCATAAAAAGTAGCATTCAAAAATAGCATGCATTTTGTTAGCTTTCTGTTTAGCTGATTTTCAGAATTATAGAAAATATAGAAAAGTTTATAGAAAAAGCCTGCAGAATTATAAACATTCTGTTACTGTTTTTATATCTCGTATGTCTATCTTACTGAGGCCTGCAGTATGCAGAGGGACAAAAAGAGTACCCTTTAAATACATGTTTTATGATAGGCACTGGGCTCAGTGCATTAATGCTTGCACTATAAAAACCTTAAGAGGGTAGGTATTGTTCAACCTTTTAACAAATGAGGAAAGTGAGGCGTTAAGTAATTAGCTCAAGGTGACACCACTAGAAAAAGGTTTAGAGGTACTCTTGAAATGCTGGGAGTCTGACTCAAGAGCCCGTCACTGTAGTGTACTCTTTCCTGTCCAAATTGGGAGTTTTATGTGCCTTAAACAAATAGTACAGCTTATATTAAGAAAAAAAATATAGGTTAAGAAAAGTATTAATCCTGCGAAATATTTATAGATATATAAATATAAATGGACTGTATATGCTACATATATGCATATACTCACACACACATATATGTATATACAAATTTATGTATTTGAAAAATCACTCCTGTATAACCTGGCATTTTATATAAACCATAAGACTCTTGTCTTTGATCAAATTCCTTAATATTTCAAGTGGTAATTAATTTTTATAGAAACAAAATATCTGCTCCTAAAATTACTTGGCAGCCATTTGCAAATATGATGGCATATTTGACTGCAACATCAATTTTTTGATATCATGTTTCTACTCTATAAGCCATAACAACGGATTTCAAGTTTGCCAGTTTAAAGTTTTTGCCAGTTTTACAGGAATAAAATTTCAGGGTGGGTGTTACTCAGTAGCCTTGTTGGAGGAATCTAACATGTTTGCTTTTTCAATCCTGAACACTCAGTCTAGAAAATATCCTCAGTCTTAATTATTTTTCACACTGTTTCTTCATACTGTGTTTGCTTATAAATGTGTTCTAGTTACATATTCATTATTTTATTAATAAAAAGGCAATTAACTTATATTTTGTGTTTCTTAAACATAATCTAGATGAGGAAGAGGATGGCAAGACTCCAACTCAACCACTGTTGAAAAAAGGCAGGCATTTTTCATCATTTTATTTTAATCTCTTTTCTCATACTGTTAATTCTTTAACTCCAATTTTATTATTTTCTTTCTTTACCTTGGTTTTTATTTTCATGGTGAGGTGATGTTACAGTTATTTATTAAATGCAGATTAGAAAAATAATGACTGGTCCAAATAAAGCATTAAATCGTCCCAGCAAAAGGTGATATATCAAAAACAAATTCTTTTAAATCACAGTAGCATTTCAGGAATATTCAAATCCTGAAAGTCAGTATTTTAATTTTATAATTTAAACTGCATGGTTTAGATGATAAGTAGAGACACTGAAGTAGGTTTATTTACAGTGTCACTTGCAGTCTTTACCATCAGTTGTACCCAGCCAAGTCCTTAATTTTGATACTAATATATTTCTCATTTCAAAAATCACAAGATTTCTCACAGTCCTGCTGCGTTTGGGAGATACAGTCATGTCAACGTACATGAATTTTATGAGAAGGAGATAGAGGTGAGAGTTATGGAGCAGTGTGGTTTGGTAGCCATGCTATTTCATCATGCAAAGTCCTTCGTCATGTTTCCATACCTCATGGCAGCATGAAACGTGGATGATAAGCCATTCTTCAGAAGTGACCAGATTTCTTTCTGTGGATTTATGCTTTGAAAATCTGGCATAGGGATTTCATTGTAGTCATTTGCTTGCTCACAGTCAGTGCTGATTTTTTTTCTTTCTTTTTAATTCCTAGCGATATAAATGAGAATTCCATTGACAAATTGTTGTTTAGACCTGCAGCAAATGGGTGCTCTTCCTGGGAGTTCCCATATTCTTTTTGTGGTTCACAGAAAGATGTTGTGCTTATATGGCTTTAGAATTGGGCCTCACATATTGAGGGGACAAGAGTTAGGTAAAGATGAGGGAGTTTTTCCTTCTTCAGTGAGACAGTGAGAGGTTTTACTGTGATAACTGCATGATTGTATTGATATGTCTCCCACTTCCTTCTGTCTTTTATATTACAGATATAAACATTTAAATATTTTTGAGCTTTAAATTATTGAGAAACCCAATTACAAAAGAAATATGTTCATGGAACAGGCATAAATTTACTTTGCCCAGTCAGCCTAAAACAGCTTTTCAAAAGTCAAAATCTAGCAGTTATAATTTTATTTACTGGTTTTGTGATTCTCTTTCATTCAGAATGCTTCAAAATATTAGAAATTAGGCAAGGTAGTTTGGATGAGTATAGATATATTTATCTATAACCATTTAAAAGTATGTTTAAATTACAAGCAATTAATTGTGTTGTGAAAAATGCCATGTATACAATTGTCTACATTATAAACATCTGAATATACAAAAGTTAGGAAACTATGGAAATTTAGCAAGATATACTTTAACGTTTACCTCTCTTATATCTTATTTTTCTGCTTAATCCTTCAGAGTCCAAAGGCCCTGCTGTGCCTTTAAACGTAGCTGACCAAAAGCTTCTTGAAGCTAGTACACAATTTCAGAAAAAACAGGGAAAGAATACTATTGACGTCTGGTGGCTTTTTGATGATGGAGGTAAGGTTGATAACCTACTTTTTTTTTTAACAAGTTTAAATTTTTTGAAGTTGTGAGGGCGGTATTAGGAAATAGCATGTACTCTTTACTCACTGACCCATTCCCATTAGGCCAACATCCCCCAAAGCATTAGGATTAGTTCCAGAATCAGGCGTCGCACTTAGTTGTCATCTCTTTTCAGTATCCTTTGGTTTGAAAGTTGCTCAGCCCTTCTTTGAGCTTCATGACTTTAAAAATTTAAAAAAAAATTAGACCATTTTGTAGAATGTCACTCGATTTGAAGTGCTATTTAATGATTCATAATAATTAGTTTCAAGTTACGTATTTTGGGTAGAAATATCACAAGAGTGATGCTGTGCCTTCTGTCTGCGTCTCATCAGGTGGCTCATGATGTTGATTAGTCTCATCACTGGTGAAAGTAGCTTTGACCTTTGAGTAAGGTGGCTTTCACTATGTTTATATACTGAAAAGCTATTATTGCCACCTTTTATAATTACAGGTATTTGGGGCATGGGCAATTTCTTTGAGACCATGTAAATATTCTGTTGTTGCTGTGATTTTTGCCACCATCTTGAGAATCCATTGATATTTCCGCCTGAATTTATTTTTGCTGTTATTGTGGTGTGTATGTGGTTTCCAAATGATGATTTTTCCAATCCCATCATTTCTTCCTTATTAGTTTTATCTGGTGTTTAACTGTAAAGAAGAGCTTTCTCTTCACTTCTATGTGTGTAGACTTAACAGTCTCCAATTTTATTCAATGGGTTAGCATTTTTCATTTTTATAATTTATTTTGATGTTCCAGATTTGACCAGCAGTATCCTCTTTAGGCTAACGTCTGTGTCCATTTGTTATGTCCTGATCATTCTTTATTTTATGATAAAATATGATGTTCCAGGCTCAATTTTGTACTTCACCTGCAACAGCACTTGAATGACCCTTTATCCAAAGAGCCTTGATTCCTTTCAGTGAAGAACAGTATTTAGAAACATAGGTCAGAGCATTAGATATGCCCATTTCTACTAGGGTGTCACTGCTCCCATGCCCTCTCAGTGGACAGATGTAGGAAACACACAGCACTTATTTGTATGTATATGTGTAGATTGAAACCACTTCCATTGCCAACACTTTAGGGTTTGCTCCAGCTTCTCCCTTTTCATGTTTTGAAACATGACTCCCATTAGCTTCAGTGAACATTCTTTTTCTCGGTCCTGATATAACAAATCTCCCTACCCTACACGGCCAGTACCTCATTTTTTGCTTTCATGACATGGGCCTTGTCTTCACTGGACCTCCCTCCTTATTCAGGTCTGCCAAGTGGATTTTTGACTGAATCATTACAGGCAGGACAGAAAGAAAATGTTTGTTGTATATTGAAGTGTGGTAAAGGAGTTTTTAGCAGCTAGCTTGAATTAAAAGTTTTTAATTGAGAAATCAATGTTAAATGTAAATGATCTGTTATATTTTTATGACTTAGGTTTGACTTTATTGATACCTTATCTTCTGACTACCAAGAAAAAGTGGAAAGATTGTAAGATCAGAGTATTCATTGGTGGAAAAATAAATAGAATAGACCATGACCGAAGAGCGTAAGTCTGTTTTAAACTGATGAGCTTTTATCTAATAGTACTTCATTATTTCAATATCGGTTTGGTAGGGTAACAATTAGACAGTACAGAAAATGTCAGTAATGTTGCTCTGTTCTGTAGTGAAGCTGAAGAGTCTAAAATAAAACTTCATTCTCTTTAATTTAGTCTTAATGTTCAAGTTTAGATTCTTGGTTTTACTCACATGTAATATTTTTAATATGTTGACATTAGCACTGTCCATTCTCATTTCTGTCTGTCCTGTCACACAGTTCTAGTTCTGGTTTCAGTGCTTCTCTAAGTACCCTCTCTCTCATTTCTGACTATTTCATAATATATTGTACATATTGCTCCCAATTTCACGTTTGGAAAGAAAAGTTTCGGTCATGTGATGCCTCTGCTCCAAGGAATTTTACCTTCTTCTCTGTTACATACCATAGAAAGCCTGTGTGGCAGTCAGGGCCCTTTATAGTCTTGTTTCCTTTCTGTCTTTATCTCCTGTTCCCCCAAATATGCCTTCTACTTCAGTTTACATTTCTGCACCACCCCAAACATACATATGGTTTCAGACTTTTACTTCTTTGCCTGCTCTCGTCTCTCTACTACAAATAGTTCTTCACTAGCCTCCCTTCTGTGTTAAAATAACTCCATTCTTTAAAACCTAGTACTTATTGTCACCTTCCTCATAAGCCTTCCCTGTTCTCTAGTTGTTACAAATAACTGTTTACCAGTTTTTATTGAAATCCACGTACTTACTAATACAAATTAAAATTTAAAAAACCAGGTGCCATTCAAATTTAATTATTGTCTTCCTCTGTCCATTGGATACTAGGGAAAAATTCAGAGAATGTAAGAGAATACAAGTTTCTAGAGAATTTAGACATCTACTTTGTGAATGAGTAGTATAAATTAATTCGATGGATTTTGCTCAGCACCTGACATACTTTTCCTGTAAATCATTCTTTCCTATAAATCATATGGAGTCAGCCCTAACTAGAATAAAAATATTTCTATATACAGCCTTCATGTATATCAGTGCTGTTCACTTTTGTTCTAGGATGGCTACTTTGCTTAGCAAGTTCCGGATAGACTTCTCTGATATCATGGTCTTAGGAGATATTAACACTAAACCAAAGAAGGAAAAGTAAGTTATTAGATAAATTATCTTGTATAAATTTCTGATTCTTTTATGGATGACCTACTCAGACACTGTTATAGATTATTTAACTTAATTACCTGGGGTTTTGCCTGATTTTAGTTACATGTGAAGTCAACTTTTTCTTAAGCTAGCAGATAACTGACTGACATTGCCGATATTGAAGTAAGTCCAAAGGGTTTTCAATAATTAGAGAAAAATTCAATTACTGATTTACAAGTAATTTCTGAAAATCGTTAGTGCCACAGAAATTCGAAGTGGTTCTTTAAATTTCCATTGTTTTTCATTATGACCACTCAGTCCCTATTCCACATGTGTTACTTTCCACTATTTTATTACCAAAATGAGAAAGAAAAATCTAAGAATCTGCTTATAAATACTGCATTCAGAATTTACAAGAGTTAAGCAAAAGTAGATTTCATGGACTATTCTACTGAAAATGGTATATGGAAGTTGTTATAATTATATGTATTTATATTACTGTACATAATTTCAGTTACTCTCAGTTTTATGTTGAGTATATGATGAAGTCGGAAAAAAGAATTCATTTTAAGTAGAAAACAGTAAGACATACCTTGTAAGGTTGTAGTCATGGAGACTGTTTTTTCTCTTATAGAATTATATATACTAGGAGCTTTGTATGAGACTGATATTGAAAAATACCATTTTCACATTCATAGGGGGTTAGAATGCTGTTCATGCTCTCTTACCATCTTTTGTCCTATTAAGTATCTTCGGATCTAGAGCTTTAATTCTGCATCTTCTTAAATATTTAATATCTGCCTTTTCCTCCCTTCAAAATGTTCTAGTACCTTTTCTTACACTGCTTCTATTCAGGGATAATGGAACTGGGAAAGTGATTGAGTGTTTTGAATAAAGGAGTAACACAATTTGACTTATCTTTCATGGGTATCATTTTGGCTAATGTGATGAAATTTATTTAGGTTGAGGGAAGTGGGCATAGGAACAGATACTGATACAGGGAAATCTGCATTAGCAGTTAAAATTTCAATTCTCTTATTATGACTATGGTTCTAAGTTTCTCATCAGTTAGAGAAACTGTGATTGCTATTTTCAAAATAAATCGCCAGAATTAGGTTACAGAAGGGAGCACAACAGCTGGAAAACACTAACTTCTGAAGTTATAATTACATTAACTTTTCAAGTTATAATTTAATGTTTAAGATCTTACTGTTAAGTAATTCAACATAGGTTAACTGTCTGTATTCTTTTATTTAAGTATTGTAGCTTTTGATGAAATGATTGAGCCATACAGACTTCATGAAGATGATAAAGAACAAGATATTGCAGATAAAATGAAAGAAGATGAACCATGGCGAATAACAGATAATGAGCTTGAACTTTATAAGACCAAGGTATTCTTTCTCTCCTGCTTCCTTTTCATTAATCTTCTTTGTGTTTTTTTTTTAGAAAATACTTAAAAATAAATATCAAGAACTACAGTTGGTTATGAAAAGAACTAGTTGTGTAAACTAAATGTACTTTAAGTTGTACTTATGTTTGGATAGTGCCAAGTACTGCTTTTTTTTTTTTTTTTAAGTTTGGGAACGGATATTTTTATTATACCAAAATTGCTTTTGGTTTCTTTTTATCTATAGTTTTATGTGCCAGGGGAAATTCCAGTTTTCGAAAGGACTAAGAATGACTGTTATGTTTCATTTCAGACATACCGGCAGATCAGGTTAAATGAATTATTAAAGGAACATTCAAACACAGCTAATATCATTGTCATGTAAGTAATACCTATACTAAGATTTTCTTGGGTATTCATTTTATGATAATTCAATTAGGATTCATTTCTTCTACCAAAAATATATCTATAACCATAATAACTTAGTGGTTATGAGAGAAAAACAAACTTTTCTAATACACTTTGCTTTAAGCATATGAAGAAATCATTTAAGATAGGAAAGATAAACAAAAATATTAACCTTAAGCTTGTATAAATCTAAATAATTCCTTATCATAATAGCATATTCTGGGATTTTTTTCTTTATGCTTTTTCCCACTTTTAAAAAATTCCTTAACTTTGGAAATACCACAGCGTAACCATCAACATTTGTCAGGTAACAGGGCTGCAAGTTAAAATTTGGTTCCTAGACAGTTTCTTCATAGAAATAATTATATCAAGTTAGGTTGAGAATTAAATTTAGAACATGGTTCCTATCTGAATTTCCACTCCCAAGTTCCCACATACAAAATGTCATATAGACACAATGACTTTGCATTGAATATAGATACTTGTGCTCACTCTGGCTTTTCTTTCACTAAACCAGGTTACCTAGATCTTTCTTGAACCCAAATTTTCTAAGTCCTGGAGCCTGGTCCTTATATAGGTAAAAAAGGCTCAGATCTCTGAAAACATGTCAAATTATGAAACTAAGTAATACCAAAAGATTGCTATTTTTGACTAACAGCCAGGAAATTTGACTACACCAGGAAATTTCAAATTTTGTTGATGGCAATCAAGTATCTGTAATGAAAGTCACTAAAACATAGAAATCTAGAGAAAAACACTCTAGGGAGCAACTGGACATACTTCCACTACCTATAAATGAAAATGAAAGCTCAGAGATAGGTACAAGAAATTGAACATTAATATGTAGAATCAATTATGTTTGAATTTCACTCATCTGTATGTAGTTACCACTACCAAAGTTCAGATAGAAATATCCCTTTCTCCTAAAACAATTTTAAGGGGAGATTTGAGGTTTAATTTTAGATACTAACTCAGCAGTGGCCACAGGACTGGAAGAGGTCAGTTTTCATGCCAATCCCAGAGAAAGGCAGTGCCAAACAATGTTCAAACTACCACACAATTGCACTCATTTCACATGCTAGCAAAGGAATGCTCAAAATTCTCCAAGCTAGGCTTCAACAGTATGTGAACCAAAAACTTCCAGGTGTTCAAGCTGGATTTAGAAAAGGCAGAGGAACCAGAGATCAAATTGCCTGCATCTACTGGATGATAAAAAAGCAAGAAAATTCCAGAGAAACATCTGCTTCATGGACTGTGCTAAAGCATTTGACTGTGTGGATCACAACAAACTGGAAAATTTTTGAAGAGATGGGAATACCAGACCACCTTATCTACCTCCTGAGAAACCTGTATGCAGGTTGAGTATCAACAGTTAGAACCAGACATGGAACAACGGACTGGTTCCAAATTGGGAAAGGAGTGCATCAAGGCTGTATACTGTTACCCTGCTGTTTTAACTTGTATGCAGAATACATCATGCGAAATGCCAGGCTGGACGAAGCACAAGCTGGAGTCAAGATTGCTGGGAGAAATATCAATAACATCAGATATGCAGATGATACCACCCTTATGGCAGAAAGTGAAGAGGAACTAAAGAGCCTCTTGATGAAAGTGAAAAGGAGAGTGAAAAAGTTGGCTTAAAACTCAACATTCAAAAAACTAAGATCATGGCATCCAATCCCATCACTGCATGAGAAATAGATGGAGAAACAATGGTAACCGTGACAGATATCATTTTCTTGGGCTCCAAAATCACTGCAGACGGTGGCTGCAGCCATGAAATTAAAAGATGCTTGCTCTTTGGAAGAAAAGCTATGACTAACCTACACAGCATATTAAAAAGCAGACATTACTTTGCCGGCAAAGGTCCATATAGTCAAAGCTATGGTTTTTCCAGTAGTCATGTATGGATGTGAGTTTGGACCATAAAGAAGGCTGAGCACTGAAGAATTGATGCTTTTGAACTGTGGTGTTGGAGAAGACTCTTGAGAGTCCTTTGGACTGCAAGAAGATCAAATCAGTCCATCCTAAAGGAAATCAATCTGGAATATTCATTGGAAGGCCTGATGTTGAAGCTGAAACTCTGATACTTTGGCCACCTGATGCAAAGAACTGACTCATTAGAAAAGACCTTGGTACTGGGAAAGATTGAAGGTGGGAGGAGAAGGGGATGACAGGATGAGATGGTTGGATGGCATCCCTTGATTCAATGGATACAAGTTTGAGCAAGCTCCGGGAGTTGGTGAAGGACAAGGAAGCAGTACATGGGGTCACAAGGAGTCAGACACGACTGAGTGACTGGACAACAAAAATTTGCTGTTCTTAAGATATACTGTAAGAAATACTTTGTTCAAACTTGAAAAAAAAAATAGGAATATATGGTATAGTATAGTTGTTACAGTATATACTGTAATTATAGTAATTTTTAGTTACTATTACTGTGACTTATTGTTTTTATTATTTTATTCTTAGCTTAAATACATTGTTTAATTTCCTGTTGTTTTTTAATACCAGGAGTCTCCCAGTTGCAAGAAAAGGTGCTGTGTCTAGTGCTCTCTACATGGCATGGTTAGAAGCTCTATCCAAGGACCTGCCACCAATTCTCCTAGTCCGTGGGAATCATCAGAGTGTCCTTACCTTCTATTCTTAAGTGTTTTATCTGCACAGTGGACAGCCCTCCAGACGGTACTTCAGTGCCTAGTGAAGTAACTATCACTGAAATCTTCAACATCACAATGGCGAACTGTGACTTTTTTTCACTATTTCATTGATTTGAAAGCACACAGGGAAGTTGCTCCATTGATATATGTGTGGAGACTTCAGTTTTAGTCAATTCCGTATTTCAGTCTTAGTGAATGATGATTCCTTGTTGGACTGAAGCTTGTGAAAGTAAAGTTTTTCCTTTGCTACTTGAATAGCAATAAAAGTATGTTATTTTTTGATTGATGAAAGGAGTACAAAAAGCCTTTAGCCTTGAGGTGCCTTCTGAAATTAACCAAATTTCATCCATATATCCTCTTTTATAAATTTGTAGAATGTCAAACTTTGCCTTCCACTATTTTTATTTCTAATCTTTCCCACCTTAAAATGGACACCGCTTTTCTTTTTCCATTGACCAATTAGTGTTGAGTACTGTATGTTTTCTATTACTTTTGTAAATGTGTTTGTTAGCTATTAAAGGCGAGAATTAGGGCTAGTTAGTGAAAATGCAAGGGTAAAACTGAGAATCGAAAAGTGACCCCAAGGTTAGGTTTGCATTAGGATGTATAAATGTAGATCTAGGGGGAAAAAAGCCCAATAAACCTTTTTTTAAAAACCTCTAATTGGCTGTTATTTATATCTTTTTTGATTATTATTATTTGAATCCTTAGGGGAGGTTGAAGATTTATCCAGTACTTCTATACACCATCCTGAAAAATCACATATTGTCATTCTTTAAAGAAAATCTTTAAGACCATTTATATTTATTAGAAGAAAGATCTGTCCTAATTTAGAGTTTTCCTCAAATCTGAGGGACTTTTACAAAATGCTAAAAGATTTTCCTGGTTAAAATTAGACAAAGCATTGTCATTTAATAGAATATTTCAATAAATATATGGAATATCACTATATCATCCTTTTTTAAATCATTAAAATATTTAATGTTTCATCAAATGGTTAAATGGACCACTGGTTTCTTAGTGAAATGTTTTTAGGCTTAATTCATTCAACTGTCAAGTAAATAGTCTTAATTAATATACTCAGGTTTGAACAGATTATTCTGGACATTTAAATTTAATCCATTCTTAATACTTTAAAACTTCTGTGTTAAGAAAAACTGCCAGTTTGTGCTTTTGAAAAGTCTGTTTTGACATCATAGTCTACTAGTACAATTTGGACAGTGCATATGTACTGTTACTAAAAGCTTTATATGCAATTATTAATGTGAAGTTTTTTGTTTTTTATTCAAGGAAGGATTTCCTAGAAACATTTCAAGGGATTGTATGTCTACATATCTGTATGTGTGTGTGTATATATGTTTATGCATACACATATGCATATGTGTATTTATAATGACACAATGGTTTTTTGTATTTTAAAGTGTTAAGATTTATCATATTAAATTTTTTGTTTATGAGTTCACAGATTGAAAGACAGGTTTCATGGAGAACAAATGTGATCACTGGAAGGGCATGTAACTTCACACAGTTATCATTCGATTAGGAAATGGAGAATGTTTCACCTAAAGTACTCTTCAGTGTATTCACTGGTATAGGTTTCACTGGTGAAGAATTTATGTAGGTGTTCATGAATCTCGATAAAAATCTATAAAATTACTACTGTTGTTCAGTAGTGCAATATCTTTGCTGCATGAGTATGAACTAAGTTAATATCATAACAGAGATCTGATAGTAATTTTAAATTCAGAATGCTAAGAGAATGAGGTAATTGTTTTCCTAAAAACTTTTTCCTATGTTATAACTCACACCATTGTACCATTTTTTGGAGGTTTTGTACTGTTTAAGAGGAAAGACAGTGAAAATGTCAGATTCAGTAAACAATGTCATGTCTCAACTTTTTAAATGGATAATAGGGCATAACTGAGTGCTGCTATCTTGAAATGTGCACAGGTACACTTACTTTTTCTTTTTTTAAGTTTTTCCCATTCAGGAAAACCTCGTTGTGATCTGTACTGCAGGAACCAAATGTCATGCATCATACATATGTGTATAAAGTACATTAAATATATCTAAATATACATAATGGGGGAGGGTAATATTGTCTGTGAAATAACGTAAGAAGCTTTTCACTTAAAAGGAAATGCATTACTTTTACTTAACACTAGATACCAGGTCAAATTTTTCAAGGTTGTTTTTGTGCTCTGATAAATTGTAACAATTAATTCCTAGAAATGTTAGCTAATGTTGAAGCTATTCTACTCTATTTCATTTATGCTGAATTTGATTATTTTAATGCCAAAAATTTTAAGTTCTAATCATTGGTGATAACATGGAAATAAACAGTTATGCAATGGCATATGACCGTTCATTATTTCTCTAGGTAAAAATTCAGTGGGTTTAAAGAATGGTGGTGTTAAGCTGATTATTAACAGTTAATTAAATCACATATTTATTTGTCACATTACTTCATTTGTATTTTAGGTTTCCTTTTACATTCTTTTTTTATGCTTTCTGACATTACATATTTTTAAAGACTATGGAAAAATAATTTAAAGATTTGAGCTCTGGTGGATGTTTACTAGTTTGAAAATGTAATATTTTGATAATACTGTACTATAACTGTCACACAAATGCTTTTCTAATGTTTTAACGTTGAGTATTGCAGTTGCTGCTTTGTACAGAGGTTACTGCAATAAAGGAAGTGGATTCATTAAAACAATTTAATGTCTATTTATTTTATCCATTTTATAAATCTATATCAACTCTGTGATTTTTACCTCATTTATACAACTTATTTCATGGATGTCTTGAGTTTTTTAAAATGGCTTTTACCCTAATATTCATTGTTTGGAAAAGTTGTTTGAAGTTGTTCACTATCCTTAAACCTTTGGAGTAATCACTAATTTTCTTGACAGATTGAGCTATATCAGACACAGCTCATTTTGATATTTTGTAAATCATTTAACTTTTCTAATTCTGCTTTATTTGTCTTTTGGTTAAATCATGTGTTTATGAGTGAAGAAAGTAGAAATGGATTCACAGTCCCTGAGTTTAATCTGATTCATTTCTTGCTAAGATTTTTGGCAAAGCTAATTTACAGTTTTACAAAGCATTTTCCGTTTACCATTTGAACATTACAGTAGGTGTATTATATGTGCAGGACAGCCGTTTCTTTCTCTTCTACTCTTGAGAAAGTAGCTTGGAGAATTGTAGCGAGTTTCCCAAGATCATGTGATAAATCAACAAAGGATACTGGTCTAGAACACAGTTCTTTCATCTTCACGCATATCACCATTATGCAGTCACTGCTGCCTGATCCATAACTTAGTTACTGGTTTAGAATGGTCATTTCCAAACTACTCATACTTACCTGCCCAGGAAGTTTGTGCTCAGGTAATACAAATTACAGTTACAAGTGTATACTGGCCACAGGCTACCTAATAGATCTGAAACAAATATAAGTGTCCATTGTATGATCTTTGCTTTTTGCTTATTCCTCATAAAGCTGCTATTCAAGTTTACTCACTTCTTCGTGGAATAGGAGGGAGGGTTAAGAGAGAATTAAAAGGCAGCTATGATTGTGACATTTACTATCAGAGCATCCAGTGGTTTTCAAAACAGGAATGTAATTAAGTCTTTGAGCCAGCAGAGTTTTTTGTTTTTATTTGGGGAATAAAAGATAAATGCTTTGATATGCATCAGCAGGATGCATATGTATGTATCAACAGGATGTTTATAGGATTAGAGGAAATAGATGATAGTTTGATGTTTAACTGTTTGGGTAAACAAGTAGTTAAAACATCAAAATAATGGTTTAAACAGCATAAGTCTTAGAATACACTCATCAGAAAGTACTGTTTAGCTAGTTCAGATAATACATACATAAAAGGTGTTCGTGGATTAACCAATCAGACATACTTTTTTGAGGGGGACTACTAAAATACCTGAAGAGCTCAGTCTCATTGCTTTTTATAGGGAAGCAATGGTCATAGACCTATTTTACCCATGGCATAGGAGTTTAAGGTAGGCTGTTAAATGGCAGCATTAAGGAGAACTGCAACCCATTTTTTCCCTGTTGGAACTATCACTGAATTTTGTGTTGGGCAAGGTTACTACTATTTCAGAGGAAAATGTGAATATGTCTGAATTTTTTGTCTTCTGCAGCCTTAACTTGTGGCTGTGGTCCTCAGATCAGGAGCTCATTCCCCCAAATAATAGTTTACACATATTCTTTGTTCCTCTTTTCTATCATATGAATGCCAGTTAGCAAGATATTCCATCCAAAACTAAAAATAAAAAAGAAATTTACTTTTCTGATCCATGTGAAATGCAAAAACAGACACCTCAGACTCAATACTTGTCAGAATTTCATTAGAATACTGCTAAATAAGCTTTGAAGGTCAAGAATTGTGGAGGTTTAATTCTAGAAACGTTAATTGAGTTTCTAGATAATTTCATATCCAGTTCCTATCTAATAACAGACAAACTTTAAAAGTAAGCAGGCAGCATATTTTGATTTATATATAGTACACATAAGGCATATAACAACTACTGCTATAAGGTATGATTGTATTTGCTCTTTTACATTCTAAATAAAATTAAGTCCCAAGTAAGCCATTTTGAAAGGAGGTCTTCACAATTTGAAAGGGAGCAAGTTTTAGGCATTTGTCTGTATGACCAATATAACACAGGTTACTTTTATTTCAAGCACACATTTTTGCTTAAGACATGAAAACTCCTTTGAGTTTCCTAGGAGTGTTACTAGTCAAGACGTTTAAAAGATGGCAATGACTATTTGGGAATTGGGGTGGAGAGAGGTAGGATGGAAAGTTACCCTCCAAGAAAGGTTCATGGATTGTGAAAGACTGCTTTTATGGCTGAAAGTCTTGCATTCACTCTTCCTTCTGGGAAACAGTGAACTGTGAAGAATGGAAGTTGGGTGGTTTTTTGGTTTTTTTTTCTGAATTTTAAAATCTGGTGGGTTTTTTTTTTTGTCTTTTTATTTATTTATTTATTTTTTACTTTATTTTACTTTACAATACTGTATTGGTTTTGCCATACATTGACATGAATCCACCACGGGTGTACATGTGTTAATAAGCATCTCCTATTAGTTACATGGTACTAAATTCAGAAGTGAAGTGAAGTCGCTCAGTCGTGTCCGACTCTTTGCAACCCCATGGACTGTAGCCTACGTGGCTCCATCCATGAGATTTTCCAGGCAAGAATACTGGAGTGGGTTGCCATTTCCTTCTCCAGGGGATCTTCCTGACCCAGGGATCGAACCCGGGTCTCCTGCATTCCAAGCAGATGCTTTACAGCCTGAGCCACCAGGGAAGCCCCGCTAAATTCAGAAGTATGACCTATCTCTTTCAGGAAGTCTTTTTCTATGGCTGTTCCATCAATAAAGATAATCCTTTGTTTACTGTCTATGCACCTGTGAGCTTAACGCTGTTGACGTAAACGTCACACGATGTTTTTCAGAGATTTGACAGTAGGGAATAACAGGTGTATTATTGTATTGAGAACAGTGGTTATCAAACTTCAGTGTGTATTGGAATCACCTTGAGCGTTTGTTAAAATATAATTGTTCCTGCCAGTCTCTGTTCTGAGTGAAATTCCTCCCCTTCACAAACACAGCTTTTCAGTATAACCCTCCCTTCTTTATGGTTCCCTTTATCCTTTACCCATGCCTATCGAGTTTCTTAGAGAGTACACTTATTTCCATCTCCCCTCAGCTGTGAATTCAGATAATGACCATTCTTCCACATTGCTGAGTGTTTTCTATCTGTTTTATCATCATCTTTAGTGGTAGGAATAGAACCCAAAACATACTAACAGAAAAAGCAGCCCAGGAAGACAACTGAGATGAGTCCCTGGACTCAAGTTTGTGTAATCAGGGACTCAGAACAGTGTCATCAGAATTCTGTCTACCTTTTCTTCTCTCTGGTTTGCCTCTCTAGGCTTGACTTGATTCTTCAGGTAAGACTGTCAGGGCATATTGTGCTCTATGGCTTCTGGGCAGTGGGGGAGGGCGGTGGGGGGGAATCAATCTCAGTAGTTCAATGACTGTAGTAAAAAAAAAAAAAAAAAAGGCAGGGGGGTTGCTGTGTTGGCAGCTAGTGCCCTTGGTTTCTTGGGTTTATGCAGTTGCTCAGAAAATTAAGGAAGGGCTGCTTCAGCTCTTTGATCTACACTGATGACTGGCTACTTCAGGTGCTAGTCTGCCCAAGTTCCAGAGGTGAACAGCTCTGTAGGCCAAACCCAAGCCACTGACACCTTGACTAGGCCCTCAAGCTTTGCAGCCAAATGCTCAATATCCACTCCATTCCTTGCTTTCCACCCTGCTCCCCACGTTCCACTCCCACCCCTACCTTCCACCCTCATCCCTGATCCATCCACTCCCCACCTTCTACCCTAGCCCAGCAGTCCCACAGCCATCCCAGCCTCAAACTTTCTGTTCACAGGGTATTTGGCAGAGGATTTCTGATTCCCTAGTTTGCAACAACTCTATTTGCACACCCCTCTTGTCCTTACTCCTCAGGCTAGTATCTCCAGAACCCCAGTCCCTGCCCACTCCAGGGGGCAAAATCCCCCAACCCAGAACAAGAACAAGTCTTTCTTTCCCTTCCCCTTTCCCTGACAATGGGTCCTCGTGGCTTGTGGGAAAATGCAGAAAACCTGTTTTAGTAGGGTCCACATCACAGAAGAGTCTGCTTTTCCCACAATATCAAGAAATAGAATAGCCATTTAGAAATGCATTTAGAATGGTAATAGAATCTTCCCTCACCAAAACGGAGTACTATACTTTTTCTAATCGAAATAAGTTTGGTTGATTTTTCCAACTATGTTGCACTAAATTCTCAGCAGATCACTCTGTTACCCTTGAACCATGCCCAGACAATGGTAAGCCCCCCAAAGTTTTAAAAAGTGTAACGCAGAATTAACTTCTCTAGAAGACATCCATTACCTCTGGGCTACAGTAGGGGAGCCATTGGGCACTGGTAGTATCAGATGGAAGGTCGTTCAAATAGTTCTAAAGAGAGATGTCAGGGATGAAGGGGGATTGAATCAAGTTGAGTAGCAGGAAGAATTTAAAAGAGTTTAGATTCAGAAACCATATCGAGAAAGAATTAAAGGCAATAGGATTGTAATGAGGTTAGGTGGAGAGACTGGGGGATGAGATGACGAAGACATCTGGCTTGGGTGGATCTGATATTGAAACAGGAAGCTGAGCAAGTTTGGGGAAAGGTATGCATGTGGCAGGAGAATAAAGGGGTTGTTTAGAACATGAGTTAAAGATA
This sequence comes from Ovis aries, assembly GCF_016772045.2. Classification (NCBI taxonomy): domain Eukaryota; kingdom Metazoa; phylum Chordata; class Mammalia; order Artiodactyla; family Bovidae; genus Ovis; species Ovis aries. The sequence goes on along the minus strand of NC_056058.1, from coordinate 23,536,614 downwards.
AGATTCAGGCTCTGGAACCCAACATGACAATTAGGTATTTATCCACTGAAATAATTAACCAAAAAAATCACTGAGACTAGAACCTTTAGAAGCAACAGGTAAATTATGTTGGTTTTGTTTCACAGTTACAGTTTGCTTAGGTTTTCTATTTCTTGCTGTGTCAATTTTAATAATCCTTCATTAAATGTTAATTCCTTTGTATTGAAATTTATTAGCAATTGGAGCATGATTTTATAATTTCAAACTCTATTCACTTTATATATTCCTTTCCTTTTTATATATTTTCTCAAGTGTTGATTGGATTTGTTTCTGATCCTTAGAAGAAACGCACTTGGACTTACTTATCACCTTCATTAATTTTCACAGGTGTCATGGCTGAAGAAACAAAAAGAGAAACAATGCTCTCTACATTTAATTCTCTCCTTCCTAAATCACATGGAATATGAGGTCTTTTTTTCTCTTAATCCCAGAAAAGTACACTCTAAGATATAAATCTATGGAAATATTCATTACTTTCCAAAAGGTATCACTATCTTGCAAATAGCAATATGGAGATAAAGGAAAAGCCACACTCCTATCTCCAACATGCTTAACTATTTCAAAACATCAAAGATACTCTTCTATTTCTAAAACCATGGCACAGAACTAGCTCCTTGGCAGAAAGCTCCACATTAGCTCAGGCTACACAGAGAGAGAGCTGACATGTTCTGTTGGATGAACTTGTTATACTGGAATAGCTGATAAACAAGAGCTATCTCTTGAACTTAAAAAAATAAATACAGTCACCAGTATAGTACAGTGAAAGGAACATTATTTTCTGGTCACTACAAGAGGCCATATTTTTTTTTTCAGGGAAGTTGAGTATAGATATACTGGAAGGTTGTCGTTTGAGAAGAAATCAAAATGTAGACGTGGCTTTCCAGAGAAACTGACCCTGACCCCCATTCATGTCCTGACTCTGTTATTTACTGTGATCACAGCCCCTCTAAAGTCTTGCTCTTTAACTCTACTATGAGGATAATACTGTCCACTTCAGAGAGGGGTTATGAGATTTAAATAAATTATGTAAACAGGTGGCGTATGAACAGTGTTCAGTTGATATAAGCTCTTTCTCCCTCATTTCTCCTAAATTAGAAATAAAATGATTCTCAGTTAATCACAGCACCATAAGTGACTATTTCTTGCTCATCCCCTAGCACAATCCATCACCTGATCTTATTGATGTTTTCTTTCTAAACAACTCAAATCTCTATCTCTGTTCAACCAATAGATTTGCTCTGACTTCGGTTCTGCTTTCCAACACTGGGAGCCAGACAATGTTAAGCTTGTTCTAACGCTAACATGATGAGAAGAAACCATTTAAGATTATAAAGCCAGGGCAGAGAAGTAATTCCCACACCTGGTGGAGGTGTACTTCCTTGGATATTGATGTGGGCCAAGTTTGGGGGCTCCTCTCTACTGAAGGTTCTCTTCCTCCATATCCTCTGAACATGTGGGATACATTCCTGAGGAACTAAGGGGCCACCTTAGAGCTGCATTCATTGACTCTGTATCTTTTGCACTGTTTCTGTGCTAATTCTTCAGCAAACCCAAGCAAAGCCCACTTAAAACTAAGTCCAAATCTTTATTCTCTTCTAGTCCTCTAATTTAGACCCAAACTTTGTGGACTGACCAAAAAGATCATATAAAAAGATCATATAGTTCTCACTTGTCTCTTTGCCTCCCATATTAATTACATCATTCTGAAAATGAACCTCTCTTTAGGATCTGTCCAGTGGGAGCTATCTATTCCCACCAGACTAACCCATCTGCACAGGGCTTTTGTTTCATTGCAGTTGGAACATTCCAATTTAACTGCCTGGTCAGTCCTTGACCTTACTCAACATGAAGCTCAGAATCATCTGCTATGGGAAGTTTTCTGATTCCATAAGGCTGCATTAGAGGTCCCTCCTCTGCTCTGCCCCTCTATGCTAATCCACTTGCCCCTGCCATAGCCTCATTGCCTGCACTGGAGTTGCTTTCTTTGCTCTGTGTTTTTCACACCAGTGTGGAAGTGCCCTGACTGCAGTGACCTTATGCAGGGCTTACAATTTAATGGGCACTTAAGGTCCATATAGTCAAGGCTATGGTTTTTCCAGTGGTCATGTATGGATGTGAGAGTTGGACTGTGAAGAAAGCTGAACGCCAGAGGATTGATGCTTTTGAACTGTGGTGTTGGAGAAGACTCTTGAGAGTCCCTTGGACTGCAAGGAGATGCAACCAGTCAATCCTAAAGGAGATCAGTCCTGGGTGTTCACTGGAGGGACTGATGCTGAAGCTGAAACTCCAATACTGTGGCCACCTCATGCGAAGAGCTGACTCATTGGAAAAGACTCTGATGCTGGGAGGGATTAGGGGAAGGAGGAGAAGGGGACGACAGAGGATGAGATGGCTAGATGGCATCACCGACTCGATGGACATGAGTTTGAGTGAACTCCGGGAGTTGGTGATGGACAGGGAGGCCTGGCATGCTGCGATTCATGGGGTCACAAAGAGTCGGAGACAACTGAGCGACTGAACTGAACTGAAGATGCTGAATGTCTGATTAAATGAAGTGAATGATGAGCAAGAGAACTGATTTGTTTTTTATCTTATGAACCCTATGGACCATGTAATTTGTTTTCCATTTAACCTTGACTGATAGGTGAAGTACTATTAGGAATATATGGTGGGTATTCTAAGTTTTAGGGATTTTCACATCCTTTCTCTCTCCCACTTTACTTCATTCTGACTTATGCACTGATACTATGGTATCAGTACATTTTGGAACTAAATGAGAGTGCTGAAATATTTAAAAAATTAACAAATTTGTTCATCATTGTGAAAAAGCATCTGCCATCAATGCCTTATCTTGTCAAGTATCTAAAGACCAAGTATCTCCCAAACCCATGCTCTTATACAAACTTTATGAATGAGAAAACATTATGTAAACATTACAGATGATTCTTCCCAACTGGAAAAATTTTGCCCTTTATAACACAGCTTAAAAGACAGCTTCTTTGTGAAACTCCTCTGACATCCCATTGCCAAACCACTGCAGCCATTCCATCTTTTTTCTTGGCCCATGGCATTGTTATATATTTGATTTCTCAATTAGATTGAGTACCTGATGTAATCAGTTTGTTATCTCCAGTGGCTTATCTTAGTTGTGAGCAGATAGAAGGTTTTAATACAGGATTTTTGAACGAAATAATTAATGAAAAAATTATATAAAGGGGAAGTCTGCTGACAACAGGAGAATGGATGAAGTTATAGGCACAGAACTTTGTTAGGACCAGAGCTTTCTGAAATGGTGATTTGGTTTAGCAGTAACAACTACAACTACTGGTAACAACTACATAGTAATGATATGCATAAGATGTTTCTTATATGTTTAAATTCTTGAGGCCAAACCTACAATAACCACTCTTTCATGTCAGTAACTTGGTCTCCTTCATGCTAATCACTAGGATATAATTATTTGAAGAAGGGGTCATTTAATAAGTGGTTATTGGTTATTATATCTATAATACTTTGGCTTCCCTGATGGCTCAGCAGTAAAGAACTCACCTGCAATGCAGCAGACATAGGTTCCATCCCTGAGTCAGGAATGTACCCTTGGAGAAGGAAATGGGAACCCACTGCAGTATTCTTACCTGGGAAATCCCAAGGACAGAGAAGCCTGGAAGGCTACAGTCCATGGTGCACAAAAGAGTTGGACATGACTTAACAACTAAACAACAACAAATATAAATAAGAAGACTCATGAACAAGGGGAGGAAGCAGAGAACAGCAAGGGAGGATGCTTGTGGCTGGGGAGCTGGGCAAAGGCACCCTCCTTAAAAGTATTTTTAAAATGTCAATCCCAGGTGATATAACTCCCAAACTCTGTGTGAGAAGCCAGTTTGGGGGTCAGCGTGGTAGGGGCAGCCCTGGGCTCCAGCCCACCCTGATTGAGGGTGATAGGGTTGGGGTGAAAAGCTCAAGTTGAGAAGCAAAAGGTGCCAGTGTTTAGTTAGGTGCCAAAGTATTTGCTTAAGAAATCGGTCACCTCCTTGGCCAAGCCCAGACACCGGCTGTTATCTTAACTGCCCTTTAAACGTTTCCCGGTGGCTTTTGTTCTTTGAGGATTACTGAACATTTCGGTCCCACAGGTGCCCGCTGTTTTGAGAAAACTGTGTCCCAAAATACACAAATGGAAGCAGATCCTCATTTGTTGTTAAACCTGTAGTCTTTCCAGAGGTTCTTTTCTAAGACGTAAAACAGAGGGCTGACATAATCCCAGGATCCTAAATGAAGGGGATTTTTCTGCTTAACCTGGGTCACACCAAACTCAGGTGCAAACCAACTGAAGAAACCTTGACTCTGCCCGCCTGCCTTCCTCTCCTTGTTCCATCCTTCCTCTCTTCTGGTCCCCTCTGGTCCAGGCAATACAACTGTCATCGTGACAGGTCTTACCTTTTGGCAGCGCTCCAACTTCACCATTATTTGGTGGGGAGTGTCTTGGGAAAAAAAATAATGTAACTTGAACGTATTTTCTATTAATAGTTTTAAAAAGATCTTCCATCCTTATTTTGACTTCAGTGTTATCAAACTCCAATTAGAGAGAACCGAAAACTGGCTAGGATCTCGTCAGCTCTCTGGTGTTCAGGGGCGAAGCAAGGTGGATCACCCCTAGCCGCGAAGCAACCCCCTCCCACCAGGCAACGCGCACCTCTCCCTCACGTGGAGACCCCGCCCCAGAAGGCAACGCGCGCCTCTCCCTCACGTGGAGACCCCGCCCCAGAAGGCAACGCGCGCCTCTCCCTCACGTGGAGACCCCGCCCCAGAAGGCAACGCGCGCCTCTCCCTCACGTGGAGACCCCGCCCCCCTGGGCAATTGGTGCCTAACTCGTCTCACTTGGAGACCCTGTCTCACAAGGCAGCGAGCACCTATCCCCAAGGCGGAAGTTATATTTGAGCGGTGCGTGCCTTGCCCGCTAGAGGGTGTGTGAAACTGTAGAATGTGTTTTCCCTGACAGAGGCTCCCTCGTGTGGCTCCTGCCGACAATGACGGCTGTGACTTAAATGTTTACTTCATTCTCTTTAGAGAAGGGAAGAAGTCTTGGATCTTGCCCTCAGGAGCGGAGATGATGCTCTTTTTTTTTTTTTTTTTTTTTTAATTTTTAAAGCACATTTTTTTCTCCCTCAGAATAGAAAACTTTGTTTTTCTTAGACTAACGTGGACTCTGGCGGAGTAATTGAACTGCCTGGGAAACAATTTGGGGTAGAGTTATTGCAGGATACTCCAACGCTGCTCTTGTCACATAGATGAGAGAAAGGAGTCGCCGAGACATCTAAATACCCACTAGATTTAAGGCATTTTATGTCCTTAGTTAATCTTAGAGTATCTCAAGTAGGAATTACCATTCCCACTTTTATAATTGAAGTATAGTTGATTTACAATTTTAGTTTCAGGTGTACAGCGTTGTAATTAAGTATTTTTACAGATTATACTCCCATTAAAAGTTATTCCAAGATAATGGCTACAATTCCCTGTGCTGTACAATATATCCTTGTTGCTTATCTATTTTCCAAATAAAAGAATGTGTTTTCCTGACATCCTTGCACAGGGGCCATGCTAACCTCTGCTTTGGTCCAGTTTTAGTATATGTGCTACCAATGTTAGCACTGTCATCCCTTTTTTATAGAAGAGGAAACAAGTTATTAGAGGTCCAGGGTCTCAAACTGGTATAATGGGGGAGGCGGGGGGTTTGTCCAAGAACTTTGTCCAGAGCTAAGTCCAGAGCTTTGCAGTAATGAGACCACCTACAAAAAGATAAAATTTTATATTCAATTTCCTCTCCCTAGAGATGTTACATTCCACAGAAATTTCCTTATGTTTCAAATCCAATAACTTCACATCTGAGTATGTCACTTTTGGCTTTTGTAAAGTGTGCTACATTTGCACATTTAGTCTCAAGAATAGTTATCAAATTTTTTAAAATTTGTTTTACTGATGTATAATTGACAACTAAAATTGCAAGATATTTCAAGTGTACTAGATTGTGATGATATAATAAACACTGTGAAGGAATTCTCCCTGACTAGTTAATTGTGCTGTGCTGTCTGTGCTTACTCACTCAGTCATGTCCCACTCTTTGCAACCCCGTGGACTGTAGCCCACCAGGCTCCTCTGTCCATGAGGAGTCTCCAGGCAAGAATACTGGAGTGAGTTGCCGTGCCCTCCTCCAGGGCATATTCTCAACTCAGGGATCAAACCCAGGTCTCCCGCTTGCAGGTGTATTCTTTACCATCTGAGCCAACAAGGAAGCCCATAGTTAACTAATACATCTGTTATTAATAGTATTAGTATTACTGAGAGTTAACTTATAAAATGAGACTGAGGAAGATGAAGTGGTATGCTTAAAGTTATTACAATTAGCAAATAAATTTCTTTCTCAAGTCTAGTGATGTGAAAGTCATTTTGGTTCTCATAGCAGGCTGTCTTCTTTTAGAGTAGATCTTTTTTTTTTTTTCTTTTTTAGTGTATCAAATAAGAGGATCACCAAGTTCCCTCCTAGCCCTCCAGTTCTGAAGGTTCTGATCATTAAGGGCTTTCATGTCTTGTCTCCCCTTGTCTTCAGTGCTCTGGTCTGGTGATGTTAAGGCCATAGAGGGGTTTAATGATTTACTCTTGCTCACACAAGTGGTCTCTGCACCACCCAAGCCTGGCATGCAGGCTCCCTGGCTTGTAGCCTTGCACTGTGGAGTAGGCATTAGCATTTGGCCTCACTCTGCCCCTTTTCTTTGATAAAAGTTTATAATTTCCTTCTTATCTTGTTTTGGTGGGACTAACCCACCTGAGGCTTTTGGGTTGGACGCCTGACTCTGGCCTACCTAATCAAAGTGTTAGTTACAAAAACAAGCTTATGGTTGAAATTGGGCCAAGGATAGGCAGCCATAGGGTTTGCTAACCCCTTGGGGAAAAAGTGTGCTTTTCACCTGCGCTTAAAAAAGGAGTTTTTATGGACTGGATGCCTATGCCTCCCCCAAATTTCATATGATGAAGTGCTAACTTCTAATGTGTTTGGAGATTGGGCCTTTTGGAATGTAACTAAGTTTAAAGGAGATGGACCTCAAATCTTGTAGGATTGGAGTCCTTATGAGAAGAGGAAGAGACATCAGAATGTGTTCTTCTCCAAACCCCCAACATATGCACACACCAAGGAAAGGCCATGGGAGGACCCTGGAAGGAAGTGACCATCTGTAAGTTAGGGAGAGAGTCCTTGCTTGGAACTGAATCCTGTCTGTCGAAGCTTTTCTCTTTGACTTCCCAACTTCTAGAACCATGAGAAATAAATTTTTGTGTTTAAGCCACCCAGCCCATGGCGTTTTGTTATGGCAGACTGAACTGGGAAAGGAAGTGGCAAAAGCCTAGCTGGGAGCCACTGGTCATCATTTCTGCTGCCAAGAAAGGAAGCCGACAGGTGGAGAAAGAGCTGTGAATGGGTGACAGTGGGTCTGGACCCTAGCTACTATTTTTGTTTAAACAGCTACAATGAGACATAATTCAAATACCATAAATTCACCCATTTAGAGTATATAATTCAGTGTACACTGAGAGATATGTACAGCCATCACCCGAGTCAATTTTAGGATATTCTCATCACCTCAGAAAGAAACCCTATCCCCTTTAGTTATCACTCCCCTTTCTCCCCTTCTCTCCAGTCCTAAGCAAACATGCTTAGCAACCATCTTTCTGTCTCTACAGAAATGCCTATTCTGGTTATTTCATATATATGGGATCATATAATTAATACATGGCATTCTGTGTCTTCTCACTCAGCCTAATGTTTTCAAGGTTAATTCATATTATGGCATGTATTATTTCTTTCTATGGTGAAACAATATTCCATTGTACACAAAAACCACGCTGATAGACATTTGAGTTGTTCTCACTTTTGCTTATTATTAACTACACTTCTATAAAATTCATGTACATGTTTGAGGTAGATGTATGCCTTTATTTATTTTGAATATATATATCATGGGGTGGAACTTCTGGATCATATGATAACTCTGTTTAATTGAATAACTGCCAAACTGTTTTCCAAAGTGGCCACACTGCTTTACATTCTCACCAGCAGTGAGTGTTCTCATTTCTTTGCCGACAGTTACTATTATTTGATATTTAAATTCTAGCCATACTAGTGGGTGTGAAGAAATATCTTATTGTGGTTTTGATTTGCGTTTCTCTGGTGAATAATGATGTCAAGCATCTTTCCTTGTGTTTATTGGTCACTTTCTTGGAGAAATATCTGCTTAGATCCTTTGCCCATTTTTAAATCAAGATATTTGTCTTTTTATTATTGAGTTGTAGGAGTGTTTATCACATCACTAATTCAATGGACATGAATTTGAGCAAACTCCAGGAGACAGTGGAGGACAGAGGGGTCTGACATGCTGCAGTCCACGGGGTCACAGAGTCAGGCACAACTTAGTGGCTGAACAACAAAAAAGAGTGTTTATATATATCAGATACAAGTCCCTTATCCGATATAATAATAATAATGAAAAATTTGAAATATTGCAAGTTACCAAATTATAGCACAGAGTCCCAAAGTGAGCAAATGCTGTTAGAAAAATGGCACCAATAGACTTGCTCAATTCAGTGTTGCCATAAACCTTCAATTTGTCCAGAATCTGCGAAGTGCAATGAGGTGGAGCACAGTATGACAAAGTATGCGTGTATTTGAAATTCAGTACATTTTTGCCTACTGAGCCAATATATTTTTGTTAATAATCCTGCTTATACTTTAAGTACTTGGAACTGAAAGAGTGCTAACCAATATTTTTCTCTAGACTACACCATAACTGGCTTCCCCAAAGACTGAGATTTAGAAATATATCTTAGTGTTTACAAAGCTATCACATGGTCTTATTTGATCCTTGCTCACCTTGCTGCTACTGCTGCTGCTAAGTCACTTCAGTCGTGTCCGACTCTGTGCGACCCCATAGACGGTGTGAAAGTGGGTATTTTCAGCTACATCTTAAAGGTGAAGAAACTTGAGGCTTGAGAGGCTACATGACCCAGGCTTTGACTTCGTAAGGGGCATATCTGGAACAGAACGCAGGTCTTCTGATCCCTAGTTCAACCCCCTTCATATAGTGTTGTCCTGAGAAGCTCACTGGGCTTCACAGATGTACTGTCCTGATGAGCCTGCGAGAAGCATGTGCAGGACAAAGAAATATTGCCCCAAACAATGACATAGAAGCAGGGTCTCAGAGAATGGGTCATGACTGAGTTAAAAACCAAGAGACTAAATTCTAGTGCCTACTCTAAGGGAAAACCACAGAAACTTTTTTTAAAGTCATAATTCTAAACAAGTAAAACCTCACACCTCTGCCCGCCACCAAATGGTTTGGGATATTTGTGGTAGATAATTTACACTATCTTAGGAACTATACAAACTCTTTAAACTGCAAGGCCAACATCTAAGGAGGCCAATTTGGCATTGATTTTTAAAATAAACATAATTATAATGAGAGTTGAAGCAAAGGAAAGTAGAGTGTGTGCTGTACTTGGCATGTATCTAAACACTCAGTTAGGGCCAGTGAGGAAGGTCCATTACTTGGCGTGAGTGCTGAAAAATTTTTTTGTAATTGCTCTCCGCTGTAGGTCACTATGTTTTTATTTAAAAATTGTTTCAACCACATTTTCACATTTCAGTAGGGTGCTGACAAACATAATTGTGCACATTAATAGTGTCAACTTAAAAGGAAGAATGGTTACAAAATTCTCCATCTTTCTCCAAACTGAGTCAAATTCAAATAGCTCCACTTAAAAGATAAATGCATTTCTTTTTCATTCTTATTCATCTGTGCATGATAGACAGTGATGGAGAGTGAATAGTCAGTGCCAGCAGTACTCTGTTTTAGTCATCAAATCGCCTGTTAAGGGCACAGTTCTCAACTGGAATGCAAGTTTCCTTGTGACTCAACTGAAGGAGGAGTGGTAGTGATGGAGGTGGAGGGCTGTAATCTGTTTTATAGTAATTTGTAGTAGGGAGGTGTTAGGAAATTTCTCATTCATTAACATCCTCTGCTCTTACAACTAAAAGCATTTTCTAATGACTCCATGTCTATTTGAGAACCAAAAATCCTATTTAGATTATGAATTATTGCATATGAAGATTATAAAATGGAAAGCTTTTTGTATTATTTAGAAATATGTGCACATACATATTAATTTATGAACCGTTTATGATGACAGCAGAGATAAAAATGTTAGACCCAAGTTGAAAGCCAAGCTGGTGTTCAGAGGGGCTATCTGCTAAGAGGTCCAGAGATCAAAGCAGAAAGTTGAGAAAGGAAAAATAGCCCACTCTTTGTCTATGAGCTGGCAAATATGGTAAACATACCTTACCATCACCAATCTATGTCACACCGACACTTAACTAAGTGGGTAGAAAGCTTCCAGGAAGGCCGCCAGACTGAAGTGCTTTCTCACAGCTTGCTGTCATCTGAAAGTTCTGTGGAGGACAGCTCTACTGCTGGGTGTAGGTCAGAACAGCTCAGACCCAAGTTACCGGCACTGGGGAATTCCATTCTTCACTGGTTGTTAGGAGAGGCAGCCAGCCCCTCTCTCCTCCCTCCTCCAGAGCAATAGTTGGTCGCCCTTTCCATTTCTATCGTCCTTCTGTCTTATGGAGACCCGGGTTCAACCCCTGGGCCGGGAAGATCCCCTGGAGAAGGAAATGGCAACCCACTCCAGTACTCTTGCCTGGAGAATCCCATGGAGGGAGGAGCCTGGTGGGCTACAGTCCCATGGGGTTGCAAAGAGTCGGACAAGACTGAGGGAATTCACTTCACTTCATTTCACTTCACTTCTGTCTTATGGGGCTGGGCAAAGAACCAGAAAGCAGTGTCTGTCTTTATTTTCCTTAGGCCATCCTCCTTTTTCTCCAGCCATACACTGAAGACTAAGCTCCTTATCTTCTCCTTGCCTCAGGACAGACAGTTCTTGCTCAAAATTGATTCTCACTGGATTTTGTTAAATTGAATTAAGCCTGCAATCTGTTTTATTTCTTTTGTGGCTCTATTTACTTTACCTCAACAGTAATGACAATGCAGGGTGGTTTTGTAGTAGTTCTTTCTACTGAAGCGTCCACCTCTGTTTTTTGCTTTTGAAGATCAAGAAGTTATTTCTTGCCTCTTCTAGCCGAGGCCCTAAGTGTCTATTTGGCCATTGAGAAATATTCAATTCAAGTAGAAGTGGCTGTTTTCTAGAAAGATCACAAAAGGCTGAGCCAATATAAAGATCTCTCAAGAAATTTTAAATATCTGTTTATAACAAGAAAGGAAATGCAAATATTTATCCAGGAAAAATGTTCCTTCCAGTGCAAATTCCCAGTGCAAATTCAAAGAAATACAAATTAAAGCAAGTTTGAAGTGCCATTTACAACTACTTAAATTAAGAAATATCTGAACATGATAGTCAAATATGCTAATGTGTTTGTAGTGAGTCAGATTTATTTTTACAACTGTCTTGGAAAACTATATGACAATATTAGTCAACATCTACCAATAGGATCTTAGTGAGCACAACTCTACAGTGGAAATGGTGGCCCTGAACATAAAAATGTTTATCTTGTAAACTTTGCTGCTGGCTTTTTTTCTTTTTTTCTCTGAAAGCATAATGGAAAAGAAATTAAAAACTGTATATGAAGATGCTGAGAACTTCTATTGCTAGTAGTATTACAGATTTGGTTACCTGAAAATCTTCTCACTATAGACATCTTGAAATGATAGGTAAAATATAATAAATCTAAGTTAAAATAAATGAATTAGAGTTACATGTATCATGACTAAATTTCAAAACCACAATACTAACAGAAAGGTTCAATGAAAAGTATGATGATATTTAGGAAAAAAATTTTAAAGCTAAATAATATTGCATACTGCTTTTGATGCATACATCTATTTTTAAAAGTGTACATTCAGCTAGGAATAATATTAAATTCACATTACTGATCATATTTTGGAGGGACCTGGGAGTTTTTTTTTATCAAGAATGGGGCTGTTACCACATCTTTAAATTTTCTTTTTCTTAAAAGCAAAAGATCTCAAACAATGTCAAAAATTTAAGATTTGACAGAGGAACATTCATGCTGGAAATGTTTTATAATAAAAAAATAGATGTTCACTCCAATATTTTAACAATTATAAACATTCTAAGGGTTCAATAAATTTTGGAATTATCAGATAAATCATACCATTTGAATTTTACACATTATTTTGTCATTAAAAATGAACACTGGTTAGGCACATGACGTAATCAGATTAAACCCAGGTAGTTTTGTAAAACAGATTCCTTGGAGAAAGTCATTTGAAGGAATATCACTCTGAAATCTAATAAATTTTTACAGAATCAATCTAATTCTCTTCTAAGAGCTCTCAAGACTTTATTAGGAGCTCCCTCATTCTGAAAGCACAGTAAAAACTTTTAAGATTATTTTTCTGAATATCTTATTTTTACTATCTCAGAGGCTAGTTAGCTACCTGGGAAGACTTTATTCCCCCTTTCTCCATATGTTTAACTTGATTCCAAGACCAGTTCTACAGACTATATTTTCATCCCTTCTTTCTCAGATTCGGAATTTTTTTCTGTTGCTAGTAACTCAGCCCTTTCCAATATAAACCACTCAAACATGTTTCAAAGCCTTTCATTCTTCCTTATTCATTGTCTCAACTTTGCAAATTTAAAGGTCCTAGAACTGAACTGGCAAAGAAGAAATTTTTAGCCAGTGGAGGAAAGGGAGTGGCCTTACATACATTGCATTAATAATTTATTTTTCCTGCTAGTTAAAGCAAGTGAAACATTTGTATCTATTGTTAAGCAAAGAAACTTACCCTATAAAATTCATGTTTACTATAACAACTATTGATTCAAACTGAAATGGTCCCTATTTCAACAAATAAGGTGGGCTAGGTATTTAAATGCACCTTCCCAGTGGAAAAAAAAGTAAAGATACACTATAAAATATTAAAAAGTATTTATGAAAGCAGCAAGATGCTGAATAATAAGGAATCATTGGGCCAATATCTAATAGAAGGCGGAGAACAAAAAGGTTGAAACCACAGTGCCCGGAAAGCATTTTTCGTATTTTTTCAATATGCATTTCAGTTGCAGGACCTCAAAAGTCACATAGGACAGCAAGGTTCATGGCATGCTCAAGGCAACAGTCTAAGCAGAAACTCGTAGAAAATGCTGACAATGTTAGATTCCCACTGTGAAATAAAGGAGATCTGGAAGTTGATCTGTCCGAACTCCTGACTCCAGGTGAATATACTGACATAATGAGTAAAGGAAAACAAACAAAAAACAACCTATAACCAGAATTTGCAACTGGAATTGCTACAGAGTCTAAAAATCTCTATCTATGAGCCTAATTTATAATTGTCCCAGGATAGTAATGCGTAGAGTCTAAAGAAAACAAACCAAAACAAGACCAAAAAAAAAAAAAAAAAAAAACCCTAAGCAAAAAACAAAAAAAAAACAAGCTCAAAGATACAGAGAACAGATCATTTGTTAGTGGTTGCCCAAGTGGAGAGTGGGCTAAGTGTGTTAGTCACTCAGTTGTATCCAACTCTTTGCGATCCCATGGACTGTAGCCCGTCAGGCTCCTCTGTCCATGAAATTCTCCAGGCAAGACTACTGGAGTGGGTTGCCATTTCCTTCTCCAGGAGGGTGGGATAAATGAGATAAAGGAGTCAAAACAGAAGGAAAAAAAAAAAAACAACTAAGTTGTGTTTTTAATTACATTTGAACCAGAATCAGAAGTGCTGAGGTGAGGCTTCTGTGGCTTCGTGTGTCGAGGGACTATAGAAGTTGAGGTTACCTAGGCTGTTTCTAAACATCTATGAGTAACTATGAGCAGCAGGGGAGGAGCTGGGGGAGAAGTGCGCATCAGGTGTTAACAGCATTTGTTCTGAATGCTCTCCCTCCTGCTTTTCCCAGTAACTTTAGTTTCAGAAAACACCTTGCCTGCTCTAAAGTAAACCAAGCCACCTCCCCCAGGGGTGTACCCTGGCCAGGCCATGAGTTGTGTCTACTTTGATCCCAATTCCAGGAGGGAAATGACCCCAAAAAGAACTGGAATCTGAGGGCTGGAATCCAGGCTGGTGGTGAAGATGAACATACTTCCAAAGATGAGAAAAACCTCACATGTTCTAAATCATCTTGCTTCCTGCCCAACATGCAAACTGGGGTCCTTGTTTTTTGTGAGGGGTGTGCAGTTTATCCTGGTAGGAGGTAAAGGCACTTTATGTTTTATTGTTTGTGGAAAATTAACTGTCCCTTCCCACATTGTTACACAGGAATCTTGCAGTCTTGGTGTCTGAGGAACACACCCAGGGGCAGAAACAGTTCACCAGAAACTGAACTAACACCAAAGTGTGGAAGAGAGCCATTCCAAGATGAAAGATGTTTCCCAGGGCCAAGTGAGGTGATGGAAAAATAAAATGCTAGACAAGTACATACATAAATGTAGAAAGGGTACCTCTTCTCCAGCTTCATGCAGTACTTAGGGCTTCATTTTGCAAAGTGCCTTTCATACAAACTGTTTCCAAACGACTTTACAGTTAATAAAAAGCTCTGTATTAGCCATTTGCTGGTATGCAGTAATAACTCATGGTAGAAGCACAGGGAAAAATTACATCCAGGAGATGACAAGGCTGTCAGCTGTCTATGGGGTGGGACAGGTGGAGGATCTGGGGTTGGGGTACCGCAGAGCTGATCTACATAATAGGTCTTAGGTAGCTCTGTCAAGGAAGAGCTATTTTTGAGCAGTAACCACAAGACTGGCTTCTCAAAATTTCTCAGGCTTCTCCCACCTCCCAGTTCAGTTTTCAAGGCAGAGGTACCAAACCACACATGATTTGCCACTTATTAGTTAGTTTTAAGTATCACTAAATTGAGGGTGAAGGCCTGAAGACAGATACATGTGGTACAAAATTCGGGAGAAGAAATTTAACTAAATGTTTAGCCAAGATCCACTCTCAATATCGAGCCATCGTCAGGGCCCAACAAAAGATTTTCAAACAGTGAATCTCTGTAAAATGGAGTTTATTCTGGAAATTGAAATAGAAACTGCTTTATTAGTTTTATAAGGTAGAGAAGTTTCCCCAGCTTTACATTGTTGAGAGCAAGCAATTTCTTTTCAGTGATTGTGAAATGGAAACAGTAGATGGCGATGTTGCCCTTATTTGGGGGGAAAAGAGGGCATTATGGACTCAATGGACAGGAGTTTGAGCGAACTCTGGCAGACAGTGAAAGACAGGGAAGCCTGGTGTGCTCCAGGCCATGCGGTTGCAAAGAGCTGGGGCACGGCTGAGCGACTGAATGACAGCAACAAAGAGGAGCTTGTTAGAAGCTGGTGAAATGTGAGGTGCTGCTAGCTAAGTCGCTTCAATCCTGTCATTCTCTTTGCGGCCTCGTGGACTGTAGCCCACCACACTCCTCTGTCCATGGGATTCTCCAGGCAAGAACACTGGAGTGGGTTTCCTTCCCTAGGGGATCTTCGCAACCCAGGGATGGAACCCAGGGCTCCTGCACCTCCTGCATTGCAGGCAGATTCTTTACTGCTGAGCCACTAGGGAAAACGTTCAAAATCTGGAGTTAAAATGTTTCAGTTGTGTTAGAAATGCACTCATTGTCCCACTAGAAGCTGATGAGCCTTTTATAGCTCTCTGTTGTTTCGAGGGTGTGCTTTTATTTTAAGGTGTAGCCAAAAGAATAGGTATAGGGAGGAAACTCATACTAACCCTGGGCCATTTGCTCTGACCTCATCAAACGAAGCAGTCAGGAGCTGACAAAAATCTATCAAATTACCAGTTTTGAAATGAAGTACTCAAGATACTTGTTTGGAAGAAACTGGTAGACAAATTGTAGAATTGATATACTTCTACAATAGTGAATTTCAGGAACTAATAAAAAAAGCAATGGTAATGATTATATTACAAATACATCCATCATCTATTGAGTGTTTGCTGAGTCAGGGAGTGGGTCAAGTATTTTACGTGACTGCTGTTATGTAGTTCTCAGAATAATCTATAAGGTGGTAATAAGCATTACTCCCATTTTACAGATGAGGCTTTCAGCAAATTGAAGGATTTTTCCTGAGGCTTTATAGTTAGTGACTGGATGGGTCAGAATTCAGGTTTAAGCTTGTCTGACATTTTACCAGTTTCTCTGAACTATAAGATGAATATATCTCACTGTGTCTAAAGCTGGTCAAGATTAAAGCAAGTTTACTGTTTTCAGGATGAATCTTCAAAGCATATATATGATATATATAAATATGTACATTTCAAGAATGGGAAATAAAGAAGCCTGTGGGGTTGGAGGAAATACTTTTTTAGTTGTTAGAATTTTGAGTATCCTACCCAAAATATTCAGATCAAGTTTGTGCATAGGTATAGGTGTGAATGAGTACTTTATATATATGACATTTAAGGAGAAAGAAATAGCAACGAGTATTCTTGCCTGGGAAATCCCATGGACAGAGGAGCCTGGTGGGCTACAGTCCATAGGATTGCATAGAATTGGACATAACTGAAGCAACTTAGCATGCAGATGGACTGAAAATTCAGCCTGCTTATTTTTTAATGGTACTGTTGCCAACTTAAAAAAGCTATGTGGTGCAAAGTTTTTACAAACTTCCATCTCATAAATCAATAAAAATATTTCTTAACCATTCTACTCAAGTATAAATTCATGTCAAGGAAACACTTTTCCCACAGTGACACTGGGCAGTAACCTTTTCATATTATCAAACTGCTCTTGATTGTGAGTCCATCATGATGACTTAGCATTAGAGCTTAGCAAGTTCCACTTCCACTTCCAGCAGGGGGTTAAAGGCAACAGTGGATAAGCTCATAACCAGTACAGGGAAGCTCATTCAGAGTCTCCATAGTACAGAATATATGTACCTCCTTTGTGAAGTCAAGGAACTCGTCAGAACCAATCAAATCTTCCTGAAATACCAACATGCTAGTAAAGAATTCCTCAAGCGCGTCCTTGTCAAGTTAGTAGCACTTCAGATAAGGACAGTGAGCAAAATATTAAAAAGCCCTTTAAAAGTTGCCTTTGGAATATCTTGACTTTTTGAGGGCTCAGATTGGAAGAATCGAAGAGGAAGAAAGAAAATGTGCCCATCTAATTCCAAGTTGGGGTTTGCTCATGCCTCTTACTGGAGAAGGAAATGGCAACCCACTCCAGTGTTCTTGCCTTGAGAATCCCAGGGACGGGGGAGCCTGGTGTGCTGCTGTCTATGGGGTCGCGCAGGGTCGGACATGACTGAAGTGACTTAGCAGCAGCAGCAGCAGCATGCCTCTTACTATGTTATCAAGGCCAACCTAACTGCTCCACATAGCCTTTCATTTACTTCAAGGCAGTTTATGAGTCTTTATAGGAAAGGAGACAAATCTGAGTGAATACCAACCCCACACAGGATACTAGAGTACAGGCCCACCCCCTCATATTTACAAGGTTGGGGGCAAGAGTACAAATAGATTTATCCATATTATCTCATTTTAGTTTTATACGCCAAGATGAAAGATGTTGAATAAAATATGTTCTATCATCCTAAGTTGACAAGTATGCCTTCCTAATGTCCTGGAAGTAGTCTGGATTCTCATAGTCCCTGAGATCCTGCCCTAGACCACAGACACATAGGGAGAGCCGACTTTCAGCTGCTCAAGAGACGCTATGTGCGAGTGTGTGAACACCTCCGTCCACGTGTCCGTGTTCTGTCCATTCTTCTCACAAACACCTTCCACGTGCCCTCTTCCCCCAGAGCCTTATGAATTTTGGAGGAAAGACACAGACAAGAAGCTAGTGTGGGTTCTAGAAGCTGTCTGGAGCTAATGGAGTGGAAAATCTGGGGACCATGTTTGCAGTTGGTGGTTTGAAGGCTCCAGTCACATGCTCTCTTGACCCAGCAGACTTTCCACTGCATGGAGAGGAGCACAGCTGAGGATGGTCAGGGCAGGACACACAAAGCACAGGGCCTGACTGGGGCTCTCTGCTGTGGAGCAAAATGCACCGAGTGTTAAGATTCTCCATAATTACGTATGTGTAAAGGTGGGCATCCCAGGTGGTTCAGTGAGTAAAGAACCTGCCTGCAATGCAAGAGACGCCAGAGATAAGGGTTGGATTCCTGAGTCAGGAAGATCCCCTGGAGGAGGACACGGCAACCCACTCTAGTATTCTTGCCTGGAGAATCCCATGGACAGAGGAGCCTGGTGAGCTGCAGCCATTGGTTGCAAAGAGTCGGACACGATTGAAGCAACTGAACACACACAGCGCATATGTAAAGGTGGGCTTCCCAGGTGGCGCTAGTGGTGAAGAGCCCTCCTGCCAATGCAGGAGATGAATGAGATGAAGGTTCGATCCCTGTGTCGGGAAGATCCCCTGGAGAAGGAAATGGCAACCTGTTGCACTACTCTGGCCTGGAAAATCCTATGGACAGAGGAGCCTGGCAGGCTACGGTCCATAGGGTCACAAAGAGTCAGATACAACTGAAGTGACTTAGCACACATATTTAAAGGTAAGCTTCCTCTGTAGAAGAAAAGGTCACGAGAGGAGAAAGAAGACAAAGAGTAGGAAAAAAGGCAGGAAGCAGAGGCAGGAGACTGGTAAGGTAATGAGTTTGCATGCTCAAGCAGAGGAGAGAAGAGATGAACCAAGTGAAGTGGTTTGAGGAATAGTATCGACCACTGAACTGTGGAACCAGCATTTTAGAACTTGTCCCAGTGGTCTCCTTTGGGGGTGTACATTTCTGTGACTTGACTTCACACCCTGGCTGCAGTTTTGCCCCACGGAGGTGAACACTGAGCATTCACTGATGCTGCTGTAGCACTATTCCCATGTAGTAACAGCCTGCTCTGCTTTCATAACCCCCTTGGAGCGAGGCGTCACCTCCCTGTCCGCTTTCCTCTAAGAACTCAGTTGTTTGCCAGACCTCAGGAGGTCATTTTCAAAATCCACATCTCAGGAAAAACACGGTCCTTTGGTGACCACAGTGTTGAGGGAGCCTGGCAGAGGCTTTGCCAGGAGGCAGGCTGTTGATCCTGGCAGGGTTTCTGCCCTGATGTGGACAGAGCATGGGAGACCAGCCTCCTCTTACTCTGGCTCTCCCTTCCTGCTCCCCTGCTGTGCAGTAGGCTTGGGTTTTTGAGACTCCCAATGGGAGCCAAACAGCTTGTCTCAGGCCCAGGGTTTGTGGCCTGTGCCCGTGGCCTTAATGTGCTCAGATGAACTTGACCACAGACCCACAGCTGGAAGATGACTCAGGGCCAGCTGCCATGGAACACTGAGCCATTAGGGTCTTAATGAAAACTGGAATATTGCAGATCACACCTAAAGTGTACGTCATACAAAATGATTGTGGTAAGAGGACGTGAAGTCTTAACTGGGGTTTCCCACCTCTTTCCACCCTGATACCCTTGCCAGCTGGCCTCAGACCAGAGGCTGGCATTGTCCCTCAGACCTGAGAGGAACATCAGGAGGGATCTGGAGAAAAAAGACTGCAAAGTCTTAGCTCTTAATTTCAAAAGCTTTGGGTTTAGTTCTTTAAGGAGTTTGAGAAAACCAACCACAACTAGTACCAACTTATCTCCCATCCCCGCTAGACAGAGGTGCCCTAGCCTGGGGGAAGGAGTTGTTGATGAGAGAAAGGAAATAAGAATTTGAATTGACTGTGCCTGTGACTGTGATTGAGAGGATTCTGAACCCAAACCTATCCTTGTATTTTCTAGGTCAGACCTGGAGAGGAAATGCCTCTCCAGTGGGTTTGGTGATCCCAGGGGAAAGAGACCCTGTGAGTTGATTCCCAGAGTTCAGACTTGGAAAGAACCTCCATGTCCAGGGTGTGCTCTGTGAGGCCAACAGACCTGGGGGAATTCATGGAGCCTCTAGCAGGCCCAGACTCATCCCTCAAAATACTATGAGAGAGCACCCCATAGTTTCATTGGCTCTCTGATTAGGGTGTGGAAGAGAGCGGACAGACAGCCTACGACCCCTGGGGACCACGGCTGTCAGGTTAGACAGCCACAGAGTCACTCCCATGGGCCTGACAGACGGAGGCCAGGGGTCCCTGGAGATGTCCATGGGGCCATGTGGAGTACTGGTGGTCACTAAGGGCAATGAGAGGAGGACTGTGGGTATCAGTGGGACAGCCAGTCAGGTGGGCTGTTTTCCTCTCTGCATGCCATGGCCTTAGCTCTTCCCTCTCTTAATGCCAGGGTTTTAGCTGTGAGTTTGTGTAGGTAATCTTGTATTTATATGCGGGTAATCTTGTACTTCGTTTGCTTTATAACTTTTTGAAAATTATACTTTAGTATCCCTCTCCCAGACCTAATAACTCACTTGGCATAAACAAATAGGCAAACTTGTCTGCATCTGTCTAGCCTCTCTTATTAGACTGTGGGGAGGGGGGGCGGCGGTGGGGGGGGGGTGGTACTTGTTACCCTCTGTCCTTGGTTGCAGTTCCAAGAGAAAAACATCCTATTTTAATATCCTGTTTCAAGTAGGTGTTATTACTACCATAATACACATGAAGAAAGTGAGATTCAGAGAAGTAAGTTATCTTGCCCAAGGCCACTCAACCAGTGGGAGTGGAGGAGGAATTCACACTTCATGCTTTCATGTTCCCCATCTTTGCTTTTCCATCACACCATACAAAGTTCTCTACTGCTAGCCTGACTCAAACATCAATTTTTATATAAAGAAATAGTCCAACACTAACATTCACTGTACCCATGTATTTATGCGTGCTCTCTCTCACACGCACACACACACACAGACACACATACACAAAGAAAAGAGAATAGAAAGAAAAATCTCCACCCAATCCAAACCAAAACAAAACAAACTCAAACCTCATAAAATAATAACTGCTTCTTTCCATGCTTTTATCCAACGGCATAATCCACACTGAGCTTTCGTCCTTTCTTCCACCCCTGCCTGCTCTTCCTCTTGCATTTCTGAACTTGGTTCGTGGCAATACCACCATGCAAACAAAAGCCCCTTCAAGTTAGAAACTAGGCTGTCATCTTATTCTTTACTTCTTTCTTTCTAACTCTCCTCTCTGCTCGTGTCAAACTGTGAACCTTCAGAGGTGGAGTAATCCTCAGTAAAACCTTCCCTCTCATTATTTCCTCTGCTGATATGTAAGAGAGGTCTTCAGACCCTTTTTTTCTTCTTCAATAGTCCCTGAAATAATTTTGGAAAACTATGTAACCCCCACATGTTATCACTCTTCCCTCTAAAATGTTTTTCATGATCTCAAATATTTGTGAAGAATCTAATCCAACATATTATGAATACTGACACTTGAAAAGCATTTAATTCTTCATTATTACTCTTTAAATGTATCCAATAAAATCTAATACTAATGACTGATACTCACCATCATTCATATTAAATAATATATATTTCAACGAATGGTGTTGCTACACTTGAATGTCCATATTAAAAAATCTGAAACTTAACCCATACCTCCTCGTGTTTACATAAGAATTAACTCAAAATTATCATAGGCCTAAATTTAAAACCTAAGACCACAAAACTTTTAGGAGAAAACATAGGACCATTATAAACATTGTAAACCTGGGTTAGTAAAGTGATTTCAGATGTAACAACAAAAGCATAGTCCATACAAGAAAAAAACTGATAAAGTAGACCTTACCAAATTAACATTTTTTGCTCTGTGAAAGACACTGCAAAGAAGATGAAAAGACAAGTCACTGACTGGGAAAAAAATATTTGAAAACCACATGTCTGGCAAAGGACTTGTACCTCTTCAAATAATAATAAAACAACCAATCCAATAAAATTATGACAAACTAATTCAGTTCAGTTCAGTTCAGTCACTCAGTCATGTCCGACTCTTTGTGACCTCATGAACTGCAGCACGCCAAGCCTCCCTGTCCATCACCAACTCCCGGAGTTTACCCAAACTCATGTCCATCGAGTCGGTGATGCCATCCAGCCATCTCAGCCTCTGTCGTCCCCTTCTCCTCCTGCCCCCAATCCCTCGCAGCATCAGGCTCTTTTCCAATGAGTCAACTCTTCACATGAGGTGGCCAAAGTATTGGAGTTTCAGCTTCAGTATCGGTCCCTCCAATGAACACCCAGGACTGATCTCCTTTAGGATGGACTGGTTGTATCTCTTTGCAGTCCAAGGGACTCTCAAGAGTCTTCTCCAACACCACAGTTCAAAAGCATCAATTCTTCAGTGCTCAGCTTTCTTCACAGTCCAACACTCACATCCATACATGACCACTGGAAAAACCAAAGCCTTGACTATATGGACCTTTATTGGCAAAGTAATGTCTCTGCTTTTTAATATGCTATCTAGGTTGATCGTAACTTTCCTTCCAGGGAGTAAGCGTCTTTTAATTTCATGGCTGCATTCACCATCTGCAGTGATTTTGGAGCCCAAAAAAATAAAGTCTGACACTGTTTCCACTGTTTCCCCATCTATTTCCCATCAAGTGATGGGACCAGATGCCATGATCTTAGTTTTCTGAATGTTGAGCTACCCCATGCCCAAGGAGTGGCAGCTGCACAGGCACAGGAGGGCCGAGAGGAGCTACTCCATGTTCAAGGTCAGGAGGGGCAACAAGCTATTTGGATACCATTTTAAAAATATATATATGTATATATATGGATGACAAGTACATGAAAAAATGCGCAATATCTTTAAAAATGCAAACTAAAACTCTAATGTGATATCACTGAACACCTATTAAAATGGCTGAAACTAAAAAACAACACCCAGAAAACAATACCAAGCACTAGTGAGGATGCATTGTTGGTAGGAATAGAAAATGGTACATTTTTCCATTGTGTTGGCTGGCCACAATGGGAAATGGACAGCCAAAAGTGTGACAGTTTCTTCAAAGTTAATTACATACTTGCTGCTTGATCCAGCAACCCACCTCTAAGTATTTACCCAAGTGAGATGAAAACCTATGCTCACACACGTTTATAGCACCTTTGTTCTAATGACCGGAAACTGGAAAAAACTCAAATGTCTTTCAACTGGTGATGTATGAGCTATGACATAGCCACATGATGGAATACTACCGAGCAATGAAAAGGAATGAACTATTGGTGAGCATAGTGAAATAGTAAAACAGTTGAAGTCAGACCTCCACAGGTGGCATTACTCCATTTATATGATATTTGGAAAATATTATAATACTGTGTCAACAACTATTGATCAGTAGTTACTGATGCTTGAAACTGGGGGAAGGATAGAGTATAAAGTGTCAGTGTATGAGAATTTGGAGGCTGGGGCAGCTGTTCTGCATTTCGGTTGTGATAGTGAATATATTTGCCTAAAATCGATACAACAGTAAACTCCAGAGAGGAAACTTTATTGTATGTAAATTTATATATACATATATATGTATGAACTACATCGTCTTTAATAATTACAGATTTCTACACCATTTCTTTCTCTTTTTAAATTTTCATTTCCATGTTACCTCCCCAAGAATTTTATCCTAATGCAATATATCTTTATACTTAAAAGTCTGTTATTGGTAACCCCATTATATTTCTCTTCCATGAAGTATATATAAGATGAAAATTAAGACATCAAAAGATTCCTTTTGATCATAAGTCTATAAGAAATTCTAAAATGCTGGTTCAGTTCAGTTCAGTTCAGTTCAGTCGCTCAGTCGTGTCCAACTCTTTGCGACCCCATGAATCGCAGCACGCCAGGCCTCCCTGTCTATCACCAACTTACGCAGTTCACTCAGACTCATGTCCATCGAGTCTGTGATGCCATCCAGCCATCTCATCCTCTGTCGTCCCCTTCTCCTCCTGCCCCTAATCACTCCCAGCATCAGAGTCTTTTCCAATGAGTCAGCTCTTCGCATGAGGTGGCCAAAGTACTGGAGTTTCAGCTTCAGCATCATTCCTTCCAAAGAAATCCCAGGGTTGATCTCCTTCAGAATGGACTGGTTGGATTTCCTTGCAGTCCAAGGGACTCTCAAGAGTCTTCTCCAACACCACAGTGCAAAAGCATCAATTCTTTGGCTGGTTAGATAGAGTTATTTCTGTCACTTATAGTAGTTCAAAATGTACCAAAACAACAGATTTCTGATATATTTATATCTTAAATTTTGGTAATTAATGTATATAAATTTATATTAAATGACTTACGCAAAATGTAAAATTTAGGGGAAAATGTATTTGTTAATCAGATGAATGTTTATATTTTGAATTGTCCCTTTGTTTTCAGCTTCTCTGTCCCCACCCCAAGTCTTTTTACTCGAGGACATTATACCATAGTAAGATTCCTGGTGGTGAGAGAGAACTTTCTTTCATTAAGCAAGAGAAGGGTGTGTTCTGGAAGAAGAAGCAGCCCAGACACTGCAGGCCTGTTTTCAGAATGACCAGTCTGAAGAAAGAAAATCTATGAAGGTGGAAGTTCTCCCTGGGGAGAACTTAGACTTGGAAACCTGCTACCTTCCCCATCTCTGCCTTGGCCATTTCAGTAGTTTAGTCCCCTATCTCCCTTCTGTTCTGTTCCCCATTCAGTCATCAAGCTTATCTCTCAGAAGGACAAACTTGACTAGTTTCCTCCCTGGATTACAAAGTTCACTGCCCAAATCTTCCCTCTCCCCTCCTATCCTCCAGAAACAGTACCCTCTTTATCTACCATATCCAAACTCTTGAGCTGCTCCCTTCATGATCTGGGTCACGAACACCCCCATTGTATTCTTGTCTGGCCCCATCTTCTCT
Source organism: Ovis aries (assembly GCF_016772045.2). Taxonomy (NCBI): domain Eukaryota; kingdom Metazoa; phylum Chordata; class Mammalia; order Artiodactyla; family Bovidae; genus Ovis; species Ovis aries. Next base: position 23,511,791 of record NC_056058.1, on the reverse strand, counting down.
TATCCACCTCTTTCCCTTCCAGTCTGAGTGTTTTCAGAGCATGTTCCCTGCATCTTTCAGCTCTGAGTTCCTCAGCCTTGCAGAGAGCCTGACATGTAACGGGCTCTGCAGGAGTAGCAGAACATTGAAATTCAGAGAAAGGGGAAGAAGCATACTGGTATTTCTTTCCAAATCACCATAAGATGTTTCAGTGTGGAACAGAAAGAGACAGAGAGAGCTTACACCTATCAGACATTAAGGTTTATAGGCCCATTTAAAAATGATTTGTTCATGCCTGTGTGGCATTTTAATATTTCTGTGAAAAGGACATGCCAGATGTGAGTCTTGCCTTTTTAGGCTGTAATATCTGATTGGGAAGGGCCACGTGTGTGTTCTCCCCATTTCTTCACACAGGGTGGGCTCTAAATATATATTAAATGACAATGAATTGCCAGAGGGTTAGGCTGGTTTGTTAATCTTGGCACTGGGGTTAACCATGGTGATGTTAATAATGAAATTCCTGTTTTTGAACCCAGCCCCTTTTTATCCACAGTATGACATAATGTGGCTTTGAAGTAGTTTTATGAAGAGGAGAACAAAAAGAATGTTAGTGTTATAAAATCCCAGGACTGTGTTTCTCCTGAATCCATCTTTTAGCTACACTTCCATTAAAAATTGCTTGGTTTTGCAACAGATGGGGGCCTCTTCTTTTCTTCCAAGAAGGAAACTTGGAAGTGGAGGGGGAAATTGAGTAGAAGGGGAAACATTGAGTGGAGATTCTATGGCAGATTAAGCCTGCATGGAAAGACTGGACTCTGAATGAACTTTGTGCCACCAGAAAGGGCCAGATGAGTATTGGAGGTAGGGCAATGTCATAGGGTCAAGTGACAGCATCAGTCACTACCTTTCACAGTGGGACCAAGGTCCAACCACAGAATGCCTGTGGGCTCCCACGAGAGGCTGACTGGACTCCTTACAGTATTTCTATTCTGCTTATTGTAAAAACCCATAAGTCTTTATTCAGTTTGGCATCTCCATGGCCTTTCCAGATATGTGTAGTGGGCACATTTGAACCTTTTGGAAGCCCTAGGGCTTCCTGGCAAGGTGAGTAAAGAAAGCCATTAGCGGAAGCAGTGATAGGTCTGGGAGTTACTTACCATCCATTGTCAGCCTGCTTTTCCCTATGGTTCCAGGCCAATAATTGCTCTATGACACACACCTTTGTCAGTCTTTGCAGTTACTAAGATTTGCAATAGCCTTACAGAGCTCAACGAATAAAAGTATAAATTCTGTTAATGGAAAGGCTCTGAAAATTCAACACCTCCCATTTGTGAGACTTCAGCAAGACTCATTACCTGAATGAGCAGATGCAATCCATCAAAGAATTAGGTGATCTCAACCAAATTGTGCAAGATGGTAGCCCCCGATTCTGGCATGGCAGAGTATCTCTCTGACAAACACACCAGGGAGGTGGTGATAATCAGAGGTAAGTCTGAGGTTGGCTTCCATAGCCATGGGGGTGAGTTCCCTGGTTACCAGAGCACGTATGTTGGGGTTAACTTTACCTTTTCTAAGTTGTATCAAAGCATCTACTTAGATACTTTCTTTTGTAACATTCCTTCAAATAATGTAATTTGGTCACCCTACTAACCCCTCCAAAGTAGATCAACATGCTGAATTTTTAACTGAAAGAAGACAGTGCTATACACAGATGGGTAGAACCAGGGGAGATGGTAGGAGGGTCACAAAGAAATAGATGTGGTCAGCAATAGAAGACAAAGGGCCACTTCCTTCTTTCCTGTAGCCAACTGGATACGGTGCAATCCTTAATTATTAAATGCCCTGAGAAGAAAGCAAAGGAAACATGGAGCCTTTCTAGTGTCCTCCTTTGACCTGGTGGCAGCTGGGAAGAAAGAGGTGGATTTAAAGAATGGGGGGTGGGGTGAGGAAAGTGAGAAGGAATTCCAAAGGGTGGAGTTGCTGATGGTTTTAGCCATTTGGGGCCCGGGATCCCGGAAGTAGGGAGGACACTGTTTTCTGGGAGAGGAAGCGTGCTGAAAAGGGCAGACAGGCCTAAATGTAGGCCCAGTGGCCCATTGCCATGGAGAGGAGAGTGTGGAGTGTTTATTCTGAGGAGCTGGGACAGGAAAACCGTGGCCCAGATCATATCTGTGTCTTCTCTACAATTTCCATCTCTGACCACCAGGGTTTCCTTGAGTAAGAATTGTGTTAAGAACCACAGCACCCTATGTATTGCATGTATTTCTTTAAGCTTCTTCCTTATTCATTCTGAATATCATAGTAAGAGCTGACGGGGTGAAGGGAGCTCCAAGAAGTTGTAAGCTTCTGAGTTAAAGAGTAGAAGACAAAACATGAATTGGGATAAGAAATAAACTCAGGTCAAATTGGGAGGGACTGCAGGAATGATCTGGATCCAACACTTTCACTGTAAGGAAAACAAAGCAACAGCAAAAAAGTTTCTTGCCTGGGTCACACAGCTAAAGCAGTAGGAAAATCAGAACAAGAATCCATGCTTAGCAATTGCTAATTCAGTACAATTTCTCCTCCATCAGGCTATTTTAGCAATGGGTCCCTACTAACCTGTGTGTGTGTGTGTGTGTGTGTGTGTGTGTGTGTGTGTCTGTGTGTGTGTCTGTGTGTGTGAGAGAGAGAGAGAGAGAAGGAAAGAGAGGTAGAGATCAGTACCTATGGGCCCACAGCATACTAACACATACTTTTATGCTGATCTATACTGCTGCTGCTGCTAAATCACTTCAGTCGTGTCTGACCCTGTGCGACCCCATAGATGGCAGCCCACCAGGCACCCCCGTCCCTGAGATTCTCCAGGCAAGAACACTGGAGTGGGTTGCCATTTCCTTCTCCAATGCATGAAAGTGAAAAGTGAAAATGAAGTCGCTCAGTCATGTCCGACTCTTAGCGACCCCATGGACTGCAGCCCACCAGGCTCCTCCGTCCATGGGATTTTCCAGACAAGAGTACTGGAGTGGGATGCCATTGCCTTCTCCGTGATCTATACTAATCCTCAGCAATGACACACTTGGCCATCGGTGGGTTCTCTGGTCTCATAGCATACACATACCCTTTCTTGGCTCTGGTGATGGACAAATACAGCAATGCCTGCCCTTTTGGCTGCTTTGGTGAGGCTGACTCACTGACTTCACAAGTTGGTGGGACTCATAATACATTTTATGGCCCCTGGACTGTTGATAGGAGAGACCCTCCCCAATCTGTGGCTAGGTGTTACATGGTCTTAAGGATGGGCAGCAATGCAAATTCCCACTCTGAATAGGAGTGCACCTTTCTGAAACCCTGTTAACCATCTTACTGCTCTGGCCCTACCAAATTTGTTGCAGCAATAGATCTCTTAGCACGATTTTTAGGGTCTCATTGTCCTCCATAGACACCATAAAGAAAGATGTGAAATTAGCTTATTAAACACCAATTACCTATTTAAAAAGATAAGTTTAAAAAATCTCCTATGAGCAGTTATTAGAGATATTAATGCCAAACCAGATACAATTAACATGTGCAGGATCTCACCACACTGCATCTTCATTTGTGCCAAGGAATTGAGTTTGATTCTTTCTAAACTCTATTGGCTGACTTTGCCAGGATTAGGTCATTAAACACCAGTAATTCTTACCCAGATTCTCTGCAGATGCTACACATTAGACCAATCATTTGTTTTACTGTCTCTCTTTGCTAAAGCATCTGTTGGAGGTGGCGTTGTTCCAATCCCACTAATCAACAAATTAAGCTTTCCCAGGAATAAAGAGAAGTCCTTAAAATTTCTTGAACTTCCTTGGCTTCCTCTGGGTGCACTATACTGGGAAACACAGGCTGGTAAAATATGAAGGGTGTCTCATGCTACCAAAAATGGGTGTGCTGAATCTTGCATGGTGGTCTCCCTGGTTTGTACCGAGGGCAGCATCCCACATACTACAAAGAATGTGATATACAGATGGGGATGCAAGCATGGCATGAGGAGGGCCCATTTGTGGGTACAGTTTGATAATGCAAGAAATGCTAGGAAAGCATAACTATTTAAACCTCACATTGTCCCACTGTTAATTGCTGGAATCCCATAGCAAGAACTTCTACTCCCTGCCAAAAAATCATTGTAGTTTCAATATTAACGAGTTAGCCATGATGTCTTTATAAAATATGCTTTTAAAATTAATCTCCCTTAGGCAATTTCTCTTCCTACTCTCTCTCTCTCTCTCTCTGTTTTTTTTAACCTAGAGTGTTTTCTGACTCCAGTTCATTAATAATGTTAATATGACTGGCTTTATTCAATGACACCTCACTTTCCAAGCTGATTATTGTATAATACTTGGGCTTTTTATTGCATGTGCCTATTTCTCCCCACTGTATTAAGAATGACAGGAAGAAAAATAACTTACAATTCCGAAAAGTTACCCAGAATGAACTTTTGCAGAAGAAAGCCCAGACCATTCCTGGATCAGGGTAAAGCCCACAGGCTCCCAAGACTCATACTTTGCTTTCCTTTGATCAAGGTATACTTTGGGTGTGTTCCTAAGAACTTTACTTTTTCTAGAAGGTTTATGGAGGGAGGGGCTGGTATGGCTAGAAAAAGGAGCTGACATTTCTGGGTTGGAAGGAATTAAGTGCTTTTTGGCAGCTATCTGATGACTGAGGTGTACAAAAAAATCAGCCAAATCATTGAATAAATTAATTTTGACATGTAACACTACAGATAGTTGGAGGTCACACTGAAAGAATTTGTTCCACCTCTTCTAACCTAGACTTCCTCCATATGGAAAGAAGAGGAGAGACAAGCAGTCATTTCAGGTGGAGTGTTCATGGGGGAGTGTTACCTGCAGGAAAACCAGCACCAAGCAGGGAATGGAGCTAGACAGATGCTACGCACCTCCTCTGTGCCTAACTCTGTGCTCAGAGTTGTAAATGTCTCACTTCCTTTAAGCCCTGTGGCAGTCTTGGGTAGGTCAAGAGTAATCCCTACTCAGTCACTGAAGTGAGGTGATTTTCAGAGTCATGGAGACAGCATGCATCAGAGCAGGACCTCAAACTCTAGTCTCTTTCAAACTCCCATTATCTTTGTTCTTATGCTGCCTGGAGAGAGCTCAGATAGGAGACAAGAAAGCTCTTTTTATGTTAGTTGATAGCAACTTTTTACTCAGGGATGAAGAACATTTGAAACTCATTTTTTCTCCCCTAGAATGTCCAGAATTTACTCACATGAAAACCACAAATCCAAATCAGTCCTGCTCTCCATGAAACTGAAATAAACACTTGAAACAATCTCAAAAGCAGTTTTTATACTTAGAAATGATGATGAAATATTCCCTCAAGGGCACTACTGTAGATTGAATTTTTGTGTCTACGTAATCCCTCTATCTGATGGCATTTGGAAGTGGGGCCTTTGGGAGATGAGTAATCTTATTAAAAAAGACCTCGGTGAGTTCCCTTGCCTCTCTGACCATGTGAGGACAGAGAAACAAAACAGCCGCCGATGAACCGGAAAGTAGATTCTCTGCTTGCGCCTTGAACCTGACCTTCTCATCCTTCAGAATTGAGAAATAAATTTCTGCTGTTGATAAGCCACCCAGTCTGTGGTATTTTTCGTTTGTTGGGTTTTTGTTGTTGTTGTCATGGGGGTTTTGGTTTTTTAAGTTTTTGTTGGAGTAGTGCTGATTTACAAAGTTGTGTTTCAGGTGTACGGCATAGGGTCGCACAGAGTCGGACATGACTGAAGTGACTCAGCACCCACGTGTACAGCACAGTGAATCAGTTACACATACATATATATCCACTCATTTTTAGATTCTATTCCCAGGTAGCTCATGACAGAGTACTGAATAGAGTTCCCTGTGCTGTATAATAGGTCCTTATTAGTTATCTATGGTAGATACTGTTGTGCGTCCATGTCAATTCCAGTCTTCCCATTTATCCCTGCCACCTCCCACTCTTACCTCTGGTAACTATAAGTTTGTTTCCTGCATCTGGAACTCTGTTTCTGTTTTGTAGATAAGTTCATTCGTATACTTTTTAAAGATTCAACATATAAGCGGTATCATATGCTATTTGTCTTTCTCTGTCTGACTGACTTCACTCACTATGACAATCTCTAGGTACATCCACGTTGAGGGTATTTTTGTTGTAGCTACTCCAGCAAACTAAGACAGGCCACATCAGATGAATTTTACCTTCCTCTGCCAATCAGGAGTTAACATTCTTTTAGACCTTGGGATGGCTAAAGCAAAGTATGAGTCTTGGGAGCCTGTGGGCTTTACCCTGATCCAGGAATGGTCTGGGCTTTCTTCTGCAAAAGTTCATTCTGGGTAACTTTTCGGAATTGTGAGTTATTTTTCTTCCTGTCATTCTTAATACAGTGGGGAGAAATAGGCACATGCAATAAAAAGCCCAAGTATTATACAATAATCAGCTTGGAAAGTGAGGTGTCATTGAATAAAGCCAGTCATATAGCTTATTTCAGTCTCACGGTGACTTCTCCCTAGAGTTGCTAGGGAATTGTGCATCATTTTAAAACTGTTAACTCTGGAGGAAGAAAGAAAACCATAAAACCATCTAGGAGTCTTATGGCAGGTGTTCCACTACCTTACTTAGGGATTACGATTTGCAAAGCTGTTCTCTAACCAAGCCTTGACAGAAGATCTTCCCTCGGACTGTCCCCCAAAGTGTCTTCCCATGCCTTTGAGGGAATCCTTCATCAATGAGTTTAGAATGCAATCAAATTGCTATATCAGTACATCAATCAATCGTTTCTCTCAGAGTTTGATGGATGTTTTCTACTGTTTTACACAGATAGAATGCCCAAAGAAGTGTTCAGAGCCCCATGTAAAATTCTTTCAGAACACAAAAACTCAAATCTTAAAAAAAAAAAAAAGGCAATGCTACAACAGAAAATAACACTGTCATCTGTTTCTTGTTATTTTCTTATCTGTGTCTCATCCTTCATTTTGATAGGAACAGTTTTATTTTTAAACTCTTGTCTTTTGACTCGAGCACTTCTGCTGTGCTTTTCCATACCTTTTCACCACCGTTCCCATCAGTAAGCTTTTAGTGGGGGATTGTTTGGATTATTCACCTGGCTGCTGGGGTTTAAGTGCAGCTGGCATTCCCAATGCTGGGTCTGTGCTTAAAGTACATGTGTGGAGAGTGCTGGATTTGTAAGCACAGTTTGGGGATTTGGTTGTTTCTCTTAGCATTTCCCACTGGGAATGTTGTTTGAATATTGTTAGTTTTTGAACCATCCTTGTGGCAGGTCTGATTCATGACTATCAGAACCGGATTGAATTTTTCAACACCTCTTTTTGGAAGAGGTGCCTTTTTATTTGGCAGCAGGTTGGAGGAGGGGTTCATTGTGCTGCTGGTTTCAGACAAGGATTGGAGAAGAGACACAGAGGCTGTTAGGATGTCTATTAACTGCTTGCCAATGCATGTCTTCTTTCTCCTGAAGTTATCGGTACCATTTCCCATAACTCATTCTGAATATTGTCAGATCTTTCTATTCATTCTTTTTCTTTTCTTTTGTGAAAAGAAAGCCACATGGTGGTGATGTTTTACTGATCCAGATGTCTTGAATGTCTTTTTTCTTTTTCTCCTTGTACATATTTATAGAAGGGTATGGGGAACCAGATGAGTTGTGGCACTGTTTCCAAGAGCCTGGTTCATGCTCTGCATGTGGAATGGATGTGTAAAGCAGAGGAGGACTCAGAAAAGAAAGTGATTTGGAAAAATTCTGTGTTTGGGTTACCTTTTCTTTGCTCGACAAAGACCACGTGACTTCTAAATATTATACATTTTCACTGGAGATGGAAATTAGGAGAAAATATATTTTTTTGGTCACTTTTTCAGATAATTTTGAAGCCAAAGCAAGCCATACTCTGGGGCAACACTTTCTGAAGGGCAAATACATCCTAATGGGAGGACTTATATCAACCCGAGGAAAAGACAATGTAAACCTCTAGCTTGGAAGAAACACATGGTGGTTTAAAGAAATTCATTCCAACAGACTCGATCTTTTGTGGGGCTCCTACCAGAGCAATTAAAAAGGATACACTGCAATTGTCTGTTATTTTCATGATGTCATTGGTTAAATGACAGCAAAGGCTATTCAACACCATGGAACCAGCCTGTCCTGGAACAGTCTTTGTTAGGCTTAGTCATCATTCAGGGATGTTCCTATTTCAATATGATCATTAACTCCTATATTTCCCCTGTAATTCCATACCTATCTTGTCAATAAACTGTGTGGGCAGTACCTTAGACATACCGAGAAGCACCTCCTTCCTACTACGTCCACCACATCTTCCCTGGATTACTGCTGTGACCTACGTCCTCCAAAAATTCTCCATCATAACTTGTATTTTCCAAGTATTCTATAGTGAATGTTAAAAATAATTTTTTATTTATAAATTTTAAAATCCTATTTAAAAAATAAAAGATTCTCGGACTGAGCTTAAAAAATGAGCCATAAAAACCTCTTCACAGCACTGTTTATGATAGCCAGGACATGGAGCAACCTAGATGCCCATCAGCAGATGAATGGACAAGAAAGCTGTGGTACATGTACACAATGGAATATTACTCAGCCATTAAAAAGAATACATTTGAATCAGTTCTAATGAGATGGATGAAACTGGAGCCGATTATACAGAGTGAAGTAAGTTAGAAAGAAAAACACCAATACAGTATACTAGCGCATATATATGGAATTTAGAAAGATGGTAACGATAACCCTGTATGTGAGACAGCAAAAGAGACACAGATGTATAGAACAGTCTTTTGGACTCTGCAAGAGAGGGCAAGAGTGGGGTGATTTGGGAGAATGGCATTGAAACATGTATATTATCATATGTGAAACGAATCACCAGTCCAGGTTCGATGCATGATACATGGTGCTCGGGGCTGGTGCGCTGGGATAACCCTGGGGGATGGGATGGGGAGGGAGGTGGGAGGGGGGTTCAAGATGGAGAACACGTGTACATCCATGGCAGATCATGTCAATGTATGGCAAAACCAATACAATATTGTAAAGTAATTAGCCTCCAATTAGAATCCGTAAATTTATATTACATTAAAAAAATAAAAACATGAAAAAAAATCTTTTCCCATAAAACATGTAATATTAAGAAGCACCAACCATGAAATTACTGTTTCTTTGTTGACTGATTAATGTATATGAACATTAATTTTAATTACAGCATTTTGATTTACTTATTCATGCACAGAAATGTTAAGTTTATGATAGATAGCTATTATATTTGGCCAGGGATGTATTGCAAGACATTGTTTACTCATACTAATTTTATAAATTTTCTTTATTTTATGTGGTGTACATTCAATAACTTCATTATAAGTAAAATACAGGTTTGGAGAAATTATATTATCTTGAAATGACTTCAATCAATGATAACTTTGGTTAGTATAAAGGTCACCTATTAAAGCTGTAGTTTTTTAAGGAAAATAAATTTAACAGATTAATTATTCCTACAGTTCAATTCAGTTCAGTCACTCGGTCATGTGCGACTCTTTGTGACCCTATGAATCGCAGCACACCAGGCCTCCCTGTCCATCACCAACTCCCGGAGTTCACTCAGACTCATGTCCATCGAGTCAGTCCCCTTCTCCTCCTGCCTCCAATCCCTCCCAGCATCAGAGTCTTTTCCAATCAGTCAACTCTTCACATGAGGTGGCCAAAGCACTGGAGTTTCAGCTTCAGCATCATTCTTTCCAAAGAAATCCCAGGGCTGATCTCCCTCAGAATGGACTGGTTGGATCTCCTTGCAGTCCAAGGGACCCTCAAGAGTCTTCTTCAACACCACAGTTCAAAAGCATCAATTCTTTGGCACTCAGCCTTCTTCACAGTCCAACTCTCACATCCATACATGACCACAGGAAAAACCATAGCATTGACTGGACGGACCTTAGTTGGCAAAGTAATGTCTCTGCTTTTGAATATGCTATCTAGGTTGGTCATAACTTTTCTTCCAAGGAGTAAGCATCTTTTAATTTCATGGCTGCAATCACCAGTGATTTTGGAGCCCAAAACAGAATGATATCATAAATGGAAATTTCTCACCATCTTTTAAAGATGCTTATTAAGAACCATTACAAAGGCAATATAATGAGTGATTTCTCTGTGAAGATCATGAATACATATCTATAGGATGGATGGAAATAATCAGTGGTCCTGCTGCTGCTGCTGCTAAGTTGCTTCAGTCGTGTCTGACTCTGTGCGACCCCATAGACGGAAGCCCATCAGACTCCCCTGTCCCTGGGATTCTCCAGGCAAGAACACTGGAGTGGGTTGCCATTTTCTTCTCCAATGCATGAAAGTGAAAAGTGAAAGTGAAGTTGCTCAGTCGTGTCCAACTCTTAGCGACCCCAGGAACTATAGCCTACCAGGCTCCTCTGTCCATGGGATTCTCCAGGCAAGAGTACTGGAGTGGGTTGCCATTGCCTTCTCCAAAATCAGTGGTCCTAACACCATGCAAATGAATACTTTTTGCTTGGGAAAAAATTTGCAGTACAGTTTCACTTGAAAAGTGCCATATCCCAAAACAGTTTATGTGACCTATATGAGGAAAGAATCTAAAAAAGAATGATTATATGTATATGTATAACTGAATCACTTTGCCGTACACCTGGAACTAACATAACATTGTAAATCAGCTATACGCCAATAAAATTAAAAGAAAAAAGAAAACAAAGCAAAAACAGTTAGGTGACATTGAAGATAGCATGTTTTGGAAATCTGTGTTGAATGATTTAAAAAGTGCAGAACATACCACAGGTCAAAAATGCATGAAAGGAATGTAAATAAAAATGGTTTATAAAATGTGAATGTAGAGAAATAAAATGGACTAAATTAATATATTTAGATATAATTTTTAAATAGAGTAACTAAATTGGAAAAATAGAAGTAAACATTATTGTTTTATACAGTTCCTAACACTTATAAATTCAACTTGGCCCCACATTCACTCTTTCCTTTTAAAAGTCTCAGTTTAGAAAATGGGCGCTCACACTTGGGGTTGCCTCAAATTCAGGATTACAGGTCACACAGGAGACAAGGTTTGTTTGAGGATTTGTCGGGTGACAGCTATTGGATACAATCAGGGCCAGGGCTTGGAAACACAACTCCTCATCCCGGCTTTTTCTGATTCCAACACAATTTGTTTCCTCTTTTGCAAAAGATCAAGTAACTGGGAAACTAGATTCCTTGAAGCAGAATTATCTGCTAGTATTAGGAGCACCCTGGAGAGACACTTACATGTCACTGGCTTTCCCTTGATTCATTAGCCCTCAAAAGAGACTTGAAGAAGTGAGGAAAGTGGATGTTTATAATTTATGGACAAAATCTATGCTATAAAACAGAATGGTTTTTATGATTAACAGGAAAAGGGAACTTAACATATATAAACCTTTGGGGACATGGTTGATATCTTTCCTCTATTTAGTTTTTGCTGTAAAACAAATATGAGGACAAAGTTAGAAACATAAAGTAGATCAAAACAGATTTAGAACAGACACCGGAAAGCTTTTTTTTTTTTTCTATTCTGAAAACCCATTTGCATGTATGATGGCCAAGCAGAACAGGGTGAAGAATTAAATTGCTAGGTTGCTGGAGGAATAGTTAGTTGACATAACTGGTATTTGGAGAGGATGGTTTTTTAAGATGTGAATTAGTTTTGTTAGGCCAAGTGCATTTACTCCTTCAAAAACATCTTGTGTAATTATTTATCCTACACAAAGCTTCACGTGCATGTACTCAATCAGCCCATGAAAGAGTTTAGCAGGATATTACAGGAAAAGGAAAGGATGACAGCATGGAAAGAAACAATTAGAGCAGCTGACATAAAACTATGGCATTTGATTTATCTCTTTTACTTAGCTGGACCATTTCCACCCTTCTTGGGGCTGTTGGACATAATCCTTGGGGATCGTTAATGGTTCTTATTGCAGTTTTCCTTGGTCTTTTCTGAAATGTAAAAATCTACCTCCTGGGCAGAGGAGACCCCACCTTTCTCCAACATATGCTTCAGAAACAAAGAAGCCTGGCTGTGGTTTACCTCTTCTGGGACAGAGTCCAGTGCACCCAACCCAACTCCACCCTGACCAAACTAAAGGGATGGAGAGGATGCAAGAAATAATGAATAAAAGTGGCAAAGCTCCGGTGAATGGCAGACCCTAGTTGGCTTAGATATTCATGATCAGAGAGGGCACCAGGAGTGAGACTGAGAAAAAGGGTTCCTTCTTCTTGACATCACTGAAGCAGTTGTTGGTACATTGTATGTCCTACATTCTAGGTCCTGTGCTTGGAGAGTACCACAGTTTATTCTAATCCTTATAATAACCCCAAAGTGAAAGTCGCTTAGTTGGGTCTGACTTTTTGTGACCCCATGGACTATACAGTCCATGGAATTCTCCAGGCCAGAATACTGGAGTGGGTAGACTTTCCCTTCTCCAGGGGATCTTCCCAACCCAGGGATTGAAGCTGGATCTTCTGCATTGCAGGCAGAGTCTTTACCAGCTGAGCCACCAGGGAAGCCCAAGAAGCCTTTCCCTTCTCCAGCAGATTTTCCTGACCCAGGAATTGAACCAGGGTCTCCTGCATTGCAGGTGGATTCTTTACCTGCTGAGCTACTGGGAAAGCTCATAATAATCCTAACAGTAGGGTAAATATTAGCATTCTTGAGGTGCAAGCAACAACTTACTCTGACAATTAAAGTAACTGATTGAAAGGAGAGTTCAGAGAACTTTGGGAAAACTGAAGAATTTGGCTTAGAAAGAAGATAGAAAGTAATAGCTCCCAGGATGTAGATTGCAGGTCTTTTCCAAGGAGTCAGTTCTTCACATCAGGTGGCCAAAGTATTGGAGTTTCAGCTTCAACATCAGTCCTCCCAATGAACATGCAGTCTTGATCTCCTTTAGGATGGACAGGTTGGATCTCCTTGCTGGCCAAGGGACTCTCAAGAGTCTTCTCTAACACCACAGTTCAAAAGCATCAATTCTTTGGTGCTCAGCTTTCTTTATAGTCCAGCTCTCAAATCCATACATGACTCCTGGAAAAACCATAGCCTTGACTAGACGGACCTTTGTTAGCAAAGTAATGTCTCTGCTTTTTAATATGCTCTCTAGGTTGGTCTGGAGAAGGAAATGGCAACCCACTGTAGTAATCTTGCCTGGAGAATTCCATGAACAGAGGGGCCTGGCAGGCTACAATCCATGGGGTTGCAAAGAATCAGGCATGACTGAGCAACTATCACTCACTAGGTTGGTCATAACTTTCCTTCCAAGGAGTAAGAGTCTTTTAATTTCATGGCTGCAGTCACCATCTGCAGTCATTTTGGACCCCCCCAGAATAAAGTCTGCCACTGTTTTCACTGTTTCCCCATCTATTTCAATTCACTACCATGAAGTGGTGGGACTGGATGCCATGATCTTAGTTTTCTAAATGTTGAGCTTTAAGCTAACTTTTTCACTCTCCTCTTTCACTTTCAAGAGGCTCTTTAATTCTTCTTTGCTCTGCCATGAGGGTGGTGTCATCTGCATATCTCAGGTTATTGATATTTCTCCCGGCAATCTTGATTCCAGCTTGTGCTTCTTCCAGTCCAGCGTTTTTCATGATGTACTCTGCATATAAGTTAAATAAGCAGGGTGACAATATACAGCCTTGATGTACTCCTTTTCCTATTTGGAATCAGTCTGTTGTTCCATGTCCAGTTCTAACTGTTGCTTCCTGACCTGCATACAGATTTCTCAAGAGGCAGGTCAGGTGGTCTGGTATTCCCATCTCTTGAAGAATTTTCCACAGTTTATTGTGATCCACACAGTCAAAGGCTTTGGCATAGTCAATAAAGCAGAAATAGATGTTTTTCTGGAACTCTCTTGCTTTTTCCATGATCCAGCAGATGTTGGCAATTTGGTCTCTAGTTCCTCTGCCTTTTCTAAAACCAGCTTGAACATCTGGAAGTTCACGGTTCATGTATGTTGGAGCCTGGCTTAAAGAATTTTGAACATTACTAGCGTGTGAGATGAGTGCAATTGTGTGGTAGTTTGAGCATTCTTTGGCATTGCCTTTCTTTGGGATTGGAATGAAAACTGACCTTTTCCAGTCCTGTGGCCACTGCTGAGTTTTCCAAATTTGCTGGCATCAGTTTGTTTCAAAAATAAGAACTGTGTAATCTCCCTCTAAGAGGAGAAGTTACTGGGCCTCTCCTCCTACCCACAGCACTACAGAAGAAACAGCAAGTTCCGTTTAGATTTGGATGGGGGGCATCAACGTGACAAATCCAAATTATAGTCAGTCCTCCCAAGAGCCTTCAGTATGCTCTCATCATGAGTAAGACCTATGAGGCACCCTGCTGCTGCTGCTGCTAAGTCGCTTCAGTCGTGTCCGACTTTGTGCGACCCCATAGATGGGAGCCCACCAGGCTCCCCCATCCCTGGGATTCTCCAGGCAAGAACACTGGAGTGGGTTGCCATTTCCTTCTCCAGTGCATGAAAGTGAAAAGTGAAAGTGAAGTTGCTCAGTCGTGCCCGACTCTTAGCGACCCAATGGACTGCAGCCCACCAGGCTCCTCCGTCCATGGGATTTCCCAGGAAGGAGTACTGGAGTGGGGATGAGGCACCCTACAAAGGTGCAAAAAAGCAGGATAAATCAAGAAAATCCTCCAGAGAGACGAGAAGATACTGCTAGAGTGACCCACAGAAATCTGTTCAGATGATTTCCAGTGAAATCGTTACTGTGAAAAAACCTACTCCTTAGATGAGGCCCCGCTCCCCCTGGGAGGTCCATGGTGGTTGGTGGTAGTCCACTGCTACCCAAGGCGGCAGATCCTGTGGGGAGGCTCAGAATCCTCTCACTCCTTTCATTTACACATTGAGTATTTTCTGCTCCTGCTCTGTGAGTTACTAGAACTATTAAGATACAGACTCATTTCAGGTTGAGTTCCCAGGTGCTGAGACATGACCATGGGTTTTAGGAGCCAGCTTCAGGCCTATTATTCATGAATGCACAGGCCTGAGGGGGTGTCCCAGGTGGCACTACTGGTAAAGAACCCACCTGCCGATGCAGAAGGCACAAGAGATCCATGGTTGGGAAGATCCCCTGGAAGAGGGCCTGGCAACCCACTTGAGTATTCTTGTCTGGAGAATCCCATGGACAGAGTAGCCTGGCAGGCTGCAGTCCACAGCATCGCAAGTTGTTGAACACAGATGAAGTGACTTAGCACACACACATGCATAGGCCTGAGGCTCTAATTTCACCCCAGCATGAATGAGTTCCCTCAGTACAGGGGTGCTGAGGTCCGATAGGTGAAAGGAACGTGGTGAACACAAGAGCAGAAAACTAGGCAGCTCGCACAGGCCAAGGGGCTATTTTTTTTGACACATTTTCCAGGAATTGGCCATTCACAGCCTCCACTGCTATTTCATTAATGGAACTCACACATGTAGCAGTAGTTGTCTGGGGAAGGTTATTAATGCTAACTTTCCCTATGGTTTGCTCTAAAAAGTCATGTAAAGCGTTTTCCTGTTTTCCTTTGGAAAATGTCTACACTACATCCTGACATTTAATCTGCAGCCCCAACGGGGGTGACTAATGTGAGCTGTTGGTTCTTGGCTCCTTCAAAAGTAAGCTAGCTTAATCTAGTAATATCTTTCTTAGTCTCACAGGAAAAGGGGAAAAAATGACAATTAAGCAACACAGGCAACTAGTATGCTTCCCTTAAGCGTTCTTCGTAAAACAAATGTGTATGTATTTTCTTTTTTGAAGTTTTGAAGGTCTGCTTTAAATAAAACATTTAACTCTTGGAAAGTCAGAGCTCTAGTATGCTTTTAAAGCAGTGTATGATTTAGGTGGGGTTTGCTCTGTGGCAGCCAGTATCTTGGCATTCCAGTGTGTATCCAAACCTCTCGTCTACAGGAGGTTGGGAGCAGTTGCACAGAGGGTGGGGTAGACAAAACAAAAAGCAGTGCTTGAGTCGTGCTTGGAAAACACTTTTGGATTCAATGGGAGCCAAAACCATGGGAACTGGCCTACATCCTCAGGGTTTAAAAGAGATCCAAGTAGGCTTACCATGGAGTGGAAATATGAATAGCACCAGACTCCAACCTTGCACTCAGGGTTCTGGTCTCACTTCTAGTGGAAACAGTGAAACTGAGCAGTGAATTAGCTCAGTTAACGATTCTGGACCTCAGTTTCCTCACATAAACACATGAGTGGGTTTCCAAAGGCCTTTCCAGCTCTGACTTTTCAT